>NC_090445.1:587260516-588460516 GCF_031143425.1 Pleurodeles waltl
CCCCGGGCTCTGATGCGATCAAGTTGTTCCGACACATGGTCCAGCTTGGCATCAATGCCTGCCAAGCTGGTCTTAAGTTCCAAGAACATGGACCGCACAGACATCTCTGGAGACTCTTCTTCGATCTCGGCGTCTCCAGGCTGGGAGGCGGAGGGAGCACCACGCTTTCCTCCACCCGCGAAGGTGAGTTTGGCTTGTCGCTTATCTGCCTTGCCCATCATTCAATACAATACGTGCAATCGCAGCTAGCGCCAACTCTGGAAAAGGAACGAAGACTGCAGGTCCACACCTCCGAAAATCATCCAGCTGGCAGCTCAGTTCTGCTCGCAGGGCCACAGACAGCTTCCAGGCACTCTGGCCCGCCTCCCATCCCCTCCAGACCAGCCTCCTTTATGGGAGCACCGCCGACCCAGCCAACAGCAAAGCAATCCACGCAGCACAAGAGGGGGAAGGAAGGACACCGGGCAGGCTCCAAATTCAAGGGCCAGGGTATTCCGCCGCCCCAAGCCACCAGGAGACCCCTCAAAAGTACTCCACTGCGCCAGTCCTGGCCTCCGCCCCCCATCTCACCGCCTGCACCAGTGTCCACTCGATCCTCCAGTCAGGGGCGGTTCAGGGCCTCCAATGCGGCATTTAGGCCTCCCCCAGCAGAATCCACAGGAGAGCACCTCAGGACCCAGTCGCAGCCCTCTCCGGCCGTCCTTTCACCAAAGCATAAAGGTCCAGGCCATCACCCCTCTCCGGCCGTCTCTTCGTCCGGGGGGCCGGGAAGCTCCTCGCTTCCGGCGCGCTCTCCACACGCCTCGGGCCGTCTAGGCACAGTCCCGGCAGCAGCACACACCAGCCGGGAGCACGCGGGTCGGAAGGCCCAGGCAACCTCTAGCCGCAGGGCAATAGGGACCCAAGGGGTCCAATATCAGCAGCCGCGATCTACACCAGGGAGGGGGGAGGGGGAAGGGCGGGGGCGCGTCTCGATGTAGCCACCGAATAGGCCCTCCGAAACTCCCCCGAGGCCGGGAGCAGCCTCAGTGCTTCCCCTCACCCACACGTGCGGGGAGCCGTCAGCGCCAGACCCGCTTCCACGGAGATGGCATCCCCGCGTCTGTCCCGGCCGCTCCCTGGCCCACCAAAGAGTCGCTGGGGTCTCCGGACAACTCCCCGAGGGTCCGCACCCGCCGTAGCCACCTGCAGGATAAATTAAATAAGATCAGTGGCCCGGGGCCCGGCAGAGCCTCACGCTGTGTCGGCCATCTTGCCCGGCGGCTAGGCCACGCCCCCCAGCCATTCGACATAGTTGTCAGCACGCATAGAGGCAGGGTCGTGGAATACAGAGGCAGGAGACATTTGAGCTGACCATACGTGTGCTAGGAGCACCTAGCTGCCATAGCCAGGCGATTAGTCCCACCTGGGTCCTGCTGGCAATCCATTACCCTGGTTACCATAGGGCAATCCCGCCTTTGCATGACCACCCGCTCTGGGCTGAGGGTGTCAGAGAGCCAGTGCATTGCTCACTGCAGCTGCATGGCCGTGTAATAAAACTCCTTTTGTGGGGCCCACAGGCCCCCACACTCCAGCAGCACAGTTTGCCTAGCGCCACTCTTCCTTCCTAACCTGATCAGTTCCGATAGGACTGATTCCAGGTGATAGAAAAAAGTTCTGGGTCAGGCAAACCGGGCGGGACAAGAAGTGAAACAATAGTCTGGGGAATAGGTGCATTTTTTTTGCTATGACTACCGTAGAGAGCGGAGAGAGCGGAGAGAGTGGCGGGAAATACAAAAAAACAGGGAGCTGGAAATGCCAGCCCCCATGCCCTCCATATTACGCTGTATAAGATTGTCATCTCCTTGTGCCCTTGTAGTAGATGGAGCATCACCCCGCAAACTCTCTCGGGGCAAAATAGTGATGGGGGGGGGGGGTTATATGCGACTGATCCTCCCTTGCAGTGCTGGGTTTGGTGGGGTGGTGCTTCACCATGACCACACCGAAAGGAGAGGCACAGCACACTCTGAGAGTCCCGGCCAAGACCACCCAACCTGAGTGCTCTGGCACCACGCTGAAGGCCACCAAAGGAAGGATCAATGCTCTGAACCACCACAGTTCTCTGGAGCAAGCACCGGAACAACCACTATCCCCCCTCCCCCACTCCACCACCCCTGAGAAATGAAGAGGGACTGGAGTGAAGGGAGGCCAGCAACAGCAAAGGAGACCCCGTCACAAGCAAAACACCCCTACCCCCACCCCAACAGCCACCAGCCCACAACCAGCTCCTCCACCACAGTGTACCCCCTGTGCAGGACCCAGGCCCAGGGGTGCCAGACCTGGACCTTGCGTGCCGCACCCATCACTGCACGCAGAGGACCAACAGACGCAGGGGCTCACCTCCCTACGGTGTCCAGCATGCCAAAAGGCACTATCGGCAAGATTGCAGACCGAGCTACCTCTCTTTTTACCATCTCAGGAGGGGAGTTTTCTACAGTGAGTTGCTCTCCCCTGTCTGAGATTCACCATTAGCACCAGGCACTACAGGCATGTATTTCAGGAGTGCCCATTACTAGCATCCAACAAGCTGTCCCCGTGGTCCCACAGTCATGGAGCTGTCCATAGAGGGGGAAAAAAACAGGACCTCCATGCAGCTCCAGACACGATCATCAGCGCAGCTCCTGGGGGCACAGGGAGCTGGACTGCTGATGGAACTGAAAGCCACTGCTTTGGACCCACACAGCCGAAGGCATGGAGGAGAAGAGGTGCAGGTCCAAGCCAGGAACAGTGGGGCCATTCCTGGGCAATCCGCAGCACGAGGTTCGCCCATGACGCATGCGAGGAGGTCTCCGGATGATGCCAGACGGTCTTGAGACATGAAGTTTGTTGGCTCTGCGTCTGCTCTGGTTGCCATCTTGGCTACGCCCTCTGATAACCTCAGTGGTAACATCTGAAACAATATCATCGATAACACTGCATCACAGAGGCACAAGTTATAAATTCTTCAGTCACTATAACTGAGGTGTTTTATTTTTTTGTTGTTTGAAATGTTAACTTTTGACTGACATCTCCACCGTATTAAAACGCCACTTTAGCCTTTGTTTGTTCAATGAAATAAAAAATGTGTGTACATATCTTAGGAAAGACTGAGCCTTTTAAGACATTTGTTTAATTGAAGACAAATGTGATCCTATCGACAACCTTATAGTAAGTGCTTTCAATCCGAATGATCCCACTTGAAATATGAATGTGGTGAAATTCTTGATGCAGGGCGAAAATAAATTAATGAGGAAATTATGGTGCATAGATGATTGGTGGCTCTGCAAGCTTTAGCAGTTGGAAGGAAAGATTCCTAAGGATGACCCTAATGGATGAAATATACGAAAATCTTTTAGGAATTGTACACAAACGCTTGATGGTTCTGCAGACTCCAGCTATGGGAAGAAAAAATCTCTTAGGAACTACTACCGTTTCAATTTATGAAAATAGAGGAGTGTGTTTTATATTTTTTAACTTATGTAACACAGCACTGTTACTTTATAATTATTTTAATGTTTGTATCCAGTGAATGAATGTTTTAAGTATTTATGAAATAACAAATTAAATGAACTGCAACCCAGGCTGCCCTGGAGGGTCTGTGGCCCCTACACGGAGCATGAGGTGACAATGACTGTTATTTTGAAGGGGCCCAACCTGCTCACCTTCATGCAGAAAAGGCATTTATCCGGAAATTTGATGCAACGGAGGTGAGCAAGAGATCGGAGGGAGTTATTGCATCTCTCCTCGCACATTTTACTTACTCCTTGCTGTTATTATGTTAGGCAGCAATCGCAAAAGCAAGTGGCTAATTAATAAATCAATACCAAATGCACAAATAAATATTTTATTGCAACTGAAGCGCCTCTGATGGTATTGTAGATATATGAAAATTAAGCGCTGCAGTTAGAGGCTATCAACATGGAATTGTGCATTTGGTGAACTGTAGTTTGGATTATGAAGTCACACGACTGTTAATTTAAAAGCACTGGCACAAATCACACCTGCTTTTGCTTACCTGTGAACAAGGCACGTTGTGCCGAAACGCGTTAAGATTTTGTAACTTGCTTCCCTGATGTGTTAATAAATGCTTGGACTTTAACGTGGATTAGTGCCTGGTCATTTTGTGTTAGGAAGATATTTCCTGTGGGACCCTTCGCCCCAGAAACCCAGGCCGCCCTGCAGGGTCTGTGGCCCCTACACGGAGCAGGAGGTGACAATGATTGAATGTGTGTGTTCGATGGCATGTGTAGCTGCAGATACGCATGCTGTGCATATATCGCCATCTAGTGTTCGGCTCAGAGTGTTACAAGTTGTTTTTCTGCAAGAAGGATTGGGCTCCATTCCGATTCTGTTCTCTGTGCCACGCCAAGTTTTCATACCCCGACCAGCACTTGGGGTGTAATCTCTGCCTTTCTCCAGACCTTCGAGAAGAAATCTGCGAGGCGTGTCTGTCTTTTCTATCGAAGAAAACGTTGCGTGATCAAAGGGCAAGACATTTAGAGATGGTGTTGAAATTTACAGAGCCCACCACTCTCATCCTTGGCGAATAACGGGCACAAACTGCAGTCTCGATTCCGACTCCGAGCAAGATTCAGAGGAGGACTGCCAGCCTATAGCTGCGGCGCAGTATGCAAGTACACCAGCCCCAATAAGCAAAAAAAACACGCGAGGGCCTTGGGTTCATCACTGCTTAGCCATGGTTCCACCTGAAAAACAAATGATCGTCGACCGACTCTTGGGTTCAACGCAGAAAAAGGCCAAGACACTCCCTCAACAGGCTACCACACCTGGTTCGGTGTTTGGGTCGAACTCAAAGTTGCAAGCTTCCACCTCCGAACCGAGTCGGCGTCCCACAACATCGGATCTGAAACAACTGCGCTCTGATTCAGCCTTTCGGAGCCGAAACCCCTGATTCAGCCTTTCGGAGCCGAAACCCCTGATTCAGCCTTTCGGAGCCGAAAATATCTTCCTAGACCGAGGAAACAGGACTTTTGACTCGAATGAAGCATGTACCCAGGAAACGTACTGAACATTCCCTTAAAAGCACAAAACATGCTTTAGAACATCAAAAGCATGAATCGGACATGCAACCCATTCTGGAAGTTATGGACCGTAAACAAAGGAGAATTCAAATCCAGAAAGAGACTTGAAAAATTATTGCTTCTCCTCCTCCACATACTAAAAGGAAATTAGCATTCCAGGAAACTCTGGATACTGGCCCACCACCGGCTAAAATCTACAAACAAGAGGAAAAGCTAAAACCTGTTGAGCTTTCTCCACCATATTCACTGCAACTTTCCTTTTCACCACAACCTCTTAATCCACCGCCTTCACCCACACACTCTCATATTTCCTCACAAGACGAAGAAAGTGGTGATACGAGTTACACCATAGATCCATGGGATATGTACGACTCGGATCCAATCCCATCTAACGATCTGTATTTGTATCCCACAAAACCATCTCTACCTGAGAATAGTACAGCATACAATCAGGTTATCTTCAGGGCATCTGCATATCATGGGTTGCAAATGCATGCTGAACCTTTAGAGGAGGACTTCCTTTTCAACACCCTATCCTCAACTCACAAGCAGTACCAGTGTTTCCCAATGCTCCCTGGTATGCTCAAACATGCAAACGATATTTTTAAAGAGCCAGAATTGATGAGAAATATAAACCTGCACCAACAGACCCAATTTACATTTTGCAGCAGTTACCACCAGACTCCATTGTAGTCAGTGCAGCCAGGAAGCGTGCCAATAGCCAGTCCTCTGAGGATACCCCAATCCCCTTGACAAGGAAAGCCATAAATCTGACACAGCAGGAAAAAGGGTTTCAACACAGGCAGCCAATCAATGGCGTATTGTGAATTCTCAAGCCCTTTTAGCGAGGTACGACAAGGCACTTTGGGATGAGATGCAATAATTCTTGCAATATCTCCCAAAAGAACACCAAAAAAGGGTTCAGCAAATTGTGGAGGAAGGGCAAGCCATCACAAACAATCAAATTAGTTCTGCTTTAGATGCAGAGGATGCTGCAGCTAGAGGAATAAATACCAGCATTACCAGCAGGCGACGTGCTTGGCGACATGCATGGTTGAGGTCCTCCGGTTTAAACCTGAGAATACAGCAGGTGGTCCTTAATATACCATTCAGTAAACAGCTTTTTGGACCAGAGGTGGACACAACTATTGAAAAACAAAAAAAAGACTCCGATACTGCAAAGGCCATGGGAGCCCTTTATACTACACCATTTCGGGGCTCCTTTAGAAAACCACAATTTAGAGGAGCATGTAAATCCCAAGCTGCAGAAGCATCCACGTCCCACTCAAAACAGGGACAACAGTATTACACAAAGGGGTTATTCAGGGGCTCTTACAGAGGACAACATTTCAGGGCCAGAGGAAAATTTCCTGCCTCAAAGGGTGCTTCTACCTCCTCAAAAAATGACTTCCCATCCATTCCACAGCAACATACACCTCCTGTAGGAGGAAGACTGCAACAATTGCATTCTCACTGGCAACCAATTACAACAGATAGTGGGTACTCTCAATTATCCGCAATGGTTATTGCCTAGAACTCATCTCTACTCCACCAAACATTCCACCCTGTTCTCACAGGCTCTCTAGAACACACTACTCTGCTGAAACAAGAGGTACAATCTCTACTACTAAAGGAGGCAATAAAAATAGTTACCATCATTCAGCAAGGAACAGGAGTATATTCCTTATACTTCTAATACCAAACAAAGGATGATACTCAGACCCATTCTCTATCTCAGGCCTCTAAATCAATATATCCTTTCAGAGCATTTTCACATGGTCACTCTACAAGATGTCATTCCCTTGCTACAAAAACAAGATTACATGACCGCATTAGACCTAAAGGACGCTTACTTCACTGCAAGTACCTAAGGTTTGTAATAGCAGGCAAGCACTATCAATTCAAAGTACTACCCTTTGGAGAAACAACAGCACCAAGAATGTTCACAAAATGTCTAGCTGTAGTCTCAGCATACCTCAGTAGGCAGCACATGCATGTCTTCCCTTAGCTAGACAACTGGATAAAAAAGTCAGCACTATTGAAAACTGTCAACAGCACACAGCGTACACAATAGGTACCCTACACAAATTAGGATTCCCAATCAATTACCAGAAATATCACCGTCAGCCAGCACAAATTCAACCTAATCTAGGAGCAATTCTGAACACTCGGTCAGCATTAGCCTACCCAAATCCACGATGAACACAAGCGTTTCACACACTCATATCCCAATTGCCGGCCAATCAAACTTACCTAGTAAGGTTTGTCATGAGGCTATTAGGAATGATGGCATCATGCTTAGCAATAGTGCCAAATGCACGTCTAAACGTGAGACCACTGCAACAGTGTCTCTCGCAACAATGTTCTCAGGCACATGGTCAACTACAAGATATAGTGTTGTTGGACTGCCAAATTTACAAATCTCTGCTTTGGGGGCCTAGAATAGTCTGAATTGTCACACTTGTATGAGTGTGATGGTTAGTAGTTTTGTTTGTACGGTCATTGGCAGCGCTGGCAGGGGCAACAGGTGGTGTAAGCTGATAAGGGTCCTGGCGCCTATTTATTATTTCATTTTTTTAACAAATTAAGAACGCCTCTGATGTGTGTTTCTCCCTTGGAGCTTTTTGTGGAGGTATAGCTTTGTCTATACAAAAGAGAACACAAAGTATAAATCAAAACAATACCCTTTCAGGCTTAAAGTGCAGTATGAATTATGCAAAAAGGAAGCAGGAACTTGGTTTGGGGCACTTGCTCTTCACCAAAACTTTGGTAATACTGTATTCCTTCAGTTTTAGCTTTTATGACGGCGAAGATAGTTTCTCATGGAAGGAGAGCAGTCCAACACCATTTAAAAAATTTATTACAAACCAAAAGAAAATATTACAATCAAATATTGTGCATATGCTCTCAAAAAGAATTTTTTTAACTGTACTAATTGATACAACTGTACATTTAAGGCGATTGTACTGAAATCAAGATAATAGTAAAGGGTTTGGAAAAAAAAATCACAATGAATAATCCTAATTAAATGTCTCATCTTACAGAAAAGTCTACCTAAATGAAGGGAACATATTGAAAACAATCAAGTGACAGCAAATTGCACTAATGTCTTGTTGGACTCTGCCCCTTCTGGTGAGCCACCCCCAAGCCTTTTGCCTCAGGTCCTCCTGTTTTCTGGACCCTTTTATATTGGTTTTATTTTACTTCTGTATGCATTTTACCACAGTTAACCAATGCCAATCTGCTTATGCTCTCCCGCCAAAACATGGTACAACTGGCTTAAACCCGATTGGTACGGTAAATTTACTTGTAAGTCTCTCGTACCACGGGCAGCCAAGGCCTGTAACTTAAATGCTACTAGTGGGCAGCAGCACTCATTGGGTCAGTTGCTAAAATTAGCCTTTTGAAACATCTAGGGTCTGCCATTGCAGCTTATGTGCAGTTGTAAACTGCCAAATCAATCAAGCAAAATGAACCTTTTGCCAGGCCTAAACCTCCATTTTTGAATCCTATATCACCCCTAGGGTAGGCCTTAAACAATTCATAGGTCAGGCATTGTATTTTAAAAAGTAGGACATGAGGTTTTAAGCTTTAGGTGTCCTTGTAGTGAAAAACTACTAATTCTGTTTTCACTACTATGATGCCTACCTCTCCCATAGGATAACTTAGTATTAACTTATTACATTTAATAAGTGCTAACGGTTGATTGGGAACAGATTGAAATATCATGTTTGGACTCAAATTAATTGTAGTTTAAAATCCTCTTTAATAGCAAAATCGAATTTTAGATTCCAATTTTGACCGCTGTGACCATGACGCCAGCAACTCCCGCAGAGTTGACTGACGGCGCGCAGGGGTACTGCTCGAAGAAAAATATCCAGATCCAGTCTGACGCCTGGGGGAAATTCTAAAGTAAGGAATCTGCAACTAGAGTATGTCCGTACCAGATAGATCATTAACGAAGGTAAGTAACCTGTACTTTATCCCCAAGGGTCCTATATCCCCTCAGATCAGTGGGTTATATCAATTATCCAATATGGTTATTGTCTAGAACTCCTTTCCACTCCACCAAATATTCCTCCTCGTGCTCACAAGCTCTCTTACGACCACCTCATTCTCTTAAAAGAAGAGGTACAGTCCTTTCTTCTCAAAAGGGCTATAGAACCAGTTCCCCTTTCTCAATAAGGGTTAGGAGTATTTTCACTATACTTCCTTATACGAACGAAAGACTGTTCCTCAAGACCAGTTCTCGATTTCAGGTCTCTCAGCCTATGCATACTTTCAGAGCATTTTCATGCAGTCAAACTGCAAGATGTTGTTCCCCTATTCCAGCAAGGAAATTACATGACAGCATTAGGTCTCAAAGATGCTTATTTCCACATTCCAATACACCCAGCATATCGCAAATATCTCTGATTTGTCTTTGCGGCAAAGCATTATCAATTCAGGAGAACAACCGCTCCCAGAGGATTCACAAAATACTTATCTATAGTAGCTGCGTTTCTCAGAAGACAACACATTCACATTTTCCCATACTTGGATGACTGGCTCATAAAAGCCAATACCATCCAAAAATGTCAGGAGCATACTCGGTACACAGTAATTCTTCTCCACACTTTGGGATTTACAGTAAATTACCTTCAATCCCATCTTCGGCCCTCACAGATACAGCATTATCTGGGAGCAATACTCACTCAGGATTGGCATATTGGAACCCAGAAAGGATTCAAGCTTTTGAAAATCTCCTGGCACAATTAAAGGAGATTCAGACTTACACAGTGAAGCTAGTGATGCAATTATTAGGTTTGATGGCCTCATGCCTTGCCATCGTTCTTCATGCAAGACTACACATGCATCCACTACAGCAGTGTCGGTCTCATCAGTGGTCTCTGTCACAGGGTCATCTTCAAGATCTAGTGTTGTTGGACCGCCAGACTCTGCGCTCTCTGCAATAATGGAATCCCACCAACCTTACAAAAGGGTGGTCCTTTCTGGACCCTGTACCTCAGATCACTATCACGACAGATGCATTACGGGTGAGTTGGGATCCCATTCAACAAACTTATCACATCAACTACTTGGAGTTGCTAGCAGTCTTCCTAGTGCTCAAAGCATTTCTGACACAAATCTCTCACAAAGTGGTTCTAGTTCATACAGACAACATGACAACTAGGTATTATCTGCAGAAACGCGGGGTACACTTCTCTCAGTTGTCCCTTCTAGCTCAGGCAATTTGGAAGTGGGTGGTTAACAATCGCATTCAGTTACTGGCAGAATTTCTCCCAGGAATGGACAATCAGTTTGCAGACCTATTAAGCAGGACTCAGCAACAAGACCACGAATGGGAAATTCACCCACAAGTACTTCACTAATACCTTTGCCTCTGGGGAACACCAGAAATAGATCTCTTTGCCACTGCAGAAAACTCAAAATGCCAAAACCTTGTGTCCAGATACCCACACCCTCACTCCAAGGGCAATGCTCTGTGGATCAATTGGTCAGGGATATTTGCTTACTCTTTTCCACTACTCCTACTCATTCCATTTTCGGTTTTCAAACTGAGACAAACATCACTCACCATTATCCTTGTAGCTCCCACATGGGCACGCCTACCTTGGTACACAACACTACTGGATCTGTCTGTGGGTTCTGCATCACAAACTCCCCAGTAAACCAGATGTTTTGATTCAAAACAGAGGTCACATCAGACATACAGGCCTCAAAACACTCATTCTTGCGATATGGCTCCTGGAGTCGTAGAGTTTAGGTATTTACAACTTCCCCCCTGAACGTGTGGACATTCGTAGTGAGGCACGTAACCCTACAACTAGACCGTTTTATGCTGCAAAATGGAAACGTTTTGTATGCTACTTTCAACCTAAACACCTTGATCCACTTGAAGCGTCATTACAAGACATTGTTTATCTGCTACATATACAAAAGGCAAATTTAGCATATTCATTTATTAGACTACATTTAGCAGCTATGGCTTCTTACCATCAAAACATACATATATTTATTTGTTCAGAGTTCCTGTGATTAAGGCATTATGGAAGGACTTGAGAGAGTTATTCCACCCAGGATTCCTCCCGCTCCAGTATGGAACGTTAACATTGTCCTTACAAGACTTATGGGTCCACCATTTGAACCCATGCACTCCTGTTTGCCATTTCTTTCATGGAAAGTTGCCTTTCTGTAGCTATCACTTCTCTACGACGTGAAAGTGAGATACAAGCTTTCACTTGAAAGGAACCTTTTTTTCCAAATACATAAAGATAGAGTAGTCCGTAGGACAAACCATAAATTTCTCCCTAAAGTAGGTTCCCCATTTCACAGTAACCAATCAGTTCAATATCAGTATTTTTTCCACAGCCAGACTCAGTCGCTGAAAGAGCTCACACTAGATGTTAAATGAGCTCTTATGTATTACGTTGACAGGACTAAAAAATGTTCAATGTGTAAACTAATTGTTTGTAGCATTTTCAATTCCACACAAGAGCAGCCGATTTCTAAAAATGGAATAGCTAGATGGATAATGAAGTGTATTCAAACTTATCTTAAAGCTAAAAGACCAATACCAACACATCCTTAAGCACACTAATGTTAAAAAAAAAAAAAAAAAAAAAAAAAATGCACTTCTATGGCTTTTTTTTTTTTTTTTTTTTTTAAGAAACATTCCAAAAGCAGATATTTGTAAAGCTGCTACTTGGTCTACACCACACACATTTACTAAACACAGTTGTGTAGAGGTTTCAGCAAATTTTGGCCAAGCAGCCCTCAGGACACTTTTTCAAGCTACTCCTACAGGCTAGCCACCGATTATTTGGAGGGGACTGCTTTACGGTCTAGGCAAAGTATGTGTATCTACAACCACACATGCCATTGAACGGAAAATGTTACTTACCCAGTAGACATCTGTTCGTGGCATGTAGTGCTGTAGATTCACATGTGCCCTCCCTCCTCCCCAGAAGCCAGTAGTTTTTGTAGTGAAAAATATTGTACATATGTAAATACACAATGTATGGACATCCTTTTTTATTTACTATCTGTGTGTATGTGTGTATGTATGTACACACTCTTTTTCTCGCTTTCTCTCTTTCTCTCTTTATTTTTAATCTGGGGAATTTAGCACATATGACTATCTCTTTGCATTTACATCTTGTTTTAGCTACAGCTCACTTCTTGCTGGCATAATTTTAGTTAATTTTAATTTTATTATTTTCCATGATTATGTTAGTTAGCGTTCAGTTCTTACTACGTGCTGAGAGTAGCAAAACTCTCTGAAGTAGGTGATGCTCAGCTTCTGTTGTGTTTTTTCAGTGCCTCCCATCCTGATTATTTTTCTTTATTATTGGACATCCTCCTACCTTTGAGGCCTAATGTGCAGCTGGCAACTCAATCTGAAGAGGCAAACTCTGCTGTTACTGTCCTGCTGGCAACTCCGTACACAGACTGGTAATGCAGTTGGCAGGATCTGTTGCCATTTTTCATACTTGCATTTTAAGTCTCCCTCTATGCCCTCCCATTTTATTTATTAAAGAGATACTATGCTGGTACTCAACCCTGTATCTACAATATGCATCATTGCACCCAGGTCTGGTTCCCTGATGAACCTTGAGATTAGTGGCAAAGTGAAAATTGTCACAAAACTGGTTTATACCACTCTTCAAACTCATTTTCTAAGATTAAATTTAGTTTGGCTATGGTTTAGAAGGTGTGCTCCTTACCTAAATAGGCCCTGTATGTCATTGACCTTATATATTGTATTTGTATTTTTGCAACCACTGAAATTTGGTTGAAAGACAGCGGGGGCCCTGACAATACACCTACTGCTCCTCCTTATTTCAACATCATCTGATGTGACAGTCCTGTAGGCTCGGGTGTATGTCATCCCTTTATTTCCTGTTATTGATTTGAAGTTCATGATGATGATGTATTTATAAAGCGTACATATACCCTAGGGTGTTTTGGCGCTAAGAAAGAAGAGGCAGATTGGGAAAATGAGTAAGTTACTCAGAGAACAGATGGGTTTTTAGTAGTTTAATTATAGTAAACTAAGTTGGGAACCGTATTCTTAACAGGAGTCTATTCCAGAGAGATGCTACGATGGACGAACCTCATGCTCAAGATGTTTTTGTTGAGTGATGGCCAAAGATAGAAGTTTGAAGACCTGATTAGACGGGTGGGTTTATTAAAAGCAGAGTGGATATAAACGTTTTTGTTGGAGAGGGGAAACAAATGCCTGATGACAAATACAGTGTGCTTTGAAGATAATGATTTTACATAGGTAGGGAGAGAAGAAGTGTAGTGGCTTTTCAATAGTAGGGGGTGCTGAAAATGAAACGAGTAACAGCATTTTTATAAGAGTTGATGTTGATGCACCGAAGATGCGTGAAGTCAGATATATAGGGAATTAAAATAGTCAGTCCTGCTCAGAATTATCGACTGGACCAAATTCTTCCTGGAAGGTAGAGGGAGGAGAGGAGTGCTTTTCCTTAATGCCTTCAGCATGAAAAAGCATGATGAGGCAAGTCTTGAAATAGGTTGTGCAAGAGGCTAGAATCAATTCTCACTCTGACATTTCCGGCTGATTCAACTGGAATAGGGGGTGTTCAGAGAAGGCTAGGCCACCAGCAAGAGGACCTGAGGTCAGGCTTTCTGTAAACCGGTACTTCAGTCGTGTCTGCATTCAGATAGAGGGTAATTAGTCTTCATCCAAGTGGCTAAACACAAGCAAGCGAGATTGCAGACGGTGTACCGGTACAAATTAAAATTACTTTCCCAGCCAGCAGTACACAATACAAAAGAGGATTTATCACCCTTCTATTATTTTCAGGGGAGTTTTCAGAATAACTTTAGATCTTGGCGAACTTTGGTGTAATATGGCAGCTGTCACCTTTTTTGTTTTTTAAAGAATTGGCACCAAAGAGCCCTGTGTCAACTGTCTGACATCACATTTGGTGTTCAGCTTACAATTTTCAATATGGGATTTGTATAACTGACAATTCTAGGGGTTTTTAGGTTTGCCTTTTGGTGTTATTAGGAGGGGAAAAAAGTAGCTTTCCTTCGACAAAGTTTTTTTTTCTTATATATATATATATATATATATATATATATATATATATATATATATATGTGTGTGTATTTATGTATTTTGCATCCATCTTCGATTAAATCAGTTTCTGCTGGCATGGCCTTTTGACGTAAGCAGCAGGAGTTGAACTCACTGTAGGTAGTTAACCTCTCTCAAGAGCCTTTTCTTGACCTTCTCTCAGATTTCACAGTGTGCACTGTGCAAGGCCTTTGATATGCATGTTTGCACTTTGTTTTTTTTTGTATAACTTTTTTCAGGATTTGCAAACATTTTAAAAAAATATATATTTATTTTAGGAAAATGTTGGGATCTAATGGACCCAAATTTGGGCATGCAAATCCTGTGAGAAGAGCTTCTTTTCTCTTTCAAATTCCGTATCTGCCCCTCTGCAGTCCTCTCCCCCCCCCCATACCCCCAAATAGTTTTTGGTGTCAGGAGATGCTTCTCCTAATCTCCCTTGTGCCCTCTGTTCAATAACCCTCAGAGGATCTGCAGATTTTCCTTGAAGGGAAGATGAGCAAGGATCTGTCTTGCAATGGGATTTTGTTTATATAAAACTTACTGTCTTTGGCGGATCCAGATCCTTGGAGGTTCTATGAAAAAAAGTTTAAATATTTCTAACATAAATCTAAAAAATTACTTAAATGGATTCACACGTAATCAAGCGAAGATGCAGCTCAGCATTAATGTCTAGTGAAACTTGATATGCCAAAAACCTAACTAATGAACCTAAGCCAGCAGCTTACTGACCATGTTGATGGATTAATAATATCTCTGTTTTGTCCACAAGGGGTCATTGTCACTTTTAGCTCTGTCCAGGGCTTGCAGGTGAGATCTGAACAATGTAACCTTTCACCAGAAATTATTCAAGTCCATACACTTTTGTTCGGTCTCCAAATTATCCATCTGGAGGTCTAGGCACGCTCTAGAATTTGCTCAAGCAATTTTTTTTTAACCACAATGCACCTGAAATGTACATACCCTTTAGGACTACCTTGAGTGTATTCCGAAATGGAGCAGTCAAGATACCATATGTGCACTTTTCTGTGAAAGTTGTCTCTTCTTTTTCTAATCTTCTCATGCGCAGTTGGGTTATTTTAAGAGCTAATTATTTAGTC
Organism: Pleurodeles waltl; assembly: GCF_031143425.1. NCBI lineage: Eukaryota > Metazoa > Chordata > Amphibia > Caudata > Salamandridae > Pleurodeles > Pleurodeles waltl. The sequence continues at coordinate 587,275,789 of NC_090445.1, forward strand.
TGTCAATGGTATTATTGGGGCTGGGGTGCTGTGTGGAGCATGAGGACGAAGGGGAGGGAGATCTGCTGTGCTGAATGTGAGGAAATTGCCACACCAGAAAGAGCATTCTAGCCTCTGGAGCTGCAGTTGACCCATGCAGCTGCTGTGGACTCTTGCCATCAACCTGGTCCTTGCCAGGAAGTAGCTGAATCACTCATACATTTTATGGCTGGTGGGTACAATCTATTTTTTCGTGAGATTACCTTGGGGCACCTGAAAACCCCATCTCCTTTTTGACTGCTAGTGAATCTGACCCACCCCCTCACACATCTATTGAGAGTAGTCCTGGTCACTGTCTGTGACCAGGTTGAAGGCCCCTGAAACCCCCCCACCCCACCCCCGTCCCCCGTTCGTGCCCAGTTCCGCATATGCAAGCACTATTGAAATAACTGGCATAAGAAAACCTTCTTGCTTGGTGCTGGAGTGTATATTGTTTGCTGGGGTGTATATTTTTACTATAGTGTACATGCTAATTCACACTTGAACCACTGTGCCTAGCGCACTGCCTGTCTACTACGCTTGAAATTCAGACTACATAGTATGGCCATTCCTGCTAATTTCATACTGGAATAGAAAAAGTACTGTAACTTAATTTGTTTTACTCTCATTTTGAGGCCCATTTCTTTTGATAGATGAGCCTCCTGTAGGAGTAAGATTTACCACCTGCTGTCCCTTAGAACATTACTGATTGCAAGTTGTTGTGCCAGAGCATTAAGGCTTTTGATGTTTAGGCTCACAAAATTTACCATTACTTTTTGTCTTGTGTCTGTGCCTGGCCTATCTTTCTTGCATCCCCAACCAACTTCTCCGCCCCCCCCCCCCCCATCCCGAAGTGTTGTCCTCTGATACTGTAACTTAAATAGTCATCTATCTGGGGAACCCCCCCCACCCCCCCAAACCCCTTCAGAATGGCAATGACCACCATTCTCTCTCAAGAGAACCATCTGAGACCACTCCCCTCTGTCTCATACCTTCTCTGCCTGCCACCAGGCTTTCAGTCCCCAGGTCTGTACGCAACCCTATGGGCTAAACCCGGACTGGGTGCATTGGTTCTGATCATCTTCTCGCTTCTGGCCCGTGAGCTTCTATATTTTGAGCAGTGCTTCGTGTCTGGTCTGCTGTTTTTCCTGCATGATGGACAAGGGCCTTTCTGGCCCTAATGTCCAGTGTGCCATTGTCCACTGAACTCATTCCTTTTCTTTTTGAGAGAAGGTTTATCATTTTGAGTTGCCTCCTGGTTAATGTCTAGGATCAATATGACTTCTCTTAGTGTTCTGCTAAAGTTATTTTCCATGTTCCAAGCCAAGATGAATCTGAATGGATTGCCCTATTGGTAAAAACGTATTGTTCTTGCAAAGTAACTCTGTAACCTGTCTGCATTCTCACCTTCTCAGTGTAGTGGCCATCAGGTTATAGTATAGTAACAGCTTGTGTCCTTAATACATTATGTATTCTTTAGAGTGAATTAGGGCCATAATCCATTCATTGTAATAGTTCAGTATGTTTGATTGCACTTCCCCAATGGAGCCAGCTCCAGCCACTCTGTGTGTATGGATTAATGGGTCCACCAGGCAATTTCAGATGTACTGGAACAGCTTTTGCACACACGGTTGAATAGTTGAACCCTTAGTGTTATTAGACAGACCGCTCATCCTAATGTTAGTACGTCTCAGTCAGTTCCAAGTTTAGGATGTAGTTGGCTATATGATAAATCTCTTCATCCCCCCCCCCCCGTTAGGAGCCGCATCTTGTTCACACTTCTCTTAAACAGCAGGATCGTTCAGTGTCCTCTCTAGAGTCCCCTAAGGTCAGCTGGACTTTCCCTGTCACACCTCAGACTGAGTATTACATGTAAGGCTCGAGATCCATGCCCCTCTTCTCATCAGGTTCCTCCAAGACCCTTTGTTTTGTCCTTGGTCTGCCTTTCCCTTCTGACACAAGCTTGCAGTCATGTTACAGGCTAAGCAGCTTGCTGTGGCACTCAATGGTCTGTTGGCTACCACCTTGTAGGTTGACGCATGCCTTAAGTAATTACATGCCTTCTAGGGTGAGGGCCTCCCATGCAACCAAGGTAAGCCAGGGTGACCCCAGCACTAGTTGCTCTGTATTGCGGTCACCAGGCAGTGGAGCGAAAGACATCTTGACCCTTGGCTTCCCCACAGCTTCTCATCACCTTCTCTTTGGCACAAGTGCAACATTTGCCAGAACCATCAACTGGCTGACCTTTTTTGTTTTATTTGTGTCTTTTTGTTCTTTCACTTCTGTGTGCAAGGTCCTTCTGGCACACAGGCCTTCTATCTCACTGACCCAGGTCTGTCTCCACTCTGTTCTGTTGCAGCTGTCATCCCCCGTGAGTCCCACATCGCTTCACCATCCTCAAGTTATAGGCTAAGCTCCTTGTATCTGTTTGGGGATGTGGACTGCAGCTCCTTCTTCGCAACTACTGTCAGAAGGCATCTGGCCTCCAATGTTTCAGGAGTCTCCTTTTGAGGCTCACAGAACACATGTTTGCAAATGGGTGATTTCTCCCCATAATCCAGACTCATCTTCCTCTTTCCACAAGCCACCTATCTCCATGGCATACTTCCAGAGATCGTCTGGGATTATTTGTCCAGGCTGGCATCTCACAGTATGGAGGGAGTCACTATTTCAGGCTGTTATTTACTGGAATATATATTGTAAGGTCATAAGCATTGCATTTGATGCTTGTGTTATGGATTGCATGGCTGTTCATCCGAGTTAGGGATTGTGGAGCTAACCACACCTGCTACAGTTCAGTGGTTTTTTGGGTGTTTTTTTTAGGTTTGTTTATAACCATAACTTCATTTATTTGATTTTAGGGGTTTTGTTTAAACATACGTTGTAACTAATTTGAAAAATAATTTCACTTTAACCATACATTTTTTTCAGTAAATTATGTTTTCTAACGGTATGCTGAATCCATCTTCTATGAAATTATTCCATATCCTGCTGTCATAGCCTTTTCCCAGTGGGCTTGAAGTTTGTGTTCTGCTGTGCGTTGTCCTTTTTTGTGCCACACAAGCTGTAACCACTCCTGTTACCTAGTTCATCCAAGCTCAGTGCTCATCTTGTCTCTAAAGATGATTTAATTTAAAGCTTGTAAACTGCAGTGAAGCACATGTGCAAATGTTTATGCTCAGCATGATTCACAACTCATCAGTCAGGATTCGTTCTTCTTTGTTTAGTTTTGTTCATAAATCAACATGTGATCATTCTGTATGATTAACGTATTTCAAAGTGTTTTTTTTTTTTTTTTAAAGATGCAATTTCCCACCCACTGGGTATGTTCCATGTTCCCTCGTAACGATTGGGTCTGCTCTGCTTCCCCTAACATGTTCCACCTCATAAAACTTTTCTCTGTCAAATGAAGTCTGCAACCTGTTTGTATTGTTTGTTGGCAGGTGTTACAAAACTGATTACCAGTGTTGGTTGTTCGAACTTTTACTGTTAACAAACTGCTTTTAAGGTTTGTGAACCCCAGTACCTCCAGAAATCACTGATCACAAAAATGTTGTCTGAGCTAATCAGTTTTTTTTTTTATTTTTTTTTATTTTTTTTTATTTTGACCAAGAGAAACAAGACAGTCTCAATGCATTTAGTGCAGGAAAGGTGCAGACATGGCCCTGCAACACTGTATGATAGCACCACATGGCATATATATTATGTCACTCATTTCAGATGATAAAGAGCCATATGACTCCATTACCTTGAAACTTAATGTGTGGCTGTAGATACACCTGTTGTGCATACTCCTGCCATCTAGTTTTTGAGTCAGACGTTTGCAAGTTGTTTTTCTTTGAAGAAGTCTTTCGAGTCACAAGGTTTCGATGATGACTCTGGTCGTGTGTTCTCATGAGCACAGACTCCATTGTTCATTTTTCTCTGCCATTTGTTTTGGATGTGATACAGAGTGCTCCAGGTCTAAATGAGTTCTTTGGTTCCTGTCTTGGCCTGAGCCCATTGCCTTCCATCCTGTCGCAGGAAAACTTATTTCACGTATTCTCTTCTAACGGTTTAGATTCCATTCTTCAAGTCCATCACTATTGAGCAACCATGCCTTGAGGTTTTTCAGTCCACTTCGTGTACTAGCTACCTGAGATAATAGAATGGACATCCTTCAAGAGATGCCCCCAGTGTTGCTCTAAATACCCCTAAGCTGACCTCCATGCAGTCAACACTTGTTACATCTCGCTGAAGACAAGAGCCACTGTGACTGTTGTGCCATGTTCTGCAGCAAGAAGGCTCTCTGCCAGCGCTGAAGGGGTGTGCCCACAGCAGTATGGCACAATCCTTTTCAGAAACGCTGGGCATTTTTGGAGAGGCAGATCTGCTCGGTGCTGAAGAGGAGGAGGAAGCACTGGGTGAGTCGCCAAACCTATTGGCATACCAGCCCAGCCCAGTCCTGTGTTCGTCAACTCAGACGTCCGAGTCAGGCGCAGAGGAGATCCTGGAAGAAAGATGCACACAAGAATGTTCTATCCATGTCAGTTGGCTTCAGTCCATGCTAGAAGACCATGCCTTGCACGAGTACTATAAACTTCCCAACCTCTTCAAAACCTCACAGTCGCATGTCTGACCCAAGCACTGCCCCTCAGTGTTTGGGCATCGAGTCCTGTGCTGAATCAGTAGCCACCTTCAGGTGCACCACTGCGTTTGAGTGATGGTGGCATTGAAGCAAGGCCATCATTGAGGAGAAAAGACTCTTCCATTGACCTTGCCCAGCATTGAGTCTGAGGATGTCTGTTGGTGCTGAACCATCGAAGTCAGTTCCACCATCTAAGGCAAAGGTGCTACCACCGAGGATGCTGTTGTTGATGCTGAAACCGCAATTGGTTCCAAAGCCCTCTGTTGTTTACATAGAAGAATACAGTATTCTTGATAGGATTCAGCAGGAGCTGGACGAATGGCAGATGATCATCTTTCATCTAGGCATGGCAAAATCTCTGCCGTGTGGAAGGCCCTACTGAAGAAACTACGGCTTGTCTTAAAGGAAGCACTGCCACCAGACTCTCATGCGACCCTCTTGCACCCCAAGAGGTCCAAGGACAGAGATCCTGCTCCTCCGTCATCTTCACGCTTACCCTCCTGTGCCTTCTCCTCAAGGGTCCCCCGAGTCTTACTCCAACACTGGCAGTCCTAGCCTTTATTCCTTGGCTGAGGACTTCACCCCAGTCTATCCCGGTGCCTCAAAAGATCCTTGGGTTGATTACAGTATGGACAATCAGTCAGACAGAAACCAGACCTAGAGCAAGTCCTAGTTATTACCTCTCTGCCAGATGATACCACGGCATACCACAGCTTTATCCAGCAGGCGGCCACCTGCCATAACGTAGGGTTGTCCACCACTCTTGACATCTTGACAGAGATGCACTTGAAGACTGAGCGTTCCATCCAGTACCTCTGCATGCTCAAGAGAATGATTAAGTCTGCCTCTGAGTGTTTTGACAACCTGGTATATTCTTGCTTGGTTAAAACATGCATCAAGGAAAACTACAGACTCGTGACCTGCTCTACATCAGGGTTCATGCCCCACCTGATTGTCTTAGCAGTTACTGCTGCTAGGAAGAGGGTTGCCGCATAGGCCACCAGGGACACTCCTCCTGACCAGGGAGAACAAGTGGATAGATGCTGTGGGTGAGAGAGTGGCAGTAGGTTTGTTTATCCATTGATGTATCAACAGTTCTGTAGGCCTACTTTCTAGATACGATAGAGCCCACTAGGAAGAAATGTGGGGGCTGCTGCAGCACCTCTCAGACCAGTATCGCAAGACGGTGGCAGGGCTTGTTCAGGAAAGTAAGGCCATTTCTAATGCAGCCATTAGGTGTGCTTTGGATGCAGTGGCCAGGGAAGTGAACACCTTGGTCATCCTGCTGTGCCACTTTTGTCTCCTGTGTCTGACTTCAAGCACCTCATCAATCTGCTGTTCATTGTGTAACACTTGTTCAGACCGCAGGTTCACACCATGCTCAAAAAGATCAAGAATGACATGGAGACTGCTGTGTTGATAAGTGGCATACAGGTTCCCTCGGGAAGGGTAGGGAAGTGAAGGGTCGGGTAGGGAAGGGAAGGGAAGGGTCGGGTCGGGAAGGGAAGGGAAGGGAAGGGAAGGGTCGGGTCGGGAAGGGGAAGGGAATTTGCAAACCTAACATAGGCAGGTGCAAGGCTACCAACAACAGGGTGGCAGGTGTTGCATGTGATTCTCCTTAAGAGGAAATGACCGAGACAACCCTAGTAAGGACCCTCTGCCTCCAAAAATAGACTTTTCTCACATCCCTCCCAATCACACAACACCAGTCAAGGGAGGCTTCGGAGATTTCCTCTCTGTTGGGAGGTGATCACCACTGACTGACTGATATGTAAGGTCTGTCATTGAACACTGCTACTGCCTGGAGGTTGTCACCACCCAACCAATCATTCCCCCTTGCACCCACACACTCCGCCCATAATATCTCACACTGCTACAAGAGGAGGTTCAAGCACTCCTGTCCAGAGGAGCCATAGAACTTCCTCATTCCCAAGAACAGATATCACACCAATCCTTGAGCTCCGTCCTCTGAACAGGTACATCATGTGAGAAGATTTGCATGTTGACATCCTGTCACATGTCACCCTTCTGCTCTGGCATGGCGCCTTAATGGCCACCCTGGACCTGAAGGATGCCTACTTTCACATGCTGATTCATCCAGATCACCTGTGCTACCTCTGCTTCATGGTAAATGGTCAACACTATCAGTTCAAAGTGGTGCCCTTTGGTGTCACCACGTCTCCAAAGGTCTTCACTAAGTGCATAACTGGTAGCTGCTCACCTCAGGAGGACAGGAAATCACATCTTCTCTTACTTAGATGACTGGTTGATCAAGAGTGCAAGCAGACAAGAATGTCTAGCTCACACCCAGGCTGCGGTCTCCCTCCTACACAGCCTAAGGTTCACTAAAAATGCCTCAGAGTCCCACTTAGAGCCCCTTAAGTCCAGCATTTTTTAGGGGGCAGTTCTCAACTCTGCTCAGTCAAATTTCAGGTTATATAGTTATGCTCCTAAGAATGATGACCTCATGCATTGTCATAGTGCCCCAAGTCAGACTCCATATGTGCCTGCTTCAGTAGTGCCTCTCAAGCCAATGGTCCCAAGCAGAGGTTCAATACAGTGGTGGAACAGCAATAATTTGTTGCAGGGCAGGCCCTTTGCAGACCCTTTTCCACAGGTAACTATCACTTTGGATGCATCTGTAGCCAGCCGGTGTGGCACTCCCCAATGACATGACAGTCCAGGGTCTATGATCACCTCATCTACGGGGTCTTCACATCATTTGGAACTGTTTGTGTTCAGCTAGGTATCAAATTGTTTCTCGTACAGATTCAAAGCAAGGTGGCTCTGGTATGTAGAGCCAAAATTACTTCCATGTTTTATCTACAGCAATAAGGAGACACAAACTTTCCTCAGGTGTCTGCTCTTGCACAAAAGGTCTCGCGTTGGGCCTTCCGTACAAAGTTCATCTTCTGGAACAGTGTCTTTCGGAAGAGGACAACAAGTTTGCAGACCCACTCAGCAAGATGCAGCAACAAGTGCACAATGGGAACTTCACCTACAAATCGTTCTCTCAGTTTTTAAATTGGGGCACTCTAGATGTACACCTGTTTGCCACAGCCAAAATGCCCACACTTCACCTCCAGTTTTTCACACTCCCAGTCCATGGTCAATTGTCTATAGATGAATAGGTCAGGGATCTGTGCCTATGCTCTTCTTCCCCTTCGCTCTGTACGTGGTCCGGAAGCTCAGGTAAACATCCCTCACCCTCATCCTGGTGACTCGAACGTAGGTCAGACAACCTTGGTTCTCGATCCTTCTCAAGATGTCTATTGTCTCTAATGAGAAGCCTCCCAACAGGCCGAACTTTCTCACTCAAAACCACAGCAAAGTCAGACACCCCGTCCTGACATTTCAGCTCTTGAGGTCCTAGAATTTGGTTACCTCAGTTTGCCTCAAGTACATGGAGACTTGGAGTAAACTTGGAGAACCTGCAGGCCCACAACGTTTACTAACTATGCTGCTAAGTGAAAGTGTCTTTTTTTCACTACTTAAAAAAGTTGGGGTTACCTTAATCATCAATTGGGCTACAGCTACACCTAGCTGCCATGGCTCCATATATACAGAACGGGGAACACACTTCCATCTTCAAGATCCATGTAATTAAAGCGTTTATGGAGGGCCTTAAATGTGGGATTCCACCAAGGGTGCTTCCTTTCCCAGTCTGGAATCTCAATATTGTCCTTACAAGAATTATAGGATTCCCTTTTGAGCCACTAGGTTCATATTTTTTCCGGTTTGTTTTCACTAAAGGTTGCCTTCCTCAAAGCAGTCACGTCTCTTAGATGCATCAGCGAATTGCAAGTCCTCACACTGCAGGAAACTTTTTTTCCAGGTCCACATAGACAGAGTGGTTCTTAGAACCAATCCGAAGTTCTTGACTATAGTGGTTTCCCTTGCCACCTAATCAGCTCAGTGAACTCCCAGTCTTTTTTTCCATGGCCTGATGTGGTTAGTTAAAAGAGCACGCCACGTCCTTGATAAGTGTGTGCTATTAAGCATTATACAGCTAGGACGAAGTGTTTCCGTAAAATACAGCAAGTATTGTAGCTTTTTAACAACCCCATATAGGTCATGCCATTTCCAAGGCTGGGATTACCAGATGGATCATTGAATGCACCCAGACATGTTAAGCTAAAGCTGAATGAACCCTACCCTTTCTCCCCATGCCACACTCCAACCTCAAACAGGGCACTAAGTCTTTTTTGGGAAACATATCCATAGCAGATAACTGTAGAGCTTCCTACGTGTTCCACTCCACGCACATTTATGAAACATTGTTATTTGGAGATCCTGGCAAGAGACCAAGCTAGATTTGATCAAACTGTACTCAGGACCCTGTTCCAGATATGCATCTGCCACTGGCTAGCCACCGCTTAAGGAAGTACTGCTTTACAGGTTTTGTAGAGCATGTCTATCTACAGCCACAGATAGTATGAACGGACTATGTTACTTACCTTGTCAGCATCAGTTTGTTGCATGTAGTGCTGTAGTTTCACATGCATCCACCCTCTTCTCTGAAAGCTAGTGAGTTGGAGGCATGTGTGGCTTTAGCTAAACATGCTGTGCATACTCCAACCATCTAGTGTTGGGCCCGGATGTGTGCAAGTTGTTTTTCTTCAAAAAAGTATTTTGAGTCACGAGGTACAGAGGCTCCTCTTGCACGTAATGTTCATGGTTATTGTTAGATTGTTTTCTTTCCGTCGTCTGGTTCGGAGGTGTGCTCCTGTGCTCTGGATCGACGCCATTGCAGTGTTCTTTTTGGTCTACACTGGCTCCTTCTCTCTCTCTCAGTACTGTTATTGCTCACGTCTTCCACCCTCTCTCCGTCTTGGGTTGACTTGTGGCTTTCAGGTAAGCCTCGGACCCACTAGGCCTTGCCCTGTGGGTCCTACTTCCATCTCCTGATCGCATCTCTCCCCCATGCCTCAGTGGGGATGGAACGGGCGCCATTCCTCGCTGCTATGCAAAGTACCCTCAGACTGACCTTCATTAGGTCTGTTGTTTGTCTTTCGCCTGAGCACAGCTAGGCTGCTTGTGACTCCTGTTGCTCCTTTCGCTCCAAAAAGACCCTCCATGACTGTTTGGCCTGTCTCAAGATGACGTGTAGGAGTGGTAAGAAACAACTTGGTGAACGCCCCCCCCTCCCTCCCCCCCCCACCCTCCTCAACCCCCTCCAACCCCCTTGCAGATGTCATCAGTGCCAGATAGGTCCACCTACAGCCATCGGTGGCAGACAAGGAAGCCTTCTTTCCCAATGACAGCTGTGGCTCGAATCTGGAGGTCAAGGATCTTCCACTAGCGCAGCAGGCCAGGAATACAATACCTCCTTCCCCTTGACACCGCACGCAAATCAATTGGAACACAACACAAACATGCATAAACATACAATAAAAATATCAAATAAAAATATCCTACAAAATAGTTCTTTCTTGGGTTCCTTGTGCCTTCCCAAAAGTTCAAAGCAAGGTGATTGCGACCAATCCACTGCGTGTCAAATCTGCATACGGTAGTCCAAACTCTGCCAAGGTTTCTGGACTGTATGGCCTTCCATTTCACCTTGCTAACTTTATTCTAACTACATTTTTACATTTTTTTTTCAGACCCCTTTCAAAGATTGTTGATGCGCTCCGCCTCATCAGGACATTGGATGACAAGGAAAAGCTCATCAAACCTATTAAAAACTTATCACGAATATAAATTAATAAATACACCTAAACAAAAAGTATGTAAAGAAAGATTGGGCTGAGCCACCACACGATATTGGAGAGCAGGTCTCTTAACAAATCCAAAAAGTGCTGTTGTGGCCATTCACGTGCCTTTCCCATTAGACCTAGTCCTGTCTGCCTGTGACCGGTGCACCTTTTTAGCGGTATCCACCATGCAACCTGTCGTGTTAATTATAAAAAGCCACATTTTATTTGCGACCAATTAAAGGCCATGCAATATTCTTGCAACAGCTGTGATGCGGCCACTATCGGGGGGAAAGTCTTACAATCTATTGAAAAAGGAGAAAGAAAGCCTCGCTTGTATCTCAGCCTATAATCACCCATTGTCAGTCCTTTTATTCATGATCCAAAGGTGCAACTAGTATAAGCAGTACGAACCGGAAAACTCACCGTGGTCCTGACCGGGTCACATCAATTACTTATAAAGTCCCAACTCTCATGGATTAATCATTCTGAAAAACAAGAAAGTGCCGCTACTGTAAAACGTGCATATAGTTAAGTGTGTAGTACTCAGGCTGTGGGAATGAAGTCTAAATGCTTAATGTTCAACTCCTGAATTTAGGGGGGGGGGGGAGCAGAGGGTTGGCGGCATTGTTTGGACCCGTTTAACTATTCCCCTGTGCCTGCGGGGAACAAACAATATACAGATACCCTTCATGCCCCCTTCCCGTCACTATTATATCAAATAAAGGTAGGATCTGTAGCCCTCCAAATGCAAGACCTACCTTACGGACCCAGTGGGGTGTTCTTTATTCGAAGTCTGCAAGCGTGCCGCGCATTTTCCTGGCTCTTCTACCCTAGCCTGTTCGAGTGAAAACACTCCACTTTGCTTTCCTCAAAAAAGCGCATTTGAGGGCCCAGGTCGCTCCTCATTATAAACATAATGGAGATGACTACCCGCCCAGATCTGCTTCCTATAGACAATAAAAAGGAGATGACTTTCACAAGGTCAACAATACGTGACGGCTATATATTTGTATAATGCAACTGAGTGATGTCTATAATTCTTGTGGCATTGGTGTGGTGTCTAGGCTCCTGAGCCCGTTACGGATCGTGTGAAGAAACTGCTTAAACACTTTTGACTAAGCGAATGGTGTGTGTGCCCCCGGTCTTGGCTTCTGCTCCACATCAGAAGGGGGTGACACCAAACACTAGTTAAATGTTGCAGCCATGTTATGGCAGGATTAACTCAATTGGTGCACATGGTGCTTGTAGCATTTATTTAGAAAGGTGCATTCCATTTCAGCTAAACTCTTTACAGGACAAAGTGGTTGAATGTAGTTTGCCATGCTCGCTATAGGTAAATGAAAGGTATTTTCTTTAATAAAAAAAAAAAGGAGGATGTATTGAATCGTGTGGCATAACCCACAACACAAGTAATTCCTCTGTTCTGTGCTAGGCTCACGCATATTTTGAAGAGCTTCCCAATACATTGGTATCTCAAGCATAGTTACAAAGATATTAATCCTACCATATACATAATATTGGAGAGTCCAACTGAAGTGATACCCTACACATACTGCTTCTGCTGAAAATCGACTTGCATATATTTTATGATTATGCAATCAAGTAACAGTTCACTACCCCAGCCATGATGTTCTCATTATTCATAAGTCAAGTATTTTTCAGTGGGTATTTTTGCAATTCAATAGCTTTTATTCAATGTTGTATCCCATGTTTATTCAGCCCCTCTCTTACATTCCCTTCCAGCTGGTTATCGAATGAATATTAAATAAATAAATGAATGACCATATGTCATCCATATCGGTCAGTCCTTTTCGTGCAGTCTGAAATTTCTCTTTTAGCATGGCCTCCATTCTGTTCAAGATGGATACTGAATTTTGTTGATTTTTGTCGACAACAAATACCCGACCAGCTAATGTCACTTTCTGCATGATTCATTTCTTTAAAATACTCAACCAAGAGGGCTCCCTGTGCACCACACCTAATGTGTGATCTATGTTGCAACATTTTTGATTTGATAGGCTGTGTCATAAGGCCTATATATTTCAAACCGCAAGGGCATTTGATAAAATACACCACATTTTATTGTTGTGCACTTGGAGAATTCTATTTGATTCTAAGTAGTACTATTTACGGTAGTACTTTTTGTATCTGCTTTAAATCTATACGCTGTACAACTTTGACATCTGTAGTGTCCTACCACAGGTGGCAGGCCCAGTATTGAAGGTAGGTCCCCTGGTTTATTGACCAGTCTCACAGCTTTTACCAATTGCTGTTTAATGTATTTTCTCTTTTTAAAGGCAAACATGGGAAATGGAATTTTCAAATCCGAGATAGCTGTCCAATGTCTTTTAATGGTCCTCTTTATTTCATTAGCCTTTTGGTTATATGTGAGGACACAAGTCAAAGGTGTTTCTTCTGATTTCTTCTTAGGTTTCAGCAGTGTTTTCCTCAGTGTGAACCATGCCCTTTTGAGTAATGCTTTAATCAATTTTTAAGGGTACCCTATGGCAATAAGCTTATTCAATATTTTAGCATTACCAAAGTAGTCCTTCCTATTTGTGCAATTTCTTCTGATGCGCAGAAATTGTCCAAACGGGAGGGTCTCTTTGAGGGACATAGGGTGTCCGCTGGTGAAGTGTAGCCGTGTATTACAATCTGTTGGTTTTGTATACAGAGTGACATACAGACCATCATTACTTGTCTGCAAATATACGTCTAGAAAATTGACCGTTTCTTCTCTAAACGATAGTGTAAATCTAAGGTCCGGGGTCAAATGATTCAACCAGTCATGGAACTCCGTTAATTCGGTCTCTGATCCTGTCCACACCAAGAAGATATTGTCCAAATATCTATTCCATGCTTTGATGTTCTGCAGATATATATTGTCTGTGCCATATCTATTTATCCTCAAAGGACATAAATAAATTTGCTAACTCCGGGGCAATGCAACATCCATTGCTATGCCCTTAATTTGTTAAAAAAAAAAAAAAAAAGTGTGTATATCATTCAAAAAAATAGGTCATCTCTGAATGCAAAATCGTTTTTTAAAGACAAAGAGTAGCTATATAGATCAGAAATTCAGTCTGTACCTTGTGTGGCTTGGGCGAGGACTGCAAATGCTTTATCCTGAGGGATATTAAATGGCTGTATGCCAAGCATCACTAATAGGTCTGTCAGTTGATTGAATGGTCGTCCTTCCACTTTATTGATAGAATCCATAGAATCCCTCACATGTCCCTTTGTTTCTTGTACACATACCAGTACATCCGGCACATAGCTAATATCTTAGGTTTTTGTTTTAGCGGAAAGCATTGCCAGTTAAAAATTCTTCCTTTTGGGGTCACCACTGCACCCCAGGTTTTCACCAAGTTCCTCAAGGTGGTGGCTGTGCAGACTGATCAAGAATACCACCCGCCAGAAATGCCATGAGCATACATAACTCATGATAAACCTCTTACATGAATTGGGGTTTACCATCAGCGCCACAAAATCTCACCTCCAGCCCCTCCAGATTCAACCCTACCTGGGGTCAGTTATTAACTCAGAGGTTGGCATGGCCTATCCAAACCCCGCCAGGATCCAGTCCTTTCAAGCAGTGATCCCTCTTCTTTAACCAGACCACTAATCAAGACAGTAGTGAATCTCCCTGGCATAATGGTCTCCTGCATTGCTCTAGTACCCCCTGCCAAGCTACACATGGGTCCCGTTGCAGGAATTTGAGGTTGTGGAACACCAACACGTTACAAGGACGACCTGTCCTCGCCCCAGTTCTGCAGACATTATTAAAGCATATGCCTTGCTTATGAAGTGGGGTGCGCACTTACAGGACCTGACTGTCCAAGACCAAGGGGAGCCTAGACACCAGAGCCTCCATACCATCTACCTGGAACTTCTAGCTCTCCACTTAACGTTGAAGGCTTTCTTCCCCCACCTGACGGGCAAAGTTCTCATCCAGACAACCAAATGACAGCCATGTATTACCTTCAGAAACAGGTTGACACCAGGTCTCCCCCTTCTCTAGCAGCTAGCCCAGAGCATTTAGCGGTGGGATCTCCATCACAAGATCTGCAAGCAGAGTACCTTCCGGTAATGGACAACAGCTTTGCTGACCTCAGCAGGATGCAGCAGCAAGTCTGAGTAGAAACTCCAGCTGCAAGTTGTTGTTCGGTACTGCAGGTGATGGGGCTTCACGGAACTAGACCTCTTTGCCATAGCAGAAAACCCCAAATGTCCCAGCTTCACCTCCAGGTTCACACTTCTAAAGACCAGCGGCAATGCCTTATGTACGAGTTTGTCAGGGATATTTGCCTACGGTTTTCTCCCTCTCCCACTGCTTCTGTTTGTGGTGCAGAGGCTTTGACAGATGTCTCACCCTCATCCTTGTGGCTCCCAAATGGACCTGCTAGCCCTGAATCACGACTCTGCTCAAACTCTCTCTGGTTTCACATGAGAGGCTCCCCAACAGGCCAAACCTTATCATGCAAAACCATGGAGAAATCAGGCACCCAAACTCCATGTATTTCAACTTTGCACTTTAGCGCCTGAAATACTAGAATTTAGATACCTTACTCTTCCATCTGAATGTATGAGCATTCTCAAGGAAAGAGACAGACCTACCACCCTTGCCTGCTTTGTGGCCAAATGTAAGAGATTTATGTACTACTGGTACTCAAAACACATTGACCATTTTTTGGCCACAATACAGGACATTGTCTTTCTTCTTAACTCGAAGGGTTGCACACTGGCCTTCACTTCCATATGTCTTCACCTGCCTGTTGGTGTCCTCTTATTTTCAGAACAGACAACACATCATTATCTTCAGGATTCCTGTCTTTTAACTTTCATGGAGGGTGTCGAGAGTTATTCCCCCCCCCTCAGGTCCCACCGGCCCTGGCATGGAACCTCAACGTAGTACAACCAAGACCCATAAGACTTCCTTTCGAGTCCCTCCACGGCTGCCCCCATCATTTCCTCTTTTGCAGGTTGACTTTTCTAGCCACCTTCCCAGATTTAGGGGCGTTAGAGGGCTGAAAGAACAGCTTTTACTGCCAGTGTCATGGACGCACAAGCATCTTGTTCCATTCATAAACACAGCAGTTAAAGTTCCAAGTCCAGAGTTGGCAGTCAGGCTTGTTTGTCTAGATGCACCTGTGTGGTCCCTTTGCCTAACAGGGAACATCAGCTTTTGCTGGTCACAGAAATGCGTCTGTGGAGACAATGAGGCTATTCAAGATCAGGTACACCATCCTTAGCAGAATAACCATAGTCATTATAGGACTTCTTCCATCCTAGGGCAATGGAAGTTATGCCCATTTATCTATACTGTGTGATAGTTTTATAATGGTCACTATGCAATTGTATCTGATTGCCTCGGCAGGGTCTCTGTACCATAATACCAAAATAACTTACTGGTTCATTCACCCTGATGCACTTGTGAGTGAGTGAGTCAGTCAGATGAAAGACAACACACTTGTCCCAATTGATAAGTTCTGGCATTCCCCCAAATATTAATAACTCTCTGATAACTGGAGAGAGGTCTACTTCACGGTCCCTGACCTAGAGCAGGAGGTCGTCTTTATAGTCCAGTAAGACCAGTATTTAACATGGAAACTTAAGTCTGTCTGGGAATGCAGGCCAACCGTGACCTACAAAAAGCAGTGAGAGTGAGCAATCCTGTTGCGTTCCCATACATGTGGTAATGGAGTTAGTGATGCAGCAATTAACTGCATTTTTAATCCAGGCATCAATTCTTCATGGTAATTTCTTGTATCAGTCAGAGGTGGTGTCACCCGTGAGGAGCAGAGATCCTCATAGTATTGTTCGAATCTTTCTGCATTTAAATGGGTATCATGCATCAGCGCATCGTCATATGCCTTTTTACAGGTCACGACCCCTCCCCTTGTCCATCTGGGACATAGTAGTTGTGGAAGCATCCTGCAAAGATTCTCCTTTTCCCTATATGCTCTGGCCACTGCATGTTTTCCTAGGTCTTTAACCTCTCTGCCACATCACAGTACTCTTCTAGCTTGACGTGTCTTTTATTTAAGATATCATTTATGTACACATCTGCTCCATGGGGGCTATTTCCTGTTCTAATTGTCAGGCTGTGCCTTAATGACTTTGGGTACTAGAGTGTTTGGCAATACTTAAACCCTGAATGTGTAAATTGAAATGTGCAACTGAAGATCTAAAAACAGAGTCCACTAATGACTCCGAAGAAAACCTCCAGAAAAAGGAAGGGGTACGCACACCGGGACAGAAACCTCCACCAGAACTGGAGAATGGGCAGAACACCTGCGCTCTAGATGTGAGCAGGATTTAACCCAAGGACCTGCATTTCTGGACATGTGTATATAGTCTTTTAGAGAGTGAATGGCATGGCCAACAGAATAAAATGTGAATTCAGCACCGCATTGGTTTCTTTACCTCTAAATGTCTACTAACTGCTCACTGCTGTACAAGTAGGTTTATTTCCCTTGCTGCAGTAGAGGATCTTTTAGGGTCGCCCTTCACCCAGTTTATAATCACTTCCCCATATTACCACAAAACCGTTAAACCGATTTGTTACCTGCAACATGTCTTAAGTAAAACTGGGGCTTATTGTGATTAGGGCTGTAGGAGTCAGCTATCACCATTCATTTCCCCTTTAGTGATCCTGCTGCCACAACATATCTGCCATTGAGTCCAAGATCATGTCAGTGATGCATATGCAGCCTGTCCTTACCCAGACCACCACCCCTCTAGCATAGGATCAGAAGCATGCTGTATAGCACACTCCCCTTATTGTTTTAAATAGACCTTGTGCAGATTGCTGTGTAAAAGGCAGCATCTATCAAATGCTGTCTTAAATAGGCAGAAACATTGCATATTTTCCTGTGGTCGTTTGACCCTCTTAGATTCTAAGTGAGCATCCTTAGACGAGCCCCCATGATCTGTGCCTGTTAGCATCTTTATTTCTGCCCCCCCCCGTCTTCGCACCACACCCCCTTGTTGTTGCCATTACTATGTGTTGTTCTCATTCACTTACATGCTTGACACCCCAGCCTTCTCCACTAGGAACTTGCAGTGATATAACCCCTCTTCCGCCCTGTCGCCTTCTCCACAGCTACAGTGAACTGAAGCAGGGGAGATCTCATGGGACAGGACATGACAAATTCACCATCCACTGCAGCAAAGCATTAGTAGCTTTGGTAGGTCATCTAGGCTGGCTGTCTCCAAGCCCAGTATCCAGTTATTTTGGTCTGGGGGGTACACACTCCTCTCGATCTTTGCCCGTGTGTGCTTGTGACCTCTGTTTTGCAGGCCATGCCTGCCCATTACATTTTGGGATGTAAATGGAGAACTATGCTTTATGCTCAACACAGGTGCCACTTTCTTCTGGTTTTCTGTAAAACTGATTTCTACAGCATTTTACAGATATGTGAGTGCGTGCAGAAAACCTGCAGTTCACCCCATTACGGTCTCTGTGAACTCAACAAGGAGGTGACCACAATTGTTTTCTGTCACCTTTGACATTATACTCATCCTTACCCTTGATTCTCAGCACGTTTTTAGATTTCACGTTGACTGTTGTGGGTCTGTGAATGTATGCATGCTGTCTCCCAAAGCGAGCTGTAGTCGGACTGGTTAGAGCATTCAGTATTTAATAGTAATTTGCAGTTTTTTCTTGAGTGGCACCTTGCCTCTCAGTAGTGAACCTGTGGCTCCCGAGTACTGCAGATCTTGCTTTGCTCTTGCCCTTCTGAGAGCAGCATCGCAATCTCTATAATTAACTAATCAAGGAATGATGTCTGGTCCCTGGGATCAACCTTGGGCCAAGATTTGATGCACCTGTTTGATAAAGAACAGCTTACATAAAATGTCTCAACCCAGTAGGTCTACAATCAGATTATCTACAGATGTTTCTGTGTTCCTCGTACCAACAGTCTCCGCTACTCTACTAGTAATACTACACCTCGACATCACCTCTGGATCTTCGTTTTTGACACACATCATTATTTTCTTATCCATCTCGGTTGAGTGTCTGGTGGGCACACTGTCATCCTCAATGTCTGATATATGACACTGTACAGTATTGAGTCTGGAGTTATGTATGTCCAGTTGCTCTGTCATGTGGTCCATGCAGTAAGATAGGGTGTCAATCTTGCAATCCATAGTCTGAAGGCTGCTCTTCATATCTCAGAATATGGTGCAAATATCTTTCTCTCCTGTCTTGTCACTGTAGTGTTCTCTGCTTAATCCATTACCACCTCCATCATGGTTCATTGTAGAGTTTTTGTAGTCAAATAAAAGTTTTGCGCCTCAGGGATCTGTCTAACATGTTGTGAAGACACTACCAGGAAACATTACATTGCAGTTGGCAGGGTCCCAAGAGGGTTACAGATATTGATCACCCCTACATACCAGAACCCTAATCCCAGATTATTAGAGGAGTGGTCTGTTCTGTTAGCCTCCACTTGCAAGGGAATGTTTGGTCTATTATCCAAATATGCCAAATTGGAGTTTGAACAAACCTGTGAGGAGATGATTAAGGTGAAGGAAATTTTGGACCAGCACCCGGACCTAGATGAAACCAAAGTTTATTTCTGCTATCGAACAACGGCTATTGTAGGACTCGAAATGACTTGTTTTTATTTTGCCGTAAATTGAAATTGTAAAAAATGTTGTTTCAAAAAGGGGACAGAGGCCTTAGGTGCTCTATTGGCAGGTCAGATATGGATCATACTTACGAAAATCTATGTATGAGTGATATTGAGGGGATGATCATATTACATGAATTAGAACATGAGGATTTTACTTTTGATGAGGAAAGGGACTTTTTGTTTTTTATGAATTTGGAACTGCAACTGGATAGGACTGAAATTAACCAGTTTGAACCAAAATCTAGATGTAATCCTAACACCCCTCACGACAACATAGACACACTCCAGGAGGTGGTAATAAGAGATCTCTTAACTCCTTCCCCGCCGTACATGTAATGGTTACATCCGTGGCTGCGCCGCTCAGGTGCTGTGGACGTAATCAATACTAGCGCTCCCCCCTTAGGGCTGGCCCTCCACCCCCTCAGGGCAGGGCTTGAAGGGGAATCACTTCCCATTCTACCCCTGACCCCCTGTGACATCTGCACACAATTACGTGCTGACCTCATCAGAGGTCACCTCCCATTGCGCCTGAAGCAAGCTTTTTTTTATTGTTGTAATTGTCATGAGGGGAGCGGCCTCTAGGGCAAGGGCCGCTCCCCAGGGGGGCAAAATACCAGGTTTTTTTCTTGTTTTTTTTAATACCTATGCATAAGGTGAGCGGCCCCTTGGGTGGGAGGGGGGGGGCATAATATTTTAAGGCTTTTTCTTGAGGTTTGCTGAGGATTCTGGGCAAGAAAACATTGGGGGATCCACACAAGTCACACCTCCCTGGACTCCCTCGGGTGTCTAATTCTCAGAAATGTCTGGGTTTGGTAGGTTTCCCTAGATGGCTGCTGAGCCCAGGACCATAAACGCAGGTGCCCCTCCTCCTCCCCTCCCATACATACAAAAAAACAGGTAGTTCTGTATTTTATCATTTTGATGTGTCCAGATAGTGTTTTGGGGCCTTTCCTTTCGGGGCTCTAGGCCTACCCACACAAGTGAGGTACCATTTTTATCAGGAGACTGCTGGGTAGAAGGAAACTTGTGGCCCCTCTCAGATTCCCGAACTTTGTCACCGAAATGTGAGGAAAAAGTGTTTTTGTTGGCCCAATTTTGAGGTTTGCAAATCATTCTGGGTAACAGAACCTGGTGAGAGCGCCACAAGTCACCCCATCCTGGATTCCCTAGGTGTCTAGTTTTCAAAAATGCGCAGGTTTGGTAGGTTTCCCTAGGTGCCGGCTGAGCTAGAGGCCAAAATCCACAGCTAGGCACTTTCCCAAAAACACCTCAGATTTCAATGTAAAAATGTGATGGCCATGTTGCATACCCTGTCGTGAGCGTTAGGCCTCCCACGCAAGTGAGGTACCATTTTTATCGGGAGACTTGGGGGGGAACACTGAATAGCAGAACAAGTGTTATTGTCCCTTGTCTTTCTCTACATTTTGTCCTTCCAAATGTAAGACAGTGTGTAAACAAGACGATATTTGAGAAATGTCCTGTAATTCACATGCTAGTATAGACACCCTAGAATTCAGAGATGTGCAAATAACCACTGCTTCTCAACAAGTTATCTTGTGCCCATTTTGGAAATACAAAGGTTTTCTTGATACCTATTTTTCATTCTTTATATTTCAGCAAATGAATTGCAATATACCCGGTATAGAATGAAAACCCATTGCAGAGTGCAGCTCATTTATTGGCTCTGGGTACCTAGGGTTCTTGATGAACCTATAAGCCCTAAATATCCCCGCAACCAGAAGAGTCCAGCAGACGTAACGGTATATTGCTTTCAAAAGTCACAGGAAAAAGTTAGAGAAAAACGTGGAGAAAAATTGCTGTTTTTTTCACCTCGGTTTGAATATTTTTTTATTTCAGCTGTTATTTTCTGTAGGAAACCGTTGTAGGATCTTCACAAATTACCCCTTGCTGAGTTCAGAATTATGTCTACGTTTTATAAATGTTTATCTTTCTGGGATCCAGCATTGGTTTCACACCCATTCCTGTCACCAACTGGAAGGAGGCTGAAAGCACAAAAAATAGTAAAAATTGGGTATGTCCCAGTAAAATGCCAAAATTGTGTTGAAAAATGTGGTTTTCTGATTCAAGTCTGCAGACCTGGTGAGGCAGACGAGGCAGCCTGGAGCAAAGTCCCAGGGGGTTGTAAAACAACATGTTCAGACTGGAGAGAGGCTGGACACCTGCTTGAGAATAAAAACAAGGGGGAAGTTTGGGCAGTGAGTGCAGAGGTAACACAGAGAAGGGTGGGGAGATTAATGTGAAAGCAACATGGGGTTGGGTGGGGGAATGGATACGAAAGCAACACGGGCGAGGAGTGGAGATGCTTCCAAAGTCCAACAGTCTGCGATTAAATGTAGCGCCGCGGATGCTCAGTT
The DNA here is from genome assembly GCF_031143425.1 of Pleurodeles waltl. NCBI lineage: Eukaryota > Metazoa > Chordata > Amphibia > Caudata > Salamandridae > Pleurodeles > Pleurodeles waltl. The sequence goes on from NC_090445.1 coordinate 587,297,147, forward strand.
ACTAACTAAACAAGTTAGCACAGCCCAAATGTGGAATGCCAATAAGTTATACTGGATGTCAGGCTCCGGGTTTGGCACTCTGATAGCCGCCGCAGATGACAAGCTGAGGGCTGGATGAGGCAGACAGGACAGCCTCGAGCAAAGTCCCAGGAGGCCTGTGCAGGGAATGGATAAAGCTGGGGGGTTTTAAAGCAGTGATTAAAAGTGAAGTCCACATATCAACCTTGCCCCCAGTGCCATACGGTTCTGCAGAAAGCAAATGTCAAAGCTAATAGGTCTCGAAGTCAAGACATATTGACTATGCCAGTGCTTGCTTTATAAGCATTTCAATTTTATCCCTAAACATGCAGTGCGCTTTCCTTTTGACACTGGTGTGTGACTTCTTATTTTTGTTGATATCACCTTATCTGCTGTTTCTATTGATGCTTTAGGTACTTACACCCTCAACTGTACAAGTCTATGCCACTCTACTACGCCACTCCACTCTAAACCACTCCACTCTTTTTTTTTGTATGTCTTTTTCAGTAGGCATTTAAACATTAAGATGCATTACAATAACGTGTATCCACAGAGCATGATAATTCTAGTCTTGTACAGTTAGTGTTCAGAATAGCATCAATAGTCAACATAGGAGTTGGGCAACAATGAAAAACTAAGTAACATAACATAAAATCCCCGCCCACCAATATACGAGCTGAAGGGAGTCCAGGACTAGTGTGTGTGCTATTCTCATAGGTATTCTTGACATGCTGCTTGTCCATGTGGGCTTCTGTATCTAGGTAGGTAGGTAGGTAAGTACTGGAATGTGGTATAACAAAATGAAGGGAAACACATCCTCCGTCATGCAGTCATTCCCTATCATAGTGCAGAGGATTTAGACATCTATTTAAAAACGCTGTCCACAAACCCTGATTGTCAATCTAGAGAGTTGTTCTGTACTGAGGAAGAGTCCAGTCGCATCCAAGAAATAGTGAGGGTCTCTGCGTTCCATTACTTTAAGCTAGTCTAGTATCGACCTTCTCGGTGTCTGCGACCTTTCTGATCAATTCTTCCATTAACCTGAGATGGGCCTCTTGGACAATTTCTTGTATTCCTCGAAGCAGAGCATCTTGTATTCTTTATTCGTGCAAAGCACTACGTCCTTCCCCCACGACCCCAATCTAGGGGGAAGTGGAGACTTCCACTTTATAGTGGTAGCAAAACAGGCTATCAGCATAAGTAGATCAATTAATTTAATGTTTACTCGCAGTTGTGGGTCTACGGTAGACACCAGGTAAACAGTTCTCTTCTGTTTGCAGGTTTTCACGCAATATCACTCGTTTAACATCACCCAAAATTACCGCCCAGTAACAAAGTATCTTGGGGAATTCCAACATCATACACTGAAAATTTGCTTGTACCTCGTGGCATCTTGGGCAGTGTGCAAGTTCCTCCAGGAATATGTGGCTAATTTTAGGATTAGTACGATATGCCCTGTCTAGTGTGTTAAATTGAATATATTTGAATCGGGCGTTTCGCAACACTTAATGTGATACTCACGAGCCTTCTGCCATTCTTTATCACTGAAGCTGTGCCACAGAGATGTCTCCCGTTTGTTTAAGGGGTTGCAGTGTCCTGCTTGTGTGTTCCAATATGGATTTAGATATCCATGTAAGATGTCCATTGACGATCCTGTGTAGTGTCTGCAACATAGCATGGGCTGGCTATTGTGAGATCTGTTTTTCAACGGAGCTTAATGGCGTGCTGTATTCTGCCATATAGTAGAAAGTGGTCCGGAGGAAGGCTTCATTGTTCCTCTAATGAGGGAAAGGGCGTCAGTTTACCATCTGTATACAGCTATTAAATTGTCTAGACACATGGCTTCCCACTGCTGTACATTCTGGCTAGTAAGTAATCATTTGGTTGTAAGAAGTCCACATAGTGGACTATCTGAGGCATAAGGAACCGCTGCGTACATGCAGGCATGTGTGCACTTCCAAGTTATTCAAAGCTCTGGCGATTAGAAGGGCATGGGCGGATGACGGTTTGGCCCCAGAAAAAACATGCTTGTGTAGTTCCTTCAGAAACCTGTTTGTCTGAGACTTTAGTTTTGCATAGGTGTCTATCAGCCAGCCACAATGCCTCCCACTGCAGTTGCAATGCCAAGTAATAGTTCCGGAAGGCGGGGGCTCCCAAATCACCTCTGTAGATCAGCAGTTTGTTTGCCAAGAGCAAGTCTCCATTTGCCCTGAGTCCCAAATCAAGTTGCTTAATAAGGTGTTTAGTTCCTTAAAATAACTCGCCGGAAGGGTGTATTAGAGATTGGCAAAGTAGTAAAAAAAAATTGAGGAGCATCACCATTTTAGATAGTGCTATCTGTTCTGCACCTATAAACAGTAACATGGACCAGGAGTGCAGGGATCATATGGCTCTATGAAGATTACCATCTTTCATGTCGTCTTCTGCATGTAGAGCCTACTGGTCTTGTCTGTTAAAATAGCTCCTGACAAAGAACAGGTGATCTGAAAATGAATGGGCAACAATGATGCCTTTAAATTTTGTCTTTATCTTCTCACGTTTACTGTACATTGAAAGACCGAGGTCAAATGTAAGATTATGTATTCTAACAAATTGCTGCTTATTTTATCCTGGAGAGTGGTGTTTACAGAATCTTTTAACTTTGGAATCGGAGAAAGTAAAGTCAATTGTCTGAAAATCGGTTTGGGATACTGGTTGTGTAAAATGAAAGGCTATAGGATGTCATTTTTTTTGTATTGCACGACATTTTTAAATAGTTTGTAAATGAGCTGTACAAATATTCGATCAAACTACTTGGCTTGGTGATGTCCAAATGATATTCGCTGAAACTAGCTTTCCACGCATTGTTTGTACAATTAAAAGTAGTATCAGTAAAATCGCATGACAGTGGGAAGGTTTGTGGCCATTTCAATCGAAATGTCTGTAAATGACAATCAGCTATCACATCATGCTTTAGTGCTATATTTATTAAAAGTGGGAGTTTTTTTTAAATATTAACTGAGAAACAATTTTGCGCCCACACTGATTAAAGTCAGTGAACTAAGGCAAGTCAGGGCTCATGCGTACCCTTTTATTCTTTAGATTTGTATTGAACATGGAGCAAAGGTTTAGTCTATTAAATCAACCAAAATAGTTTATGCACAACCGACATGCTTAACACACATCTGAAGGCACTGTCATATGTAATTATTGAAGAAAAAGTCCACCCAGTGAAATAAAATATTTGCCTAAGATCACACTTTTTGAGAGACGTTTATGGGTCAAGCGCATTAGAGTTAGGGTCAGTAGAGTCCATCAACCTGCAAGTCTTGTAACTTTTTTATGATTATTTTTTTCAGGGCCTGTTTACCCTGGTGTTGTGACTGTAGTGACAATTCGCATAATTTGGTGTAGATCCTTGCTAATCCTGATAACTCCTTGAAAGAGTGGAGAATCTCATTTATCACTGCTAGACTAGTTTGGGTGTCTGGTGTATCGAGCAACATGTAATCTGCGTAAAGGGAGACAATGTGGGTGTTGCCATTCAGTGGCATCCCCAGATTGTCGCTCCAGTCTCTGTCTCAGTGACGACTCAGTTGCCAAAGCAAAAATAATAGGGAAAAGGGAGGGATCCTTGCCCAGTTCCCCTTGCAATGGTGTAAACTTCAGGGACATGACACTCGGTTTTCGCCCTTGCATTGGGTGTGGCATATAATAGTCCAGCCAATCAACTTAGCATCTATTTCATAGTGCCTTAGTACTTCGTAAATTTAGTCCCAGTGTATGGTATCCAAAGCTTGTTTTGTGTCTTTTACCATACAGGCTGAGTGAGGCCACTATAGAGGGGCTTTTTCCTTAATCTGTCATAGTTGTTGCAGACTTACGGATGTATTTCGTGATGGGATGAATCCATTTTGTTCTGTGCGGACCAAATCTGGCATCAGTGGGAGAATCCTCACCGCTAGTAATTTACTTAGTATTTTATAACCTGTATTTAAGGTGGACAATGGTCTATAGGAAGCCATTGCTATGGGGTCCCTCCCTGGCTTCAGTATACAAGTAACCACTGCTTCTTCAGACGTTACTGGGAGGAGCCCATTTATCTTGGCCGCATTGTCAAATTTAAGCAGCTTGGGTACTAATTGTGATTCTTAAGTAGTATAAAAGTCCGTTGGCGATCCGTCGAACCTGATGTTTTACCTTTCGCTATAAAGCATATTATTTTCCTTCTATCCTATTCAGTGATGTGAGCTGTCAAGTTGTCTCCTTTACCAGGATACTATAAGGAGGGTAACGCCAGTCAAAACCCTTCGTAATGTCTCATAGGCAGCTAGGGAGGTCTGAGCATATAACTGTGCGTAGCAATCTTGGAAGACTGAGTTAATTTCATTCTGTGAATTTCCCTGGCAGGTCTGCCAGTAATCACAGGGGTGCCTGGAAAGGAAGTTTAATAAGCCACACTAAGAGTTTACTAGTTTTATCCCCTTTTGTGTGCTTCAGTTTTGCGTATTCCATATAATCTAGACAGTGTATATTCTCCAGTAAATCAGCATGGTTTTCCTTATTTTTTAGAAGGTTACCTCCTTTCATAGGATCAGAACTCTGCCCTCTCTGTGTAACTACTGTGTCCTGGAGTTCAATCTCTAATGTTGCACGGACTCCTGACATTGAGCTGATCAATGCTCTCCTTTTGACAATTTTAAATGCTTCCGATTCTACAAGATCATAGAAGGTCTGTGTTATTGTAGAAATAATGAATTGTTTCTTGCTGCATTTCATCTCTACATACTGGGTCATCGAACCATGTAGGTTTTAGTTTCTAGGTGTGTGTGGTTAGCCTTTCCCACTGCAGTCCCAATTCTAGTGGGTGGTGATCCAGTAGGGCTTTCTTGAGGTATTCGGCGTCATGTATATCTGGAGCGCCATTGAGCATACCACATGATCCATCCTAGCATGCAGTTTGTGCACCGAGGAATGGTAGGAGTGCTCTCACACTACCTCATTCATATATAGCACCAGGAATCAAGCAAGGATCAGTGTGTAAGCCAGGCTTTCAGGGCCTTGACATTGCATACCATGCGTTTACCTACCAGAGGCAGATGTGATCGGTCTAGATTCAGTTGGAGTCTCCCTAGGTCACCAATGGAGCATTATCCCAGTCTGACAGAGTCTGTTCTCCATTGTAAAATTACGCTTCCCCAGACTAGTCGGAGGGTGTTTAACTGTCCTGAAAGCAGCGCATATTGGCCTCCGTCATCTAAGCGTGCTTCAGTTAGTGTGAACAGCATGCCAGGGCGCAGCCAAATTGAGGTGGCCTTCCCATATGCCAAAAAGGATGTATGCTATAGCATTTACGTTTTACTTTTATACCTCAGACGTGTCTGGTGATTCTCTTGGAGGAACGCTATATTCACCCCTCTTCTTTTTAGTTGGGAGTGGTGTTTGAAGTGCTTAGTTGCTGTTCTCTGTCCCCTAAAGTTCCAGGTAGTGACTAGACATTTTCCTGACTGATCCATCCTGTGCTTTATCTATCATTGGGTTGTCGTTTGATAAATTGAGCCATTGGCAAGGGCCTGTTAGCAGGGCTAGATTGGCGGTCATAATAAAATCCCAGCTATTGGATCTCTCTAGTTACCAAATCCCTTCTCCAGAAACACCTGGTCTCGAGCACCAGCATGTGCAGACCAGTTCTGAACTGCCTCATAACACAAATACTTTTAACAGCAGCCAAATTAGGTAAAACCATTGAAATCTTGGCATCTGAGCTGGGTGAATGCCCATCTGCAGCATGGTTAACTATAGAGACATCAAATAGGCTCAGCTTCTAGCCCATGTATACTTCCCAGTTATTGCTGTCTGTCCACAGTATAAGGCTGTAGGTTGGGGGGAAGCCCAAACGTCAGCTCCTGGCTACGGTTTCTCTGCTTCTGACTGGTAGCACTTGAGGAGGAGCTGTCACCAGCGAGGTGGCCCTCCAATATGTGGCTTGCTCTCTCCAACAGTGCAGAGTGGGCACACCCAATCAGCACGGAGCGCAGCCACGGTAGTTAGTCGTATAAGCCGCTGTAGATTGTCTGATCTCTTCCGTGGGGGGTAGCGAGCATACAATTAGGGTGTAGGTGTCCAGCTAGAGGCTGTCTTAGGCGAGAGAAGTACCTTTCCCTTTGTATTTTAGTCAGATAAAAATTCTAGGATCGTGATTGAGCCTCAAGAAGGGTGTGTTTAACGCCATCTGAGTGAGGAGGCAAGTTAGAGTAATTTTTCGGGACCGTGCAGTGTCGGTCAGTCAGAGAACTCCCACCGAGGAGAGTTAGAGGAGCTCAGTTGCATTCAGTGGCGTCACTCTGACCGATCCCAATTCACACTGAAATCCGTGTCCACCGTTTTCCTTCGAGTCACAACAGTTATGATCCCTGGGCTGACCTCTCCAGGGCTGTTCTACGTCCCTATGTAGTTTGATCTGGAGACACTGTAGCTTTCAGGCGCGCTCTTCATTTGCCTCGTTGCCGGCGTGGCAGTGCAGGCCTAAATGGGTTCCAGTCGTCTCCAGTTGTATTCAGATGTTCTCTGCATCTTGTTAATACTGTTCCTGCCAGGTCCAAGCATCATCCATTTCTATGAAGTGTGTGCGTTGCGATGTTATCACTTATAATGAGCCTGGAAAATAAAGTCCATATTTGACGACCAGATCACTGAGACGCTGTTTAACTTGCATGAAAGAAGCTTAACGTCGCTGCACTGCAAGAATACTGTCCGTGGAAAACATTATTTTGAAGTTTTCAACTGTGACGGTGCCTTTCGATCTAGACCATTGAGGAATATCTCGGTCAAGGTAATTCAGTATTCGTGCTGCCATTGGCAGGCAGGCACTCAATGAGCTAGTTGGATCACAAAACAGGTTTCACTGTATTCCGTGGGATTTGCAATCCTCTACATTCTCCAGCAGCCCCACTGTGCACAAGTTGTTGCTCCCTGATCAACCACCAGCATCCTTTGTTCGACCCTTTAGTATGAATTGGCTGAAGTTACACCGTTAAATCCTTAACTTGGGGAGTAAGCGCTGTTAGCGCATTCTCATTGCTGTGGACCTTGTCTGTGAGTTTACGCTGTCCATCTCAGAGAAGGGTGACGTCTGTGGCTACTGCACCACTTTTTCGTTTCTAGTATTGCACGTGTGCTTTCTATCGCCTCAAGGATGCAGTCCAACTTGTCTTGTATGGGTTCCACTGCATCGTGTGGGAGGGGTCGGATTGTTTTCCCATGGGTTTTGCCCCCTCGTTGTCATCCTGTTCTTGCCTATTAGGGGCAGGTAGGTCCCTGAACCTGTATTCCAGCCACCGGAAAGATTCATTCGGTGTCAAATGAGGTGCAGCTTGCCAGACACCGGAGTAACCAATGGGCCGCACTGAAAGCGACACTTAGGCGAGCACAAGCAGCTGCCAAGTGCCCAGTCTATGCCACACCACACAGGAGATGAACTATGTTGAGCCTGCCTGCTGCGTTCAATGCCAGCACTTTCAGGAGCTGGGCAGAGGGGAGGGTTCGGGAAGGGAAAGTTCAAGCCCAATCTGTTTACGCACCTAGAATTCCAAAGCCATCAGACCACATCCCCCTTCTCCCTCCCGCACAGTGCCCCTACAATCGTCATCCTCCAAGAGATAGCCAGGTTCATACGTAGAAGCACTGATCAGTAAGGCTGCATAAGCCACCATATAGGTCCAAAGGGGCTGCGATTTGTCATTTTTGGCAGGTTGCAGTGCAGGGAACAGGTAGGGAGCTGCTCTTCTGGAGATAGCACCCAATAATTCACAGTTCGTAATGCAAATCAGTGTGCGGGTAACACTGCAGGATCAAGGATGGCATTGGTAAGGGTGCAGTCTGCAGAGGAGTACTCACGAGGCTCAAGAAGTGAGGCAGAGTAGTGTCATCTTGCTCGTAGCTTTGCCCCCGGTAGCTCCGTCCGCACCCTCACCTACTCCATCTAAGGCCTTGTTGGCTCTCAGATAGCGTCAAGCCCCGCGTTGGTAGGGGTGCCAACCATTGGTGAGCAGACTGGTCCCTGCTTTGTGTGCGGGTACCAGCCACGGTTGACTGATTTAAATCTGCGTCCTCAAGAGGCCCCAGCAGGAGCACCCCTGCAAATCTAAGGGTCTGGAGACCGTTCTGCTTGTCCTCGCTTCTTTCCTCACCCCACTCCCCTCTGCGCAGCTTCTGCCACTCCATGTCACTTGAATCCACCTACGCCACTCCAGGCCACTCCTCTCACTGCTACTGTATGCCTCTCCACTCCTCTCACTGCTACTCCATCTATGCCAATCCTGCCGCTCCACACCAACTCCTTCTACGCCACACTACTGTCACTGTGCTCCACACCACTCATGAACTGTGCACCACTCTATGCCAATTTACTCCACTTTAGCCCACTCCACTCCCACCACTCAGCTCCACTATACTCTATGCCACTCATCTGTACACCATATTACTCTACATGACTCCATGCCACTCTTAGCCACTCCGTCACTACTCTACTTTTCTCCACTCCCTGCGACTGTACTTCTCTATAGGCCACTCTACGCCACTCCATTCCACTCCTCACAATGCCATGCCACTCTTCCAATCCACCAACTTGTAGCCATGTTGAACAGGAGCGACGCAGCTGTACAACTTAGCTAAAAACACATTGGCAAAACCAATAGATCTCACATAGGCGAGACTTACCGGCTTTGCAAGTACTTGTTTCCAAGTGCCGCTGACGGAGTATCCTGAACTTCCTGATTTGTTCTATTGTTTCTTTTCTTCTCTCTCAAATACTTGGGCTTCAAACCTTGCCTCGAGTACACGTATCACTACTGAGTAACAGACGGGACCCTAAGCTTGCTCAGGGCTCAGAAGTAGTCTCAAATTGATCGGCCTCGGTCTGAGAATTAGCTTTGATGCCTTGTTTTGGGCTGGGATTCTGGTGTGGTCAAGAATGAAATGTAACCGAGATTCAAAATTTGTGCTGTTGATGCTGCTTCCTGTGCCTGAAGCGTGGCGTATTGGCCACAAGATGGCACTTTACATCTACTCATCATGTATTTATTGAGCAAATTCAGCAAACGAGACAGCCCAGTGAGCACCAGGCCGTCGCAGCTTTGATGAAGCAGTAAAACCATCAGCGACGGTCTTTTTCCTGTGGATTTAGAGGTTTGTTATAACCCTGCAAGCAGGTGGCATCTCGCATCACCCCTTCCGTAGTGATGAATTTAGTTAGCACATGAAAAGACAAGCCTAGACTTAACCATACCTCGTAAGCAACTATTTGGGCTCATCCTCCTTCAGCCCTTTCAGATTTTAAGTTTGTTTTGTTCATTGGGAGGCGACAATATTTCAAGTATACATGTTCTATATGATATGAATGCAGTAAGAATTCCGAGGATACACCACAAAGGAATGTATTTTAAATCGTTTCTCATTTTTATCCGTGACTGGAGGGAGCGAATGGGGGTGAATCGTGAAAGATGTTTTTAGTTTCCTTTGTCCGGGGAGATATTCTTTGCGGGTGTCTGCAGTCACTGGGTTTTTACAGGTTACTTAGCACTTGCTACTATTAGTTTGTCATCACTTTTCTGTATTTATCTAAGTAGCACACACACTGCTGATTGAAATACTCACTTGTTAACCAAACTGACATTTGTTTTTGCATTTGCACAGACGTCATCTGGGTGATCCTAAGTGTAGAAATCGGCGGCCTTCTTGGAGTAACGCAACAGCTGTCCTCCTTCGAGACAGAGTTCAGCACGCAACCTCATCGAATAGTAGAAGGAAATTTTAACCCCTTCGCCTCCCCACAGAAGAGCAAGCAGCCAGAGGACAGTCCACTAAAGGACCCTGGGGGTGCTGCGCTAGGCACACTGGGTAAAAACACCTGGTCTCCTGCTCCTGACCAAATTGAACAAGATCAAAATGAACTGTCTCAGAACTCTGTAAATTTGTCCCCTAACAATCACCCAAGCAACCTCTCAGTGGTGACGTGCAGTAAGGTAGGTACAGTGTGACCGACAGTACAGCCTGGTGTTGGGGGGAGGTTATTGGAAACGGCACGGGGAGCAATAAACCTGAAAATGTTATTTCCATAGTCCTTTGCAATATGCTTTCGGTTTGAGGTGGAGTCGATGTGCCGCCTTTGACCTATTTTCTTTTTAAATATCTTAACTCTGAAAGTACCGCACATGTACGTCCTCGTGAATAATTTAGTGACCCGTTAAAGGAAATATATTTTTGGAAGCTGGGTGAGCAAGAGCATGTGACAGGCGCGAGCAGAAGGGTGTACTTTTTACTGGCCACATTACCTAGCCTTTGATAAAAACGTTATTTACTTAGAAGGAAAACCGCTGCTCTGTTCAGAACTGACGATATATAGCTCCCCTTACTGCGTTTCTTTCGCGTGACTGCCTGCAAACTTAAACAGCATATAAAGCATGTTATGACCCAAAAAAAAATCTAGGGGGCCGATTCCTTGCTGAACCTTTTTAGTGTCGAGCCTGCGTTGCATGAGCATGCGTATCGCAGCGAGACGCTTTAGTTATTAGAAAAGGGCTCGGAGCCCTGTGGACATTACGTCAGTGTTTTTTTATTGGTTCGTGGGCTTGCCTATTAAAATCAGCTTGCTTTCATTAGTCGAAGGCATGTATACGTCATGCCTTTTCCGGTGGCTAGCCCTCCTCGAGCGCATCGACCAAGTACAGAAAACATGGGAGGCTCGCTGTTTTCTGTCCGGCTCCTGGACTACTTTTTCTCTATTTTACTAGCGCGATTTCGCTATTCCTTCCTTTTGATAGTCACTTTATTGAGTAGTCTAGTTAAAATTGCCAGAACATGCCAATACTATATGTTTTAAAAAAATATGTATGGAATTGTCAAACACTCTGCTGATGTGCCCTCTGTAAATATAGGCAGACTGCGAAACCATGTGGTGGACTGTCATAAATACGTCCCGGTGTTAAATAAGTGCATGTTCCAAACGGCATCACAAACTAAGCTCTACAGCAGTCTCCTACTTGGTGGGTGCCTTTGTAAAATGCGTGCGCAAAAAAACAAATGCTTACTCTCACTCCCCTCACGTCTTACCTCCAGTGAAGCACACGCCTTTCTACATTTTCCATTTCAGCGTCGGACAGTCTTATGGCACAAAAAAAAGTCTGCCTTTGTAGGCCTTTTAGACAAATCTTTGCTGGCAGTAAGTAACTCTGCTTCTAGTTAGAGGGTACCTGTGTAAAACGCTCTCTATCTCACTTCCCTGACTCTCCATGGAAGCAATTGGGATGCTATGTGCTTTTCATTGTGATTTCAGGAAAGCTCATGACACTGACTGACGCCTTCAGGAGAAATTGTTGGTCGCAGACGATGGCTTGGTTTCTACTTGGATGATGCCGATGTATAACTTTCCTCTCCTGCCTCAATTCCTTTGATTACCTCTGGAACCCTTTGACGTTCTATAGTGTTTTCATTCTGTCTTAATTCGAGGTTTAATAATTTTTTTAGATAAATTTTTTTCCCCCACCTCTGCTGCTGTTGACACCGTAGGTCAGTAGGTATCACACTAGAGGTTATTGTCCTGGATGTTTATTAGAAGGTTGATCATTACTTTGGACTCGTGGATCATTTTGTCACACAGTCTACTTCCAGTTTTAACCCGTATTTTTAGTTGTCATTCGAGGCTGCTACCTGAGGTTCTTTAGGCGTAGGCTTGGTATTCAAATGTTTGCCAAAATATTTAGCTGGCAGTAGGGTTGGAGGCTGGTCTGAAAAATTGTTGTCCGCATTCAGTATTTGATCACTTACTGTTGGGGTGTGATAAATATTAGTTTGACTGCCCCTTGATGGGTTTGAAAGTGATATGGAGTTTGTGCACTTTTGGCTAAGTGCCTCCATACACCTTTCTGTGATCTTGAAACCAAGAGCCGTAAATTAATTGCACTGTATGTGCAAAAACCACAAACATTTTCAGTGATCCATCCTTTACTCCAGCAATGGAACTTGCATAGATTCACATGCTTGAATCCTTCCCCGTCGTCAAGATGGAAGTCCATGGTGTCATACAAAAGCAATGCTCTATTTGTACATTTAGGCCCTAGGCCTTTAGCTCAGTAATATATCAGTCATTTTGAAAAAAGGACCAAATTCTAGAGTCCACCAGTCGGGCAGTACCACCCTCTAGAAGCTTCATGTGAGCAGCTGCTTTCCCTCAGATTTTCCTCTGAACCTCGTGCAAAGGAGTCTCCTCTGAGCTCTGCTCAGTTTTTCTCAGAAAAAGTTATTTTGAGGTATTTTGACTTTAACTTTTAACTTTCTTCACCTTTGTTCACCCCCCCCCCTTCAGAAGTCAGTATCCTTATCAAAATCAAACAGGGAATCTCATTCTGAGCCCCCGACATCACCTCTGCAGGTTAAACACACTTTAAAAAAAAAAAAGCCTCTGCACCGTCGACGGCAGCATTGTTGTCGATATCCCCGTTGACGACTTAAGCGTCAACAATTTCATCCACCGTCTCTTCCATAACTATCTCTGTCGATGTCAACTGAGTCCTCGTCAACGTTTATTTCATCTTCATCAGCGATGTGTCATGTTTAATCTCACTTTTTATAGTTGCCGACAATGCGTACCTCGTTGGCGATTCTCCTGTCGCCAACACGTTAATTGACAGAGCATTTGTCGACGCGTCCACTGCCGACGCTACTGCAGTCGACAGCACCTCCATCAAAGAAGCTCCTGTCGATGACACCTCCGTCGAGGATGAATCTGTCAACACCACCACTGTTGATGACCACGATGGTTCTTTCGTCGACAACCATGGAAACACAGGTGACAAGACAGAGACTATCAACACTGCCTTTTTTCTCGTCAGTGGAACAGATAGGACTTAAAAAAGCACGTTTGACCCAATTTCTTACATCTCTTAGTAAAGTTACTAGACTCCTACCATCCCACCTTTTGGATGAGGGTGATTCAGAAGAAGATGGACGACATGGAGTGGCTATAAGCCCTTCACAGCTGCATGTGAACTGTCAAGAATATTCAGATGATGACTCATATTATGACTAACAGTATTATGAACAGCCACCTCAACAACAACAGCAGATGGCATGCCTACCTTCCTCCCTGGTGTCGGATCTCAGGCTATGTTGGCGGATTACAGAGAACATTTCCCGCCTGTATTTATGTCTGTACAGCTGCCACTGATTTCCACAATCCCAGTAACCCCTCAACAACTTCCACAACCATAGATGTTTCCTCTGATGCAACCACGGGATTCCCCTCAGGCTGTAGCTACGCAGAACCAAATTTCCTCAGAAGAAGAAAGGGAAGAGGGTGAGATCCCCAACCAAGAAGATGAATGGGATGATGATGATATCATACCTGCACCTGTTTCTCCCTTACCACCTCTAGTAGAATCTCCTCAAGAGGATATAGGAGATTTCACAACTTGCTGGAAAGGGAATCCACACGCTATGACTTACCAATGCCAGCAACGCAGCAGGATCATTTCCTGTACGATTTCAAAGAGCCTCATAGGAAAACTGTCAGAGCTATTCCTATCATTGACCATGTTTGGAGCCAGGGCTTGAAAATTTTGTGTAACCCTGCAACAGTACCTGCGGTATTAAGTAAACTTGATAAAGTGCAAGGCCCCAGATGATGCTCCTACCTGCCTAACGGGTCACCCAAAGCCAGACTCGGTTATCTCACAGGCAGCGCAACAATGCTCTAAGAACCCCTCCACACATCTCACCACACCGCCAGATAAAGAGGGAAGTCACCTTGATAACATCAGCAACTGCTTTTCCTCAATGTCTGCCATTGCAGTATGAGCTGCAAAATCCCTGATGCTCCTTGGGAGATACGATAGGCAGCTATGGTCAGCTATTGCTCTGTACTTGAAAGAGTTCCCGGAGAACATCAAAGGAGAAGCCAAGAAAGTACTGTTGGAAGGCCAGTGTTCTTCTGCGGAAGTTATTGACTGTGCACTTGACATCGCCACCATGGATTTGAGGGAGTTTGCTGGAGCAGAAGTACTAAGATGTCAAGGGTGGCTTAAGGCCACTAACTTTTGACCTGAGGTTCAGACAAAAACGTTGGATCTTCCCTACCATGGGCAAGCACTGTTTGGAAAGCACAGTGATGATGCGCTTCAAGCTATAAAATCAGACGCAGACACCGCCAGATCGCTGGGCACGCTACAGTACAGGAAAATACCTTTTCATGGGGCTAGAGGAAAAAGCCAGACCTCAATTCTTTGAGGATACCAACAGTATAGGTTTACAACCTACTTCTCCAGTATTGACAGCTCCAAGCCTCAAAACCAGCAAAGGCAACCACTTTGAGCGGCAGTAGACCTCCTCAAAGAGGAAAGCCTGAAAGGCAGGGCAACGAAGCCTCCCGTAGGCAATGACTGCATTCAAACGCCGGCTACCTCTCATTCTTCCCCATCAAGGTCACCAGGAATGTTGAAAGGCCTCACTCGTTGGCATCAAATAACCAATAGGTCCCAGACATAATTTAGTTTGGTCACCTTCTGGAGTTTGTACCAATATCCCCATTGACGCCACCTTTAGTGCAGCAGAAACACCTGTATTAACTCAACTTAGAAGCAGAGATCATGTTACGAAAAGGGGCAATATAAGTCGTACCCTGTTCTCAAAGAGGGAAGGGCTTTTACTCCTGCTTCTTGATTCGAAAAGTCTTGTCTATGGAGACCGATCCCAGACGTAAGAGAGCTCAACAAATACGTGAAGAAGCAAACATTCTGCATGGTCACATTACATGACATCTTACAGCTTCTCAACAGAGACCACATGGCCTCCCTGGACCTCCAAGATGCCTATCTTAACATGCCCATTCACCCAATTCACAGAAGGTTCCTGAGATTCACGGTAGTCGACAGGCATTTGTAATTCAAGGTCCTTCTCCTTAGGCTCTAGTCTCCTCCCTGGATCTTTACCAAATGCTCAGCTCCACTCACTGCCTGCCTCGGGCAGAAACAGCACCAGGTTTAACCCTACTTTGACGACTGGATAGTAAAAGCTCTCAGCATCCAGTCAGCACACGTATCCATCAGAGCTACCTTATGTCTTTTCAAGGACTTCAAGAGAAATCGGTGCTCCAGCCATCGAGGCGAATAACCTTTCTGGGGCCATATTAGATAGATGGGGGGTAGATGCCTTTATAATTTTAATGTTAGGAAATATGCTTATGCCTTTCCTCCAATTTCTCTCCTCCCAAAAGTGATCAGCAAGATCAAATCAGAACCCTGCCAGATCCTAATAATAGCTCCTGCGTGGCCACGTCAGCACTGATACTTAAAGTTACACCTGCTATATCTATGTCCTCCCACCAAAATGAAGCCAATTCCATAGTTGCTGACCATGAACCAGGGCCAAGTGAGACATCCGGATCCCAAATCTCTGAGCTTATCAGCATGTTCCAAGAACTCGGCCTCTTAAAAATCCCTAAGGATTGCAAGGAAATCCTTGCCAGGGCCCGGGCGGACATCACAAATAAGACATACCGCCTAAAATAGAAACAATTCTGCTTGTGGTGCAATTCTGCTAATATACACCCTCTCTCCTCCTCACATGAAGAAATCTTACATTATCTGTTACAATTAGCATGCTCATGATTGGCACATGCTTCCATAAAAGTTCATCTGGCAGCCATTTTTCTGTGTAGGGGAATATCCGGTAAACCGTCACTTTGGTCTCAGAGAATCATAAAACAATTCTTAAAAGGTCTTTTTATATCCTTTCCTCCAGTCAAATCACCTCCTCCGGCATGGCAACTCAACACAGTTCTTGGCCAACTGATGAAAGAATCGTTTGAACCCATACATAGGACAGACATCAAATATCTTACATGAAAGGTGGCACTCTTCCATGCGCTTACGTCTGCACGAAGGATCAGTGAAATCCAGGCATTCACAATACAGGAGAGCCCTTTATACAATTCAGAGAGGACAGTTATTTTACGCACCAACCCTAGATTCGTCCCCAAGGTCCTCTTGGACTTTCATCTTAACGAACTTGTGGTGCTGAGGACATTCTTTCCAAAACCTCAAACGGTGGGCGAGAGATCTCGCTAGGTCTTAAGAGATGCCTCAAGTTTTATTTGGACAGGACTAAAGCTTTTAGAAAGACAATCCAGCTTTTTGTGGCTTTTAGTGCCCCTAGAAAGTGGTGCCCAGTACCTGTACAGACTATTTCTCAATGGATTACAAATGCAATTATTCATTGCCATCAAAAAGTCGGTCAACCTTTGAATTCTACAGTGCATGCATGTTCAACCATTTCAACGTCCTGTGCATTGATTGCAGGAGTATTATTGCTGGACATCTGCTGAGCTCCAACGTGGAAAACTGCACATACCTTCACAAGACACTACAGCCTATATAAAGAAATGCTCAGGGATGCAGTGGTTGGGCAGGCAGTGCTGAGGCATCTGTTCCAATAAAGGTGAGCCATTTGGTCTTCCCTCCATCCACTTCTACTATGCACATTTTCAATAAGTCTGTAAGTCTGCTTTTGTCATTTTTAAAGGCCTAAGCATAACCTATAAAAAAATAATAATAGTAGTAGTAGTAGTAATACTATCTAATAAATAGCAGCATATGTATTTATATTTATGATCACAGAAAATGTGCTAATTACTGCTTGCTATTCTGATTCAAGCATATGAGTCTATGAAAGTTCCAATACTGGAGTAAGAAAATAAGTTACTTGCCTGTAACTGTAGTTCTCCAGTATTGGAAGCGTTCATAGATTCAAAACGACCTACATGCCCCCCTTTGAGGAGCTCACCTTAATTTCTTTCAGTGTTGTTATCCGACCAGCACTACTGTTTGGAGTTTCTGAGGGAGAGCAGCTCCCTTACAGGAGGGTTCTAGAAGGTGGTGTAGCCTGATTGGTGGACTCTAGAGTTTGGTCCTTTTTACAAAATGACTTTGATATGTTACTTAGCTAAAATCCTAAGGCCTGTAATGTATATGCATATTAGAGCATTGCTTTTGAATGTCACTGGGGACTCTTGTATTGACGACAGGAAAGGATTCAAGGATGTGAATCTATTAAAGTTTCAAATACTGGAAAACTACAATTACAGGTAAGTAACTTATTTTCTTCTCTCTGGAGAGGGAGCTAGTTCTTCATGTGGTAACATGCCACTACTTAATCATTCAGAACAAGTCATCTTACCTAGTCTGGTTATACTGAAGCATGCATAGTGATTTCCTACCAAAAGCGTTCACTAACTCAAGATAGTTCAGAATTAAGCGGTCAGGGTGATCTGCGGCCTAAGCTCATGGTATCCTATCCAGTTTTACGATGTTTGAGCTGGCTCCTTTTCCAAAGCTACGTGAATACTATCTAAACATAATATATATCTTTTTCAAGACTTGGTGCTCGAACAAAATAATCAGACCATATTCTTGCTGTGAAGGGCCTTGAGATCAGTACAAGCATGCACCATTAGACTACCTCAATTTTACATGCTCTGTTGTAAGGAGAGAACAGTTGCTGTTAGCCAGTGGTCTCCAAACTTTTTAATGCCATCGGCTTGCCGATGATCAAGGAGAGTTTGAATAAGTTTCTAGGTTTTTCCTTCTAAAAGTGTTGTTTTTTTTCTTTGCTTCTGCTCTTGTTAGTATCTGATTCTAAAAGAATGCAGCCTTCGAGCCAGGCTTTTAATCACTTTTAAGTGACCTGCATGCATAAACACTGCAGGCTGACCAGACTGGGGCTTAGTGGTGTATTTGTCAGTAGTACGTCATCTGAGGTACCCCAACATATAAGCAGTGGTTTATTGATTTAATGTGGTGCAATATTATGAACAGCTGAAGGCCTGTGATCATGTGCACACTGTGTACCTTGGCCGAAATGTTATTGTGAACTCTCTGAGCTAACTCATGTACACTCTGTACCCGATTGTGAATCTTCAGAGCTCGCAGGACAGGTGTAAGCTGACCTGCTTTACTTTACAGGGACATAAATCTGGCAGAGTTCTTTGAGGTGCAGCTCCATGGATTGGTGGCATTGTTGCCTTCTCCGGCCGACTGAGCAGTATGATCAAGCAGTGCTTGCTTTGAAGAGATGTCTTCAAACCCATTTTACCTATACAGCTGTCTTATTGATTTAGTTAAATAGGTTTTTGGAAAGACCGAGAAAAGGTTTCTCCAGAGGGCAAGCATTTTTGATTTAGTTGGTATCTGACCATCTCAAAATGTATTTTAAAAAGGTATTATTCGTCAGACAGCTTCGATGACCAACGGTTCCATGTTGAATCTAGTGCTCCTCTTTTCGAAAACATATTCTCCTATTAACTCTAGCAAAACGCTATAACCCATTGCTACTTCCACAGAACTTTTTCTTTCAGGTACTAATGAAGGTAAACAGACCAGTAACAGCAACTTGCTGCTGTTCTCTGGGCAGTTGAGTGTACTTTGACCAGGGGGGTATCAGTTGATCTCACACTTTCTTGTCATGTCAGTCACTGGCATTTGGTGGTTCAAACCGAATTGGTCTCCTGAATGGTAAACAGAAGGTCTTGTACAGTGTTTTGTAGCTGCTGCTCTACTGAGCTTTCCCTTTTATAAATCAAATTAACTGTTAGTCGGTGATCAGCTACGAGAGCACATTAGGTATTTGAATAAAAACCCAGAACTGAAATCTTGCTGTCATAGTGCATAATGCCAACCATCCCCTTCTCACAGTTTGTCATGGCCAGTAAATTAGACACTCCCCTGGCTCCTTTATGATCAGTCAGAACACAAACACAAGCTAGTAAGTTGGTAACCCGCCATGTCTCCTGCCTGACCTAGTCAGTGTATAGACTAGTACAAATGGTAACCTACATTTCTTCTTTCAGGCCTAGTCAAAGTATGGACTGGTAGCAGTCTGTAACCTGCAGTTCTACTCCCAAGCCTACTGACAGTGCGGACAGGTACCCATTAGGTATAGTCAGAATACTATCATGTAGCAATCATGTATGCGCTAGACCCCTAGCTTGCTAGTATGCTACAACAACATTCAATAAATCATTGCCCAGTCAGTGCCTTTTCTTCTAAAAAGGGAAAATACTGTTTGAGGTATGTGTGGCTTGTAGGTACACATGCTCTGCACACTCCTGCCATCTAGTAATGAGTCCGGATGTGTGCAGGTTGTTTTTCTTCAAAGAAAGTCTTTCAAGTCGCGAGGTAGGGTGACTCCTCCTTTTCAGTGATTCTTCACATGGGCATTGACTCCATTGTTATATTGTTTCCTCTCTGCTGTTAGGTTCGGACGTGTGTGCTTACGCTCTGAGAAGAGACCGTTGTCGGATCTCTTTCTCCTCTCTGCGCATTGAGCCACAACCAATCGTCTGGTCATCCTTCAGGGCCTTCGAGCTCCGTCTTTGGTTCTGTTTCAAAATGATGCCCTCCTGGTGATGGAACAAATGCCATTTAGTTTCTGTCCACCTTGTCACACAAAGTACCCATGGACCGACTTCATCACGTCTGTAACCTGTCTCTCTCCAGACCACAGGGGGGCTAATTATGAGGCCCGTTGAGCATTCCGCTTAAAGAAAACACTCCATGATAGTCGAGCACGCTGGTTCGAGATGCAGCGAAGGTCCACGCTGACACTCCTGACCTCTTAGGTTATCAGGACATCGAGGAGGAGCAACATCCAGAGGCTTCAGAAGTTGAAGGGGGAGGCTTTTCCCATCGAGGCCAGCTCGGACTCTGATCCGGAGTTTGAAATTACCAACATATCGATGGAGTCAAGTTTAGTGAGTATGCTTCTCCCCCACCCCTAACCCCTCCGCCTTGAGTTTAACCTCCAAAAAAGACTGAGGCTTCCAGATTAAGAGGCCTTTGGATCATCACTGCCTGTAGGCTATGGTCGGCACAGAGTATTCAGTTCAGATAGCCCTCCCTCCTGCAGGATACCGAAACACCACCCAAAGCTGAAAGCTTTGGCGCCAACATATACGGCCTCCACTCCCTCCCTTTTGACCCGACCTTCTACGTCTACAGCCTCGGTGCAGGCTGGATCTTCAGCGCTGAAACATAAATCCGGCTTGGAGGCAAAACCATCGAAGCCGACACCGAACAAGATTATCAAAACCACTGTGGAGCCTATTCCGCACAAGTTTCAAGAAACACTTGATTCTCGGCAACAACATATCCAGATTCATCCAAAAACTGGAAGAATTGTGGCCAAACCACCACATTGTCAGCCACCTACTTTACAAAACACAACTCTTTGATAGAGGGTTAAAATGTTCCCAATCCATCCAAATGCAAAATGTTGGCCAAGGCCACTAACCCTTTGCCTCCACCACCAATGCCCTTACCTCCACTGCTTCTGCCACCTCCACCACCTCTACCAGACAGGTTGTCTCCACAGCAGTCTGACACAGAGCCTTTGCATACCTCCCCTCCGGATTCCCCTGATGATGGCATCGGTACCCTGACATGGGAGATGATTCATTTCAGACACTGACCCCTGGGACTCATATGATGTTGACCTGCCAGGGGACACAGACCTGGACCTGTACCCCACACGCCCATCACCCCCTGATGACTCCACCACATTCCAGAAGCTAATAGTTTTGGCAGCTAATTTTCATGGGGTACAACCTTATAAGGCTCCTCTAGAAGAGACACTATCTTCCACACACACCTACCAATGCTGAAAAGCATGCTTCGCCATACAGATGATATCTTTAAAGATACTGTCAGGGCACACATTATTACTCCCTTAGTTGATTTAAAAAAAAAAAAAAAGTTGAAACCCTCTCCCTCAGAAACTATATACTTATGAGGGCAAGTACCACCTGATTTCCTGGTAGTCACCAGTGCCAAAAAAGGGCTAACTCACAAGTGTCTAGCGACACCTGGCCACTCAATAACGAAAGTAAAAAAAAAAACTAAAAAAAAATGACGTAGGTAAAAGTGTTGCAGCCCACTCTGCAAACTAGTGGCGCATCACCAGTTGGAGGAACTCCTCCAACATCTCCCACATGTGCATGGAAAAAGGGGACAGGAATTAGTTGCTGTGAGCAAACTAATATCCAACACTTCCATTAGATGTGCTCTTTAACTCTGTGACACAGCATCCAGCAGGGATGTGGGATTCCTATCGCCCAATGCCCGGGACATATTGTTTCAGGTCAAGGTCAACACGTTTTCATAATAATTTTATCCTTGGAACAAGTAGGCCCCAGCCCCCTGTAGCACAAACCCTTTGGCTGCCAGTTTACAAAGAAGGGAACTGTCTACAGTTGAGGTAATATGTGTCCATATGTTATAGGGATATTTACTGTGGCATTTAGGACAGAAACGGAACGGGGTCCGTTCCATCAGTGTCGATGTTGCACGCGGTCGGGCCGACCAGGCCCCGACGGGGGATCGAAATTACCCCGAAGGGCTACCGGAGCTCTTCAGGATTCGGTGTCGATTCTAATCTAACCCGATACCGAACGAAACAATACCGACGTAGTTTTCCGAAGTTATGACTATCTTTCCGTCCCGAAACACGGAGCGAAAAGGAACACGTCCGAACCCGATGGCGGGGAAAAAAACAATCTAAGATGGAGTCGACGCCCATGCGCAATGGAAACAAAGAAGGAGTCCCTCGGTCTCGTGACTCGAAAAGACTTCTTCGAAGAAAAACAACTTGTAACACTCCGACCCAACACCAGACGGCGGACTATGCACAGCATGTGAATCTGCAGCGACTAATGCCACGAACAGATGTACACTGGGTAAGTGACATTTTCCTTATGATTCATTAATAAAAAGCCTTCATTATTAGGGAGTGTGCTATAAATACGTGTTTTAAGGTCACACTGCACTACTGACAGTGGTTCCAGTTAAATAAAATGTTTATACACTTGTTTGAAAAGTTTAACAATATGAGGCTAAGTATTATGCTCCCAGCATGCTCTCTGATTAGATGCAAATGTCTGCACAAGCTTATAAGCAAGAGAGATGATTCTTGGCTTCCCCCAAAAAAAAAATCAGAAAAAAGGCAAGTAGTAAAAAAACAAAAAAAAAAAAAAAAACGTTTTGCTCTTATGACATTTAGGTGCTATTTCTTTGAAGCGTCATTTAGTAAATTGTGTCGATGCATGCTAGTAATTCCCCCAAAAATATTCCTAATGGAAAATCAGTATAACCATTTTAAACAAGAATATGGGAAGCATAAAAATAAACAAGCACTGGCAAAGCCAACCGACCAACACTTTTTTTTATTTTTTTATTTTTTAGTCTTTCGGTTTCGTCAGTGCGTGTCTTGTTTTAACATGGCTTTTGTAACGATTTGTTGTTGTGGGAGCTGCCAGGCCTTCACCATTGTAACAAATGCTGGCAAAAAGAAGAAAAAAATGTTTGGTCTCAAAAAGCGCACATTGGCACCTGTGGCGTACAAAGCCCCCGCAGCCCCCTTTTAGGGGGCCCCTTCAGCACCTGCCCTGAGTGACTCTGGAGGGGGGGGGGGGGGAGGCCTGTGTTCCTTGCAGGGAGGCCCCCTCTAGTTTTGTTACGGCACTGATTGCCATAGTAGTTCCTGGCCATGAACAAAACTACTTTTTGTGCCAATATGCTCATTGTGGAAAAGCAGAGTGCAATCACTCGCAGTAACCCCAGCTGATAGAGAGCGAAATCGAAGTTTAATAAAAACAAAACGTCTTTGTTAATGCCAGACCTAATTAGGCAACCAATTCTTAGTCACAAAGGTGCACCCATGGTATGTATGTATATATATATATATATATATATATATATATTTTTGCAAAAGGAAACAGGACACGCACTCCCGGAGACTGCAAATAAACTTATCTTTAATTTATCTCAGTTGTCATCTTGTTGGCAATAAGGTTCAATCCAGCACCACGACGCGTTTCGACTTGCCAGTCTTTTTCAAATGGTTTCTGCTCTCATGAACAGGCAACTTTCTGACATTTCTGATCCATAATATTACTGCAAAACGAGGCTCCTGTCACATGATGATGCCACACGTATATTTCAATCCATCATAACAGCCTCTGCGCTTTTGTTTCCAAATGAAGTCAGTAAGTCACTCTTCTCCTGCTCGCTTTTCTGTAAAAATCAGCCGTCATGATTGGGTGAGCGGCATTCTGGTATTTATAGTCCCACAGTTTACTCAGCTGTTAACACTCGAGGCCCTTCTTCTGTTAATTGCACTCACTTTCCTTCCTGCTTAAAGACACACGACTGCCAATAATTTCAGAAACTCTAGATTTTAGATTTTAACATGCTCTCTATATCGTTGGTATATATATAGTCCCACTTTGAAATAACAACCTGCTTTACAATCGAGCATGTAAAAATAATCATTTCCAAGGTCTTTTACTTTCTCTCCAAACTCGATGTTAATGTCACGTTCACATCCCAAATTTGCCAGCCTCTGTGTTTCAAAAAACTGTTAGCTACTTTCCGTTTGCCGCTCCCAATGGATAAAACTAAAAATACGTTAACAGTCTCCGGACTTTGACAGTCTCCGAACGTGACATTAACATCGAGTTTGGAGAGAAAGTAAAAGACCTTGGAAATGATTATTTTTACATGCTCGATTGTAAAGCAGGTTGTTATTTCAAAGTGGGACTATATATATACCAACGATATAGAGAGCATGTTAAAATCTAAAATCTAGAGTTTCTGAAATTATTGGCAGTCGTGTGTCTTTAAGCAGGAAGGAAAGTGAGTGCAATTAACAGAAGAAGGGCCTCGAGTGTTAACAGCTGAGTAAACTGTGGGACTATAAATACCAGAATGCCGCTCACCCAATCATGACGGCTGATTTTTACAGAAAAGCGAGCAGGAGAAGAGTGACTTACTGACTTCATTTGGAAACAAAAGCGCAGAGGCTGTTATGATGGATTGAAATATACGTGTGGCATCATCATGTGACAGGAGCCTCGTTTTGCAGTAATATTATGGATCAGAAATGTCAGAAAGTTGCCTGTTCATGAGAGCAGAAACCATTTGAAAAAGACTGGCAAGTCGAAACGCGTCGTGGTGCTGGATTGAACCTTATTGCCAACAAGATGACAACTGAGATAAATTAAAGATAAGTTTATTTGCAGTCTCCGGGAGTGCGTGTCCTGTTTCCTTTTGCAATTCATAGGGTTGGTCCTTTACCCTGACACAGCACCAGCAGCAAGGCACGTCGCTTTGTAGGACCGTGTATTGAGATATATATATATATATATATATAATCTTTGAATTAGTGGCTTTCATGAATTCACAAACTCTTACAAAAGTAGAGCAAAAATCATACTTCTAGAAAATATTTGTGAATTGATCTTGCTAAAATACAATTATGCATGTGTAGATTTGCTCATGTAAACGCTCAAAAGATTTTCACAAGTTCACTTTCCCTCCAACTACTTTTTCCTCAAATTGCTATAGCAGGTATTGAAATTGCAAATATTAAAGACCTGCTACAATAGTAGCCCTGGAATGATCAGAGATGCTATTAGCAGAGCTCTTGCATAATGTCATTGCTGCCATAGTTTGTCTCTGCTCTGCATGGCATCAAAGGTACAATTAGATTTTTTTTAAAAAAATTTTTACAGGACAAGTAAATTTAAGAAGCAACCTGTCCCATAGACAAGTAGATATTTTATTAAATTCTACACACCCGAGCCAGGAGTATTAATACCAGTGTAAACCTTAGAAGACAAGCCTGACTGCATATTTCAGGCTTTAAGCCTGATGTCCAGCAGAAAAGTCTTAATTCCCCTTTTGATAAGGGACATCTTTTCGGCCCACAAGTCACAAAACGAATAAAAGGAGATGGCGAAGCCCATGGGAGCCCTACAAACCCATACATCTATGGGCTCCTTTCGCTGATCTAGATATCGCAGAGGCTCAAAAACAACTACTCCAGAAGCCTCCACCTCATACCAGTGTGGGCAGAGCCAGTACTCTCCCCCCCCCCCCCCCCCCCCCCCACTAAATCCTACTGTAGGGGCTCCTGTAGAGAAAACAGCCCAGGTTAGAGGAAAAAAGTTCTTCCCCACGTGGTGCCCCACCCCATCCCCCAGCATACTACACCTGTAGTGGGACACACACACAACTTTTTACCCCCCCGGCAACAGATAATCACAGGCTAGTGGGTGTTGGATGTTACGGTCTTGAGCTTACTACTACATCGCCCAACATTCCACCTCACACTTATTGGCTCTCCATGGGACATCAAACACTACTCAGAGGTGGTCAAGGCTCTTCTTCTCAGAGGAGCTATAGAGGCCATCTCTCTTCAACATCAGGGATGATATACTTATTTATTTCCAAAAGGACGGTTTGCCTCCATCAGTACTAGACCTAAGGCTACTGAACAAATGCATTCTTTCAGACCATTTTCACATGGTCGCTTTACAAGATGTGATTCCTCTACTTCATCAGGGTGATTTTATGGCTACACCAGATCTCAGACGCATATTTTCATATACCAATGCATCCAGGCCATCGCAAGTATCTCAGGTTTGTGGTGGACGGGAAGCACTACCAGTTCAAAGTCCTACTACTTGGAGTCACTACTGCATCGTGAGGTTTCACAAAATGTCTGGCAGTAGTAACGGTCCATCTCCGCAGACAAAAAAAATACACGTTTTTTTTCCCTACCTGGAGGATTGGCTTATCAAAGCCACAACCCATCAACAGCGTCACCAATGTACTTGGGTAACAATAGCAATAGACCTGCTCCACAGCGTGGAAATCACAATCACTATTCCCAAATCCTATTTACATCCTCTTAAAATACAGCCATATCTAAGAGTAATTCTGAACACACAAATTGGGCTAGCCTGTCCCAATTATGTAAGAGTTCAACATTTTCAGTCCCTGTTACCTTAATTTCAGTCGAATCAGCAGATAAGAGTGAACTGGTCAGAGATCTTCTAGGGATGATGGTCTCCTGTATCACTATAGTACACTATACTTGCCTCCACATGCATCTGTTGGAAGAATGTATAGCTTGTCAGTAGTCAGTCACAGGATCATTTACAAGATCTAGTGTTGGTAGACTGCCAAACCTATCACTCTCTGCAGTTGTGGAATCCCAACATTTTAAAGAGGTAGCCTCTTCTGGACCCTGTTCCTCCCATAACTCTCACAACGGACACCTCACTCATGGGATGAGTTGCACACCTGAAAGATCTCACAATAAGGTATATGGGACACCAAGCACAAGGGTCGCCTTATCAACTTCCTTAAACTGTTCATCTAGCCTTAAAAGCTTCCCCTCCTCACCCCATTCACAAGGTTGTCCCAGCCTGGACGGACAATATGACAGCCAGGTATTGTCTACAAAAACGGGGGACACAGTCTCTGCAACTTTCACAACTATCACAGACCATTTGGAAATGGGTTCTGCATCACAACATTCACCTGATTGTAGCATGTCTCCGGGGCATAGACAAGAGTTTGCAGACCTGCTAAGCAGCATACAGCAACAAGTCCATGAATGGGAACTTCACCCACAAGTCTTACTTCCATGGATTGGGGGTTCCC
Source organism: Pleurodeles waltl (assembly GCF_031143425.1). Lineage (NCBI taxonomy): Eukaryota > Metazoa > Chordata > Amphibia > Caudata > Salamandridae > Pleurodeles > Pleurodeles waltl. The sequence goes on from NC_090445.1 coordinate 587,323,696, forward strand.
TCACATACACCTTTTTGCAACCCCAGAAAATGAAAAAATGCCCTGATTTCACCTCCAGGTTCCCTCACCCACTATCCAAGGGCAACGCACTGTGGAAGAGTTGGTCAGGGATATTTGCCTAGGCTTTTCCTCCTCTCCCTCTCCTTCCGTTTCCGGTTCGGTAGCAAAGGTTAACATCTCAGTGATGCTAGTAGGTCCCACCTGGGCTCGCCAACCCTGGTTTACAACACTATTGGGTCTCTCTTTGTAGTTCCCCATGAGAAGCTCCCCAACAGACCAGACCTTCTCACTCCAAATCATGGAGAAATCAGGAACCCATATCCCCAAACTTGCAAACTAGCAATTTGGCTCCTGAGTTCATAGAGTTTGGTTACCTTAATTTGCCATCAGAAGCTGAAAGACCTACCACTAGAGCTTGCAGTGCAGCAGAGTGGTAATGCTTTGTCTGCCACTGTCACTTAAAACTAATTGACCCCTTCAGAGTCCCTGTATAAGACATTGTCTTCTACATGATTCACTTAGAAAAAGCTGGGTTAGCATTCAGATCTATACGATTACATTTTGCTGCAATGGCTGCTGAGCTCAGAATAGGCAACCGCTTTCTCCATTTATGATTGCAGTAATTAAAGCCTTCATTAAAGTGCTCAAAAGTTATTCCGCCATGGATTCTTCCAGCACCTTCTTGTAACCTCATTGTTGTTCTCACAAGACTCATACCCCCAGCCCCCATTTGAACCTCTACTCTAATGCCCCTTTCAATTCCTTTTTTGATGGTGGCAGTTTTAGTCGCCATCAGGTTCCTTAGAAGTGTTACTGAGCTACAAGCTTTAACCTTGGAAGAACCTTTCTTCCAACTACATAGACAGTCGTTCTCCGCACCAAACTTAAATTTCTCCCTAAAATGGTTTCTCAATTTCACCTCAATCAATCGAGTTGCAAGTTTTCTTGCCACCCCCATGTGCTGTTGCGGAAAGAGTTCTTATACATTACATGTTAAGAGCCCTTTTGTTCTATATTAGTGGTTAGTTTAAAAAGTATTCTAACTGTTGTTGCTTTTTCAGCTCCACACAAAGGCATTCCTATATCCAAAGCAGGCATAGCCAGAAGGATAGTAAAAATGAATTCATACTTGCTATCACACACACACACACACACACACACACACACACACACACACACACACACACACACACACACACACACACACACACACACACACACACACACACACACACACACACACACACACACACACACACACACACACACACCCACCCACCATTAATTTTTCAGGTTTGTACATTTAGATAGATACAGATCGGTGTGATACCCTCACAGTTTTTCACCCCCAGCAAGCCATGAACCCAATAATCACAACCCCTCCCCCCCCAAATACTAAGCACCATTAAGCTGGATGTCATTACTAACCAACATTGGCAAAGCCAGTAGGTCGCTCCTTTGTTAGAGCTATTGGCTTTGCCAATGTCTTTTTAGCCATGTTGTACAACAACGTCACAGGTGTCCACGGCTGAAAGTTAATGGCATGTCCTTAAGGAGATTGGAGTGGCGTGTAATGGGATGGCATGGGGGGGCGTAGAGAAGTGAGTGATACTGTATGAAGCATAGTGTGGAGAGGCGTGTCATGCAGTTTTGTAGAGTGGAGTGTTGTAGAGTGAAATATTGTGAAGTAGAGTGCATTGGCATGGAATAGAGTGGATTGGCGTAGAATAGAGTAGAGTAGTACAATTGTTGATGTAAATAATAAATCCTTGATTGAGACGGCAGATAGGGTCAGAGCAACATAAACAAGAAGTGGTATGCCAGTGTTAAAAGTAGGAAAGCAAATTGCACTTCCAGGAATAATACCCAAATGCTTGCTAAAAAAACAAAAAGGTAGCAAAAAGACAATGAAGAGCCAAGACACATACTTGGTCTATGCTCCAGGTAGGAACTAACACAAGAAAGGAAGTCTGCACGAGCTAGGCAATGAAAAGATTGCAAATGAAAGTGCCAATGAAAATAACCAATAGTATGCTGTGGCAGTTGTACGCCCACTGAATAGTAATCCAAATATCTTGCAGCACCTGTGCGGTGAGACCTAAAATGTCAGCTCTGCTGGCTTTGTCAGGGTGCCACCACTTTAATACAAATGGTTACAAAAAATGTTAAAAACAACCAGTGCAACACCACTCACGTTATTCGTTAACACATGTAACATACCATTCTCAAATAGCATTGTCAATAAAGCATGTTCAAATAATTTAATATGTGCAAAAGTCTTTTTTCTCTTCTTACTGCGCTGCTACTGTAGCTTTAGGACCAATCAATAGGTGTCCCCTCACTCCAGAGCCTTTGTGTCAAAGCACAGGCTCCAGAGGTGCTTGTCAATGTTGAAAATCTCTCCCCCCTGGGGCAGTAAAGCAACCCCCTGGAAGATTTAAGGGAAGCATGTGGGTAGAGTCTTCCCAAGAGGATGAGGTGGAGGCTGATACGCCTCTGGCAGCTCCCTGTAACATTTTTTGTAACTGTTGGTGATGCCACTGCCATTCCTGGTGCACTACAGAAACAAGTATTCTAATTTTGAAGTCTGCCCCAATTCCTTATGGGGCAGGTTCTGGAAGTTGATGAAGCCGCAGTGGTGAACCCATTCTGGAACATTTCAACATGATAGCTTCAAATGGTCTATGGAAAGAGCTTCTCTGGTAGCCTCAGCCCCTCTCCCAACTGACTATGATCTGACCAGGGAAATAAGATGCTTCTTCAGGTGCCGTGATGAGTACAGATATTACAAAAGTGACAGCGTATCTGAACTCTCTGTACCTGCTTACCGTAAAATTGATATCTGACTGATATCACTAGGCCTAAGTATGGATAAACTGCGGTGGCGCTGAGTTCATCCATAAGGTGTAATGCAGTGAGCACACAGCCTTTTTATTAAAGTACTACAGACCAACATTATGGATTCCCACTCACATTACATAATGCCTACAACAGGTCAGCACCAGTCTCTGAAGGATCCCCTCTGTGACAGCCCACCTATGCTCAGATATCGGGCTGAGCTACACTGTCTCACATGCTCAGGCTGCACATGTATTCTCGTGTTCTCATGTGTTGGTGTGTAAGTAGCCCAGAGAGCTGCACAGCAGCAGACCTGATAAAAGGTAGACACTGACGGTTAGTGCTCTCAATCCATTTTTGCAGAATTTACAATGTGTGAGACTCCATTGGTGAGATTCACTCACAGAAAGTTCAAAACCACGTTGTCAAAAAAATGATAAATCCAAGGGGATTAAATTGGTGTTACCAGTGTCCTACAAGTATGGTCTAGTAGAAAGGAGTCACCTGCAGGCCTTCTTCCAGGCCACGTTAGGAACACTTTACAAGTGCCACTCAGTTGGCTGTTCTCCTCCTCCCAAATCTGGGGTATAGGTGAAGCACATTCAAGAGAAATAGATACGCAGTGCTCGCCTGCCTTGCAGCGGGCTCTGTTTGAGAACAGACTCGCAGCCTGCTACAGTCCTCTCTGGCATGGACTATGGCAGCAAGCAGACATTTTGCATTGGTTGAAGTCTCCGGGTGAGTCTAGCTTGTGGTAAAAAAAATTATGCCACACCTCCATGGGTTTTTTGACTAATTATTTTAATCTTCACTATCTTCTGGCATATTCACTACTGAGTTTTTAATCACTACCACACTAATTCTACTATAATTCACTATTGAATTCAGCATTATAATCTTCTCACATCTTTCCGAATCTTTTCTTACCGAAGATCACCAATAACTGTCAGTTAACTCTAGGTTGGTTGCCAGTAGTTGAGCTTTGGACTGATTAATTGACGGGAAATGGGTTATGCATTACTGATTTCATTCAACCGTACTTGGGAAGCTGATCTGTCAGTGTCTAAATTCTTCGTGCTTAGACACTGTCATGCCATGAGTATGTACATATGAGTTGCTACAGTGCTTTTTCTCCAGTATTTTGCGGAAACCCTTCCTTTCTGTAACAGTGACAGGAAAGATTTGCAAGGGAGGTTACGTTTCATCTCTCTTTGAATGTTGGTAAATAATAGTTTTTTTCTGAATGGAGATGTGTGAGCAAAAGCATTTTCTTAAAAAAAATGTTTTTAAAAAAACTCCCCTGTCGATGGGCAGGACAACGACATTGTCAGCTGTTCCTATGCAAGACCTCTTTGGTATTTTTTTTTTTTTTTTTTTTTTTTTTTTTTTTTTTTTTTACACTGATCTGCTGGTCACTACTGAAAATCCCAGGGATGCCAACTAGTTTGTAATCCTTCCAAGGTCAACAATTGTATCGTGAGATTGGGTGATTGTTATTTACAACACCTGGAAACTGCAAAAACTCGTATTAAGTGGTGCCTATCACCGGAATTACTCTACTTATGCTGTAATCAGAGTGCCATACGATCTTCGTTGAATTGTTTTCTTGTTGCTAGGAGACAACCTCGATAGTAATTGCAACAAAAATAAAGTTACGACATTTGCCTCTTTAAAACTTGTTTGCGTTCTGTGATTAGATGGAGAGCTAAAAGCCTGTGTTCAAATGTATGTTTGTAACAGTGCAGTCTACACCTTGAGACTGTCGTATAGCAATTATCCCTGTAGAGGGTTTCACTCTGCACAATAAAGCAGAAGCGCCTTGTCTACTCCATGTAAAGTCCGGTCGAGTAGAATCGGGCATAGATATTAGTTAATCCGTGTGTTCCGCATTGTCATTTTGCACCACCCTCTTTAACTTGCTTCAGTTTCCTCAAGAGCTCGGGGAGCTAGAAATACTAGAAATCGAGCTACATACATGATTAATCCCCTAGCTGCTGAGCTTTCCCCTCCTCCCCCCAGTCCTTAGCCCTTGTTTGGCTGCTTGGGCTAGTTCGCACTTAGGTCTTCATGACTTTTTTTTTTTCACAATAAGGTATCCATGCCAAAGTTGCATCCCTTTTTTTTCCTAGCATCCTGGTTATTTTTAAGTTACCCAGGGTTTGTGGATTCCTTTGGAGGGGAATGAGAAAATAGACAAATTATAGCAAGACTTTGAGATTTTGAGAAAAATTGTGAAAAAGTGATCCAGATAAGTCTGTTTTTTTTCCTCTTAAAAGTGGCATCCATAGTTTGCTGTACTAAAGTCACCACCTTCCCAGCTTTCAGGAGCATGCAGAGCTGAATCAAAAAACCTAATTTTGTACACAGTTTTGGCATTTTTCAAAGAGGTAGCCCATTTTTTAGGTCGAGCGTAAGCGTACAACCTCTTGTTTACTTTTAAGTTTACTTCTTCTGTGGGCTTCCATCTATTTTATTTGGTAGTTTCAGTGTTTAAAAATCTTTGCTTGCTAATGGTCAGTTGTGCCTCTTGGTCCATCCTTCTGTGTGGGAGCAGGCACTTGCTACTGTATAATTACGCTTTGTCCTGTTTATCTGTAGGGGACTTTTATTTTTATTTTTATTGTTTCATGCTCCTGTCCAGGGAAGCTTTCCTCTCCATTTGCAGAGCATTCATCCTCTGAGCTTAGCTGTAAACAAGGCTATAAATCAGGATGTTATCTTGGTCACATTTAGTCTCTGTGGCCTTTCTGCACCCTCTCTCAGCTCCCTGGCTCCTGCCCTTCCTGGGCTTGGATTTTCTTAACCAAGTGTGCCTGCCTGTGTGCTGAGAGCACGGGCACAGGATTGCTTCTATTGCTTCAAGCCTAGGCATCCTGCTCTACCAGGGCTCCGCAATCCTTAAAGACAGTGTCCACTTCTGCTCCATATTGGGATCCCACTCGCAGCTCCATCAGTGCACCTCAAGTTCACACACTCCAAGCCCTCAGTCGTGCCAGGAACCCCACACACGCTATCTGCCAGAGCACCTCAGTTCTTGCAGCCAGTACACACTGCTGTTCCATTACTGGGACCTCGGGCGCAGCTCCATCAGTGCAGCTCAGTTGTACCCCAGTGAGGTACCTTCCTTTCCTATACCGGGACCCCACTCACATGCAGTTCCATTAACGCAGCTCAATTCTGATATTCAGTCCCACTGCCAAGCCATTACTGGACCCAAAAGAGCAAAACACAGCTCAGCCAGTGCACCTCAAGTCTAACATCCAATGCCACTGTTGATGGGAACCACCATAGCTCCCCTAGAATCCATCAATGCTAATATTCAGTGCGCATTTCTTCTCCGTACTAAGGCTCACACACACTCCCTTCAGGACTCCTCACTTCTGTGGTTCAGAGGCAGTGCCACTCCCATACTGGGCCCCACTCGCCGGGCACCCCCAGGCTAACACTCGGCAACACTGGCATGCTAATACTAGGTTCCACACATAGCTCTATTAGCATACCTCACTTCTGAACTTGTGTGCCCATTACTATTCCAGTACTGTAGCCCGCATACAACTCCGTCAGTGCACCTCAACTCTAACCGGTAGAGCCCCTATTATTCCAATACCAGAAATGACAAGGCGCTCAGTTTCTCATTCCTCACCCGCTGTCTTTCTGTTATTCCAGCACTGGACTGGGATACAGCTCTGTCTATACCCTCAATACTGATCTGAAGCGCCCCAGCATTGCTGTATTGGGGTTCACATACAACCCTGCCTATGCTCCTCCAGCTGTTCGGCAGGGCCCCATGCTGTTCCACACTCAGACCTCTGTTTGAGGACGTGGGGGAGCCAATTAAATCTATCCTTAGCTTCCATCTTTATTTGGGAGGGTCTGTTTCACTAATCTCACTCTGTTCTTTCCTTTACTCTGTTTATTGTCAATGTTTTATTTCTCCCCCACTTTTCTCTTTCCAACTCGTAAAAGCCACAAGTTAAGTTTTGCTCTTTCTTTCAACTGTTTATTTCTACCCGTCTCCCTTTTTTTTATTCCTACCTCCTCTTTCAAACTTGCAAAACTTGGTTATTTCTTTCCTTTTTTCGTTCTTCTCTTTCCCTTTATCAGGCGTTCATTCTCACTATTTTTTTCTCTTCCCTTCATTCTTTCTTTGTCTTTATTTGCTCTATCCTTTGACTCTGTATGCGTCCTTTCACTTTTTTTTTATAGATCTTTCTTCCTTTCTATTTTTCTTATCTTTATCTGTCACTTCACGTTTTACAATAAATCCCTCTTTTTCCTGTCTGTATGTGGAAGCCACAAGGTACTTATCGGGACCCAAAGTGTCAAAGTGGTTTTCCCTTTCTGTGTCTGTGGGAAATGTCAGTACATACATGCCTTTCGCTGCCTTTTTCTCTCACATCTTTTTTTCTCTAATGTTCATTTGTCTTTCTTTTCACACTTCTTTCATTCTTTTTTTCCTCTTTATCTTTCGTTTGATAGCTTCCTTCCCTTTTTTCTTTGGTCTCACACATTTGCTCTTTATCTTCTTAGTTGTGTTTTCATTCTTGTTCTTTCTCTTTTATTTTATTTCTTTGCAACCCCCTCTTTCTTCCTTTTGTCTGTTGTAGTCTTGTCGCTTCTTTCTTTATGTCCCACCTGCTTTCTCTCCTGAAGCCTTGTTATCAGTGGAGCAACAGGTGCAGTGGAACAGGGTCCCAGAGACCTGTGGACCTCACTCAACTCTAATAACTGCTGTATTTTTGTACCAAAATTGCAGTCAACCATTTTCCTTTCTTACTCTAGTGGCCATGATACAGTTACAATTCCACCTGTCCTCTCCATCTTTACTCCTGGTTCATTCTTTCCATTCACCCTTCAATCCATCCCAAATTATATTTTTATTACGGTGTTTTGAACTTTATACTCTAATACCAAACGTTTATATCTGATAAAGGTTTATATGATAATTGTATATGTTTTAAGTTAGAGGAAGAAGGCAATGGAAGTGTTTTAAGTAAATACTGGGCCACTGGAATTATGAGGCAGGGTTGACCAATTTATCTGGCAAGAAAAGTTTAGTTATGAATTTAAAATGCCAATAGCTCTAACTCAAGAAAATGCAAGACCTATTGCATTGCAAATGCTGTCTTATTTTTTGTGTGCTTTCAACCCACTTCCGGTTTGTGGTAGAAACCAGTGTGAAACCCCATGGGTGATCAAGAAAAGCTAAAGATTTCTGAAAAGTAGACAAAATTCCAAATTCAGCTAAGTGTCATATGTGTAGATCCTTCAAGGTTTTCCCAAGGAAAATAACTGTTGAAATGAAGAAATATTGAAAATAAGTAGGAAACAACGGCTGTGTGAGACATTTTAATCTGCAACATGTTACCACGATGGCCGATTTACAAAATCAGTATACCATTACATCCGATAAACCCTTCTGGTGTCGAGGAAAAATAGGATTTTGTAGGTTCTACAAGAACCAAAGGCACCCATACCCAACAACTGAGCTGCACCGTACAGTGGTTTTTGATTGAGTACCGAGTATAGACCAGCTCATATAGCGAATTAGGAAGAGTGAAAAATGGGCATCAAGGAAACCTTTGTATTTCTGAAATGGGTACAAGGTATAGAGATTAGGAGCAGTGGTTATTTGTACATCTCTGAATTTGTGGGTACCCGTACTAGCATATGATTTAGAAGGTATTTTTCACAACGTCTTCTTTTCGGTTACACTGGCTTACATTTGAATAGTACAAATGCAGCGAAATCCAGTTGGTAATACCAATGTTCTACTATTCTATGCTCCCACTAGTCTGTCGACATGCACATTACATTTTCCACTGAAAACGGACCCTTTTTCCCATGTGGACCCTAGCTCTGAAGCTTGTTTTATTAAGTCTCTAGCCCACAATTGTTTTCATTGGGTATGTGTCTCTAGCTCCCATGTCTGGAGTGGCTACAACATACCTTTGTTGATAGATAAAGGTTGCATTGAGTGGACAAATAAGTCTGGGATCTGGCCTACCACGCAGTGATTTTCCATTTTCTTTTGTTGTTCTCATTGCCGTTTTCGAGCCTTAGGGAGGAGCTGTGTAGCTTATGCAAATAAGCCAGAGATTGCTGCTGCCTTTGCCATTGCCATCACTAAAAACAGTCAATAGAACAGTGACTTGTAGGGGAGATAATGTCTCTCACCCAGCAGCAGTTGACCAAATACACCAGCCTGTACTGAAGGCCTACTTAAGAAAGCAGAACTATCTTCTGTGTGCTTTGAAGGGAAACTGTTATGTTATGCATGAATGTGATGCAGCTGATAGTGTTCTTGTGGTTGATGGCAATTCCGCCTCTGGGCTTGTGAAGTCTGTGTTGCCTAGAAAACTTGAGGTTGGGGGTAGGGTGTCTGTGGCAATGTTAGGTGCCGATACGGGGTTCAGCCAGCTTTTTGCAATGAAAAGTAGCTCTGGGGCACTGTTGTGCAGCAGATCCCAGATCTTTGTGGTATGTCTGGTGAGTGAGCAGTTGTTGAGGAGCATGCATGCAAGTGTGGAGTGTTGTGTGGGTGGCTGCAGGACTGTGTGAGAGTGGGGTGTTAGGTGCTGTTGATGCGGTGAGTGTTGGTTGTGAACAAGTGAATGAAAACTTTTAGAAAGTGCAGGAGAATGCTCCCTTGGTTGTGTGTGGTGCAGTGAGGCAACAGCGTGTGGACCGGAAGCCGGAGTTCAGGGCACAGATGGTCGCAGAGTGGTAGTTACGGGATGGAGGTTTGGGACCAGGGTTCCTTGTGCTGGCCACAGACAGGGTTGTCTTTAGCTCATCAATGCTGTTTCAACCATAAGTAAGTTCCAGGGAGGTTAGTGATGTTACTTCTTGTGCAGATGAATGATGGCAAATAGTGATTTCACTTCCTGTGCAGATGTCATGTCAGTTCCTGTACAGATGAATGACGGAAATGAGTCCTCTTACTTGGCTTCTTCTTTTTAGGACAGTTTCGGTAAGAAACCAGTAATGTCACTTCTTGTCCAGATGGATGATGGAAAATCCAGTTATGTCTCTTCCTATGTAGATGTTACTTCATGTGCATGATGGTAATGAGCCCTGGCTTGGCTTCTTTTAAAGACCGTTTTGGCGGGAAAACCAGTGGTCATTTCCTGTGCAGATAGATCTTGCAAGCAAGATTGCTTTGAAACTTCACTGATTTGCCTTCTACAGGAAGAGGTCTTAATGAACCAGTATCTGAGAGAAGTGGCTGCTGTTACTCACGCATAACAGAACAGCAATATTTGTTAGTACAGCAAAGCTTAGACTTATCCATTTTCATTTATGCTGGTTGTTTGTATAAGTGACTGTTTGAAATGAGGTCTCTAGTTGACAGTGGTTTGCACCCTATCCAAGTAGTGACCCTCACTCAAGTCAGGATAAGGGAGACACACACCTAAGATAACCCCTGCTCGCCACCTTGGCAGCTTGGTATGAGCAGTCAGGCTTATCTCAGAGGCAATGTGTAAAGTAGTTGTACACATGCACAGTAACACAGTGAAAACACTACAAACGTACTCCATGCCAGTTTAGACAAATAGCCAATATTTATCTGAATAAAACAAGACCAAAGTGACAAAAATCCAACATACACAAGCAAAGATACAAATTTATAAAGATTAAATCTCAGTAAAGAGTTTAGAAACATAATAGCTACAACTGGGGCTATCACAACATTGTTGACAGTCGTTCTGAACAGTCCGACAGCACTCGCAAGGGAATGCGGACCGGTCATGGAGTTGCATGAACCCTCAGGTACAGCACCTTGGGAAAACAATGAGGAAGCAAAGACCTTGTATGGAGTCGGAGAGGTGCGGCGTCAGTTCCTTACTACTACGGGGGAGGTGGGGTGTTGGTTCCATACTGCAAGGCAGGGAATATGAGGCATCCGTTCTTTCCGGTTGCAGGGGAGGTGATGTGTTGGTGGTGAGGCGTCTGGTCCTTCTGATCCAGCAGGGTCGACAAATCCAGCAGGTCAAGACAAGCGGCATCGACGCCACGGTCACACCACGGGCCACAGATGCTGCAGTGGGTCAGAGTCTGGGGTCCTGGATGTCAGGGACATGGCACATGGCACTCAGGGCGCATGCAGTGGTGGTAGTTCGGAGGCGCTGTGGTGAGACTTCAGAGGCACTGCAGTGGCTTCGGGCTTGCATCGTCGTCGCCGTCGTTGCACTCAGCGGGGACCATGGCTCCTGGTGCAGACAATGGCACAGAGTCAGACAGTGCGCTGGTTCTGAAGTTGCTTTGGGGTTGATGCACTAGGTTTCTTCTTGGTTTCACCAGAACACACTTCCAACGGCCCAGGAACTGGATTTGGCACCACTTGGAAAGTCAGGACTCTCCGCAAGAAAGTCCAGGTGCTGGCAGATGAAGTATTTAAAGTCACTGAGACTTCTAACAGTAGGCAAGCTCAGTTCAAGCCTTTGGAGAACCTTGGAAAGCATGATGTAGAAAGCAAAGTCCAGTCCCTTCCCAGGACGGAAGCAGCATTCCAGCACAGCAAAGCAACAGGCGTTCTTCCTGGCAGAATGTCCTCAGACCAGAAGTGTTCTTAAGTTATGGTCTCAGAGGCCCAATACTCATTTCTGCCTTTGAAGTAGGCAAACTTCAAAGGAAATTCTTTGTAGTGCACAAGACACCCCCACCCCCTTTCCTGCTCTGCCCCAAGACGCACTCAGGGGTTGGAGACTGTTTTGTGTAAGGACAGGCACAGTCCCATTGAGGTGCAGATGTCCGCTCCATCTACCAGGACATGCAGGGTACACCTCAGCGCCCTTTGTGTGACTGTCTAAAGTGAATTCACAAACAGCCCAGCTGTTATCTTGACCCAGATGTGTATTCCACAGACAGGCAGAGGCACGGAACGATTGAGCGAGAAAATGCCCACTTTCTAAAAGTGGCATTTTTAAACTTACAACTGAGAAACCAACTTCACCAAAATATGTATTTTTAAATTATGAGTTCAGAGGCCCCAAACTCCATATCTCTAATTACACTTGAAAGATATTTCAAGGCAATCCCCATGTTAACCTATAGGAGAGAGGCCTCGCAATAGTGATAACCAAATGTAGAAGTATTTCTCTTTCAGGACATGTAAAAAACACCAGTACATATCCTTCCTTTACCTACACTGCACCTTTCCCATTGGACTGCCTTGGGCCTATCTTAGGGATGACTTACATGTAGTAAAAGGGAAGGTTTTGTCCTTGCCAGGTCAAACTGGCAGTTCCAAACTGCCCACACAGACACTGCAGTGGCAGGTCTGAGACATGTTTACAGGGCTACTCATGTGGGTGGCACAATCAAATGCTGTAGGCCTTACTAGTAGCATTAGATGTACAGGCCCTGGCCACCTCTAGTGCTCATTACTAGGGAGTTACCAGTAAATCAAATATGCCAATCAAGGATTAACCAATCATCAATCCTATTTAGACAGAGTGCATTTGCTCTTTAGCACTGGTCAGCAGTAGTAAAGTGCCCAGAGTCCTAAAAGCCATCAAAAAGCGAAATTCAGCACAGGATCATAGTAGGAGGTCAGAAGCCAAAAAGATAGATCGGTCAGCTCTTCGGGTGACTGACTGATAAACATGTGTTAAATTTATCTTTGAATGTTAGCACTTTAAAAAAAAAAAAAAAATCCTATCAGTGTGCAGCCGGATCTTGCTGTAGAATGTTATTGTTAAAATATTTTGAATGGATGTCCTTAAGGCTGTTGTCGTAGGAACTACTCGTACATTCAGTTAAAATTAATCATAATGCAATCTTTCCTCCCCAACAAAGCCCTGAATTGTTTGTTTCAGGGTGATCTTGCGAGGAACCCCTTGGATCTCAGCAAAACCAAGACCATTAAAAAAACGTGTTAATGGCACAGATGTAATTATACCTAGACTCCAATGTACAGGTAAGACGGTGTTGGCAAGTAAGAGCTAGAAATGGAAATGAAGCCAGCCGTGTTTGAGAAGCATCCAGTACTGGCGCATCGGCAAGTTTGGATCGGTGCACGCTTATGCATCCCCATCATGTTATAGAATCTCATTCATGTGGATTGGTGTTTAGAAGATAGGTTAAGCAGTCGATATTGGTGCGTAGATTTTACCAGTCTGATTCTGAGAGAAGCGTGGATCCTCTGTTCTTTGGCTTGTTTATGAAGCAATTGCTTTTGTGCTTTGGCCATCTTGCAACGTTGGGATAGTGACTGCAACATGATAGTGTTAAAGCAGCCTCCCCCCACCATTCCGTGCCTAAGATAAGATGCAATTGTAAATTTACTCTTGCGAATGACGCGTCTGGCAGCCAACATTAGATTTCTACAAATTAAATATCCTGTTGAGATTGCAAAACAATAGGGCACGTTGTAACGTGATGCCCGTCGGCCTCTCATTCATCTGCTTTTTAGGGCTGGCTTATCGAGAGCCGTACTTTTTCAGTTTGCCTCATGTAATAAAAAATCTATAAATAAAAAATATTCACACATCTACACACAAAAAGGGGCTTTTGTCTGCCCTCTTTATCCTTTGTTGTGGTCAGCTTTCATTCACGTTTTGCTTCCTCCTATATATATAGCATGGGGCAACGAGTCAGCCTGCTTCACCCCTTGGCTCTTAGACAGTATAGTAACTTGCTCATCTGCCTAGACAGAAGGGCACTTCATTTCGACGGCTGGTGGCTCAGTACTTTACATTGCCAATGTTTTTCTCTTTTTCTCTCTTTTTTTTAAACATATTTTGCCAATTAAAGTGTCCTTATAGTACAAAAGTCTGGAGTTTTTAGCCTTTTCCATTTTGGTAATGTTGACAGTGGGGAAAGCAGTGGGCATACACCTGTCAGACCTGGGCTACTAAAGAAAAGTGAAGGAACACCAATGGAAGGTTTTTTAGCAACCCTCGCTTGATTGTTGTGTGAAATGTTTCTTACAACCTTCACACGCCAATGGACAGCAACCCCCCCCCCCCCCCCCTCACCCCTCAAATATGGCCAGTGATACGTTATGCATCACAGCATTAAAGCATAGCATTAAAATAATTGTTTACTGCTCCCAGTATGTTTGTGCCATGCTTTGTACAAGCTCTTACCAAATAAACCTTGAAATGTGTCAGAGGACGGCAAGAGACGTAAAGAGTACTGAACGGAGAGGGATGCAGTAGACTAGCAAGAAAATGAGGAGAAATGGATGACCGAAAGCACTGATGAAGCGAACTGTGTTATGTGCTGCTCACTTCAGAGTGGCATGTGTGTACTGCAGATAAAATGTTTTCTAATAGGAATGCCCTATAAAACGTATGATTTTGATATTCTGTGGTACCATGCAAAATTGAAAGCAACTCTGACAAACGCTCTTCTCCCTGCCAAAGTAAGCCGTTGGTCCACTCTTGTATTCTCTATTGTAGACTCATGGTGGCAAAACGATGCTTGTGGCATCTGCTTGGCGTCTGTATCATGGACTACTGTCATGGGTGCATGAAGCAAGAGAGTTGACGTTACCCTTATTTCTGTCCCTGTCATGCAGATTGCAGTCAGATCAGTTAGGGAGCAAATCACCTCTTGTAAGAGAATATTAATTTTCAGCGAACGGTGTGAGTGTTTAGAATCTCTGATAAGAAAATAATATTGCTGTGATGGAAAATCTACTTAAAATATTCAGTGCATGGTCTCTGGCTGTCATTGGCATCCCGTTGATTAAGCTCTTCCATAGAGATATGCTGAAGATGGCCTCGGTTATAGGGTGAATAAAGTGTGCTAACCTATCTCTTTGGGACCAGATCTGATAGATTACACAGACGGTCACCACTTTTCTGTACAAAGGACTAGAAAAGGCGACCCATTTAATCAAGAAGGACATGATTGGGACCTTGCGGCAGAAATATGACCAAGGCTTTAAAGATAAATTTAAATAAAAACTTGAAGTTATTGTCTTATACCTAAGATGTGTGTTGCATACAGACATAAAGCTTATATCCACGAATGAAAAATATATTGCAGGCTTTGCTACTGCCAGATGTTTTTTCTTGTTTCTCTCTTTAGTGGGTGATTTACAAAATGTATGGGCACTTTCTGGTGGGGAAGAAAATTGTACTGGACTGGACCAGAAGAAAAATAGGCTCCGAGTCCAATTGCAAAGAGTCCCTGGCCACGAAAATACTTGAAACATAGGCATAGTAGTGTTGATTTTAGTAACTGCGAAAGATCTGATAGTCTGCATTTTCAAGTCTTTATTTTCTTTACTCATATTTCTATAACTCCTTTGGGCTTTGTATGCCTCAAAGTGGCTAGCTGTTACTTTAACGATTTCTATATGCCCTGATTCAACAAGTGTTTATTAGGATAGTTGTATTGTTTGTATGCAGAGGTCTAAGTGACCGAATCCCTAATAAAATCTGTGCATTAACTACTGTTATGGCAAACCTTTGAGAGTGAACCAAGTTATGGCTTAATCTGCCCTCAGTGAGTTTTACATCTCTACCTAAATTCTCTTCATGGACAGTTCTTAGTAATTGAGATTTACTCTGTCCTTGTGCACAAATCATCATTGTTCTGTGCATGGGCTTTCATTGCTCCTCCATTATGCCGGTTATCCTGTACTGAATCTTGCTTGAGAACTTCAGACTACAGAGGCCAAAACTTGGCAGATGGATTGTTAGCAAAATAGCACAACACATATGGGAAGATTACTTAAATCCTGAGAAAAGAAACTCCAACAATTTGTTGATACTTTCTGCACAACCCCAAACAAAACAACGGGTTTGATATAATGAAATATAGTGCCAAGCTTTTTGTGTATCAATTTAGTCTTTCCTCCGAGTATAAAAGAGGTTTGATACTTCAGTTATGCAGCGATGTAGTTATAGTACTATCTCCCCAGCGTACGGCCAAGATGCTGAATAGAAAGAAAAACCCATACTGGGGAAATTTATGAAGATTATATTCGTTGGTTCTTTCTCAAAGAGGGTGTTTCAAATCATTTTTCTGTCCCTTCTGCGTAAATGAGTTGTCATTACAGCACAGTCCTTTCTCAGGAGTGAAGAATGTATTCCGTTTTCTTTAATGCAGCTGCTCCAGATGCTTTAGAGGTGTGCAAAGAATCAAACAATAAATCATAAGTAGTAAACCTATTGCATAACAAAGATAACATTAATGACCGACAGGAAACTTAAGGATGGGAGCGAATAAGATTGTCTTGATCATCTACTCCACACAATGGGATGGTGCAGTAGTTTACTACCACAGGAAAGCTTTCTGCGAGTGTATTGGTATAATCAGGTAAGGAAAAGTTATGTTTTCAGTAGTATCCTAAAGTTTGAGGGTGGGGCTTTGGCTCTCATCTAAAGAAAGCAAGTCCCATAGGTTTGTGCTGCTCCCTGAAGAATTTCTTCATGACCTGCTATGTCTTCGATTTTGGCATATCTAGTTGCAGCTAGTCTTTGAATTCATGAATGCATTAGTTCCTCTAGTCCTGTATGTTACTAGATCTAGTGTTTCAGTGAGTGTAGTCATCTAATAAAAGCTTTGAAATGATCAAAGTATAGGGAAGGAGCATCTTCGAGTGCCATCTGACATTATTTCTCATGTAGTATTTGTATTCCTTCTCCAGCCACTGTGGCTGTCCCCCTCTGTGCACTGAGAGGGATACACCATATAGTTTGGTCAGTGAGAATGGTTAACCACCTCTTTTTAGGGTTGAGCGCGCAAAGAACTCTGTCCCTGATGTAATATCTCTGTGGGCTTTTAACCACGCCCATCAGTTGGGTTGGTTCATGGGCTTGCCTTTTAACATTTTCTTGATTTAATTAGTGAAAGGCATGCATACGCCATGCCTTTCCCAGTGTTTAACCTGCCTTGAGCACACAGACCAACTACTGAAAACATAAGATGCTCCATGTTTTCCGTCTGGTTTCTGGACTACTTTTTAGGTTGAGCATAGCAGATCACATGTGCTGCTTTTCCGACGTGTTGGTATGAATCTGGGCTTTTAACAACTCCCACCTCGGGCCCATTACTATCACTCATTCATGGGCTTGTCCTTCAAAAATCCTTTGACATTGGTAAATGGTTTACGCTTGTCCCTCCTTGAGGAGGTTTTGTTACCGCCTAGGCTATTGCACCTGTTACATGGTTAACTGTCGATAAGTTTGACTGTGACCGAACTTATTTTTCCTTTTGTGCCTCTCCTTATCGCTGATGCTCATGGCGGCCATGGCGCTGTGAATCATCTCACATATGTGAAACTGTTTTACTTTAGATTTTCAAGTTATGTGGCAAGAAAAGTCCAGTTAGGAGTTTATAACGCTAATAGCTCCCACTCGAGCAAATGCAAGACCCATTGCATTGCAAATGTTTGTTCACTTTTTTCGCAGGCAGCGCAATCTCGCTGGGCAGTAGTCCAGCGCTTTTTGCATGACATCGACCCTGTTACATGGATAATTACATTTTTGCTGGTTACATGGATAATTGCACTTTTGCCAATAAGTTTCACTGCGAGCGAACTTCTGTTTCCTTTTGTATCTGCTTTGCACTCATGGCGGCCATCGGCTCGTTTATGTGAAACTGTTTTACTTTTCATTTTCAGTTTATGTGCAAGAAAAGTCCGGCTAGGCTTTTATAACGCTGATAGCTTTAACTCGAGCAAACGCGAGACACATTGCATTGCAAATTGTTTTTTCTTTCTTTCAATGGGTTTATAGATCTTGCTGCCGTGTTGGGGTTTATAGAGGCTATCTGTGGCAGGGGTGTATGCTTTTATGGTACACTCGTCTGTGAACTTTCTTTGTCGATCTGCTAAAGTGCGGTCTGCTGTCATAAGCACTATTTTGTTAGCCCAGCCGCCGCCTCACAAAAATAGTGGCGTCATTAAGGCCACCATCTCTGAATATGAGAAAAGGGTTGTTTAAGTACAGTCACTTGGAAAGAGCCTTCGCGTCGCTCGGTCATATTAGAAGCCGATTGTAAGAGTGAATGCCAGCCTTATGTTTGTTTATTTAAGCCGAACCACGAATAAAAGTACAATTAAGCCAGTTGCGTGCAGGTTTCCGGGTTGTGGTTCATAGATTACTCTTGGAGATAAGTCTGGGATGTGAAGAGGAACCTTTCTCCCCTTTTCATTTCCTCGTGGATCTCCTACTTGTTTAGTTGTATCACGACTTTTTTTTCGCTTCCTTAAGAGAGTTTTTTTTTTTAACTGGGCTCCATTAATTCCTTTTCTTTCAAAATCCTTTTTAGGTCTGCACGAGTCCAGTTCATATGGGGGCAAAAACCAGAATCTGAGAATAAGAGGACAATTGACAAGCTGCACTGTTTGCTTTCTCGGTTTTCCCGCAGTGTGTGTAGACCATTACAGCGAGTGAGTGGTTGTTTGAGTTTCTGAATGCAGCACATCTTAAACAGTCAGAGTCAAAGTTCATATTATAATCACAATCTTTTGCTTTGTAATTTGCCAAAACCATATTCCACACAAAGAAAAAATTCACATCATTCCCTATTGAGAGTGATTTTTTTTCTTCTTCCCACGGAGATTAATATTTGTACCATGCTACCCCACCTCTAGGACTAAGCTAGAATCCAGCGAGAACCTATGTGCAAAGTTGCAGTTGCACGCCTGAGGGGGCATCAGAAAACGAGGGCTTGAGCGTTGACCCTTCACCACTTTTGATCTTTAGTGTTGAAACGATGTGATTTCTCCTTTGAAAAATGCCTTTGCCGTTCTTTCCTATATCCGTGTTTCCCCCACCGCAGTTCACTTGATTTTATCAAAAGGGTGTCCGCTTGGAATGTTCAAATGGAGTGGGTTGAAAAGGAACGGTGGTGGGATCGGACAGGGTGTAATTTTTAATGGATTAGATGGATGAGGCTCTAGAGAAACAGGCCTATTTGTATGGTTTGAATAAAGAAAGCTGTCTAGCACTTTCATGTACCTTTTGACTTAATACAGCACTCCTGGCGATGATGGATGGAATCGTTATTGTGACTATAAAAAGAGTTAAGCACTAAGACACCTTGACAGTACTAACATTCATGTGTGCACCCAGAGGAGATACCTATTGTAGATGGCCCATCCAGTTATGTGACCTTGAGGAGCACCAGCTGCCTTGCTTCTCTTGCCATGTGAGTAAATCGAGGCAGGTTCGGAAATAGTCAGTCTTTTTCTCTCCCTGACTGGATTTCCTCAGAAGTAAGGCGCTCCAGGCCTCTGTCTGTGCTAGGTCTAGGTGCCATTTTAGTTTCCAATTAATTCTATCCAGTCTAGCGTTCCCCTTCTGAACGCCAGTATTGGCCTGTAACCCCCTCATCTGTTCCACATGCTGCATCCCATTGTTGAACGTTGCCTAAAGATAAATATAATAATAAACAAGGATACAATGCTAAACAATATAAATATATATTGTGAATGGTTGACCTACTATCTTCTAATTGTCCTTGTTCTATTTCATTATTCTATTTATCCTCTGTTACACAAGTGCATAAAGCAGGTTTCTCATTTATCACCACTATCCAATTCGATCCTCCACAAACATTCTTGCAAAACAAGGGAAGCCACCCATTCACTGGAATAATTGGAAAGAGGATTTTTAAAACTTTTATGTTGCCATTGATGCTAATAAAACATCTGTGGGGTACCGCATAGTCATTCTTTGACATTGGTTTGGTATACAGACGATCTAGAGACCTTCGAAGCTCTTCCTAAGGTTGAAACACCTGAGGGAAAAGAGAAGTATAATGATTATGAAGAAGCCTTAATGCACCTTGAAGGTTATTTTAAACCTACAATTATTATTAATCCTGCAAGGTAACATTTTTACAATCAGATAGAAAAAAGGTGAGTCTTTGACTGCACTTATTTGATACGTTTTTGACCGCACTTAGAAGTGTTTCTGCAACTTGTGAGTTTGTACTGCTACCAATGAAATGTTGAGACATCATCTTATGGCCAATGCTAATAATAAAAGGATACAGGAGAAATTGTGGGCTATTGAATATGTAGACCTTCAGGAAGTCATTACATCTGCCAAAGCCATAAATCAATCTGGTTCATGGGTAAAGGAAGTGAACAAAGACAGAAGTGAAAAAGCAGTAGTGAGGGTTGTAGCATACGTAAACACAAAAAGAATGAGTTGGAAAAATAAGAAACTGGCAACTAAAACGATTGCTTTTGATGTTTGTGGTAGCAGTTTTCAACTAGTGTTCTTCAAAGGATGTCCTGCACTGTACAAGTATTGTAATACTTGTGGAAACTCTGAACATTCCTCAAAAGTCTGCATAGAAGGTAAACATACTGCGAACTCTAGAGTAGCACGAGTGTCTGTGTTTGTCTGGGGGGAAACACGTTTATTCTATATTCATCAAACCGTTTGTTCACATAATGTACCCTGAAGGAGGTCTCACTGCCACAGCTTCAATAGAAAGACTATGTTCCAAAATACAAGAGTACTGCTTTGAAACTACCTATGTACCCGGAAAGAGAAATTGTACCCCTGATAACCTTTCTCATTTGCCGTGCAAGAGTGAGGAGGTTGACTGTTGTGTTGAAGGTGATATGGGTGTAGTAGCCAGTGTTAGTGAAGTGCGTAATGTGTAAGTAACACTATTAACAGAAAATATGTGGGCCTCCTAAGTTGAGAAGGTTGGAGATCATAAGTTGGTAAAGAAATATATCAGTGAAGGGTGGCCTTCGATTAAATCCTTACACTGTATCCCTAGGACCTTGGGTCAGATTTCCAAAGATATGAGTGTAGAAAAGATGCCTGCATTCCTCCTGAGGGCTTTCATATTCATAAAGCAGGCCACACAGATCATATGGGAATGTCTGCCTTAAAGAATCTTGTGCAAACACAGTTTTGGTGGCTTGGTATGAGTTTGTATGCAGAACATTATGTCTGAGAATGTAAAGTCTATTTGGGTTGTGAACAATGTTTTGTGTTGAACTCCCATGTAGCCGGTTACCTGGCCCCTAAACACATGGCAACAATTGGGATTTGACATTCTTGGACCTTTCAATAGGTTTTCCCTTCATTAAGGTTTGCATTAATACTTGTTAACTACCATTCGAAGTGTCCCGAAATGAAAGTTTTTTTTTTTAAACATTAACACCTTTGCAGTCATAGACTTTTGAATGGAATGCTTCAGTAAGGAATGATTTCCCAAAAACTTAGTCACCGAAGATGGGGTACTGTTAAAGTCTAGAGAGATGACTGAATTCTTAGCTGAACAAAAACCCTGCACTTGTTACCATTGGTCTGTACGATCCCCACAATAACAAGCAGGTTGAGAGATTAAACCACTACCTTAAGGGTAGTGTCCAACTAATCTCTGTTTTTCACAAGCCTGTGATCTTGACCTTAAGAGATATTGTGGTCATATAGAATTTTACCCAATTCTGTGACGGGCGAGTCCTTTCCTGTTGCTTAAACGGAGGGTTCCTGTTTCTAGTTTTGTCTGTGGTGTTTGAAGAACAGGATCCCCGTTGAAAACAACACAATTACATGATTGAGTCTTCTATTCTCAATTAGGTGAGATCCCATCAATGAAACTCCAAATCACATTATGAGAGATTTCAGGCTAAACCTGTTGAGTTTATGGTGTATATATATATATATATACACACACACACACACACACACACACACACACACACACACACACACACTTTATACTTACCTGCAAAATCGAAATACTTACGTTTTCCATGTAAAGGTATGCATGGTAAAAATTTGGCTAGTAAAGGCATGCATGGTAATGGTTGTGTAGTAAAGGCATGTGTCGTAAGGGCATGCGATGTTCCATCATACATACACAAAGGAAGCTATCCAGGATGAGTTACGTGGAGATATATTGATAGTGAACTCGATCATGTGTGATTCTGTCAATGGCCTGTACAATGAAGAACCCAAGAAAGTGATGTTCCTTGCAGTGTTTCTGAACCTCTAATTGATTCTGATGTAGATAATTCTACTGTTGTTTATTACTCAATGTGTCAAATCTTCTGCCAGAATTAGAGCTCCATTATGCAGAATTCTGCAATATTAATTTTTATTTTCCTGTTTACTACTTTGTTGTTTATTTTCTTTTCTAAAGGGAAAGATGTGTTGTATTCTTTAGTGTGTCCCTGTTTCCTCCCACCTTGGTTCACTTGGTGTTATCCTTTGTGTATACTCTGTGGAATGTTGAAATGGAATAGGTTAAAATGGAACTTTGGAGAGCGTTTTTAACGGATTGGGTGAATTACGCTCTAGAGATACAGACCTACTTGTATGCTTCAGAATAAAGAAGGCTGTTCAGCACTTTCATGTACCTGTTTTCTTCGATACAGCAGCATGTTACGTGAAAGTGATGTACACTATGAAAATCTCAACAGTACATGACTTCCAGCATCTCAGAACCTGCCACAACTACATGCAAAATTGGATGTTAAGCACCCACCTAAAGTTCAACCCATTCAAAACAGAATTCCTCCTGTTCGCTGTCAGCACCGAACAGTCATAAGGTTAGCTATCCAAAATGAAATTTAATAGCCTTACCCTGTTTTTGCAGCCAAGACCAAGAAAACCATGATAGCTTAGTATCCGCTTTCCCTCCTAAAGGAGGTGAAGACATTCTTACCCGAAACCAACTTCCGAGCAATAGACAAAGCTTTGGTCCTCTTTCACCTGGGAGGAGCGGCCTCCTTGATACCACATTGCTCCCCCTGAAAGGCATCGTGCGGGCTGCGGTACTTCTCACTAAAGGAAAGAAGTTCAACTACGTCATGCCAGCACTGAAGTACTTTCACTGTCTTCCCCCGCAAACCTGCATAATTTTCATGACAAGCAGTATCACTTATTATGCCATCAGAAATGACACCTGTGCACACGATGATGAGAAAATTAACCATCTCATGCACACATAGCCTTCGAAGTCAGAACGTTGCCAAACTTGAAACAAAAATATGGAAAGAAAATCAAGTACAACATCAAAAAATCATAAGGACTGAGTCTACCCTTCTGCACTTTGGAAACGAATAGGTAGTTTGATTCTGTCTCCCTACACAATATAAACCCATTTTACCCCAAATGTTCAGCTTTAATATAAACTATCCTGCACAAATAATATCTTGCGGCTTATGCCCCTGTTCAGCAATCCGCTGCTCTCCTGCTCGGTTTGCGCTTTCAAAGTGTCAATACATACACGCACGCCTTGTAAAGAACCTAAACTGCCTCTTATGACTAAAGCTAGTGAGGAGGTGAAGTCTGTAGCACTAGAATAGTTTGGGCATCGTGTTCTTTTTCTGTTGTCCTTTTGCAAGTGAACTATCATTGAAAAAAAACTATTTTTTATTAAGTAACCATGCCCTTATAAACAGATTCGTTTATTTTCTACCAACATGCCACCTTGTGGCCTGATGGCATGCGCCTCCGTTTCCATTACCATGATTTATAGAGAGTGACAGCAGAAAAAGATCTTGAAGCCCGAATGAAGGCAGCTAACACTTGTTTCATCTGTTAACTGCCTTTTTTTATTCTGCCTTGCTGCCACAGTTATGAAAATTGTGTGCTTCTTGAAATCTAACTCATGTGCTGCACAATTTCCAACCCTTTTGCTTGAAACTTTAATTCTTGCATCTGGATTTAGTCTAATTATTCTGTGGATTGAGAGTCAAGGGTCCAAACAAGCAGAGTTCCATGCATCCCACACATCTTTCCCCACCTGGGATTTCCACACAAGGTCCAGGCTACTATCTCTCTTGTATTGTTTAAACTTGATGATGCCAGTGGCCACTACCATGAATTATCTTTATCAACTATGAAAAAAACTACAATGGATTCAGAACTCTGCTGCCAAACAACTCCTACATGTAAAGACACACGCCCACATCTCCCTTACATTGAAGACCCTACATTTGTTACCAATTGCCAGAAAATCCACATTCAATATAATTTGTATCACCCACAAAGCAATAGATGAAACAGGACCGCTTTACATTACTAACAAGGATCGAAAAATCTACTGGACCACTCGCTATGGCGAGTCTTTTTTGATCAGGTCAAGCTAATTTTAGGACATACTTGCCTAGTCTGGCAGTTGACAAATAACAGGTATTGTGTTCAGTTGAAAAGCAGAGGGGCAATAAAAGATGCATTTAAATCTTGTTCTTATGTCACATTTGTTATGTGTTCAGAGGTCAAAAGTCAGTTTGTCTTAGAATTAATTTTCCTTCTGACTGCAGAGTTCCAGGATTTTGTAAGGTGAACTGTGCGACCTGCTGTTTAGAGTGTAAAATGAAAAGAAATAAGGTGTGAGGTTTTTCTTAACACACAACATTAAATGGATTGTCAACTGTGCAAACATTGCAAAATATATTTCAGTAGTTGTGAAAGCCCATTTTTTAATATATCTTTCTGATGAAAAAATTATTTTAATAGGATGAAAACAAATCAGAATACTTTACGTGTTGATGTGCAAAGGATATGTTTTCTGAAACCCAATTTTCAGATTAATACACTATATAGTTTTACCAGTAAAGTTGCAAGTCATTGGAAAGGTTTTTGGACGTTTCTTGGAAATTTACTGTGTAGAGGATAACATGCTACCACATCATGGTTTCGTAATATAGCTATTAAAAGTGAGTATTTAAGCAAACTGAGAAACACTCCAGCCCTGCTGACAATGCTGTTAGTAAAATATAAGAAGTCATGTGTCCCCTATATGTGAGCTAGATTCTTGTGATACATGAAACAAACTTTAGTCTGTTTAATAAAACAAGAGGATTTTTGTACTGCAGAAATGCTGAGCTCACATATTTGAAGGTGCAGTCATATGTGAGAATTAAAAAAAAAAAAAGTGACTCTGTAAACTATTTGCCTAGAGTCGGCCAATTTGAGACCCGTTTATGGGTCCAGTACATTACAGTTAGGTCAAGTAGATTATTTCTAGTAACATTTTTATGATTTTTCGAGGCCTGATTAGGAACAAAATCTCCAAATACATTTAACAAAGGAACCTCTGCTCCAAACTGGCACCTCGCCTCAAAATCCCACCATACAAGAAAAAAAACCATTGATGGGACATCTTTCTCTGTCGAACCAGCCATTTATGGAACACTAGGGCCACGGATAGCTATCTTATCTTCAAAAGACTGCTCAAGAGATGGTTATTTCCCACATCACCACCATACTCAAATACTAATGTACAGCATATCCCTGTGTATATAAACATTTACAGTTTGATTAAATGTATGTGTCTAGATATGTCTGACAGTTTGATTAAATGTATGTGTCTAGATATGTGTATGTCTGTGTGTGTGTATATGTGTTCGGTGGCATGTGTAGCTGCAGATACATATGCTGTGCATTATACTTCTGCCATCTAGTGTTGGGCTCGGAGTGTTACAAGTTGTTTTGCTTCGAAGAAGTGTTTTTGAGTCACGGCATCGAGTGACTCCTCCTCTTCGGTTCCATTGCGCCTGGGCATTGACTCCATGTTAGATTGTTTTCTTTCTGCCGCAAGGTTCGGACGTGTTTCCTTTTGCTCCGAAAGTTCGATTCGGAAAACTTTGAAAACACCTTATTTTCGTCAGTATTGTATTGATCGGGTTTACATCTTCCTTCGACACATCGGTACCGTCGGAGAAGAAAACTTTACTCGCCCTTCAGGGTGCGCGCGCCCAACTCGGGCCTAGTCGGGCCGACCGCGTGGAAGCGTCATGGATCGGACTCCATTCTGATTCTGTCCTCGGTGCCACGCGAAATTCCCTCATACAGACCAACATCTCGCCTGTAATCTTTGCCTTTCCCCAGATCATCAGGAAGAAAATTGTGAGGCCTGCCGATCCTTCTGGTCCAAAAAGACGCTTCGAGACAGAAGGGCACGAAGACTCGAGATGAACATCTCGATGTCGAAGAGATCATGCAGACAGCAGTCTCCGTCCAAGGTTCTGACTCCGACCAGGAATCCGAGGAAGACAGACTGGTCACAGCGGGACAACATGTGAGTACGCTTGCCCCTGTACCCTCACAAAGACGGAAACATAAGGCCTTGGGTACGCCGCTGCCGGAAGGCCATGGCTTTACCGGAAAAAAGACTTCCAGTGACCAAACTGCCAGTTCGGTACCGAAAAAGGCCACTCCTCCGAAACCGTCGGAGTCGATAAAAGGCTCTGTGTCCGACTCAAGCAAACACCATTTTTTGGAGTCGAAAATTCGGAAATCCCTTTCGAAGCCGAGAACATCCACCACACCATCTTTTTCGATACCGAAAAAGCTGGCTTCGGAACCGAAAAGAGCAGGATACACAGAGGAACATGGACTTTCAAAAAAGACTAAAAGAAAGCCACAAAACCTCTGAAGAGGAGGCTCAAATACAGCCAATACTTGAATTAATGGATGAGAGGCAAACCAGGATTCAAATTCACAAGGATACCAGCAGGACCCTAACAGCACCTCCTCTAAAACCTAAGAGGAAGCCACCCTTTCAGGAGTAATTGGACACTATGTAGCCTCCAACTAAAGTGCCAAAGGAGAAACCACCACCTCCTCAATTTTCTCCTCCTCATTCTACTCCTCACTCTCCACACCTCTCCTCCTACCAGTCCCACACCATTGCAGTCACCATCACATTCTTTTGACTCACAACAGGACAATGTAGAGCCATGGGATCTTTATGATCCAGATCCCATTCCCAGCAATGACCCTGACTGCTATCCCTCTAACCCTTCACAACCTGAGGATAGCACTGTGTACAATCAGGTTTTAGCTAGGGCTGCAGCATACCATAGTGTTACCATGCACACTGAAACATTGGAAGAGGAATTTTTGTTCAATACACTCTCCTCCACACATTCAAAATATCAGTCCCTCCCCATGTTACTAGGCATGCTAAACACGCAGATCAAATATTTAATGAGCCAGTTAAAGCAAGAATAATTACGCCTAGGATAGAGAAAAAATACAAACCACCTCCCTCTGATGCCGATTACATAACTCAACATGTTCCTCTTGATTCGCTAGTAGTAAACGCTGCCAGAAAAAGGGCAAACTCAGTCATCAGGTGATGCACCCCCACCAGACAAAGAAAGCAGGAAGTTTGATGCTGCAGGGAAGAGAGTTGCATCCCAAGCAGCGAATCAATGGAGGATAGCTAACTCACAGGCACTGTTAGCTAGATACGACAGGGGCCATTGGGATGAGATGCAAGACATAATTCAGCATCTCCCCAAAGAACATCAGAAAAGGGCACAGCAAATAGTGGAGGAAGGGCAAGCCCTCACCAATAATCAAATTAGATCTGCCCTAGACGCAGCAGACACCGCTGCGCGATGTTTCAACACTGCAGTAACCATAAGGAGGCATACATGGCTCAGGTCCTCAGGCTTTAAACCTGAAATACAGCAAGCGGTGTTAAATATGCTGTTCAATAAACAACTTTTTGGCCCAGAAGTTGATACAGCCATTGAGAAATTGCGTAAAGATTCTCATACCGCAAAAGCAATGGGTGCAGTATACTCCACACCATATAGGGGATCCTTTCGGAAAACTCAGTTTAGAGGTGGATTTAGAAACCAAACAGAAGATGCATCTACATCGCAGGCAAAACAAACCAACCTACCAACCACAATACCAACAAGGTGGTTTTAGAGGCACATATAGGGGGCAGTATCCCAGAAATAAAGGGAAATTTCTAACCTCCAAGCAAACTCCACAGCACTCGAAGCAGTGACTTGCTTCATCCCCTCCCACTCCACACCTCTCCTGTGGGGGGAAGACTACAACAGTTCCACACCAATTGGCAAAACATAACCACAGACAATTGGGTACTATCAATTATCTGCTATGGTTATTGCCTAGAATTGATACAAACTCCCCCAATCATTCCACCAAAACCACACAAACTATCCACAGAACACATAAATCTGTTACAGGAAGAAGTCAAATCTCTAATACTCAAACATGCAATCGAACCCGTGCCACAAGATCAAGTAGGAACGGGAGTTTATTCACTATATTTCCTGATTCCCAAAAAGGATGGCACCCTAAGACCAATATTAGATCTCAGGACCCTCAATCTTAACATCCTGTCAGAAAATTTTCACATGGTAACTCTTCAAGATGTTATCCCACTACTCCAAAAACACGGTTTTATGGCAACATTAGACCTCAAGGATGCATACTTTCATATACCCATCCATCTAGCGCACAGAAAATATCTCAGGTTTGTCGTTCAAGGGAAGCACTATCAGTTCAAAGTGTTACCCTTCAGAATAACAACAGCTCCAAGGGTATTCACATGTGCCTAGCGGTAGCCGCAGCCTATCTAAGAAGACAACATATATACATGTCTTTCTATATCTAAACAATTGGCTAATAAAATCAGTCATACACAGTGTCAAAACCATACGCATTACTTAATACAAACCTTGCACACGCTAGGGTTCTCAATAAATTACCAAAAGTCGCATCTACAACCTGCACAAATACAACAGTATCTGGGTGCAATACTAAATACGCAAGGAATACAAGCATTCCAAAACATAATCACACAGATACAGACAAATCAACAGTACACTGTCAGATTTGTCATGAAGATTTTAGGGATGATGGCATCATGTATTGCAATTGTTCCACACGCAAGACTAAACATGCGGCCCTTACAACAGTGCCTTGCACAACAATGGTCACAGGCACATGGTCCACTTCAAGATATAGTGTTGATAGACCGCCAAACATGCATGTCTCTTCAGTGGTGGGATTCCACAAATCTAAACAAAGGGCGACCATTTCAAGACCCTATGCCTCAGACCATAATTACAACAGATGCATCAATGATTGGTTGGGGAGCTCACCTCAACAATCACAACATTCAAAGACAATGGGATACCGAACACAAACAGCTACACATAAATCACTTAGAGTTGTTAGCTGCCTTCCTAGCACTCAAAGCCTTTCAACCTCTTCTCACTCACAAGAATGTCCTTATCAAAACAGACAACATGACAACCATGTATTACCTAAACAAACAAGAGGGACACATTCGTCCCAACTCTCCCTCCTAGCCCCAAAAAATTGGAAATGGGCAAATCACAACCACATTCACCTGGTAGCACAATACGTTCCAGGGATACACAACCAATTGGCAGATGTTCTCGGCAGAAATCATCAACAAACACACGAGTGGGAGATTCACCCTCAAGTACTTCAAAAATACTTTCAACAGTGGGGAACACCAAACATAGATCTGTTCGCCACAAGCGAAAACGCAAAACTTCGCATCCAGACACCCACATCCCCTATCCAAGGGCAGTGCTCTATGGATCAATTGTTCAGGGATATTTGCTTACGCTTTTCCCCCTCTCCCACTCATTCCATTTGTAGTCAACAAATTGCGTCAAAACACACTCAATATGATACTCATAGCACCAATGTGGGCCCGTCAACCGTGGTACACAACATTGTTACTACTGTCAGTAGTACCACATTCCAAACTCCCAAACAGACCAGACCTGTTGACACAAAACAAAGGGCAGATCAGGCACCCAAATCCCAAGACACTCAATCTGGCGATTTGGCTCCTGAGGTCATAGAGTTTGGATATTTACAACTACCATGAGAATGTATGGACGCGATTAAGCAAGCAAGAAAACCCACTACTAGACAGTGCTATGCTAACAAATGGAAAATATTTGTGTATTACTGTCAATCTAAACAGATTGCCCCTCTTACAGCATCAATACAAGTTATTCCATGCTTAACATGCATATAGTTATTTGAAATAGATGCTATAGTCTGTTTTATTTATCTATCACAATATGTAAATAGTATCATAATTTTTTTTTCTACAAGTGCTTCACTATTTAAATATTGAGGAAAATATAAAAATATACATATTAGTTTTAAGAATTCACAAATAAATTAACTTAAAGTACAGCAAAACTTGAAAGTCTGAGTTTATAAAATACTTCTTAAAATCTTGATATATTGTCTTTCTTATACATGTATACCCTCTATGTACTTTTGTATCTATATATTTATTACTTTACTCCTACTGTAGAAGAAAACAAAAACCTTTGACTCTATTACCCTAAACCTCATTTTACTACTATAATCTCCCAAACAACCCTTAAAAAAAAAAAATCCCTCATGTATCCCTACTTTCACTCATTCCAAACCTCATTTTACTGGTTTGATCTCCCTAATCCGTTTCCAGAGACTCCTCCTTTTTCTCATCCCAAACCTCATCTTATTACTGTGATCTCCCAAATAACATTCTAGGCTCTTCCCTCTTCTTTCCCTCCATTACCCCGTTCAAGCCAACTAACAGACACCTCTCAAATGAACTCTTATTTCCCTATTCTTATCAACCACTAATCCTTATTCGGTTGCACATTAGCGTGCTACTCGCCAAGAAGTATTTTGACACCTCGTCACGGGTAGTACGATCTATATAGATACAATTACAATATAACTCTTTTGGCTGCTTTTCACACGTACACGACCTGCTTTTGAGTGAACCCTTAAGATTCCTCTAGGGCTATGTAGACTGGAAGCCATTAGCAGATGCATTGCAGGGGTAGTAGGCTTGTAGTTTGTTCATGCCCCTTTGGTACAACATTTGTCTGTACTGCTCTTAGTTTAAGAAGAAAATACTCTTTAATTGGTGCATGTTGGTGCTGTTTTAGACTGCAAGCAGTCTTGCTGAAATTGCTTAATACAATGGCTCCTAACCTTCTGACGTCTGTGGAGTCCAACTTAATCATTACTGGAACCCGGGCGCACCCACCGACTAATTATTGGAGTCTGAGGACTCCCAGTGGGTCATTACTGGAAGCCAGAGACCCTGGTTTAAGCAATTTCGACAATGTAAACCTCAAAACAATACACTAATAATTAAATATTTTAGTTAATTCACAAATATAAAAAAATAGTATTTTTTAAAGGAAGATTGGAGCTTTTCTAAATTAAATTAAGGCGGGTTGTTATCATCCATACTATATTGTTTGATCCATTTACACAGTCCCACGTATCAATCTGAGGGTACTGGCTTAATTTTTAACCCCGAATATTAGACTCCTACATATTTACAGAACGTTTCACATTTTTCAGTGTTGCTTGCTTATTCATATACACTTTATTGATCTGTTAATATTCCAATTTCTAAGCAGTTGCAGACCCTAGGTTAAGAGAATAACCACTGGCTTAATGTATTTTTATATTTTAAGGATTTTCGTAAGTGTGAACCTAGGTGTCTGAGGACAGCATTTAAAAATAAGCTATGAAAGTGTGCATCATATTTTGTCATTGAGTAAATATGTAAAGCAGTTTAACAGTGCGTTACTTGAAGGCAGCAGGTTAATTAGGCCACGTAAGGATACATAATTTTTTTAGATCATAATAAGGGCTTCTAATGGGTATTTTGAACCTCGTTTTCCTCACCTTTAGAATATCCCAAGGTGCCAGACTCAATCTTGAAATTTTCTCAGCACTCAGCAGTGCTTTTGCATCCAGGTAGGTGATGCCGTGCAGCTCTATGTTAATTTGTTCCACCCCGGAAGTGACAGAGCCACACCTCATTTGAGAGCACCCCTATGCTCCAATGTCAGCTAATTTCTTTCCAAGCCTTTGAAACTGAATCTGGAGCTTTGCTCCCTTTTTCTTCTGTGTTTAATTTGAATCCAGAGTGTAAGGGAATGATGTCCCTCAGCTAAAACAGCAGGGTTCAAACTACGCTGTAACTGTCGGAAACAGATGCAAGTAATGGACTCACAGTTGGGTGTGCCTTTTGTGTGTGGGCCTGGGGCACGACTCATATTGGTGTGGTGAGTGTGCCTTCATGCACCTGAAGACGGTCCGGGACCATGAAGGAAAGCTTTATATTGCCACATATCAAAAGATGTCAGACCTTATGTAAGTCTGGCTCCCACTCCAAGCCAAAGGAGTGGACCTGCTTTTGCTTTCCATCCCAGGACAGATATTCGTCATGGTCGAAATCCTGGTCGAAATCATCTGGCAAGTCGAAGCCCAAGTGGAAACCTACAAAGGTGAACTAGGACTCAAATCGATCCCCCCATTCTCTATCGAACGAGAAGTCACAAGGGTGTTGAGGTCCCAGTTGGTCTCAGTTTGGTCCCTGCTTGAGGATTTGATTCTGCAATTGATCCCGATACGTTTGAATTCAACAGGCAATTGGCAGGATAGCAGCAGGTCGAGGCCTGTAAGAAGGCTCTGCTGTTTATTTTTGGCACTGTTTCTGCTCCCTCTGATGCAGATTTTGGTCCCAAGGATCTGTTTGTGCCTGCATTCGGGTTACTGCTGGCAAATTTAGTCTGTGAGTCGCCTGGACTCCTCAGAACCGTTTCCGGTTCTGTACTAACTTCAATTCTCGTTCTGAGACCTGCACCAGTGCCTTTCATTAATGCGAATACTGGTTTTCCCAGGGCCGTTGTGGGATCTGGGCTTGACTCCGAAGTCTGACCTCGAGGTCGCTCTGTCTACTCCAACACACCTGGATCCTATACAGCCATATTCTGACGTCCTGCCACTACCTTTGAGCCATCGTCAGATGCTCCAACTTTTTGGCTCTGAGTCAGTCTACTTTCGAGGCATTGTATGACAATGATCTGATGATGGGGATGATTTACACCTGCATTACAGTGATGATAATTTATATATGGACATACAGAAGGCTAGTGGACTTGACACTTGTGCTCTTGGGCCCCCAACAAAAGTGCTTCCTTTGCTGGTGTAATTCGACATACTGCTGAGGTCCTCCATCTACAACTGCCTTATGACTGATATTCAGATGGACACTCAGTCTAACCCTTGCTGTTACCTGCGTTTGAAACAGCAGGTGGTTAGATGCCACCGACTGGGGTCTGTTGACCTGATTTTCCTATGCAGCATCCTGCTCCAGCGAGTATGGTGCTCCAGACGTCCACCAGCAAGGTGAATCTTAATTCACTTCCTACAAGTCCCAGGACAGGCAGTCAGATGATTGAACTGTTTGGAAAAAAAAGGTTCACTATTTCCAGTCCTGCTTTGAGGGCGGTTAATTCTGTTTGCCTTTTAGGCACATACATGCACGGCCTCTGGGACGTGGCCAGCAAGGTATTGCCCGGTGAACCTGGAATCATTTGGAGACTGTTTGTCTAAGACCATTCAAGATGGTCAAGATGCAGTTAGATAAGTGATGCTAGATACTGTTGATTGTCTGGGGCACGTGGTCTGCTCTAATGTAGTATTCTGCCTCCATGTTTGGATGCAATCCACAGGTTTCCCAGGAGATGTGTTGTCATCCTTTATAGATGTCTTTTGATGCTTCTTTCCTATTTTGCAAAAAGCTGACTGCTTTAGAACGTTCTAAGGAGATCCGTGCTATTTCACATTCTTTAGATCACTCAACCCCTTCAAAGACAATTCCGCCACCACTTTCAGCCTTTCCGTGGCTATTCAAGAGGGTTGGAATATAGGCAGCTCCCTGCCTCATCTAGAGTAGACAGTGGTGACTAATGTGACGCAGAGTGGCTGAGACGTTCATCCGGGAAGTTGGAGATCAGTGGACACTGGTCAGTGGCAGAAAACTGGCTACACATCACTCTGTTGAAGTTGTAGGCCATTTGCCTGCGTTTGAAGGCCTTACTGCCATCCAAGTGATGGCTTGTGCAGACTCTCATGGCTAACACCACCGCCATGTGGTACTGCAACAAGCAAGGTGGAGTGGGGACTTGGATCCTGCGCCAAGAGGTGCTGAGCTCCCGGAGTTAAGTGGATCATCAGGGCATCTCCCTGATTGTGAACACCTGGCGGTATCTTTAAACATCAGAGGAGACAAGCTCAGATGGCAGCACTTGGTGGAACATGAATGGTGGTTGCACACTGAGGTGGCACAGTGCATCTTTCAACAGAAGAGAGAACCCAAGCTGGGTCTTTCTGCCACTGCTGAACATGCAGTGTCAAAACATTTGCACATTGGCGTTCCAAGGAAAGTTCTCTAGAAGGTGCGTTCTGACTAGAGTGGTGCATAGGACTCCTATAGGTGTTTCTGCTGCTGCCTCTCCTGCCCGAGTTCTGAAGACGACCAGGAACGACTGGAAATAAGTCATGCTAGTGGCCTCGGATTGGGCTGGGAGTGTGTGGTATGTGGGAGTTCTGAGCTTGAGCTTCTGTCCTTCGGTTCACCTTCCGAACTTATACAATTCACACCTCCATGCATGGAGATTGAGCAGGGGCAGTTGACTGGGTTTGAGGCTCAAAGCCTCTTGCCTACTGTCAGGTTACCCTCTACAAATTACCTATGCAATCTGCACCTCCTTGCATGGTGATTGTTTAAAAAAAAAAAAACACTTGCTTTCCTCATACATTTCTTTTGTAGTCTGTATCTTAGGATCCTCAGTGATACTCATAAATGTTGAATGATTCCCACCAGTATGCGGTACCACAAGGCACTTGTGCCATATCATTTTGTAGATCTATAGTTCAATGAAGGTTGACCTTTTCGGGAAAAAAAAAAACAAATAAATAGAAATGCCCCCACCAAATAGACCGGGTGCATTTACTGATTTTCTTTTTTTAAACTTTCCTTTGTTTTTTGGCGTAATCATTTTTAAAGAATCTACATTGCAGCATGTATCGGAAAAACGTAGTCCTTAAAAACTATGGAGCCTTACATTTTTCCATTGCAGTGGAATAATTGAAAGTAAAATATATCTGCCAGATTAAGAGTGCATTAGGTCAGAGTCAATTTTTATAATACATTTACTATCCATGTCACACTGTCAGTTGTGGAAGCTCAACAATGTGATTTATCTACAAACGCAGAGCTGTCTCCATAGACAATCATAATGTTTTGGCAATGTGTTCTTTGTGCTCAGCCTTGGACAGGATGTACAGACTAGATGGCATCAGTGCTTTACTAGGAACAAGCAACATGTGTAATGATTTTGTAGTACATTATCATATAAATAGAAAGCCAAAAGCTTACTGACAGAAAAGAAATGGCAAGTTAAAAATGTGCATTTTAAAAATGGAGGCTCTAAGCAGGCCCTATCATATTTTCTTACGGAACTGGTAGTTTGCCTCGCAGTGTCGGTTCTTTTTTCCAGCCTGTGCTGACTGGATCTTAGAACACTTCCAGAAGATATTTCTCCCTCTTTATTAATTTCTGATTCCGCACAATTTAGATTTTAACATGATTCAACGTTTCTTAACATTTCTTTTACAGATTTTGTTCCTTTCTAGATTTGTGAAGATTGTGTTTTTTTTTTTTTTATTTATTTTTTTAATGCCTTTATTATTTTGGCAAAAAATGTCTCATAGAGTGCTGATAGATCAAGACTGCTGTTGTCTCTGATTTTCTTGTTGGGCTCTTCTAACTGCCCTGCGAGTTAAATGCAGAGTGAAGAGGGTGCTCTCTACTGTACCTTCACATTCTTCCAGAATGCACTTCGGAGAGGGAAGATACAGGGAGTAAAGGTGTCATAAATATCACCGCCAGTACTCCAGATAACCATAAGAATTCTGGTTGACGTCAAGACAAGCCATTGCGATCATTGGGGAAGAGGCACTTGTGTGCAGTGTTTGATGACAATAACTTCGATATCAAGACCACTGACAAAAAGACCACTACCACCTTGTATTCAGTGTTACTGAGAACACTGTCTTCAAAGAAATCAAGGTCAAACAGATCGCCGTTGAGAGAGTCAGGATCAACGTCTACATATATTCCATCAGCAAAATTGACTGACACATGCCTTGTTCACTCCTCTGTTGGGATATCTTTCTGGGCAAATGGCTCTTTCACCCACAGTGACTCCTTTACTGGCAAAAATCCTCATAATGGCAATTCCAGCTTCTAATCCTCTTCTAATACCTAATCCTCCTTTGGGCATTCGGCCAAAGACAGCCCTGGTACAAACGAAGACATCTGTGTCTCCACCTCAAGACTGCATGTCACCAGTTGTTCCACCTATCTTTCTTTTCCATTCACTGAAGAAGCCACGTACAAGTACACCAATCAGGTTATATAGCTGGCATTTGGAAGGCAGCTTACAAAGAGGAATTCAGACAGGTTTACTTAAAACTATTATGTGGCTGTCCAGGCACGACAGCAGTCTCTTGTTGGTCCTTTGGAAACTATTTCAGCCAACTGCACCGTCTGATGCCTAGTGCCACTCCAAGAGGGGAACTGCTTTTTAGTCTGTGCTTAGCATGTGTATCCGCAGCCACTACATGCTAAGAATGGAGTGTTACCTTCTAAGCCTCTATCTTTAGCGTGCTACAAATTCACATGCACCCTCCCACCTCCCCATCAGGCTTTCGTTGGTGTCAGATTTCATATATTATACATTGTATATACACATTTTTGCACATACTTTAGGCTTGATTTTTCTATATCTTCACTAGCTCCATCCTCACTCATCTTTATGGCAGGGGGAAAAAAATCTAGCAATGAAGCTGTTGAACATGCACATCCTTGAAGAGGAGGGACATAGATGTTAAATCAGCAACAAAAGACTTCTTCAAGAAAAAACAAGTTGTAGAGCCTGAGACTAATTCTGGATGGCAGGAGTACACACAGTATGTGAATTTGCAGCACTACACGCTACAAATAGATGCTTATGAGGTAAGTAATATACTTCTGCGTTTGACTTCAGTGAGGATTCCTATGATGCATAATCAGGATTACAGTAAGTAACATTTTCTTTCATTAATGCATAACAGTCAAACAAGCATGTAGTCTTCCTGTGCTTATATCTGTGCTTAGTAGTACATGTGGAGGTTTAGGAATTTTATCCTGACATGCAGAATTTAGGTTGGGTGGTGGCATAGAGGACACGTTGTAGATGATGGAGGATTTACAATGTTAGTAGTGCATGGAATAGGTAATGAAAGATGTATCTAGTAGTGGGGTAGTTGTTGTAGTGTGGATTGTAAGTTATATGTGGTGTCAACAAGTCTGACGCATTATTGGCTGTGGCTATAGATTGTCTATGGTGGTGCTGGAGGTGTTGTATAGGTGCTGTTGCACTCTCAGACATCAACTCTTCATGTAACAGTATGTTGCCAGCATTGCTGTGTCTGTGGGTAAAGAGAATCAACCTGGCCGCAAATTTGAAGTGTTCTGTAACTTCAGGCTCTGTATTTAATATCTCAATCCAAAAGTGTACAACATCCATGTACAAATGTTATAAAGAATGAGTATCTGTAATTCCAAAATATAATAGACACTGTGAGAGAGGCTCATTTCTTGTGATGTGGGGCACTTGTAAAGAGAGAGCCAGTGTAAAAACAGGGGACACAAAATCTTACTGTCGAGAGTGGAAATAGTCAAACTGGGCAAAATTTTGCATTGCCTTACTTTTTCGTATTTTCTACATATTGCCAAGTCCTATTCCTATTTTTATTCAGTCTTATTAGTTGCAAAGTTGGTATTTGGTTTTCACTTGTGGACCTTGCTAGGTTTTAATTGCACATGCTAATAATATTTCCATGGTGGCCAGGGTGAGCCGAAATGAAAGTGCAATGTAAGTTGACCTGGCAGCATTCTATGTATTTTTCAAGAAGGCACTTCTTTGGTGGTCTTGAATGATGCTGTAGATCATGGTCATATTGGGAAGGCAGGCAGTCAGGTAGCGAGTGATGGGACAGGATGTGAGAGTCAGCTGTGTGCCCGTAGGCCTTACAATCAACAATGCAAGGGCTGTTTCAGGTGAGTCATTTTGTTTACTTGCAGAGGGCTTAGGTCCCCACCCATTGCTTACCATTAGTTGGCTTCATCACCACTTGTTTCTTTACTTCTCTTGTGCTGGCGTCACTTCCTCTTTGTGAGGTTGTCCCTCCCCCTGGAGCTTGGCCCAAGTACTGTTTCCTTGCCCAATTTCCTGCCAGTGCTTAACAGTTGGGAGCTCTTTTTTTTTGCAGCACTGCATAAGAGTGCTTGTAAGCCTTCTGCCCTCAATCCACCTCCCCCTGTGCCACTCTGTGTTGTTGCGTGCCCCCCTCCTGCATGGCTGGTTGCTTGCCCCATCCTACCCACTCCCTACTGCGTTGTTGTTGCTTGCTCCCACAAAAAGACATATTGGCTTTGCCAATGCTTATTTTGCGCGCTTTAGTGGCTGATATTTGTACTCTTTTGCATTACTATTTCCTACCAGGCCAGGCAGTGCGGCTAGATTGTACCCTTTGTTTTCTCCTTTCTCTGCAGACTGGGCTGATATATGAGCCCTGTGGGAAGGGGCAGAACATACCTTTCAACTTTATTATGCACATTAGTAAGCAAGTCTCTCAGTTTTGGTGAGAGACTCTGGATTTTTCTCAAGTCAAACATTGTTTTACCTCTTTCATTCCTTGTATCATTGCATCACTATGTTTAAAGCACAACAACGCTAATTCATGCTTTAAGTCTTTTCGTGGAAGGAAAGAGGGTTGTGGCTGTGCTAAGCAGCAAAAGCAAAACTGGGATTGTGATGGGTCATTACTAGGCCCTCTATGTGTCCTTTACTTTAAAATAAAAAATCTGTTGCTCAACAAAGTGTGCAAGAACCCTTAAGTAATAGTGATGCAGAACATTTTACATTTCACATGTTTTATTCTTAATGCTTGGGAGTATTTCCTTTTCCAGACCGTCTGTTTCGTTCTTCAAGGAACATACAACTCTCTTCAATAGCACATATTCTGAACTGAGTGGTATGGGGTGGGGGTCTGGGGATAAGGTTGTGGGTCTGAGTACTAAGTCATGTTGGGACATGAGTCAGAGCTCAGGGGCTGTGGTTTATGGTAGACCACAAGCACTTTCAGACCCTGCTTTCCTTTGGTCTTATCAGCACCCCTCTGTGTTTACCAAGGTGATGGCGGTGTTTGCAGCACTTCTGCGGAGCTCAGGGGTGCCAGTCTTCCCCCTATTTAGATGACTGGCTGTTTAAGACAGGCTCATCCCAGGCTATCATCTCCGACCTCCAGACTACAGTGAACCTCCTGCAGTAGCTGGGGTTCACTATAAACTTGGCGAAGTCACACTTGACTTACTCTCATACCCTCCCTGTCATCAGAACTGTTCTGGTCACTGTATAGTTTTGTGCTTACCCTCCAAGCGGCGCGTCCAGGATATTCAAGCTTAGGTACCAGTGTTTTAGCCTCTATCCTGGATTTTGGTGAGAAGGACTCTGAGGCTGTTGGGACTTATGGCCTCCTGCTTCTTGCGGGTGACACATGCCAGATGGCATGTGTGGGATCTGCAGTTGGGCCTGTTGTTTCAGTGGACGCAGCAGCAGGGGAATCTCTCCGACATGGTCCTGATCTCGGAGGGAACACCATGCGATGAGCAGCGCTGGTTAATCAGTGATTGGGTCAGAGGCCCCAACCAAAACTGACAGTAGTGACAGATGTGCCCTTCCTGGGAAGGGGTGGCCATCTGAGAGAGGTTGAGATCAGAGTACTGTGGCCTCTGGCGGAATTCAGACTCTACGTCAATCTGCTGGACCTCCGAGCGATCCAACTGGCATTGAAAGGCTTTTTACACTCCGTCAAGGGAAGGCTAGTGCAGGTGTTAATGAACACCACCACCAGTGGTATTGCAACAATTGGGGTGGCGTCGTAGACCCTTTGTCAAGAGGCTCTGAGCCTCTGGACATCGCTGGAACAGCAGGGCATATCCCTGGTGGTTCAAAACCTGGCAGGCTCTCTGAACACCAAAGCAGACAAACTCAGCTGAAGATGCCTAGCGGATCACAATTGACGTCTTCACCCAGAGTTGGCGCAGGGTCTCTTTCAGCAGTAGGGAGTACCTTGGTTAGATCTGTTTTCCTCTTCTGAGAACGCTCAGTTTCAGCACTTTTATGGTCTGCAGTTTCAGAGGTGGCTCATGCTCGGAGAGTGAGTGAGCTGCAGGCCTGGTCATCCAAGCATATATATATATATATATATATATTCGGTGGCATGTGTAGCTGCAGATACACATGCTGTGCATAGTCCGCCGTCTGGTGTTGGGTCGGAGTGTTACAAGTTGTTTTTCTTCGAAGAAGTCTTTTCGAGTCACGAGACCGAGGGACTCCTCCTCCTTTGTTTCCATTGCGCATGGGCGTCGACTCCATCTTAGATTGTTTTTTTTTCCGCCATCGGGTTCGGACGTGTTCCTTTTCGCTCCGTGTTTCGGGACGGAAAGATAGTCATAACTTCGGAAAACTACGTCGGTATTGTTTCGTTCGGTATCTGGTTAGATTAGAGTCGACACCGAATATTGAAGAGCTCCGGTAGCCCTTCGGGGTAATTTCGATCCCCCGTCAGGGCCTGGTCGGCCCGACCGCGTGCAACATCGACACTGATGGAACGGACCCCGTTCCGATTCTGTCCTAAATGCCGATTCTGTCCTAAATACCCCTATACAGACTGTAACTTGTGCCTGTCACCCGAGCACAAGGAAGAAACGTGTGAGGTCTGTCGAGCGTTTCGGTCCAGAAAAACGCTCCGTGACCGAAGAGCCAGACGGTTGCAGATGGCGTCCGCGCCGACAGAACGACGAGGGTTCGAGGAACAGGGAGAAGAAGAAGAAACCTTCTCCATCCATGAATCGGACTCGGAAGAATTCGACGTTGAGGAAACCGTGAGTAGGACGTCGAAGCAAGCACCACACGGTAAAACAGACAAGGCCCAGGGGACGCCACTGCCGGCAGGCCATGGCACAACCCATAAAGTAGGTGACCGTCCATCGGCACCGAAAAAGGCCGAACTGGTGCCAAGGTCGTCCGACTCGGGTCGAGACACAGGCACGCAGCACTCTCGGGACCGAGAAAGTGTTGCTGAAAAAAGTCGGCACCGATACAGCGGAACTGAGGCTGCTCGGCCCAGAGACAGCGGCACCGAGGATGGTCGACGCCGAGAAAGTTCGACGCCGAAAAAGAGAAAATTCTCGTCGGAGCCGAAAACAACCAAAGAAACAGTTTCGGTGCCAAAACGCCCAGCAACCGAACCAACAGCCAGTTCGTACTCAGAGGAACAATCACTGTCCTCCCAAATGCGCAAACATAGGTTTGAAGAAGAGTTACAAACCACAGATGTAGACCATACCCAAAAACGGATCTTCATACAACGTGGTACAGGGAAGATCAGCACTCTTCCCCCAATCAGGAGAAAAAGGAAACTTGATTTCCAAACTCATGAAAAAACACCACAAGCAAAAGTGGTAAAGAAGGTAACTCCACCACCCTCTCCACCACAAATGACACATACATCACCGGCAAAGACTCCGTCACATTCACCAGCTCATACCACCATGAGCCAAGATGACCAAGATGCGTGGGGATCTCTATGACGCCCCAGTATCAGACAATAGCCCTGAGGCGTACCCTACCAAGCCCTCACCACCTGAGGACAGTAGAGCGTATGCACAGGTGGGAGCTAGGGCAGCAGAGTTCCATAACGTGTTTACACTCAGAGCCCGTCGAGGATGACTTCCTTTTCAACACCCTCTCCTCCACCCATAGCAATTATCAAAGCCTTCCTATGCTCCCAGGAATGCTAAGGCACTCAAAACAGATCTTTAAAGAACCTGTCAAAAGCAGAGTGATAACTCCAAGGGTGGAGAAAAAATATAAAGCACCACCCACGGACCCTGCTTTTATCACATCACAACTGCCACTAGATTCAGTTGTAGTAGGAGCAGCTCGTAAAAGGGCCAACTCGCACACTTCAGGCGA
Source organism: Pleurodeles waltl (assembly GCF_031143425.1). Classification (NCBI taxonomy): domain Eukaryota; kingdom Metazoa; phylum Chordata; class Amphibia; order Caudata; family Salamandridae; genus Pleurodeles; species Pleurodeles waltl. The sequence continues at coordinate 587,365,196 of NC_090445.1, forward strand.
CGCACCACCTCCGGACAAAGAGAGCCGCAAGTTCGACGCAGCTGGCAAAAGGGTTGCAGTACAAGCTGCAAACCAGTGGCGCATCGCTAACTCGCAGGCGCTCCTAGCGCGTTATGACAGAGCCCATTGGGACGAGATGCAGCATCTCATCGAGCATCTACCCAAAGAACTCCAGAAACGGGCAAAACAAGTGGTTGAGGAGGGACAAAATATCTCCAACAACCAAATACGTTCCTCTATGGATGCAGCGGATACAGCTGCAAGAACAATCAATACCGCTGTAACCATAAGGAGGCATGCATGGTTGCGCACATCCGGCTTCAAGCCCGAGATACAACAGGCAGTGCTCAATATGCCGTTCAATGAACAACAATTGTTTGGACCCGAAGTTGACACGGCAATTGAGAAATTGAAAAAAGACACGGACACAGCTAAGGCCATGGGCGCACTCTATTCCCCGCAGGGCAGAGGCACTTTCGGGACCTTTCGTAAAGCAACCTTCAGAGGGGGGTTTCGAGGTCAAGCCACACAAGCCAGTACCTCACAAACAACACCGTCTACCTACCAGGGACAGTACCAAAGGGGAGGCTTTCGGGGCCAATACAGAGGGGGACAATTCCCTAGAAACCGGGGAAAATTTCAGGGTCCCAAAACAACGCCAAACAAACAGTGACTCACAAGTCACTCAACCCCTTCACTCAACACCAGTGGGGGGAAGACTAAGCCAGTTCTACAAATTTTGGGAGGAGATAACAGACACTTGGGTCTTAGCAATTATCCGGCATGGTTATTGCATAGAATTTCTCCAATTCCCTCCAAACGTCCCACCAAAAGCACAGAATATGTCAAAACAGCATTTAGAACTGCTAGATCTGGAAGTTCAAGCATTACTACAAAAAGACGCAATAGAAATCGTACCAGGTCCACAAAGAAACACAGGAGTTTACTCACTGTACTTTCTAATACCAAAGAAAGACAAAACACTGAGACCAATCTTAGATCTCAGAATACTAAACACCTACATCAAATCAGAACATTTTCACATGGTCACGCTACAGGACGTATTACCACTGTTGAAACAGCAAGACTACATGACAACCTTAGATCTAAAAGACACGTATTTCCACATACCGATACATCCCTCGCACAGGAAATACCTAAGGTTCGTATTCAAGGGAATACATTACCAATTCAAAGTGTTGCCGTTTGGTATAACAAGTGCACCGAGAGTCTTTACAAAATGTCTAGCAGTAGTTGCTGCACATATCAGAAGGCAGCAAATACACGTGTTCCCCTACCTAGACGATTGGCTAATCAAGACCAACTCCCTAACAAGGTGTTCACACCACACAGATTATGTCATACAAACCCTCTACAAACTAGGGTTCTCCATAAACTATACAAAATCACACATTCTGCTGTGCCAAACACAGCAATACTTAGGAGCGACAATCAACACAATAAAAGGGATTGCCACTCCAAGTCCACAAAGGGTTCAAAATGTTCACAAAGTCATACGAGCCATGTATCCAACACAAAAAATACATGCAAAGATGGTGTTAAAACTCCTAGGCATGATGTCCTCATGCATAGCCATTGTCCCAAACGTAAGATTGCACATGAGGCCCTTACAACAGTGCCTAGCATCACAATGGTCACATGCACAGGGTCAACTTCTAGATCTGGTGTTGATAGACCGCCAAACATACATCTCGCTTCAATGGTGGAACAGCATAAATTTAAACAAAGGGCGGCCTTTCCAGGACCCAGTGCCACAATACGTGATAACTACAGATGCTTCCATGACAGGGTGGGGAGCACACCTCAATCAACACAGCATCCAAGGGCAATGGGACGTACATCAAAAAAGGCTTCATATAAATCACCTCGAATTGTTAGCGGTATTCCTAGCGTTGAAAGCATTTCAACCCATCATAATCCACAAATACATTCTTGTCAAAACAGACAACATGACAACAATGTATTATCTAAACAAACGGGGGAACACACTCGACACAGCTGTGTCTCCTAGCACAAAGGATATGGCAGTGGGCAATTCACAACCACATTCGCCTAATAGCACAGTTTATTCCAGGGATCCAGAATCAGCTAGCAGACAATCTCTCTCGGGATCACCAACAAGTACACGAATGGGAGATTCACCCCCAAATTCTAAACTCTTACTTCCAAATTTGGGGAACACCTCAAATAGACCTATTTGCAACAAAAGAGAATGCAAAATGCCAAAACTTCGCATCCAGGTACCCACACCAGCAGTCTCAAGGCAATGCTCTATGGATGAATTGGTCAGGGATATTTGCGTACGCTTTTCCCCCTCTCCCTCTTCTTCCATATCTAGTAAACAGATTGAGTCAAAACAAACTCAAACTTATACTAATAGCACCAACATGGGCAAGACAACCTTGGTATACAACACTACTAGACCTGTCAGTAGTGCCTCATGTCAAACTACCCAACAGACCAGATCTGTTAACACAGCACAGACAGCAAATCAGGCATCCAAACCCAGCATCGCTGAATCTAGCAATTTGGCTCCTGAAATCCTAGAATTTGGACACTTAAACCTCACACAAGAATGTATGGAGGTCATAAAACAAGCTAGAAGGCCATCCACTAGACACTGCTATGCAAGTAAATGGAAAAGATTTGTTTGCTACTGCCATAACAATCAAATTCAACCATTACATTCATCTCCAACGGATGTAGTAGGATACTTACTACATCTGCAGAAATCAAATCTGGCCTTCTCTTCCATAAAGATACATCTCGCAGCAATATATGCATACCTGCAGATTACTCATTCAACTTCACTGTTTAGAATACCTGTCATTAAAGCATTCATGGAAGGCCTAAAGAGAATTATACCACCAAGAACACCACCTGTTCCTTCATGGAACCTCAACATTGTCTTAACAAGACTCATGGGTCCACCTTTTGAACCCATGCATTCTTGCGAAATACAATACCTAACGTGGAAAGTTGCATTTCTCATCGCCATTACATCTCTAAGAAGAGTAAGTGAAATTCAGGCGTTTACTATACAAGAACCATTTATTCAAATACACAAAAATAAAGTAGTTCTAAGAACCAATCCAAAATTCTTACCAAAAGTTATCTCACCGTTCCACTTAAATCAAACTGTAGAACTACCAGTGTTCTTTCCACAGCCAGACTCAATAGCTGAAAGGGCACTACATACATTAGACATCAAAAGGGCACTAATGTACTACATTGACAGAACAAAACCAATTAGAAAAACAAAACAACTATTTATTGCATTTCAAAAACCTCATACAGGAAACCCAATATCAAAACAAGGTATAGCCAGATGGATCGTTAAGTGCATCCAAACCTGCTACCTTAAAGCAAAGAGAGAGCTGCCTATTGCACCAAAGGCACACTCAACCAGGAAGAAAGGCGCCACCATGGCCTTCCTAGGAAACATTCCAATGCATGAAATATGTAAGGCAGCATCATGGTCTACGCCTCACACATTTACTAAGCACTACTGTGTAGACGTGCTATCCGCACAACAAGCCACAGTAGGTCAAGCTGTACTAAGAACTTTATTTCAAACTACTTCCACTCCTACAGGCTGAACCACCGCTTTTGGGGAGATAACTGCTTACTAGTCTATGCACAGCATGTGTATCTGCAGCTACACATGCCACCGTACGGAAAATGTCACTTACCCAGTGTACATCTGTTCGTGGCATTAGTCGCTGCAGATTCACATGCGCCCACCCGCCTCCCCGGGAGCCTGTAGCCGTTTGGAAGTAATATCCAACATTTGTACATTTGTAAATATATTACATTAACCTTTATTTTGTACATACTTATTCATTCCATTGCATGGGCACTATTACTAACATACACAACTCCTACCTCACCCTCTGCGGGGAAAACAGTCTAAGATGGAGTCGACGCCCATGCGCAATGGAAACAAAGGAGGAGGAGTCCCTCGGTCTCGTGACTCGAAAAGACTTCTTCGAAGAAAAACAACTTGTAACACTCCGACCCAACACCAGACGGCGGACTATGCACAGCATGTGAATCTGCAGCGACTAATGCCACGAACAGATGTACACTGGGTAAGTGACATTTTCCATATATATATATATATATATATATATATATATATATATATATATGTTCAGAGGCATGTGTAGCTGCAGATACACATGTTGTGCATTATCCTGCCATCTAGTGTTGGGCTCGGAGTGTTACAAGTTGTTTTTCTTCGAAGTAGTCTTTTCGAGTTATGAGACCGAGTGACTCCTCCCTTTCGGCTTCATTGCACATGGGCGTCGACTCCATCTTAGGTTGTTTTCTTTCCGCCATCGGGTTCGGACGTGTTCCTCTTAGCTCCGTATTTCGAATCAGGAAAGTTAGCTAAATTATCGAAAATTCGACGGTATTGTTATCGTTCGGTACCGGGTTAGTGTTAGTGTATCGGCACAGACATCAAGAGTGCTCCGGCGGCCCTTCGGGGCTTCCGTTCTTCACCGAAGCCTGGTCGGCTCGACCACACCCGTCATCCCAGACTAATGGACCGGACCCCCTTCCGCTTCTGTCCTAAGTGTCATTCGAAGTATCCTAATACAGACCAGCACCGGGTCTGTAATCTGTGTTTATCACCTGAACCCACGAGGATACTTGCGAGGCTTGTCGAGCATTTCGATCAAAAAAGATCCTAAGAGATCGACGAGCAAGAAGACTGCAAATGGCGTCGACGCCGATAGAGCAACTCAACGTCATAGAGGAGGAAAGCATTTCCATCCAGGGGACGGAGTCGGACAAATCCGAAAGTGAACGAACCTAGACAGTGCAGCGAACGGAGTAAACCTGCCCCGTCCAAAACTCACACAAAGATATTTAAGGCCATGGGGACGCCAACAGGCCATGGCTTAACCCACTGAAAAAGGCCAGGGAATTGCCAAAGACTTTCGACTCCGGTCGAGATTCCGGCACCGAACGATCTCGGCATCGAGAGTTCGACTCACCCAAAGTGATAAAAATATCTTCTGAACCGAAAAAGACTACATCTGAAACCTCGGTACCGTAAAAAGCGGCTTTGGAGCCGAAAAGAAGCTCTTATACAGAAGAGCAAGGACTTTCCAGCCAAATGAAGGAAAGACATAGATTTGAGCAGGAATTAAGTATGGAAGAACCAGACCATACACAAAGGAGGTTACATATCCAGAAAGAGACTGGAAAGATACAAACTTTACCTCCAATCAAAACTAAAAGAAAACTTGCATTTCAGGAGACAGAAATGCAGCCTAAGGCAAAGGTGGTTAGAGACAAATCCCCACCACCAAGGGTATCACCACAACCGTCCCCACCGCACTCACCACAACTGTCACCAGTGGGAACACCTCCAATGCAGTCACCCACACATACAGGGATGACACAGGATGATGCTGATGCATGGGATTGTTATCCAACAAAGCCGTCCCCTCCAGAAGACAGTACTGCATATACGCAGGTACTATCCAGGGCAGCTATGTTCCAAAACGTAGCAATGCACTCAGAGCCGATAGAGGATGATTTCCTGTTTAACACCTTAGCATCCACCCACGCTTCCTATCAGGGTCTGCCAATGCTCCCGAGTATGCTCAAACACGCAAAACAGGTCTTCCAGGAGCCAGTTAAGGGAAGGGCTATCACGCCTAGGGTTGAGAAGAAGTACAAACCTCTCCCAACAGATCCTGTGTTCATAACACAACAACTTACACCAGACTCAGTGGTTGTAGGAGCGGCAAGAAAGAGAGCAAACTCTCAATCGTCAGGAGACGCTCCACCGCCTGACAAAGAAAGCAGAAAGTTTGACGCAGCGGGCAAATGAGTGGCAGCACAAGCAGCCAATCAATGGCGGATTGCTAATTCGCAAGCACTACTTGCTCGCTACGACAGGGCACACTGGGACGAGATGCAACACACCATACAGCACTTGCCCAAGGAACATCAGAAACGTGCTTAACAGGTTGTGGAAGAAGGGCAGGCCATATCTAACAACCAGATAAGGTCCACACTAGACTCTGCAGACACGGCAGCACGAACGGTCAACACGGCGGTAACCATTCGCAGGCATGCATGGTTAAGAAGTTCTGGATTTAAGCCAGAGATCCAACAAGCGGTGTTGAACATGCCATTTAATCAGGAACAGATGTTTGGGCCGGAAGTTGACACAACAATTGAGAAGTTAAAAAAAGACACGGCCAAAGCCATGGGCGCTCTCTATTCCCCACAAGTCAGAGGCACCTTTTAGGAAACCACAATTCAGAGGAGGGTTTCGACCGCAAACATCAGAGCCTTTCACCTCTGAAACCAGACCCACCTATCAGGCACAATATCAAAGGGGAGGGTTTCGTGGTTCCTATAGAGGACAGTTCCCAAGAGCAAGCAACAAAACCAAGCCAGACCAAATAGTGACTTCAATGTCACAAAACCCCAACACTTGTCACCAGTGGGGGGGAGGCTAACCGAATATTATTAAAACTAAACACATTACCACAGACGCATGGGTCCTATCAATTATCCAACATGGTTATTGCATAGAATTCACAAAATTCCCGCCAGATGTGCCACCAAGAACACACAATCTGTCCAAACAACACTTAGACCTATTACAAATAGAGGTCTACTACAAAAACAAGCAATAGAGCTAGTACCCAATCATCAGAAAGGAACAGGCGTCTACTCACTACATTTCCTAATCCCAAAAAAGGACAAATCGTTAAGACCCATCTTAGATCTCAGAACACTGAATCTCTTAAAAAAATCAGACGACTTCCACATGGTAACACTTCAAGACGTGGTTCCCTTACTGAAAAAGGAGGAATACATGTCAACATTGGATCTCAAGGATGCGTATTTCCACATACCCATCCATCCCTCTCAAAGAAGCTACTTAAAATTTGTAATACACTATCAATTCAAAGTGCTACTGTTCGGGATAACAACGGCCCCAATGGCATTCACAAAATGCCTAGCAGTAGTAGCCGCTCACATAAGGAGACAGCACATGCACGTATTCCCATATTTAGACGACTGGCTAATAAAAACCAACACTCAACAACAGTGTCTTCTTCACACGCAATACGTCATATAAACTCTACACAAACTAGGGTTCTCTATAAATTAGCAGAAGTCACATCTGCAACCATCCCAAATACAACAATACTTGGGAGCAACACTCAACACACAAAGAGCAGTTGCCACTCCAAGTCCACAGAAGGTCCAAGCGTTCCAAAATGTAACATCAAGCATATAGTCAAACCAACACTACCCAGTAAGGTTTGTAATGAAACTTCTAGGCATGATGTCTTCATGCATAGCCATTGTCCCAAATGCACGATTACACATGAGGCCCTTACATCAGTGCCTAGCAAAACAATGGACACAAGCACAGGGTCAACTTCAAGATCTAGTGTTGATAGACCGCCAAACACACTTCTCGCTTCAATGGTGGAACCCTATAAATTTAAACAGAGGGCGGCCATTCCAAGACCCAGTGCCTCAAGCTGTTATCACAACAGATGCTTCCATGATAGGATGGGGAGCACACTTCAACAAGCACAGCATACAGGGTCTGTGGGACAATCAGCAAAAACAACTTCACATAAATCATTTGGAACTGCTAGCGGTGTTTCTAGCATTAAAAGCTTTTCAGGTCTGTAAGGATGGGCTCTATGCCCATTTGGGGCTGCAGAACTTTCTTGTTTGAAATTGGTTTGCAGACCCACCTCCAGGGATGGTATTGCTTGGGTATCTATTCAAAGGAAAGGAATCTGCAGCCAGAAGCCTCTACCAGATGTACAAGTTACTTATCTTTGGTAACACCTTATCTGGTGATTCATAGTGCCAGATTCCTTAATGACCCACCCATCCTCTCCGCTCTGCTAAAAAAAATTCTATGGCTAGCGATTACCCTTTCAGGGCCCTAGTTTTGACTCACCAGTGGGTCAGTGTTCTTCATGGGTCCGCCCCTCTGGCTTGGAGAGTCGTGAAAAGAAATTGACGCCAGCGCACCTGGGTGATGCCTATGTAGGTACCACGATGTCGCTTCCAGCACGGACCCAATCGATGACTGACACAGAGCCGATCAACATCATCTACTGGCGCACAAGGGTACTTCTCATGATAAATCTTCTGGATCCAGTCTGATGCCTTGGGAGAATTCAAAGGTAAAGAATCAGCAGCTAGATACGGTCTCTAACAGATAAGGCATTACTGAAGGTAAGTAACTTGTTTATTAGGATAAGAATACTCTATCTGATGCTGACTAAAAAATCAGCACTAGCAAGCACTGATATAGCCAAATTATCTGTCTTGCTTCGTGTGTACGTGAACCCTGTTGTGTGATGTAGTTGAATGCGTTAACAGAAACATATGAAGAGGTATTCATATCCTTGTCGAGTTGCACGCCTTGAAATCACACGATTTCAGCTCACATTTTAGGCCCCTTGCATAGTTACATAACCGCTTTTTTTTTTTTTTTTTTTTTTTTTTTTTATAAATGATTTCAAGTTTTTTTTAAATTTTCTTATTTTAGCGAGCCCACCCACTTTGTTCATGCCACCTAAACCACTTGCTGAAGTGCATGGAATATTATTTTGATCTTTGCTTCACGCTTTTCACCTGTGAAATCGTCATCATGCCTAAGAGATAGCTCAGTGAGTTTCACGTTCATTTGATCACACCGGTGATTTGTAGGTTCTTTATTTACCCCATAGTCCTCCAAAAATTAAACCTGTGACACTGACCAACAAATGTTTGTCGATAGCATTCGTTTCTTGAAAGTGGGCCACTTTTTTGGGTGCTAGTGTTTATTTGTGATACTAGTCCGACTCAGCTGGATATGTTGCATTTTAAAATTTGTAAGCTGACGTGGAGTAATGTGTACATTGTGCTGCCGCCGTGAAATCCGGGAGTCAACCTATTTTTGTAGTCAGAACACATGACTCACTTTTGGAAATGTACGCAGAACTGTTTGGAAAGATTTCATTTAATGTCTTGGGACGCTGAGTCATCTGCTCTTTTTGTTTTACTGTCTTTCTTATGACGCCTTTTTCGCTTTCGCGGTCACTGCCAGTGTAAGTTTCTTTTATTATTTGTTTTATTCAGTGTTGTGCCTCGGTGACGCCTTTACTATGCTGATGCATTGAACACATTGTTTTTTTTCGTAGTGGGGAAAACCCATAAATTAAGCCTTATATGGTGGCGAAGTTTCCTGTTGCGTCCATGGCAGGTGCCTGGGTTTTACCACTTCCTCACAGGTTCGAACCCAGCGAGTCAACTCGAACCTTCCTCATCTTTCCGACGTCTACAAAACGAGCAAAAATGAGTTCGAAAACAAATTGGTTATCAGCACTTTTATGCTTTTTTACGTTATATACAGTGTGAGTTTATATTGCTAGCACTTCATGGAGATTGCCGTTTTGGAGTGAATTTTGCTGAATTGAACAGGAAGCCAGAGGCATGAATTGGAGACTGATCTATAACTTAAGTAAATATGAATGAAGCAGGAACAAGTAGCAGCTCTCCTTGGCCCTGCACACTTTTACACCGCTGCATACGCGCACCTTACCCCAAAAATCGGGCCTACATCACTTCATATTCATAAACTGCCATGTGCAACACGAGGTACAACTGCGTACAAACACTTACCCAACCGCAAACACCCAAAAGGTACTTTCTACCACCTACGCTGCCCTTCCACCTGCGCATTCCCATTGTCCCCAATTTCGATATGGAGGGGGAAGAGATGGTTGGTCTTAGACTGAGACCAGCGCGGTGTTCTCCATAAAATTGCAGCTCCTTCTCCACCCGTTAGTTGTGTTTCAACTAATACTAAAAGCATGTCGCCATGGTGAACTTCAGTAACATATTTTATCTGTACAACAAGATTTTCCCAAATTTGGTGACTTACCACGAGCTTGCCATGCCAACATGTGTTTCTCAACATTTGTGCCAGTACTTGCAGGGAATAATGCCGTTTTCGAGGTGGTTAACTTTTCTAAATATGCGGGGACTTTACAGGAGCAATGTCGGAACCGCTCCGTTCATTCTGATCCTTTCCTTCCTAACCGCCACCTTCCGAACCCCCGTCTCGTAGATCGAATGTGAATGTCAACCTTTCACATTCAATCTATGCACCACACATCTTCCCCTCTTATCAACAACAACAAAACAAATAACATACTTAAAATTTGGAAAATACATATAAGAGAAAATACATAATACATGTACCTCCTAAAGGAAATTAATTTTTTACATTGAATTGGAAGCATTCCCATTTAGTTAACTTCCCATCACAAATTCATTGAAATGCCTTGGTAATTTCCTTTCTCTCAAACTTTTACGAATAGGTATCACGTCATCCTCCCGATTCCTAGATTCAAGACCACGGAATTCACCGCCTCCTTCACCTCTGTCTGGCCGCGCATCCTCGTATCCCCACAAATATCCACTCTCTTCATCAAAATCTTCACACCCAAATTCCTGGGGAATGTTACTTGCTTTAAACAAACTCACATGCCGCAAATTACGTACTCTTCCATCCTCAAGCTGAACTGCACCATTCAATACCTTCACCACTTTCATAGGGCGTGACCATCTCGCATTCCCTTTATTTATTAGCCCAAAATTCTTCACACGTACGTACTGTCCAACTGCCAAGTTTGGCATATTTTTTCCACTATTGATTTTGCTTAAAACTTTGTTTTGATACTCTTGCACCCGATTTCTCACAGAGCTAAAGTCTACCCCACCAAAACTTCCTTGCCTTCTGTTCATCAACCACCAAGGGATTAGTTTAGAAGATGGTTTCCGACCCCTCAGTAACTCGAAAGGTGTTTTTCCAGTGACTGAATGTGGCGTAATTCTGTATGATAACAACATATTTTGGATGGCCTCCTTCCAAGACAAATTAGATTCTAAAGCTAATTGTATAGTGTCCTTAATAACCTTGTTGAACCTTTCAACCTGACCATTGCCTTCAGGATGGTATAATGACACCCTCACATGATTTACCCCACAGCTCTTCAAAAAGGAACTCATCTTAACAGAAGTAAGTTGTACACCATTGTCCGAAACAATAGTTTCAGGAATTCCTTCCCTCACAAATACATCTTTTAAGAATTGGATCACAGTATCAGTAGTTATATTGCCAACCATACGAACCTCTGGCCATTTGGAAAAATAATCAACTAGGACAATCGCATACCCTTCCTTAGCAGGTAAGTTAACAAACGGACCCATAAAATCAATTGCAACTTTGCGCCACGGGCCATCAGGCAACTCAACCAACTGTAATGGTACCACTAATGGTTTCACAGACTTATCACTCAGTACACACTTACCACACTCTCTTACCCAACGATCTACCATACCATCTAACCCCGGCCACCAAAAAACTTCTTTGATCTTCCTCCTGGTACTTGCCATGCCACCATGACCTTCATGTCCCAACTTAACAATGGTATCACGCATACCATAGGGAGGCACAATTGTATCACCTCTTAATATAATATCATTCGACACAGACAATTCCTCTTTAATCTTCCAAAATGTACTGCTCTCACCTCGTAAACTACGTTCTGATGGCCATCCTTTCAAAATAAACTCCTTCACTTTCAACAAAACCTCATCCTTCTGCATTTCTCTCATCCACACGCATTCAGATAAATTGTCATGCACATTCCCATTTTGCAGAAACATAGCATCCCTATAAGTGAACGCAACATCACACTCTCCATCATCAATTTCCTCGGCACTACTATGCGATAGTGGTAACCGAGACAACCCATCTGCTACACAATTACTTTTCCCTGGAAGATGCAAAATCTCAAAGTGATACATTTGTAATTTGGAAGCCAACCTTGCCAACCTAGGAGTGAGGTTCCTTCCCCCTCCCGCGCTCAAAATATTAATCCGAGGTTTGTGATCTGTACAAATTTTAAATTTGCGCCCCCATATGTACATCCTAAATCGTTGCACAGCCCACGTAGCGGCCAATAACTCCTTCTCAATTACAGAATAGTTCCTCTCTGCTTGAGACAGAGTACGAGAAGCATATGCAACCACCCATGTGTCTCCTTTCTTCTTCTGAGACAAAACCGCACCAATACCATATGCGGAAGCATCTACTGCTATAATACATTCAGCAGTTTCATCAAACGATTTGAGACAAGAGGCATTGACAATTTCTTTCTTTATAGTCGAAAACTCCTTGGAATGTATCTCTGTCCAGCAGAACGTCGCATTTTTCCTCAGCAAGGCACGGAGGTTCTCCACCTTGGATGCAAAGTTTTCCACAAAGCGAGAATAAAACTCTGCTAGGCCTAAAAATGATAACAATTGTTCCTTGCACCTTGGTTCTGGAGCCTCACTAATAGCTTTGATGTGACTAACCTTAGGTCGAATACCATCCTTAGAAATAATATGACCTAAATATTCCACGTGGCTCTCTCCAAATTTGCACTTTTGATCCTTAGCAGTTAATCCATAGTCACTCAGTGCTTGCAATACTATTTTTAAGTTCCGGTCATGCTCACTTCTGTCGCGACCATATACTAAAATGTCATCCTGGAATACCTTTGCCCCCTTAACATTCGAAAGTATTTTGGACAATTCCCTCTGAAAAACTGCAGACGCACTAGCCAATCCAAATGGCATCCTTTTGTACTGGAACATCCCCTCCGGTGTAATAAAAGCTGTACAATGTTTAGACTCAGGACTTAAATGTATCTGGTGATACGCACTTGCCAAGTCGATGGTTGAAAATACAGTAGCATCTCCAATAGACGACATCAATTCCTGCAAATTTGGTAAAGGAAATGTATCTATCCAAATTGCATCATTGAGTGCCCGCAGGTCAACACACAACCTGAGGTCCCCACTGGATTTTACCGAAATTACAATCGGAGAAACCCAATCGGAGCACTCAATGGGTTCAATAATATCATTATCTCACAAATCCTTTAACATCTCCTTCAATTTTTCTCTATAATTCAAGGGAACATTCCTCAACTTCTGCCTTATGGGAACAGCATTCTCCTTTAATACAATTGTATGTCTAAAATTTTTCATACTTCCCAAACAACCACTAAACACGGTGGGAAATAGTCCCTTTATATCATGATACAAATCATCCTGTGACGTATCCATACTCACAATGTACACTGGCGGAGTAGCATTAGGGTCCACCCTCAACCCCAATTGACATATATGTGGCCAACCCAGAATAGTTGCCCCTCCTTCTGCCACAAGAACTTCACCTGAACACTTCTTTCCAGCATATTCGATTTCTGCCTGTATTTTTCCTACAATAGCAATTTTATGACCAGAATAACTGCAAGGACTGTTTTTTGTTTTTTGTAAACTCCTTCCAGGCCACAACTGATTAAATAGAGACTTGCCTATTATAGTGTACCACGCACACGAGACCACCATAACTTCCAGTCGTGCACCGTCAATATTTATATAACACTTCGGAAATTGAAGCTCTTTTCCCTTAATGTTACGCTCTTGAATACTTAGTACCAAATTCTGAATTCCTCCCTCAACCTCATCATCATCCACATTCTCCACAACACAACTCACTTTTTTCCCGAAACTTCTGCAGACGCGTGCAAAATGTCCCTTTTTTTACATGCACTGCAATTTTTCCCAATCGCCGGACAACCATTAAAATTTGTAAAATGCGAACTGGCGCCGCATCTAAAGCACACTCTAGTATTGTTATTCATGCCAGACTTGTTATCCCCACTACCAGACCAGGAAACCATTTTTTTATTTTTATCCTTGCAATCCCTGCCTTTGCTTACGGTACAAACGTTGTCACAATCTTTAACTTCCCTCCTCATAGTTTGTATGCAATCTTCGGTAATCTCAATGCTCCTCGCCACTTCAACAGCCGTTTTTAAAGATATTTCCCCAGAAGACCAAAGTTTCTCCTGTATTTTTTTAGATTTAGTCTTCATTAATAATTGGTCCCTTAAAACTTGGTCATATGTCATATTGTCAAAAGCACACGTAACCGCTAAGCCTCTTAACACTGCCATATACTGGTCAATAGACTCATCAACCTTCTGTTCCCTGGAATAAAATGTATATCTTTCCATAACTACATTTATTTTCCGGCCATACCTATCCTGTAACTGTTGTAAAGCACATTTATACACATCTACCCCATGCACATTATCTACAGGTGGTAAATTTTTAAATTCCCTTAACCCTACAGCGCCCAAACGATGTTTAAGCAATGACAGGTGCCTATCAGGTGAACATTCGCCCTCTTCCAACACATCAACATATGCCTCAAATAAATCCAACCACAATTCCCACTGAATGGGCGGATCTCCTGGTTCATTCAAAAAAAATGGTGGAGGTTGAATACTAGACATTCTGTAATTAATAATGTCCTATATCAATAATTACTGAATGCAGTTGTATTTTTTTTTTTTTTTTTAAACAGAGTCCAGTCACAATAAATTCCGGCACATCCAACAAGTCAAATGTATAGATAAAGGTTCTTTTTGTAATTATAAGCACAAGGTGTGCCTATCACCGTATTCCAAATTAAACGTACCAAATTCCTTGTAATTGTATTTATAGCACACTAAACGTGCCTAGTTCCTTGTAATTGTAAACAATATTTGCAGGTACGAAGTCTACTCCTTAAAGATGGCTGCCAATTTTCTATTTGTAGGCACACAGGTGTGCCTATCACCGTGTTCCTTAATAAAGATTGAAAAGATCTCCAAACCACTTCAAAATGGCTGCTTCAACTGTGTTGTTCACTCTCTAGAGTAATTTGGGCACACTCCAACCCATAATTCCTGGCGTAGTTGCAGATATTTTTCCGAAACAGGAATCTTGCCAATACAGGACATCAAGAAGTACTTAATGCGCCGCCCCTCAAGTTATGGAAACACCAGCAGCCAGAAATTCGCCGAAAATAAAAGCACGATCCTCACCTCCGACATCGCTCCTGCCCGCCTCGTCGCCACTGTAAAGACGGAGACCGGCAGTAACAGGTAATATTTTATTCTAAAATATGCGGGGACTTTACAGGAGCAATGTCGGAACCGCTCCGTTCATTCTGATCCTTTCCTTCCTAACCGCCACCTTCCGAACCCCCGTCTCGTAGATCGAATGTGAATGTCAACCTTTCACATTCGATCTACGCACCACAGTACTTGCAGGGAATAATGCCGTTTTCGAGGTGATTAACTTGTTTCCTTTTTAGGTCAAGCCAGCAAGTGCTCTGACATGTTGTAATCTATATGTGGGCTTCTAACCACGCAAAAATCCTTCATCATCATTGGGAAATGCTTTACGTTCGCCCCTCTTTGGGACGGTTTGGTTACTGCCTTGGCCATTGACCCTGTTACATGGATAATTGCACAATTGCCGATACATGAGACTGCAAACAAACTTCTTTTCCCTTTTGTGCGTCTACTTCGCGCTCACGCCGCCTGCAGTGCTTTGAATTGGGTTGCTTATGTCAACTGTTTTACTTCTCATTTTTAATTTGTGGCAAGAAAAGTCCAGTTAGGAGTTTACAACACTATTAGCTCTAACTTGAGCAAACGCGAGACCCATACCATTGCTTCTTTCTGCACTTTGTACTTTGAGGCTAAGAAAGGGGTACTAAAATGGGCATTCATTGTCTTAATTAGGCATTTGTCCGGTTCCGGGTGTGCGGTCTTTAGAGAGACTGTCATCACACCAAAGTTACCTCTCTTTTTATTTCATTAGGGAAGGGTTACAGAAGAAATTTGATGGAAGGGTAAACATCTGGTGTGCAACTGAAAATTAACCTGAGTGTATTGCAGTGTGACATTTATATAACACCAACCATCCTGTAATCAGTTTGCTAAAAGGTAAAAAAGCTGTTATCTTGATGGCAATGTTATTTACCATTTATTTAAGATCACCTGGATTTTCTGTCTCGGAGCATGTTTTGCCACCAGAATTATTAAATAAACAAAACATTCTTCCATTAACCCCTTTGCTGGCAGGCCTTTTCCCCTCCTGTGCAGAGCCTTTTTCTGGATATTTGGGGTAGTTCACGCTTGGGCACAAATAACTTTTTGTCCACATAAGCTATCCACGCCAAATTTGGGTCCTTTTTTTCCAACATCCTAAGGATTTTAAAGGTACCCAGAGTTTGTGGGTTCCCCTGGAGGAGACCAATAAATTAGCCAAAATACAGCTAAAATGTGTTTTTGGGGGAAAAAGGTGCTGCAGGAGAAAGCATGTGTTTTTTCCCCCCTGCAAATAGCATCACCAGAGGGTTTGTGGTGCTAAAATCATCTTTGTGTAGCTCCTTCAAGGTTTTCCTACAGATAGAAACACTACAGCCGAAATAAAAAAATATTGAAATTGAGTTGAAAAAACCTGCCATTTCTGTCCTCGTTTTATTCTGTATTTTTTCCAGCTATGGTAGATTTTTTAAAGCAATATACCGTTAGGTCTGCTGGACTCTTCTGGTAGCGAGGATATAGAGGGCTTGTAGGTTCATCTAAAACTTTAGGTACCGAGAGCCAATAAATGAGCTGCACGTTTCAATTGGTTTTTCATTGTATACCGGGTGTACGGCCATTCATTTGGTAAAATATAAAGAGTGAAAAATATGTATCAAGGAAACCATTATATTTCCAAAATGGGCACAAGATAAGGTGTTGAGAAGCAGTGGTTATTTGCACATGTGTGAATTACGGGGGTCCCTATACTAGCATGTGAATTACAGGGCATTTCTCAAATAGACTTCTTCCTTACACACCGTCTTACATTTGGAAGGAAAATAATGTAGAGAAAGACCAGGGGCAGTAACACTTGTTCTTCTATTCTGTGTTTCCCCCCCCTCCCCCCCCCCCCCCCCCCCCCAAGTCTCCCGATCAAAATGGTACCTCACTTGTGTGGGTAGGCCTAATGCCTGCGGTAGGAAACGCCCCATAACGCAACATGGACACGTGAAATCTGACTTGTTTCTTGGGAGGTGCCTAGCTGTGGATTTTTGGCCTCTACCTCAGCTCGCACCTACTGAAACCTAGCAAACCTGCATGTTTTTGAAAGCTACACAAGTAGGAAAATCCAGGATGGAGTGAGTTGTGGGGCTCTCACCAGGTTCTGTTTCCCAGATTCCTTTGCAAACCTCAAAATGTGTCTAAAAACACTTTTTCCTCACTTTTTTTCGGTGCTGTAAAGTTCAGGAGTTCAACGGTAGCCACTAACTTCCTTCCACCCAGAATTCCCCCAAATCTCCCGATAAAAATGGTACGTCACTTATATCGGTAGGCCTAGTGCCTGCGACAGGGAAGGGTTCAAAACACATCATCAAAATTATATATTACAAAACGACCTGTTTTTGCAAGGGGGGCACCTGTGTTTTTGGTCCTGTGCTCAGCAGCCATCTAGGGAAGCCTACCAAACCCAGACATTTCTAAAAACTAGACACTCAAGAGAGTCCAGGGAGGTGTGACTTGCGTGGATCCCCCAGTATTTTCTTACCCAGAATCCTCAACAAACATCAAATTTAGATTTAAAAAAAAAAAATCTAACTCTCTTCACATTTTTGTGTGGGATCACTGCACCAGCACAAATTTCCTACCACCAAACGTTCCCCTCGGTCACCTGATAAAAATGATACCTCACTTGTGGAGGTGGGCCAAGTACCTGTGAGAGGGAAGGGCCAAAAACATGTTGAAATTGAGAGGGAACCAAAGCCGGTCCAAAAGGGCAGTTTGGAAAAAATCATTTTTAAACTGACAGGTGGGGCAGAATTTTTATCGGTAGAGATGTGACAATGCTGGGTGATAGGAATTTTATGGATTCCTGCGGATTCTGGAAGGTTTCATCACAAAAATGTACCGTAAATGCGTGATTTCAAGCAAAGTTGGAGGTTTGCAGGGCATTGTGGGTAATGAAATGGTGCGGGGTACATGTGAAGCACACCACCCTGGACTCACCCAGATGTTTAGTTTTCAGATGTGTCTGGGTTTGGTATTTTTTTCATCAATGTCAGCATCCCAAAGTCCAAAAAGTGCAGCCGCTCACCATTCCATGTGGGACGATATTGGAAGTTAGCTAAGCTCTCTCGGCCTAAATGTAAAATCAAAACCTAAAATAATCAAATGTCCTCTTGCTTGCCGTTGGGTTAAGATTCTTTAGTTTGCAGGGGGATGAAAGATTGTTACCCTCTTCAGTTGGGGTGGAGGGCATAACTATGACCATATTGATTGGCAGGCCCCACCCCTCTTCTTTTTTGTTTTTGTTTTTTAACTTACTGGCATCTAGTAGGGTTTCTGTCCCATTCCCCCCCCCCCCCCCCGCCCCCCCACCCCACCCCACCCCAAAAAGATGGTCCTAATAAAAATAGAAAAATAGGCCGATCTACTGGGGGGGTGGGGGGGAGAATGATCAACAGTAATGTCCCCGTCCCCTAAACCTAAGCTGTGATAGCTGTGGTGTATCTATGTGTTAGTGAAGCAGTTAGAACTTTGTCACTTTTCAAAGCCATATTTTCATGTTTAGCAGACTAGGCTTTTTTGTTACTGTCGTTAGGTGTTGAAGATGTATCCATCTGATCTTGAAGGATTGTGAAAGGGACTCATTTTAGGCATTGAAAAATACACATTCCTATGTTGACGGAGCACAATGTCTGGATTATACTCGTCCAGATTGACGTTTAAGTAAATATTGTGTCAAATAGTTTCATTAACTGCATTGTACCAGCTTTTGAGTTTTCATATATCACAGTTACTACTTAGAGCTTGAGAACTGGATAACTACACCTGTGGTAATGATTGAATTAGATCGTTGAATACCAGTCTCCCAGAAAGATTGCATAATCAGGGGATGAAAGTGGAATGGAGGCCAGGTTATCCTAGCTCTAAACAAAGAACAACTTGTGGAGCACACAAGTGTATACATACTTAACTGTCTATTATAATGGATTCAAAGATTAACAAACAATATCAAAACATTTCCCAAAGTTTTTTCCCAAGTACAGAAAGAAACAAAGAATAAACAAATACAACTAGTACGTGGCAAGTACAAATAACTCATTTAATTAACATAGTTATATTCATTTAAAAATGCATCCCATGTTGACCATATTACAACACAATTGAGATATGTTGATATAAATAGATTTCAACCTATTTGAACAGATAAGTCAACATTGGGTCCATCTAAATGCTGATACACTTGTATTTACAAAATTCAGCCAATTAAACAATGAAACCAAACAAAAGTCCATCCAAGAACAGTCTTGCTTGTATTTGCAGGGTTCAGCCTACACATGTTTCGTCCTGTTGAGGACTTTATCAAGGCTGATTAAACAATAATAAATATTAAAAAATATTACTACACCTAATCCAATTACAAATCACCAAAAATGTAAAAATTAAAACCACTCAATATATTGGCACCATAAGTGACACTATAAGTGGTGAGTTAATAACTAGTGAACTATGCAAAAAGACAAGCCGCATACCATAACAAGCACCACATAGTGTGTAAAATCCAATTCAAGCAGACCATCCAAACCAGTATCCAAATGAAAAGAAAAAGTGACCAAAGATAGCAGATGAGAAGGGATGAAAATTCTATAGAGAGCCCAAAACACTCAATAATCTAAATTCGTGATCAAGAGAACAGATTAGTGAATTACCCCAGAAGAAATGAAGCACAAGCTTTCGACTAACGTACAGTGGGATTGATGGGATGGTAATTATCAATGCGCAAGTTAACATGTACTGTAGCCAATTCATAATGCCATTTTTGACAGTTTACAGGCGGTGAAATTATAACTGAAATTGAGCTACTAATTGCATTGTAGTCTGTACATAGAAAGCAGAAGGAAATATAGCCAGTAAATGCATTATACAAACTGTAAAACAAACCAGCACAGTAATTTGACTTTGAGGCCTGGTCTGATCGGGAAAGGAGAAACCAGCAGAAAGATGCGTGAAATAAAGAGAAAGGACAGCAACAGGGGAGAAACCAGGGTGGAATAAAGTTGAATTCATATGGGAGGGTGCCCTGCAATACAGGGGTGAATGCTGTGACTTAAGGGGTGTAAATGTGGAGGATATCCCGTATTCAAAGGTACGCAATGTGTCTGGAATGTCACATAGGATTGACTTTCTGAGGCAGGCGTCAGGTTTGTCCCACATGTGAAGAGAACATTTGACATTACTTTGTAGTATGTGCAGAGGTAACTGGAAACCTCGGAGGGTGCAATGCTCACCTGATGTGTATGGATATTGAAGTTGTGGGGGAGGGGAGGTCTTCATTCAGCGAGGATGAGTTTGTTGCCTGTTGTTAGCACCAGGCCAGTGAGAGCTAATTTTAACACTGGAAGGGAGAGTAGGATTATATTTCTAATGATGTGAAAGTTAAGGGATATCGGAGTTTGGGAGATAACCTGTAATTGTTCACTGATAATGGTTCAGAGAGGCTGTATTTGTTTGTAGTGATAGAGCAAGTGTTTAAGATTATCTAAGACTTGCTTACAAATTCCAACAAGTGTCTGAATCCACCAGGACAAGTCTTGCTAGTCTGGCTGTGATCCAGTATGGCTGGCGGAGCAAGAATAGTTTACAAAAGAGATGGTAGGATCTTAGTTCTAGAATGTTGGCACATATGGCAGATCATGACATCCTCGAAAGGAGACATCTTGTCTGTCATAGGTAGGAGTACCTTATTCCATTCTTTAAGGTAGGAGGGGTCTTATTTGATGTATATTATTTGATAATTATATACATTTTTTTAGATCATGTGGCCATATTTGTTCATTTTAAGGAGAGAGGTTTATATCGGTTTGTTTTAGTTTGGCTACTCTTTCAACCTCCAGCCAGGCTGGGAGATCATATGTGTGGGATGTGAGAAAGGGCAGTTTTTTTCTTAGCGATCTGTCTCTCTTGGTTCTTCAACAGGGATGAAGAGTATAATCGACATCATGCTCAATAGAAAAGTCACAGTTGATGTGATAATAATTTTAAGTATGTTTCATTGCCTCCACCAAGTTAAACTTTCAGAGACCATGAGTGTAAGAGTTCTTTAACTATGTATAGAGTTTTAGCTAAGTATGTTTAATTTGCTTGTTTAGGTTATTGGAGAACCAAATTCCTAGATATTTGGCAAACCTGAGTTGCAATTAAAGACCCATACTCTTAAAGCAATCTGAAGTGTTGAGAGAGAGGATTTATGTTTTGTCTCTGTTGGAAGAGTACCCAGAACCTTCAGAGTAAATGATGTTTAATAAAGAGTGGAATGGAGTTTTCTACATCGTCTGAGTACCCAGATATTACCTATGGATGCCATGGTCTTAAGGAATTGGGAGTTAAATTTCACTCCAGCAACCCCTGGCTGATAATATATTGAATGAGAGGGTCAATGGCTAGGAGAAAGAGAAGTGGAGAGAGGGCGTCCATGACCAGGTTATTCCCTGGTCTACGAGGGAGGCATCAGTCACTGTGCCATTTGTTCTAATGCTTGCTTGTAAACAGGTATATGGGGCCATTACAGCAGTCTTGCTCTGGATCTTGTGGGCTTTTTCGGTTATGTGAAAAAAGAGACTGGTGTTGTCGCTTGCATAGCAGCCCTTGGTGAAATCAAATTGGGAGTGGTGGACCAGTTTGGTAATGACTTTCTCCCACTTCCACACAAGGATTGTTGTGTATGTTGTTACCCCCGTGTATAGTAAAAAAATATTGGTCTATAGTTTTTCGTTAGAGTATGGTCCTTAGGTATTACCACGATAGTGACCCCTGTTACAGTCTCGCTAGCTGTGCTGGAGTTTGAAAAATGGTGTACTAGATGCTCCAGCACAACAGGAATGGAATTAGAGAAGGTTTTATAGAATACATTGGGGAATCCATTGGACCCTGGGGCCTTGTCTTTAGTAATCGGTGTAATGGCTTTTAAGATCTCTGACCTTTCTATGTTCAGTTTATCCTAATCAGTTTACTTACCTTGTAAGTATTTTATTATACCTCTATTTTAGGTCTGTTTTCGCTGTTAAATGAGAGAGGTCATTAGAGCGCTGCTGGAGAGAATCTAAGCAAATCTATGGCAGTTAGTGTTTTGTTGAGAGATTTGTTTTGGGAGGGGAAGATGGTCTAACACACTATATTGACACGATTCAGTCGGCAGCCATGTCCCTCACTTGTAACATTGTATTGGCCACCTACTGTAGCTTTAGGCCCGGTATAGCCTTTTCGACACCTATTGATATTTGACACATCACACTAGGCTCAATGAGCTTTTCTAACATTAGGGTCTGCCTCAGGTAATTGATCCATTGCACCATAGATGGAGATTCAGGTTTTTTCTATGGTACAGCAGTTCGTTTCTTAAATACCCCAAAATGTGAGCCAACATGATTCTCTTCTTGCTAACCCAAACAAAATGGTTAGCCTGGACTCAGTCAGCCAGTACTTTGACCACTGGGGATATCTTTCTAAAACATTTATATTTGAGCATATAAAATTTTGGACCTACTGAATTACCACTCATCTAACAGTTCTCATTAGCTTGAGTTTAGATCTTTCTGAGGTGTATGGTAACTGTGCATCATTAGTTATATGATGTTTTCTATGCACCATACTTTTGAGGTATCGTATATAAATTCTTTATTTGGCTTAAAGCCTTAAAAGTATAAAACATGGTTAACTATATAGTAGTTCATAGAGTTAATCTTTTACATCATTTATCCCCACACAGTGTTCTTAATTCATAACATTTAATATTTACAATGCCCTCCTAACATAGATCATTACATTTTCCTATACGCATACTAATTTAATTTCCCTGCTGATTTTACAAAGTACATTGTGCACACCCGCTTAACCCGATTATATTTCCAATAAAACCATAGTTCTTATAATTTACATATGGTGCAACTCTAAATAAAGTGGCAGTTTTTACTTTAAACCTACATATTATACAAGACCGATATCCTATATTACAATCATTCAATACAACTTAAAAACAATCAATTTATAAACTCTTCATTCATCTAAAAAAAAAAAAGAAAAATACCATCTCCTGTTCAAAGCATCACATACTACATTTTACGGCAGCCCAGTAAGCCCCGCTAAAACCCCTTGTATTTCAATTAAAACTCAGCCTAGCACACACGTTGCATTAAAAAATCTCATGTCTACTAGTAGCTTAAGCGCTTGATCCCGATTTGTAATATTATATTCCTTAAAAATTGGTTTACAAAACTTCTTACGCACTTCTAAAAACCCAAAACAGCCCAATAAAATATGTTGGGCACTGCATTTTTGTTGTAGGCCACATGTACATAAACCCTGGTCATCCTTAAGTATGTTTTTTGCTTTGGGGACCATATAGCCAGGGTTTAACCTGACTCTAAATTGTAACACTGCATCTCTTAGCCTTGGATTGGGTAGGGCCTCTATATAAGAGAAATTTTCGGCATTCCTCCAAGCTAGGTGGAGATTTTTCTCTCCAGGTATTCTAAATCTGCTACTCTTGCCCTTTCCTTTACCATTGTACTCAGCACCTGCTTAGGAATTTGTTCTCCTCACCACTGGTTTCCAGGTAAGTCAAAAAGGACACAGATTTTTTCTAACCGTCCTCTCACTTGTAATGCCCAGTGTAACTCACTTTTCTTTATTTCTGTTTTACACAGTCTTATGATCTTAGAAATTCCCTCTTCTCTCAGGCTCCACCAAAATTTCAACGTGGCCTGCATTCTCTTGTAGGTCCATGCTGTCATTTGACATTCCACCCTTATACCTTGTATCATACTTGAGGGTGTCAACGATAGCATGCGTTTTACGCATTTACTTTCTTCTGCCTCCCAGCTCTGCTTCCCAGAGAGTGTTATGACTTCTACCCCATATTGGAATTGAGGGCGTGCCATAGCATTAAAAGCAGACACCACAGGACGGAGGGACGGCCCCCCATATTTACTGCTAAATTGTTTTAACCACCATACCGATGTTATAGCTCTGTTCTTTAAAGCTTCACTATGTTTTTGCCATCTTAATTCAGAATCAAACCACATGCCTAAATATTTATATTTTTTTAACTTTTTCTCCTCCCAAAAAGTAGGTAAATACACTCTTCTTTTTCCCTGTTACCATTATTTTCATTTACTATTATTTTTGTACCACGTTTGAGGTATTTAGATCTATCTATCCATCTGTTCCCTTGAATATCCTCTGATATTTAGTTGCCTAGATCTCTGGGCCATTTGTGTTGGTACTGCCAAGGCTTTTGCCCTTCTTTTTCAAAGTCGCACACAGACGTGATCTGAAACCACTGGGGCACTCATATATTCTTGTAAAGCATTCGAGCAGAGCATGTGGATAGCTTGCTGCTGCTTTGTTCATCAATCAAAACTTCTAGTGCCTTATTTGCAATTGTAATCTGTCACTTTTAGTCACCCTGTCTCTTGCACATGTGAAGACTGATCTTTGCTATCTGTATAAAAATCGCATAAAGTGTGACAATTTCCTTACCTCCATTTATTAAAGCGCTCCCTAACCACTGCTGGAGAGAACTGAGTAATAAAGCGAATGGGTGTGTGTGGAAAGCACAGAAATGTGGTCAGCCCTTCTGCAAATGCCAGCTGATGCAACATTTCTTGGTAACCTCCTTGAAATAAGTTCTTAAGTTCTTGGGGCATATATCCATCAACAGCTATGGTGTGTCACATTGGGTACTCTCTTGCTCCATATGGAGCCACCTTATCTCCAATTTCCTTACCGGCGTTCAGTTATAGTGCCTGTGTGAGATGTTTGATAGTACTACAGGTGATCTGGACAAGCCAGTCCTTCAAGCGATCTCAGAACCATACGTATATTCTTCCATATGGTAGTCCTTTTTTAACTAGTCAGTTCAAAAATTTGTTTGTGGCATGTGTAGCTGCAGATGTTGGTTTGTTTAAGACAGCTTGCCATAGATGGCATTTGAATGAGCACAGAAAAGCTGCGAATTTTAGCCCTGTAAGTCCAGTCTGTAGTATATAGCTCATAATGGATGGCAATACGCGAGTTACCATTCTTCCATTAAAGGCCTTCAGTTAGGCAGTGAAGGCCCTGGATCACTGCTTTTGTAGAATTTCAGTTTATGTTTACCATGAAATGTTTGTTTCAGCCGCAGCGGGACTAATGCAGCTGTATTGGTTCGAAGACATATAGGCTCTGATATGAGAGAAACATTTTGGTGTGGGGAAACTATGCCACTGGAAATAAAGTTTCTGATGGATACAACTACCTGTGGATTCCTCACCTCATGAATACTCCCATGGCGCCAGCATTCTACGGAAATCTTCTTACTAGTCTCTGCACGTCGACGAGGACGTCACTGTCTCGCACGCGACGCCGTCTGACGTCATACAGGCAATAAGAGGTCCTCGACGACGTGCGGATGTCAGTTCCCTTTTTTCCGTGCATTCGAAACGGTTATCTTCGAGGGAGCAACTGTTACTCTTGCGGTTACAGTGTATATCTTGCTGCGTACTCTTTCTCTGTGGAAATAATGTCGCAGAGAAAGTCTGGATTTAAGCCTTGTCGTGAGTGTGGAGGCAAGATGTCGGTGACGGATCCTCATTCCGATTGCCTTTGGTGTTTGAGCTCCGACCACGACGTCTCGACTTGTGATTCGTGTCAGCACATGAATCCGAAGGCCATTAAAGAACGCGAGGCGAAGCTGTTTATGGCCAAGTCAAAGGAGAAGCATCACAAGAAAAAGTCTTCTCCAAGACATCGGCGTCATCGAGACTCCCGGTGCCGTAGAGAATCTCGGCGTCATTCAAGGGAGGCTCGTTCCAGGTCTCCGGATCGGCGCCGGAGGACATGGGAGGTCAGCCCCACGGTGACGCCGCATCCTTCAACGCCGTTGCTCTCTCCGACGTCTCCAACTTCGCCTGGACAGGCGTCGGTGATTGAGGTATTGGAGCCTCAGGTGTTTTCTCCGGCGCAGACGCCGAGGCCGGCGTCGGGGTCGCCTCTGAGTCAGGCACCCCAGTATCCGGCTTTTCCCACCCCTGGAGCCGATAGTTCCGCATTCTTGAATGCGATGTATGCCATCTTCCAACAGATGGCTCCAGGGGGTGCTCCGGCTGGGCCTTTGGCCTTTTCTTTGGGTGATCCTGCGCCTCTTCGGCCGGCACCCTTTATGCCCTTTCTCCCATTTGGGAACGTGGGCTCGGCGCCAGTGTCGGCGCCGGTGGCCGCTCCGATGGCTTCGGAGGGATTGGCCCCAGGGATTTCCATCCCGTCGACGTCGAGATTTCGGCCTGTGACTCCGGTGGGTCCATCCGTTTCATCTGCTCTTCAGTCGGCGCCGAAGTTACCTGTGGCGCCGGATGCGGCGTCGGTGGCTTCGGAAGATCGGCGCCGATCTCCGACTTCGGCGGAGGTGTTGTCGACTCCGCGGATTGAGCAACGACTGCATTCAAGGAGGCGTGCTCTCCGGGTACTAGAGGAGCAGGAGTACCAACGAGCCCTAGAGGAAGGAGAGCTAGAGGACTCGGGTGATGGGCTGCGTGGACTGGAGTCGGCCAGTGGGCTGGACACTTCCCCTGAGTGGGACCTTTCGTCCCCGGGGGAATATACCGAGGAAGCTGCTTCCTTTCATACAGTGGTACGGAAGGCAGCTAGTTTTTTGGACCTGCCTTTGCCGGTGGTGGAGGCGAAACAAAACCTTTTGACAGAGGTGTTGCATCCGGCCTCAGCCGCGGCGGAGCCTCTATTACCTTTTAATGACGCTCTGCTGGATCCGGTTTTAGAGGTGTGGAAGAAGCCGGCATCTTCCCCAGCAGTTCACAGAGCCGTGGCCAGGAGGTATCGGACGGCTCCAACTGATCCTGGTTTCCTATCTAGGCACCCTACGCC
Source organism: Pleurodeles waltl (assembly GCF_031143425.1). Classification (NCBI taxonomy): domain Eukaryota; kingdom Metazoa; phylum Chordata; class Amphibia; order Caudata; family Salamandridae; genus Pleurodeles; species Pleurodeles waltl. The sequence goes on from NC_090445.1 coordinate 587,392,111, forward strand.
GGAGAGCTTGGTTGTGCAGGCCTCCTGTTCGTCCAAATCAGCGCCTGGTTCTTTCCCGACGGTGCCTGGGGACAGAGACTCAAAAAAGCTAGAGGCGCAGTCGAAGAAGATTTTTTCGTCCTGCAGTCTGGCGTTAAAAGCCACTAATGCGACCTGTATCCTGGGGAGGTATATTCATGCTCTGATGGATGACATCTCCTCTTCGTTTACAGAGCTTCCCCAGGGTCTTTTGGATCTTGTCTCTGATGCCCAGGCTGCTGCGACCCAAATTATCCAGACGGGACTGGATACCACCGACTCGGTAGCCAGAGCAATGGGCACAACTGTGGTGGAAAGGAGACAGGCCTGGCTACGTAACTCGGGCTTTTCGGCAGATGTACAGTCCACATTGTTGGATCTCCCGTTTGATGGGGACAAACTGTTTGGGGCTAAGGCTGATTCGGCCTTGGAACGTTTTAAGGAGAGCAGGGCCACGGCTAAGTCGTTGGGACTCCAAGCTCCTTCTTCCACGGCCTCTTCCAGATTCTTCAGGAGGTTTCGTGGATTTGGGCGTGGCTCTTCCTCCTCTTCCTTTCGGGGAAGATATCAGCAACCTGCCTCTTCCCATCCCTATAGATCTTTTAGGGGGAGGGGTAGGGTCCGCACCAGGGGAGCCTCTCAGCAGCACTCTGCCTCTTCCTCATCCTCTGGCAGGGTGCAGCAGGGGAAGCAGCCTTAGGCTTCCACCATTTCCCACTCACTCCTCTCCTGTAGGGGGAAGATTACAGCATTTTCTCACCAAATGGGAGACTGTTACGTCGGACACTTGGGTTCTCAGTGTTGTGGGAAAAGGCTACACCCTTCCCTTTCGGGAGTTTCCGCCCCTCATCCCGCCCCGCCCTTCGTATTGTTCACAAGAACACCTCCTGTTGCTAGAACAGGAGGTAGAAGTCCTCCTTTTAAAGGGCGCGGTGGAGTTGGTCCCGGAGCAGGAAAGGGGTCAAGGAGTTTACTCAAGGTATTTCCTGATTCCCAAGAAGGATGGTCGTTTGAGACCAATTCTGGACCTGAGGATCTTGAATTGGTTCCTCAAGCAGGAAAAGTTCAAGATGCTGACCCTAGCACAGGTGCTTTTGGCGTTGAACATGGAAGACTGGATGGTGTCTGTCGACTTGCAGGATGCTTACTTTCATATCCCGATACTCAAGTCACACAGGAAGTATCTCCGGTTTGTGGTGGGATCGCAACACTACCAGTTTGCGGTCCTTCCGTTTGGTCTTACTTCAGCACCTCGAGTCTTCACGAAGGTGATGTCGGTGGTTGCGGCAGAGCTCAGAAGGAAGGGGATAGCAGTATTCCCTTACTTGGACGATTGGTTGATCAAAGCCAAGTCCCCGGAGCTTGTGTTGCGTCATCTGCAGTCAACAACCCAGTTGTTGTTCGACCTGGGCTTTTCGGTGAACGAGCCCAAATCTCACCTGGAGCCCTCTCAGCGCCTCCTGTTCATAGGGGCAGTACTGGATACGACATTGGGTCGGGCCTTTCCTCCGCCTCAGCGGATTCAAGATATTCAGGATTTGGTTCCAATGTTTCGAAATGGAGCGGTAGTTCCAGTCCTCAAGGTCCTTCGTCTGCTCGGTCTTTTTGCCTCCTGCATTCTGTTGGTCACGCATGCTCGCTGGCACATGAGGGCTCTTCAGTGGTGCCTCCGAAGGCAGTGGTCTCAACACAGAGGGGATCTAGAGGGTACTGTCAAGATCTCCAGAGATGCTGCTGTGGATTTGAAGTGGTGGATTGCAAGCAACAATCTTTCACAAGGAAAACCGTTCCAGCAGTCGCCACCAGTGGCCACAGTCATAACGGATGCTTCCACTCTAGGGTGGGGAGCTCATCTGGGGGATCTGGAGATCAAAGGTCTTTGGTCTCCAGAGGAACAGATTTTTCACATCAATCTGTTAGAGTTACGGGCTGTACGTCTGGCTCTCAAGGCCTTCCTCCCTTCCCTTCGTGGTCAGTCGGTACAGGTCCTAACGGACAATACTACCACGATGTGGTACATAAACAAGCAGGGAGGAGTGGGGTCGTACCTTCTCTGCAGAGAAGCTCTTCGACTATGGTCCTGGGCAAAGGACCATCGGATTTGCTTGATAGCAAACCATCTGGCCGGAGTCTTGAACGTGCGTGCGGACAGTCTCAGTCGCCACTTCTCGGCAGACCACGAGTGGCGTCTCCATCCAGATCAAGTCCGTTTAATCTTCCAGAAGTGGGGGTTTCCTCGGGTAGATCTGTTCGCCACTCGAGAGAACGCGCATTGTCCGTTGTTCTGCAGCCTTCAGTATCCGATGCAGGAAGCATTGGGGGACGCGTTTCAAATGACCTGGTGCGGCCAGTTGCTTTACGCGTTTACTCCCATACCCTTGATTCCTCGAGTATTGAGGAAGATTCGCCAAGACCGGGCTCTAGTAATCGTAATAGCTCCGGATTGGCCAAGGAGGGTGTGGTACTCCGACCTTCTCCAACTCTCAACGTGCCCGCCGCTCCGTCTCCCTTTCAGGGCAGACCTCCTCTCGCAGTCGCAGGGGCAGGTTCTACACCCCAACCTCCAGAGTCTGCACCTACATGCCTGGAGATTGAACGGGGCAACCTGAGTTCCTTCTCTCTCCCGCCTGAGGTAGTGGATGTTATATTAGCGGCCAGGCGACACTCCACTAAATCTATCTACGCTAATAGGTGGTCTAAATTTGTTGCGTGGTGTGGAGAGAGGCAGATTGATCCTTTACAAGCTCATCTATCGGACGTTTTGTCTTTTGCTCTATCTCTGGCGCAGAAAGGTTGTGCAGTGGCTACCATTAAAGGTTATTTATCGGCCTTGTCAGCCTTCATATGTCTTCCAGACCAACCATCTTTATTTAAATCCCCTATTGTTATCAGATTCTTGAAAGGTCTTCTAAATCAATATCCTCCAAAGCCATTCGTTATGCCGCAATGGGATTTGTCCTTAGTTCTGACTTTCCTTATGGGGTCCCCTTTTGAACCTATGCATTCTTGCCCCTTGAGGTATTTGTTTTTAAAAACAGTCTTCCTGATAGCTATAACATCAGCAAGGAGAGTGAGTGAGTTGCAGGCCTTATCAGTAAAACCCCCTTATACAACTTTTTATGGGGATAAGGTGGTGTTGAGGACCAAGGCTGCTTTCCTCCCGAAGGTTGTTTCACCCTTCCATTTGGCTCAGGCAATTACTTTGTCCACGTTCTATCCTCCGCCTCATCCTTCCAAAGAGGAAGAAAGACTGCACCGTCTGGATCCAAAGAGAGCGTTGAGCTTCTTTATCGATAGAACAAAGGATTTCAGGCTGGAGGATCAGCTGTTTATTGGATACGTGGGCAAGAGGAGAGGAAAGGCAGTCCACAAGAGAACACTATCCAGGTGGGTTGTTCTTTGCATTAAAATATGTTACTCTTTGGCAAAGAAGGATCCTCCTGAGGGCATTAGAGCTCATTCCACCAGAGCTAAGTCGGCCACTTCGGCCTTAGCCAGAGGTGTTCCTGTGGTCGACATCTGCAAGGCCGCAACTTGGTCGTCCCTTCACACTTTTGCAAAACATTACTGTTTAGATTCTGAGGTTAGAAGGGACGGCCATTTTGCACGGTCAGTGCTGCAGGATTTCTTGGTTTGACCATTTAGGCACCCACCGCCGGGCGTGGTACTGCTTTGGGACTCTATTCATGAGGTGAGGAATCCACAGGTAGTTGTATCCATCAGAAGAACGAGTTACTTACCTTCGGTAACGACTTTTCTGGTGGATACATTAGCTACCTGTGGATTCCTCACGGTCCCACCCGCCTCCCCGTTGCCTTTATGGTCTTCCCAAGTAATCCTTGAGTGCGCTCCTCTTGATCTTTGAGGGTGCAATAGATGTATATATATAATATGTTTATATATATATATAGGTATATGTGTATATATCTTTATGTATATACTTGGTGTGTGTATATATTTTTAAAAGAAAGAGTTTTATATATATATATATATGTACATAAAAAAAGATTTACAGTTATTCATACAATGTGGTGTATTTTTACAATATAATGGATGTTGCTTTGTTCTTTCATTGCATTGCCTGGTTGTTCTCATGCACGTAAAAAATGATTGGTACTGACGTCCGCACGTCGTCGAGGACCTCTTATTGCCTGTATGACGTCAGACGGCGTCGCGTGCGAGACAGTGACGTCCTCGTCGACGTGCAGAGACTAGTAAGAAGATTTCCGTAGAATGCTGGCGCCATGGGAGTATTCATGAGGTGAGGAATCCACAGGTAGCTAATGTATCCACCAGAAAAGTCGTTACCGAAGGTAAGTAACTCGTTCTTCTGGCATCTACGCACCTAAAACCAGCTTTTCTGAGTTATTTCTCCCAGAATGGGGAGTAACGTCAAGACATGGTTGTACCGCAAATAAATATGCATGCAGAGCCCCAATTTGGCCAGAATAACCGGATGCTTTCTTCTCTCATTTACCACTTCCCTTAGTAAATGGGAGCGGGTTGCAGGACATCGGGCAAGGTGGAAGTTGGGCATCCAACAGGAGCAGAGGAGGCTTCAGAGCAATACATGAGGTGGGGGAGAGAATAAGATAACTCATGCTCCCACCCATGCCTTAGGAAGAGGTTGAGCTGTGCTTGTGCCTGAAGCTCCAGAAGAATCCTGTTGTGATAATTCCAGCTGGATTTTCCAGCCGGTAAAATGGGATGCAGTGTTCCGGCACTTTTGTATTCCTGCAGAGCAGTATCGCACCCAGAAAAACTGGAAAACTGTTCCACCTAATTTGTAATCTGAGCTAGCTTCAGTAGGCCTTTATGGTGGCAGTTTTATTGCTCCTTTTTCAGTGGCTTGATTTTGTTTGGTGTCCTTCTCTGCGACCCTCAAGAAGCTTCTTCTCGCTCATTTCTTCTCTCTCCTAGCCCCTTTTAAAGTGGCAGCCTCCCTGTAACATTGCTTTAAACGCATCTCTGGTTCTTGCGGAAAAGATTCCGTCGACCCACTGGAGATTTCTTCAGAGCTCCTGGTGCAGAGAGGAGGCAGGCTACCCCCAGAGCATGCGCCACCTGGAAACAGTCGAGAAAGCCGGCAGGATGAAGCGATACAAGGTTGCTAGTAGTCGTCTTGCTACTTTGTTGCGGTATTGCAGGCGTCCTGAGCAGTCAGCAGTCGATCCTTTGGCAGAAGGTGAAGAGGGAGATGCAGAGGAACTCTGATGAGCTCTTGCATTCGTTATCTGGTGAGATCCCCAAAGCACAGACCCTAAATAGCCAGAAAAGGAGGTTTGACGACCTAGGAAGGAGGATTGCCTACCAAGAGAGGTTAGGAGCCTCTGACGTCACCTGCTGGCACTGGCCACTCACAGCAGTCCAGTGTGCCACAGACACCTCTGTTTCCAAGATGGCAGAGGTCTGGGACACACTGGAGGAGCTCTGGGCACCTCCCCTGGGAGGTGCAGGTCAGGGGAGTGGTCACTCCCCTTTCCATTGTCCAGTTTCGCGCCAGAGCAGGGCGGGGGGGGGGGGGAATCCCTTAACCGGTGTAGACTGGCTTATGCAGAGATGGGCAAAATCTGTGCCCATGAAAGTATTTCCAGAGGCTGGGGGAGGCTACTCCTCCCCAGCCTTCACACCTATTTCCAAAGGGAGAGGGTGTTACACCCTCTCTCAGAGGAAGTCCTTTGTTCTGCCTTCCTGGGCCAGGGCTGCCTGGACCCCAGTAGGGCAGAAACCTGCCTGAGGGGTTGGCTGCAGTGGAGACCCCGGAAAGGCAGTTTGGCAGTACCCAGGTTCTGTGCTAGAGACCCGGGGATCATGGGCCAGAATGCCAGATTCCATGATCTTGGACATGTTACATGGCCATGTTTGGAATTACCATTGTGACGCTGTACATAGGTAGTGACCTATGTACAGTGCACACGTGTAATGGTGTCCCCGCACTCACAAAGTCCGGGGAATTTGCCCTGAACGATGTGGGGGCACCTTGGCTAGTGCCAGGGTGCCCACACACTAAGTAACTTTGCACCCAACCTTCACCAGGTGAAGGTTAGACAAATAGGTGACTTATAAGTTACTTAAGTGCAATGGTAAATGGCTGTGAAATAATGTGGGTGTTATTTCACTCAGGCTGCACTGGCAGGCCTGTGTAAGAATTGTCAGAGCTCCCTATGGGTTGCAAAAGAAATGCTGCAGCCCATAGGGATCTCCTGGAACCCCAATACCTTGGGTACCTCAGTACAATATACTAGGGAATGATATGGGTGTACCAGTATGCCAAAGTGAATTGGTGAAATTAGTCACTAGCCTGTTAGTGACAAATTTGGAAAGCAGAGAAAGCATAACCACTGTGGTTCTGGTTAGCAGAGCTTTAGTGAGTCAGGCATCACACAGGGAACACATACAGGGCACATACTTATGAGCACTGGGGCCCTGCCTGGCAGGGTCCCACTGACACATATACTAAAACAACATATATACAGTGAAATATGGGGGTAACATGCCAGGCAAGATGGTACTTTCCTACAGGTGCCCCTGTATTTCAAGTGCACCCAAGAGATAGTTCCTGCCATGGTCTCTTCTGATTTTGCTACAGGATATTTTAATATCATGTTACAAATGTGGTTTCTCATGACTTTTTTAATTTGTTCAAGCCAAATAAAATTGCAACAGATAGGTCCTTTGACTCACCCATAATTGACCTGATCTCTTTAAGTGTGTCTCTTGCAAACAACAAAAAATCAAAGCCCAAGGTATCACCAAATCTTATTACACTTAGTAGGGGAGTTAAGATACATCACCTCGCAGTAGTATGAATGCCTCTAGAGAGTCTCATGAGCTCAAACGGATATGAGGATTTGTATCTAAGAAACGAGTAAATACCCCCAGAGCAAATCAGCAAAACACAAAGTTGAAAAAAAAATATATATAATAATAATAATGATAATAAAGCTTTGGTCCCTCGAGGCCCCCAACCCTACCCTTCTCTCAGGTGCACAAAGTGTGCCCTATGCCATTGCGGGATAGTCTGTGACTACCTCTCTGAAAAGCCTCAAATAGCGCATTACGAAGATGGAGACAAAGGGATGCTGCAGTAAAATGCTCTACAAACTTGCTCAGAATCTTTTTTTATTTATTTTTTAAGACAACTTTTTTGTTTACAGCTAAATTACAAAAATGCTAATAAGCAAAAGACAATAACTACAGCCATCCCCAAACATTTGAAATGCGGTAAGAAGTGATCGCAGGTCAGTGCCCACGGAGGGCAAAATCATACGAATCATGTCCCAACACTCTCCTCACATGGCACCACAGGCACTACAGCATTTGTAACCTAAGGTACCTGAGCCTCATCCTCAGAGGAGACCTCCTGCACCCACACTCCTGTCCCAGAAACGTAATCAGCAGCTCAACCCAAGCCTACAAGTCATCCTCCACTTTATCATCACGCCTGCGTTTCCTGAGGCGTGCTTCTTCTGCAGCCACCCACCCACTCACATCCCTTCCCCAGCCATCCACACTAGGCTCTTACACAGAATCTTAATACTGATTTTCTCCTTCCTAAGTATCCCCCATAGAGTTCAAGCGACAGTTGAGCTTTTCTCTTCCGTCTTGACTACACATATGGTTTACACCTAGACCATAGTTCACTTCTAAACAAACTACGACGGATTTAAAAATTAAGCAGTCGGACTTCAACTCTGTGTGGAACTATGGGACCTTGAAGTGAAGCCCAGTACCTCTCCAGTTCGCATTAAAAGCACTACAGAACACATTGAGCAGTGTGAGGATTCAAACCAGCACTTTTTGAAAAATATTTTCTTTCCACCACCGCCTTGATCCAACACAGCCCTACAGCTGAAAGTGTCATGGTTCACCAAGCCCCTCTTCCTGGAGGGAATACCTCACCTAGCTAGTTGTGGCACTCCATGCCAACTCCATGAGAAAAATAGAAAACAACCATGCCTATATGTAAGCTGTAAAAACGTGTCTGTTTGATTTTAAACATAAAACAGGGCATTATTTCTTTAGAGAAAAGAGCTCAACTATTTTCATGTGTAACAAAGTTGCATGGAGTGCAGTCTCTCATACTTACCCTTCAAACATAAGCATCTTTAAGAGCAGTCACACACTGATTGATTCTGACACAACTAGGCCACATGTCAGAACCTCAAGCGCCACACCCAACTCTGCTACCACACATTTCTACAACTAAAAGTGAAAGTCTGAGTGTAACTGTTACTGACAGAATACCACAGTTCCCCACTCTTGGCTAATGTGCGTTATACACAGAATGACATATCTAGGAGTGTTTTTGAGTGCCCCTTGTTTAGCACTCAGCCACCATCCCTTTCAATTAGAAGGCTTCTGCCCTCTAAATACTACATATATGCTTCTATTCTTTCGCCTCAACTTGCATGCAGCCTCCTCGAAGATTTTACCCTCTCATGTTCTCGGATTGTTAAGACTAAGAGGGAGTACTACGTCTGCATGGGTCTCTTTTTATCTTTGTGTTAAGCTGCTTTTGGTGGTTCTAGGTACCCTCCAGAGAGTACTTATATGCAGGCTCAGCACCTATCACTGCATCTGAATCTCAGTTCAGATCATTTTTTCTTGGATGATTCATCCCTTTTGATTCTTCTGCCACCTTGCTGTTTTTCTGTCTTTGGTTAGACTCTGGAATCTTGTGGATTTCCCCCCACATTGTCCTCTTCAGTGATGAGCAGTTAGTTTTTAACCTCTGGAATGGGCATCGTGGTTTCTTAATCTTTCCATTGCTATTCCATGACATCTGACAAGACCCATCAGTATCAAATTTTGCATGATGATGTTTTTACACTATGGGTCTCTATGCTCTTCTTATTTGCAGAGTTTCCACTGCGAAGTCTTGGTGCAGTGGGACTTTGCAGTGCAAGCTGTCTGGGCGGAAAAGCACCCTCATTGCCTACCATTATTTACCTTTCTCGTAACTCATTTACCTGATTATTTGATGGCTTTCGTTGTCCCAGCTTGTCCATCTTCTGTTTGTCCCTCCCCTGGAGCCTAGCCTGTTGACCAACATTCTCGATTGGCTGGCTTCTACCCTTGGCGGGGGGAGTCAAATAAGGCTGCCAAATATGCTGCCGAGAACTGTATACTTCAAGAAATTGACGTAATTTTTGGAGATTAAACCAATCCTTAATCAGGAAAAGAAATCAGAAAAGAACACTACAAAGAAGAGAATGTCCTGCTCTGAAAAAATAACTTGCTTCCTTAAGGAGCAACTTAAGTCAGCTCTCAACAAGTCTGGGGTGGCCTTTGACTCTGCCAAACAGCCCTCTTTAGTACTAGATTTGTCTGTGGAAGGCCTAAGGATTCCATTGCAGGATGTTGAGTTACACCCTAGCTGCTAAGCTTAATCTATTCCTCCGGTTCTACAGTCCATCGATGCTGATCACCCTGGGGAAGAGGGCATTTGTTGTAACTCCCACAGTCATTTGTACAAATACATTTTCTCCGCTGAGGCACTAATACATTTTGACAAACAGGTGGAATCAGTGTAAATGTGAATCAATGTAACAGAGTTGATGCATTAACTAACAAACTTAGAGGTGAGGTGTGTATTAGAGGCACCTGTTGGGAGGATACAGAATTAATGGACTTAAGAAATGCTTGCAATAATGTTGATCCACCTTGTGATGTTGAGGGAAGAAATACACAAGCTCCACCCACTAACCCTTTAGGAGGGATAAAGCCTGGAATAGTTGTTACTTTAGGGTGGGCAAGTTATCTGGTGCCCCTTGCAACAATGAATTGAAGCACAGAGTAAATTGCATATGGGGGGGGGGGGGGTGCAAGAGATAGCCCAAAGTGTGTTCCAGCCCCCCCCCCCACCCCCCCTCCCCTTCATAGGGTGTCCATGAGGGCAGGGGACAAGGGTTTGCCAAATGTTTCTTTTTGATTTTAAATAATATGATTACAATCAGTACGGTCAACACCAGAGAGACTGTCAAGTTGAGAGGAACTTGAGATCTGGCATGAAAAGAAGTGGGACTATATTTATGACCTATGTACTACTGAAAGTTAGGAAAGGCACAAAGATATATTTATTCCATCAGGAATTGGCAGCATTGTTTCTCAGTTATGTGCTCCGATATCGTGTCTGCAGAATGGCTTAGTAAATCCACTGTTTTTTTTTTTTCAGATGATTGACAGGCTGCTTTCTTTAGATGCTCATACTTTGCCTCCCCCTGGTTGTAAAGTTCAGTTTAGATCGAATCCCTGCTGTTCTGCCCTCACTCATGCCCGATACACAGATATTCCCAAGGCCCTCACAGGAAGACTATTAAGAGGTTAGACCCTTTTGATTAATTGTTATCTTTAGTCGATTGACCTATTATGCCCTCCCCACCTATAGGATGAGATGCTTGGTTATCTTTGTGCCAGCATTCTGGGTTTCGAACAGGGAATGCCCTTTTTGTAGTCTTTTCAGTATCTTGCAGTTAGTCCTAACCAACCTAGATCAGCTGCATGTAATTTGGGATGGCCGGCGTCTGTGGTTGCCCCTATGCAAATTAATTTCTTGTCATGGAAAGTAGCGTTGCAGTAACCTGGTAGATCCGGCTTCTATTTTACTTTATTTATTCTTTCAGGTTTGTTGCTTTCAGTACATTTGGGCGATCAAGCCGTTACTTAGATCAGCTTATAGAGCTTTTCATGTCAGCACTCATTCCTAGTTAATGGGCCACATATCAGGGGGACTCACTATCTTGGTTAAGGTTTCAGTTACTTATGTCCTCAAGGAAATGTGCATTGACTCCACAGATAGATATTTTGGGCTTGACCATCAGAATTAGGAATGGATATTCAAAAATGTATAACATCTATGATACATCTACATCTAGGAGTAAAGATTCTCTCACTCTTTCAATTTTGGAGGAACATCTTTATCTTAACGGGAGTATATCCCTGGTTTTAGCAGGAGACTTTAATAGAACGTTTGAGCTAATTGGTTGCATTACTTCATTTATTGAATAAGAGACTCCGGGCATTGCCATCTTCCTTTTAGATACAACTCCCTTTACAAGGTTGTCTGTAGCTGCTATGCACGTAGCAACAGTAACCATTTTCTGTAGGTTGCATAGTTGTAGTTGTTGCACACTATCGAACAATGAAAGAGTAGAGAGACCACAGCACTCTAAGGAGAAGTCTGACAAATTAAAGTCCACCAAGTAGGATTCATAGAAAATCCTGTACAGAGGATTTATTGGAATGTGGAGAATTGAGTAATGCATTGTGTGTCATCATAACAGCCGGCGTGTTTCCTCACAAGCGACTTTTTCAAAGCTGTAAACATATGAAGTTACAAACAGACAGAGATAATCAACATAATTGTCAAAATTCTATCAAAGGTGAGAGAGAGGGATGTAGTAAGCAACCAAGCACCCATTTCTGAATTTCGGATGAACAAGTACATCACAGGAGAAAGTGTATCATACATCATGACACGTCCCAGAGGAAGGAAAACAAGAGAAAAGGTGACCCCCACTGTCACAGTGGCACAGGACAGCACCAACATGGAGTCACAAAGAAGGGCAAAAAACAAATAAAGTTACCTACACCAGATTTAGAGGAATAGCCAAAGTTAAAGAGTTCAAAATTTGTGAAAATGTTGTCAGATCTCTTTTAAATTTACTGCAGCCCACCCCAATTCTTCTCCTTTTCTTTGATGTCTCCTTGAAACAAATCGAGAATTTGGCACACTTTAGACTACTGCACTGGATCAGATTGTACAGCGGAGCTGGAACCCTCTGGGGGTGGATTAAGGGAGATTATATGGTTAGAGACCTTACCTGCCTTGGATATGTCATATCAAGCCTTGGATCATTGCCCTGGGGTTGGAAAAAAATGTGGACGGACCTCACCTCTATAAATCAAGCAGCTAGGGATACCATAATGAAGCTTCATTGGGCTTATGTGGTAGAAAAGTTGTGGCAGAATACACAATGGCTGATTGTATAAAGTTTTCGATATCAAACCAATGTCACAGTTCAAAGCATATTTAGGTTTAAATCTGTTTTATTGTTTTAAGTCAAGATACAATACAACAAACAGCCCACCTACATCCAAAGGCCACTGGGGAGCAATTCAGATGAAATGGCAACATAAAAAGGAAAGTGGGAGACAGAGGGGTGGAGGTAGGGGTGTAGGGAGTGGGGACTAAGGAGGAGAACAGGTTAGGAGGAGGGGGATGTTCGACAGTTAACAAGGAAAAAATCAGGGGGCACCCGAGCCGCATGGTGAAGGTTGGACTTGATCCGACTCCTGATCTTTAAACACCTGGCCTTTAGCAGATGCAGGGGAAAATTGAGCCACAGGATTCGAAGGCAACGCCAAAATGTCCACTAAAGACGGCACCATAGACACCTCAAGTGACTTCATTTGGGGAGATAGAGAAGGACTGTCTTCCCAAATCGATCTCAAAATCTGCAATACCGACTGAGGGCGGTCATCTCGGGACAAACAACATCTTGACCCATGACGAGGTTGTTTCTTGTGCAATCTCGACAATCTATGCGACAAAGTGTCCTCCCAAGGCCTAGATCTGCGTCGTCCTCTCTGCTCATTCTTACCCTTTGAGAAAAAGAGCTTTGCCTCTTTTTTTAAGAGCGTTTGGATTCATTCTCTGACAAGAAGAGCAACCTCTGACATTGTGGCCCGAACTTAAACACCAGAGACAGTTCTCATGTGGGTCAGTCACCGGCATATGATCCCCGCACTCCCTACAAGGCTTAAAGCTATATTACCTAGGCGGAGACACTCTCAAAACAGTTGTAACACAAAGGAGAGGTAGAAAAACCGTTAGCATCGAAGGCATGGAAAAAAGGGAACTGATATCAGCACTCCAACAAGGACTTCTTATGGCTCCAATGACGCCAGACGGAGTTGTGTGCGGAGCCATGCTATTGTGACGTTCTCATTGACGTGGAAAGCTAGAAAGAAATTTTCGTTGAATGCTGCGCATTGGAAGAATTCAAAAGGTGAGGAATCCACAGGTAGATACTGTATCCACCAGAACAAGTGTTACCGGAGGTTAGTAACTTGTTCTTTTTTGCCATACAGGCTATTATCCCGGCCCAAATAAAGACCTCTGTGAGGTGTTGAATTCTGCCTAGTATATTTGGCGAGGGCTGTAGGGGAAGTGTTTGCATATTGTATAGGATCTTTGGCAGTAGGGTCATTTTGATTGCTGCCAATCACTTAAGCCAGGAGAGAGTGTAGCCCCTCCAAGCGGCTTGATCGGACTGGGCTTTGGAGAGGAGTGTAGTGTAGTTGCTGTCAGCGGTTTGTCTCTATGTGGAGTGGATCTGCAGGCCCAGGAATTAGACTTAGCTTGTAGCCCATGTAAAGGGAAAGAGTCACTCAAGTTTGGCCTGGTCAGCTTTGGGGATAGTTAGATTAAAGAATTGAGATTTCTGGAAGTTAATTTTAAAGCCAGACAGCTGCCTGAACTCCCCCATTAGTGGTGGCAGAGAGGTCAATGGTTGTTTACATCTTCGGCATATAGAGATAATTTGTGGTCTCAGCCTCCCATCAGTGTGCCTGTAATGGGTTGGGTTCGCGGACACGGATTAAGCAAATGGTTCCATGTAAAAGGCAAATAATAGTGGGAATGGGGGCAACCCTTTTGGGTGCCCCTTGCCACCTTGAATGGTCATGACATCAGCCCACTAACCCTGACCATTACATGGGGATCTGTGTAGCTACTCCAGATCCATCATTGGAACTGTATGCCCAGCCTGATCGTGGTGAGCACTAAGCGCAGGTATGGCCAGTGTATTCTGTCGAAGGCTTTCTCGACATAAGAGAAATGCTGACAGTCTGGAGTACTATGTTTTATCAAAGAGATGGCAAATCTGTTTAGTATTATCACTGCAGCCTCTCTGATAGAAACCCGGCTTGATCAGAGTCAACAAGGCCTTGCATGTAAGAGGTAAAGCGAGACTCCCAAGATGCTTGTAAATATCTTGGCGTCATCGTTTTAACAGCAAAATAAGACGGTATGGTTAACAATATACCAAGTCCTTCCCAGGTTTTGGGAGAACAGTAATGGTTGCCATTTTCATGGTGTTTGTGAGGGTGCCAGTCTTGCTAAACAACGGAGCCAAGAGTGGGGCTTGGGGAGCAGCGAATGTTTTGTAAAAGTCAGCGGTGTATCCGTCTTGATCGGGCGCTTTGCCCAGTTGTAGGTGTTTTTGTGGCCAAGAGCACTTCATCTGGGTGGATGTCCTTGTCTAGCTTGGAGGCCTCATCTGGGGAATACGAGTCAAGGGTTTCTGTGCTAAGTAGGACCCAGCATTTCCCAAGTTTAGCACCTCTGTTGTATATAGAGAAGTGTAGGAGTGTCTAAATTCTTGAGCTATTTGTTCATCCTGACACACACTCTGGCCCTGCATCCCCCTATTTCAAACACCCTTGCTGAATGGCTTGTTTCGGAGCCTGTGAGCCAGTAGGTGACCTGTTTTGTTAATCTCTGTGCAATATTTCTGTTTGGTATGCAAAAGAGCGTATTCGGCCTTTCCCCATGTCTAATGCACAAAGCTGTTTACGGGCTGTCATTAGCTGGTGCAGTGTTTTATGCAAACCTGTGCGTTTGTGAGTTTCTTTTAAATCCCTTATATTGTCATCTAATTTAATCTGCTTATCTCTTGTATCTTTAAGTGGGGCCGCGATAGTGAGGAAGCCCCCCCCCATTCCCCCATGACTGCAGTCAATGTATCCCACAATAGAACAACAGGAATGTCCTAGGTGTCATTAGTGTCCATGAAAAGGTGTATGCCATTGGTTATTTCAGATATGGTGGAGCCATAAGCGAGCAGCTATGGTTAAGGTGCGATGGTGAGGCATCAGTCTGGGCAAATTGAGTGTGATAACAATGGACGAGTGATCAGAGTGCGGCTACTTCATCATCTCCAGTGGCCATAGTTGTAGTGAGGCACGGGGAGGTGAGAAATAGGTCTATCCAGGCGTGCGTCTGTTGTGCTGCTCAAAAGAATGTATAGTCTTTCAAGGTCGGGTTACAGTGTCTTCATACATCCACCAACCCATGTCAGCCAGCTATTGCTTGCTTGTTAAGGGGAGAGCCCCTGCCTGTCCAGTCCTGTGAGCTGATCTGTCCAGAAGTGCATTGGGGTCGAGATTAAAGTCACCCCTTAAGAGTATGTCTGGCATGGCTACCACCTGACCCACTGCATCCTTAATGAAGGCCTCCTGTTGATCATTCGAGGAACAGACATTGGCCAGTGTAAATGCATTCCAGGCATAGGGATAGAAGTCTTTTGGGTAGTTCTGCTCGGGTTTGAATTACTCTCCCCGGTAAATGAGTGGTAAATAGTGTTGCCACCCATTTCCCTGGTCTGGAGGAGAAATATTGACTATCAAACCAACTAAAGCATAAGCGTTTTCAGTCGGTGTGCAGGAGGAGTGTTTCTTGGAGTAAGCAGAAGTCCCATTTAGAATCCCTAACAAAGGAGAGAAGTGTCAAATACTTCACCAGTGCATTAAGGCCCTGGACATTAAGGCTCAGTATCTTAACCACGGTAAGTGCATCTGGTGTGTTTGAGCTATGTAGGGGAGAAGAGGTGGAGAGGTCAATGATTCCCCTGTATGGCCGTCTGTGTGGGGGCTCATATGTTATGTACATGAAGGCGGAGTTCATCGAGCAGGAGGAAAGAGAGGGAAACTAAAACAGTTTAACATGGGAGTTCCCCTCCCAGGAATGCAACGTGCAACAGGTAGAAGGTCCATGTCACTGGCAAGTACTCTGCTCCTTTGGCAGGTGTAGTGTTGGAGCGGGAGCTCTGACATTATAATTCTTAGAAGAGGGAAGGGGAGTCCTGGTAACCCCAGTATTAAATATTCCATGTTGCATGGTAAAGACAGCGGACATTAATTGTGAGCTAAGTGTCCAATACACCTTTAGTCATTATCTGGGTCTGATACACTGTCTTGATGCTGCAGTTGATGCAGTGAGGCACCCCTCTCCTTACTGCTCTCTCTCTCTGTGGATTTGCTTAGTAGCTTTTTGGTGGGGCAAGAGGCGCGGCGATTCCCTGCAGGATGTTTCCCAGAGTGCTGCGATGGAGGATGCATGGCCCCTTCTTCCTGTGGCTTCTCCAGATCCAGTACAAAACGGGCCTTCACTGGGGTGCAGACGCTCCAAGTGTTGGTCACCCATACGAAGGTGAGTCCGAATGGGTGGCCCCACTTATAGCAGATTCCTTTTTCTCACAGGAAGCAAGCCTTAATGTTCTGCAGCATTGTAATGTTAATGGAGAAGAGATTGTTGTAAAGTCACACCTTGGTCCCCTCGAAGTCATTGGTGTTTGGATCTCTCAAAGCTGCCATAATGGTGTCTTCTGGCAATAGGAGGATAGACAAGTAAGTATGTCTTGTGGGAGACCAGGAGAATTGGCTGGAGACCTGTTCTGAGTGCGATCTAACACATCATCTTGTTCTGCAAGGTCTGGACCTACCTGGCAAAACAGGCGCGTGACGTAATCCTCCAGTTTCCCGGAGTCTGCTTGTAGCGGTACTCCCTTGATGCGAATATTGGAACATCTGGACCCATGTTCAAGATCTTCCAGTTGATAAAGGAGCTCAGTGTTCTTGTCCTTCAGTTTTAGCAATTCACAGTGATGACCATCCAGTTCTTCCCCACCCACGTGTTCCAGGTCGTTGACTAGTTGGCCCAAGTTGCCAATGTCCCTCTTGATGTCTTTGTTGTCCGTCAACCTATCAAAGCATATTTAGATGAAATTGTTCCCTACAGGGACTTTATATGTGAAATTTAGGTTGTTTCCCACATTACTAAATTCTTAACTTTTGTCTGGTTTCAGTGGGAAAGACTAGGGTTACGTTTTTAAATTCTTAACTTTGTTTTTAACATTATCTTACATATTATGGTCTACCTTTTTAACAATGCAATTTGCACACTACATAATTGTTTATTATGTGTAGATATGCATTGTTTTCTTTTTGTTGGTGTGTTTTATGGGGTGGTATCCAGAAATAAACATTTCTTCTACATCACAAAAAATACAATTAAGTGCTCGTCAAGATTTTTGTAGGGAAGTTATAAGCCAAGAACATTGAGGTAAGAAGATGTGAGAACTGTAAGGCAGAGTGTGATTTAAATGAGGTGAGGGTATGATGTTCAAGTTGCAAGGGAGAAAGATAATGTAGGTTTGCTAGTCCATGCTTCTTTTATTTATACATAAGCCCTACAGCATTCTTTGACTTTTTTTTATTTTTTTTATTAACCTTAACCAATCAGACACAGATATCTAACTTCAGCAGCGGGATATTAATTTAAAAAAACAGCTCGTCCAACTGAAACATTAGAAATAGCTGTAGTCTTTGATTGCGATGACACTAACCCTGTCCGAATGCTGTTTAGGAATGAATTAAGCATTCTTCTGAGTACGGGATCTTGTGAATCTGAGGTTTCTTCTCTGGTCTGGGATGGTGCAATGCCCGTATCAAGCACATGCTCGAGTTCTGGGTCCGAAGACTGTTGGTAGGGCTCGTGTCTTTTGTGCAAACCATTACGGAAAACTATTGAACTAACTAGTAACTTATCCTTCTGCCATGCTGTAACGCAGCGGTTATGATCGGGAACCAAAAATGCGTAACCAGCTATTGCTAACATAAAAATGCAACCCACCTGAATTGTCAGTAATAATGAACGTTTACTCACACGAACCTATACTTCAGAATTTAGTTGTGTATTAATAAACCCTGCCTTTTTGTTCACTTTTATGGCTGAATTTTTAAGTTTGATATTACACATAAGCTGTTACTTAGAGTTGTAATTTGTAGTCTTTGGTTCAGATGTGTAAAGAGCAGTGATTCTTATGCGAATTTAACGAGCCAGTCACGTGTGTACCTTATTAGCTCATTCTCCTAATGTCACACTTCAGTCTGATTTTTCTTTTTTCTTTTTCTTTTACGAATGTCAGAGTTCCTTCCCGTCAGCACCTTTGCCTTGCTTAACAATTGCTGGTTTTCTGATTGAACGCTTTACTCATTTGCGGAATAGTTCACAACATCATTTAGTTTATACAGGTGCATTTCTAGCACAAATGTGTTACTTTAATGTCCTTGGTTAATCTTGGTTTTAGGCAGCGGCTCTGTTTATGTGCATGCTCTAACCATCGAATCTGATTTTAATGACTTATTTTGCTCCTTTTCTTCAACAGAGTTTCCACGGCCCATATCCCTTTGGACAGTCTTAAACAAAAACAAAAAACGGGTGTTCGTTCACGAAGACAAAGCAGGACCCAGAACTTTGGGCGGAAGGGGAATGTGATTGCCGGGTACTGTTGCAGAAGTAAACGTGGGCTTGCCATTTGACCTACTAGAGGATGCTTTGTTGTCCCTCCACATCTGCACCCCGGAAGAGAATATAAAGAAGAATCCTAGGCCCATAGTCTGCGAAATTCGCATCTGCATGCGTGTGTGTGCCAGGCTGAGAGCGTGCTATGAAAACGCTGCTGACAGGAATTCCGACACAAAAGTTACATATATATCCCACACAACGAACACTGACAGAGTCGAAGTAATATGAGGATTTAAAAAGAGAAAAGCCATCTTTAAGTGAGACAAAAAAATCTAAAGGACAAAATACTTTGCCTACAGAGCGATTGTAGTTGTGAGCAAATGATTTTCATTTCTTATTTTTTGTGCAATGGGCGCAACAGCTGTGTTTTCTTTTTTTAATTCATTATTTTGCAAAGCAGACTGCGTCTTGCCTCAGTGTCACTCGTGAGTGTGTCGTGTATCTACTGGAGTGCGGAAGTAGCGGTGATCAATGCACAGAGGGGTTGGGGAGGTATTTTTCACCTCTGCCTTTTAGTATCAAATTTGTGAATTAATTTTCCTTTTATACTCACTAAGCTTTTTTAAAGTCTGCTCTTGTGTGTGTTTGGTTAGTAACGATGGGGGCAAATTGAAGGTAATGACCTATTTGGGCAAATCTGAGGGCGACGTTGGACGAGGGCTTCTAGTTTGTGGTCTGTTTCGCTCCCTCTGCGTCATGGTGTTGAGTCACTGCTGTCGGTTTCTTTGCTCGTAGGAGGACGGGAGAAAGGTGTTTAATGTACACCTGCATACGAAATGAATGCCGCCTTCACTGTAATGGGATAGATGGATTATCAGCACTCTGTTAGTCATCTTCTGGTTCACGTTTACCTGTCATCTAGTCTGTTTTCTTTTCCCATTCAGAGTGAATGTGGTACACAGCTGAAACACTTCGCTAATCCCTTCCTGAGACATAGTCCTCGTTTTTATCTTTCTATATGTAGCACCACTTTTTCCTCATACCTCCAGGCTTTTGACTGTGACTGAGTGCAGTGGCATTGCTTTTCTGAGTCAGGTTACCAGGGCTGGAGCCCAAGGAGATGGTCCACTGGGAACGTTATGCACTGTACAGTTGAGCTCACCTACTGCCAGAAGTAATTTTCACTGAGGTTGAACGTCTTATTTCTTGTCATTAGTCCAAGAAGAACTAAGCAGAACGGCACTCCAACTGCCAGATAGTGTGCCCCTAAGACTACATATTCCCCCTTTGCTGGACAAGTTATGTAAACTAAGAAGGCAATTTGTACCCCTTCACGTTTCCTCAGTGATGCCAAGTGGTTGCCCGGTTTTGATTGTATTAGCATAAAATAGTATTGCTACTAACGTCAGTATAAACAGTGGTGGTGATGCAGTTTTAAATAGACTGTGGAACCGTTCTGCTCCTGTATATGTTCAATGTTTTGCCTGCTAGAGACGCTAAGTCTGATAAGTGACCCATTGTCAACATTTTCTCACACAAGGAAGCCCAAATATAGTGACCGTACCTCTTGTGAGAGACCATATTGAGTGAAATAGTCTTTGCAGAAAAGATTCAATAATCTTGCTGCATCCCTTCACACCTTTTTCTCCTTAACTAAATAAAATAATGGTACCTTGTTGCCCTGAGACAAGATTCAGTGATTTTATTCATATTTTTTATGGCAAAATGAATTGCTTTGTTGATGGATCGCCACAGGACCCCTGACTCTATGAATTCCCACCTGTTTGTGGAGCCCCCTTTTCATATTCTTTCTTGTTGCAGCTGAGATCCAGTAAATATTTGGAGTCAGTGGAGGGGTTTATCAAGTGGAGGCAGTAGGGCTGGGAGGTGGCAGCTGACTTCTTTTCTCCATCCACTTTATCTCTAATATTGGTTTGTACCTCAGAACTGTAATTGTTCTAGAGAGGAATGAAAACTGCTGCATTGCCAAAGACACTCAAGTTTACTTTCTAGCCTCTGAGCACACCGATGCATAGCCATCTTAGAGTAGCTTGCCCTGCCAGCTCCACAAGGGATGTGTACTTCCTCTTAGAGATGCCATATCATAATCTTTCAGTGCCTAATTGGGGTTCTGTCCTGCACACTAACCTCTTCACTGTGTTGTAGAAGAGGGCTAGTGTCAACCTGTCCAAAATAGACTTTCCATTGGACTTCAAATTCCTTGGTACATACCCTTCTTGGACCTGGTGTACTATTTGGTGTGCTTATCTGTTCATGTTACTCGTAATAACAGAACTATAGGAGGCAGACCCAGCCTTTTATATGCTTGAGTCATGGGCTTAACAGCTCCTACCTCTTCCATTTAAACAAGCTGGAGAAGGCTCTGGGCGTTGTATTTTTGATCCCTGGTGTCCAGTATATTCCACAGCGTATTACTAAGCTGTTGAAAAGCGGCTTGAAAGCTGCTATCTGCTGTATATTTGATAAATGCTCTGCTGGATGGAAAAGCTGATCTGTATGCTGATGCTACAATATTGTTTTTCATTGAGTCAGTGATTTGGATTCTGTAAAGGAAACTACTGCAAACTGAGCCACTCTCTTGGAGAAAGCTCATCCTTCCTCCACCGATTTTAGTTATGCCGTGACTGACTGAGCTGTTTGTGTTGAGTTTGTTCATCTTTTTGACTTGCAGTGATTGACATCTTCTTTGTTCACTCTCCTGCCCCTGTGGTAATTCGATTGGCTTGTAAGGAAGCTTTCTCTTTGATAATTCCGAGCCTAGTTCTGTGTCTTAGCCGTCTCTTTTTGCACACCCCTGAGTGCCTTCATCTTACTACATGGTATTTTATTTGGCAGAGGATTTCCAGTTTTTGAAACTATCAAGCTGTCTCTCCTTGCTATTGTTGGGCTAAATCTGAAGTTTATTCTACTGAAACCATTTAGTTTGCACCCCCTACAGTTACTTGCTGAGTATTGATTCTGCTGTTCTCAAAGCCGCAATGTGATAGTGTAGAAGCACCCAACAGCTGACTGCATACCGTTTTACTTTCCCACCAAGTCATTGAATCGGTTTCCTTTCCGCGTTACAAACCACATCAAAGTGTCGTTTCAGCAGAGCTGGTGTCCAGTGCTTGAAGAGGCTTACCCTGGGTTTATTTTACAATCAGTTCACATTGCAAGCAGTGCGATTTTTATTTCAGGCCTACCCTTCACCCACGAGGCTCATAACCAATGCATTCTGTCTGAATGCTATTTCTCGAACAGTCTAAGTGATCATAAAGAACTCTGCTCCTCAACAGGCATGATGTGGGTGTTAGCGTTTTTGTAGTCTGTGACTCGAAGAGACACTACTCACCAACACTTAAAATCGTGGCTTATTTATGTAATGGCCATGTTCCGGATGTCTTGACGGAAGCCTTAACTGGTGTTGCTTTTGGGGTTAGAAATCTGACTGGTATCACAGAATATCATGTGCCGGATGGTTACAACTTCAGTTTTCACCGCTGCATTAGATGTCCCTGCTATCTCGCCTTTTCTCCCCGCTGTCGTGAATTTACCCATCACTGGCGCTCCTGTGCGTGCTGGTTATGTTTTCCTTTCTTGATTAACTGATGCCAGGTGCTTCTTGATTCGAAGGGCCTGCTACCCGATTTTCACTCAAACCCTACTGGTCCTTGGTATATGTTGTCTGATGTGTGCTGTCTAAGTAGACAGTCTGATTGGCCCCTCTGCCCACTGTCTCCGTTGGGGGTTGAACCTCCCAACTGCCACTACCGCCTGGGATGCGTGCTATTCATGTCTGGACTGTTGGTGGTTCTTTTCTTTTTCTTTCTTGTGTGAGGCGTGTGCTGGTTCTTTGGCTGTGTCTGTATGCTGTAGTAGGGAGTGCATGTGTAGAACACAAAGCAGTGTGTTGTTGGATTTTCCACTCTGCGAGGAATCCTCCGATAGCACATTTGGGTAAATAAACACAAGAAAAACTAAATGAAAATATAAAAGGAAAAAGCATTTCCTTAATGTATAAATGAATATTTGTACGATTAAATTAACACTGACAAAATGTAGTTGAATTGTGTTATTTACTTTGTCTATTTTCCTTTTTCTTGCCCATCCCAGTTGGTGCTCCCCAACTGCAGAATATAAGCGCACACATCTGACCCAGTTTGTGACAAGGTACGCTGATGGCTTATCAAACAGGACTGGCATGCCCCGTACAGATGTCTTTTTCTATGAAGGGAAACTGAACTTGGAAAGAAAGTTGCCCACTTAGGCATAAGTCACCAACTCCTCTCCTTATGCCCACATTTTTAGGTCTTGCTTGACTGCGTGGCTGACTGTATACCTATTGTTGCTACTTCTATTTTTTTTTTAAATGTACATCGAGTGGTGTCTGACTCTGCTAAGAGGAATATTTCTTTTCCACCTCATGCCATTGGAAATTTGGTGTGTGCATCATTCAATCTCATGTGGCATTTTTTGCATGAGGGATGTTTTTTTTCTCATCTCCAAACGTACTGAATCATGCCATTCATTTCTTTATCTCGTAGATGCGTTGTATTCAGATTTTTTTTTTCACTGCTGTAGTTTTCAAACTTTTATTTAATCAGAATGCTGAGCGCACCCTGTTTTTCTTAGAAACCTACACTCCTGTATTTTTTCTGAAAAATCAGCATCTTTCATGGATAAGAGCACAAATAGGCTGTCACTTAGCAGGTAGGGTTTGACTGGCCATAAGGAATTCAGAAACAGATCCCCGAGTTGAAGACCTCAGAACCTATTTCTTCGTGTGGATATATGGAAGGATGTTATGTTATTTTCCAGCCGGACACCCATTTATGAGGGATCACACACAGTTATCTTGTAGAGACATATAATTTGTCCCCAAACCTCGATACAGTCACTCATTCACTACTCTCACTCTAGACAGTAAGGGATGGTTCGAAGGGGGGGCCGGAGGGTGAGTGGGAGGGGGTCGTGCTTCAGTTATGAGATGCCATCAGTGATGACATTGTCATTTAAGATGTCAGATCATGAAGCGTGCACAGTGGTACTTTAGCTAACATTTGTGTAGCTAACTAAATTGCCAATTTCTTGAGATTTGTTGTGTGATCCTTTAAGGGACTTATTGAGGGGGTTTTAAGATGTTACATTCTTATGAGCAGAAACTATACTTTACCCTTAACGTTAATATGTTTTTTTTTTTTTTTAAATATGCTTCACCCCTTATAAAAACTGTTAGTACTATGTAGTGCTTTCTGCACCAGCCGGAGTAAAGTTCTACTTTCCTTCCAAGTTTGGTGTAATTCTGCTCAGAGGCATTCGTTGGTAAGTAAAGATTTTTTGTGGGAGTTTCCATATTCTCACACAAAGGGGAAATCCTTTTTGATGGGTTGGTCAAGGCAATTTGCATAAGCCTTTCCTCTGGTCCAATTCTGAATGCAATTTCCTATTAGACACTGTGCAACAATGACGATCCTCATTGTTACGGACTACAAACGCACACTCCCATCCCCCGACCCTTCTTCTGTGTTGGTGTGCATTCTCTCTTCCACCAAGTGCATTGGTGCACAGCAGCAGAAACACCACCCACTTATAAATGCCTAACTCTGTATTGTATAAAGTAAGCCGCCACTTCAAGGATAACATTTGAAGTCTTGATTCATGCGACTGCCATGAATCAAGACTGTGAGACTATGAATTTTCTCCCTGATGTGCTGGCTTTATTTGTACTTTATACAGTGCAGTGTTTGGATTGTATTCACTGGAAAATGAGGGATAACGCAAAGTCATTTTTAACTTTGGTTGTAATATCATGTTTAAACCTCAGAAATCTAAAACTGAAAAAAACTCTGAAATTTGCAAGTTATGTTCAGGAAACAATTCATAAGTATCACACCAGCATACAAAGATAACTGGCACATCAGATGCAATGCTCTTAACTTCATCCGTATAGAAAGACACAGTTACACATGTTATAAATCATCTCACAGAGGATAATATACATCACATTACCCATACCTCTTTGAAAATGCCAACTATGAATTTAGCCCTCTTTCTTAAGAAAAATGGTTTTCGATTTCCATGTTAATCAATCCTTCTCTCTAGTGACTTTCTTTCAAAATCTGCCCTCTCTACCAGAGACCTTTACACATATTGGATGTTGGGTTTTGTGATTCCCTCCAGATAGAGCCAAGTTACATCCCAAAATCTAAACAACTCTTTAAAAAGTATGGGACCATTCATTCTAGTTTAGCTAACTTTGAACAATCAACTTCTTAGTGAACGTTATGTTTTTATTTTACTTGTAGAGCTTTTAACTTCTTGTTTCTGCATTTTGACGATAAAGGGACGTGTATAGCAGAAGCGTCTCCTCCTTTAGAGCGGAGTAGCATTGTCACCCTGGGAATAATGCCCCCAGGCACTGCCCAGAGATGAAAAACAAAATGGTGATAATTTATCAGCATTTAAATTTTTTCCCCTGTCCTGAACAGAGTGTCAGGACGGGTGGGGCTACCCAAGTGCCAGCAGCCGGGAGGAGGATGGACTGCCTGTGCAGTTGTTTAAAGTGCGCATGTTCCTTTGGCTGGCCACCTTGCAACGGCCAGCCATACATGTGCACTTTAAGCTTCTGTAAGCCAGCTGTCTTAAGACAGCTGGTTAGAGAAAGCCCAGACCTCCAATGCCCTCTGGAGCAGCAAGAGAGGCCGCTCCCCACAATCTTGGCGCTGCTTTCATGTGGTTACCAACATGAGAACAGTGCCAGGATTGGTTAAGGTAGTTGGATGGGGCCTGAGTTGGAGGCTGGAGCAAAGAAGGAAACCGGAGCGAAGAGGACGTGTTAGTTACAGACTTCCAACAAGGGGTGTTTTTACATTTTTTATTTATTTTATTTCCCTGCCCCTCCTTACATGTAGCTCGCGTGCATGCGCCCCCTCAACCTGTTTGCATGCCCCATCACTCTTGGTGGTTGCAAGCCGCTCCTGATATTTAGCAAGTATATATACCTGCCACCAAACAAACAAGTGCGTGAAATGAAACAAACTGGCTTCAGTGCAGCGATTGAGATGTTAAGATATTCTAGAGTTTTGCTGCCGTCATAGGAAAGGAACAGTCACAAAGGGAGCCTTTCTTGCAACTGAATTTAAAAAGACATTGAAACATCTCAAGGAACACATGGACTAGTAAGGTGTACATTTTATGGCTGTGACTGAAGATTACTGCCAATGACTGACTTTATGCACAGTACTCACTGCATTGAAAGCCAAATGAGTGGTTGACAGCCAATGTAGGGATCTGAGCAGATGTGTGATATGTTCTCTTTTAGCTGTCCTAGTGACAAACTGGAGGACAGTATTTTGAATTAGGTGAAAGCGATGGAGGAATCTTCTGGGAATTCCAGGTAAGTAGAATTAGCGTAGTCAGTCCCTAATTGGAAGTGGGGAATTTGTTACTGTGAAGTGTATACTGGAATTAACAACAGTAAAGGTTTGTTTAAGAACGCACAACTGGGCAAGGCATGTAGAGGCAACTCTCATAGTTGGGGCCTCTAATGATCATGTGGCTCAAGAACAGTCCCAGATTGTGTAGCAAATTCGAGGGCATGTGCGGGGAGCCCATTGTTTCCAATCACATTGACTTTACATGAATATGTACACAGAATCAAAGCCTTTGTGTAATTTAGCCTTAGGAAAATATTCACCATACACTACCAAACAACTGACAGAGCTTCTGCTAAGGTGCCCGTTTTGGCAAGGTTTTAAGCCTTTTAGTGCAGTAGACTAAGTATAAACTGGGTGTCGTCCTTGTTCGTATGGCAGCCCACCTCTTCTTCATGGAATAATAGCACAAGGGGTCACATTTTAAGGCTGGAAAAGAAAAGGGGAATGTATGCATGGGTACATCTTCAAGTGAAAATACTGGTGCCTCGCTGTGATTTCATGAGCACCACCAACCAGTGAGGAGGTATCTATAAAATATTGCAGAGGACTGAAGAGACGAGATAAAAAAATGACTGGATGGAAGATCCAACAGCGGAGATCTGGGAGAATAGCTGTAAATCTGTACATTTAAGCCAAGTTTCTTCCCTGTTACCTGACCCACAAAGTATTACTGAAGAGCACTCATTAGCCATTTGGTGTGCAGCTCCTAAAGAATGCTTAAGACCACTGACCTTGTAGGCAGAGAGCTTGCAAAAATGCAATTGATGATTGAACTTCTGGTATATTTTACAGAAAGCACCACTAAATCTGTTGATGTGACATCTTCAAATTGTCTTATAAGTGCTCACAAATAAGTTAACTATGAAACATCTGTCAAGATAACAAAGGATAAGATATGCAGTAGCCTGTTCTATACAGGTATTTCTAAAGCATTAAACTATCTCAACAACAATGAAGCACTGAACCTGGGCGGGAACCACTGGGCCAAATGTGTGGATGGTGAAACCTATTGGGCAGAGAACTGTTGTTCTTCGAAGAGGTGAGTTTTCAATTCTTTCTTGGCACTTATCTAAAATGTTTTGGATAGGTGTTACTGGATAGGACATCACTGAGATTACACATCACCACCAATGATCTAATCTATTGCAATACTGTGTAAGAACAATTATAATGTATACTGTGGATGTCTAGCAAGCACAAGAAATAATTGAACTCCCCCTTACATCTCCAAGAAAAGTCAAGTAACTATATGTAAATGTAATGCTTGGAAGAATGTTCAAATGCTGCTGTGCGTGAGAGATAATAAGATTGATGAAACACACTAGGCACAGTAGAGCTATGGAGCCAGGCTGCAGGAAGAGGATCATTTTCACTCAAAGGTGTGAGCCCTCAAGGTGTGAGACCTGAACCTCACAGCGATGGAATCGTATGCAGTTACAAATGTATTATGTGTGTACAAGATACAGGGCGACTGCCAATATAATTTGTATTTGTTTGGAGTTACACAAAAGGTAAAACATTTTTATCTTTCTCTAATATTTTAAGCAGAGTATACAAAGAGAAGATATTTAAATTGATTTTGTATGTTGCATCTGGTAAACCTTGGAACCTGTTTCCTAGTTTGACTCTGAGCTACAAAAGTCTTCACTAATCATACAGTTGAGCAGTTGGGTGTGTGCAAAACCTGAAACAATGTATGCAATCACTGTTGATCATATTGTGTATATCAGCAACTTAGTTTAAGTGCATAGCAGTACTAGTGGGTCATGTGAGAAGATTGAAGCTTTTAAACTGTTTTATAAAATTTGTTTGTGGCATGTGTAGCTGTAGATAGACATGCTGTGCATACTGCTGCCATCTAGTGTCGAGCTCAGATGTATGCAACTATTACTGGTAACGCATGCGGCCATTGGCTTCATTGCTAGATTATTTTGTTTATTTGGAGTTCCGGTGTGTATGAACAGGGATCCAGGTCGATGCCTCTCGGTGTTCGCTCACCTTTGAACTTCTCCATACCTATAGGAAAACATATGCTGTCTGCAGAATATGCCCTGGTGTTGCAACCTCCAGTGGGCTTGGTGACCAAATTCTTCTTGATGCCCTTCAGGGCCTTCAAGCTCTGTCTTTAGTTCTCAAGAATGCAGTAATCGTAATGTAAAGGACCCCTCTCCAGTACTGCCCTCAGTGTGGAGCAAAGTACCCCTGGGCATAGCTCCATCCGGTTTGCAAAATCTGTCCACAGAGCACATCGAGGCTTCCTGTGCGGCGTGTCGGAGCTGCGGATCTAAAAGACCCTAAGGTGCAGAACCGTACAACATTTGGCTTGATGCTCCATGACCCAGCAACAAAGCGGTGATACCCCTTACCTCTTCAGAGACTGCAATGTCGAGGAGGAAGAACAAACAGGACCCTCTGCCGAGCAGGACCGCCCCATCAGCCCCGAGCTGAGCTTGTGCTCAAGAGTCGGAGTCAAAGTCCATCTGACAAAGACATCGACTGTGAGTACCACCGACCCTCAACCCCGGTTCCAACACTGCACTCAGGCATAGCACCACCTTTGAGGGTGGCTTTGGGCATCAAGCACAGCAACCAAGCCACAACTTCTGGTCCACCACTGCCCAAGGGCTTTGGATCTTACACCGATTTCGTCTTTGGCACCAAACGTGACACTGGGGACCCAGCATGCATGGCCCACATCACCCTCTACACTGTGCATGCCCTCAGGTCCAACAGCTTAATCGGTACCGGAAATGGCATCTGTTCTGGCGGGGCAGAAACTATCTTTGTTGACAGGGCCGATGCACAAAGCTCCATCCTCCGAGGCCTCTGACAACCGAGAGCAGCAGATCTTTCAGCAAGGGAACATCCGCATTTGAGGCCTGGCTCCGCGGCCGAGTCATCACCTGGGCTGTCTCCACACCTCCCTGAGATTTTGGGAGCCAGAGTGACCCCTGCTCTACTTCAGGAGTTTTATGAGGTCATGCACCTCATTTGAGTGGCCTGCTGGCATGCCTTGGGGCCCTGTGGTTTCGGGAGGGGACCCTACTGGATCCACACCAGCAGCTCTTGTCGTGAGGAACACTTGGGCCTGAGTTGGTTCCTATTTCTTAGCTTCTTTTTACATTTCATGTTTTGCACATTTAGCTGCCTTACTTTTAGCAATGAGAGTTTATACAGTTTACTTCACTTTGCCTGCATGATATTCTTCCAGGAATATATTGTACACGTTCCTTGTTTTAGTTAGCCTTTTCTTGACATGCAGCTAGTACATTCTGTTCAAGGCTAGGAACCTAGTGCACAATATTACAGTGCTTGTGTTGCCCATTCAGGAGGCTGCTTCGAACATCTAGACATAGCATTGATGATGCAGTGACCTGGAGTAGGCAGGAGGCATTCCAGCTGCGACAGTCGTGGACAAATGCTGTGTCTTACATGGAGCTCGGCTGGCAGTAATGTACAAGCTGCTGGAGAGGATTGAAGTCTAATCTACAAGCTGACTCCTGACACCATTTCGGGGTTTGGGGCTAAGGCTGATCCTTTAGATCAGGCCAGGAAGATCTGTACCCCAGGTATGTTCTCAGAATAGTTTTAGGGTTCAGTAGGAACCTCTAGAGCTCATTGACCATGGTTGGATTGTTCATTATCTTTACCATGTTTATAATGCTGGCAGCTGCTTTGTTTCAACTGCCTAATTATCACAGCCAATCCTCTCTGCAAGATTACGATTGTTTCAATAAATGTGTTGAAAAATTATCTCATATCTCTTGTGTTTTGCCTGGGCATGCTTGAGAAATACAGCAAAATGGTGAGATCTGTTTCCATGACTTCCCTGGAGAGTCAGAGTGACATGTTCAGGTTGCCATAATCACCTTTCACCCGGGCAAGATTGGGTGTGTAGGTGAGGCACCATGAGCTACCCGGAAATCAGGCTGATAGTCTCTGATGGTGTGGAAGGACTCAGTCCCCACATTATTAAGTTCTGCCGTCCTAATACATAGTCCTATTATCCTAGTATGAACAGTTCAAAACTCTGGCCTCTGCGCCAGTCAGGCAACTTGGATCCTTTCCTGGATCTGGACTGGTGCGAGTTGTACTATTTCAACCTTCCCAGGTGCCGGTCCTGATGTCAATGCCCACCAGTGACGCCGCCCCCATTCTGATCTCCTGACATTTACACAGAGCTAGAGAAGTGTCACCCGACTGACTGGAGCCCTGCCTTCCATGCCAGAGCCTGAGCCCTATTCTAATGGACTTAGGCTCAGGAAGGATTGGGAGGGGTCAGTAGACACCGAAGAATACCAGCCTATCGACCCAAATATGGACTGGTGTGAGGTTTTGGTGGAAGCCAGCGGACTGGAAACATCTCCAGATACTGGCATGCTTTCTCCCCCTATCATGGCTATAGAGGAGGGAACATTGTCATGGAGATGAGGCATAAGCAAAGTTGATGAAGCACAAGTATATATATTTTTTTAAACCTTTATTTTTTTAGTTTTCAAACAACTTGTAGCAGTCAGTTGTTACGTACAGTACAGTTGAGCCCTTAGATTTTAGGTTCCAATATCTGCATAGTCATACACACACATATTTCTCAGTAGCATCCATTGTACAGCATCACATAACATGCCCCGATTGCTGCCCTCCCACCCCTCCTAGTTCCCTCAGCGGGCCCCAGGGAATTCCACCTTCCCACCCTTATCAGTAACTGATTCATCCTTACTCTGATAGGTCATCCGTGACAGGGACCAGGAAGGCCATGCACATTTTCCCCCACACCTGCAGGTGCTCTGCTAATTTCTCATCCCACCTGCACTTACTCATGTGAGCCTCTTCCGACAACGCCCACTCATGGACATCCCTGTTCCAGAGGTCTATTGATGGGGTCCTCTGTCCCATCCACAGGATTGCCACGAGGTGCTGGGCCAGCACCAAGGCCAGCACCAAGGAACTTATATGCCACACAGCTGCGTTTGGGTTTCTTGATAAGGGCGAGTAGGCACTGCACGGTATGCAGTCCACGGGTATTTGTGTTGTTTTATTTCATTCCGCCACTACCTGTGTCCAAAATGTCTGAACTGCCTGACAATACCATGCTAAATGCATGAAGTATGCTCCGTGCTTGCTACGGCGCGGGCATCTGTTGTGCCTAGTAGGTATCATGAGGTGCAGCTTCTTGGGTGTGAGATATGTTCTGTGGAGAAAGTTATAAT
Source organism: Pleurodeles waltl (assembly GCF_031143425.1). Classification (NCBI taxonomy): domain Eukaryota; kingdom Metazoa; phylum Chordata; class Amphibia; order Caudata; family Salamandridae; genus Pleurodeles; species Pleurodeles waltl. Next base: position 587,423,091 of record NC_090445.1, read on the forward strand.
ACACTAGTTTGAAGCAGGTGTTACTTGACACTGCATGCGTAAGGCTGCAAATGTTAGCCCAGCCCCGGTCACCCAGCGGTTCTTGTAAATCTGTGTCCTTTTCGGTGCGTGCTCAGCTCGGGGGCCCTGATATGTCTTTTCTCATTGCCCTATACAGTAACGTTATAAGGTGTTGCCCCGACCCGCAGTTCAGAACAATGTCCAATATGTGTGTAGTTTGTGGTGTGTCCTGATACATATGAGTGCCAGTTTCCTTTTGCCACCTCTGCAATTTCAGCGTAATGTAGGAAGTTCCCTGGGCGGAACGCAAAGGCCTCACATGCTTGCTCATAGGTAATGAAATACCTCGATATAGGTCTCCCATCGGGCCACAACCGCCCTCCCTCCATGCCTGAAAGGACATATGATTGATCATGTGAGGTATTGCTTTCAGTATCCATATGGGCAGTTCCTTATGAAAGGGGCCCTCTTTAGTGCCGTCTCAACAAAGTCCTGCCATATTTTGGCCGTGTGCCGAACTACATAAGGCCTATCACTGGTCACATCCGCACCCTCCATAAGGATTGCCGGAAGTTGTTCCACATCCACGGAACCCTCTAGGAGTCGCCCTTCCTACGTGTCCCCATCCATGAACCAAGTAGCTGCATATTGTATGTAGGAGGTCAAATAATAGAGAAGCTGATTTGGTACCTCTAGTCCTTCATTTTCAGATTCTCTGGTCTTTGTAGTCAGTGCTACTCTGCTACAGCGGCCTGTCCAGAGCAAAGAGATGAGCAGTGAGTTTAATTTTTTAAATTTCTGCTTGGGGACAGGACAGTGTGTATTTTGTAGTGTATATAAGCATCTAGGCAACAGCACCATTTAAGAAATAGCCAGCCTGCCCATCAATGAGAGTGGTAATGTGTTCCAGAAAGTGATTGACTGTTCCAGGGCATCAAGCACCCGCTCGATGTTGAGCCAGAGTTGTTGCTGCTCAGTATGAGCCACCTGGATCCCCAAATAATGAAAGTGCTCAGTCTCCCAACGCAGGCCCAACTGTGGGAGCTGGTTTTGTGGAGTACTAGCCGTGCCAGCTATTGGGAATAGTAAAGATTTATTTCTGTTGAAGCAGAACCCAGACACGTCCCCAAACTGCTCTAAAAGCCACAAAAGTATGGGCACTGCTACACTTGGGGAGGTAATTTCAAATAACGCATAATCAGCATACAGGGACACTATGTGATCAGCAGCCCCTACTTGGATGCCCCAGTCCCTAAGACTATGGCATGCCTACACCCCCGGGGTTCTATGGCAAGGGCAAAAAGGAGGTAGTGAAGGGGGACAGCCCTGTCTCGTCCCGTGGCCCAGGGACCAGACCGCTGATCACGTACGACCCACATGCATCCTAGCAACTGGATTAGTGTACAGTAGTCTAACCCAGACCCGATAATATGGGCCTATACCCACCTATTCTAGCACCTGCAGCAGGTAGCCCCAGTCCACCGTATCAACGGCTTTTTCTACATCTATTGATACTAATACCATTTCTGTAGTTCTGGGCTCAACTTCGTGAAGGAAGTGTGTTAAGCGTCTCAGATTCCTACCTGTATGCCGGCCTGGAATGAATTCACATTGTTCCTCATGCACCAACTGTGACATATGGGGTGGCAGTCGATTTGCAAGCAATTTGCAGAGAATTTTAACGTCTGTATTAATTATTGTAAGTGGCCTAAAGGCAGTTTGATCTGATGCATCTCCCCACAGTTTTCAGAAACATACAGATTTCCCCTTCCCGCTTGGTTGGGGGCAGGACCTCCCTTTTTATTATTTTTTTATACGCTACCTGAAAGACCTCCAAGAGGTTCTGCGTTACTGTAGCTGACAAGGCTTGCCACAAGTCATGGGGGAGCCTGTCTCTTTCCAGGGGCTTAGCCTGCGAGAGCTGTCCCAGTGCCATTCTCAATTCCTCCAAGGAAACAGGGGCGCCTAGCTCATCCATGGCCTGCTGGGACAGCCTGGGAAGGCCCACGTCCCTCAGAAATGGAATGTATGTTGCAGGCACCAGAGCGGGGTCCACTGTGCACACTCTGCATAAGTGCTGATGAAACACTTCCAGGACCCCGGCCATCGTAGTGACCTTGGCTCCATCACCGGACATCAAATGTGTGACCACAGGGGGCATGTTCTCCCTCTGTAATATCCAGGCGAGTAAGTGTCCTGATTTGGCACCCTCCCTGTGTAATCGCTGCCTGTATATCATTTGAGCGTGTACTTATCCAGTCTGTCCCATATATCACCTATTCATCTAAATAGTTTTATTTCTCCAGGTTGTGTCCCCATGACCGGTGAGTCCCCAGTCTGCAAAGTTGCCAACTAGGCTACCTCCTGATCCAGTTCCTGCCCCAACTGCCTCTGTACCCGCACACGAGGCCCCTCAACACCACCTTCAGTGTGTCCCACTCTGTGACCCTACTTTTTGTGGTACCCCAGTTGTGAGCTACATAATCTGTCAGTGCTACTGAGATAGAATCCCTGCCGCCCTGGTCCTCCAATATGTCAGGCGATCTGCTCCAGGACCTATCCTCTGTAACGGTTCTCCCCATGGCCTCATGCAACTCACTGGAGAGTGGTCTGGCAAGAAACGTGCCAAATGTATTACCATCATATCTTCCACCTGTGACATTCCTGCAACAAAAATTCTATCTAACCTACTGTGCGTATGATGTGTGGTGGAGTAACAGGTGTATGTCCGTCGCGTGTGGTGCAGGTGTCGCCAGATGTCCAAGGCTCCCCTCAGTGCCGCCGTCATTAGAGGCTTAGTGCCTGCTCAAGGAGGGGTCCTATCCTGCTCTGAGTCTAGGATACAATTAAAGTCCCCCAGCCACAAGCGCAACGCATCAGTTTGCTGCACTAATAAATCCTGGATACCAAGGAAGGAGGAGTCATTGTCTGTGTTCAGGGAGTATGTATTTAGTATTGTGTGGTTGCTCTCAGCTAACTTCCCTTGTATGAGGGTAAACCTCCCCTCAGGATCTGCTTCTATATATGTGAGGGTGAATGGGATCAACGGGTCAATTCAAATAAAGCACCCCGTTGGTAAAGTTGTATAAGGATGCATGATATAATTCCCCCTCCATTTCTTCCCTAGTTGCGCAGCCCCCTCCTCGTTCAAGTGCGTTTCCTGTAGGCATGCAATGGTTACTCAATCCCTCTGGATTTGTGCCACTTAATGTATGTCCCCAATTCCCTGACATTCCATGTCAGAACTGTCAAATCGGGATTCTCCATAATGTACTCAGTATCATCTGATCAGGTCACTCCCTTTCCTACAATAACCTCTCCCAACTGCTGCAGTACTTACAACATAAACAACAATATAATAGACTCCCTCCTCCCCACACCCTCGGGCAAGGATAATTCAACTAGGCATTCATCCATGCCCACCTCAATCTGTGGAAGGACTCACACAGTTACCCAACCAATCCAACAGGAATTGGTATCTCAAACAATAATGCAGCATCCCAGTCGACAGCATCCCCATAGGTTGTCCACAGTTGCTTTGTAACTCTCCTTATCAGTTCAAGAGCAATCCCTGTCTATTTCTTGGTGACAGTTGTTATACTTTTCGCACATGAGTGGTTTCTCACACACTCTCAAACAGAATCAGCGTCTGCCTGCTGTTTGTATCCATTCCATTGGCAGCCCATGCCACCAGCTGCAATCCCCCTACCTGATATTCACCCAGCATGTACTTCCCCATTCCTTAGCCAGGAGCAGCTATCTCCCTCCTTGCTCACTACATCGCACCTCCCACCTCAGAGTCCGTCAGTGTTTCTGGGACAATGTCTGATTTGAGGCTAATTGCTTCTATGTCCATACCATCTACCTCTGTCGTCCTTTTCTCCTCGGGCCTGGATTCCCCAGCCTCTCTTGCACTGAGCTGCAGTGTCCCATCTTCGTGCACTGTGAACCTTCGTTGTATCTGTGGATTCACTTGGGAGCCATTGTGTCCGTCTCCCTCTGGTTCCCCAGGATTTCTTGTGGTTGGCGCCAGCCTGTGATGCAATCCCCTCACCCCACACTTCCAGCCACTCCAATGCTTCACTCAGGGTATCAAAGAAGTGGGCCTTCCCCTGAGCAACCACTTTCAATTTTGCAGGGTACAGGAGCATGTACTGAAGCTGGAGTGCTCTCAGTTTTTGTTTGACTGCAACACACGATTTACGTTGATCCTGTACCTGTTTGGTGTAGTCCGGATAAATGTTTATTTTACTGTTGCCATATGTCTGAGTAGGTCATTCTTGAGCTGTCCTAAGGATCCAATCCCTCTCACAGGTAAGTATTTTTGCTATTGTGGCTCACGGCGGGGTCCCAGGCGGTGGCAGAAGCACCAGCACCAGCACCCTAAGGGCTCTTTCCACCACAAACAGTTCAGAGAGTCCCGTTGGTTTAAACTCAGTGCGCACCCAGTCTTCTAGGAATTTTTTGGTTCTCCTCCGTGCGTTCTGGGAATCCCAGCAGTCGTATGTTACTCCACTAGGCCTGGCCCTCAGCATCCTCCACTCTTCTCTCCAGGGCCCTTGTAGTTGCGGTCAACTGTGTCATTTGCAGCTTAAGGGTCTTCATCTTTCCCTGCATCTCCATGACTTCTTCAGCGATCTTTAGCATGTCCGCTCGCAGTAGATTGACGTCACTTGACACCTTCACAATTTTGTGCTTCAGAGTTGGAGAGAGGTGTGGGTTGGCGGGGGAGGGGGGGGATTCCATGCAGCACTGATGGCAGGCTGCATGCATTCAGTCACTCTCCCCACAGCCGGCTCTCACGGACACCTCGATTTGATCCACTCTGACGCAGGCGGGTCCAACCCCCAGACATGGCAACTCTGTCCTCCCACACATACCACAGGCCTCAGTGCCCCACTGTTGCTATCCTCTGCTGCCCTATTGCATCAGTCTCCCCACACCTGCCTGTCCTCACAATCTCTGCATCTGTTGATGCATATGCTGCTCCAATTTTAAATTTTTTTGCTTTGCGAACGTAAAGGCAGGATTATGTAGGATTATGTTGTAATTTACAGGGCGATCGCCCAGGAGCTCAAGGTCTCTTGTCCCGTCTACCATGTTGCTTGGCTCCACCCCCCCAAGCACAAGTATAGAAGGTAGTTCAGCAGGGTACCTGAAACATCCCAGCCACCACATGAGCCAGATTCCAGCTGACACCCACTGTTCATTCCATCCCTCCATTCTATGTTCTCAGAATTCTTATATGCAATCATTCTGTTTACTAAAATACAACCTGCTTAAGTATAAGGATACTATGCATCTCCCCTCATTTTTAATTTTTTTGTACCGTAAAATAAGCCTGTATACATACATGTGAAGCAAGTTATGATACAAGAGATGGAGAAAAAGAAAAGTTTTACAATGGACCTAAAACAAATATGGCGCATGCAACCTTAGTATGATGCTATTAACCAAATTACACATAGCCCTCTACGAATTTAGGTGGGACCACCACTCGCTCACTTCTTCTCGCCCTGATTTTCACTCAAGTTTGCGAACTTGGAACCTACACTGCCAAATTATGGTGCCCCACCACCAGTTATTCAACTTTCAAATGCAATTGTAATCTAGATTTATGAAGTTGTGAAACAATTTATTAACTCTGAATGGTGAGGATAGTTTTGATAACCCACCCTATCTTTGAGGATACTTTACTCTCACCATGTCTCCCACATTTACTTAAGTGTGATAAGTTGAATGCCAATTGTCAAAATGTTGTTTTCTTCTCAAAACCTTTTCAAGTTGTGCATTCCCCTACCCATTATCGACTAGACACGCATCCAAATCCTTACAATAAATCCTAGACGGATACATCAAAGTATTACGTTTTCTGTCTCTAAACAAGTCAAAGCGTTCTTCACCTGTGACAGAGTGAGGTGTCAGGCGTAGATTTCCACCCTCTCAAGGACTTATTTGCTCCAATCTTTATTTTGGAATTTAGAAATCTGTATGGATTCTTTCAAGACTCTGTTGCATCTCTCCACCATGCTTTTGGTTTTGGGATGGTAAAGAGAACATTTCTTTGTGTTTGATACCTTTCCGGGACAAAAATTCCCCTATTTCTCTTGAGACTAATTGTACCCCATTATCCCCCAGAATACAATCAGGAAATCCCTGTCTGCTACAAATTTCTTTGAGGAACCCAATTACGCAGCCTATCTCTATACTTTGTGTGATGTGTATTTCTGGACAACGTGAGAACATATCCATCAGCACAATCATATAAGATTGGCCTATCCTACTTGTGACAGGTCCCAAAATACCCATAGCTACCTCTTCCCATACTCTCTCCAGAGTGTCTCCCACTACCATGGGCTGTTTTCACAGACTTTATTGCTTGATCTGCACTCTATGCAGTCTCTAACGACTCTCCCTGGTGACATATTTGAACTAATTTTCCTCTGACGCAACTAGAAAGGACTAAATTCATGGCCCCCCACAACATACCTTCACACACTGACAGTTTATTCCTCACATTCCAGTACTCCTTCACGCCTGCCTTCCAACTTTTGTCAATAATCCCAATCAGTTCTTGTAAGAGTTTTCTCTCCCAACCGTACCTTCCAGTCATCCTCACTGATGATGCCCTCAGGGACTCCGCAGATTTTGAACTCTTCAGATTCCTATAGATCATTCTCCACATCTGCTTCTGTTTCCACCTGTTTCCACCTGTTCCGAAACCATACATGATAGGCAGTCCAGGGATGTACGCAACCACGAAATCATAGTCTTGTAGGGCCACCACCCATTTGCAAGTATCTATTTTCAAGACCAACTAAGGCTCTGGAAATCAACATGATTGTTTTTTCTTCACCACCAATTACCTGTTTAAGCACCGTTCCTAGCGCTTTTACAAAATACGTCCTTGAGAGGCTTATGATTGGTCCTCACCACAAAGTCCATTCCCCATAGAAACGTCTTCAATTTCTGTTTTGCCCAAAAAGTACACAGCCCTCTTTCAATGACAGAGTATCTATTTTCAGGGCCAACTAAGGCTCTGGAAATAAACATGATTGTTTTCTTTTCTTCACCACTTATCACCTGTTTAAGCACCGCTCCTAACCCTTAGGAACCAGCATCCGTAAGCAAGATTGACTTTTACATAGTGTTAGTACTCTGCAGCGAGGTGGCATTACATAGAGCATTCTTTGTCTTGAAATTCAAAATCACACTGCGAAGACCATACAAACTTTACTCCTTTCTTTAGTAGGGCTTTTAGATTGTGCCTTCAGTTGGCAAAGCATGGAACTAATTTATTATAGTATACGGCCATCCCCAACAACTTGGTTAAATCATGTTTATTGTCTGGAACATGCAAATTCCCAATACTTTTTACTAACTGCTCGTTACGCATGACAGTGCCCTTAGCTTATGTCCCAAATACTCAATCGCGTTTTGTTTAAGCTTGCAGAAGGTTTCCCTTACGGTAAGCCTTCCACCCTGAACCTTTCCAAGACCGGTCTCAAGCTACAATCATGTTCCGCCTGTATAGAACCATAGATCAGTACATCATCTTGGTAAATTCTTTACCCCAGCAATGTTTTCCAATTCATCTTCCATTGCCTTTTGAAAGACAACTGCAAGCAGTGTGCGCAATGGTCAGCTGGCATAATCCTAGTTGGAGTGCACACTCTATGCTTAGCTGCCTCCCTTGCTCGTGCTGCTTTCACACACAGCTGCTGAGACGATGTCCACACATCCTCGCGACGTTCTTGAGACTCTATGGTTGCGTGACAGCTTATACGTTTTTTTATTAAAAACAATTCAAATAGCAACCATAAAAACTGGATGTTGTAAAGTGCCCCTTTTTAGATCGTCCCCCCCACTTTTTGCTGTCAGATGCTTGTTTTTGACCCGTCAGTGTACTATGGCCTGCTAACCAGGCCCCAGTACTAATGCTCTTTCCCTTAAAATGGTTTGTCAAATTGCATAGGCCACCTAACAAGCACCTAACCACCCCTGTAGGTCCCCAGTAAATGGTAATCGGGGTACCCAGGGCAATGGGTGGTAAAGGGGGTACAAGGGCTGCAGCACTGATTGTGCCACCCTGTGTACTCCAAGTAAAAGAGACCCTGCAGAGCTGTCATGTCACGAGTGCAACTCTGCCCTCACCCGGTGAAGGCAGAGTCCCTGTTACTGGTATGTGCTGGAGCACATATGCTCCCGTGCTGGCATCTAAAATGCGATGCCGGGCCTGAGTAATAGGCGGTCCATTGGATAACATGGACTGGCATTTGACCACTGCTCAGATGACCAGCTCTGCAATGGCCCAGCCGAATCCCGTCGTGTTTGGTCTTAAACATTGTGCTTTTTAACCTTGAACACGATGCCCATGTTTAGGATTAAAAAGCGGATGCAGAGTTACCAAGTCCTGTACTGTATTTAGGACACTCCCGAGCCGCTGCCGCTACAGACAAGAGTCTGACCTTCTGCTGGTGGTGCTAGCACCTTGGCAGGATGAAAGACAAAGAGCCTGGGCAGGAAGGAGGTCACACCTCCCCCCCCCCCCCCCCCCACCCCCCACCCAGACTGGCTAGTGAGAAAAGCATTGGGTGGTAAGCCTCAAAGGCTTCACCTTCTTTTGATGTGTACCCCCAGTGGAGAACAAAGCTGTTCCTGCCCTGCCTAGCTGCGCAGGCTGGAAATTAGCGTGCAGCCTCATGGGACTAGCCACATCCTGAGGGTGGGTTAGCAGATCTGCACAGCTGAGGAAGGGTTCTGCCATCTTGGTAGACCCTAATAATAGTGGGTTCTGGGTAGAAAGTGATGTACTCCCACATGAAGTCATCACTGCAGGGGTGGATTAGCTGAAGAGACTAGTAACCCATTGGCCCCTCTCCCTCACACCCTTAAGCGTCCCCTAACACAGGATTAAAGGGCCTCCCCTAGCACCAGAACTTAGATCTTAGCCTGAAAAGAAGAAAAGCGTAAAGAGACGTCTACACCAACAACAGTACTTGGACTCCAGCCCCGGTGCAAAGAGGACACAGAGTGACCTAATTAGATCAGTATTGGAACTACGTGCTCCATGTGTACCAGAGGAGGAGACTCTTTGGTTCCAGCAAGAGGGACCGCAGTGGACATCGAAACTCCAAGGAAGACTCCCCTGACTGATGTTACCAGGTGGTACCAGTCCCCTGTAAACTGCAGGAGTAAATGTGGGCTGATATTGAATAACTGGTACCTGACAGGGTCTGTGTGACTGAGCCTAAAGAAACTCATTATAAGAGTGGGATTGAGGCCCGTGCCAAGTTTCAAGCCTTTACTCCCTGCCAAACGAACTCCAGCTGCAAGAAGGACTGTGGACCACCCTTGTAGCTTACCAAGCCTTGTCTGTCGCCTGCCCGGAAACCGACGGCCACACGATGTTCACCGACTCCAGGGAACCCACCCTCCCCAGCATAGAGACCAATGTCGCCAGTGACCTCTCTCCTGTGGGAATGTAGCCTGAAGGATGTCACTTTGCCTGGAACAGCAAAGCATCTTTGTCACAATCAGCCCAGTGATTGACAGTTGGGAGCCACCGGAAGAGGTGGTGAAGATCCAAGTGTCAGTCCATGGTCCTAGCCCCCCAAAGCCCTCTACATCCGAAAGGTAGTGAGTCCACCCCCAAGTCCAGTTTTGCAACGGAGTGCAAAATGCACCAGCCACTGGGGGACCGTTCAGCACCAATGACAGCCAAGTCACCTCTGCAGCCGGTTTCGCTGGGCAAGGTGACAAAAGCCTGACTGTTGAATCTTGGTCTAGGTCCCCTAAAGTTTCTGTGGGTTCATCAGAATTCACTTTACAAGTGCACACTGCTATTTTCCCCATTGACTTCAATGGAAGCCCTTTAAATCTACAAAGTACTGTATTTTGTAAAGACTTAAAAATTCACAACTCCCGTTGTACAAAAGCTAAAGCTACAAAGTTCATTTTGGCGGCTAAATTAAGATTAAAATCGAATCTATTTTTCTAAATTGGTGTTGGATTTCTATCAAGTCGTGTCATTTACTTATCGTCCCTGTTGGTAATGTGAAATACTTTACACATGTTCCTCTATGTACCCTGACTGCTCTTTGCCACACTAGCAGGACTGAGCTAGGGTTTGCTGAAAGTGAATCTGAGGTCCACTACTGGGTATTGTGTTGGTATTCAATGGTAAGACTACCTAGTCATACCACATAACACCTTCACCTTGGTACATTGGACAGCAAAGTTTTGACCGTACCTTAAATTAATCATCCGTATGGTACATGTACGGTCTTAAGACAATTTAAATCCATTGTGCTGTACACGTGTAGGTTCAAATCCCATCCTCGTCACCAGTGTAATGAAGATGAGGCCACACGCAAAGTTGATAAAGCACAAGTGTATTTAATGTAGTTCAGGAGGATGCATGAAACGTTGCCAGCTACCATATTAGCCAAGTTCCATCCGATTCCCACTTTTCATTCTATTGCTCCATTCTATGTTCTCAGAATTCTCACATGTGAACATTCTGCATACTAAATTACAACTTGCTTAAGCATAAGGATACCACAAGTGTCTTTTGCAATAGCAATGAAAAGGGTGGCAGAGGTCCTGTACGTTAGCCTGCCTTTTGTGGCAGCCGAGACTTGTGTCTTGATGGAGGTGCTTCAGCCTGGAGTGACCCCCTCGGAGCCGCTTCTCCCTTATAATGAAGCTCTTAGTCTTCCTGCTTCGGACCTGGTCCAAGCACAGCAAAGGGTGCTCCTGTGAACAGAACGATTGCTTACCACCCTGCCCCAAGTGACCCCAACTTCCTCACACAATGCCCTACCCTGGAGAACTTGGTGGATCCAAGTCTCTACTTCCCACATAAATCCTGCCACATACCCTTCCACACTACCAGATCGGGAATCCAAGAGTTTCAACACCTTAGGGAGAAGATTTTTCTTCCACAAGCCTGGCACTGCAGTCCTTTGGGCTGCGCTGTCTGGGATACTGTTGTGCAGGTGCTGCCAACTGTTCCTGAGGAGGCCCACGTCGTACTCTCTAAGGCTGTTGCTGATGGGAGGGATGCAGCTGAGTTCGCTATCAGATGAGGACTGTAAAGCAGTTTCATAGACAGTGGCCTTAAGGCCACGCCTGGCTGAGGACAACTGGCTTTTCTGGGGATGTCCAAGCATAGCTTTTGAACATGCCATTTGATGACTGTAGTCCCCTAGGTGATGGCTATAGACTATTGAGACAGATTGAGTGCTAGAGCGTTCTAAGGACACCAGGACTACTGACAGGTCCTTGGGCCTTTTTATGGCCTGTCGTCTCCCCTATTCCACCTTTCGCTCTTTTTGTGGTCACGGATGGGGCCTCCAGCTTATCTGTATCCTTCCAGCCACCACAGTGCACAAGCTTTTAAGCCTCTGCATGGTTGAGAACGTGGTACCCCCATATGATGTGGGCAGTCCAGCGAAATGGGCCAATGCACAGCCGTCCCACGCAGCTCTCAAATCTTTTTACTCTGTCTTCTTACCATCATGGGCATCAAGTGGGAGACAGGATACCCCATCACCTGCCCCACTGGTGGGCAATCACTTTCTAACAATGAGTCCTCCAAATTGTAGGGGATACTCCCTCGCCTTCGTGTCCCTCCCCCCACATGCCACGCACATACAACTGGCTGAGGGATGGCCATCTATCTCCTCTCTACCAGGAAGTCGCAGATCTCTTAGCCAAGGGAGCCATTGAGAGGATATCTATGCCAGAAATAGGTTGTGGTTGCTATTCCCGCTACTTTCTGGTGCCCAAGAAGGATGGAGGTCTTCGTCCTATGTTAGACTTGGCCCTCTCAATTTCTTCCTGAACACGTTAAAAATGCTCATGCTTACTCAAGTCTTATCTCCCCTTGACCCAGGAGACTGGATGGGTAGCGTTGGACTTGCAGGGAGCCTATTTTCATATTCCTGATTTGCCTGCCCACAGGCATTACCTGCATTTCACAGTGGCCTATGAGCACTTCCAGTTCGCTGTGCTCCCTTTTGGTGTTACCAGTGCCCCTTGGGTGTTCACCAAGGTGATGGCAGTGGTTGCAGCTCATCTGCTGAGATCAGGGGTGCTAGTCTTTCCCCTATGTTGACAACTTGCTGTTGAAGGTGGGTTCTTCCCAGGCGGTCGTCTCCCAACTCCAAACTACAGTGGGCCCTTCTTCACTTGCTGGGGTTCAGGTCAAATCATATTCATTCCTGACACCATCTGTCGCTCCCTTTCATTAGAGCTGGTCTGGACACAGTGCAGTTTTGTCTTATTCCCCCAAATGGGGAGTCTAGGATATTCAAGCTATGATACTGATGTTTCAGCCTGTATCCTGGATTTCAGTGAGAATGACTCTGCCGGGCCTCATGGTGTCCTCTGTCCTGCTTGTGACACATGCCCACTGGCATATGTGTTATCTGCAGTGGGACTTGATGTTCCAGTGGATGCTGCATCAGGGGAATCATTCAGATATGGTTTAGATCTTGGAGAGAACTGCAAAAGACATGCAGTGGTGGCCAGCGAGACACATTTGGGTCACCGGCAGACCGCTCTCCCTTCCTCAACCAGATCTGATAGTAGTGGCAGACTTTCAAACAAAATGTTCTACTGGGAAGGAACCATAAACTACATTCATAATAATAATAATAAAGCATGGATAAAAAGTTGACCTGACACCTAGGTCAACATACACCTTTCAAAAAAACAATAACATGTAACTTATTGAAAATATCCATGTTTTGCAAATTAGACAAAGATTACACAAGGGTGCTCCAAGTGATGTTTAGTGAATTGTGACACAAAAATTATATAAAAGATATACAAAAATTGAACAGAAAACTTAAATGCTCTGAATGCACACAACCACTTGGATTAATGGACCCTGGGATTGAACCCCAGCCATGATATAAGGCAAACGTCCTGCATCCTTTGGGTCATCAGGACGAAGTATTGGTAGACACCCATAAAAAAAGAAAAAAAATATATGCACTCTAAATACAAAACTGGTCTCCCCCAAATGATATAATCCCTCCATTGTGGAAAACAAAAAAGGGGCAAATCTTACCCAAATAACAGTAATTTGAATCAACTTCTTTAAAAGGAGTCCCATTGATATTACTTCCTATAGGGAACAGCAAGAAATGTACACCATGCTTATTAAAAAGAGGGAGTCAATGCCATCAAAAAGTGAAAGTTGAGGAAAGAACAGGAATACGTCTGAAAGAACAACAAAATACAGCAGTCATCCCGTGGTTTAAGACAATACCAACTCCGCAACAGAAGCAAGGGAACAAATGCGAGAAGATGCACCAAAGTTATCAATGTGTTCAAGAGAGGGAATGTGCAAGCACCAGATTCCGACAGTCATTTTCTATGTAGACCCATGTGACCGACCACCACCTCAAAAAAGCAGAAAAAAACAACCTGTAAGAAAGTGGTACTGACCTGCTCAAAGGATAAAAGGACTACAGACAATTAAGCGACTCAGTCCTAAATACAAAACGCAAATAACCCCACAATATCAGCAAGAGGATGGTAAAAGGGAGGCCTCAAAAACCAGAAATCAAAACTCAAAGAACTTCCTACCTACACAAGGGCAATCCGGCAGAGGCACTGTGAAAACCTCTGCATGAACGTGGGAGGCCAAGGCGCAAAAAAACCCACTACCAGTTGCATGTGTACAATATACCCTGGACAAGCAGTGCATCATTGCTGTTTCCAGTTATCTGGAAAACAATAATGCAGAGAACAAGTGTTTACCCTGCACGCCTCATCTGCACGCACTGACAAACATGAGTCATGACAGACCCCGTATACATTGGTCTTCGTCCGGGCAACTTCTGGGTGAAAAGCTGTAGCAGAAACCTCAATGTGAAATAGAAGGGGCACACAAAGAGTAAACTAGACCGCCGACCTCAGCCAGAATTGGAAAATAAAGTAAATAAAATGTAAAACTGAAAACATGCAACTCTAACCCTCATAACTTACAACTGTCTGATAAAACCATGCTGCAATCCCAAGTAAATAACCATACATTACAGCTGGGTGCGTCATGATGTAGTCTGTATGTGGGGAGTCAACTTACAGCCCTAAAGTGAGAAAGCTTCACAGGCCATATATGGTTGAATCAATCTACAACCAGGTCCCAAATCTGTCATTCTACTCACAATAAAACCGACTGAGTTGTGGGCCCATTGGTGTATATATTTGCACTTGTACTTGGTTCTGAGTCTGATTAGTCTGATGCTGAGTTTCTGAGAAAATGACCCCCTTGCAGCGATATTGTTTTCCTGTATGAATGAATCCGCCCAGATTGTCCTGCTCATAATAACCTTCTGGCAAATAAGTGTAAATTACATTTTTATCAAAGTTCCTAATAGCTTTTGCAAGTTTGTCTAATTTCCTCTGTCACAGTCCTGAACTCTGTGACAGTGTTTTTTAGAGCTGTTAGGGCCTCCTTAAGATTGGTCAAAGTCTGGTCATCTAAGATTTCTTTCACTAAATCAGCCATCTCTTTTTCCAGTCTCTTCACATGTTCCAAAACAGTGTCAATACCCAGCACTATCCAGTGTTGAGAACAATTGTTCACCACAAAACTGAACTTTTCTAAATATCTGGGATCATCCACAAAAATGGCTGGTTTGGTGTGGACCTGTAGTCCAACCGGGATGGTGTTGGATTGGAGTTACTGGGTCATAAGAAGCCCATCAGTTTTTTTATTTAGCTTCTCCAATTTCTCTCTTTTGACTTAGTACTTCATTGATTGGAGGTGGGACTGTGCCCAGAAATGTTCCCCTCAAGAGCTTCTCGATAGATTCTTCACTGAATTGTAAAGTTTCCTTTTCAGACATCTCCAGGCGGAGCATATCCCTTATGGTAAATAATTAACTCTTTTATACGTATAAAACCTCACTGCAAACCTGCACTGCATAAATACCAAACAAAACAAGGGGGGAACCCTGTAATCCCTAGAACTAGGGTAATATTGACATTGAAGCAAAATGTTCTACTGGAAAAGAGCCATAAACTGCATTTGTGATAATAATAAAGCATAGGTACAAAGCTGACCTGACACCTAGGTCAACATACACCTTTAAAAGAAGAATGAGATATAGCTTATTGAAAATATCCATACATTGAAAATTAGAAAAAGATTACACAAAGGTGCTCCAAGTGATGGCGCAGTGAAAAAGTGATGTTTACTGAATCATGACACAAAGAAATTATATACAACCTATACAAAAATTGTACGGAAATCTGCAGTGCACCAATTGCCCACAACTACATGAATTAATGGACCCTGGTATTAAAGCATAGCCACGATATGAGGTAAGAGTTCCTTATCCTTCAATATATGTACATATAAGTGATGGGCACAAAGAACAATTCGATGTTTCAACCCCCTATTTGGATGAATCCACTGGGGTTCTCATCAGGACGAAGTATTGGTAGACATCGATAAAAAGAAAAAATATCCGCACTCTGAATTCAAAACATGTCTCCCACAAACTTTATAATCCCTCCATGGTGGAAAACAAAAAAGGGGAATCTTACCCAGTGAGCGAAAATTTGAATCAACTTCTTTGATAGGAGTCCCATTCATATTACTTCCTATAGGGAACAGCATGAAGCGTACACCATGCTTATTTTATAGAAGGAATCAAACCCATTGAAAAGGGAAGGTTTAGGAAAGAAGGGGAATAAGTCTGAATAAAAAAACAAAAAATACAACAGTCATCCCACGGTCCAAGATAATATCAGCTCTGCAACAGCGGAAAGGGAATAAAGAAAGGAACATGCTCTAAAGTTATCAATTTGTTCAAAAGAGGGGATGAGCAAGCACCGCATTCCAAAACAGTCATGTTCTATGAAGACCCATGTGACCGACCGCCACCTCAAAAAAGCAGGAAAAAAGTCAGAAAGTTGGTACTGACCTGTTCAAAGTATAAAAAGACCTTCGACTATTCAGCGACTCAGCTCTAAAAAACACTAATAACCCCACGATATCAGCAAGGGACAGGTAAAAGTGTGAGACCTCAAAAATCAGAAATCAAAGAACGTCCTACCTGCAAAAGGGCAATCCAGCAAGACAGAGGCCCTTTGAAAACTTATGCTTTAGCCTCCAACATTTGTTCCTCAAAGCCCCACTACCTGCCGTACGTGTACAATATACTGTGGACAAGCAGTGTGTCCGGTAATCTCAAACAATACTGAAGGAAGCAAGCGTGATGGATCACTCCTGGGATGGGGCGGCCATGTGGGAGAAGTGGAGATCAGAGGCCTCTGGTGGAATCCAGAATCCACATCAACCTTGTGGAGCTTTGAGGGATCTGGCTGGCAATAAATCCTTTCTACCCTCCAAGAGATTGCTAGTGCAGTTGTTCACAGACAACCACACTTCCATGTGGTACTGCAACAAACAGGGCGGTTTGAGGTTGTGGAACCTGTGTCAAGCGGTTCTGTGTCTCTGGATGTGGCTGGAACATCGGGGCATATCCCTGGTGGTCAGAACCAGGGTGGACATACTCGGCCAAAGATGCTTGGCGGGTCACGAATGGAATTTTCATCTGGAGGTTATGCAAGGTCTCTTTCAGCAGTGGGGAGAGCCATAGTTAGATCTGGTCGCCACTGCCAAGAAAGTGCAATGTGTGCAGTTCTGCATGCTGGAGATTCAAAGGTGGCTCTTGCTTTGAGATACCTTTCTTCTAGAGGGGAGCTGAGGCATCCTGTATGCCTTTTCCACTCCAGCTAAGAGTTCTTAAGAAGATCAGGAATGACTGGGCCCAATGCATCCTTGTGGCTCTGGTCTGGGCTCGGAGACATTATTCCATGCTCTTGAGCATGGCCATGGGTCCTCCGGTAAGGCTGCCTCTTCAGGAGGATCTTCTGTGGCAGCAGCAGAAGAGGGTTCTCTACTTGAACCTGTTGATGCTCTGCCTTCTTGCTTGGAGATTGAGAGATGGCAGTTAACAACGTTCGACCTGGCTAAAATCTGTAATGTTGTTCTGGCAGCCAGATGTCCCTCCACCAAAATGGTATACGCCTGTTGTTGGGGCTAGTTTGTGGCATGTTATACAGAAAAGCAGGTCGATTCCCTTTCTGCTCCCCTTTTTCATGAAATGATGTAAATTTATACAGAACAACAAGTGCCCAAAGATGTCATGGTGCTCATTGCTAATCCTGAAAGTAGCCTCAGCCCATGGCAAAAACCTATAATGAGGTGTTTAGTCTTATTACAGAGGTAAAAGCCAGGTTTTTAAGTCCTTCCTGAAAGGGGTATGCAACTTTGTGCATGTCAAGTAGATGGAGTGTGTTAGAAATGGGGTCTTTGGTCGGCAGTCAGGTTACCCCCTGTCCAAGCAAGGCCCCTCACTCTAGTCAGGGCAAAGGAGAAACAAATGCAGTTAACTCCCACTCACCCCCTTGGTAGCATGGCACGAGCAGAAAGGTTTAACCCAGAGACAATGTGTAAAGTATTTGTACCAACACACACAGTAATACAGTGAAAACACCACAAACTGTCTCAACACCAGGTTACAAACATAGCCAATATTTATCTGAGCAAACCAAGACCAGAATGACAAAAATCCAACATACAAAATTTATGTGTTTTGCAAGATTAATCACAAAAATAGCATTTAGAAACACAAATGCTTTGATGCGGTGATATCACGGCGTCGTAAACTGAGTCATGCTAAGTCGTTCCCAACAATCTGACGCCAGTGCAGCTGGTCACGGAGTCACATGGATCCCCAGGTACAGTACCTTGTGCAAATGAGGAAACAAGCCGGTGCGTGGAGTCTGGGATCGTGGCGTCGCTGGATCCGAGGCGGCGTCGGTTCCAGTGCTGCAGAGCGAAGGAGCGGAGACGTCACAAAGAGGTGTCAGGTCCTTGCTGCGGAGCGGTGGAGGGGAGGCGGTGTGAAGCATTGGATCCGCGCACTTCTGGCAGAATCGGTATCTGGCAGTCAAGACGTGGTGCGGTGACTTCCCTGGAGTCACGAACTTCAGCAAGGTTTACGTGGTGTCAGGCCTGCAGGGTCGTCGCATTCCGAGAATCACTGCTTCGGTTGCAGGCGGCGTCACAGGATTCAGCAGCAGCGTCAGTCCAGAGTCGTCAGAAGTCTTTTCACTTGGTTTTTCTTGGTTTTTACCACCAATTTCTCCTTTCAAGGGCCCAGGGACTGGATTAGGCACCACTTAGCAGGGCAGGAGTCTCATCTGAGAGTCCAGGTGCTGGCTGAGGAAGTCTTTGATGGCCCTGAGACTTCAGAACAGGGGGCAAGCTCAGTCCAAGCCCTTGGAGATTCTTCTCAAGCAGGCATGTACCACAAAGTCCAGTCTTTGTCCCCTTTCTCAGACAGAAGCAGCAACTGCAGGGTAGCCCAACAAAGCACAGTCACAGGCAGGGGCAGCACTTCTCCTCAGCTCTTCAGCTCCTCTTCTTGGCAGAGTGTCCAGAAGCAAATCTTGAAGAAATCTAAATTCTTGGGTTTTGGGTCCACTACTTATACCCCTTCCTGCCTTTCAAGTTGCCTAACTTCAAAGAAAAGTCTCTGTTGTTTACAGGATCCTGCCTTGCCCAGGCCAGGCCCCAGACACACACACACCAGGGGGTTGAAGACTGCATTGTGTGAGGGCAGGCACAGCCCATTCAGGTGTAAGTGACCATTGCTCCCTCCACTCTAACCCAGGTGGCTCATCAGGATATGCAGGCTACACCCCAGCTCCCTTTGTGTCACTGTTTAAAGGAGATTCACAAAAGCCCAACTGTCAGTCTGACGCAGACAGGGAATCCACAAACAGGCAGTCACTACTTTCTAAAAGTGGTATTTTCAAACTAACAATCTAAAAACCAACTTAACTAAAAGGTGGATTTTTAAATTGTGAGTTCAGAGACCCCAAACTATATTTCTATCTGCTCTCAAAGGAAAACGGCACTTCTAGAATATTTAAAGGCAGCCCCCGTGCTAACCTATGAGAGAGAGAGAGAGGCCTTGCAACAGTGAAAACAGAGTTTGGCAGAATTTCAATGTTAAAACGCAGAAAAAAAACATGCCTACATCTCCTTCCTTATACGGCACCCTGCCCATGGGGCTACTTGGGGCCTACCTTAGGGGTGCCCTACATGTATAAAAAAAAAAAAAGGAAGGTTTGGGCCTGGCAAGTGGGTACCCTTGCCAAGTCTAACTTGACAGTTTGAAACTGCACACAAAGACACTACAATGGCAGGTCTGAGCCATTTTACAGGGCTATTTATGGGGTGGCACAATCAGTGTTGCAGGCCCTCTAGTAGCATTTGATTTACAAGCCCTTTGCACCTCTAGTGCACTTTACTAGGGGCTTACTAGCAAATATGCCAATTATGGAAAAGCCAATTACACATACAATTTCACATGGGGAGCACATGCAGTTTAGCACTGGTCAGCAGTGGTAAAGTGTCCAGAGTAACAAAAACAGAGCCCAGCACACAGGAACAACCTGGGATATAGAGGCAAAAAGTTAGGGGAGACCACGTCAAGGATGCCAGGTCTATCAGGGAGGGAATTCTAGATCCTGGCAGCCATAACCGATAAGGCTCTACCACCCCATCTCTTTCTCAGAATTCTAGGGAATGAAAACTAGTGGGCTGCCGAATGCAAATGTCTACTAGGGAATACCATTAAAATCTGGTTTTAATTCACCCGGGATGGAGCGTACAATGCTTTCTGAACAATGCACATAGCTTTAAAGGTGAAACGCTTCTCTACAGAAAGCCATTGAAGATCAAGTAGTCCTCTCAAGACGTTTAGATGTTTGGGGATAGCAAATGTCGGTCCCGTAGCTGCATTTTGTAGAAGCTGCAGCTTGGCCAGAGTTGTCTTATTAGCATTTAGATAAGCTGCATTGCAGTAGTTGACCCTGGAGGAAATTAGTGCTGAGGCTATCTGCTTCCGTGCAGGGGAAGAAATACATAGAAAACTCTTCCACAAGGTCCTGCTAATCCAGAAACAGGCCACTACTATACGACTGACCTGGATATCTAGAGATGGATCACTATCCAGGGTGGCTCCTAGATTTTTAGCAGTGTTCATTGGGGGGTAGGTAGTGTCCTCAGACTATCTGGCCATCAGTTCCGGTTCCACATCGATGGTTAACTACCAAACATTAGCACCTCAGTCTTCTTGCCATTCAACTTTAGTCACTTTTTGCCCATCCATATGGCCACCGCCTTCATGCAAATATTGAAGTTGGCCCCCATGGCATCCGTATCTTTTGAGAGTCACGATAATCTCTGTGTCATCGGCACACGAAATGGCCTGTAGCCCAAAGGAGCAGATAAGTTTGGCTGAGGGGAAACCTATAAGTTAAACTGTGTAGGGCTCAGTGAAGATCCCTGAGGAACCCCACATGGCAAGGTGAAAGGGTCGGATTTAAATTCATTGTCCATCACCATCTGGGATCTATCCGTGAGAAAAAAAGGTAGGAAGTTTCAAAGCCCAGCCAGAGCCTGTAATCATTCTATAAGTAGGGTAAGTGGTGTCAAAGGCTGCAGACAGATATAAAAGGATCAGTACCACGGCCTGCCTTGCGTCAACTAGAGGCCTAATACTGTCTTTTGTGGGTACCAGGGTGGTTTCCTATTCCTACACATGTGCCATTAAATTATAATTAGGTTTTTCTCCAAAATCTTCGCTGGGATAGGAAGCAAAGAGAAGTGGGCGCTAGTCTTTCAGGTTACTAGGGTCAAGATTAGATTTCTTCAGAAGAGGCCTGACCGCTGCCTCCTTCCACACCTGTGGATAGTTCCCAGAGCTAATCGCTCTATCCATAATGGCAGTTAGAGGTTCAGCTATTGTGTGGTCTACCAGGTGGAGGATCTTAGG
This sequence comes from Pleurodeles waltl, assembly GCF_031143425.1. Taxonomy (NCBI): domain Eukaryota; kingdom Metazoa; phylum Chordata; class Amphibia; order Caudata; family Salamandridae; genus Pleurodeles; species Pleurodeles waltl. The sequence continues at coordinate 587,443,973 of NC_090445.1, forward strand.
GGGACAAGATTTCTGCGGAGATCGTAATTTTAAATTCAGCAGTTGTTTTTTCATTTGATCAAGAGTCAGGGGAGGGAATCAAGACAAAATTGCTGGGTGCGTCTCCTCCACCTCAGCAGCAGCTGAGAACATCTGCTGCCATGAGGTAGTAAGGCTGGAACCTGCGTGCTCATCTTGATTAAAAGCTGCAAAGTCTTCATAAATATTAGAGACCTTGGAGTGAAACAATTCTGCCAACTTGTTGCAGAATGTTATTGAGCCCTAAATTTCAGAGGGAACTGGGGGGACGACGCGAGCTGATGAATAGCTTTAAACAGTTCTTTAGAGGAGTTTGCAGACTCAATTATATTAGTACAGAAAGGATATTTTTCTCCTGTAATGGTCCTTTTGTGCTCTCTGATAGCACTTCTTCATATAGGTTCTTCTCTTTAGTCTTTCCCTTGCCCAGCAGGACTATGCTCTGGGCACCTTGAAAGATTACCTTTCGGCTTTATCAACATTTCTGTGGTTGCCTGACCAGCCATCCCTCTTCATATCCCCTATTGTTCATAGTTCCTTGAAAGAGTTGCAACATACATTTCCTCCTCCTTTTATCATGCTCCAGTCAAATCTGAATCTCGTCTGGACATTGCCCTTGTTCGGTCCCTTTGACCCCCTGCATAACTGTCCTCTCAGGCTTCTTACCATCAAAACAGCCTTCTTGAAGGCAATCGCATCTGCCCAGAGGGTCAATGTGCTTCAGGCTTTGTCATCCAAGCCTCCATACTTGAACATCTATCTTTACAAGCTGGATGTATTAAATGGAGCTTCCTTTCTGATGAAAGTCATCACTCCTTTTCATGTAGGCCAGACCATCACTCTGCCTACTTTTTATGCTCCTCTACATCCCTCCAAAGAAGAGGAGCTACTCCACTGTCTGGCCTCAAAAACAGCATTTTTGTTCTACCTTGACCGCAAGAAAGACTTCCTGGTGGATAACCGACTCCTCGTGGGGTATGTCAGAGCAAAGAACGGAAAGGCTGTACTCTCCTGATGGGTCGTGCTCTACATTAAAATCTGCTATGCACTGGTCAACAAGCAACCCCCTGAGGGTTTGCCTGTTTATTCCACCAGAGGGAAGGCTGCGATCATTGCACGTGGAGTTCCAGTCTTGGACATCTGCAAAGCAGTAACGTGGGCAACCCTGCACACGTTTACCAAGCACTACTGCCTTGACAGTCAAGTGTGTAGGGATGGTCATTTTGCCTGTTCGTTCTTTCTGAACTTTTTTGGTTTGAAATTAGTCCGCAGACCCACCTCTAGGGAGGTATTGCTTCAGTATCTATTCTAAGGTAAGAAACGTTTGGTAACATCTTATCTGGTAGAGACTCTGCCTAGCTGCATATTTCTTACTGACCCACCCATCTTCCCCTCTGTGCAATCAGATTTCTAGGGACAGGACTATTCCCCTTTCAGGGCCCTAGCTTTCAAACCAGTGGTCAATGTTCTTTGTGGCTCCATGCTCCTGTTGCAAAAAGAAACTGACTTCAGCAGGATGGGGTGATGTCTATACAGGCACCACGCATATCACTTGCAGCACATATGCCACCAATAAAGCCACATGGAACAGATCAACGGGACCTACCGGCGTTCAGTGGTACTGCTTATGAACATTTTCTAGATCCCGTTTGACTTCTGGGGATAAATCTAAGGTACAAAATCTGCAGTTCTATAGAGTCTCTATCAGATAAGGCATTACCGAAGGTAAGAAACTTGTTCAACACTACGATTCAGTGTGACCTAGACATAGTGGAGTCAACTTGTGCATACTCATCCAGTGTCACGCCTGGATCCGGGTCTCTGGCTTCAAGCCAGAAGTTCAGCAGAACCAGCTGAACCTGCTCTTTGATAGGGAGTACTTCTTTGGGAACGTAGGTTGACCCGATGGTCTAAGATCAAGGAGGATACAGATGCAGCCAAGGCCATAAGTGTGCACCAGACACCTAATCCTGGTGGCTCCGTTCGCAGGTCCCCCTACCTTGGAAGCACCAAGTCCACCTCCTCTGAAGCCCCTACCTCCTTTCTGACGAAGCAGTCAACAGACCCCTTCATGCAGCTAATCCAGAGGTTGAACAGGGATAACTGCTCCCAGGAGTAAAGGGAAGGAGGATACTGCTAAAGCAGCCTCCTTTGCTAATAAGTGACTTAATCATGTCCCCTCAACCCGAGCACACAACTACTGTCGGGGGAAGGCTACAGGGGTTTCCTCCACTGTAGGTGGAAATCACCTCAGATCAGTGGGTTCTCGCCATCATAGGCCAGGGTTACTTCTTGGAGCTCACCACACCACTAAACACCCCAACATGCAAACACACCCTCTCTCCAGAACAGCAGCACCTCCTCTAAGAGGAACTAGAGGCGCTCATTCAAAAGGGGGCCATAGAGCCTTTGCCTTCACACCAGCACAGCAATAAAGTGTACTTTCTCATCCTCAAGAAGGATGGTTCTCTCAGGCCCATACTGTTTCCCAAGGCTCCTCAACAAGTACATCCTGTTGGAGCATTTCCACTTGGTGACGCTCCAGGATGACATCCCTCTGCTATATCACAGCAACTTCATGACCACCCTCGACCTGAAAGACTCCCTACTTTCACATTGCGATCCACCCTGCATATCGCTGGTACCTCCGGTTCGTGGTGAGTGACCAGCAATTTCTGTTCAAAGTGCTGCCTTTCCGGGTCACCACAGCCCACAGGGTTTTCAAAAAGTGTCTTGCCATGGTAGTTGCTCATCTCCGGAGAACCAGCATCCACATGTTCCCTTATTTGGCCGACATGCTGATCAAGAGTGTGAACCAAAAGCAGTGCTTTGCTCACACCCAGGCCAATATAGACCTACTACATGGACTAGGACTCCCCATCAATACCACAAAATCTCACCTCAGCCCCTTCATACCAATTCCTACTTGGGGGGCAGTGCTCAACTCACTCACCAGGAAAGCCTATCCCAGCTCTGCACTAGTCCCAGCTTTCCAGTTGTTGCTCTCCCTTTTTGAGTTAGATTGCCAAATAACGGTCAGGATGGTTATGCTCCTTCTCAGCATAATAGACTATTGCCATTGTTCCCCATGCCAGGTTACATATGCCCCATTGCAAGAGTGTCTAGCTGCACAGCGGTCTCGAATGGAGGATTTAGTGTTGAACTGGGGCTGCACCCACCACCCTGCAGTGGTGAAACAGCAACAGTTTGTTGCAGAGCCCTTCCTCTACCCAGTTCTGCGGGTGACGATCACAACGGACACTTCCCTCAAAGGGTGAGTTGACTGTTCAGGGTATGTGAGCGTCCTATCATGAGGATCTTCACATCAGCAACCTGGAGCAGCTAGCCATTTAGTTGGCACTCAACTCATTCATCTGTCCTATTCAACAAAAAGTGGTTCTCATTTGCACAGACAACATGACTGCAATGTTCTACCTATAGAAGCAGGATGGAACACACTCACCACAGTTCTCTGCTTTAGCAGAAAGCATTTGGTGCTCCATCAAAGAGTCCATCTACAAGCACATTACTTAGCGGGTGTGAGCAGCAACTTTGCAGACCTACGCATCTGGATGCAGCAACATTCCATGAGTGTGAACTCCACCCACATGTTCTACTGCCGTACTTACATTGTTGGGGTTTTCCTGATGTCGACCTTTGCCACAGGAGGAAATGCAAAATGCCCAAGCTTTGCCTTCCGGTACACACACCCACAGTCCATGGGCAATGGACTATGTATGAACTGGTCTGGGATATTTGCCTATGCTTTTCCTACTCTCCCTCTTCTTCCATTTCCCTCAATCTCATCATGGTGACTCCCACATGGGCCTGACAGCCCTGGTTCACCATTCTCCTCAACCTTTCATTAGTGCCCCACAAGAGGCTGCCAATTTGGCCAGACCTTCTAACGCATATCCAAGGCAAAGTCAGACACCTGAACCCCAGGCAGCTCAACTTTGCGATTTGGCACCGGAGGTCCTAGACTTCAGCTACCTCAACCTACATCCAAAGAGCATGACTGTTAGAAATGGGGTTTCTGGTTGTAGGTTTCACACCAAATAATAACCTGTGCTCACCCCTGGTAGCTTGGCACAGAGAAGTCTGGTTTATCCCCAGAGAAAACGTGTAAAGCGTTGGCGTAACAGGTTCATTCCAGTGACACAGTAAATACACCACAAACAAGACTCCACACAGGATTATATAAAAATATATTGTATACAAATCCTAGTCCAAACATGAGTTGAATCATGAAAACTGTGCATACTGTACAATTACTGAAATAGTACTCATTTTTCCTGACACTCAAAAATCAAAAGAACATATTTTATAAATCATGTGCCTCTTGTGCAGCTACTGAAATAGTAATCACCATCCTGTCAGTTTAATGTCTAAACACAACATACATCACATCAGAGCATGTAATGCAACATACTACAGCAAATGCCACTAGTAGCACGTAGATTACTCAAGGTTACCATACGTGTGGGAAACAGTGTACCGGGCCTCCTCCTACATATTATCCTGGAATTCAGGGATTCCCTGTAATGTACAGGAGCCTCTGCGCTCCTCCTAAGTAGTTTTGCCATCTGAATCACTTCTGCTGTTTGCCCAGTAATGATGTGCAGAAAAAGTAGGTGAAAAACGATGGCCATCCAATAGTAATAGGAAGCACAAGAGAAGCACTTTGCTGGGAGACCTCGTTCTGTCCGGGAAAACAGTGCTCTCCCTGCACTGGGCTCCTCGGGAGGTACTAGAGGAGGGCACAACAGGGACAGGTAGACCAGCACAACAGGTCAAGTGATGGTGGTTCCTCCTGGCAGTCTCACAGCAGTGTCCAGCCAGACCAGAATCGAGGAGAAGCAGGGCAACAAGCAGAAAAGCAATCCGCAAGAGTCCTTTGTGATAGTCAGCAGGCAGCAGGGCAACAAACAGAAGAGCTGTCCACATGAGTCCTTTGTGCAGTCCAGCAGTCCTTCTGACAGAGGTTCAGTCCCAGTTCCAAAAATACTCTAAAATAAGGGGGTAGAGCTCCTCTACTTATACTAAAAAAAAAATGCCTTTGTTTAGGGGGTAACTTCAATGCGACCCTTTCAAGTGAAGCACAACACCCTTTCATCCCAGCCTTCTCTCCAGACATCAGTAGAGATAATCAGTCCATTTTATGAGGGAGGACACTGCCTATTGACATGTAAGGTGTGAACGACCCTCACTCTTCCCAACCCACAATGACTATCTGTATGCAGATGCCTCTTATGTCACACCCATCCCTTCTTGTGTAATGGCTTTCTGGAGATTGTGCACCAAGTGGAGCTGTCACCCTTCCCCAGACATGGATTGGAGTCAGGCTGCAAAGCATTAGAGTTATAAGCACTTTCTAAAAGTGGCATTTCTAAAATCGTATTAAAAAAATCCATCTACACCAGTAAGCAGGATTTCTCCCTACCATTCCAAACATAGTAAACATGCTCACGCTACTCCTTATCAATCAGAAAGTACAACTTAGTGATATATAAGGGAATTTCCAATGCAACCCAGTGGGAGGAGCAGCCCTCACAGCAGTGAAAAACGAAATAGGCTTTGTCACTGCTAGGACATGTAGTTCACAAAAATATATGTCCTACCTTTTACGTTTACAGCACCTTGCCCATAGGGCTATCTAAGGCCTACCTTAAGAGTGACGTAGATGTAGTAAAAAGGGAGCTTAGGCCTTGGCAAGCAGTTAAACTTGCCAAGTCAATGTGGGAGTACACTGCATACACAGGCTCTGCAGTGGAAGGCCTGAAACAAATCTGAAAGGTTACTCCTGTGGGTGGCACAATCTGCGCTGCAGCCCCACTGGTTGCATTTAACGTTCAGGCCCTGGGTTTATCGTATACCACCTTAGAAGGGACTACTTACAGGTAAATTAAATAAGCCAAACAGGTGTAAACCAACTATACCAAGTTGTAGGGGAGAGTGCACTCTCCTAGCCAGTGTTTTCCTGTCAGGTCATGCTCCAGATCTTTAACGCTGCTCCTCTGCCTACTTCTAGTATGCCTGTTGATCCCAAAATTCGCTGGGGACCATCACTGTCAAACCCCAGTAGAAGCTGCCTCCAAAGCTGTTTTCATGCCACGGGAACCTATGTTCCACTATGAAGGCCTTGCTAGTTTTTCTATCACTGGCTCCTAAGTCAATGACACCAGTGATGCTTTGAAACATTGCTTCCTCCTACATCTCAGACTGACCTCGCCCCCCTCCCCCCCCCCCCCCCCCCTTTAGGTGATGGTTGGATGCCTTATTTGAGGATGAACTCTTGATGGAGCTGCTTCCTCAGGTTCAGAGGTCTGACAGGGCCTAGGGTCCTATCAGTTCGGACTCCGATGTGTACAGATGCAACCAATGTTTCCTACACAGAGGATGACAGAGTGGTAGACAACCTTTATCTTCCACAGTGTTGCTTTTTAAAGTGTTACTACCCTAATCATATTCCCTGAACTTGAGACGAACTTCCAGCACATTCTTACCCCACCTCCTTTTTCCCCAAAGGTAGGACTTTTCACTGCAGGGGTCCATGGGGCTGCTTACATCCTAGGACTACTGTTACTGGTGGGTGAGACCGGTGGCCAGCTCGCTCACTGAGAAATTACAGCCTACAACGTTAGCTGCTGAAACTCTTCTCTCATTGTGGCCCTTCTAGACCTAGCCATTGCCGCCTTGGGTAAGCCCATGTCGGCCCTGACTCTGAGTCGCCAGTATGATCTTGAGCCATTTGCCTGCTCCAAGCAGCCCCAACTTCCTGTTCTTTGATCCTTCACTAGAGTGTTTGGTGAGACTGGTGTCATCTTTAAAGTTTAACACCAATTCTTTCCTCTTACTCCTACTAACTGGAAGTTCAAGCTCAACAAAGCTATGTGGAAGAAAGCCCTTTCTTTGTGGAGATTATCACTGTGCACTTTAGATGCAACATGGTGTTTGGCTTGTTACTCGGATGATTGTTGGGAGTTAGTGCAGTGGGAAACATTGAACAGAACCGATGCACCATCTCTTCACGCAATTGTTCCTTGTTGGATATGAATGGGGTAAAGTGGACTTTACATGCTGATTTGGACTCTGCTGATTTGGTTGCCATATTTGTGTGTGTGTCGTCATCATTTGTCACCTTTGAATCTGTTCTCTCACACCCATACTGTAGGAAAGTACCATCTTGCCTGGCACGTTACCCCCATATTTCACTGTATATATGTTGTTTTAGTCTATGTGTCACTGGGAACCTGCCAGGCAGGGCCCCAGTGCTCATAAGTAGGTGCCTTGTATGTGTTCCCTGTGTGATGCCGAACTGTCTCACTGAGGCTCAGCTAACCAGAACCTCAGTGGTTATGCTCTCTCTGCTTTCCACATTTGTCACTAACAGGCTAGTGACTAAATTTACCAATTCACATTGGTATACTGGTACACCCATATAATTCCCTAGTATATGGTACTGAGGTACCCAGGGTATTGGGGTTCCAGGAGATCCCTTTGGGCTGCAGCATTTCTTTTGCCACCCATAGGGAGCTCTGACAATTCTTACACAGGCCTGCCAGTGCAGCCTGAGTGAAATAATGTCAGCCATTTACCACTGCACTTAAGTAACTTATAAGTCACCTATATGTCTAACCTTCACCTGGTGAAGGTTGGGCGCAAAGTTACTTAGTGTGTGGGCACCCTGGCACTAGCCAAGGTGCTCCCACATCGTTCAGGGCAAATTCCCTGGACTTTGTGAGTGCGGGGACACCATTACACGCGTGCACTGTACATAGGTCACTACCTATGTACAGCGTCACAATGGTAACTCCAAACATGGCCATGTAACATGTCTAAGATCATGGAATTGTCACAACAATGCCATTCTGGCATTGGGGGGACAATTCCATGATCCCCCAGGTCTCTAGCACAGAACCCAGGGGTACTGCCAAACTGCCTTTCTGGGGTCTCCACTGCAGCTGCTGCCAACCCCTCAGACAGGTTTCTGCCCTCCTGGGGTCCAGGCAGCCCTGGCCCAGGAAGGCAGAACAAAGGACTTCCTCTGAGGGAGGGTGTAACACCCTCTCCCTTTGGAAATAGGTGTGAAGGCTGGGAGGAGTAGCCTCCACCAGCCTCTGGAAATGCTTTGATGGGCACAGATGGTGCCCATCTCTGCATAAGCCATTCTACACCGGTTCAGGGATCCCCCAGCCCTGCTCAGGCGCGATACTGGACAAAGGAAAGGGGAGTGACCACTCCCCTGACCTGCACCTCCCAGGGGAGGTGCCCAGAGCTCCTCCAGTGTGTCCCAGACCTCTGCCATCTTGGAAACAGAGGTGTTTGTGGCACACTGGACTGCTCTGAGTGGCCAGTGCCAGCAGGTGACGTCAGAGGCTCCTTCTGATAGGCTCTTACCTCTCTTGGTAGCCAATCCTCCTTTTCTGGCTATTTAGGGTCTCTGCTTTGGGGATCTCACAGATAATGAATGCAAGAGCTCACCAGAGTTCCTCTGCAACTCCCTCTTCACCTTCTGCCAAAGGATCGACCGCTGACTGCTCAGGACGCCTGCAAAACCGCAACAAAGTAGCAAGGCAACTACTAGCAACCTTGTATTGCTTCATCCTGCCGGCTTTCTCAATTGTTTCCAGGTGGTGCATGCTCTGGGGGTAGCTTGCCTCCTCTCTGCACCAGGAGCTCTGAAGAAATCTCCCGTGGGTCGACTGAATCTTCCCCCTGCAACCGCAGGCAACAAAAGACTGCATCACCGGTCCTCTGGGTCCCCTCTCAGCACGACGAGCGTGGTCCCTGGAACTCAGCAACTCTGTCCAAGTGACTCCCACAGTCCAGTGACTCTTCAGTCCAAGTTTGGTGGAAGTAAGTCCTTGCCTCCCCACGCTAGACTGCATTGCTGGGTACTGTGTCTTTTGCAGCTGCTCCGGGTCCTGTGCACTCTTCCAGGATTTCCTTCGTGCACAGCCAAGCCTGGGTCCCTGACTCTCTAACCTGTAGTGCACAACCTTCTGAGTTGTCCTCCGGCGTCGTGGGACTCCCTTTTGTGACTTCGGGTGGACTCCGGTTCACTCTTCTTCCAAGTGCCTGTTCAGGTACTTCCGCGGGTGCTGCCTGCTTCTGTGAGGGATCCCGGACTTGCTGGGCGCCCCGTCTGTCTCCTCATCCAAGTGGCGACATCCTGGTCCCTCCTGGGCCACAGCAGCACCCAAAAACCCTAACAGCGACCCTTGTAGCTAGCAAGGCTTGTTTGCGGTCTTTCTGCGTGGGAACACCTCTGCAAGCTTCTTCACGACGTGGGACATCCATCCTCCAAAGGGGAAGTTCCTAGTCTTCTTCGTTCTTGCAGAACACCAAGCTTCTTCCAACAGGTGGCAGCTTCCTTGCACCCTCAGCTGGCATTTCCTGGGCTCCTGCCCCCTCTCGACACTGTCGCGACTCTTGTACTTGGTCCCCTTGTCTTACAGGTACTCAGGTCCAGAAATCCACTGTTGTTGCATTGCTGGTGTTTGTTCTCCTTGCAGAATCCCCCTATCACGACTTCTGTTCTCTTTGGGAGTAGTAGGTGCACTTTACACCTACCTTTCAGGGTCTTGGGGTGGGCTATTTTTCTAACCCTCACTGTTTTCTTACAGTCCCAGCGACCCTCTACAAGCTCACATAGGTTTGGGGTCCATTCGTGGTTTGTATACCACTTTTGGAGTATATGGTTTGTGTTGCCCCTATACCTATGTGCTCCTATTGCAAACTACTGTAACTTTACATTGCTTGCATTACTTCCTTTTGCTATTACCTGCATAATTTTGGTTTGTGTACATATATCTTGTGTATATTTCTCATCCTCATACTGAGGGTACTCACTGAGATACTTTTGGCATATTGTCATAAAAATGAAGTACCTTTATTTTTAGTATATCGGTGTATTGTGTTTTCTTATGATATTGTGCATATGACACCAGTGGTATAGTAGGAGCTTTACATGTCTCCTAGTTCAGCCTAAGCTGCTTTGCCGTAGCTACCTTCTATCAGCCTAAGTTGCTAGAAACACCTCTTCTACACTAATAAGGGATAACTGGACCTGGCACAAAGTGTAAGTACCTCTGGTACCCACTACAAGCCAGGCCAGCCTCCTACACATATGTCAATACCTCTATTTCGTATTTCGGTTTGCATGAGTGACTGGATGGAAGTAGGGTGTTTCAATTCGTGTAGAGCTGGTGGGTCATTATAGTTTGTAGTACACAACAATTGAGAGGTAGAAGGTGGCTGTGCCCATCTGTTTCAGGATGCTTCTCCTGCCCCTGTTTATTCAATGAGTTCCTCCAAATATACTCTTGCAAACAAGGGGTAATTCAATCGGTTACGGAAGGAGAGATGGGCGAGATGGGCCACGGGTGCCATTCCAACTAATTGTCGATTTCCTGAAAGGGAACAGGAGCCTCCAGCCTATCCTGGACCTATACATCCTTAATTATTTTCTGCACATGAAACATGTCAAAATGCTTTCCCCTAGCTCAGGATGTTTTTGGCTTGGATGCCCCAGATAATCATGTCCTGGATATACAATAGGCCTACTTACACATCCCTACTTACTTCAGGTCCTCGTAGCAAATACTACGGGTATGTGGGGTTCTAACAAGCACGGCAGTGTGAGCTTGTGCTGCTTTTGGAAGATCAAAAGCTGTGCCACTGGGTCACGGTCAAACAGATTTCCCTTCTGTTAACTTTCAGGCAGGCTCCCCCATAGTGAGAGCAGATGAGCTGAGGAAGTCTCCATCTGGCGGTAGTTTGGTCAATCTTCACCCCGTGGAACCCCAGATGGGACTTGTTTGTCATTTTGGAGAACATTCAGTGCCACCTGTTTTGTGCCATTCATTTTTGGTCCCAGGTGGCCATCTTGGATGCATTCAGGACCCAATGGGATTTCACTCTTACTGCCTATTCCTATGATACCTCGGGTTCTAATGAGTGTGTGACGGGGTCATTTGCAGATTATCTGTACTGCTGTGGATTCGAGGAGGCAAGTAAATGGCATATGATTTTGAGTGCTCAAGATTCTTCCACTAAGTCAGTTTATTCAGCCTACTGGTGGTGCTTTGTGATCTCATGTGCCAGACCAAAGATCGATCCTCTGAGAGCCTATTGCCTGCTTGGATGCTTGTTTGGGGTTCTCTGAAGCAATGCACAGTTGTTCAGGCTTTCTTACATTGAAAATGCTGTTTCTCGTCACTATCACCTTGGCAGTCTATTCATAACGTTTTTGCTGAGCAAGCTGGTGCTTTGTTCCAGAGCTTCCTTCCTATCCTTGTTTCACATGGAAGAGTCCTACATTCTTGCCTCCACAGCATTCCAACAGTGAGGAGGAACAGGAGTAATGTTTGGTCTTGTGGCAGACCCTAAGCTTCTGCATTAAAAGTCAGGGAACATTGTCATTGGCCAGCTGTTTTGTGACTTTGCTGGCAGCAAGAAAGGCAGGGCTGTTCAAAACGGGGGGGCTTAGTTCTGGAGGTCCGGCCATCAAACTGTAATACACTGGACAAGGACATCCATGAAGGCACCCGTGCCCTATTTCAAGGCACAAATGCACGTACTTTGTTACGGTGCAGGTTATTTTGGATATTTGCTGAGCTGCTAGATGAGCGTCCTCACCTTCATCTGGCATTACAGTCTTGACTCGCAGGTTCATTGAAAGGGGCTTTTGCAAGGTCCTTGCTGTGAGATTTCCTTCTGACTGTTGACCGGTTTGCTTAAGTTTGGCATGGTTTCGGTATGGTTAGGAATCTTCCGGAAGGTGTAGCCATCAGAAGAACAAGTTACTTAAGTTTGCTGTTTTTCTGGTGGATACACCATCTTCCCGCAGGTTACTCGTGGACAGCCATCTGACTCATTCAGAGAAGTTGATTTGCTGTTACTCTTCAGAAATTCAAGGTTAGTATTGCTGTACACTGACATTTACCTCTTAAAATTATATGAACTGGTGAACCTCAGCACTCAACATTTTAATTGGGTTAATTTCTCATGTCGACGTTTTTGGCAAGGTCAGAATTCAGTCGATAAAACATTCATAGCAGGCGTCTTTGCAGGTGAAGTCAACTTAATATAAACTTTCTCCACCCGAACATTGAGATTTGTACTTGATATTTTTTGTTGCTTGGACATTATTTTTGCCTTGTTCAAGAAGGCTACATTTGAGGGACCTCCGGTTTCCCCAGCACACCAGAGGGGACAGGGAGGGAGCAAGGGTACACCTAGTGTTCTGGCCTACTACACCCTGGTACCTGTCCATCATTACAAAATGTTGCTTCTAAACTGATAAGTCCACCGGCTCCACTGTCGGGCCAAAGGCCAGGCCCAACTGTCAGGGGAAAAAAAAATCATTTGGGAGTCTCTACTTCCTACTGCATGATTAATCAATAAGAACAAACTTATTGAGGGCTGGGGAAGAGGTCAATTCCTTAAATTACAAGTCACAGTAAGTGCACTCTGGAATCTAACACTGAAGGAAACGGAAGTGGACTGTCCTCTTAAACAGCTTTCAATGCCACGCCGTGCACCCAGGTCCAGGGTATATTTAAGGAGACTCTACCCAGTCCTTGGCAGCTTCTGCATGTTAAGCCCCACTTATCTCTCTCCACCATATAATTTCACGAGAGGACATAAACGTAACCAAGAAAGTAACCACGGTCCCCTGCAGCTCACTGCTCCATCAATGCCAGCCTCTAGAGAGGGAAAGGCCCGTCAGCGACCTTTGCTTGATATCCGTAGCACATTCTTATGTGTCGCAGCAGCCTGTCCATCCTGAAGAAAAACTGATGGCAGCCCTCACTGCTGTGCACCACCAGCCTGTGCCTATCCAGCTAATAATTCTGAATAAATTGCATGTTGTACACATTACACTAAATTGACTTTTCTTCTGTGTGGCTAAAAATGTGCCTCTTCAGATGGTGGCTACTCCTGAAGGCTCTGTAGCAATGTTTGAAATAAAATTATTGGGTATTCTTATGTAAGGGGGTAATGAATTCCATAGTTAAACTGCATGAACAGAAAAAGATATACCACCCGTTGTTTTTTTTACCTTGTATGCTGGGATTTTGAGATGAGGTGTCTATCTGGAGCAAAGGCTCCTTTGCTGTAAGTATTTGGTGATTTTATTCCTGATGAAAAGTGGTCCTGTTCCATGTATAGCTTTGTGGAACAGGACCACTTTTCATGAGGAATAAAATCACCAAATACTTACAGCAAAGGAGCCTCTGTGTTTTTGGTAAAACGAGAAGAAGGATGTTAGTGGATGATATGAGAGAGGGTTGAGTATAGGGTTGGTGGTGATGGTAAATGGTCTCTAAGGAGTAATTAGAGGGTAGAAATGGTGGTTTGTATGAACATGCACGTGTGTTTGATGGGATTAGGGTTATGTATAATGTGGATTTGTGTTGATGTGTGGATTTGACAGTGGTATATGACAGAGAGGTGGTTTGTGTGTTAAGATGCCATTGTGTGGCAGTAAGGGTAGAAGGGTGTATAAGTGTGGTTTGTGGGTTTTTGTAGTGGTTATTGAGACACTGAAATGTGGTTGCTTAGTTGTAAATGAGCTATGTGTGGTTACTGTGATAGTATGTTTGAGAATGTGGATGGCTTAAGGTGGTAGATGGTAAAAGGGCAGCATCTCTGGTCCTAGGCTGAACAGGCAGCTGCCCTTGTCCTCTCTGCCCTTACCTGAGACACCCTGAGCCCTAAGGTTAAGTAGCCCTAGATCATTTGACCTTGCTCCAATGGACAACCTAATCCTAAACATAGAGCCAGTAGGAGCCTTGGCCCTATTAACCAATCACAGTGCAAGCCTGTCAGCCAGTCAAAACCTTAAGTCCAATAGAAACCTTTAGCCCTAGGAGCCAATCAGAGCTCTAGTCCTATCAGCCAATCAGAAATAGAACCCTAAGCTATAGGTCCAGTAGAAACCCTAACACAGATGCAACAAGCAATAAGAGACTTATTTAAAGCGCATGTGACCTTCAACGTAAGAGTCTGTGCAGGTGTGATGGGGTGGTCAGGCCTGCTCAGATCCCTGGGGGCCAATCACTAAATTACAAACTGATGTGCAGGGGGAAAGGAAATGCTCCTGAACTTAGAATCTCCTTGAACATAGTAAGGCTCAATACACACTTTGTAGTTCCTGTTCAACCTTGCAGGTAAGGCCCAAATCTAAAGCCACTAGTGCTTTTTGTGCACTTAAAATCTAGCCAAAAAAGGGTGCTAAATACACTTTCCAAACACAATTTACACTATAAAACAGATTACACAGTTTTGTAAACACACCCTGGTGGAACTATTTTGCCTTTTTAGCTTGTAAAGGGGGTTGGGGGCTTGCCGTAGCGAAACTGGAGTGGGCCACACAAGACTCACTCAGGCCAGCCTTTGTGCTGAGGGTACCACCTGGAGCTCAGGGGTCCCCCGCACTGCAGGGGCTGCAGGTTCCTTCATTATGCCACTGCTAGTAAACAAAGCACAGTTTAGGGGGAAATCAGGGGAGGCATTTAAACAGTCACAGGTATAAGACAACAGTTGTAAAAGTACAAATTGCACAGGAACCAAGATATACATTTAAACAGTCCCCGATAAAAGGAAAGAGCAATTTTAAAGTTTCAAAGTACACAGCACAAAGTATGTGTTCTTAACAACTTCATTTATCGTTGCTCACTGGGCTGTTTAGGGCTCAAAAAAGCTAGGGCTTCAAAATGGAGGTGGCAGTCTTGGCGTTACCTCCACAAACATAAGGCCCTGTGCAGATTTGAGGGGAGTGGTCAGGCCTGCTCAGATGCCTGCGGTGCAATCACTAAAGGACAAACTGGTGTGCAAGGAGGTGCTTCCGAAGTCAGAATCTCCTCGGTTACAGAAAGGTTCAGCATACACTTTGTATTTCCTGTTCAACCCTACAATCTAAAGCCACTAAAATACTGCTTTTCGCAGACTTAAAAAAGCACTATTTCCAGCCAAAGTGCTGAATACACTTTCTAAACCCAATTTAAACCACAAAACAAACTATGCAGTCTCTTAAATAGACTGTGGATAGGCTTAGGAGTGTAGTTTGCCTTTTTAGCTAGTAAAGAGGAGGGTTTTGCCTTCTAGTATCCTTAGCACAGTCTAAGGGAAAACTAGGAGAGAATTTAAACAGTCATGGGTAGAAGAAAACAACAGTTTTAAAAGAATGCAAAATGCAGCATACTTTGGAAGAGGTAAACAGGAGGAGAAATAAACATATTTCTCCTCTTTGCACACACCTCGACTGCTAAGGCATAGCATTTGGACACATTCTCAGAATTACCAGTGATGGAAAATCTGGAATGCACCTAGGGCAGATGCATAGGAACACCCACTCTGTCTCTGCCCACGCAACGTGGAACGCCTTCCCAGTGCAGAGTAACACAATGCAGCAACTTACACCACCTTGTTTCATTACTCCAAATCAGTGGTGGCTGGTGGAATTTGAAAGTGGTGTGGCGTCTCCTGTAGGCTTGTATCACATGGGAGCATTTTTCTTTAGTACATCAGTTTATATCACTATATTGAGATGGATTTTTTAAACTGTTAATAACTACCTTTCAATACAGTGAGATAAACTGATGTACTAATGTGAAATGCTCCTGCATGTTAAATGCACACTAGAGGCTAGAGCACTTTTAAGTATGTAAGTTCTGGATGTAAGCATCCTGAGCTCAAACATTTAAAGGTGCTCTCTTGTATGCTTTTAACATGCGACTTGGGAACGCTTCACTGTATATCAGTTTACATCACCATATTGAGAGGAATATTTGAACTGTTAACAAATTCTCAGTATAGTGACATATAATCTGATGTAATTAAGTGAAATGCTCCTTCCCTCATGTTAAAAGCATATAAAAAGGCGTGTTCATCCTGAACTGACAAATTCAAAAGTGCTCTCTTGTATGCTTTTAAGATGTGGGAGTGTTTCCCTTCGGTACATCAGGTTATATGTCACACTACTGAGAAGCATTTATTAAAAGATTTAATAAATTCATCTGAATACTGTGATATAAACTGATGTGCTAAAGTAAAATGCTCCCACATGATAAAAGGGAGCACTTTTAAATACATGAGGATGTGTGCTCTGCTGTGCCCGAAACAATACAAACGAACCACAGGCTGGCAGCTATGATGAAAGTCCCCCAGCCATACCCCCCCCCCCAAGCTCCACCCCCACCCCATCCTCTCTTACCTGGCAAATCCTGCTCTGGAACATACCAGCCAGCCCGCTTTAGACTGTGCTTCTGCTGTTCCAGTCCAGGATGTGAGGCCTGAGAGCGTCATGTGTACCCTCTCAGCCTTCCATGCAAATACATGCCATAAACAGAGATACTCTTTTCTCGCTAAAGCATATGCAGTGTATCTGTTTGTAGCATGCATGTGGCTCGGTCACAGTCTCATGACTCTGTGACCTCATGTTGCGTGCCCGCAGTCCTTCACAAGCTGCAAACAACACTCTTTCCCAACACATCACAGTCCCTGGAATACAGGGCTTATGTCCTAGATGCTCCTGACTGCTTGTAAATATGATGTTGCTGCATGTAATGAATGGGAGGTCTCTTCAGACGCCCAAAAATTGAAGGGCAGAGCTGGCACTAAGTCAGTCTTTAACCTGCTTAGGAATTTTAAAAAAAAAGAGAAAATGATGTGGGCCAAATTATCACTAGAGCATGTGTCCCTCTCTCTCAAAAGTGCATGGCTGTCTGACTCTGATCACAGCAAGTGAGAGAGGCAGCCAGGCACTGAGGCAGCACCCAGCATGGGTTTATGTGGATGGCAGTAGCCATCCACATAACTTGAAAATCAAGGAGGGCAGCACTCTGGCACCCTCTAGTGGCAGCCATTGTTGCTTTAGATTTACCAAGCCATGCAGGGGCCATGCAAATTGGCTTTGCATGTTTTGGTTAACATCACTTAAGGGTTTGCGTTGCAATTGTGCCACATTGCATGGCGCGAGGACAAAACAAACCCTTGATAAATCTGGGCCCTGGTATCCAGGGTAGTGGTGCATGGTGTCAGCCTGACAGAGTGCGGTACCATAGGAATGGAGTGGATGTCAAGTGATTGACCCTGCCAGGATTCTGTTCCAGTGTAAGCTATGTGCTTGCATAGGCTGATTTAATGGATGTCACATTGCAGTAGTAGTATATCAGGGGTGTTAGCATTCTTCTCTGTGGCTTTATGTAGCTCATGTAACAAATCTCACTGGTGTGCCGTACACAAAAGGAGGACATCCTGGCCAATCAATTATTAAAGGGGGCGGAGAAGCAAAGATTGTTCATTGGAATGATTGAATAGTTCAACATGCAATTTTAGGTAGGAGACTAGGAAAAAGCTATCAAATTTAAAAAGGTACAATGCTGTTTTTTGTAGAGTACCTCTAATCATTGTTCTTTTTATCTTTATTCCTTTCATAAGGATCCATGGGGAAGAGGGCATCTGAGGGCCAAACGGCTTCCATCAGTGCTGTGGCAATTGAGACCTTTACCACCACTAGCGCCAAGGCACGTGGTAGTGTTTATTATTTCTTACTTTTATCTGTTCCCAATAGCAGTGTATTTTGGGATTTTGTATATACTTTTTTTCAACTCCCATACCTAATGTTTGTTATCCTTGCATTTCCCTGTTATCTATATTTCCTGTTGCCACAGCTGACTTTCTCCTGTCTGTAGCTTTCCTCTGCTCCATGTTTTAGTAAGATTTCCCTTGCCCCTCTTTAAATGTCTCTTGTAGGGCTATTAAGAGAACAGATTTTTGGTAAAGTGAAGAGGATGGCAGGCCCAAGTATTCACCAAACATGTTAGTTGAGAATGCTTGATCAAACAGTCAAAAGGTATAGGGGAGAGACGGAGTGGTCATGGACCCCCAGTCAGTGCTTCATTTGTAAATAAAAATGTGCCTGTGCCCAAAGCTCTTCTCTGAAACATGTGGCTACTGCAATTTAAGTGTGCGAGCACAGAATACTGAGGCAGCGTAACCCCTAAAGCTGTCTCTGGCCTATTTAATCCATTAACAGGCCCTCCCTGCCCCTTCAACTCACTCTTGCAGCTTTCCACTTTCTGCCTTTGTGATGCTTGATTCTTTTTCTCTTCCTTCCCATTTGTCTTTTGCTCACAGTAAATGATTGAGGCAGAAAATAAATGGTGCCCTCAAAAATAAGTGCTGGTGTCAGCACCGGAAACCACCAGTTCAGATTAAGCACTGCCCCAGTGTTGTCTTATACTAGCAGTTTCCATGACAGTGCAGCATAGCAGGAATGAAATACCATTACCAACTGATACTTTTCCCTTTGCATTCCTTTCCCACCCCTTCATTATGTTTCATTCTTATCTGTACGCAGCCTTATCCCCCTATTAGGAGGAAGAATGTTTTGGTTCACTACCCTCTTTTTAAAATGTTGTCAACCAAACCTGGCCCAGGAATATTTTCAATTTAAGATACTAATAGCCAACCTACATTTTGTAAGGTATTGCTTTCGTACCTTGTTCAAAATACTTACTTTGGTAGCTAATATGGTATCTAAAATGGGGTGCATTATGTTTTTGTCCAGGCTCGCAGGCCACCAGTGCTGCCACAAGCCAGCTAGAGAAGGCGGAGGTGCCCAGCAGGTCGCAGGAGGGGGAGCAGGGTCAGGTGGTAAGTGACCTTGCTTTTTCTTTTTTACATTATTGTATTTGTTAAGCTAGATAGATATCCTGCCTATCACCTCCCTGCCCATGACATTTCACCACCTAAAACTACTATGTGGGTTAATTCCGCCCTGCACTGTAGGTAGGGAAATGTGCATCTGCTTCAGTTAACAGTGGGGCACGAAGTCTGCAAAGTGTGTTTCTCAGTGCCCACTCAGTCACCTACTAGTGCTTCACTTCACCATTCTTTCTCTCCCAGCCTACCCCAAAATGTAAATTTATCCTAGCAATTGCCACATTTTTCTGCCCAAGTGACTTATATTTCATGGCTTCCTTTACAGATTTATGGTTCCAATTCTTTCTTCTGTCAACCAATGTGCCTAAGCAAAAGCGTAGTACATGATCAGTGACACCCTACCATTCCATATCTAAACTTCTTCCTAGCCCAGACCCTATAACTTACTTTCTCATAGTCTAACTACCCACTGCCAAGTGAAGGTATTTGTTGAAAATAACTTGTGGTGGAGGCCAGGTTCTAAAGTGGGACTGAGGGCCTGATTTAGAGTTTGGTGGGAGGGATACTCTGTGACAAATGTGGTGAATAAAATACTGTATCCCATTTGCTGTACTACTATGCATAATTTAGATTCTATGCATTGTCTACTGTAATATGTCCGACAGGATATCTGTTATCCACCACATGTGTGACGAAGTATCCCATTAGCCAGAATCGAACACCTCCTAAGTTTGAAGTCTAGACTCCATGTAGGATTAAAGAGGGAATAGGAGAAGATCAGGGCCATTGGAATAAAAAATAGTAAGCTAATAACATGCCATTACAGCTGCCCCAAAAACATGCTACAAGGTAGCGACCCACCAGCATGGCTCCATTAAAGTTGCACATATAGTTAAGTAATAGTGCAGCATGTATATGCCTTGCTTATTAATGGCACCTAGTTAATTTATTAACACATAGCATCTATTCAGTATCACCCTATGAAATCCTTAATAAAAAAAGTGATTTTATTTTAATGTTGGTGATCTGACTTCATTTCTTTGCAGTCAGTGATATTGCATTAAGTGATGGAAGTGTTGGAAAAACTGGGCCCTGTGACTAATCACATAAAAAATGTCAGTGGCCCTAAGAGACCAGCAATGTTCTGCTACTGTGTCAATGTAGACAGTGTGATCATGTTTTTTTTTCATTTCTTGATCATAGAGCTAATCCTGCTGCTGCAGCCTGCAGGAGATTGCCACCTGATTGCTGCGCCAAACGTTAGCGGCTGTGGTGACAGAACACTGCCAGCTGGTGGCCTTGGAGGAGGAGGTGACACATGCCTCTAGTTCTTTGGGCTGCCAGCCAGGCCCCTGTCCATCTCCACCACCTGCAGCCATTGTCCATAATCGCCACCCGGAGACTGAACACCATCTTAATCAACCGACTGCCTTCTCCACTGCATCCTCCGTGAACTGGCGCTCATTAGGTGTAGCCAGCAGAATCAGGCCCAAGAGGGGGGCAATCTCTGAAAGGACCTGGATGCCCTTTAAAAACTTTTATTTTTGTGTGGGTGGAAAGGGTGGGGAAGGTGAACTGAAGAAAGGTACATTATTGGGGTTTTGCTTGGGGAGGGGCTGGGCCTGTTTTGGGTGGAGATAGTGGGAAGTGGAGTTTGGGAAAGGGACTTTTGGGGTTTTGCTTGGAGGGGAGTCTTGTTGAGGGTGGTTTTCCCATGTAAAGAATTAAATAAAGGGGCCTTTATCGTTAGTATCTGTTTGCATTGCTAGTTAATATAGAGTTGTGGTTTAGTGATCAGAGCGAGATGAGAAGCTGTCCTCTGAAATTGTCACACATTACTGTGCATCCACTTTCCCCCTAAATGTTTCCTACCTGAAGTCCCTAGCCACGCATTTATTCTTCAGTAGGATACTTACCTCTTCCACCAGTCCAGTATACCCCTCTACCAGATTGGGAATGGAAAACTGACTGTATGTTTGACTTTACTGCTTGCAGCATCCAATCCTCTATCAGTGATACTTGTATATTAGTTAGTTATTGCCCGTCTCCTACCCTCTGTAACTATTGACCACTAATGAGGTTCTGCCAAGTGCCAACAACTTACACAAAAATCCCAACCCCTCCTTCCTGAGAACAACTTGAGTACACAAGTTCTTAACTAGTTTTTACCTGAATAGAATAAGTAATGTCTGCTACCTCTCGCAGTCTTCACAACCCTTACTGTAGGGTTTTTCACTTATTGCAGGGTTTTCCAATGACCTTCTTCAAAATAGTCTAAGTAGGCTAATGCTAACAGTGAAGGCGTCACAAAACGAATGATGCTTGCGATGTGCACTCCAACTGTAGGATTATTCAGTAGGATTATCCATCGCAGGTTGCTAGACTGAAAGAAAACACAGTCCGTGGATTATCCAAGATGGAGACAACCATGACAAAAAGTAAAACTACAACTAGCAAGCAATTGGGGGAGCTAAACTTAGACACCTTGAGTCAGGACTCAAGATAAGGTTACTCCATGTTGCATAGATTTTGTAAGCAATACAAGGCCTGATTCACGATAGTAAAGTTAGGCTTTACTCTTACATTGTAAGTTTACGACTAGTAACTTTTCCATCAGTAACTTTTCCATCAGTAACTTTTCCATCAGTAACTTTACGAGTAGTAACTTTGCCTGTAGTAAGTATCTCCCATTATTTTAAAGGGACTTTATACTAGTTAGTTATCACTCATAAAGTTACTGGTATTACAGTTAAAGTACAAGACTAAACTTACACCAAAAGTGTAACTTTACCTTTGTGAATCAGGCCATAGTGCACACTAGTATTACCTATCCTGGGACAGACATTGTTCCAAGATTCTGCGCTATAATGATGTCACTTTTATGGCTTGGTGGGTAGTAGGACTGGCATAGGCTATTGTTTAACTAAGAAAATCCTGTAACAGTTGACATCGCTTTAACCACATTCACCACTCTATATATGTGATCCTTTTATGGTGTAAATTGAGACGTCACACCTCAATAGATCACACACCCTGGGGAAGAGGGGGGCGAGGGTTAAGAGTGTCATGAATGGATGTCAAAGACCGAGTTGGGGAAAGGTGAAACAAAAGCCTGTGCTGTTTCAGGAACATGTAATCTTGTGGCATGCACTGTGTGTTCATTTTAATCATGGTAAATCTATCCATCTTTTGAGGCCAGAGACTGGTTGTTCTGACTGACAGCTGCACCAGTTGCACTAGCCACACGCTCAGAAGATGCACTGGCTACTGGACAAGTCAGATACTTTGACAGCCTGCTGAACTCTGGCCATTGTCTCATCTTTCCATACCAAAAGACCAATGGGTTTTGATCTAGGTAGACCTATTTTGGCTCATCTAGATAGTCTTTGACCTTTCTACGAATGGTCATTGGTGCTGCCTCTTGCTCAGCCTCTGTTGCCTTTGTATCTGCACTTAAGCCCTGACACTTGCAACCAAGCCATTGCAGAGCTTGGGTCAGATTTGTCTGTTGTTGGTGATGAGCGTATTGGCTGTAAGACAACAGCACTGCTCTCTAGAGGTTGAAGGCAGCATGCTACAACTTCTGCCCGGACCTCTAACTTGTAGCTGTTTTTCCTGCTCTTGCTTGATCGATAATCCAAGCCTTATAAAGTGAAATATTCCCCTTCTGAAAAAGGAACAAAAGTTGCTAGTATTTTTTTGTACTTTGGATCAAAGATTGTAGAACATATGTACTCTTTAGAGGATACAATGTCTCTTTGCAGCCGTCGATTAACAAGAGATGGATTAAGCTCTGAACCTTCTCATATGCTTTGTCATTCATATCGGTGAACCTTTGCACCACCTTTTTCAACTAGCAACAGATGCAACAACAGGATTGTTTGGCTCATCGTACTATTCCACTTGCTGACTTTCCATGTGAAAACCTCAAAAGAAAGTAGCATTTGTTTCAGGCACTTGACTAGGTCCCATTTGTTCACCTTTATTGTCATGCTTTTCCCGGTTACATCACCTGCTCTTTGAAGGGCATGTCGGTGATTAGTCTGTACTGCTCAAATAGGTGTTACTGCATGTAGTAGGTCGAGTTCCAATGTGTTGCCACCACCTTCATGACAGCTTGAAGCCATATTCTAAAGCACGCTAAATGATCTTCAGCTGGTTCCAGGCTTTCAAAGCATGAATGAAATGAGTGCAGATTCTTCAGCAGGTTGCCAGTATGTTGCTGACTAAGTCTCCTTTTTTGAGAAAACCCTTCACAATCAGGTTGATGCAATGTGCCAAAAACAGGCCCCTGAAATATCCACCATTTGCATGGCCTTGACTATATTACTGCCATTGTCCGTGGCAACAGATCCAGTTCGGCGACCTCTCGGTCTTAGCCATTTAAACACCTTGCTGTTAAACTCTTCCAAGATGTTTACACTGTATGGAATTTCTCCATGGTAAACATCCCTACTGTTGCATGTCACTGAATAATCTTAAAACTTTCTTTAGTGCTGAGCTCTGCAGATACTTGCTGCCTAACACCGACAAAAGAGATCAAGTGTGCAGTGATGCACATGTAACCAGTTACTTGACAACTGGTCCACATCTGTCGTCATGTGGATAGTCTGAACAGCACTCTGCTGCATAGCTTGGCCAACTAATTGCAGCACATCATGTTGGAGCTCTGAAGCAGCAACTCTGGCAAAATAGGTCTAGCTGGGAACTTTTCATTTCAGGCAGATGGCTGACACAAATTTTAAAAATCCCACTCCTTCCACAAAACAAAAATGGAGGAGGTCCAGCGCGCTAACATTTTGGCCAACTTCCTGTTGTACAAACGTACTGTTGGGCGGTTGCGTTTGTAGGGTCCTACCGCCTATACGTGCCTGCGATAGTAGCTTTTATTTATTTATTTTTTCTTTTCTTTTGCGGTGCCACTGACACATGCGACTTCTGGAGAACACCAGGTAGTGGTAGACATAATATGTGTCTTGGGGAATCACTCCATGTGAGGATACCGGAGTCTTGGGCCATTTAGAGGATGCTGATGTGGATGAATCTGGCACCCTACGGGGGACAGGGCTGTTCTGTGTAATGCCATCAAACTTTTCTTTCTCATGACCACCATTCTCTTGTATCTCTGTGAACTGTCTCACTTCCCCTCTCATCACCAGCAGCTTTCTTGTTCCTCCTACTGCATTCCATGATGTTTTCTCAGATGGGACTTTTGGTCTCCACTACTGTAGTGTGAACCTGGCTTATTTTGATGCAACTCACTTGGGAAATGGAGCATATTGCAATGTTATCCTCCTGCTTGCTAATGGTAAAACATCCCAAACTGGGGAGGATACTTTTTATAGTGTGCCACTGTCAATACCTGAAGTACAGGAGGTAGATGGCTGTGTTTGCCTCTCTGTAAGGCGTAATTCCACTGTGGTAGTTGTGGATGCAGGTCTTTGCAGGGGTCTTACAAATATGGAACCTGGCAACAGTGGTGAAACTACATCCCTCTGGGCAGGTTGAATAGGAGGGGTTATCATGGTGTCCCCTTAGCCGCCTGGCAAACACTGGTTACTCGTCACGACTGTCACTTTCCATAATTCTAAGGCTTTCAGGAACTTTCCTTTTCCCCGGTTTCGGACTAGGCCAGGGCCCAATCCATGACCAGATCAACAGCAGGGGGTCTTGGAGAAGCACCCTTTTTTTTGTTTGGCTGGAGATTGCGAAGCCAGTGGTTGAAGAGCAACATCTTGCTCAGCAGGAAGCTCAAACTCCTGTTCTGCTCCTACTTCAGGAAGAACTATTGCTGGATGTGGCTCCTGTTGTCCACTTTCCTTTAACAATTGAATACTTTACGACTGAGACAAATCCAGTTCAAACTGACTCACTGCTGGTTGCCATGACTGCAGTGGCTGCATCGATGAGAGGCATTGGCTTGGGATTAGCCTTAGGTTGGAGTGGTGCTGTTGATGGAGTGCTGCTTGCAGCCTTTTGCTGTCCAAAGGGTCTGGCTGGTACACCATGTTTCCTGAAAAATTGAAGGGTGGCATGCCAGACCTGGCAATCATTGTCTTCTCCTCCTCCTCACTGACCACTTTCTTGGCAGGAACACCCTTCTTTTTGGTCCATCTTCATCTCCTTTGCTAGCTCTGGCAGTTGCCACTTGGCTGCACAAGCGGACACAGAAGAGGACTCAGGTGGCATCAGTGCCAGGCTTCTGTCTGGAAGTACTGTGTGTGATGTCTTTTGTGCACCTAAAAGCAAACAAACTAGAAAGAAGACACAGGGAAAAATGGAAAAAGTTTATTAAAAACACTGTACTGCAATCATCCTTAAACTCTCATATCAGGGGAAAAAATTAAAATTGAACATAAAGGCATAGGTCTCCTCCGTCAATGTCCATAGGAAATGGCTTTGAAAAGTGGAAGAAAGGGATTTTTCACACTGGATACAAAAAATGGCCATCAGCCACAGTTCAGAACAAGTAGCAAAAAGACATGGGCAAACAGATACATGCAAGCCTATGGCAAAACACACTGGCTACTCAAAATGGCCATCTTGCCACATGGGCACCTAAGGTGAAGGCATGCACAACAATCAACACATGCAGGCCTATGGCAAAGCGCACTGACTACACAAAGTGTCTGCTCTGCCACACGGCCACCAAGGGTGAAGGCATGGACATTAAAGAACACATGCAGGCCTATGGCAAAAACAAACCACACTGAGTACATAAAATGGCTGCCCTACCACATGGCCACCAAGGGCGAAGGCATGGATAACGAAGAACACATGCAAGCCTATGGCAAAAGCACACTGACTGCACACAATGTCCGCCGGCCACATGTTCACAACAACAAGCAAGAAGGCATGGATAACAAAGAATACACGGAGGCATATGGCAAAAGCACACTGGCTTCACTAAATAAACCGCCCTGCCACATGGCATTGAGAACAAAGTAGGCCTAGAACAAAGACAAAATGGTGGAGCATGTGTGTACATTGCAGAGAAATGCATACAGTGGGGGTATTTCGCTCCCGGACCTTAGAACATACTACTGGGCCTCACAGTTCCAGGTGGTCAACGAATTATGCATTTTCTCTAGATCCGACCCAGGACACAGCAGGAGAGGTCGATAATGGAAGGTACATGCATTACATTTACTTGAAAAAGTGCCACTCTCGATTTCTAGTGCCCATGAAAAGCTCCTTAGAGGCATGGGTTAAGGCAGCCGCCTACAGGAGTTGGAGGGACAGACTCTCCCTGTTAATCCTGCTGTGGATTCGAAACTCTCTGAGAAAATTCAGAGAAATGCCAGGTTGTTTCCTTGGGACCAGATTGGGATCTCGACACTCTGAGATGTGGGAGGGAAGGGAGGTATTAAATTGTATAAGGGACTGCAACCTACACGACACCCAAATCTTTCGATATATATGCATATCTGCCATGCCCCGCAGGCGGGGTGTACACAGTAGGACATGCTAAAGAACTGTAGCTCTCTGCAGCATAGGATATTTCAGGACGACTTGCCCTCAAGGGCCATCTCCTTAACATATAGCACCGTCTTAAACAACAGGCCAGACAACCTCCTGCTGCTGAGAGCTAAGCGAGAAGTGGGCTTGGGTACCATGGAAGGCATAGATTGGGAGGCTGCGCTAATGCAATAAAGACTAGTTTGAGGCTTAGACAACTTGAGGCCCTTTATAGAACGCATTACTCCAGACCACAGATGTTCACAATGGGATGGGCACAGAAACAAAATTGTGTGTGGTACGAAGAGGGTAAGGGCTTTTTGTATTATACTCACTGGTCCTGTCCACACATACAGACTTACTGGAGGAAGGTATTTGCGGAATTGGGGTGTAGGTTGGGTTTAGAGTCTAACATATCCATACTACAGTTCATACTTTTAGGGATAGCAGAAGATGTTGATATCCCCAAGCGGCAGCTCATGTTCTGTGTTTTGGGCTTGTGTAGCCAAAAAATACATAGCCAGTTAATGCGTCTACCCCCTTGCTCTCCCCACACACACAAGGGCCTAGTGGGAAATGGTTATGACGGTCTGTGTAAAAGTAGAAAAATTGTCATATGAAGCCAGGGGCTGCTTGAGGAAATTTCAGCAAGTGTAGGGACAATGGCGAGCACACCATGACCTGGGGAGGAACAGCATGGCCCCTCCAGTGACCCCCTGAGAAGAGGGGGGAGCCCAGGATCGAGTTATCAAGTTTGGATGAGGGTCGGGGTTTGAAGGAGGGAAGAAGCCTGGCTCCCAGTCACGTTGCTATAGATTTGCCCGATGACCCAATATAATGGACTCTGGGCACTTTCAAAAGTGGACTGGTGGAATGTTATGTTGTATCGTTATTGTGGAACAAAACGTGGATACAAAAGTTTCTTTTTTATTTTTAAATTATGACGGCTTATGGCAAACACACACATTGGCCACACAAAAATGGCCACTTGGATAGCAAAGAAAGAGGCATGGTAAATGGAAAAAACACTGCCATTACTTTAGCAATGCCCAAAACTAAAATCAAGTCAACTATGAAAAAGCTCCAACCACAAATATCCCAGGGCATCAAAAACTAACCCATCAAAACACACTTGCAGACAAACGTAAAGTACAAACAAAACACATTTTTCATTTAGTCCACGGCTATCCATAAATCAACAGATGTTTGTTTTAAAAAACATAGCAGAGAAAGTTTATTTTTTATTTTTTATATTTACCCAATGCCTAGTGCTGTCAGGCCGTAGCCAATGAGCAGACTAGTCCCCAGACAGTAAAATGAACAAAATGGTGCAAAATTCACGAACAACACACAAGAAAAAAGGAGAAAAAGTACTTTAAAACCACACCAGAGCCCTTCCAAAAATGTGCAAATCTTTTAATTTAAAAAAAAAAAAAAATGTGCAACTCAAGGCCACCCACAACTGAATTAAAAGATGTAGCAAAAACACGAGTAAAATAAATACTGGTGCTTAATCAAATCACAAATTTATCCCAAAAATCTTTAACTCACTTGATTTTTCACAAAAATACTTACAATCCAATTGTACATGTAACAGGGATTGCCAACAAAGTAATCCTTTCCCCTCCAAATCCAAATGAAAATTGACAAAGGGGATGGACAAAGCAGTGAGAGGAGCCTTCTGGACAGGTAGAGGACGTTGGAGTCTCTGTGGCACTTCCTTCCTGTTGGATAAAAAGAAGTAAGAAAAGAAAATATATATATATATATATATATATATATATATATATATATCTATATATCTGAATAGTCCAGGTAGAATACTTACTTGAAAAAATGCTTTCAAGTTGATTTTGCTGCTTCTCGAGTGCGAGATCTACTTGAGAAGCAGTCCTCTGACTGCAACTGCTCACGTTGGAAAATTGCACCAGAAGAGTTCCTAGCGATTTGAAATCGCAGTAGGGCATGCCAAATTTCGCTCGCCATGCGGTGCTTGGCAAAATTTGGATGCAACTCCATGTTAAGAGTAACATTAAATTGCCAAATTCCTCCAATTCAGCAGGAGAAAATAAAAATTCCACCCAAGCCTAGAAAAAACGAAAATGGGTATTCTAAAAAGACTGTGCAAAAAGCACAGAACCAGGAAGCTAAAAACCTAGTACAGAAACTATATTTCTGCAATTCAACTATTAAAATGACTGGACAATCACACCACGTAATGCACCTCTGATGCTAAAAGTACGATCAAAGGACAGTGCTAAAGTACTGCTGAAATTTGATAATCAAGTTACATCCTAGGCCACGCCAGTCACTCACAAGAAATCTGCAACCCAATTGTGGAGCACGACTAAAAGGTGCAAAAACTTTTGGTAAGCAACCTCATCACTGTTAGTCGGGTTTAATTACTTCTCTTACATCCCTCACAAACTATGCTTATTTAACCTGCAGTCCATGAAAAAAAAAAAAGATCTAATTACAACTATCAAGATCACTTGCTGACCCATGCATATTCAGCAATATTAGCGCCACCCGTTGTCCATCCTTGTTTACTGATTTATTACCAATTCTAGTATGTGCCAGGTAAACCTTACATGAGGGAAGTTGTAATTCTTTCATAAAAATATCCTGAACAATGAAGTCAAAAAATTGATGTCCTTTTTGGACAACCTCTATGATGACATTACTTCTATTGTTGAAATATCAAACTCACGACAGTGGGGAGTATAAGCAAATAAAAGCAGGACCTTAGCCTAAGATCCCTGCATCAATGTTACTTTTTCACCTTTCACCTTTCTTGGTGTTCTTTAAATCGATATTAGAAAATGATCAAACTAGTCCTTTTTGTAGAAGTATTGAGAACTTCCATTTGGCATGAACATGCAAAACTGTTTTGAACTGTGGCCTGCACTCACCTCTTCACACTCAAAATGCATGGAAACACAATACTCAAAACTGTTTATCGGTATGCACATTTCAAGATAAAGAAACTCTGGTGCTGTTCAGAGTGGTGGTACAGCTTAAAGAGATCTTTTGCGTCTTTGTTGGATGAACTGACTCCACAGACTTTGCCTGAGATTTGACAAGACAGTGAACAGTTTGAAGTCCTTATAAGGGTCAGAGCATTTTGCTTGCTGGGCAATTGAAATACGTTGTTGCTACTGTCATGATCTTGTTGCCAAAGTGAAAGAGAACGTGTTTTTGTGATCATCTTTGGAATCAACAAACGTCTGAACTGGCAACTATGCACGGTTTAAAACTGAAGTTTAAGTGTTATAAACTCATATTTTTGTAAACTTTGTTATTCAACCAGAGGAATAGAAAGGATCCTTATCACTTTAAAGACTGAATTTTTTATTCATTTGGTGCACATATTTGATAAAGGTAGCAGTTGTCTAGGTCAGACAACTGATTGTTTGCTGCTAGGTAAGCTTTAACATTCTAACCTATGATGGTGACATTGCATTTTAAGAAACCAGCATCATGAGAGTATTTTAAATCCAAGAGTATTGTTCTTCTAATACTGAAGGTCGTAGTCTGTAGTAAGTGAAGTACAATAGTTCTGAATATTTTGACATCTATTTCACAATGAATAGTTAATCACACATAGAGAGCTACGTCATCAAACTTGGAGAATCGGAGAAACAGATATTCTGAAGGTGTGGAATGTGTGATAGAAGATATTAGACTCTGCAGCAAGGCTGACAAGATATTAAACGTCTCTTATTTGTAGATCTCTGCAGTCATCCTTTGAAGGCAGTGCCCTGTTGAATGTTAAGAAAGAATGGCAACTTCCGGTGTCTCTATCTCCCTTATTCTATTCCCCGTTTTTGAGTTTAGTGATAACGAACATATAATTCTGTGGTTGGTGGTGGATTTGGAGAGATGTGGAAACAATCACTGCGCTTGATCCGTGTTACAAGGTTGATCTTTTGAGAAACTAAAATATTTTACTATTCGTGAGACTTTCAAAGTCCCAGCCCTCTCTGTTATCTATTTCTCTAGGAGGCTTGAGATATCTGTTAAGTGTGATATTTTGCTCAGCCCTTTGTCATTTCCCCCTGCAGATAGCAATATTCATATTGAGTAGCATATAACTAGAACTAAAAATCCTTCCGCTCACTGGTACTCCTCGATTTGGTCACATAGTGTAACAATCCGCAGCACCATTTTACTTTGCTGTTCAGAAACAACTAATGTTTATTTAGTGGATTTCAGCACATCGGGACGGGTGATTAAATGGGTAGAGAATTGCTTTCTTTGTCGAGCTGGATTGATAAGTCATGATTTTGATTGCTAATTTGGTCCTATGTTCCCTGGGAATGAGACACATACATGATGTTGGCTATCACCATAGGCCAAAATCATTTAATTTGTATTCGTGCAACTTGTTTCCTTCAAGAAAGGTTTGGATCTGAGAGAATGTTGCTCTTAGGATCTGTTTTCCGTTTGAGATTTAGGAAGGGTTCCAGATGACTGTGTTTGTTGGTAATACCCATTATTGGTGATTCAGTAATCTCACAAGGATATTAAAATTATTCATAATTATATAATAAATGTATAAATCATATGTAAACTAATAGTTGTCAAAAAACATTAATATTTTTGAATAATATGGAGGTTTAGACATCCTATTCTCAACAGCTCTCCTACATTAGTTAGTTTTAGGTTAGTTTTAGTAGTAATGAAATGACCAACTGCTTGGTGTAGTTCTTGTTTATAAAATAGGTATTTGATTTATTAGCCCATTTCATGACAACTTCATTCAACATGTGTTCTTCCTAGTGGTCAATCAACCTTTCTAAATGCTTCTTCAAACGTTTACTCCCCTATGTGGAGGGTGGAATTAAAATACGGTCCAGATGGGAGTTTCAGTGAGAGGTTATCAATGCCAGCAATAATCCAATCATTAGAATCGGAGCTATGCAATTTCAAAGATTTAAGGTAAGTATAGGACCTAAAAGCACAGAGTGCCACGTGTGGTTATCTGGTTGTGCGAGACTGTGTGAAAGACACAAATGTTAACTACTAAAGTCTAGCGTGAAGATTTCTGTTCGCATTGGAGGAGGCTGCGAAAAGCATGGAGAGAGTTGTGGATGATTGTCGTAGCGTGAAGAGCAGGCCGGGAGTTGCAGACGGTCATCACTGTAGTGTGACAGTGTAGGAGGCTGGCCTGGTTTGTAGTGGGTTCTTACACCTTATACCAGGTCCAGTTATCCCTTATCAGTGAAATGTAGTAGTGTTCTAGCAGCTTAGGCTGAGGTAGCTATAGCAGAGCAGCTTAGGCTGACCTAGGAGAGATGCAAACCTCCTGCAATACCACTTATAGTTACACAGTACTAATACACAAGTAAAGACAATACTCAGGGGGTCATTCTTACTTTGGCGGGCGGCGGAGGCCGCCCGCCAAAGTAACCCCGTCAGAACACCGCACCGCGGTCGAAAGACCGCTGCGGTGATTCTGAGATTTGCCCTGGGCTGGCGGGCGGCCGCCAAAAGGCCGCCCGCCAGCCCAGGGCAAATCAACCTTCCCACGAGGACGCCGGCTCAGAATTGAGCCGGCGTAGTGGGAAGGTGCGACGGGTCCAGTGGCACCCGTCGCGTATTTCAGTGTCTGCATAGCAGACACTGAAATACTTTGCGGGGCCCTCTTACGGGGGCCCCTGCAGTGCCCATGCCATTGGCATGGGCACTGCAGGGGCCCCCAGGGGCCCCGCAGCACCCCCTACCGCCATCCTGTTCATGGCGGGTTTCCCGCCATGAACAGGATGGCGGTAGGGGGTGTCTGAATCCCCATGGCGGCGGAGCGCGCTCCGCCGCCATGGAGGATTCAGAAGGGCAGCGGTAAACCGGCAGGTGACCGCCGGTTTACCCTTTCTGACCGCGGCTGAACCGCCGCGGTCAGAATGCCCTTCGGAGCACCGCCAGCCTGTCGGCGGTGCTCCCGTGGCCGGTGACCCTGGCGGTCACCGGCCGCCAGGGTCAGAATGAGGCCCTCAGTGTTACCAGAAAAAAAAGGTAGTTTATTTGGTAGACACCGTACAAAAATATTTTAGAGGCAATACTCCTTCTGGAGGTAATTATTATACACAATTTATACACTAGACACCAAAATAAGGCAAGTAATTAGACATAGGATAGTGCAAACATTATGAAATGCTATAGAATGCAATGGGAGAAAATAGGTCTGGGAGCAACCCAAACCATATACTAAGAAAGTGGAATGCAAATCACGAATTCCCCCCTAGACAAGTGTAGTGTGTGCAGAATCACTGGGAGAGTAAGATTACATTAAAGGTAAGTAAATTACCCCACCCCAGAGCCCAGAAAAGCAGGAGTAAAGTACTGCAAGTTTCCTTAGGACACACTACACCTTGTGATTAGAGTTATTGCAAGAACCAACCAAGTCTGCAAACAACAAACAGTGGATTTCTGGACCTGAAGACCTGCAAAGGAAGGAGACCAAGTCCAGAAGTCGAAAGAAGTTCCAGGACGGACAGGAGCCCCTGCCAACCTAGAAGAGGGTGCAACAGAAGAGTTCCCAGTTGGACGAAGACTGCAGAAATTCACCCAAGGAAGAATTGAGAGGGTTCCTGCATGATGCAGTGGAAGTCCCACGTCATGAAGTTGGATGCAGGTGAGTTCTGGCGCTGGATTTCTCCAACAAGCCTTGGTTCTGGCAAAGTAGCATTTTGCGTCAACTAGGCGCTATGTAGACCCAGGAGGGACCTGGGGGCCTCAACTCTGTGTGAGGAGGAAGAGGGGGCTCTCAGCACTTCAGAGAGCCCTCATAGCGCCCACTGGAGTCCCAGGACACGTGGACAAAGGCGGTGCAAAATGCAGTTGGTGCAGCACTACAAAGGAAGGTCCCACGCCGCCGAAGAACAACTCAGCGAGTTGAGCGTCGCAGGATAGAGTGCTGGGGACCTAGGCCAGGCTGTGCACGAAGGAATTTTGCAAATAGTGCACAGAGGCCTCAGGAGGTGAAGAAGACACAGTGCACAGGGTGTACTGTTATTCTGGGGGAAGACAAGGTCTTACCTCCTCCAAATTGGTACAGCAGGACCTCAGGACAGTCTGTGTCTATGAGGTCCAACCTCTGTGTTCCAAGAAGCACGCTCATCGCCAGGAGAGGAGTCCAAGAGAACCAGTCGTCGACTTAGAAGGTGCCTGTGTGAGCAGGGGAGTGACTGTCACACCACAGGAGATTTCTTTGGTCCTTCTGGTGCAGGATGAAGACAGGGAGTCCTCAGAACGTGCACACCATGGAAACTGTTGCAGTTGCTGGCTGGAGCTGAAGTTGCAGAGGAAAAGTATCCCTTGTGGATACTTTGTTGCTGTTACAGCGGTTCCTGGAGCAGGCTGCTGTTGATCTGAGGTCAGACGATGAAGTACTAGTTTCAGAGGATTCCTGCTGGAAACTTGCAAGTAAAATCTGAAGAGAACCCACAGGAGAGAACCTAAATAGCCCTGAGAGGGGGATTGGCTACCTTATCAGGTATGGACCTATCAGGAGGGGTCTCTGACATCACCTGCTGGCACTGGCCACTCAGAGCCCCCCAGAGTGCCCCCACACCTTGCAAAGCAAGATGGCTGAAGTCTGTGACACACTGACGGAGCTCTGGGCACCACCCCTGGGGTGGTGATGGACAGGGGAGCAGTCACTCCCCTTTCCTTTGTCCAGTTTTGCGCCAGAGCAGGGGACAAGGGGTCCCTGAACCAGTGTAGACTGGCAGGAGGGCACCATCTGTGCCCTTCAAAGCATTTCCAGTGGTTGGGGTAGGCTACCCCTCCCCAGCATGTAACACCTATTTCCAAAGGGAGAGGGTGTAACACCCTGCTCCCAAAGGAAATGCTTTGTTCTGCCTTCCTGGGACTGAACTGCTCAGACCCCAGGAGGGCCCAACCCGGTCTGTGAGGTGGCAGCAGCTGTAGCTGCAGTGCAAGCCTCAGAGAGCTGGTTTGGCAGTACTGGGGCTCCATGGTGGAGCCCCCCCAGGATGCATGGAATTGGCTCCCCAATACCAGATTTGGAATGGGGTGACAATTACATGATCTTAGACACCGTACATGGCCATATTTGGGGTTACCATTGTCAAGCTACATATATGTATTGACCAATATGTAGTGCACACGTGTAATGGAGTCCCCACACTCACAAAGTCTGGGGAATCGACCCAGGACTGCGTGGGGGCACCCTTGCTAGTGCAAGGGTGCCCTCACACTTAGTATCTATGCACCTAGCCTCAGTAAACGAAGGTTAGACATATAGGTGACTTAGTGGGCGTGGCCAAGATGGCGGCCAGAGCGGACGCTTAAAACGAGCTCCGCTCATGGCCCACCACTAATTGGCAAATATTCCTGTCCCACAGGGTTGCCGGGACTCCCACATCGACGACGCGGAGCCTCTGAGGTCTCTGATTGCCAGCGACACCGAAACTGATGCACAGGACCGCCCAGAACGGAAAAAACGCGGCTGTGCTGAGTCCGCGTGCAGGGGGTGGGGGCTTCTCCCTTCACCTGAAGACGCGGAGCCCGCAAGAATAAAGAGAGCCGGGCCCCGGGAATGCAACGGCAGGCGATAAAGGAAGGAACGGATGGCCGCTAAAGGTCGCCGGGACTCTCGCACTGATGGCGCGGAGCCCCCGAGGTATCCGACTCCCAGCGACACCGAATTCGATGCACAGGACGCCCTGAACACCCTGAATCGGAAATCGCGGACCGAGGATGGAGGCCTCCTCCCTTCGCCCGAAGAAGCGGAGCACATAGCAATAAAGAAAGTCGGACCCAAGGACACCGTGCCGGGAGATAAAGAAAGGAACTGACGGCCATTAAAGTAAGTCTGGGCCCTGGGAGGGACTCGCGAGGCACCAGGACGGCCCTCGCGCATCAGCACTACGGGGTAAACACAGCAAGCGGCTGCATCACCTCCACAAGCGCAGGAGAGGAGGGGAAAACGGGCGGCCACGCCAGAGGGGAGCCCTGCTGACACCTACCCCCCCATATTACTGAAAGGAAGCAAGCATAGAATAAGAAGGAAAAAAAAGATTGAGGCACAGATCGCATTGGGGGAATCTGAAACAACACGGTCCCAGAGGACCCCCCCTCCAAGAGCATTATATAAGTCTCTATTGCCGCTAAAGAAGGGGAACTGAGACCTTCTCCCCCTACTCGCACTGTGACTGCTATTGAGGCGGATCAGATGCTGCAAACAGAGACACTGGTCTTCCCCCCACTCCTCTCCCCCCCCCTCCAAAACCTTAATAATATAACAGCAGGAAACACTGCGAAACACACAGACATTGGTACTCGAAGGCCTGCCCAACCCTGAACTGCGCAACATTGAGGAGGGGTGACGCACTTACACCGGGCTGATTTAAGTGGCCCCAACAACAAGCCAAGACCAACAAGGCAAACTTCTTGAAAACTGCCACCTGATGATGCAACAACATTATTGACCAGTACACAGGGTACCCCATCGATACACGAAATAAGTGGCGACCAGACAAAGCAGAAATGAGGCAGGACACAAAAGTATCTGGATTTTGTCTTGGCACTTTAAAGGGGCACAAATACGACAAGACCCGCACAGCTGCTGAGCTGCTTAATAGGAAAGGTAACCACAGGCAAACATGGTTAAACCAAAACCACCAAGAGTACACACTAATGCAGAGGCAGTGACCCCCCTCTCTGAAGGAGATCCAGGGAATCAAGCTAATGCCCTGCAAAGGATATCCGAAACCCTGGCCACTCACTCTGCGCAATTTGATAAAGTGCTGCAGGCAGTATTGGACACCAAGACATCACTGGGGAAATAGAAGGGAAAATAGACTCAGTGGTCCTGGAAGTCAATCTCCTCCGTGCAGACCATCGGAAACTAGCAGATAGGGTCACCATCCCCGAATCTGAACTCAAAATGACCCAACCAGCAATAACTGAAATGAAGGCTCAAATTAAACGAATGGAAAACGAAATAACATCACTACAATGGAGAGCCGAGGACGCTGAGGGCCACTCACGTAGAAATAATGTCAGATTCCTTGGAATACCGGAACGCGCAGAGCTCCCTAATGCTGAACATTTCATGGAGCAATGACTCAAAGACACGGTGCTACACCAGACCGCACCATCGATGCTAGTAATAGAGCGTGCACACAGAGTTCCAGGCGGACCGCCAAGGCCCAGATTCCTAAATTACCAAGACCGAGATGAAGTGCTGCAAGGCTTCCAGACTCAATGCCCCGTCCGCATGGAGTACACTGAGATTACAGCATACCCGGACTGCATGATGGAAGTCCAACGTAAATGGGCCAGTTTTATCAAAGTGAAACAGGTGCTTCGCGACAAGAGCATCACATACTCCCTCCTGTTCCCGGCCCAAATGAGAGTGATAGATGGCGACAGGACCCTCTTCTTTTTTTCAATGAAGAATGGCTGGTACAGCATCCCCGTCGGAAGAAGAAAACTAACTTCGGGTTAAAAACACACCCCTCGAAGTTACATTCCGCGGATGCACAGGCACAAGCCCTCAAAGAGGCAAACACATTCGTAACAACACAAACACTGATCAGAAAATGAAAATAGAGAAACGGACTCCAACTCCTCACGTGGCCATCTAAGTCCCCCACTGTCACCACTAATATTTGGCCCCGAGCTAACAACTCGCACGGCAGATGACATATGAAACACAGAAAGAGAACTCAAAAACGCCAAATCCTGACGTACACAGTGACATAAAAGAAGGGCAGGAGACACAAAGGCCCCGGAATTCCAGCGCAGACAAGGACATCAAGGCTCAATGACTCAGATACACTACGCCCCCCCTGGCCGGAAGGACAGCAGACGGGGACACAGAACTACACACTGAATTAGCCTTAACTCGAAAGCTGGATGAGGTCGGGATACAGGACGACCGGACTGTTAGGGGAATTTGTTTATCTACATGGGCCAAGACTACTCGGACACCAAGAATCTCCTCGACCACGCCTCCACACCCACATGGGCTACCGAATGGACCATAAACTGAGTAACGTATTGAAGGCACCGGTTGTGCCGCACAGTTGGTTATGGTTTTGGTTATTGTTAATTTTACTATGCCATTATGCTTTCCTCCACACATGCCATGCGATATGGGCTCAAGGGGATGAGGGGGGGGGACATTGCGCCAACGGGGATTACCGACTAGGTGGAAAGGACCGTGGTGGAAGATTAAATCGATATCATGGCCACATATAACTTCTTAACCTGGAACGTAAGGGGGATGGCTCACACCTCCAAATGTTGCAGAATATATAATCATCTCAAACGCCATTCAATACATATAGCAATACTCCAAGAAACCCACCTCACGACTGATGAACTGGGCAGAATAGACACAGTGGACGGGTACGATATATGGTACGGAAACATCGGCATATGCAAGGGGAGTACTAACATGGATAGCCCCCGGTATACCATTCACAGTTCAACACAAGCAAATAGATAAGGACGGGAGGTATGTCCATTTGAGAGGAGTATTAGACGGGAAACAGTTATCCATAACAGGAATATACGCACCCAATATCAAGCAGGGAGATTTCCTGCTATCTACTTATGCAGCTCTATCATGGGACCCATCAATACCCAACATATGGGGGGAAGATCTCACCTCCCACTTGAGGGCGCTCAGAGTAGAAGACTCTCACAATCGCTACGGATGTGGTTGTCAGAAAGGAGGTTACATGATGTATGGAGGAGGTTACACCCCGCAGATAGGGAGTACTCCTCCTTCTCCCCGGTACACCAAATTCACACTCGGATAGACCTGCTACTATGTTCGAGTGAATTAACTCAATCCTTAGTCAAGGCATCATACTTAGCTAAAACTATATCAGACCATTGCCCATTGATGGCAACAGTGCAATGGGGCAGGTTGCCCACACGCACTCCTACCTGGCGGTTACAGCCGTCCCTGCTGAGAGAACCCCCCACCCCCCTTCAGAACCGAGATAGCAGAGGGAATAGACTCATATTTTAAAATAAATACAAACTCTGTAACATCAAGGGCAGTGGAATGGGACGGACACAAGGTAGTAATAAGAGGTGTATGTATGGCGGCGTCTGGTGGAGTTCGTAAAACACTAAACGCAGAATTGAGTAATATCGAGAAGAGACTACTGGAAGCGGAGAGGGTGATGGGAAGGGACGGAGGGGACAGGAGGAATATGAGGGAACTGAAAAAACAATGGGTCGAAACAGATACGCGTTTACGTCAATTTGATTACCGACACCACACGGCACGATTACATGCCGAGGGGGACCGTTCCAGCAGGTTGTTGTCCTGGCTGGTGAAGGGAGGACAACAACAATACACTATAAACGCTATCCAGTTAGATGAAGGAAACATCATAAATACACAACAGGAGATCAGTGAGGCCTTTAGGAAATATTATGCCACTCTGTACAGTCCAGGTCTCCTCCCCCACCCCCCAACCACCCAAAGAGCAGATGAGGGAGTTCTTTCAGACAATTCAATTAACCCAGTTGACGGTGCCACAATTGCAAGACCTGAAGAAGCCCATAGAGCTGGATGAGATCCAGCAAGCTTTGAAACAAATGGCTCGTAATAAAGCCCCAGGGGGGGATGGGCTCCCGGCAGAGTATTATCAGGTCTTTGCAGCGCAAACGTTAACACCATACCGGGAAATGCTGAAAGAAGCATATGAACGTGGTCACCTCCCAGAATCACAACGGGAAGCAATCATAGTAGTCCTACACAAAAAAGGGCGTGACCCACTGGATGTCCGGTCCTATCGACCCCTGTCTTTATTGAATTCTGACTGTAAATTGTTAGGAAAAGTGCTGGCAAATCGGCTTCTCCCAATGATGCCAACACTAATCCATCCGGATCAATCCGGCTTCAGACCCGGCCGCAGTACCCACACAAATATTAGATGCCTGTTAAGATTAATAGCTGAAACCCCGAAACTAGAACACTCACGAACAGCGGTTTCCCTAGATGTGGAAAAAGCGTTTGATACACTAGGCTGGCCATACCTGATGGAAGCCCTAAAACACATGGGCTTTGGAACTCCATTTATATGCTGGGTCACAACGCTGTACGCGGACCCGAAAGGCAGAGTGAAAACAGGCAGCACAATTTCTGAAAGGTTCACGATAGGCAGAGGAACTAGACAGGAATGCCCCTTGTTGCCACTCTTGTTCGCACTGGCTATTGAACCACTCACAGCGCGACTAAGACACGAAACGCCGGACTGGGGAATCCCAGACGGGAACGAACACAAGGTCGCCTCCCTATATGCGGATGATGCACTAATATACCTTCGGAACCGATCTGAATCCTTACCGGACCTACTACAACTATTGGATACATTCAGAGACATATCAGGCCTGCGAGTAAATTGGGCGAAATCATGTCTGTTCCCGATGCAATCAATTCCGCACCCCCAGAGAGAACTAATATCCACACACAATTTACAATGGTGTTATACCACCTTAAAATACTTA
The DNA here is from genome assembly GCF_031143425.1 of Pleurodeles waltl. Classification (NCBI taxonomy): domain Eukaryota; kingdom Metazoa; phylum Chordata; class Amphibia; order Caudata; family Salamandridae; genus Pleurodeles; species Pleurodeles waltl. Next base: position 587,483,630 of record NC_090445.1, read on the forward strand.
GGGGTACAAATATATCACGATGAATCGGACATTAGAGAGGGGAATTCAGACCGAACGATCAGATACATAAAAGGCTCGATGCCCTTTTGGTGCTCACTCCCACTCTCACCCATGGGGAGAGTGGCAATAGCTAAAATGATAATACTACCCCGAATCCTGTATTATTTCTCGGCTTTGCCGATCAAACTCCCCAAGAACTACTTTGCGTCCCTAAATAGCTTACTAACAGACCTTACGTGGAATACCGGATGCCGTCAAGTGGCCTTCACTAAAACTTATATGCTGCTAGAGAAGGGGGGAAGGGCGCGCCTCAGTTCGAGCTGTACTATGCAGCGGCACTAATACCCTGGATCATGGACTGGATGCGTAACCCATACGACTCAGAGGGGCGAATGGTGAACACTTTGCTAGGTTAATCGAACGTATTAAATTTGCTCATCGGCCGAGAAAACTCACCACAACGCAACAATACACGGATGGAAGTGGCGGAATGGATATGGCGCCGATACGTGATGACAAAGGGATGTACACGGCCGTACTCGCCTAGAATACCATTACTAGCAACTACAGGATTAAACAGTATAAAAGGTCAGTTCAAATTAGCTACCTGGGTCACTAAAGCCGTACACACAATTGGAAATATATTCGAGGAGGGACTCCTACTGTCGTATGAGACACTAGCCAATACGTTCGAATTAGGCAGGGGCGAATTTCTAGCGCATAGAGCACTACAGCAAGTAGTGCGCAATACCTGGGGGAACAATAATAGTGAGCCTCACTCCTCGACGATACTCAAGTTATTGCTGGGGGCTGGTGAGCAATCAGATATCTCCTGGATATACAAGATACTGCAGGATTATCCAGAAGAAGCTCAGACACAAGGCAATACCAGGTGGGAGGCGGCCCTGATGTCACCCCTGCCTACACAGAAGTGGAACACAGCTCTGGCAGCTACACAAGAGGTATCACGCAATGCTCGTTTCCGATACACACAACTTAATTACTTACACCAGACACATCTGACTCCAGCCAGGCTAAAACGTATGTTTCCACAATCCAATCCAGACTGCCCAAGATGCGGGACACTGGGGGCTGACTTTCTACATAAGACGTGGAGCTGTCCTCCGGTGTTCCGTATATGGCAAGAGGTGATGACGCAGACAGCTACCTGGACGGGACTACCCCTGCTCCCTACCCTGGACTCCTGCCTTTTAGGGGTACGCTCAAGACGAGGAAAAGACAAACAGAGACACAGATGCACTGACCTCGCGTTTATTTTACTTAAACGATTAATAGCAATACAATAGAAATCGCCCGGCGCCCCAGATATACACTGATGGACGTCAGAGATGTTACATTGGGCTAAGGCAGAAACACCGTTACTACACACACTACAAGACAGTGGAGTGGAGGTCAAGGGGCTAGACATATGGGACTCCCTCATAAAGCAACTCAAACAAAAAGATGACACTAGACCCCCTTGAACTGTGGATACACTACCAACAAGTATATTTCCATGTCAAGCACTGTCACTCTTAAGATACCGATATATTGAACGACCGGTCTCCCCCCCCCCCCCCTCACTCTGTGCATAACCTCCTGCTTCCCCCCTTCCTCCCCCCGTGACTGGAGACTGACTGCTTCTTCCATTCTCGCCCTGCACCCCACCTCTGGCCTCTCCTCCGTCCCCCTCCTTCTGGATACCCCCTCCTCAATTGGTCGGACACATGTTGAGATTATTCATGAACAATTTAATTTTTAAATGGCGTACCACTGTTAATTTTTCTTTTGAATGATGTATAAGAGATCTGTTGATGTATCTTGTGGACAGAAGAGATGTACTAGATACAAGAAGATCTGATATAAGAATTTGCTGATATGAAAACCCCACTGTAAAATAATGGATGAAAATCAATAAACAGATTTAAAAAAAAAAAAAAAAAGACATATAGGTGACTTATAACTTACTTAAGTGCAGTGAAAATGGCTGTGAAAATAATGTGTGCACTATTTCACGCAGGCTGCAGTGGCAGTCCTGTGAAAGGGTTTGTCTGAGCTCCTTATGGGTGGCAGAAGAAATGCTGCAGCCCATAAGGATCTCCTGGAACCTCAATGCCCTTGGTACCATATACTAGGGACTTAAAAAGGGGGTCCAGTGTGCCAATTGAAATTGGTAAATGAAGTCACTAGCCTATAGTGACAAATTTAAAAGCAGAGAGCATAAGCACAGATTAGCAGAGCCTCAGTGACACAGTTAAGCACTATACCGACACACACATTAGGCCATAAACTATGAGCACTGGGGTCCTGACCAGCAGGATCCCAGTGACACAGGCAAAAACATACTGACATACAGGTAAAAATGGGGGTAACATGCCAAGAAAGATGTTACTTTCTTACAGACAGTCATTGCTAGAACTTCCCGTTAGCGGTCAATGCAGACAGCTGATGCTTTAGTGTGAAGTGCAGATTTTGCATTGCCGGCCTTGCATTACTGCCCCCCCTCTTTGAAGTGGGAGAAGCTTCAGGCCCCCGGTCCTCCCACACCCCCCCCAACCCCATGGAGGTGTCTGAAATGTCCTACTTCCCTGCCTCTAATCTATTTGTGGCACAAAAGGCTAGTGTGAAGTTCTTTGTAAGCATGCTAGGCCAGTGCCTTTGAAGGGCAGTGTGGTAGGTGACAGCTCTGAGCAACTCCGCCACCCCGACCCCACCCACCAAGCCAGGGTGGCCAACGCCCAGACCCACTATTCTGTGGCTATTTGGGAGGAATACATAAAGGCCAACTGCACCTAATCATGTGACTGAGAAAAAAAAAAAAAAACAGGCTGCAGGAACTAAATGGTTAGGCCAAGAGAATACACATTTTCTAGAAGTGGCATTTTCAGAATTGAAATCCAAATTTACAACTAAAGAAGGGTTTAAGTTACAATTCCTCAGACACCAAACATGACATTCCTACCTGCTTCCAAATAAAGGCTATCACTTATTAAATGCAGTAAGGTAGCCCAGTGCTATTGTATAGAAGAGGTAGACCACCCCCAAACCTTTTACCTTCACCCCTCTTGTTTTACTGAATAATTAATTTGAAAGTTTTTCCAGTAGGAGGGAATGTAAAACTTAAAGGTACATGTTCAACTTATTAAAGATGATGCTCTTTGCAATATGAGCTGTTTACGGCTTGTCCTGGGGTGATTTATATGGATTAAAAAGCAATGTTTAGGCCTGGCAAAAGGTTTATTTTGAAAGGCCAAGTGGTACTTTAATATTGCACCACACACACTGCAATAGCAGACCTGAAACATGTTCGAAAAGGCTAGTTAAGTGTGTGGCATAATAAGTATTGCAGTCCCTCTAGTAGCATTTAACTTACGGGGCCTAGGTACATGTAGTACAACATTTTTAGGGACTTGTATGTAAATTAAATCTGCCAGTTGTGTGTAAGCCGGTTTTGCCATGTTTAGAAGCGTGAGCACAAACACCTTGTGCACTTTACCACAGCTAACCAGTGCTAGAGTCCTAAAGCCAACAAAAAAGAAGTCAGCAAAACAGGAGGGGTGAAGGTAAAAGGTTTGGGGGTGGTCCTGCAGAGTGGCCCTGGATCACATCTGTACTTTACAATTCAGCAAATGCAGGGCTGTAGGCACTACTGAGACTCTGGAGAGATCCTGCCACAAATAATGGGATGGTAAGTTCCAGAGCAATTTCTTCCCTACCAGGATCTGGTGCAATACAGAAGGTGCTCAGTCTGACATAGTGGGGTGAATAAAAGGTGTTTCTACCCTAGCAGCACGTAGAGAAGTATGATTCACTGCTTGTGGCTAGATCGGCACTGGGTCACAGTACTCCAAGCCTATTCACATTGAATTCACTTAAAAGAAGGAAAGGCTGTCAGTGTGCATAGTGTTGGGCTGCTCACTGGAAAGCTTTACATATGTGGAGAATGCACTATGCCCCGAAGTCAAACTACATTTCTCAGCACTCCTTTTTTTTTAACCATCTTTTCATTGAGGTTTTAAACATTAACATAAAATTCAAGTCTTCATAGTTTATTGACATGCCTTATAGTAGACAGTAGATAAAGTGTGCTTGACAGTCATAGCAGAACTGTCAAGAACTGTTGGGAGGAATCTGCTGGTAAATCAAATATCAATGCTAGTATTGCAAGTGCAGTATTGTCTCGTTGATCATTCACTGAAGGGGGTCTTGAGGCATCCTAGCTCAGTGCATGGTGAGGGTGAAGAAGATAACCAAAGTGTGAGCTGCATGAAATAAGGGGAGAAATTAATCTCTGGAGTGGAAAGTAGGTGAGGAGGCGGAGAACATGAATGTAGTCATCTGTGTAAGGCAAGGAGAGAGATTACTCTGGGCATGTAGCCTGTCAGGGTCGCTGCCTAGGGCCATAATCGCCAAATGTTCATGATGGGCCCGACATCCAGAGACAAAAAACGGGTGCAATCTGAGAGATATGTAGGGAAGTGGATTCACTCAGCACACTTAAGTAGCATGAATAGAGCACCAGGGTGCCCGTGGCTGCTGTGGTGACATGGTGTAGCTTCTGCAGTGTACCCCAGGTGCTCCTGGGCAGAGGTAGGGTGTCATCAGTAATGTTGGTCTGGAAGACAATTAGCAGTTAATCCCAACCCTGGGAAGTATATACTTACCTTGACTAGGCTCCTCTTCCTCTCTGAGCACTTTACTTTCCACCTCTAAGAATGTTTCTACAGACTGGCACCATCCTAAGACATGGGGTGCACTAGCCTTCCAATCTCCATTCACAATGGCTTTGCGAGTAGTGAGGTGAGATCTAGGAATCAGGCTGTGAGTTTGGTCTTCTCTGTACTCTTCCGCATCCCCAAGGTGGAGGCCTCCCAGCTTTGCCGTGAGGTTTTACCTGTGATCTGACTAAAGTATCTAGTGCTTTGCACATGGAAAGATTTCCAGGGAAGGATATGGGCAGGTTATCATTTTCAAAAGCGATACCTTACCTATTACAGAAAGGGAAAGGGTTCTCCAGAATGCCACCTGACTTCTGAGTGCAGTGACTGCTCTAATTATATTGCTGTCAAGTATACCTTGACCATCATGATAAATATGAACCCCCCGCCAGCAGCAGACAAACTTCTGTAATACAATGATAATAACTATGTTTATTATTATTGTAGAATTGGTGGTTCCACGGGGCTGATGAGCACAGAGGGGGGGTTGCTCAGCACTCCCCCTCAGTGCGCATATATGTTTGGCCAGCTCTCTCAGTCCCGCCAAATATGCATGCACACTAAGCTCTCTCCAACCCGGCACCGCAGTGCTGGGTTGGAGAGAGCAGGCAGACTCTCCCAGTCTGCCTGGGAGCGCCCTGGCTGGGCGCTCCGACTAATCAGAACACTGCTGTCATGCTGCCAGCAGCATTCAGATTGGCTGCAGGGCAGGCTGGGACCCTGTGCCTGCAATGAAGGAAAGAGGAGCTGAGCGGTGGTGTGGGTGGATTCAGGTAAGTTTTATTTTTTTGTGTTATTTTAAATTTTTCTCTCCCCCACTGCTCCCGTGAGCTGCTCCTGACCACAGAGAGAAATAACGTGTTCTATTGCTCAACTGAATGACTCAAGTCTTATCACCTTGAGCAGTAGGCTCCATCGCCTAAGTGAAGATGAGAGGAGATAAGGGTCAGCTTTGCCTGGCGCAAAGGCAAACTTTAGCGCAGATTCAAGGTGCCCAGTCTGGACTCTTGCCAAGGCATTTGTGTACAGCAATTTGACAATTTGTACCATGCGTCACCTGGGAATGAATCCACTCGACTAAAAATAGGTGTACCCAGTCCATGGAGTCAAATGCCTTCCCCAGATCCAGAACCACGCAAGCCACTGAGGTTAAAGCCAATTTGTGAATTTCATAATTCTGAAAAGCCTGCAGAGGTTCAGTGAGGTTCTTATGCCTACACAAACCTGTTCTGGTTGGAATGTATCCGGTAGGAAAGTAGGGCCAGTAAGTGAGCCGCCAAGATCTTACTAAGTATTTTATAATCAGTGTTAAATATGGTAAGAGGCGATGTCAGTGCTGTCTTTACCCTGCTTATTGATGGACACAGGGAGGGCTTCCTGCAAAGAGGCTGTCAAGCTGCCTCGTAAAGCTCTCAGTATCAAGATTATGAGATCAGAAAATACCTGGTAAATTCGAAGGGTAGCCTATCTGGGTCAGGCGTCTTGCCCATTGCCAGCGGGGTTCTTGCTTCCTTGATCTTGGCTAAGGCAATAGGAGCATCCAGGTCCTGGCTCCGCTCCAGGGAAATCTGTCTCAGTGGAACTTCTTCCATCAGGGCCCCAAGCTCTTCAGGTGAACACTACATGGGATGCATATAGTGCCTGATAGTAAAGAAAAAAGGTGTTGTGAATTTCACGCTATGTGTACACTAATGTTTTACAGGTTGTCCAGCACAACTGTGCGAGGCAACTCTAGTCATGCATACAGGTTCCGTTGTACTTGCCCCGCAAAAACACTCCTTGTGAGACAGTCCTTTTCAAGCGTTGTGGCACCACCAGTAAGAAAACAGCTGCCAGCTGAGCATTTGCCCCTGTTATGACCTACCTGTTCATTCTCGGTCTTCTGAGCCTTCTTGATGACGATACCACCGACTTCAAATGCTCGGATTACTTACCTGTAATCTTCACTACTCTGTCATAGACTTCCTTGTCACAGTCCTCATGGTTTGGGCTGGTGCTCTGCCTGTACTGATCTCTCCAAAATAACACATGAAGAGTTGCTAATAGCCTCTCGTTACCCCTGTGTCATGACTACAAACACCACATGACTTATAAAAGAGGGGCCACAGCAAGGAACTTCCTGAAATAAAACATTAACTTGTATACAACATTTTGTACCACTCTCCAAAATATTCCCAAGTGACAAGAGGGGTGGGAACGTAGGACTGTGATGGGGAAGACTACAACTCGGAGCATTGAAGAGTACCCATAAGTAATCCGAGGATTACATTCTTCACCTGCCTTTCTCATCACTGTCATCACAGGTTGAGCATGTACCTAGACCATGTACAAAGATACATCCTGACTTCTCCATGTCTGCCCACTCCCTAGACAAGAGTCCTCTGTTCGCTTTATGGATTGCAAGGCCATCTGGATCTTTCTGATAATATTGGGAGAAAAATCCTCCTCTTCACCCTGACATGTAACAGGCAAAGAGAGGGTATTCCTCATTTGGTCCAAAACCTCTTTCACCTCTGTCCCCAGGATATATCTCCCCTTTTGCTCCCCCTCTTCAGACACATCAGTGTCAACAGCAAATTTAGACATGTGTTTGGTGCAGAAGGGACTTCTCTCGCAGCAAAGGCATCAGCCACCACTTTATTTATCATTTCGTGCAGCAAATCAATATTTGGCTGGAGAGGATCAGGGGTAGAAACGTGAGGCAGCTCCTATTCTGAGGCGCATTCAGTGTTCTTTTTCGAAGCATGCTTCATCAGAGACTCCATGCCATCATCAACAACAGCACCATCCACTTTCCTTCAGCCACAAACAATGGCAGACAAGCGAGTGCTGCCTCTTTTTAATACTTCCTGTGTCCTCCTTGCCCAGCAACTGGGTCTCAGGAGAATGCAGAAGCCCTATGGGCCACTGCAAGAATTCAGTGCGGCCCGTGTAACCGCCTAGCCACAAGTTAAGCTCCTAGTATAAATTGTAAAAGAGTAGCTAAAGAAATTTAAAACACGTTCCAAACTTCCACATAAATATTTTTTGCACGCAGAGAAAGGCCTCTGGAGTAGGAATTTCTGCTATAATTAAATCATATAAAACTGAATCACCTGTAGGCTCAATCTGCTGGTATCACAAAAAGAAAACAGGAAGTTCCTTGCTGTAGCCTCTCCTTTATAGGTCATGTGGTGTTTGTCATCATGACACACTGGTAAGCAAGGATCAATAGCAACTTTTTAAATATATATTGGTGAGACCTGTTCAGGCAAAGCAGAAGCTCAATCTGTGAGGATTGTGCTGAGGAAGACGGGTGAGGAACTTAATGGTAGCTAGGAGAACCAAACCAGCATCCAGCCTACAGCACCACATGCAAAGGAACATCCAGGAAATGCCAGGTGAAAGGGAGGAGAACCTGCAAGAGGTCCAGAACACAGAACATCATGTCCAACCAACCACTGCTGGGTGCATAGGATGACAAGGAATAGCCATTCAGATAAGAGACAAGTATCAAGCAGAAGCTGGCCTGAAAGACCCGAAGGAAAGCTCTGCAACATAAGAATGGTAAGAGGAGCCAAGAAGAAAGGTCACTTGCAGGCATAAAAGTGAGAAGGAATAGACAAAGTATATCTACAGCACAACATTCACTAATGGATGTGACTGAGTAAATAAAGTTCTGAGTTCACAATGCTTCTGCAAGATGGAGACCAAGGAGGAGTTAAGAGCAACAGGCATAAAGACAAAGGAGAGAGAGAGAGAGGTGTGTAAAAGAAACCAAAATTGATGTAACATGGTCAAAACACATGGCAAGGCACATGGATATGGTTCTAGAAAGGAATGGTGGGAGGTTTTTGGAAAAATACAACTGTGGCGTAACCTAATTAGGCACTTATTGGAAATAGCAACAAGCAGGATTGGTATATATTGTATACATTTTGTTTTATTCTTAGGGCTCAGGACTGAGTCCCAAGTCCTAAGGTGACTGCCACCACTTCTTGGTTGAGGTGGTGGCAGCCAATCAGCTCTCACTTTGAAATATGTCAGGATCTGCTAAGCCTCCGCGTCCTTAGATATACGTTTTTGAACATTAATTGCTCAAAAACTACTGAACCGATTTACATCAAACCAGAAATAGCACTCCTCCTGGACCTAGATAAAGCTTTCTGTCAAATTTGGTGTAAATCCGTTCAGCGATTCAGGCTGGAGCTATGTCTACATTTCCTGTGTGAAAATGAACAGGGAAAATGTGTTTTGGAACCGCTTCCCCCCCATTCTTTTTGCCTTTGCTTCCACTTGGCAAATCATCCCAAAACTTGCTATGTGCAAACTAGGCAAAAAGAGCACTTTTGTCAAATGGCATAAAAAACAGTTATTAGCAACCCAAAAACTGCATTTCCTATGGAAACACTATCCTAACTGTAACTACCCAATGGCGACCCCCGCATTCTGATGATGAGGGGCCCTAAATAGAAATTATCTGTGGATTATTGCAAATTACTATGTCGCAGAGAGGGAAAGAAAAGCAAAGAGCCAGGGTACGTGGAAATTTAAGACAATGAAGGTCAAACGGAGGAAGAACAAAAACCTAAATATATGGACTGACAATCACGATGGATGAAAATCGATTTGTGATAAATATATCTCACACAACATGACATCAACCGAAGAACATATTTTAAACTATGGATTGAGTTTTTGGACCACACCAAACCCTGAAGTTTATGCAATGAGACCACCTGTGTCACAAATCTATAAACGCTGTAAAATCTGATTTAATGATTGGAGAAACAACGAAATTGAGAGCCCTTGAGGAGAAAGTATGGATCCAGAAATATACACACACACAGGCAGAATATGATAGAGAAAGAATATCTTGAGGAATTGGGATTCTCCAAGGATGCATGTGTTCTAAGCTTCTCTCATATTGCAGTCAATGAAAAAAAATATACCAATCCCCTGTGAAAAGAATATGCAGCAAGGTGCTAGAAGACATAGCCTGATATTTGACCTCTGTCTTGAAGCACACCAAATATATTGTTGAAAATGTATTGTATTGCAGCATTTATGTAGAGCTTACTAAGTAGGCAAGTGCTTCAGCCCTCCACACAGGGGTAGTAAGCACTACACTGTACACCTTGTAGAGTGTGTGGCTGGAAGGATGTTGTTTTTGTTTTGATCCTCTGTGGGAAGTGTTCCATGTCATGCACGACGGCTGCCGAGGAGTTGTTATCCTGTTATGGGACACGGCGCGTAGCAGTGTGTTGGATGATGAAGTGTAAGAAACAGGCCCGAAGTTATATGGTTTTCAGCATTTTGTCAGTTTTCAACAGTTCTGCAGGTCTCTTTATACTTATCCGGTTACTACACTGGGTTGCCCAATATAAAACTGTGTGTATAGTTGTGGTCCTGAGCTGGCATGGTAAGAGGGAGAGAGGTGGAGAGATCTGTTGGGACTGGCATTTTTTATGATTATCCTATATCTGAGTTTCTACGTGAGATGTACAGAAGTGGTTAACTTGAGTAGATATTTGGGACCTGCACTCCTCAAAAAATTTCCAGTAATGTATACCAGCTCTTTTCAGTTACACTATGCCTGTACATTTGGTGATGGACAGCCTTCATAGCAGATATGTCATATGTGATTTTAATAGGTATATGTTACATTTTGTTGCTGACCACTGTGTAATATGGTTCTAGTATTATTGTTAGCTTTAAAGCTTATAAATGGAAGTACAGAACCATATAATTCCACAGTGAATCGTAGATCAGCCTTTTTTTGCTTACCTGCATAATGAAAGCAGTTTGCTGGTTGTGTTGTTTAAAGTGTGTTGGTTGTAAGCTGAGGAGTGTGCTTGAGGGTGCAGCTGTTTTCTGGGCTTTGTTGCTGATGCTTGTGATGCACAGGACCGGCTTTAGGACTGGTGGCGGCCTGTGTGACAGTTTATTTTAGTGCCCCCACGCCATGACCTCCTCCTCGGTTTCACTTACTATCACCTGGAAAATGTGCACATCATATCTCCTTCACACCCCTTTCACATACATTCATGTGTTTTAAAGCACTTGTAAAGGCTGGCTTCACTAATCCACTCAGCTATCCACATAAAATATAGGGGCATATTTAACAGCCCCTAGCGCCATACTAACGCCACATTAGCGTCTTTTTTTTTTTACTCTAATGTGGCGTTACAGGGCCAAAAACGCTGTGCCATATTTACAAAGTGGTTCAATGCATGTATTGCGCAACTTTCTTTCCCTTTGCGCTACATTATGCCTGCGCCAGGCATAATGTATGCAAAGGTGGCATTCCCCCATTAGGGGGCAGGCATTAAAAGGAGACTTCGATTGGTTACAATGGGACTCCGGGTGCTTTGCAAGATTAGCGTCAACATTTTTTATGCTATTCCTGCAAAGCGACAGACTAGCGAAAAAAATTCTGACGCTAGTCCCCTAACTGCTGCCATGGTGCGCCGCATTTTAAATATGATGCACACATGATGGCGTTAGTGGGGAGCTAAGGGGTGCAAGAAAAGTGCCCCATAGTTATGTTTTTTGCAGCAGGCATATTAACCCTCTATGCTACTTTATGTTAAGTCAAAACTGCCACTAGGCAAAACTCCCTTCTATCTCCATAGCAGGAACATTAATCACAAGAGGTATCTTGACATTTTAATAGTTTCCTGACAGCTGGACGCACAAGGAATGTTTCTGCAGGTGCTTCTGCAAGTTTCGCAAGTTATTGCTAAACACAGCGCCCCCCTGAGGTCTGTGCCCAGAGTGGCCCCACTGCTCGCACCTCCCAAAAGCCTGACCTGGGGGATGCAGTTATCGAGGAATTAGCCAGGTATTTAACTGTCTTCAGAAGTGTATTTGGTCCTGTGTGCTGTGACACAATAAATTCAAAATGTAAAGGCATCTTTATTTATTGCTCTTTCAACCCACCAGAAATCATCTGTTGTCTCACAGTTAGGAAAACGCCTTCGATTTTATCTGCACTAAAGCTAGGTGCAGTATGCAAGTTTAAGAATCATTCAGCCACATGGTCCTGCTGATTTCAACCAAGAAGAGAATCTGTGTAGGGCCAGCGTGAAATAGGAAGACCTGGAGTGTATTTTGAGCGCACCTGAAAGGAGCAAGGGCCTTATTTAGAGTCTGGCAGACGTGTTACTCTGTTAGAAATAGGACAGATATCCAGGCCGCGGTATTACGATTTCTATAGGATATAATGAAATCATAATACGGCAGACAAAATATCCGTCACGTTTGTGACAGAATAACCCCACCAGCTAAACTCTAAATCAGGCCCAAAGTCTGTAAGACTGATAAACGAAATGCGAGGAATTACCATGTTCGTTCCTCATTTCAAGCAGGGCTCTGAAAGGTTGGTGTAAGGAAATCTAATTTACAAAGCCCACAGAACTTTATCTGCAATACCCCTTTTTGTGCCCCAGGATATTAACCTTTCGGGTGCCTTGGACGAGGTCACCTCGTCCTACACCTGGGAACAGGGGGGAGCGCTAGCGCTCCCCATCCACCCCCCCAAGGCAGGGATGGCAGGGGAAGCCCTTCCCCTTCCACCCCGACCCTCCCACCACCCCTGTGACGTCAGCGCGCTGATTTGTCACAGGGCCTCCCCAGCGCGATCGAAAGAGAAATGCTTTGCATTTCTCTTTCGATCACGTGGGGGAGGCCCAGAGAGGCTTCAAAGGGAAGGACATTTATTTCCTTCCCTTTGAAGTCTCTCTGAGCGTTTCAAAAGCCGGATTGCTTGTAATCCAGCTTTTGAAACGCCCACTAAACACCAGGGATTTTTATTTTTTTTAAACTGGCATAAGAGAGCGACCCCTTGGGCAAGGGTCGCTCCCAATGGGGGGCATTTTTTTGGAAGGCCTTTTCTGCCCACCCTGGGGGCAGATCCGCCTATTATTAGGCCGATCTGCCCCCAGGGGGGGCAGAAACCTCTAGGCACCAGGGATCATTTTTTTTTTTTTTAGGTGGGTAGCGACCCCTTAAGCAAGGGTCACTCCCCTAGGGGGCAAATTATATTTAGGCCATTTCTGCCCCCCTTGGGGGCAGATTAGCCTATTTTGATGAGGCCAATCTGCCCCCACGGGGCAGAAACCACTAGACACCAGTGAGTTTTTTTTTTCCGTGAATTTCACGCAAGGGGAGCGACCCCTTAGGCAAGGGTCGCTCCCCTGGGGGGGGGGAATTATTTTAGGCCATTTCTGCCCCCCTGGGGGGTAGATCAGCCTATTTTGATTAGGCCGATCTGCCCCCAAGGGGGGCAGAAACCACTAGGCACCGGGGATTTTTTGTTTTTTTTTGTTTTACAGATGGGGAGCGACCCCTTGGACATCAGGGTCGCTCCCCTGGAGGAGAAAATTGTATTTAGGCCATTTCTGCCCCCTTTGGGGGCAGATCGGCTGATTTTTGCTACGCCAATCTGCCCCCAAGGGGGGCAGAAACAACTATCCACCGGGGTTTTTTTTTTTTGGGCGCAAATGTCACGCAGGGGGAGCGACCCCGTAGGTCGCTCCCGGGGGGGGGTTGGGGAGGTGGGGGGGCAAATTTATTTTAGGCTATTTCTGCCCCCCCGGGGGCAGAAACCTCTAGGTGCAAGGGCAATTTTTTTTTTAGTGTTTTTTTTTTGTTTGTTTGTTTTTTTAGAGATGGGGAGTGACCCATTAGGCAAGGGTCGCTCCACTGGGGGGCAAATTGTATTTAGACCATTTGTGCCCCCCTTGGGGGAAGATTGGATGATTTTAGGTCAATCTGCCCCCAAGGGGGCAGAAACCACTAGGCACTGGGGATTTTTTTTTGGCGCCAATGTCACGCAGGGGGAGCGACCCCGTAGGCAAGGGTCGCTCTCGGGGGGGCGTTTGGGGGGTGGGGGCAAATTTATTTTAGGCCATTTCTGCCCCCCCCTGGGGGCAGATCGGCCTATTGTTATTAGGCCGATCTGCCCCCAGGGGGGGCAGAAACCTCTAGGCGCCAGGGCAAAAAAAAAATTGTGTTTTTTTTTTGTTTGGTTTTTTTTTTTTAGAGATGGGGAACGACCCATTAGGCAAGGGTCGCTCCCCTGGGGGGCAAATTGTATTTAGCCAATTTCTGCCCCCCTTGGGGGCAGATTGGCCGATTTTAGGTCAATCTGCCCCCAAGGGGGCAGAAACCACTAGGCACCGGGGATTTTGTTTTTGGCGCCAATGTCACGCAGGGGGAACGACCCCGTAGGCAAGGGTCGCTCCCGGGAGGGGGAGGTTGGGGGGTTGGAGGGGTAAATTTATTTTAGGCCATTTCTGCCCCCCCTGGGGCCGGCTGAGCTAGAGGCCAAAATCCACAGGTAGGCACTTTGCAAAAACACCTCTGTTTTCTGTGAAAAAATGTCATGTGTCCACGTTGTGTTTTGGGCCATTTCCTTTCGTGGGCGCTAGGCCTACCCACACAAGTGAGGTACCATTTTTATCGAGAGACTTCGGGGAACGCTGGGTGGAAGAAAATTTGTGGCTCCTCTCAGATTCCAGAACTTTCTGTCACCGAAATGAGAGGAAAAAGTTTTTTTTGGGCCAAATTTTGATGTTTGCAAAGGATTCTGGGTAACAGAACCTGGTCAGAGCCCCACAAGTCACCCCATCTTGGATTCCCCTGGGTTTCTAGTTTTCAAAAATGCACAGGTTTGGTAGGTTTCCCTAGGTGCCGGCTGAGCTAGAGGCCAAAATGTACAGGTAGGCACTTTGTAAAAAACACCTCTGTTTTCTTTCAAAAAATGTGATGTGTCCACGCTGCGTTTTGGGGCATTTCCTGTCACGGGCGCTAGGCTTGCTAGGTTTCCCCAGGTGCCGGCTGAGCTAGAGGCCAAAATCCACAGGTAGGCACTGTTTTCTATGAAAAAATGTGATGTGTCCACGTTGTGTTTTGGGCCATTTCCTTTTGTGGGCGCTAGGCCTACCCACACAAGTGAGGTATCATTTTTATCGGGAGACTTGGGGGAACGCTGGGTGGAAGGAAATTTGTGGCTCCTTTCTGATTCCAGAACTTTCTGTCACCAAAATGTGAGGAAAACTTGTTTTATTAGCCAAATTTTTAAGTTTGCAAAGGATTCTGGTAACAGAACCTGGTCAGAGCCCCACAAATCACCCCATCTTGGATTCCCCTAGGTCTCTAGTTTTCAAAAATGCACAGGTTTGGTAGGTTTCCCTAGGTGCCGGCTGAGCTAGAGGCCAAAATCTACAGGTAGGCACTTTGGAAAAAACACCTCTGCTTTCTTTAAAAAAATGTGATGTGTCCACGTTGCGTTTTGGGGTGTTTCCTGTCGCGGGCGCTAGGCCTACCCACACAAGTGAGGTATCATTTTTATCGGGAGACTTGGGGGAACATAGATTAGCAAAACAAAGTGTTATTGCCCCTTGTCTTTCTCTACATATTTTCCTTTCCTTCCAAATATAAGAGAGTGTGTAAAAAAGACATCTATTTGAGAAATGCCCTGTAATTCACATGCTAGTATGGTCACCCCGGAATTCAGAGATGTGCAAATAACCACTGCTCCTCAACACCTTATCTTGTGCCCATTTTGGAAATACAAAGGTTTTCTTGATAGCTATTTTTCACTCTTTATATTTCAGCAAATGAATTGCTGTATACCCGGTATAGAATGAAAACGCACTGCAAGGGGCAGCTCATTTATTGGCTCTGGGTACCTAGGGTTCTTGATGAAACCTACAAGCCCTATATATCCCGCAACCAGAGGAGTCCAGCAGGCGTAACGGTACATTGCTTTTCGAAAATCTGACATTGCAGGAAAAAGTTACAGAGTAAAACGTAGAGAAAAATTGCTGTTTTTTTCACCTCAATTTCAATATTTTTCTTTTTCAGTTGTTATTTTCTGTAGGAAACCCTTGTAGGATCTACACAAATGACCCCTTGCTGAATTCAGAATGTTGTCTACTTTTCAGAAATGTTTAGGCTTCTGGGATCCAGCATTGGTTTCACGCCCATTTCTGTCACTGACTGGAAGGAGGCTGAAAGCACAACATTTTTTAAAAATGGGGTATGTCCCAGTAAAATGCCAAATTTGTGTTGAAAAATTGGGTTTTCTGATTCAAGTCTGCCTGTTCCTGAAAGCTGGGAAGCTGGTGATTTTAGCACTGCAAACCCTTTGTTGATGCAATTTTCAGGGAAAATACCACAAGCCTTCTTCCGCAGCCACTTTTTCCTATTGTTTTGAAAAAAACGAAATTTTCACTGTATTTTGGCTAATTTCTTGGCCTCCTTCAGGGGAACCCACAAAGTCTGGGTACCTCTAGAATCCCTAGGATGTTGGAAAAAAAGGACGCAAATTTGCCTTGGCTAGCTTATGTGGCCAAAAAGTTATGAGGGCCTAAGCGCGAACTGCCCCAAATAGCCAAAAAAAGGCCTGGCACAGGAGGGGGAAAAGGCCTGGCAGCGAAGGGGTTAAAAAAAAGGGAGAAGATTCTGCACTATAAAGTCGGTTGGCAATTTAGATTATACATAAACCAATATTTTTAACTTCTCACTTGAGGGATTGAAATTGCCCCACCCAAACGAAGGACAGGCCCACTTCCTGCATGGGCCTTAGTTCTAATCAAGACATCGGGAATGGAATGGACCATCAACCCTCCAAATATTTAAGAATTCAGATAATCAATAATTATCCCCCAGTTTTTAAAAAGAAATTACACTCTTTTCTCTAAAAAACACAGCATTACCCATGCTAACAATTGATACTCCAGTGTAACTCAGCAAAAGGAATATAAAATAATTGCTAGATAAAGTCCCCACGAATAAACTTCTGATTTATTGTTCAAGTAAAATATTCAATGTATTTTTCAAATTGAAATTATGGTAATGCATGTCGCCTTTTAGGTCTGTCTTAAAACGAATCGCTCGAAAACAACCAAATGTAAGTCTTTGCTTTCACAGGATGAGTTATGTAATTATTTCAGATTGTAGACGTACTGTATTAACCTAAACGGGAAACTCTCTTTTCAAACTTTTAGTAGCAGAGTACTGCAGCCCTTGTGTGCCTGAGCCCAGCGTAGGATTTGTGTATTCAGTCGTCGCCACAATGCATGCCATGAGGTGTACTTTCTTTGGAACTTGAATGTTTACAGTGATTTTTTTTCAAGTCTGCTAGACTGTACGATAAGGAAATGGTGAGATCTCTTCGACTAACAACCAGCCATTGCATTATCGTGAACCGTTGCATGGAAAAAATGTAATTTTAGGTGATATAACTGTCTGAACTTAAATATAGTTAAAATCTTCCGCAGACACCCATGTCCAACCCCTGTCTCTCCCGCCCCGCCTCCTGGGGCACGACTCCTATACTCCCAGGCATCTGTTTTATCGAATATTCCCCATGTCCATTTACAGATCGTTCTACAATGAATCTACATGAACCATTACCGGACATTTGGGAAACGTCAGGGAGTTCCGCGTTCAGTGCTAGCACAGATCTCATTTAATAAGATGCACTGGACGCAGTGGCTTGTGGGGTTTTTGCATCTGTTATGACAAATTCAGCACTGCGTAAGTTTTTGTGAATGTTGGCGCTATCTCTATGGGGAACAAACAGCTTCCACACCACTATTTTAAAGTGTTGTCCTTAGGCTAGCTCATCTAACCTTCTGTTCATTCTAGTGCTTGTATATTCTCGTCTGTGCTCTGACTTCAGGGCACACTAGGGAATTCATTTCACTGATTATCATATCCTAGCAGCCCCAGACACCAAGACCCCAATTCTCTCTGCCCAGGTAATGTAAGTTATCTGTATCAAACAAGCATTGACAAATCCAAAAGGTCTCACCTATGCAAGAGCTATTGGCTTTGCCAATATTTTTCAGTCATATTGCACACCAACGTGGCTGCTGACCAGCATGGATAAAGGTGGCGTAGAGGAGAGTGGTGTGTTGTAGAGTGGAATGGCAAAGAGTGGAGTACAGTGTCAGAGTGGAGTGGCATAGAGTGTTTCAGTTTCAGCTTCAACTAAAACTGAGCACAGAGTGGCATACAGTAGAGTAGAGTGTTCTGGTGTAGAGCGCAGTGGCGTAGAGTGCAGCAGCATGACATTCAGCAGCTTACATTACAGTGTTGTAGATTAGAGTGGTGCAGGGTAGAGTGGCATAGAGTGCAGTGGTGTAGAGTAGATTGTTTCAGAGTAAAGTGAAGTGGCACAGTGTAGAGTAATAGTGTAAAGTGGTGTACAGTGCAGTGGTGCAGGGAAAATGAGTGTAGCACACAGTGGATTGGCGTAGAGTGCTGGGGCGCATAGATGGGTGGTACAGAGTGGAGTGTATTGGCGTGGAGTGTATTGGCATAGAGTATAGTGGTGTACAGTGGAGTAGTGTAGAGTGGAGCTGTGTAGAGTAGAGTGGCCTAGACTAGTAGGGTGTGGAGAGTGCATTGGCTTTGAGCAGAGTGGAGTGGTGCAGTGTAGAGTAAAGTGCAGTGGCGTGGAGTGGTGCCAATTGGAGTCTGTGGCGTGGAGTGGTGCAGAGTAGAGTGGTGTGGAGCTTGCATGGTGTGGTAGCACATTACAGACAACACAGTTTCAATTCAAATGACTATTACGTTTGCACAGACACAAGATTTTAGTCTAAAAAAATATATATATATACAGTGCACAAATGATATGTGGAAATGGCTTCACCTAGTGTAATGATTTGTTTTGATCATATTAAAATATTTGTTTCCAGTGCGCTTCAGAATTAACACAAAATGTGCTTAATTTGTGTTCCTAATCCTCAAATATTCTGAAATATTTGCACCGTTCCTTTAAATGTGTGCTTAAAAAACTTTTTACTACTTCCCACCTCCTACCTGGTATCCAGCACGATTGTCATATAATTCCTCCTACTTTTAACTCGGAGGAAGAAAAGTAAACATCAAGCTCCCTCAGAAGGCAGAGCCTGACATTTGACCTCGGTCTTTGAATGCACAGCAAATGTGACAAGATAAGACCACGATTTGCAGGCCTGTTTACAGAAAGAAGCACTAATGGAAGAATACAAGGGGAGCTGGTGTGACAAGGCTTTGCTCCTTGCGATGGACAAACTCTCCATGCACAGCATAAAACAAATAAAGTGAGCAAATAGAAAGCCAGAATATGTGAGATGCAAACCCCAAAACCAATGGTAAGAAACTGACGGAATGTATTCCCAAAGAGGCTTTCTGAATGTCTGGTAGGCTTTGACCTAAAAAGGGATCCCACTGGCTACCCGGGATCCTTTTCCGCTTTCTCTGGATACCAGGCCAGTGTATCATTTGTTATGCTAGCTCTTCTGAGGAAACCTTGGAAATAATACATTCTGAAGAACAAGCTGATGGTTAGCCCTGATCCACCATGGAGCAAGCTGAATTTTGTGCAGTTTCTGCAAAGAAACAACATTGTGGCGTACTTTTCAATTTTTTTCACGTTGAAACTTTATATTCTAGCACCCAGACTTTAGTCCCAAGAACGCATGCTAGAAAAATGTGATGATCAGTTCAAGAGCTGTCTCTGGTTCAGGCCCTTATGCCCACTTTTACAATAGCTTCATAAACACATAAGCATTGATTATCTATAAGTTTGCTGCATATAATCTAAACGCCCTCCCTGTTCTTCAAGGAATCGAATGATATAGCCTGGAAATAATGAGTAAAGCTCAGGGAGGAGGAACTTCTGCGTATTGTTTCCCTGTTCTTGTATTTTCTGTTATTTACCTTTAAAATAAAGGATATGGTTACTCTGATGCCCTAGGCCTTGCTAGTGAACTCCCATGCCCTCCACTAATTTGTCCCTGTATTGTGCGCACCTGCAATCAACTAAAAAGATCATTCAGCTTTTGAAGGGTCACATAGAATTCCTTTAGGTCCTCACTGGGGATTAATGTGCGTGGTTATCTAAAAAAAAAAAAAAAAAAAAAAAAAAAAAAAAAAAACCAGGAGCACGATTACTTCTTCTGCCATACGTTCCTTTCTTTCACAGCAGTAGTTCAGTTTTACATAACATTATGGAGTAACCACTTACAGTTGTGAGTTCTTTTAAACTCTTTTCAATTATGTTCCTTCAGGTTAATGTCTTGTGGTGTTTCTTCATACCATTCCGAAGGTTTGTTTGCACTTGCTGATTTAATAACTGTCTCAATAAAAATCCTCACTCGCTCAGTTACCTTGCGCAATGTCGCCTAATGTTGACGATTTTCAGGAATTTCTATTATTAGTTTTGGTAAAAGGTAAGTTGTTACCTTTTAGTTGTTTTGCTTCGACGTTAGTGAGTGCCTACTTAGTTTGTTTTTCTTTCTTTTAGGCTTTACCAGAGCGAAGACTGGACTCTGGCAAGGCGAAGCTCAAGAGCCAAAGGTAGATGTGCTTCTTAGTTAGTTTATCAAAGCAAAGCACGTGTTGCTACTCGGGCACGGTATAAATACGTCAGCGTCCAAGATGGCTGCTGAGATTTGCCAAAATCTCATGGGACTTCGTCAGATCCCGCTGTACCCCCTGAAAGTGATAAACACACCACATGCATGCCACAAATGAAAGAGAGTGAGGATACTCCAAGCGAAAAGTAGTGTAGGCTATAATGTGAGATGTAGGTATGACGAGTCACGCATCAGTTTGCCTTGAAGATCTTGAACATGAGAAGAGTGCCAAGCAGAAGAGAGAAATTTAGAATTAAATAACATGTCAAACATGTTTTCAGAATCATTATAGTTCAAAGACAGCATCTCAATAAATGGACTTCCTCATCAACATCATCCTCTCATTACAAGACAAGAGTGTGTCTCTCTGGAAATTTATGAGATGATCTGTCATTGATGGGATCTCATTAGAGAGGCTACCTCATCAATATTGTCCTCTCTGATAAAGGCCTCTTTGAGGGGTCAGGGGCAAGGGGGGTCCAGCATTCACTTAGATGCCTTGCTGGACCTTTACAAAGAATTAAACTAGAGGCTGGAGCTCCTTCAATTCTAGGAAGAGGCTCTTGTAAGTGCTTGTAAACTCAAGCATTTTTTCCAGATCAGCCAGCTTTCAGGGAGACAGAATGAGAGGAGAATAGTATCAGAGGTAAGTTTCTCGATGACAGATTCCAGAATAGTCTTGTGATAACTGGGTGGGGGCAAAATGTCATTGCAGTTCTACGTGGGAAACTGAGGTAGACCCTACAAGAGCAGCACCAAGTATGATAAAACGTAAAACCTCAGTTCCCTTCTCTTTGGTAGTAAGAATAGCTCTAATCTTTGGCTTCGCTTCACTTTTGACATACACAAATTCCTTCAACCCAAGCTTTCTTAACTACTTTTTTGTTTTTTAACATTATCATAGCAATTGCACCTCTCTTACTGTCTTGTCTCTTTGTTTAGTATTTCAGTAAGTGGAATAACTGAATAAAGTTACGTGTGTACAGAAATTAGTGGATCATATTCAACAACCCTGTATTATGTTAGATTCCAAGTCCGTGTAGACCAGCAAGTGGAGGAACACAGAGGGAAATGTATCATGAATAAAAATAATGAACAAAAATAATAAAAGAATGGTTTTGCCGCATCATTATCACTCTCTTGCACCACTTCATGCTCCCCAGGCCACCAAGCATGATTTCCCAAAGTGGAAGCTGACTAATTGGACCGCTTTAGCTTTGTGAATTTGTTACCACCTCTTTGTAACATTTCAGAAGTTTCCAAGCACATTTGCAAACCATTGATAGTACTTGCTCCAAATTGCAATTAGGAGGAGATGCTTAAGCCTAGCTTTGATTCAGAAAGAGTTGATAAAACTATTCTGTGATTCGGCAAGGCCTTTCCCAATTGCAAAATATTCAGTTCATATGGAAAAGTCTTTATGCAGTTGTATTCCTGTGATTTTGCAACCCAAAGGGTTTGCAAATACAAGATCATTATGTAGATCTGGTCCTTAGTACTGAGACCTGTCTTTTTTACACTAGAAAGTAATTGGCTTAAGGAAAACTATTTCACACAGCTTCTGACTGCTACATTCATTACTCCATTCTGAGCTTATACGTATTTACAATTACCATTTTGGTAAACATCTGCTTCTAGAGTATTTCAAAAGCTAATGCATTGTTTATTTAAAGATGTACCCAGAGTACAAGCATTCCAAGACGACATCTTAATTTTTGCAAAATCCATCTTTGAACACAATTGAATTCTAGATACGTTTTATCTATACTGAATGATCATGGGATGACTATCACAGGATAAATGCAAATTTGTGACCAATTCAGAAGAATATCTAGGTTATTGCATAACATCGGAAGGTATAAAACCAAAAGAAAATTGGATCAGAGCCTTCAAATGTACGTCTCCACCAAATAAGGAGGAACTTAAATCGTTCATTGGTTTAAGTGATTATTATGCAAGATTTGTGAGCGGATATGATACTCTTATAGAAACACTCAAGACATTTTTGAGGAAAAAAAGAAAAGTTTATTTGGGAAGATACTCAACATAAAGTGTTTGAAAAATAAAGAACATACTTATGTACCTGCTCTTAACATTTTTGTCAGTGGTTGTACATGTATCATATCTGTTGATGCTAGTGCTTTGGGACTAGGGACAGTTCTTTGTAAAAAGGTGGGTACAGATGATCACACCATAGCTTTTGCTTCCAGGACACTTTCGGATGTTGAAAAAAGATATAGTACGATTGACAGAGAACCATTAGAATGTGTTTGGGCAATCGAGAAATATAAACCGTATGCGTGGGGAACAAAATGTGTGTTATGCACTCATCATAAGCCTTTGATATACTTACTAGGTGAAAAAATGGTCAGCAGCTTCTTTTAGACTAATTCATATTCTCTCAAAGTTACAAGAGTATAACTTTAATATCAGCTACATACCTGGAGGAACAAATGCTAGTGTGGATTGTCTGTCGAGATTACCTATAAGGGAGGAAGAGGAACTTTTGGATTTGGTGGGTGATGACTCAGAGTATGTAGTTGCTGGCACTGATGTGATTGATGTTTTTCAAGGTACTGTGAGCGAAGAAGAGTGGAACAAAGCATATCAAGAAGATTTTATTTTTATCAAAAGTATTAGATTTTGTCAACAAAGGGTGACATCACTCAATTACAAGGAGATTTACATTGTTTTGGTCAGATGGCAGCTCAGCTAGGTATTGAATCTGGTATTCTGTTGAGAGCTGGCAAATGTGTCCCACCAAAATATTTAAGATCTACAATATTTGATTAAACACATGGTGGGCATTTGGGATCCACTGCTACAACAAAAAATGTTAAGGCGGCGTTTTTGGTGGCCCTATATGGATAAAATTGTGAATGAATATGTTGATAAATGTGAGGAGTGTTTGCTATCCAACGAACATTAGAAAGTGAGGGAAACACCTTTAGTGCTTACTCCTTTACCTGATTGTCCCTGGAGTAAAACAGCAGTTGACTTTTCTGGACCCATTTCAAGTTTACCAGAGGTTTAAAGATACATGATAGTACTTGCTATTACTCGAAGTGGATCTATTATGAGTTTGTACAAGAAGTAAGCACACAAGTTGCTATTGATTTTTTTGAACAAAGTCTTTGTTCAAGAAGGTTATCCTCAAGAGTTGGTAACTGATAATGGTGTTCAATTAGTTTCTGAAAAAAATAAATATTTTCTCAAGAACAAAGGAATTAAACATTACACAGTTGCACTATACAGTCCAAGTTCTAATGGAGCTGTTGATAGGGTAAATAGATTACATAAGGAAGTAATTCAAGCAGCTTTGACCTGTGGTATGAATGTAGAAGAATTTGTGAGAAAAAAAGTATGGGCATATCTTAGTACCCCTCTTGGTGTTACTGGGGTATCACCTTTTCCTTCTTGAGGGGTAGAAGTGCTAGAACTGGTTCAATTCCTGACTGGTTAAATGAACAGTCATCTTTCAGATATGCGCAAGAACAGATGGATTTGATGAAATTTAAATCTAAAGTAGAAAATCCACAGGAGAAAATGAAAAACAATACTATGATCAAACTCATTCAGTGAAGGACAAAGGAATTGTTATTGGGACCTGGGTAATGTTGAAAAACATGAGATCTATAAAAAAAAAAAAAAAAGTTGAGTTTCACTATAATGGTCTGTTTAAAGTTAGCAGAATTGCCCTTACATATGTGCAGTTGAAGGATGGACATTGGTAGGCCAAGAGAAATGTAATTCCTCTACAAGAGTTTCAGAAAATGTCATAATGTGAAGGTTGAGAGTACAAGGAAATTAATTACTTCCCTTTTTTGTTTCTCAACTACGCGATACTGTAAAAGGTTTGCAACAAGAAATACTTAATGTAAATTAATTACCTTCTGAGGTGGCTGATTGTTCAAAGTCTAATGAAAGAAAGTTTTTTTGTTTAAAATCTGTTTATTAAACATTTTTAACAGGGAGCAGTACATTTCAACTTTAAAGTTTTGCATTCTGTTTACACGCATATATATCCTTATACAATGCGGTTCGTATTTTGCCGTACTGTAATGCAACATATAACACATCATAACAACTTATAGGTAGCGTCACATTTGTGTGCCAGGAGTAGTTTAATGGGCATGTGGAGTGATTTGGGCTGTACTAGCTTGAAGAATGGGGGTGGCGCTCCACCTGTGCCTATGTGCTGTGGGGGGGACTGGTCTAGCCGGTTGGAGGCACAGCATTGGGCGTGGCACTGTCGTAGCATTCTAAGGGATCTCTGTTGGAGGGCGGTTACTGAACTTGTTATTGCGTAACTAGCTGATGTGGGTCTTGATTGGTGCCCTGTAAATGTTATGTCTGGGTTGTTTATGGGGGCCTTCGGTATAGTGCGCAGTGTAGAGATTTGACGGGGATCTTATCATACAGGTTCCCTAGTGTTCAGGGGGGATATGTGTAGTCTCTGGCCTCTGTTAACCACAAAATTATCCCAGATTTCATCGCCGCCTTGAATCAGACCCCTGTGTTGTAACTGACGCAATGTCTGGGCCTCCGCTTGCGAGCGACTGTGTAGGTCACGGAGCCAGGCTGCTTGTGGCGGGGCGTGTGGGGCCTTCCAATGCATGGCTATCAAGCGCTTGAACACCACGAAGGCTAGGTCGATAAATGTATGGAGGTGTTTGTCACCTTTGTCGTGCCAGCGTATGCCTATTAAGCAGGATTCCAGTGTGGGCGCTAAGGTGTGTGCGGCAATGTCGGCTGTGATATCGGTGATACGTTGCCAGGCCTTGTTCACTGGGTAACAGCTCCAGACCATATGATAAAAATCTGCTGCTGGGATAGCGCATCTGGGGCATACTGGGGTATATTTTTTTAATACGGGGAGGAGATAAATAGGAGTGATGAATGTAATTGAACTGGGTGTAGCGTAGTCTAGTGTTGCGGGATATATTCTTGACCATAGAAAGTGCTGCGGACCAAGTATTCTGGGGGTAAGGGTGAGGGGAGGGCGGCATCCCAACGGGCCTTTGCTTGTGGGAATTCCGAGCATGTTTCAGCTAGGAGCAGCTTGTACAGCTTTGTTATTATACCTTTTGTATTGCCTATAGTGAGGATTACGGTGAGCAGTTGTGATTCCTGTAGTTCGGCATTGCCGAGCCCCCATATGCTGTTGAGTAGTGGTTTGAGTGCACCATATTTCGGAAAAGCCATGGCGTGAATCGCCCCTGCGTTCACTAGTTCTCCAAAGGAGCGCATCGTGGAGCCTGAGTAGCAGTCTCCTGTGTTTAACAGACTTATGTCTCGTGTATCATGGTGTACTGAGAGCTTTTGGGCTCCTGGGAGTTGTCAGCGGCAGCAAAGGGGAAAAAGGGGGGAGGAAGTTTGGCCTTGGACGTATCTGCGCCAGCAAGATTTTGCCACATCCAGCAATATAGTCTTTTCCTGCGGACGTTGGGGTCTAATAAGTAACAAAGTTAGGATTGAGAGTGGTGCTATGAATTCTCCCAGTGTTTTGCTCTCTTCCGGGAGGGACTCGCTGATCCACATGGTTGGCCATTGCAGCTGAGCGGCAGCGTAGTATAGCTCGAAATTTGGCATGCCCAATCCGCCCGCGTCCTGTGGATAATGCTACTCTGCACCTGTCTTTGCCCCAAAGCAGATCAGTCATTAAAGAGTACAGTGAATGAAAGAACGATCATGGTAGGAGTATCAGTAGTGCGGTAAAATGATATAGGAATCTAGGGAGGATGAGCATTTTGATTATGGCTACCCGACCCATTGGGGATAATGGGAGCGAGCTCAAGAACGGTAAGGAGCCACGGAAAGATCTGAGTACTCTGTCAAAGTTGCCTTCCCTGAGGTCTTCTATGGAGTGATATATTTGTATGCCTAAATATTTGAAGGTGGAATGTGACCATGGCAATTGATATTTTGGTAGTGTGGCGTGCGTATCGACCGTCATGGGGATAAGAGGGAAGATGCTTGATTTGGACCAGTTAATATGTAGGCCGGAGGCGAATGCAAAGGTGTCCAATATTGTCACTACCCCAGCTATGGAAGTGGTATAATTGCGGAGGTATATCAGGGCGTCATCCGCATATAGGGATATAATGTGGTGTGTGTTAGATTCTGGGATGCCCCATATATGAGCGTAGGTGCGGAGCTTAATCGCTAGTGGTTCCATGGCTATTGCAAACAGCAAATGGGATGGTGGGCACCCTTGCCTAGTGCCTCTGCCTATTGGGAATGATTTAGAGATAACTTGTCCTGTTTTGACGCGGGCTGTGGGTTTAGCATATAGTGTTTTAATCCATCTAATGTAGCTGTTCCCAAAACCCAGCGCTATGAGTGTGCGCACAAGAAAATCCTAGCTCAACGTGTCGAACGCTTTTTCTATGTCTAAGGATAATGCCACTGCTTCTCCCCCAGTGTTGCTGTGCATTATACGGATTAACCTTCTAATATTTAAGAAAGTGCTTCTCCCTGGTATAAATCTGGATTGATCAGTGTGTATCAGGTTTGGTAGGTAAGGGAGCAAACTATTCGCTAGGATTTTCCCAAGAAGCTTGCAGTCAGCATTTAGGGGGTGATTCTAAGTCTGGCGGGCGGCGGAGGCCGCCCGCCAGACTTCCCCCTCCAAAATACCGCTCCGCGGTCGAAAGACCGCTGAGGGTATTTTGGGTTTTACACTGGGCTGGCGGGCGACCGCCAAAAGGCCGCCCGCCAGCCCAGTGCAAAACACCCTTCCCACGAGGACGCCGGCTCACAATTGAGCCGGCGGAGTGGGAAGGTGCGACGGGTGCAGTTGCACCCGTCGCGAATTTCAGTGTCTGCCAAGCAGACACTGAAATTCTTTTTGGGGCCCTCTTACGGGGGCCCCGCGACACCCCATACCACCATCCTGTTCCTGGCGGGAGAACCGCCAGGAACAGGATGGCGGTATGGGGTGTCAGAATCCTCCATGGCGGCGCAGCTTGCTGCGCCGCCATGGAGGATTCATTTGGGCAGCGGAAAACCGGCGGGAGACTGCCGGTTTTCCACTTCTGACCGCGGCCGAACCGCCGCGGTCAGAATGCCCAGCGGGGCACCGCCAGCCTGTTGGCGGTGCCCCCGTCATTTTAGCCCTGGCGGTCTTGGACCGCCAGGGTTAGAATGACCCCCTTAGTAGGGAGAGTGGTCTATATGATCTGACATCCAAGGGATCGCGGCCTGGTTTTGAGAGCACCACTATCAGGGCCTCGCACATGGAATCCGGTAGTTGGGCCCTGGCGTGCGCCTCGTTAAACACCTCTAGGAGTGGTTGCAGAAGGTGGGATGCTTGGGAGCTTAAATATTCTACCGGTAGGCCGTCTGAGCCCGGTGTTTTGCTGCGCGCCATCTGTGACAATGCTAAACGCACTTTGTCTATGGTGATATGGCCTTCCAGTGCGTCTAAGTTTTCAGTTAATTGTCAGTTTTGGGGGATTATTGACAGGAGTTCATTCATTTGCTGCTCGGTTGATGGTGGGGGGGTGAGTATAAGGAGCAATAGTATGTATAAAAGGCCTCATTGATTTTCACCTGAGTGTTGACAATATTACTTGAGTGCAGCCGGATCGCGCCTATAGGTAAGGATTGCGATGGCTGACGTACCAGCCATGCCAACAAGCGTCCCAAACTGTCTCCTTCTGCGTGTTGGCGCGCCATTTAATGTCTATAATCATGTTTACACAATCTGACACCTGCTTCTCTATGGCTGGCCCTTAATGCTTTTAGTTCCTCAATCGAGCTCTCATTTCTGGAGATCGCCACTTCTGCCTTTCGCATCCTAAACTCTAGCTCTTGCAATTCTTTGGTTAGTGTGCGCCTTACTCCTACTGAAGCTGCCAGACAATGTCCGCGTACCACAACTTTATGGGCGTCCCATTCGGTAGCGCGTGATGTAGTTGTGTTATTATTCATGGTGAAATAATTGGATAGGCACTTGGCTAGTTCTGCGTGGAAGGGGGGATCTGCGAGTGCCTCTGTCTGCAGGCGCCATGTAGGTATGTGTGTGTGTGTGTGTGTGGCCCCATTCTAAAATTGAGTATAACGGACTGTGGTCTGATATGGTTTGGGCCAGATATTCCGCTGAGCATATTTTGTGAGTTACTGCCGCTGATGTAAGGAGCATATCTATCCTGGTGTGAAGGCTGTGTATTGAGGAATAGTAGGAGTATTTGCGTGTGTGGGATGTCTGGATCTCCAGATATCTTTCAGGCCATTTTTGGAGACCCAGGTTACCAGGTCGTGAGAGGCGCGGGTGGTCGGGGCAGTATTAAGCGGGGGGAAAGAGCGGTCTTTGTGGGTGTCTAGGACGCAGTTAAAATCGCCGCCCCATATTCTGTCTGCTGCAGGGTCATTGAGATTACCGGTCGTTAGTGTACCTAAAGTCGCGTTGGTTGGTGTTAGGGGCGTACAGTGCTACCAGCGAAAGGGGTTAGCCATCTAGATCGCCCTCCAGGACCA
The DNA here is from genome assembly GCF_031143425.1 of Pleurodeles waltl. Classification (NCBI taxonomy): domain Eukaryota; kingdom Metazoa; phylum Chordata; class Amphibia; order Caudata; family Salamandridae; genus Pleurodeles; species Pleurodeles waltl. The sequence goes on from NC_090445.1 coordinate 587,512,227, forward strand.
CATGTCTACCATAGGGGTCCACCTGCACGTGAGCCATGACGAATGGACTCCCGGGGCAAATCGGATCGCCACCCCACGAGCAAATGAGGAGAATGTGCTACCAAATAATTGCCCCTTCCATTTTACGCGTGTGCTTTCTAATGTAGCAGTTGAGAAGTGTGTCTCTTGTAGCATGGCTAGGTGTATCTGGTGTCTCCTAAGATAGGTGTGTACCTGCTGACACTTACGCAGTGACACCAACCCTCTTACATTCCATGTAAGCACATTATATCTTGGGATATGTTTTTGGTTTTGGGTAGACATGTATGGTTGTCGTTTTAGCTAATTGAGGATCAGGCGTGAACCTCGCCATGTTACTATTGGGGATATGCCCTATGCAGCCCGGTACTGGCTTGTTAATGCCCCTGATTATGTTGATCGTGCTATTGCTAGTGTAACAAATGTGACGTGTAGTGCTGTAAACGTGTGTCCTTGAGAACGACATGGGGAAAACCCATTGGGTTATAAAAGAACTGATAACTTTGTAAAACATTAACTTTGGTTGTGTCAGGGCGGGTAGAATTCCGCCAACTGTCACCCGGAGTGAGTGGTCCATATGGAGCAGGGCATGCATAGGGTCGATGGGATCTAGGCGTCGAAGTTCCCGGCCCCTGATGCAACTGCTTCTTGGCGTGCCACCCAGTACTGCGATTGTATGATCTACTGCGGTGTAGCATCTTGAATCTGCCCAGTCGATGCCTGGGTCTCTGTTTAAGTTTACCTTTAGTGTTGCGAGTAGGACACTTCTCTGAGTTCATAAGTGGCTGGCCACTAATTGCTTATCACACATCGTCGGCCGTATGTGGAGTGAGGGGCGGGCCGCGAGGGGAGTCCGTGGAGTCCGAGTGGGCGTCTTGGTCTAATTCACCATCTGTTTGACTGGATAGTATTGTTGGTGATACATTCATGAATCGCGATGTGGCCTGCAGTAGGAGGGAGCGCTCCACCAGGGATTGTTCGGGTGTAGGTTTAGAGCCTTGTTTTTTGCGTTGCCTGCGTTTTGTCTTTATGAGAGACCATCCCTCCTCAGGGTTTTCAACGTCTGTCGAGCCCGCTAGGCCCTTGGCGTGCAGCCAGGTCCAGGTGTCTTTCGGTGTAGCAAAGAATAGGACTCGGGAGTCGTCCTGCATGCAGAGTCTGGCCGGATACAGCAGCGCATACTTGATGTTGTGTTTGCGAAGGCGTTCCTTGACTCGGTAAAAAGAACTACGTTTCCTCTGTACTTCCATAGTGAAATCTGGGTAGGCTGTGATTATTGCGTTTTCAAAGCGTATGGGTCCTGTCTTACGAAACAGCTGCAGGATGAGGTCTGTGTCTCGGTAATTGAGGACCCTTGCTATCAGAGGACGAGGTTGCACTCCAGGTGGAGGGGGTCTGCCTGGTATTCTGTGGGCGTGTTCTATTGAGAAGAACTTCTGGACTTTATCTTTTAGGATCGTCTCCGTGAGCCACTGTTCCACAAATAGTTCTGTGCTGGGGCCTTCCACGCATTCTGAGAACCCCACAAGACGGATATTGTTGCGCCGTGACCTTCCCTCTGCATCCTCAACTCTGCGCTTTAGATCATCTACTTTGGTTGTCAGGTGATTCATTTGTGTTTGTAGTTCCTTCACTGTCAGGGGAAGGGTTGCAGTGTCCTTTTCCAATTCTGTCACACAATCTGACAGTGCGCGTTGACCTGCCCTCAGTATACTGATGTCTGATCCGACGGATCCTATTTTGGCTTCTAAAGTAGTCTTGGTATCCAGGATGGCTTGTAATATCTTTTTGAACTGTGCTGAATGGGTGTGTAGAGTGAGTTCCATTTTTTGCAGTGCCTGGCGCATCGCAGCTTGGTCATCGGGAAGGGATGTGTTTGATTCCATGGTCCCCGGAGGTGCACGTATAGTTTTCGGTTTGCACCTTGGATGTCTATGGCAATTGGAGGCTTAAGGTGTTGTTCGCACAATTGTATATGTCTGAGGCTGATCAACACGGCTAAGGTGCTGTACTGGTTGGACTTCTGTTTTGTAGCGAGGGGGGAATAAACACAGGCCCACGCTGCGGTGCGGGCGCGACCAGTATGCCCAATAAAGTCCAAGGTAGTCGTATGCTTATCACGATGGAGGGCGTGTGGTCTGCGTTGTCATGCAGTCTGAACTAGCTTCTGATCTCTCATGCCGTGTTGGCCCCGTGTTCACTACACTGCTGACGCGACCTGGCCCAGGCTAGGGCAGGGTTCAGTTCACCTCCCTGCGTTGTATTGTGGAGGTATCTGCACACAACCTGGCACTATTAGACTGGCACAACGCAGGCGCAGCGCCTGCTGCGTGGGTCCAGGGTGGGAAGCCACAGCTCTGTTGTCTCACTCCATGCCGGGGCTATCAGTCTTCCAGGGCGCTAGGATACTACAGGAGGAGGGGCGGGCAGGGGCACAGTCCAGCACGGCCGCTCTGGCAGGTGAGAGGTGGTATCATGTTGGAGACACTATTATATTAATGGGGGAATATGGAGCAGTTGCAGCAATGTTGTTGTTGCGGGCCTCTGTCATCATAGATCCCTACGTTTGGGAGCAGGAGTCGGCCTTTCTTTTGCATGCGCCGCTGCTCGATTTGTGCTGCCGAAGCCTGCTCGGGTGCCCGAGCCCGAGCCGGTCAATCCCGTCGTCTCTATCCTCCCTATCTGCGTCGCCGTAGGAGCAGGGCCCAGCACCTCGGCGATGTCGCTCCGGTTGTGTCGGGCTCCGGCCCCAATCGGCGCTCAACCTCGGCACGGGCCGCAGGTCCGCCCCACTTTCACGTCAGTCCTGGTTCTTGGTAGCTGCCGGCAGCTGCACAGGTATCAGGGCAGCAGCTGCACTAGAGGGGTCCGGGCGGGTAATGGCGCAGTCCAGCTCTACTGCCGTAGCAGGTGAAATGGAGTGATTACAGCAGCGTTATAGGGCCACAGTCATCATGGTTCCCTTCATTTGGGAGCGGGAGTCAGACCCTTTCTTTTCTTCTTTAGTTTTTTTTTTATTTACAAGCGCTGCGGCTCGATACGTGCCGCCGGGGTCTTTTAGGCCTCGCCCCGCCAGCCGGTGTCCGAACAGGACAATCACGCCGTCCCCACCCTCCTTACTTGTGTCGACGGAGGAGTGAGGATTAGCGTCCTGGTGAAGCTCCAGCTCTGATTGGCACTCAACACGGGCGCGGGCTGCAGGTCTCGCCTCGTCTCCGCATCGGTTGCGATTTGTGTTGACTGACAGCTGCTGCACTAGGGGTCCCAGGCGGCTAGAGGAATGGCGCTCGCCTCAGGGGGGTCTGGGAGCGCCGTAACCAGGATAGTTGTAAGGGCCGAGAGCAGAGCTACAGATTATGCTGCTGCTTCGCTCGCCATGTTGGCCACGCCCCTCGAGGAAAGTGTTAATATAAATAATGATGACATCACCACCACCAGGTGTGGTTGTGTATCCAAGAAACCTGGGTACTTGAGTTTGAAATGGAAAAATTTGGACTGTAGTACCATATAATGAGATATTGTGAGTGCATGTTGTGTAGTACTTTTGCAATGTATTGTTTATTTATTGTATATTGCATTGTAATATATATATATATTTTTTTTTTATAATTTAGGAATGGCGATGTATCCTGGAATGTGGTATGTTGTGCATATTTTGTTCTTCAATTGCAAGTGCTCTTTATGGAGTTGTTGGAATGTTATGTTAGGGGCTTTCTACATCTGGGGACATAAATGCCAAATAGTATCAAATAGGGAGTAATTAGCCTCACTACAAAGGGACCAAGGGACTTGGGGATACCGCCCAGGACCATGTTAGTGCACCAACCTGAAGAGACTATATTTATCATTTAATGTGTTTACCTCTTTACTTTGTGTGCTTATAGTAAAGTACTGCTTTTTTCATAAAAGTACATATTTGATTAGATAATCACCTTATTGCAGGTAACGTTTCTACTGTGAGTTGTGCACCTGTTGAAGAGCTTTGGAATGGTAGACCTTTGCTACCAATGAGAGTAAAGTACTGAAAGAGGTAGTAGTTGTCCCAATTACTCAAGACCCATAGTAGATCAGACTCCGGGATGTGCGGAGTTAATGGTCTCATTCTAACATCACTACACAAGAGAATCTATTGAAGACTGATTGGTCTGGCCACCATGTATTATTTACATTTCTACACCAGCTTTTCAAAACAAGGGTCGAAAGAAGCCATCTAAAAACTTGACGAGACATTAAGTGGCATCTCCATTCTACAACTCTCTGGACAATTAAAAAAATATATCAAGATCTTCAACCACTAACAACTTCAGAGAAGGCCATACTAGCTACTATCCTTAAGCCACGCCAAGCACAATCAACAAACTAATCCCTTTAACCCGAAGATCCATTCAGGAATCTGATAGGACCTCTGGTAAACAAAAAACTCAATACCAGCAAGAGAATAATCCGAAAATTAGAAAGAACCTGGAGGAAATCTTAGACCCAACACTCTCTACAAGCTTTGAAAAATCAAATAAAAATACAAAAGGGTCTAATGCTCCATCCAAAGGCCATAGTCTTAAAAAATCAGTGAAGTGAGTCATTGAACTACCCGGAGCCGCTCTTACAAACCATTCAAACACTACATTAATACAACCAAAGAAAATGGTTTATGCAGCTCAGTCAAAAAGCACTAATGATATTGCAAATGTCTTCGCTGAAAAGAGTCTAAAAACCTCACAGTATGAATAACACCTCCATAACACTAGGCTTGCTCTATATCCCAGACTGCATAACTCCAAAGTGGTCAACATTAACCAAACAGACTTATACTTGGTCTTACACATCACATCAACAAATCCTTCATAATACACTGACGACCCAATCCCAGCCAATCTGCTAAGGTAATCAACTACTCTCTCAAGAAAGGTTGATTTCAATCCTCCTTCAAAGCCAATCTGATCATGCCTCTCTTGGGGAAAAAAAAGACTAACTTGGAGCCCACTGACTTCCTGAACCCAAGATAGGTTTCCAAACTGCATTGTGAAAAAACGTATATCTATTCAACTTATTTTCCACATATTAAGCAGACTTTTAACTCTTACATGTTTGCGTTCTGCCCAAAATGCAACTTGGAAACTGCTACCCTTAAAATCATTGATGATTCTGTTGGAATGATGAATAGAGAAAATGTCTGTCCTTAGTGCTACTTAACTTATCAGCAGCATTTGATGCTATTCTAAATACTATTTCTTCAAGAATGAAAAGGAATAACAAAGCTCCGAAATGCTTCCAGACTTCAATCATCTCAAGCTCACAGTTTGTGAAAATAGACAGTTCATATTATACTTCCTGCCCCATTCTTCAGTGTATTTCAAGGCTCTACCCAGTCACCTTTTGTTCAATATATGCATGAAACCTTTCAGCCCTATGGTACATACTGAAGGAATAATAATTAACCAGTGTGCTGAGGACACCAAAATATACTTAAAACTATCAACTCCATCAGGGATCATCAGTCTCAGACTTTTCATGGAAACCCTTAAAAAGTGGAAGAACATATTTTCCCTTAAACTCAACACCTCTAAAGTTAAATTCCTCCTGTTACAATCACAAAACCCATTTTACCCAGCCTCAGTGACCCAGGCATTACACCAATATTGGTTCCAACATCTAAATTCTTAGGATTCAATATTGACCAGAATGTTCCCATGGCAACACACATTTCCAGACTAACCAAAAAGACTGCATACCAGCTCCACCTTTCTAAGAAAATAAAACCTCCATTCCAACTGAAGATTTCAGGAACATGGGTCAAATCGTGGTCCTATCACACCTTGATGGCAGTAATACCTTACTTGCAGGTCTCCCTGTGGCTACGATTGCACCCCAAGAGCCTTTCTACATTCAGCTACCCCCCACCCATGTCAAGGCCACCAAGAAATCAGCTCACACCACCCCCATGTTGAAAAATATCCACTGGCTGCCCCTAGAGGCTAGAATACAAAACTGAATAATAAATGTAAGAAGCTTGCCTAACCATGGAGTGTGTTAGCCCTCAGTGCCTTTTATGTTGTCCCTTTTCAAAAGCACTATTTCCAAAGGGCGTAGTGGCGTCTTGGCTTGCAAGGTACATTATATCATGTATGTTGTGCGGCCTATCCTGTTCATGCCCTCTTGTGCTGTAAAACTCCCTGCCACCACTAGTTTGGAATAGCGTGCTTTAACAAGAAATAAACTAGATCATTCCACAGGGAGTGTACTACTATTTTGTAAGACCTAGATGGTGTGTCACTCCAGCACCTAGACTTCCAGTCACCTCCGACTGCCCATACCTTTAGCTTCTTAAAACGTGAGCTTGGTAACCACCTGGAATCAACCAGCCGTTGTCAGTTCGTCCATCATTACAACACCTCGGGGCAATTTAGTTTGCATAGCGTACACTTAACTCATTTAAATGCAAAGAGTGTGCAGGCAGATGTTTTCTTTCCCTTTTCACACTCGGTCTTGCGTGTGTAGCATTGTATGCATGTCATTTAAAATATCACTTATGTACATGTTGATATCAGAGATTTCAAGTTGGGGGACATCTGAAGTCGATTAGAAGAGCAGTGATCACGGAAAACTCGCGCAACTTTTTACTCTGTAGATGCTTCCTCAAGCCGGGTGCAGGGAAATAGATGGAAAATATGTCTATGTCGGGGTTTTCGGGAGAGGTGCAGTCACACACGGGCAGTTGAGGGCTCCTGGGAGAGTCGTGATTAAAGCACTTTTGATGTGACTCGATACTCATTCTACAACAGCTCGCTGAGCTGTTACCGAGCTGCGACTGTTGACTGTCAAAGCCATCAACCGTTCAGCAAGATGGTTCGATGAGTTAACGCTCGCCGCTGACATTAGCAGTGAGATAAAATCGCACGTTAACGCCCCAGAAAGGCAACTCCCGGCTTCTTCCTTTGAAAACTAGTGAATTGTTTAATAGTCAATAGCGTGGCAAGGATGCCGAGTGCTGTGGTACAAGTAACGGAAACGGTCCCTTTCGCTGCTATTGGTATAGTAAACTGCACCTATAATCAAGGTTCAGTGGGCCCCGCTTTCACCGCACCTGCTGCACCAATAATAACTACGCCCCTGATAATCGAACAATATGTTATGCAGTGGCTAGAAGCGGCAGGACTAAGGCATTAAGCTCTATGTGACTGAGCAGTTGTGATTGCATAACTCTCTCTGCTAAGCGCATGTCTTCGTTGTCTTCTCAGGTTCTTCCCAGGCCGGGTGCGGCGGCACCGACTTCAGTGCCTTTGAAGGCTGCCTCGCTGGATATGAGCTGTTTGCTTATTCCTGATCGTTTGGAAGTGTCGGCCCTCAGAGCAGTTTGTGGTTTTGTTTTGGGTTTTTTAAACACAGTGAAGCTGCAGATCTCCGCGCTGCCTGCCCCCGCCCTCTAGCCATCTCTGGTCTCATGGGCAGATCCTGCTGACGCGCCTGCGGGTATTTGTTGTACTTTTAAGACGAAGGACCCTCGAGGGAGCGGAGAGCGGCGTGTGGAGCTCTCGGTTTGGCTAGCTGATACAATGTGTGGGGGGGCCGTATGCTTTAATGTCGCTCGCCCAGTGATGAAACACAAACTGATGCCCCCTCCCCAGAAAGTGAAGAGAGGGACCCATGAGTCTCAACAGCTTACCGATTTTTATTGGCTTTTGTCTGTTTGGGGGGCACTCTGAAGTGTTTGCGTGGCCTCTGAGGGGTTGCTCCCCCCCCCCCCCCCAACCTTAAATGCCCCTCTCCGCGCCGTAGGGCCCTGCCTTACGCCCCTGTGCTCGCCATCCATTTCACAGTTTATTCTGGCAGCAGCTTCTCGCAAGAAGCAGTGTCATTTTAACATTTATGGGGCCCAGGACCAACCATATTTTGGACCCCCAGTTCAGAGCAACTTTGAATTTTATTGTAATGGTAGTTATATAGCACCTACTACCCCTGGTGAGGCATCAAAGCGCTTTTCGTCGAATAGCATGCTACTCCGGAACCCAAAAGGATTAGTGGTGGATTAGTTTAGGGAAATATGAGTACAGGATTAATATTAGTATGAGTCATTTTGAGCAGAGGATATGTGAGTTTGTTAGTTGGATTGAACAGAGTAATGGCGGGATGGAGGAGGGAAGAATCCTGAAGTGTTAATTGGAGTTTATAGTAAAAGAATGAGGCTTGGGATGAGTAAAGGAGAGGTGGAGGAGGGAAGAGTCTGTAGAAAGGGGATAGAGAGATCATAGTAGTAGAAGGGGGTTTGGATGAGTCAAAGGTGAGATAAATGAGGGGAAATTTAGTAGGGTTGTTTGGGAAATCATAGTAGTAAACTGAGGCCTGGGGTGAGCCAGGAGCGGTAGAGGAGTGAAGTGCTTAGGTAGGGTTATTTTTGAGATTATAGTATTAGAATGGGCTTGGGGTGAGTCAGAGAGTGGGGCTGGAGGATAGATTGATAGAGGTATAGGGTGATGGGGAGACAGAGTAAACTTTACAAGTTTACCAGAGAGAATTATTTTTCTCTTGTACACTAGGACTAAAGTAATAAAGATACATAAATATATAGTAAGGGAATATATGTGTAAGGAATATAATAATGCATATAATATTTTGAGATTTACAGTTGTAGTGTATAAACACAGACTTTCAAGATTTGCAATATTTAAAACTATTTTATTTCTCTACCTTTGTAACATTATTATACCTTTCTTCAATATTTCAATAGCAAAATGCTTGCAGATAAATAGTTAAGATAACATTTGCTCATTGAAAGATAAAATTAAAACTAATATAGCAACTATGCAATATCCTATGAATATGTTAAGCATATAAAAATGAACACATCTGTATATACACATACATACATTATATACATACTTATATATACATATATGCACACATATATACATACACACACATGCATACACACATATATACATTTAACCATGAGTTAAATATACATTTGTAAACAGGCTTAAAGAGTATGTATATATTTTCTTATAAACCGTAATTATACATATTTCTTAAAGAAAATTCACATATTTAGGTATTTACACATAATCAGATTATAAATGATTACACACACAGACATCTGCAGTCCATTGCTGTTTGTATATAGCGGTTATGAGAAAAGAGACAACTCTTGAGTAGTCTTCTTGCCTATTTTCTGTTAATTCAAGACTGCATCAATATCGAAACATATATATTGAAAGAGAGCAACAGAGTCAAAGTAAAGTTGAGAAGTTTTTATAGAGAAATCGACAAAGGGAAGATAGAGTGAGAGAAAGGAGGAAATTCATATTTCCAGGGGAGCCCTTGGAAGGTGTGGGATCTTGGCAATTGCTCACTTTGCCCTTTCCTTACAACTTATCTGAGCACTGGTTGCAACATGTGTTGAACTGCTCTTTCCACACCGTACACAATCTCTCAAAAGAGAGCCTCCTTCAACATCTTCATTGGATTGTAGATAGAGAAAACTCAGGAGTGGTCCTTGGTGCTAGAAAGTGACATTAAAACATATGCGATGGATCATCATGCTAATAATTGTTTTACCAGGCATTCTTAATGACAGCATATCTATCCAGGTACCCAAAAGACTCACAATACAGAACGTAAACAAACCAAGACTTTGTGTATATGAGAGCCTAGCGGCATGATACTTGCTTTTATTTTACTACTACTCACGTGAAATATGTTCTGGCACTTTAGGGTCACCACCACCACCACCACCACCACCAGAAACAAGTAGGCAGTCTGGTGCAAGCAAGGGAAAATCAAAGCATTTCTTTCTTTTCTTCTTTTTAAGTAAACTTTTGTATGAGATTTGTGACATATATGTTTTATACCCACAACAAACAATATTTCAAAGTTATTATGGTGGTCTGCTTTTAAATTGAAAGGGAATTACATTTTGAAATCGTTTGAGATCAGTGACATTTTGTCAGTGAGGAGAAGTAACTGCTGTTCAATTCCACTAAGAGCGAACAGAATCATAGACACTAACCTGTCTAGTGTAGCTTCTGCACAAACACTGGACAAAAACCATACTCGTCATTGTCTGGGATTGTGTGCAAGAAGGGGCAGAGCAAGGCTCGCTGGGCATTCTGATCCTTCTCAACATCTCTGCTGCCTTCAATGCTGCTTCTTCCTACCCTTCCTGGAAACAACCTTGGGTGTTTGAAATTGTTCCTTGCATGGCCTAAGCAAAAATTCTGTCTCCAGAATCTGAGCTCCCCTCCTATCACAGTCATTGGTATCTTTAGTCGACCTAAGGGGAATAGCTTCAGGATACCTAGTAGCATGATCCACTACTACTAGGATGTACATATTTTCTGAGGCTGTGGGAGGTTCCAGTGGACCAACTATGTCCACACCCACTCTTTCAAAGGGGACCCCCACCACTGGAAGTGGAATGAGGGGGGCCTTTGGGTGCCCACCTGTCTTACCACTGGATTGACAGGTGGGGCAGGAGAGGCAAAACTCCTTAACCTTCTGGGACATATTGGGCCAGTAGAAGTGGTTGACTAACCTCTCCCACGTCTTGGTTTGTCCCAAATGCCCAGCAAGGGGAATATCATGGGCTAAGGTCAGAATAAACTCTCTGAACGACTGAGGCACTACCACTCTCCTAGTGGCACCAGGTTTGGGGTCTCTGGCCTCAGTGTACAGGAGTCCATCTTCCCAATAGACCCTATGTGTTCCATTTTTCTTGCCCTTGGACTCTTCAGCAGCTTGCTGCCTAAGGCCTTCAAGAGAGGGACAGGTTTCTTGTCCCTTACACAGCTCTTCCCTTGAGGGTCCCCCTGGGCCTAAGAGCTCAACCTGATAAGGTTCAAGCTCCAAAGGCTCAGTTCCCTCAGAGGGCAGAACTTCTTCCTGAGAAGAGAGGTTCTCTTTTTCTGACTGTGTTGCAGTTGGTTTCCCAACTGACTTTCCTTTTCTCTTGGTAGGCTGGGCCATTTTTCCAGACTCCAGCTCTACTTTTTCACCCTGTGCCTTGCATTGTGCTCTTGTTTTTACACACACCAGTTCAGGGATACCCAGCATGGCTGCATGGGTTTTTAGTTCTACCTCAGCCCATGCTGAGGACTCCAGGTCATTTCCAAGCAGACAGTCTACTGGGATGTTTGAGGAGACCACCACCTGTTTCAGGCCATTGACCCCTCCCCATTCTAAAGTTACCATTGCCATGGGATGTGCTTTAGTTTGATTGTCAGCATTGGTGACTGTATAAGTTTTTCCAGTCAGGTATTGGCCAGGGGAAACCAGTTTCTCTGTCACCATGGTGACACTGGCACCTGTATCCCTCAGGCCCTCTACACTTGTCCCATTAATAAAGAGCTGCTGCCTGTATTTTTGCATGTTAGGGGGCCAGGCAGCTAGTGTGGCTAAATCCACCCCACCCTCAGAGACTAGAGTAGCTTCAGTGTGGACCCTGATTTGCTCTGGGCACACTGTTGATCCCACTTGGAGACTAGCCATTCCAGTGTTACCTGGATTGGAGTTTGGAGTGGAACTTTTCTTGGGACAGGCCTTGTCTCCAGTTTGGTGTCCAGACTGACTACAGTTTCGACACCAGGCCTTTTTGGGATCAAAGTTTTTACCCTTGTACCCAGGATTGTTTTGTGAAGAGGCTCTGGGCCCACCCTCCTGTGCAGGTTTTTGGGGGCCTGTAGAAGACTCTTTACTATTTTTATTTTTGGCTGTCTCACCACCTTTCCCCTGGGGAGGTTTTGTGACCCCTTTCTTTTGGTCACCCCCTGTGGAAGTTTTGGACACCCTAGTCTTGACCCAATGGTCCGCCTTCTTTCCCAATTCTTGGGGAGAAATTGGTCCTAGGTCTACCAGATGCTGATGCAGTTTATCATTGAAACAATTACTTAACAGGTGTTCTTTCACAAATAAATTGTACAGCCCATCATAATTACTTACACCACTGCCTTGAATCCAACCATCTAGTGTTTTTACTGAGTAGTCTACAAAGTCAACCCAGGTCTGGCTCGAGGATTTTTGAGCCCCCCTGAATCTAATCCTATACTCCTCAGTGGAGAATCCAAAGCCCTCAATCAGGGTACCCTTCATGAGGTCATAAGATTCTGCATCTTTTCCAGAGAGTGTGAGGAGTCTATCCCTACACTTTCCTGTGAACATTTCCCAAAGGAGAGCACCCCAGTGAGATCTGTTCACTTTTCTGGTTACACAAGCCCTCTCAAAAGCTGTGAACCATTTGGTGATGTCATCACCATCTTCATATTTAGTTACAATCCCTTTAGGGATTTTCAACATGTCAGGAGAATCTCTGACCCTATTTATGTTGCTGCCACCATTGATGGGTCCTAGGCCCATCTCTTGTCTTTCCCTCTCTATGGCTAGGATCTGTCTTTCCAAAGCCAATCTTTTGGCCATCCTGGCTAACTGGATGTCCTCTTCACTGGAGTTATCCTCAGTGATTTCAGAGGTGCTGGTCCCTCCTGTGAGGGAGCCAGCATCTCTGACTAGTGTTTTTGGAGTCAGGGCTTGAGAGGCCCTGTCCTCCCTAGATAGGACTGGTAGGGGGGAATCTTCCTCCAATTCACTATCCTCTTCCTCTGAGTTGCCACCCTCAGAGGGGTTGGCCTTTTCAAACTCTGCCAAAAGCTCCTGGAGCTGTATTTTGGTAGGTTTGGGGCCCATTGTTATTTTCTTTAGTTTACAGAGTGACCTTAGCTCTCTCATCTGTAGATGGAGGTAAGGTGTGGTGTCGAGTTCCACCACAGTCACATCTGTGCTAGACATTTTGCTTCTAAAAGTTGGAATACTTTTTAAGAATCTACAACTAGTTCTAGGTTCTAATTCAAACTTTTACAAACTTTTAAACTCTAAAAGAAATGCTAAACAGGATCTAACACAAGGCCCTAGCAGGTCTTTTAAGAATTTAGAAAACTTTTCAAATTGCAAAAATCAATTTCTAATGACAATTTTGGAATTTGTCGTGTGATCAGGTATTGGCTGAGTAGTCCAGCAAATGCAAAGTCTTGTACCCCACCGCTGATCCACCAATGTAGGAAGTTGGCTCTGTATGTGCTATTTCAAAGTAAGGAATAGCATGCACAGAGTCCAAGGGTTCCCCTTAGAGGTAAAATAGTGGTAAAAATAGATAATACTAATGCTCTATTTTGTGGTAGTGTGGTCGAGCAGTAGGCTTATCCAAGGAGTAGTGTTAAGCATTTGTTGTACATACACATAGACAATAAATGAGGTACACACACTCAGAGACAAATCCAGCCAATAGGTTTTGTTATAGAAAAATATATTTTCTTAGTTTATTTTAAGAACCACAGGTTCAAATTTAACATGTAATATCTTGTTTGAAAGGTATTGCAGGTAAGTACATTAGGAACTTTGAATCATTTCAATTGCATGTATACTTTTCAAGTTATTGACAAATAGCTATTTCAAAAGTGGACACAGTGCAATTTTCACAGTTCCTGGGGGAGGTAAGTTTTTGTTAGTTTTACCAGGTAAGTAAGACACTTACAGGGTTCAGTTCTTGGTCCAAGGTAGCCCACCGTTGGGGGTTCAGAGCAACCCCAAAGTCACCACACCAGCAGCTCAGGGCCGGTCAGGTGCAGAGTTCAAAGTGGTGCCCAAAACGCATAGGCTAGAATGGAGAGAAGGGGGTGCCCCGGTTCCGGTCTGCTTGCAGGTAAGTACCCGCGTCTTCGGAGGGCAGACCAGGGGGGTTTTGTAGGGCACCGGGGGGGACACAAGCCCACACAGAAATTTCACCCTCAGCAGCGCGGGGGCGGCCGGGTGCAGTGTAGAAACAAGCGTCGGGTTTGCAATGTTAGTCTATGAGAGATCAACGGATCTCTTCAGCGCTGCAGGCAGGCAAGGGGGAGCTTCCTCGGGGAAACCTCCACTTGGGCAAGGGAGAGGGACTCCTGGGGGTCACTTCTCCAGTGAAAGTCCGGTCCTTCAGGTCCTGGGGGCTGCGGGTGCAGGGTCTTTTCCAGGCGTCGGGACTTAGGTTTCAGAGAGTCGCGGTCAGGGGAAGCCTCGGGATTCCCTCTGCAGGCGGCGCTGTGGGGGCTCAGGGGGGACAGGTTTTGGTACTCACAGTCGTAGAGTAGTCCGGGGGTCCTCCCTGAGGTGTTGGTTCTCCACCAGCCGAGTCGGGGTCGCCGGGTGCAGTGTTGCAAGTCTCACGCTTCTTGCGGGGAGTTGCAGGGTTCTTTAAAGCTGCTTCTTGAAACAAAGTTGCAGTCTTTTTGGAGCAGGTCCGCTGTCCTCGGGAGTTTCTTGTCGTCGTCGAAGCAGGGCAGTCCTCAGAGGATTCAGAGGTCGCTGGTCCCTTTGGAAGGCGTCGCTGGAGCAGAGTTCTTTGGAAGGCAGGAGACAGGCCGGTGAGTTTCTGGAGCCAAGGCAGTTGTTGTCTTCTGGTCTTCCTCTGCAGGGGTTTTCAGCTGGGCAGTCCTTCTTCTTGTTGTTGCAGGAATCTAATTTTCTAGGGTTCAGGGTAGCCCTTAAATACTAAATTTAAGGGCGTGTTTAGGTCTGGGGGGTTAGTAGCCAATGGCTACTAGCCCTGAGGGTGGGTACACCCTCTTTGTGCCTCCTCCCAAGGGGAGGGGGTCACAATCCTAACCCTATTGGGGGAATCCTCCATCTGCAAGATGGAGGATTTCTAAAAGTTAGAGTCACCTCAGCTCAGGACACCTTAGGGGCTGTCCTGACTGGCCAGTGACTCCTCCTTGTTGCTTTCTTTGTTCCCTCCAGCCTTGCCGCCAAAAGTGGGGGCCGTGGCCGGAGGGGGCGGGCAACTCCACTAAGCTGGAGTGCCCTGCTGGGCTGTGACAAAGGGGTGAGCCTTTGAGGCTCACCGCCAGGTGTCACAGCTCCTGCCTGGGGGAGGGGTTAGCATCTCCACCCAGTGCAGGCTTTGTTACTGGCCTCAGAGTGACAAAGGCACTCTCCCCATGGGGCCAGCAACATGTCTCTAGTGTGGCAGGCTGCTGGAACTAGTCAGCCTACACAGACAGTCGGTTAAGTTTCAGGGGGCACCTCTAAGGTGCCCTCTGGGGTGTATTTTGCAATAAAATGTACACTGGCATCAGTGTGCATTTATTGTGCTGAGAAGTTTGATACCAAACTTCCCAGTTTTCAGTGTAGCCATTATGGTGCTGTGGAGTTCGTGTTTGACAAACTCCCAGACCATATACTCTTATGGCTACCCTGCACTTACAATGTCTAAGGTTTTGTTTAGACACTGTAGGGGTACCATGCTCATGCACTGGTACCCTCACCTATGGTATAGTGCACCCTGCCTTAGGGCTGTAAGGCCTGCTAGAGGGGTGACTGACCTATACTTGCATAGGCAGTGAGAGGCTGGCATGGCACCCTGAGGGGAGTGCCATGTCGACTTACTCGTTTTGTTCTCACCAGCACACACAAGCTGGCAGAAGTGTGTCTGTGCTGAGTGAGAGGTCTCTAGGGTGGCATAAGACATGCTGCAGCCCTTAGAGACCTTCCTTGGCATCAGGGCCCTTGGTACTAGAAGTACCAGTTACAAGGGACTTATCTGGATGCCAGGGTCTGCCAATTGTGGATACAAAAGTACAGGTTAGGGAAAGAACACTGGTGCTGGGGCCTGGTTAGCAGGCCTCAGCACACTTTCAATTGTAAACATAGCATCAGCAAAGGCAAAAAGTCAGGGGACAACCATGCCAAGGAGGCATTTCCTTACACCATTCATGATAGCAAAATCAATACAGTTATGGAACACTTTTACTTTAGGAAACAAGAAATGGTAGAAAGCATTGAGCACTATGGTGCAGCTCTTAGAGCTCTAGCTGTGAATTGTGATTTTGAGAATACAATTATTATCAGGTTCTAAGAGACATGATTTGAGAAGGCCAGTAGAAAAATGCAGAAGATATTGAGGGGTACTCCCAAACTTTCTCTCAGACTCAATTCTTGGTTGATTCCCACCAAGAGGATGTAGGAATTAGATTAGATAACTGAGTTGAGTCACTTCTCTATGCATCTGATTCTGGGAACGAAGAAACTGAAGTACAGGGGGAGAGTATTGGATGGATACTGGTTTTGCCAGGAAAATGTGACAATGTCTTTATAGATGAGTTAGGAAGGTAAGAGATCTTAAAGATTGAAGGAAGGAGACATTCATGTTAGAAATCGAGTGAGGAAAGTACCCACTATCCTACAGAAATAAACTAAAGGAGATTCTGAAGGCACTCTGTGCCAAAGATGTTATAAAACCCATTGAATCATCCTTTACGGTTGCTCCTGTAGTGATTTCCCTCAAAACCTGGAGATCTCAGTTTATGTGCAGATCATAGGAGTTTGAATACTGAGATTTGAATTGATCGCCGGCCTCTTCCTAATAAGCACAAGATGGATTCTACCTTGATAGGTGCAGCTGTATTTTTAACTTTTGACCTTGTCAGTGCCTTTTATCAAGTAATCTTGGAGGAGGGGGGCACCTGACAGCATTCATCACTCTCAAAGGCAATGTTTCTATACAAGTGGATGCCAGTCTGTTTAGAAGCACTGTTTATGTCTTCTAAAAGATCATGAATGAGACCTTCAAAGGAGTTGAGGGTGCTATCACCTTCCAGAGTGATATTCTTGTTTTTGGAAGCAATATCGAATAGCCTGATCTAAGGCAGTGTTCCACAAACTTTTTAGACCTAGGGCCCACTTTAGATTGACAAATGTCCGCGAACCACCTAACTGTTTTGGACATGAGGTGGGTGATTTTTTAATGTAACTAAATCATCACATGGCAGCGTCCTGTCATTTACAAACAGCAGATTTTCCATTGAAATGGGCAATACATTTGCAAGCACATGTAGTTTTGGGTTGATTGGCCTGATTCTCAAATGTAAACTTACACTTTTCTGTAACTTTACAATTTTATTTTTTTGTATTCACGAACTATGAGGTCATAGTCCTGGCTTATCTTTTTAAGTGCAGAGTTCTCCACCCTGAGTGCAGAGTCTTGGCATCGTGAACTTAATAATAGCTCTTAGTTCATGAATACAGAAAAATAGTAAACGTACACTAAGGTGTAAGTTTACCTTTGGGGATAAGGCCATCAGTGAATATTTACCATTGTACATCATTAAAAAAAGAGTCTTGATTGTTTGACCCGTTAAAATCTATGGTTCATCACACTTCAGAATTATAAAAAAAAAAGTGCTTCATTTGTCCTTTCCTAACTGCTCAATGTTTACACTTAATTTATAGAAATTTACATTTTGTTGTGTGTACAAATAATGACACCCAAACAGCCTTTCCTTTCACCCTCACTGTACCTCTTAAAGTATGTCACATAATTGACTACACTATTCTTTCCCTGAATGCAAAGTTAAAGGAGTTTGTAAACACCAATTCAAATGTTATAAAAATAAACAGCAAATTGTCAGAAGATATAGCCTGACATTTGAACTTAGTCTTTGAAGTGCTGCAAATGTGACACGATAAATACAGAATTTAAAGGCTTCTTTACCCACAGTTTGGGAAACACTGATCTAAGACCAAGCTTTGTCTGCTTTTAGTTTGACATTACCAACTTATGTCTGATAGTGTGGAGTATACATGGCTCACCATTTTAAAAGACACAATTAAACCCAAGAACTCAACTTTTAAAGTCATTCTAGAAGCTCTTTAACCTACATCCAAGGATCAGCCAATGTCCTACCTATAAGTTATGAAATATTATGAAAACTGTGTGTACAACTGTGCTTTATAAAGGAACCTTAATGATCTCTGCTTAAAAATAACATTGTTTATTTAAGGAGAAAGCCAGAAAAGGGCTTCTGCCTCACTTAAGGACACAATTATTTTGTTGCTGTGCACACTTGTGGGAGTGGTTTGAAACCATAGTTTGGATGCTATTATGCAGTAGCATGATAACTAGAGAGAGTGGGTTATGTACTAGCAATCCTCAGCTGGCGTGAATCTCAGAAAAATTGCCACGTTATAGGAAAGACATTCTTTGCTTGCACTTCAGCTGAGGAGTATTTTCACTCATTCTTTTGGTACCAAATTGTTCCTTATGACAAACTATGAGTGAACATGTTTGCAGCAGGAGGTAGAAATGTTATGATTGACCGTTTGGCTAGATTAGCAGCCATGCTTCAGAGTTGTCATTTGGAAACTGCAGCATATATCAGCAGAAATGAACCAACATGCTGATTACATGTCTTTGACTACCTTTGTCCAACAACAAGGTGAAAAGGAAACTGTGGATATTTTTAGGTCAAGCGTAAGCGTACTGCCTATTGTATACCTTTAGTATACTTCTGTGGGCTTAAAGCCATTTAATTTGTTCGTTTCAATGTCATGCGAAAATCCTTGCTTGCTAGTAGTCAACCATGCCTCTTTGTCCTTCCTTTTTCTCTTTGGAAGCAGGGACTAACTACTGTATAATTATGCTTTGCCGTGTTTATCTGTTCTTGGGGGGACTTTTTTTTTCTTGGTTTCCTGCTCGTGTTCGGTGAAGCTTCCCTTTTCATTTGCAGAGCATTCTTGCTCTCAGCTAACGTAATCATGTTGTTCTTGCTTACATTTCACATGCTTTACTTAACCTAGCATTCTCTGCGTGTTTGATTTTTTCAGGATGTCGTTAATAATTTTTTTAAGCCAGCATATCACTCTTGTCTCCCACAGCATAAAATATTTCACAAATGTGTGCTGTGCATTCCCAGAATGCAGCACGTTAGCTGGTGCTCTCTCCTCTCCTTTGTTCATCCATCTGGGTGCTGACGTTTATTGGAGGAGGTGCTCAGCTTGGCTTTCCTGAGTTGAGCAGTGGAGGAACCACCGGAGTGTCAGGAAAGAAAATGCTATAAGAATCTGTGAAGGGTACTGGGGAGTCTGATGGAGGAGCGCCGCGTGCAGGAGCTTCTGGTCATCATGGTGGTATGTAGCGGCCCCCCCACTGTCAGTGTCATACTGCTGCGCTGAACGCATGCATATTTACAGTCATTGTTTTTGGTTGAGACTTGTGCCTTGAATGGCGCTCTCTCTCTTGGTACCTTACAGGAAACCAATTAGGGGCCGCCTTTCCAACACATTTTGCCTTTTTCTATTACTGTGATAAAAATCTTTTGTGGGGGAGAGGATGACTACCTCTTTGTTTTTGTAATTTTAACAATATCCTTCATGCCCCTTTCCTACAATGGGCTCCTTTTCACAGCTCCAAAATGTTGGGTAGTTCGAACAATAGGGATGTAACACAACGCTTCAAACAGAACAGCGTTTGTATAAGGTGGATCCAGGATTACCATAGCTGCCAAGTGTTGGTTTGGTAGTTGTCTTAAGTACTGCGTGACCATTGTTCGCTCCTTCCTCTGGGAGCTGAAGCCGGGGCTCCCTGCTCCGCAGCTTGAGCCACCTCGAATGGACTCTCTTGTCTGATTTGTGACTGGCCCTGTGTGAAGAGTGCCTTTTCGGATCATGCCTGTTCCCTTCATGCCCTCAGACTGCCCCTTCAACCCATGTCTGCTCCCTCCATGCCTTCTGAATGACCCTTCTATCCATGCCGGTTGCCTATGTGCCCATTGACTCCCCCTTCTCTGCACGCTTGCTTCCTTCGTACCCCCAGACTGCCCTTTATGTTCATGTCTGTTCCCTTCGTGCTTTAACTGTCCTTTCCGTCCATGCCTGCTCCAATCATGCCCTCAGCCTGCCCCTTCTGCCCAGGCTGTTGCCTACCTCCCCCTGACCGTCCTACACTCCCCCACGTCTCCTATTGGCCTTCTGCTTTGCCTACCCTGTCCCTAACACATTGCCTAGCAGCTTAATGATGAACCTGCCATTTCCCTTCTAGCCTTCCCTGGTCTCTTACTGGCCCGTTCCCTGCAGGCCCCTTGGTGTCCCTTTCTGTCTGTTCCTGCTCTCTGACTGGAGGGCCTGCCATGCGCCAGCACTGCTTTGTAATCTACCTGCTCCATGTGGGTGCTCTGGCTGTCCCGCCTCTGGCTGTCCCTAACTCTCTTTTGCCTCCCTTGCCCGTTCCTCACCCCCATGGCTCGTACCCTGCCTGGCCTCTGGTTGCCTCAGCCGCCTCGCCTGCCTGTCCTCTGACTGTCCATTTGTTCTGTGCTGGAACGTGACTGCCCCTGCCTGCTCATGGATAGTCCCCATATGCTTGTTCCTGTCCACTGCCTGCCATGGGAGCGATGGGGGAAGCCAGGTGACTTGTACCACTGCACCTTGGAGTGGGAGGGAGCAGGCCTTCCACTGTTCTCTCCTGCTGGGTAGAATGGCTTCTTCTACTCTAGAGGTGGGCAAGTGAAGAAATTAGCAGGCGAGCCGAGCCAGAGCCAAGCCAAGGTCTGGCTTGCCTCGCCTCTAAGGGTCCGGACACGTAAATTATGTAATCATGCAGCAAACTTTATATATAAAAATATGATAGTCACTTTGAAATTTAAAACAACTACATTTCAGTGGCATGTGGGCATGTTTCACATTAGTAAAACAGACTAAAGGGCTACATCATTGAAAGGCACTTATGGCAAGTATTTGTTTATTAACCTTTATGTAGCTATATTCGTGTCCCCCACCCTAAAGATAATGTCATTGCTGCACTAAGAGGCAAGTAACTTATAATTTGCGCCCTTCATATGGCCTGGGTTCTTATCATGGAGAAACACTTTTGCACTCCGGCACAGGCATGCTTCTAGGTAAGTCCACTTCAGTGCCAGGACTGTCAGGCTAATCTCTACTTTCGCTTAATTTATTTATGTTATGTGTCAATTTTTAGTTTTTATTTGGCAATCATGCATGCTGCACAATCTGTAGCTGCCCCGCAAGCCAATGGAAAATAACCTTAGCTGTCCATCAAACGAGGCCTTGTACCCTCACTCACAATATCAAAGGCACAGTCGGCTTGTACCCTCACATCTCCGATGACCACTTTGAGCTCACACTGACCCTCTCCCTTCGCAACTACACTGCGAGCTCACTGACTGCTCTGGGGCATGCCCACGCGCAAGCACTGTGGGCCCTGCAGTCAAGCAGAACTCTCGCACAGGCACGCTTCTAGGTACAGACGGGCTAGGCAGTGTGTTTTGATCATACCACCTTGTCTGGTCTCTTGACAGTGTTTGGTCTGTCTCAGTACCTGTTACACATACACTTTACTGTCCTTGCACTGCAGTGCAGTCCACGTAGGTGCCAGGACTGTTAGGCCAATCTCTGTTTTCTTTTAAATGATTTATATAATGTGTCAATTTTTAGTTTTTTTCCCATATGTGAAGAATTAAACCCTTGGTGGGAGTAGTCTTCCTTCCTTGTAGTGCAAGATCTGGTGATCACACAGCAATGCCACATAAGCAGTGTAGGTATAGTTATTGTACAAAGCTGTGGTCTGAAGAGAACAACGAGCGGCATAAGAAAAATCGATAAAAATTGGCTCCTATAATCTGAAAAGCTGTTTCTTGTGAGTAGTGCCACCCTAATCATGGAGGTGCAGTCCATAATATTGAGTATTACTTACCTCAGAGTAATTTTGCATTACTCTTTTCACATAGGGACACCTAAGGACAGTCTGTGGTACTGCACCCTTCCCTGCTTTGTGCACATTAGAACAGTAAACATTGTAGGTTTTTTTCAGTCAGCATATTAAAAGTGTAAAAGCTTTAACATAATCATGTTGTTCCTGCTTAAATTTCACATGCTTTACTTAATCTTGCATTCTCTATGAGTGTTTGCTTTTTAGGGGCGAGCGCAAAATGATCCGTCCCCTGTAGTAATCTCTCTTTGGACTTCCAACCACGCCCAGGTCACGTCAGTCACTTTTATTGGTTTGTGGGCTTGCCTTTTAAAATCCGCTTACTTTTATTTGTGAAAGACATGCATACATCATGCCTTTTCTGGTGGTTAGCCCACCTACACAGCACCAGTAGACTACTAAAAGCATCCGAGGCTCGATGTTTTCAGCATGGTTTCCGGACCACTTCATCTGTTTATTTTCCACACAGCGCAATCGCACTGGGGTTTACATAGCACGATCACGCTCGGTTTTTCCGTTTTCAATTTCAGCATGATCATGCTGCATTTTACATAGTGTGATCACACTGCATTTTTTTTCTTTTAATTTGTGTGGCAAGAAAAGTCCGGTTAGGAGTTTACAACGCTAATAGCTCTAACTCGAGCAAATGCGAGACCTGTTGCATTGAAAATGCTTGTTTTAGGATGTTGTTACAAATCTTTTTTCCTAAGCCAGCATATTACTCTTGTCTTTCCTCCCTCATCCTTTTAATTAGTCCATGTGCGGTGAAGTTTGAAATTAAGATGAGTGGATTCACGCATCCATGTGTGATCCTGTTTTTGGCGAGATTTATCGATTTATGGCCTAATTTATATTTTGGTGGCTGGGGGTAACTCTTTCAGTGCAACAGCGTGAATTACTGACGGAGTACACTGCCTGCTAAATTTAGAAATGTCTGACAGTCCAGTAGCTGTGTCTAACATTCGATGTATCCGCTGTCACAGCATTTGCTGTCAATGCATTGTAAGTTTGATGGACTGCTCCTTCAGCATGACAGAGCCGTATGCCAAACTTACCCCTTTTTTTTAATTTTCAAAAGAGATTTTATTTTAGGAAAAAAATCCATTGTTCCACTCGCCATGGGAATTTTCTCCCCTGGCGAGTCGGGTATTGAGCACTTTTCAATGCCCTTTATGCCAGGTTTTTTCCTGGAGTGATAGGCATTGAAATATGGTGTTTATTTCTACCGATCTGAATTAGGCAGGCAGACATACAGCCAAAATTCCAATGGCCACTACTCCGTCGGGCATCCGAGGACTTGGACCATAGGGGAGACTCAGTTTTCTCTGCCATCGTCAAACTGTTGTCCGCTCTAATCAAAATCGGGATGTCGGATGCTCCACACCTACTCAGCACCTAAAGACCCTCATGGGTGATTAGCTTGTGCTTTACAAATCCTTTTACATTACATTACAGTGATAGTCATCTAATCTTCTGTAACACAACCTGTTCCTGTAGTGCTTCCTGAAGGACCTATAAGGAAACCAGTCAGATATTTTATGGCCTTGTAGTGCATCTATCAGGACAAAAACACAACCCTTGGTGTTGAAAAACTACTACACTAACTGGTCAGAGATTAAGGTTGTTGAACATGTCATTACAGATTCCATAAGCAATTTCTTGGAGGATATTTACTATAGGGAGGTACTTCCAGAGTGACTGGTCTCAGACATTGATCCTCAGTTCACTAGTTCTAAATTTTAAACTCATCTCAATAGGTGTGGTATTATTCACAAGAGATTTGTTGTATGTCACCCATAGGCTATAGCAGGTGGAACATTTTTATTGTGTCATGAAGTAACTGTATCATCATGTGCAACTAGCCGTCAGTGGGGCACTCAACTAGAATAAAACTTTTTAATCCACCTTGTTTCCTCATAGAAGCACACCTAATCCTGAGACACATTATTCTCTGTCGCTTAGGGAGCAGATGCTGGTGTTAAGTGTAGTCTCTTGGTGGTTAAAGGAGAAGCTTGGGGTTTCTGGTGATTCAGAGAATCTGAAAATATATATCCAACAGGAAATACAACAAAGGGTCAATACGTTTTCGTGGATGATTGAGGTAGTCATGGCAAGTAAGTGTGTGAAGGTCCAAATGGGACAGTTTGTTTAGTCGAAAGAACCCGTAGGCTGTGAGAGAAATTAGGTTCGAAGTGATGAGAACATGTCAGAGTTGTTGAGATGTTCAATGGTACCATGAGAGAGGAAGGTGGCTGTGTGTGGAATTTGAACAACAGTATCAATTTTCAGTGATTTGCATGGGCAGGGCCAGCACTCAACCCAGAGATGTGACAGAGAACGTGTGTTTTGGACATGGAAACTCTTGACCAAATGGGGGAAGTGTATTCTGGGTCTGTGGATGAAACAAGGAGTTACAAAAATGGAAGTGCAAAAACTAAGGGCCGTATTTATACTTTTTGGCGCACAACTGCGCCAACGCAGTTGTGCGTCAAAAAATTTAACGCCGGCTAACGCCATTCCAAAGCGCCATGCGGGCGCCTTATTTATGGAATGACGTTAGCCGGCGGAGCTGCCTGGTGTGCGTAAAAAAAAAAGACTTACACCAGGCAGCGCCGGCGTAGGGGAAAATGGAGCTTGGGCGCCAAAAAATGGGGCAACTCAGGCTGAGGCAAAATTTTCGCCTCAACCCGATTTGCGCCATTTTTTTTTACTCCCAACCCCCATTGAAATGACTCCTGTCTTAGCAAAGACAGGAGTCATGCCCCCTTGCCCAATGGCCATGCACAGGGGACTTACGTCCCCTGGGCATGGTCATTGGGCATAGTGGCATGTAGGGGGGCACAAATCAGGCCTCCCTATGCCACAAAAAAAAAAAAAAAAAATACTTACCTGAACGTACCTTAAGTTCCCTGGGATGGGTCCCTCCATCCTTGGGTGTCCTCCTGGGGTGGGCAAGGGTGGCAGGGGGTGTCCCTGGGGGCATGGGAGGGCACCTCTGGGCTCCTTCTGAGCCCACAGGTCCCTTAACGCCTGCCCTGACCAGGCGTTAAAAAATGACGCTAAAACGGCTCGACGTCATTTTTTTTGACCAGCCCACTCCTGGGCGCCATTTTTGCCCGGGAGTGTAAATACGGTGCACATGCCTCGGAGTCATTTTTTAGATGGGAACGCCTACCTTGCATATCATTAACGCAAGGTAGGTGTCCACACTAAAAAATGACGGAAACTTCAAGATCTTTGGCGCTAGACGGGTCTAACGCCAAAGTATAAATATGGAGTTAGTTTTGCGTCGGAATTGCGTAAAAAAAACCAACACAATTCCGGCGCAAACAGAGTATAAATATGCCCCTAAATATGCTACAGCTGAGTATGCTAAGCTACTAATTTGTGTGTTGCTACCGAGGACGGTGAGAGACAAAGTTCGAGATTCAATAAACTGAGGGTGAACTATGAGAAGTATATTTTATCATAATTTGTTGTTTTCTGCCTCTTAGTGTTTGTACTATTCAGGAGAATTTTATGTTTTTTTTTTTTTTTTTAATTTCTGCTTCGTTGGCTCTTCTGGGGAAGGGGTGTAGTGTTAATCCTAGCGCAGGTCAATATGTAAATCAGAATAAAAATGGCGGCTGTACAGAAAGGAATGAAACGTGAGAGGGGTTTTTAAGGGTTGGCAGTGGTTGAGAGCTGGAGAAAGACGTAGCGTTGTTGTCGTTGTACTGTTTCTTCTTGCTCCTTTCTACTTGGAAGTGTTGACTTCGATGAATAAAAATGCCCTGGTACTCCAAGGTGGAGCTGGTCCTTGCCCCTCTTACTAACACCCTCTCTAATTTGCTCCATCTGATAACAATGTACTCCTCTCTCTAGAGTGCCTGGAAATAACTAAGCTATTTAGTGTGTACTTTATAATCAAGATAAGCATAAACATGCCAGGCCCATACAAATGATGCCATTATTTGAATCATTAGAAGAATTAAAAGGGTGTTGAATAATACAAATAATAACTGCAACGAAGTATATTCTTTGTCATCACTATATCCAAATCTGCTGAAAAACGTGGAATCATTTTTCAGTTTACTTCCCCCAACCACAAACGACGTAGAAGCAAGTAAAGATGTAATAAGGGGCCCACTGTGCCTCTGCCTCAAGGATTCTGCCCTAACTATGACTATTAATCAGCCCTTGCTGGTTTATTGAATGTTTTGCTAGATTCAGGGAGGTTCCTACGTGTTTTAAAAAGTCCACAGCCCTTCCCTTGCTGAAAAAATTGAGACCTTTCATACGTGAACATTTTGTGTTCTATCGCCTACTTTCCTGTGCTGCAAACATTTTGGAGAGGCAAGTTGCCCAACTGCTGCGCAACCACCTCCATGTTAACAACTGTATGATCCACTATGCAGTCTGGCTCTAGGCCGCCATAGCCCCAAGTCTGTTCTGTCTGTTATGCGTTATCTCAGGGTTGATTTTGATGCAGGGCATCTTGACGCATTGCTTTTGCTGGAGCTGTTGCCAGCCTTTGACACAGTTGACTGTATCATGCTACTCAACCATGTCTCTGCAACTGGTGTAGGTGGCCTCACCGTAAGTGGTTTAATTCCTTTGTATCCAAGCGGTCACAGGCTCCTCACTCTGCCCCAAATTGTGCTGGTTCCTGCAGAGTGCCTCACTTATTTAACACTATGTAGACCTTTGAGCAAATGCCTGAACCGAAACATATATAAAAAAAAATGGTTCCCAAGCTGTGGTCCGGGGACTCCTGGGGGTCCGCCAAGTGTCTTCAGGGGGTCCGTGTTGCTTAGAAAATATAATAATTTTAACATATTAGCCCCCAGCTTTCAGTAATGACTCATTGAGGGAGTCCCCAGATTCCAATAATTATTCAGTGGCGGTCCCCCGGTTCCAGTACTGATAAAGTAGGGGTCCATAGAAGCCAAAAGGTTGGGAACTACTTTGGGAACTACGTTGTGAACACTTAATAAAATGCCAAATTTCAGCACTCCACTTTGTCTCATTTTTATAAATGTATGTCTTTCTGGCATCACGCGTGTTTCACACCTGTGTCCACCACAAACTGCAACTAGGCTGAAACCTCAAAAAATAGGAAGAATGAATTACCAGTAAGAAAAATGTAAAAACGGTGGTAAAAAGATTAGTCTTTTACAACTCTGCTTGTCCATGAAGTAAACAAAGGTAGTAATCTTAGCATGGAAAATCTTGTTGGTTCCAATTTTACCAAAAAAACAACATCCTGACCAGATGTTTTCCATTCTTCCAACAAAAAATAAAATTGCAATTTTTTTTGCCTATTTTGATGATTTCCTCTAGGGTAATCCACAAACCCTGGTTATCTACAGAATCCCTGAGATGTAAGAACAAGCATTGGCCAAGCCACCAGGTTTCGGCTATACAAGAGCTATTGGCTTGGCAAAGTATTTTTGCCATGTTGTACACCAGTGTGGCTGCTGTTTAGTATAGCTGAAAGTTAGTGTGGAGTGTAGTGGGGGAGTAGTGTTGTAGAGTGGATTTGTTGGAGTAGAGTGGTAGTAGAGTTGAGTAAGGGTGAGTAGAGTGTTGTAGAGTTGAGGGGATTGAGCTCAGTAGTTCAGTGGCAGAGTGTGTCATAGAGTGGAGTGGTTTAAAGTGGAGTGAGGTGGAATAGTTGGAATGGATTGAGGTAGTTGGATGTATTGGATTGGGGTAGAGTGGGGTGGATTGGGAAGAGAAGGGGGATTGGATGGGGAGGTTTGGAGGGGGGTGGTCTGAAATGGAGTGAGAGTGATTGGAGTGAAGTAGATTGGCCCTGGAGCTGTAAAGGGCTGGGATAGTGTAAGATTAGATTGGATTGGGTTTGGCAGACTGAATTGGAGTGACAGGAATGGGGAGGGGTGGATTGGATTGGAATGGGTGGGGTGGTTTGGAGTGGGTGAATTGGAGTGGGGTGGGCTGAAGTGGGGTGGATTAGATTTGACTGGAGTGGGGTGGAATGTATTGGAGTGGATTGGATTCGAGTAGGGCAGATTGGATTTATTGTATTGGAGTCAGGTGGATTGGACTAATGGGGTAGATTGCACTAGACAAGTGGATTAGAGTGGGGGTGGATTGTATTGGAGTGGGGTGGGCTGGATGGATTGGATTGGAGTGGGGTGGAGTGAACTGGGTGGGGTGAATTGGATTGGGGTAGAGTGGGGTGGATTGGAGCAGACTGCATTGGAGAGGGTTGGAGTGGAGTAAATTAGAGTGGGGTGAATTTGAGGGGGTGGATTGGAGTTGGGTGGACTGGATGGGGTGGATTGGACTGGAGTGAGGTGGATTAAAATGTGGTGGAGTGAATTGGGGATGGGGTGGATTGGGGTGAGCTGGATTGGGGTGGATTGGATAGGAGTGGGGCAAATTGGTCTAGGGTGGATTGGAATGGGTGGGTTGCATTGAGGTGGAATAGGTTGCATTGAGTGGGGTTAGTTGCTTTGAGGTGGGGTTAGTTGCATTGAGGTGGGTTGGATTGGAGTGGGGTGAATTGGATTGAGATGGAGTGGGGCAGACTGGGGTAGGGTGAAATGCAGTGTGGTGCAATGGATTGGCATGGGGTGTGATGGATTAGGTTGGGATGCAATGGGGTGGTTTGGATTGGATTGGAGTGGGGTAGATTTGACTGGGGTAGATTGGATTGGGGATGGGTAGATTTGGATGGGGTATATTGGAGTGAGGTGGATCGGAGTGGGATGGATTTTTGGAGTGGGGTGGACTAGAGTGGGGTGAATTTGAGTGGATTGGATTTGAGTGAGGTGGATTGTGATTGATTGGACTGGAGTGCAGAGGAATGGTGTGGGGTGAATTGGATTGATGATGGGGGATTCGACTGGATTGGAGTGGGGTGGGTGAACTTTTGGAGTGCGATGGATTGGAATGGGGTGGATTGGAGTGGGGTGAATTGGATTGGTGTGGGGAGAACTGGATTGGAGTGGGATGGAAAGGAAAGGATTGGGGTAGGGTGGATTAAGGTGAATTGGATTGGAGTGGGATAGATTGGGTTATGGTGGATTGGAGCGGGTGGATTGGAATGGGACGTAATGGATTGGAGTAGGTGTATTGGGTTGGACTGGTGTGGGGTGGATTGGACTGTAGTGGGGTGGATTGGAGTGGGGTGGATTGAACTGGAGTATGGTGGATTGTGTTAGATTGGATTGGTGTGGGGTATATTGGGGTGGAGTAGGTGGATTGGATTGGTCTGAGGTAGATTGGAGTGGGATTGATAGAATTGGGCTGTACTGGATTGGTGTGGAGTGGATTGTGGTAGCTTGGAGAAGGGTGAAATGGGGCAGAGTGGGGTAGAATGGATTGGGGTAGATTGGATTGGGGTGGGGCAGATTTGAGTGGGGCAGATTAGAGTGGGACAGATGGTTTTGGACTTGAGTGGGCAGATTCGAGTAGGGCAGATTGTTTGGGATTGGAGTGGGGCAAATTGTTTTGGGTTGGAGTGTGGCAGATTGAAGTGGTGCAGATTGTTTTGGACTGGAGTGGGATAGATTGTTTTGGATTGGAGCAGGGAAGATTGTTTTGGATTTGAGTGGGGCAGATCTTTTTAGACTGAAGTGGGCAGATTGTTTTAGACTGAATTGGGGAAGATTGTTTTGGAATTGTGTTTGGCAGATTGTGTGGGATGAGAATGGGGCAGATTAGAGTGGGGCAGATTGTTTTGGATTGGAGAGGGGCAGGTTAGAGTGGGGCACATTGCTTTGGATTGAGTGGAGCAGATTATTTTGGATTGGAGTAGGGAAGATTGATTTGGATTGGAGTGAGGCAGATTATTTTGCATTGGAATGGGGCAGAATGTTTTAGACTGGAGTGGGACACATTGCTTTGGAATGGAGTTGGGCAGATTCTTTGGGATAGGTGTGGGGTGGCTTGTTTGGTATTGGAGGCAGGCAGGCTATTTTTGGGCAGATTTGTTTAGATTGGAGTGGAGCAGACTGGAGTGGGGCAGATTATTTTCAATTTTAGATTGAAGTGGGACAGATTGTTTTGGATTGGCGTGAAGCAGATTGGAGTGGGGCAGACTGTTTGGGACTGGAGTGGGGCAGACTGTTTGGGACTGGAGTGGGGCAGACTGTTTGGGACTGGAGTGGGGCAGACTGTTTGGGACTGGAGTGGGGCAGACTGTTTGGGACTGGAGTGGGGCAGACTGTTTGGGACTGGAGTGGGGCAGACTGTTTGGGACTGGAGTGGTGCAGACTGTTTGGGACTGGAGTGGGGCAGACTGTTTGGGACTGGAGTGGGGCATACTGTTTGGGACTGGAGTGGGGCAGACTGTTTGGGCCTGGAGGGGGTCAGACTGTTTGGGACTGAGGTGGGGCAGACTGTTTGGGACTGGGGTGGGGCAGACAGTTTGGGACTGGGGTGGGGCAGACTGTTTGGGGTGGGAGTGGGGCAGACTGTTTGGGACTGGGGTGGGGCAGACTGCTTGGGACTGGGGTGGGGCAGACTGTTTGGGACTGGGGTGGGGCAGACTGTTTTGGGCTGGGGGAGGCAGATTGGAGTGGGGAAGAATGTTTTGGATTGGAGTGGAGAAAAATATTTTGGATTGGAGTGGGACAGATAGGAGTGAGGCAGATTGTTTTAGATTGGAGTGGGGAAGATTGGAGTCCGGCATATTGTTTTAGATTGGAGAAGGGCAGTTTGTTTTGGACTGGAGTGGGCCATATTGTTTGGGATTGGAATGAAGCAGATTGTTTGGGTTCTGAGTGGGACAGTTTGTTTTTTATTTGAGTGGGGCAGACTGTTTTGAATTGGAGTGGGGCAGATCAGAGTGGGGCAGACTGCTTTGGATTGGAGTGGGGCAGATTGATTTGGACTAGAGTGGAGCAGAGTGGAGTGGGGCAGATTGTTTTAGATTGGAGTGGGACAGATTGTTTTGGATTGAAGTGTGGGTGATTGGAGTGGGGCAGTTTATTTTGGATTTGGATTCGAGTGGGGCAGATCATTTTGGATTTGAGTGGGGCAGATAGTTTTGGATTGGAGTGGGGCACATTGGAGTAGTGCAGATTGTTTTAGATTGGATTGGGGCCCACTGGAATGGGGCAGATTGTGTTAGATTGAGTGGGGCAGATTGGAGAGGGGCGGGTTGTTTGGGATTGGAGTGGGGCAGATTGTTTGGGATTGGAGTGGGGCTGATTGTTTGGGATTGGAGTTAGGCAGATTGTTTGACATTGTTGTGAGACAAGTTGTTTTGAATTGGAGTGGGGAAGGTTGATTTAGATTGGAGTGGGGCAGATTGTTTTGGACTGGAGTGGGGCAGATTGTTTTTATTGCAGTGGAGCAGATTGGAGTGTGGTGGGTTGGGAGAATTTGAGTGTGGTGGATTGGAGTAGAGTAGGGTGAGTGATTTGGATTGGAGTTGGGTGGATTGAAGTGGGGTGGATGGGATTGGTCTGGGGACAATTGGATTGACTGGGGTGTATTGTTGTGGTAGATTGCCGTGGATTGGAGTGTGGGGTGAATTGGATTGGAGTGGGGTGGACTGGCGTGTACTGCATGATTATGTGTGAAAACATAATTTCGGAAATTACACATAAGAAAGAAACTATGTCGCTTTGTAATAATTAGAACAAGATAATTGTCATCTTTTGACAGTAGTGCCCACGAGCAAAAACAAAAACATGAGTTCAGAGTGAGAAAATAAGACTGGGCAAAACAAAACAAAAGAATTAACTATAGGAAATACATTTTTTCAATGTTGTTTGTACTGCTGGGCACATTTTTTCAGTCAATCAATCAAATAATTTCTTAAGCGCACTACTCACCCGTTAGGGTCTCAAGGCGCTGTGGGGAGGGGGGTGCTGGTTACTGCTCAAAAAGCCATGTTTTAAGGTGCTTTCTGAAGGTTAGGAGGTCCTCGGTCTTGCGTAGGTTGGTCGGGAGGGAGTTCCAGTCTTGGCGGTGAGGTGGGAGAAGGATCTGCCACTGGAAGTGGTGTGTTGGATGCAGGGGACTGTGGCGAGGGCGAGGTCGGTGGAGCGCAGCTGTCGAGTTGGTATGCAGTCACACACACCTTCTGTTTGCAGGGCCCTAGAAGATAAAATTTAATATCTCCATCACATTGGGAGTAGCGGACGGGCACTGATTAAATTGAATCAATCAGTGCTTGGTCCGTGTTCCACAGACAGGAACAGAAATAATGCTAGGCCTGCAGTGACTAATTACGAGACTGAAAAGAAGAGTGCCAGGCAAGCAAACAAATGGTAAACAACGGGCGGCCTCCAAGCTCTTTTCAGTTAACAACAGTCTCTCGCAAGTGAGATACATGCACTGGCACATGCACTGGCAGGCTTAACCCTAAAAAAGGGTGCAAATTTGACCTAGATACCTATTGTGGGAAAATAGTTATGAAGACCTAAGCATGAAGAGCCCCAAATATTAACAAGCATTTGCAATGCAATAGGTCTTGCATTTGTGAGAGTTAGAGCTATTGGCTTTGTAAATGACAATGGGGGGTCATTACGACCCTGGTGGCCGGCGGTAAGGTGGCGGTAACACCGCCAACAGGCTGGCGGTGTTCCGCCAGCAATTATGACCGTGGCGCAATAGCCACGGCCATACCGCTGGCCCCTCCAACATACCGCCAGCCTGTACCGCCATGGAAAGGCTGGCGGTAAGGGGACTTGGGGTGCCCCTGGGGGCCCCTGCACTGCCCATGCACTTGGCATGGGCAGTGCAGGGGCCCCCAGGCATAGCCCCGTCGCGCATTTCACTGCCCGAATTTCGGGCAGTGAAATGCGCGACGGGTGCTACTGCACCCACTTCACATCAGCATTGCCGCCGGCTCTATTACGAGCCGGCAGCAATGTTGATGTGACATTTCCGCTGGGCCAGCGGACGGTAACACTGTTACCGTCCGCTGGCCCAGCGGAAATGTCATAATAGGGAGCCAGGAATACCGCCGGCAATGGCGGTATTCTGTCTCCCGCAGCCTCGGCGGTCTTTTTGCAAGACCGCCGAGGTTGTAATGACCCCCAATGTCTTTTACCTATGTGTTTTGGTTTGGAGTGCAGTGGATGTATGTCAGGTGCCATAGCAACCCTACCAGGCCTGTCGCTGCAGGAGAGAAGACAAAACAAAGCAGCCATGTTGGGAGTGTTTTTTCCTCATTCCTACAGACTGGATGTGATATTATACACAGGAGACCAGAGGGTGATGGGGAAGCACGCTGTGCCTGTGACAGTGACTGTGGTAGGTAGTCAAGGTGGGATCTCTTCAAATAGGAAGCAGTGCTATTTGAGCGCTGTTTTAGACAGCGCTTCCGGAAGTGGCATTTGCAAGGTTGCAGTAGCTGTGAGGGGACTGTCAAAGCCGTGACACCAGTGAATTCTGAGAGGAGGAAGTGATGGCGTTTGCTCCATTTTTTTTGCCCTCTGATACGCTGCTCCTCCCACTGTTGCATCATTGTGTTAGCTTCTTTGTGCTACAGGCTTAGGAAAATGGCTGCCTCTACTAACTGTGCTCCTTTTGAAGAGGCCCAAATTACATCCAAAGGCTAGATGTTTTGTGCTATCAAGCTTGAGGCCGTGAAATGCTTGGGTCTGAAGTCAAGACTCCTTTTTCACAATTTTGGAGACAACACCTTTTGCCAACTTGTTGCCTAGAACTAATCTATGTTCTTGATTGGTGATCCTTCGGAGGTTATCAAGAGCACATCCTGTCACCTAGTGTTAAGCTCTACTCAAGTCAGTTGGCTAATGCACCCACTGCAGAGGTGTTGACAGAATGAGAATGTCACAGACTACAATCCTGACATAGCTTTGTCACTTCTTCATCTCTACAAGATTGATACAAATGAATTATAGCGATTTTGTTAAAAATGGTACCTGCTTTGCAGCTCTATGAAATGCCAGAACCTGTATTACCAAGCGCTTTATAAAACTAAACGAGTTATTCTCAGTCTGCCCAGCACGCACTAGAGAAAGAACCATAGGGGAGAGCATGTGGCGTAAGGGTCAGAGCTTCCTGGCTTTGGAGCTGGGGAACACAGTTCGAGCCTCAGTGCTGGCTCAACATCCTGAGATTCTGGGCAAATCACTTAGGGCCTGATTCTAACTTTGGAGGACGGTGTTAAACCGTCCCAAAAGTGGCGGATATACCACCTATCGTATTACGAGTTCCATAGGATTTAATGGACTCGTAATACAGTAGGTGGTATATCCGCCACTTTTGGGACGGTTTAACACCGTCCTCCAAAGTTAGAATCAGGCCCTTAATCTCCCCTTGCTATCGAAAATGAATGTGTTCTTGTGTAATGTAATGTGGATTGGAGTGGGGCAGATTGTTTTGGATTGGAGTGGGGCAGATAGGAGTGAGGCGGATTGTTTTAGATTGAGGGGGGAAGATTGGATTGTGGCTTATTGTTTTAGATTGGAGTGGGGCAGATTGTGTGTGTTTGGAGTAGGGCATATTGCTCATGTAAAGTGATGTAATACCTTTGTATTGAGTTCTCGCTAACTGAACCCTATCTAAAGAGGCCCAATTTACATCCAAAGGCTAGGAGTTTTTTGCTAGCAAGCTTGGGTCTAGAGTCACAACTCCTTTTCCACCATTTTGGAGACAAGACCTTTTGCCATCTTCTTGCCTAGGATTAACCTATGTGCTTGGTTTCTGACCCTGCAGAGGTTATCAAGAGCATGTGCTATCGCCTAGTGTTAAGGTCTACTTAATTCACTTGCCACTGCAGAGGTCTTGACAGAATGAGAGTGTCACAGATTACAATCCTGAGACAACTTTTTCACTTCTTCATCTCTGCAAGGTCGATGCAAATGAATTATAGCATTTTGTTAAGAATGGCTCCTGCTCTGCAGAACCTGTATTACCAAGTGCTGTGTAAAAAAAAAAAAAAAAGGTTATTCCCAGACTACCCGAACAAGCACCAGACAAACAAACCTAGGGGAGAGGATGAAGCCTAAGGGCCAGAGCTGCTGGCTTTGGAGCTGAGGACCACGGTTGAAGTCTCGTTGCTGGCTCAACATTCTGTGACTCTGGCCAAATCATTTAATCTCTCCTTGCTATCAAAAACAAATGTGTTCTTGTGTAATGTAACCAGTGTTCATGTAAAGCCCTGAAATACCTTTGTATAGAGTTGTCCTACATAAAACTGCAAAAAAAAAAATCACGCCAATACCTTGTGTTGAGTTTGCACTACATAAAACGACCAAAAAGTAAATAAAGTGCTCCAATACCTTTGTGTCGAGTTTGCTCTACATACATCTGTGGAAAAAATTTTATAAAGAAGACCCCGCAGACATTGCAAAGAAACATCAAGATACCGGAAAACAAGGAAAAGAAAGAAAGAAAGAAACAGCATTTGGCCATGCAGCGCAAAGTGGCGAGTCAAAAGGGAAAAATAGTGCGCCACACTCAAGTTACTAGGGCGATTGTGCAATAATCCATGTAACAGGGTCAGTCTCCAATGCGGTAACAAACCAGCCTCACGGCAGGACAAACCTAAAGCATTTACCAATGACATCAAGAGATTTTTTAAACATAGGCCAAGGAACCAATGAAAGTGAGATGGGTGTGGTTAAACTCCAAAGAATAAATTACAACATGTTGAGAAGAGCAGGGTTTGCACGCTGCTATGCTCGACCTAAAAAGGGCTCAGCCTACGAGGTGAAAAAGCCTCATTACCTAAAGGGTTAAACAAAAAGGAAACACAAATATCCGCCTAATAGAAAAAAAATGGATTTCCCCAGCTGACAGATCTCTCTGGTAGTTCGGCACAGCACAGTGAAAAACATTTCCTCAACTCAGAATCCCTAGTGTTATACCCCTATCCATTGCACACTTTTGTACCATGAACACCCTTAAGCTCCTTATACCACTGATTTTTTTTTATAGACATCTGGGCATATACTATATCACTCAAGTGGTAAGACTATGGAATCTGACAACCCTATTGAGCATTTTCATGCCCCAATGTTTAGCCTGACAGAAGACAGAGAAAGGTCTGGGAAATGGTTAATTTGCCTTTCTTAGAGACACTATGGCCCTCATTACGACCCTAGCAGTCGGTGATAAAGTGGCGGTAATATCGCCAAATTACGACCATGGCGGTGATATCTCCAAAAGACAGCCACACCAACTGCCAGGGCGGAAACAACAGGCACCACAGCGGTAGCCACCTACAGCCAGGAGGAAGACAAAGTTCCACCCACCATATTATGACCCTGCAAACTGCCACTTTTTCCAGGATGGTACCAACGCCATCAAAAGCCTGGCGGAAACAGAGCTCAGAAGAGAAAGGACTCACCATTGGAGACACAGAAAAGAACCACGCCGCCATGGAACCAGAACTGCAAGTCTTTCCGATGATCTTCTACGTTATGCTCCACCACGAACACCAACGCCGGCGAGGAAGACGTCAGTGAATACAGCCGCCTAGCATACAAGGGAAGGAGGTAGGAAAACGACAGTGACACACACGCACAACACACACACCATACACGCAACCAGCTTCACAAGAAAACAATTTATCCCGGTAAATCGGCTGAATAATGCAAGGACAACAGGAATTGTCTAAAGTGATTGTAATAAGATCAACATCAAAAATAATAAGTCGATGGTGGCAATACAACAGATATGTACAAATGTACAAAAAAGGGACACTGTTCAGTCCACAGATCACAGGGGCCAGATGACCACAGGGCAGAGTCCAAGGCCCCACACGATCCCTGCACCAATACGGAGAGGACACTGCAGGGGCATCAGTTGGCAAATAGGCAGGCACCTCAGGGGGATGCGGAAACGACCACTGGTTCTGGAGGGGGCAACATGCCCTGTGATTGGTCCTGGGGAGTGCAAGGCCACACTCTCTCGAGTGGATGACTTGCCCACTGGTTCTGGTGGGGGAAACATGCCCTGTGCTTGAGTCTGGGGAGTGCAAGGCCACGGTATCTGGAGTGGGTGACTTGCCCACTGGTTCTGGCGGGGGAAACATGCCCTGTGCTTGGTCCTGGGGAGTGCAAGGCCACAGTCTCTCATGTGGGTGACCTGCCCTCTGGTTCTGGAGGGGGTAACATGCCCTGTGCTTGGTCCTAGGGAGTGCAAGGCCACAGTCTCTCAGGTGGGTGACCTGCCCATTGGTTCTGGAGGGGGCAACATGCCCTTTACTTGGTCCTGGGGAGTGCAAGGCCACAGTGTCTGGAGTGGGTGACTTGCCTACTGGTTCTGGAGGGGGCAACATGTCCTTGCTTGGTCCTAGGGAGTGCAAGGCCACAGTCTCTCGAGTGGGTGACTTTCCCACTGGTTCTGGAGGGGGCAACATGCCCTGTGCTTGGTCCTGGGGAGTGCAGGGCCACAGTCTCTCAGGTGGGTGACCTGCCCACTGATTCTGGAGGGGGCAACATGCCCTGTGATTGGTCCTGGGGAGTGCAAGGCCACACTCTCTCAAGTGGATGACTTGCCCACTGGTTCTGGAGGGGGCACATGCCCTGTGCTTGGTCCTGGGGAGTGCAAGGCCACAGTCTCTCAGGTGGGTGACCTGTCCACTGGTTCTGGAGGTGGCAACATGCCCTGTGCATGGTCCTGGGGAGTGCAAGGCCACAGTCTCTCGAGTGGGTGACTTGCCCACTGGTTCTGGTGGGGGAAACATGCCCTGTGCTTGGGTCTGGGGAGTGCAAGGCCACGGTATCTGGAGTGGGTGACTTGCCCACTGGTTCTGGCGGGGGAAACATGCCCTGTGCTTGGTCCTGGGGAGTGCAAGGCCACAGTCTCTCATGTGGGTGACCTGCCCTCTGGTTCTGGAGGGGGTAACATGCCCTGTGCTTGGTCCTGGGGAGTGCAAGGCCACAGTCTCTCAGGTGGGTGACCTGCCCACTGGTTCTGGAGGGGGCAACATGCCCTTTACTTGGTCCTGGGGAGTGCAAGGCCACAGTGTCTGGGGTGGGTGACTTGCCCACTGGTTCTGGAGGGGGCAACATGTCCTTGCTTGGTCCTAGGGAGTGCAAGGCCACAGTCTCTCGAGTGGGTGACTTTCCCACTGGTTCTGGAGGGGGCAACATGCCCTGTGCTTGGTCCTGGGGAGTGCAGGGCCACAGTCTCTCAGGTGGGTGACCTGCCCACTGATTCTGGAGGGGGCAACATGCCCTGTGATTGGTCCTGGGGAGTGCAAGGCCACACTCTCTCAAGTGGATGACTTGCCCACTGGTTCTGGAGGGGGCACATGCCCTGTGCTTGGTCCTGGGGAGTGCAAGGCCACAGTCTCTCAGGTGGGTGACCTGTCCACTGGTTCTGGAGGTGGCAACATGCCCTGTGCATGGTCCTGGGGAGTGCAAGGCCACAGTCTCTCGAGTGGGTGACTTGCCCACTGGTTCTGGTGGGGGAAACATGCCCTGTGCTTGGGTCTGGGGAGTGCAAGGCCACGGTATCTGGAGTGGGTGACTTGCCCACTGGTTCTGGCGGGGGAAACATGCCCTGTGCTTGGTCCTGGGGAGTGCAAGGCCACAGTCTCTCATGTGGGTGACCTGCCCTCTGGTTCTGGAGGGGGTAACATGCCCTGTGCTTGGTCCTGGGGAGTGCAAGGCCACAGTCTCTCAGGTGGGTGACCTGCCCACTGGTTCTGGAGGGGGCAACATGCCCTTTACTTGGTCCTGGGGAGTGCAAGGCCACAGTGTCTGGGGTGGGTGACTTGCCCACTGGTTCTGGAGGGGGCAACATGTCCTTGCTTGGTCCTAGGGAGTGCAAGGCCACAGTCTCTCGAGTGGGTGACTTTCCCACTGGTTCTGGAGGGGGCAACATGCCCTGTGCTTGGTCCTGGGGAGTGCAGGGCCACAGTCTCTCAGGTGGGTGACCTGCCCACTGATTCTGGAGGGGGCAACATGCCCTATGCTTGGCCCTGAGGAGTGCAAGGCCACAGTCTCTTGAGTGGGTGACTTGCCCACTGGTTCTGGTGGGGGTAGGCCGCACAGCAGCCCGTGGAGGCTGGATCATATGGCGTCCTCCGGCAGTGATGGCTGCACTGTGGTTGTGGTAGTGGGAGGCCCATGGTCAGCCCCTGCACCCTCCGACGGCTGCACTGTGGTGGTGGTGGTAGTAGTGGGAGGCTCCTGCTCAGTCCCTGCACTCACTGATGGCTGCACAACCACGGCTGGCGGTGGGGGCTCTGTGACAGCTGCTGGTGCAGGCTCCTTCCCCTTTTTGCTTGCTGGTGCAGGCTCCTTTCCCTCTTGCTGGCTGGTGCAAGCTCCTTCCCCTTCTTGCTGGCTGGTGCAGGCTCCTTCCCCTTTTTGCTGGCTGTTGCAGGCTCCTTCCCCTTTTTGCAGGCTTATTCTCCTTCTTGCTGGCTGGTGCAGGCTCCTTCCCCTTTTTGCTGGCTGGTGCAGGCTCCTTCCCATTCTTGCTGGCTGGTGCAGGCTCCTTCCCCTTCAGTATCTGTAGCCTGGAATCCTTTCCACCACGAGTAGGTGCTGATGAAACCGGGCCCGTGTACTGTTTGGCTGAGGTGCTTGGCTTGTTCTTGATACCCTGGCCATACATGCAGGATGGGGGAGGGGTAGAGAAGAGGTCAATAGTGGAAAGGAAAAGCTTTTTAGGGACATTGGGGCAGGAAGAGGAAGACGTAATGGGAGTTTAGGATGAGGGAGTGGTTGTTGGAGGTGTTTGTCTGCTGGATTTTGGTGCATGGGTTGTATGCTGTTGTGAGGTGGATGGCTGTCGGGAGTCTGAGTGGTTGTGTTTGTGTCTTTTAGAAGGGGGGACAGACACAGTGGGAGAGGACACAGGGACGTGTGCATGGGTGTTGTGGAGGTGTCTGCCAGTGAGGTGTGTGTTCTACTTGGTGTGGTGATGATGCAGGTAGTGGATGATGATGTAGTGCATGCAGGGGTGAGTGTGGACGTAGCTGGGTGGGATGTGGAGGAGGAGGAGAAGGGGGAAACAGTGGAAATAGTGGATGTTGTTGTGTCTGCAACTGAATGGTGTTTGTGGGAGTGCCTGTGGGATGAAGTGTGGTGCTTGTGTTTGCCTGTGACACTCTTGGGTGTTGTCTTGTGTGCATGCTCATCTGTCTGTGTGCTTGGGATGGGGTGGGGTTGAGGAGAATGGGACTGGGAAGTGGAAGTTGGAGTTGGAGAGGGGATGGTAGAAACAGGGAAAATGGCTGCCATCAGAGAGAAGGCCAGAGCCTGGATCGATTTCTGTTGGGCCGTCAATCCACTGTGAATGCCCTCCAGGAATGCATTAGATTGCTGCATCTGGGCTGCCAGCCGCTGGATGGCATTCACAATGGTTGATTGCCCTACAGAGTTCGATCTCAAGAGGTCAATAGCCTCCTCATTCAGGGCAGCAGGCCTGACTGGGGCAGGGCCTGAGGTGCCTGGGGAGAAGGAGATGCCCACCCTCCTGGGAGAGCGGGCACGGGCAACTCGCTGAGAGGCTGGTGGGAGGGTGGTGCTGGTATGGGGGTGGCAGCTGTACCTATAGCTGGGATGGTCACAGAGGTGTCCGCCACCACCAGGGAGCTCCCATCAGAGGAGGTTTCTGAGTCAGTATTGTCCCCTCCACTCTCTGCCGTGGTGCTGCCCTCGCCCTCTGTCCCACTGGTGCCCTCAGCATCGGTGGACCCTGCTTCCAGGGTCCTATGGGATGCAGCTCCCTCCGTCGCCGGTGCCTCCGCTCCTCCACCAGATGATGCTAATGCAAATAAGGACAGGATGACAAAACAAGAAAGGGGGTAGAGAGACAAAGGGTACACTAGGTCAATGACTGCACCAACACCACCGTTGGCGTACACAGCACCCTCACACACAGGATACAGGCCTATGCACTATGCATTGCACCACCAGTGATATTGCTAGCCACGAAGGCATGAGGAGGAGCACACACCGCCAACTGCAGCATGCCTGGGACCCACACAGCCCTGACCAGTATGGATGCTAACAAGTTAGGTAGGCAGTATTTCCCCTTCAGACCCTTAGCCACCAGGGGACCTACGCTGCTATGCCTGGCCTAGGGGAACACACTGACACCCATCCACCACCCTTCCAGCTGTTTCCTTCAATGATGACCATTGTACTCACCCCCTTGCGCCCTCAAGCACCCATCCAGCTCTGGATAGGCCACCGCCAGTAGGCGGGCCATCAGGGGGGGTCAGGATTCAACGGGCACCCCTTCCTCGTTGGGAGGCCATCCCCAGCTGGGCCTCCGTGATCTTCTTTGCCCAGAGTCTCAGGTCCTCCCACCATTTGTGACAGTGGGTACTTCGTCTGCCATAGATCCCCAGGGTCCGCACCTCCTTGGTGATGGCACGCCATATAACCTTCTTTTGATGGGCGCTGACCTGCAGAGGCAATACAGACAGGAGAACACTATTAGCCAAACAGTCCAGCCTGTAGCACGTATGACCCACCATACCCGTTTCCATCACTATTGGCACACACATAGCCCAGCACTCAACATGTCCCCAGTCAAGGGGACATCCCTCCCCCCTTACACGATGCCTTCACACACACCTCCATACATTCATGCCACATGCATCGTGCCCACAGTGTACTCACCTGTTGGTCTGGAGGCCCATACAGCAGTCCGTACTGGGGTAGGACCCCATCCACAAGTCTCTCCAATTCCTCTGAAGTGAAGGCTGGGGCCCTTTCCCCAGTCACACGGGCCGTGGCAAGTTCCAGACAGAGGTCATAGCAGCACATGCAGTGCAGGTCCTCTCCTGTGGAAGGTCAGGAAACATGTGTGGAATTGGATAGAAAATGGCGGTCACATCCGCAGCAGTGTATAACGTCATCAGCGGCGTAGATAACCATTGGCCACTGTACCCCATAGGGCCCAATATTAACCAATGAGGAGTTGCACAGCGGTACATGACCACCTCACGCCACAGTGCACAACATCACCGGCATTACCTCATTTCCACCTGCCCTCACACACAGGACAGACGGACACCATTTCAGGGAGGGGACAGGCCTATGGAATAATGTTGCATCACAGGATAAATAGGCACATACTTGACAATTCACACTGCCCCATAACATGTTTACAGATTGCAGACTACTGTTTTGGCTCCACTGTTCAGTTTGTGACAGCCTCCTCACTCTTGTGTCCCTTAGAATCCTACTGCTGCAGATGAATAGGAGATGGAGACATACTCCTGTGTACAGACCCATGGTGGACTTGGCTACACTGGAGGACAGGCACATAATACTCACCTATAGACTGGACCGGGCCACAATCAAAGAGCTGTGTGCCCAATTGGAGCCTTACCTGATATCTGCTATCCGTCACCCCACTGGGATCCCCCCTCCTGTGCAAGTTCTATCAGTTCTACGTTTCCTTGCAACTGGTTCTTTCCAAGTGACAGTGGGCTTGGCAGCAGGAATGTCACAGCCAATGTTCTCAAGAGTGTTGTCTGCCCTGATAAAACACATGTGCAGCTAAATTGCATTCCCCCAGGCTGAGGATTTGGCCACTGTGAAGGCTGAGTTTTATGCAACGGGACATATCCCCAATATTATTGGGGCAATTGGCGGAATACATATTGCATTTGCCCCTCCCCGGCAGAATGAACAGGTGTTCAGGAATCCCAAAAGTTTCCACTCTATGAATGTGCAGATGGTGTGATTGGCGGACCAGTATATCTCCCATGTCAATGCTAATTATCCTGGGTGGCTGCCAGATAGTGGTGGCATGCTGCATGTTGCACAACCTGGCCCTCAGACGCCATGTCCCTTTTCTGCAGGAGGAGGAGACTGGAGATGCCCCTGTGGCAGCAGGGGACGCTGTGGACAATGAGGATGAGGAGGCAGAGGATGAGGATGTGGACAACAGAACATCTGCAATCTGTCAGTATTTCCAATGACACACAGGTGAGACAGTGCAACTTTAAATTTCAATGACCTTGGTTGTATTCTGTGTGGCATTGGCATGCTGGTATTTCCCACTTCCAGGCCCATTTACTGTTCCCTCTGGCTATTAATTTTGCAGGTGTTGGTGATTTGACAAATACTCCTGGTGTAATCACAACAGCCAGCTGCAGGTCATTGAATCTATGCTCATTCTATGTACAGTTCATTTGCAATGGTTGTACCTGTTTCAATCAATACATATTTGAAATACATGACATACTCGAAATCGATGTTTTCAAAAGGAGTTTATTATAGTGCTAATATATAGAGGGGAAAGTGCAATGGGATGAGGTGATGATGGAGGAAAGTCCAGGATATTGTTCCAGTCTGTTTGTAGCACAGGTGCTTTGTCCATGGGGACATAGGAAGGGGAGCAATGGCAGTTCAAGGTGGACAGGGTGACTGAGTGGTACACAAGGGGGACAATCAGGAGAGTCTAATTTCCTGGCGGTGGTCTTGAGAAGTGTCTCTGGCTTCTGACTGGCTCACAGGAAACGTTTGCGGGATGGTTCACCTTCTGCAGGGGGAGGGGTGCTGGTGGCCTGTGAGTCCTGTGGCGGGGCCTCATGGCCACTATCGGCAGCAGAAGTGGAAGGCTATTCAGATGACTGGCTAGTGGCAGGGGCCCGCTGCTGTGACACTGCCTCCCTCATTATGTTGGCCATGTCTGCCAGCATCCCTGCTATGGAGGTCAGTGTGTTGTTGATGGCCTGCAAGTCCTTCCTGATCTCCTGGTACTGTCCCTCCTGCAGCTGCCTGTTCTCCCCCAGGTTGTCTAGGATCTGGCTCATTGTGTCCTGGGAATGTTGATAGGCTCCCAGGATCTCGGAAAGTGCCTCCTGGAGAGTTGGTTCCCTGCTCCTGTCCTCCCTCTGGTGCGCAGCAGTCCTCCCAGTGTCCCTGTTG
This sequence comes from Pleurodeles waltl, assembly GCF_031143425.1. Taxonomy (NCBI): domain Eukaryota; kingdom Metazoa; phylum Chordata; class Amphibia; order Caudata; family Salamandridae; genus Pleurodeles; species Pleurodeles waltl. The sequence continues at coordinate 587,555,553 of NC_090445.1, forward strand.
GCCTGTGCCTCTGTCCCTTGAACGGTGTTCCCACTGCTGCTGACCCCAGGTCCCTGACTGTCTTGGGAGCGAGGTGTGGCCTGGGGTCCCTGTAGAGGTGGGCATACTGCCGATTGATGTGTCCTGGGTACAGAGGTTTGGGTACGCTGGATGGGTGCTGTGTTGTTGTTTCCTGATGGAGGAGGCTCTGTGGTGGTCTGTGACAGGGCTTGGGTAACCATCTGTCCAATGGTCCCTGATGGGCCAGGTAGATCGCCCAGATCCTGAAGACCAGAATTACTGTCATCACTGTGGGCCTCTTCAGTTGGGGGACTGGATAGTGCTGGCACCTCCTCTCTGGTAACATTAGCTGGGGTACCTGCGGGAAGTAAATTATGTGTTATGGTTAATGTGTATGACATATTGTACATCTCTGGGTTCCCCCTCTATGGTTGGTGTTGCCCTGCCAGCTTTTACTTGTGTATGTTGGTGTATGGTGGGATTGTTAGTTCTCTATGCTGTGCATGCTTTAGTGATGAGTGTCCATGCAGGGCTGTGAGGGGTGTCCACGCATTGGTAATGCATGCAGGGCTTGGCATTGGGATTGAAGAGATGTGATGGTGGAGTGTGTGGGATGTAGTGGAGTGATGGGAGTGAGGGTTGAGGGTATGCAATGGCATGCAGGTAGGGAGGTGATTATAGTAGAGTTGACTTAGCAGAGTCCAGTCCTCCTCCGACTCTGGCCAGGCCCTCAGGATGCAGTATTGCCAAGACTTGCTCCTCCCATGCTGTGAGTTTTGGGGTCCACCGCCAGTCCTCTGGATAGCGGGCTGGTGTCTTGCTGCTCTGGAATGTACCTTCCCCCGTAGGTCGTTCCATCTCTTCCTGATGTCGTCCCTTGTTCTGAGGTGCTGTCCCAAGGCGTTGACCCTGTCTGCAATTCTCTGCCATTCCTGGCTATTGATATCTGCTGCACCTGTGCTCCAAATAGCTGTGGCTGTATCCTGACAATTTCCTCTACCATGACCCTTAACTCCTCCTCAGTGAAACGGGGGTGCCTTTGTGGTGCCATGGATGTTATGTGATGTGTGTTGGTGAGGGTGTGTTGGGTGATGTGTTGGGGTGTGTGATGTGGGGTGCGTGAGGGATGTATGTGGTGTGTGTATGTAGTTGTATCAGTGGTCTTGGTGTCAATCTCCTGCCAGTAATTTTTGTTTGTAAAGGGTTGTGGGTGTGTGTTTTATAGTGGTGTGGGTGTGTAGGTGTGGTGTTTGTATGGGTGTCATGTGTGTGTTGTTTGAATTGTCCAATGTGGTGTTGTTTTGTATGTGGGTGTCCACTGTGGGCGCGGCGGTATGTACCACCAATGGTTTACCGCCATTGAATGTCCGCTGTGGTGATTCGTGGTTCATAATGTGGTGGGTGTTGTTCTGTTGGCGTAACGGTGTGGGTTTTGAGACCGCCACTTTATCACTGACCTTTGGGCTGGCGGATTTGTGTCTGCGGCTGAATTCTGTCAGATTGGTGTGTGTGTGTGTCATAATATGGTGAATGGATATCTGCCGCAGCCTCAGTAAGTTGGTGGCCGTCGGTGTGGCGGTAACCAGGATTTACCATCAATGTCATAATGAGGGCCTATGTTTCTACATCACTTGAAAATACTAATCAGGCTGCAAAGCATCCTTGTGATTTTTTTGGTTACAACTTTAAGGACCTAAGCCTGACATTGGTTGGCATCCGTTAGGCAACTGTAGTAGAGTGGAAGCTGTGTGGTACTTGGAGGGACAGAATTATAAGACAAAATACTTTTTCTAAATGTTTGCTAAACATCTGATTTTGAAGGTAAAGCCAATTGCATACACCCCCAATAACCTTTTTGAAGCTTTCTACTAATCAGTTATTGTGCATATAAAGCTAGTCTGTTATGTTTAATTTCACCAATAAATGCTTAGTTTTCAAAGAAGTAAACTGTACCCCATTATTGATTGTGACTGATGTTGGAAATCCTTCCCTAAATGCACAACTCATTAAACAAAATCTATTGCAGCATCCGTAGTGGGGTTAGGAACAGATTGTTAACTCAGCCCTCTTCGTGACATATCAGTCAATCAAATCCTTCCTCCCCTTCTCTCTTCTCCCTTTAACCTCAAAAGGACCAAGATAATCCCGAGCCAGATTTGCTATCATCCCTGCAGGTATTTCACGCAATTCAACTGACATTTATGCATTTTCAAGGATTTATCCAAATGTACATATGCCATAAAATTTTTTTACATAAACCACAGGGCAATGGCCCATATTCGGGTACCAGCATGTCCTAACGTTCTTACCTCGTGTGATCAGCACGAGCCACATTAATGATACCTTCTCTCGCTGACATTATCCTGCAGAGTCATCCTGAAACTTGAAAATCACTGAAAACTTTGTTATTTCATAGATCATCCTCCTCCCAGGCAACTTCTCTGATCTGCGAAACCATCAAATGCCATCAGTGACAGGCAACCACACACGTTTTAATTTATTCTGGCTCTACGCAGAACAAAAAAGGTTTCTGGTCCTTGTGGATACAGATACCCTTACCCTACAAATACGTCCGGAAGTACTCAAAACCCTAGGCCCACATTAGCCCTTGAGGTTCAATAGCAGAATACCTCCTTTCAGCATCTGATAATGTCTGGGTTGCAAAGACCACCATTCTTCACCTCGAAAAGAACAGCACTCAGACTATCACAACTGGTATCCATTGAGCGCGCTGTAGGCTTTCTACAAGACAGGTTAAGTGCTGAGGCCTTAACAACAGCTTCCTTAAGGGTACAACAGGTATTTAAACCAACGGAGAACAGTGAGCTAAGTCTTGCTGGCTAAGCTAGGACCTCAGCGGCTGTTGTCATTGAGGGTATTGTCGTTTGAGGACTGCAGTCTTGCATCGAACCGGACATTAAGGCATCAGTGAGCTTCGGTGGTTAATCCTCATCGTCAGTATAATGAGAGAAGATGCGAAGTAGAGGCTACGAAATGTTTTTTAAGGTGCCCACTGCGCATCTCTGTTGGAGATCTCTGGGTCAGGGGGGATTAACCATCAGGAACTCCTAGACGGTGAAGCTATGTGGAATTAAAAATCTAGTAGTAAGAACTTCAAAGTGATCATGAATCAGGGCTGTAAGATGAAAGCACAGGTGGACTGCAATGCAAAAAGACAAATACAAACAGAACATTAAATACATAGTTGTAAAACACTACATCAACCTCCTTTGTTGTTCAGCTCAGATACTGTTATTTTATCAGCTCTGGGTTTGACGTCCAATCACATCCTGGATGCTGCCGAAGCCTCTCCAGAGCACGCACACATTTCAGCATGCTGATTTCAGGCACGAACATTTGCCCTTGGAAAAATGAGGCAATAGTTTTTGTAATCAATAATTTTCAAAACATTTGTTAGCTACTGCAAGATTCACTCCATCACTAGCGCATTCCTTGAAACTCTTTATCGAGTTATCAGAGAAAGCAAAGTAAGGTGGATTGGAAAAACTACCTGCCTAAAATATTACATTCCTGTAGCTGTGGTTCCCTCCCGTTCGTATCTTTCATAGATTCATATGCGTTGAACTTTTCCTCACTGTAAAGGAGTTAACACTCATAATATTTTACAGCATGTAAAAAAATCAATTTATCACAGGAACCTGTCCAATGACGAGGAGACCATCTTCAGCTTCTACAGCACAGCGGTGCCTAAGTAAGTGTGTTATCTCATAGATGCACATGCTTGACATACATCAATAACAAGCCTGTGTCCAAGGGAGGCGGGTAGTAAGGCCCACCTCACTGAAACAGGCTCTGCAGCTCCATTGTTACCACTCTTGTCCCTTCCGGATTGGATAATCCAGCCAGAAAGTAATGCCACATACTACATTGTGCCTTGCCGTGTGTGCTGCAACAACCTTTCTATATGAAGAGTCGTGGTTGCTGCTGCTGGACCGCTGGTTCTTCCTTGTGTAGTTCTTTAGGCCTTTGAATGCCAATGCATAATACTGGTGGAAATCCTCCTCGGTGGTCATTTCTTCAATCTCCTGGGTATTTGCTGCATGCTTCAAAGGCCACAAACAATAGATCTATTTTGTAGATTTCCTAAAACGCAGAATAGGACCTGCTTAGTGTCCAGCTTATCGCAAGCCCTGGCTACTCAAGGTGATTGATCTTGGAAGAAGAAGAAAGAGAGAGTTTAATGTGGAACTCTGAAGGTACTTTCAAAATTAATGGTGGGTTTGAACGCAGCAGTACTTTGGCCTTGAAAAATGTAGCGAAAGTTACTTTAGTTTGATATCTGAAGCTTTTTTTTTGTGCATCTTAACGATGTAATGGCCGGGGCAAAGGCTGTTTTCTCTGAACTTGATGTCTGCTTTAAAACGTTGCCTCATTAATTTTGATAGCCCTATTTTAATGTTAGTTTTAACTCAACGTTACCCAACGAAATAAAAACCCTTCTTTGTAGTTTGTTTTTGAGCTAGAAAGCCATAAATAATAGCACAGGCATAAACATAAGAAAGACTAATAAAACATAGAGAACGTACAGGGTCAAGTAATGCAAAGTAATGCAATTAAAATTAGAACCTTTGTCATTTTTACAAATAAATAACACCACTTCCAGTCCCCGTGAAGATTTAAAAGAGAGGTCACTTACTACAATGCCTTCCTTGTAGGTATTCATGCTTGTCAAATGTATGCTGATACTAGAATATACATAAAGACGGATAATCCAACATGTACCAATATAGCAGGGACTGGCAATAGTTCCTTGTGCCATAGGCCTTGAATAAAGAGACTATCTTCCGAGGCGGATGGTAATTTTTGTACAAAAGGGCTTAAACTGCAACATAGTTTCAATTATGCCCATCTGGCAGACACAAGAGCCATTAATGCTCTCCTTGCTGTGCACTCACTGGAAGCATTCAACAGTTTTTGTATAATCTCTGGGGAAATCCTGCCCAGAAAGGGTTCAAAACCAGTCTTCTCCTTTATCAATAGACAACCGATTAACAAGGCTCCACATTTGTTTCTTTGAAGTAATGTTTCTAGCTTTGCTTGCCTGACACATTCCTTAGTCTTCCCTATGATTAACTTGTTTATAGATCTAGGACCATCTCAGTATTCTCCAAAAACAATCCAGATTTTCTATTTTTACCCAAACAAAGTACTGCCTTTTTAGAGATTTGACTCCCTCTGGAGCAAAGAAATATGATCTGATATTTACAAAAATCACACAAGGACTCTCAAGACCATTGACTTGTGACTACTTATGGAACATTGCCTGGTCCAACCCGACTTTGTGAAACTGTGATGCCACAGCAGTAGGATGCGTCAAAGGTATAGTAAGTTGTGGCTAGTCAGAAGTAAGACAGCTTTTTGTGCCAATACGAGGCTTGGTGCAGCAGCATTAAAGTTAGACTAGAAAGATGTTGATAGCTGATCTCATAGACCATCTTTGAAGGAATGAGGGCTCTGAAAGGGCCTCTGGCTCAGGAACGGCCCCAGCAACTGACAGCAGTGATTGTGACTGGGTGTATGCTGCTCTGGTTCCTGCTCTGCATTGAGATTAACGATGCATGAATTCTGTGACGAGGACTCTCACAGCAACAGTACGAAACTGAATGGGGATGTGAGAGCCCGCTCTTCTCTGGTCATTCTGACATTCAGTGTGCTGCACTGTGGTGAACATAGAGAGCAGAGCAAATGGAGTCCATCGCTCTGACCTGAAAGAAGGCGAGGAGGAGCTGAAGTCGAGAGAGTGTCTCAAGGAACATTTGGGATTGGGGTTGTACTTTGGTGCACAGATGGACTATACTCATGGATGGTGGTTGGTTAGTAAACTGTAAGGCTGTGGATTCCCTGACATCACTAAGAGGCCTGGTGAAAAGCTTCTGGAGAGAGAGGCTCAGGCTGTTTGTTAATTCACTAAAAAGCACCACAGGCTATAAGCATTGAATCCCTAAGGAGCCTCTGAGTGTATAGACGCTGAGGTCTTCAAGTTGGTAAGGAGGCGAGTAAGTCTTAGGGCATGTTATTAGGCAGGTTGATAGCACTGTTGCTGTGCATGATGGAGATTTGGATATGTTCCTGCACTGTGACTGTACTGTCTGCCAGGAGCGAGAACTACTATGCAGCATGGCAGCAGAAATGCACCTATATCAAACAATTTTGAAATCAGTGGGGATATTTTAAACAACTGTTTACACTATTACCATAGTAACAACTACATAACTTCTGTAAGCCTTCCCTGCCTCTTAGGACTGTTTTGTAAACTAATGGGAATCACCTAGAAATCTACAGCAGAATGATAAACTGCTGGTTTAAGTTGGGGGTATGGGTGACTGTAATTACTGCTGAGCAACCTTCAGTGAACCCATGCGATTGGCCGGACCACTGTGACGGCAACACCACTCTGGAATTATCTTCACATTTCATTAAAGGACTGCTTACATAGCTCTGTGGCTGGGATGTTAATACTGCCCCGGGAACTATAGCTTCAGGAAGGTTATCAACAATTAAAAGATAAGGATTGTTACACTAAATTTAATTATGAGCCAGCTATCCAGTTGAAAAAGAAGCTGAATCCCCTTATTGACATTGGGATTGATGAGGCTGCTGTAACATCTGAAGAGGAAAAATATTTGAAATGTGACTACCCTCTTGTTCTACCACCTTATTTACATAAATCCTTAACTTCCCCAAAGGATAGACCTATAGTTAGCCGCTTGCGGCCTCACAGCAAATTTAGCTATACACATTTGTATTACCTTATCTATATTACTGCTTTATCATCATATGTGAAGAATACAGTGGATTTCATCAATAAACTAGAGGGCCTGATTGGCATTTAGTGACCGTAGATGTATGTTCTCTGTATACTTCCATTACCATGTTGATGGGATTAAAGCACTCAAATACCTTCTTTCTAATAGATTGTATTCTTTTTTGTCACATATTCAGATGCCTATTGATTTGGTTGGATTCTTTGTAGAAAATGTCTATTCTCTATTTGGAGGAGAGTATTACTTGCAAAAAGGGGGCACTGCTGTGGGCACCACATTCGCCCCTTCACATGGTAATCCTGTGATGGGCTGCTTTGAGGAAATGTTTCTTTGGAGTACAGAAAGTGAAGTATATCAGAATAACATAGAAATCTGAATTGGATACAGAGGTGGCCTATTGTTAGTCTGCAATGCCTCGTAGGACATACTAATGGATGACATCAATATTCTTAGCCACAGTCCCGTGGGGTAACTATTTATCAAAAGTCAGATCAAAAGAGAGAGTATTGTATGCATTTTATAATTTTCATACATATGTGGAAAAATTGGTAACATCTTTCTTCTGTAAGAAAACTGCCTCCAACAGTTGGTATACCCTAATTCTAAATTAATAATTCCATAACGTGAATCTACATATGCCAAATGTAATTGGACTATAGTAAAGTACTGTTTAGCCATTGCTGATGTCTCTTGCCCCTGAAGCTGCTGTAAAGTAAGCCTTCATTAATTCTTGATTGGGGAATGCAAAATAAGTTTACTCTTTTTTGGGCAGATCTTCCTTTTTGAAGGTGCTCTTGCTGTATGTAAAATTGTATGACAATCCTCTGAAGTACTGCGTTCCATGAATTCGGAAACCACATTGTCAGGCACAGAGAGGCTGGATTGTGATGGAGTACGTGTCTGCTTTATCTAGTCAACCAGTGTGGGAGCCTCTTGAGTTTATCTGATTGCTGGAAAAACAGCTCCAAAACATTTTTGCACAAGCTGTTTAGCTTTAGCAGGACGTTCTGCAGTGCCAGGTGGACTGTCAACGGGCTCAAGATGTTTGCACATACACGTTTCTTCTCATCTGTCACATAAGTAAGATGTACCCCTTACCTGAAGAGTGATGTGGCAGCCACACCAATTGATATTAGTAGTTAGTCCACCTCTGAAGGTCTTTTTGAACGTGATCAGTTAGTTGTATTCATTGTTTATCCAACTGTTCTGAAGTCTGCAATCAGGTGTTACAGGCACAAAGCAATACATAACTACCAGCCGGAATTCAAACTTTCTCTTTGTGTAGATTCTGTAGTCATGGATAATTCAGTGAAAACAATTTTCAAAGTCGACTGTTATCCAGAAGGGTGCCCTAGTGCTAATGGACACTGGTATGTAGACATTAGAGGGACTAGGATGAAATTAGAAGAACTAGAATAGCCAGGAATTTAGATAACATCTATAGAAGGAGTGGTGAACTGATTATGAAGTAAAAGAGTAAGTGATTATATTTGGTAACCCCATAAAGAATGGAGTGAGCACCTATCCAGGCATGTGAAACTGTGTTCACACTCTTCTTTCGCAGTATGTTACCAGCACTTTTCAAGGACTGTAGTGTGATCATAGACATAATGGCCCTCATTACAACCATGGTGGTTGGTGTTAAAGCAGCGGTAATACCGCCAACAGGCCGGCAGAAAAAAAATGGAATCACAACCATGGCGGAAACCGGCAACATAGACAGCCACTTTGTTTCTACCGCTGTGGTGGTCAGAGTGTTAAACACAGCGGCGGTCACCGCCAACAGACAGGCGGAAGACAAAGTACTGCCCATTGTATTTCAAGATGCCTATCCGTCACCTTTTCCGGGGCGGTACCAACGCGTTCAAAAGCACGGTGGAAACAGTACACAGAAGGGAAAACACTCACACCCAACGAGGAACCAGGACGCCATGGAGCCCGAGTTACACGTACTGCCCATGCTGGTGTATCTTCTCATCTACCAGGAGTACGAACGGCGGCGACGACCACGGTGAGTACTGCACCTACAACACAGGGGAGGGGGGGGAAGAGAGTGACACACACACGCAACACACAATACCCCCACCCACACCCACAACAACGTACACACAAATACATGCAGCAACATTACATATACACCCCCCACCCCCTGGAAGAACGCAAGGACAAAAGGAAATGATTGTAACAATTGTAATCATGAACAATCAGATAGTAAAAATCCAAAATTCAGTATATACAAACATGTACACCAACTACACAATTCCGGATAGTGTACCAATCATTGTCCGTGGACCACTGAGTCCAAAATGCATGGGCGAAGCGCACACATGATACCTGGCTCGAAACGGAGAGAACACAGATGGGGCATCACACCAAAAATATACAGGGGAGGGGGAGGGGGGACACCTCAGCCAGATGAAATCACGACGCCACTGCTGCACGAGGGGGCTCCATGCCCACTGCTTTATCCTGGGGAGTGCAAAGCCACAGTCTCACAAGTCTCTCAAGTGGGTGGTTTGCCCACTGCTTTATCCTGGGGAGTGCAAAGCCACAGTCTCTCAAGTCTTTCCAGTGGGTGGTTTGCCCACTGCTTTATCCTGGGAAGTGCAAAGTCACAGTCTCTCAAGTGGATTACGGTCTCCACTGGTTCTGGAGGGGGCCTTGTGCCCAGAGTGCTTCATCCTGCCAAGGACTGAGGAAGTGGATGTATCTCTCCACTGGTTCTGGAGGGGGCTTTGTGCCCAGAGTGCTTCATCCTGCCAAGGTCTGAGGTAGTGGATGTGAATCTCCACTGGTTCTGGAGGAGGCTTTGTGCCCAGAGTGCATTATCCTGCCAAGGACTGAGGTAGTGGATGTATCTCTCCACTGGTTCTGGAGGGGGCTTTGTGCCCAGAGTGCTTCATCCTGCCAAGGACAGAGGTAGTGGATGTGAATCTCCACTGGTTCTGGAGTTGGCTTTGTGCCCAGAGTGCTTCATCCTGCCAAAGACTGAGGTAGTGGATGTATCTCTCCACTGGTTCTGGAGGGGGCTTTGTGCCCAGAGTGCTTCATCCAGCCAAGGACTGAGGTAGTGGATGTGAATCTCCACTGGTTCTGGAGGGGGCTTTCTGCCCAGAGTGCTTCATCCAGCCAAGGACTGAGGTAGTGGATGTGAATCTCCACTGGTTCTGGAGGGGGCTTTCTGCCCAGAGTGCTTCATCCTGCCATGGACTGAGGTAGTGGATGTATCTCTCCATTGGTTCTGGAGGGGGCTTTGTGCCCAGAGTGCTCGACGTGCAGTGTGGCCGGTACAATTCCTTCACCTGGGTGTGTGTGCCACAAGATTGCCGAGGTACAGGTAGCATGATACGCCATGGAGGCAGAGACATACCCTATACTGCTGTGGCTTCGCCTTCCACCTGCAGGTGCAAACAGTGATGGAAGTCATGCCTCATGGAAGCTGCCCAGGGTCCAGGAACTCTCCTCCAGCCTTGGACAACTGACCACTGAGCATGGTAGCCATGTCAGCGGTGGTGTCACTGTCTGAGTACGTCGCGGGGCTGGTGGCGGTGCTTGCAACAGTGTCTGCGGCGGCAGTGCCTGCGGCGGTGTCTGTGGCGGCGGTGCATGGGTCAGCACCTGCTGAGGGACACAGCAGGACGTCTCCTGCAGCCTCAGGCGGCTGCCCACTGGGGAAGAGGCTGGGGACTGTCGCTGAGGCTGTAGACGTGCTGGTGGCGGTGCAGGTGGCAGTTGTGGTGGCGGGGCAGCTAGCGGTGTTCGCTGCCGTACAGGTTGGTGTGTGTGTGGTCAGGAGGTGTGACACTGGTCCCTCAGTCAGTGCCACCATGCCCTCTCCTGACCTGCTCTTCTGCTTTTGGCCCTTCCCCACCTTTGATGGTGCCGCAGTTGTCTTGCCACTATCCCCTTATATTTATGCTGAGGCCTTGGTGGCTGGTTGTTTCGGCTTCTCCCTCCGGGATGTGGGCACCTTTTTCACCTTAGCAGGTGGCGGAATGTCCTTGCCCTCACTACGTGGCACACTGGCAGCCCTGATGGGTGGTGCACTCGATGACCCCGCAGTTCCTGGCACCACTGTGCCTGGGGATTTGGTGGCTGAGGTGCTGGACTGGGACCTGGAAAGCCTGGCCCTAGGGGAAGGACGGGGGGAGGTGAAGGGAAGAGCTCAAAGTTTGCAAGGAAAGGTTTTTTAGACACACTGGGACAGGAAGATGGAGGGGGTTTGGGAGTGGAGGAAGAGGTAGTGGATGTAGGAGGTGTACGTCTGCTGAATTTGGGTGAAGGTGCATGGGCTGGAGGCTGTTGTGAGGTGGATGGCTGTTGGGTGGGTGTGTGCCTGCGTTTGTGTACTTTGGGAGGAGGGCTCACAGACACACTGGGAGAGGACACTGGGGATGTGTGAATGGTAGTGGGGGTGGTGATTGCACATGAGCGGTGTGTGGTGATGGGCGTGCTGGTGATTGAGGTAGTGGCTCAGGATGTAGTGCATGCAGGTGTGAGTGGAGACGAGACAGGGAGGGAGGAGGGGGACATGGAGGGGGGACACAGTGGAGACAGTGGATGTTGGTGTGTCTGCATGGGGATGGTGCTTGTGTGAGTGCCTGTGGGATGTGTGGTGCTTATGTTTGCCTGAGCCACTCTTGTGTGTTGATGTGTGTGCATGCTGGTCTGATGGTGTGGTTGGGATAGGCTGAGGTACAGGGGATTGGGTCTGGGTGGAGGAAGTTGGGGGGGGGGAGGCTGGACACAGGGACAATGGCTGCCATCAGTGCTGAGGCCAGAGCCTGAAATGCTCTCTGTTGGGCTGCCTTCCCAGAATGAATGCCCTCAGGTATGCATTTGTTTGTTGCAAATGCCTCTCAACACCCTGGATGGCATTCAAAATGGTAGATTGCTCAACAGTGAGGGATCTCAGGAGGTCAATAGCCTCCTCACTGAGGGCAGCAGCGCTGACTGGGGCAGGGCCTGAGGTGCCTGGGGTGAAGGAGATGCCCACCCTCCTGGGTGAGCGGGCACGGGACACACGCTGAGGGGCCACTGGGAGGGCGGTGCTGGTGGGGGGAGGGTGGCGGCTGCACCTGTTGATGCAGTGGGCACAGAGGTGCCTGCCACCGCAAGGGAGCGCCCATCAGAGGAGGAGTCGCTGTCACTGGTGTATGCTCCTGTCCCCGCCATGGAGCTCCCCTCGCCCTCTGTCCTACTGGTGGCTTCAGACTCCATTGCTTCACCCTCCAGGGCCAAGTGGGTTGCAACTCCCTCCTGCTCCGGTGCCGCTGCTCCTCTGCCTGATGATGTTATTGCACACAAGAATTGGGAGACCACAAAAGGGGGTAGAAAGACAGAAGAAAAACATGGTCAGTGCATGCAACACCACTACCGCTGGCGGACACAACACACAGGGAGCAGCCCTCTGCACTACGCCATGCACTAACAGTTCCTAGAAATTTCACATGCTCATGGGGTATGAGGCCTAACCCCGATTGCTGTACACCTGGAAGTCACAGGAGCCTGACTAGGTGTAGATGGCTCTTACCACTAGTGGGGTTGGGGTGCCACATAGCCTGCCTCACAAGGGACCTGGCCTACCAAGTTCGCCCTGGCCTAGGGGAACCCACTGCCCACCTCCCCCACCCAGACACCTCGTTATCCACGCAGAGTCAGCTGAAGGAGAGTGTACTCACCCCCTTGTGGCTGCTGTGATTCCCTCAAGCGCCCATCCAACTCCGGATACGCCACCGTCAGGATCCGGGACATCAGGGGGGTCATGGTGCGACGGGCACCCCTTCCACGTTGGGAGGCCATCCCCAGCTGGGCCTCCGCCGTCTTCTTGCTCCAGCGGCGGAGGTCCTCCCATCTTTTACGACAGTGGGTGCTCTGTCTGTGGTAGACCCCAAGGGTCCGGACATCCTTGGTTATGGCACGCTAAATACCCTTCTTCTGGTGGGTGCTGACCTAGAGGAATGGAACAGGGGGAAAGGAAATTACTCAGCCGTCCAGACCGTCATAGTCATTGCCCACCAGTTCCCACCCATGCCCTGACGCACATACACTCACAATCCGCACATGCAGGCCTCAGCCCCCCCCCCCCATTTTTCTTCCATCCACACCACTCAAAGCAGGCATTGCCCATGCAGCATGATCACAGTGTACTCACCGGTTTGTCTGGAGGACCCTACAGTTACGTGTAATGGGGGAGGACCCGATCCACTAGTTTCTCCAACTCCTCCGAAGTGAAGGCAGGGGCCCTTTCCCCAGACACTGTAGCCATCATTGCTTCCAGACACAGGTCACAGCAGCACTTGCAGTGCAGGTCCTCTACTGTTGAAGGTCAGGTATCAAGTGAGTGAACAGACAGAAAATGGCGGTCACGTCTGCGGCGGTGCGTACCGTCACCGCCAGCGTACATCGTCATTGGCTCCTGAAACCCATAGGGCCCAATGTTAACCAATGCAGAATTGCGCCAGGGTCTTTGACCGACCACCGCGACGGTGTACAATGCCAGCGCAGTTACCTCATATCCACTTGTCCCACCTTACAGGTCAGGCAGCCTCCATTTCAGGGGGCCACATGACATGGAAATAAACTGCGTCACACCTATCTAGGCCGGGAATACAGAGAGATACCGGCACATAGTGGATTACTAACGTTTCAGCAAATAACACATTGTGATACCTCAGTGTAGGATTACTTTCTGCTCGCTGTTCTCCTCCATAGGACACGTCTGCTGGGGCAGGTGATGAGATGGCGGCATCCTCCGGTGTACAGACCCCTGGTGGACCTGTCCACAATGGAAGACAGACACATAATTATCACATACAGACTTGATCGTGCAACAATCCAGGAACTGTGTGCCCAGTTGTAGCCAGACCTGATGTCAGCTATCCGCCATCCCACAGGGATACCCCCTCTAGTGCAGGTCCTGTCTGTACTCCATTTCCTGGCCAGTGGGTCTTTTCAAACAACTGTGGCAATGGCATCAGGGATGTCCCAGCCAATGTTCTCTAACGTGTTGTCCAGAGTGCTGAAACACATGCGCAGCTACATCGTTTTCCCTCAGGTGGAGGATTTGCCCACAGTAAAAGGTGACTTCTATGCCCTGGGACATATCCCCAACATCATAGGTGCCATTGATGGTACACATGTGGCATTTGTCCCACCCTCCGCAGGAATGAACAGGTTTACAGAAACCGGAAGAGCTACCATTCGATGAATGTACAGATGGTGTGTTTGGCAGACCAGTATATCTCCCATGTGAATGCCAAGTATCCTGGCTCTGTGCATGACGCTTACATTTTGAGGAACAGCAGCATCCCTTATGTGATGGGGCACCTCCAGAGACACCGTGTTTGGCTAATAGGTGAGGCCAAGGTCCCAATACAGTTGACATAGGGGTCTGGGGTTGTCCCTAAGGGTTAGTGTGTGTCTAACAGTTGTCCCTCAAAATTTGCAGGGGACTCTGGTTACCCCAACCTGTCATGGCTACTGACCCCAGTGAGGAATCCCAGGACAAGGGCAGAGGAACGCTACAATGAGGCACATGGGCGAACTAGGAGGATAATTGAACGCACCTTCGGCCTCCTGAAGGCCAGATTCTGGTGCCTCCATCTGACAGGTGGTTCCCTATACTACTCACCGAAGAAGGTGTGCCAGATAATCGTGGCCTGCTGTATGCTGCACAACCTGGCTTTGCGATGCCAGGTGCCTTTTCTGCAGGAGGATGGGCCAGATGGTGGTCTTGTGGCAGCTGTGGAGCCTGGGGACATTGAAGAAGAGGAGGCAGAAGAAGAGGATATCGACAACCGAAACAACATCATCATGCAATACTTCCAGTGAGACACAGGTAAGAAGATGTTACTGCTTCCCACATCTCATACTATTGTTGGAGCTAGCATAAGTCTGTCATTTTCACTCAGTGTATGGACCCTGACATGTCACTTTAACTTTCCATTTCACAGATCTGGGTCCCACTTTGTGCCCTCTGCTATGTTTACTCCTGGCCTACAGCTGTGTTACATTGGTATGTGAACAAGTAAATTGACATTGCTATGTTCCATTGATATTGCAATTACACATTTGTGAAAACACAGACTGACTACAGATTGTTTTGTGATTGAAGTGGGTTTATTCCTGTGCAAATAAGTGGAGGGGGTTGTAAAATGGGCTTGGGTGATGGTGGAGGTTTGTCCATGGCAGAGTCCAGTCTATTTGTTTCACAGGTGCATTGTCCAAAGGGGCATAGGAAGTTGAGCAATGGCAGTTTGAGAATGGACAGGGTGACATAGTGGGACAGAAGGGTGACATTCAGGGGATCTCATTTCCTGGCGGGGGTCTTGGCAATGTTCTCTGTCTTGTTTCTGGATCTCAGGCGGTTCTCCATCTGCAGGGGATGGGGTGCTGGTGTCCTGTTGTTCCTGTGGTGGTGCCTCCTGTCCACTAGCGCCGGCAGAGGTGGAGGGCTGTTCATCATCCAGGCTAGTGTCAGGGGCCCGTTGGTGTGCCACTGTGTCCCTCCTGGTTTTGAGAAGGTCTGCCAGCACCCCTGCAATGGTGACCAGCGTGGTGTTGATGGACTTAGAGTCCTACCTGATCCCCAGGTAGTGTACCTCCTGCAGCCGCTGGGTCTCCTGAAACTTGGCCAGTACTGTGCCCATGGTCTCCAGGGAATTGTGGTAAGCTCTCATGATGTTGTAGAGTGCTTTGTGGAGAGTGGGTTACCTGGGCCTGTCCTCCCCCTGTCGCACAACAGTCCTCTGAGCTTCCCTGTTATCCTGTGCCTCTGTCCCCTGAACCGTGTGCCCACTGCCACTGCCCCCAGGTCCCTGATCGTCCTGTGATAGTGGGGTTGCCTGGGTTCCCTGTAGTGGTGGACACACTGCTGATTGACGTGTCCTGGGAACAGAGGGATGGGCCCGCTGGATGGCTACTTTGCTGGTGTTTCCTGAGGGGGGACGCTCTGTGGTGGTTTGTGACTGTGTCAGGGGAACCGACTGTCCCGAGGTCCCTGATGGGCCGGGCTGGTCATCTTGATCAAGGCGTGCAGAGCTGCTGTCATCACTGTGGATCTCTTCTGTGGGGGGACTGGATATGTCTGGCACCTCCTGTCCGGTGACATTGGGTATGGGTCCTGTTGGGGTGTAAATGCATAGTTATTGTATCTGTGTGTGCCATCTTGTGCAATGGGTGAGTGACCCTCTACTCCTGTGCTTGCTTTACTGGCTTGGTCCTTGTGTGATTGGTGATTTTGGGGCATGAGTGAGTCTCTGTACTGGACATGCTTTGGTGATGGGCGTCCATGCATTGGTATTGCATGCAGGGCTTGGTTTTGGTATGTGTGGGTTGTGTTAGTGGGGTATCTGTGGGTTGTTGGGGTGATGGGTGTGAGGGTAAGGGTGGGGGTATGTGATGGCATGCAGGTGGGGTGTGGGGGATAAAGTAGTAAAGATATGTCTTACCAGAGTCCAGTCCTCCTGCTACGGCTGCGAGGCCCTCAGGGTGCATTATTGCCAAGACTTGCTCCTCCCATGTTGTTAGTTGTGGGGAGGAGGTGGGGGTCCACCTCCAGTCCTCTGCACGGCAATCTGGTGTCTCGATACCACGGAACGTACCTTCCCCCAGTGGTCATTCCACCTCTTCCTGATGTCATCCTGTGTTCTTGGATTCTGTCCCACTCCGTTGACCCTGTCGACGATTCTCCGCCATAGCTCCATCTTTCTAGCAATGGACGTCTGCTGCACCTGTGATCCGAATCGCTGTGGCTCTACCCGGACAATTTCATCCACCATGACCCTGAGCTCCTCCTCAGAAAACCTGGGGTGTCAATGAGGTGCCATGATGTGGTGTGGATGATGTGTGAGGTGGTGTCTGTTGTGATGTGTGAGGGGATGTGTTGGTGTGTGTTGTTTGAGGTGCGTGGATGTTGTGCAAGGGATGGTGTTGTGTGTCTGTGGGTGCTGGTGTTGTTTTAGGTAGTGTCTCTCGGGCCTTCTTTAAAAAAATGGGTAGTAGGGGTTTGTGGGTGTGTGTTTTATATTGGATTGGGTGTGTGGGAGTGGTGTGTGTATGTGTATCAGGTGTGTGTATTTCGAATTGTCCAATGTGGGTGTGTTTTGTAAATGTGTGTGTATTTTGAGCGCAGCGGTGTGTACCGCCAATGGAATACCGTGGTTGAAAGACCGCCGCGTTGATTCGTGGGTCATGAAACTGTAGGCTTATTCCTGTTGGTGTGACGGGGGAGGTTTTGTTATCGCCAGTTTATCACTGACCTTTGGTGTGGCGGACTTGTGTGGGTGTCTGTATTGTGGCGGATTCCGAGCTGTGGGTCGTAATACCTGTAGCGGAATTCCACGGCCGCTGCGGTATGTTGGCGGTCTTCTGCGCGGCGGAAAGCGTGATTTACCACCAGGGTTGTAATGAGGGCCAATGTCTTCGCTAGAATTACATTTGACTTGCTTATGCCATCAGAGAGTATCAGTGATCAAATTGGTCCAAGTTGTGTGTAATGTTGCCACAACTTGCTGCTCAATATATGTCTTTACCAGACAGACATCTATGAACAAGTAGTATGTGACAACTACCTTTTTTCTGAGTGGGCCACCTTAGGAGCCAGAAATTGGTGACAATTCTCAGAGAGATTTATTGAAACCAAAAGGGAGAATTCTGAAATGATGATGATGTCCAATGATCACAAACCTGAGGAATTTTCTGTTGCTTGTTAATTGCCACATATATGATCCCTCTAGGCCATCCACCTGGAGGATCTAGATTATCTTTAGAAAGAAAGAATGCACAATTTTAATTTATCAATAATGTGATAGAATTTCGAACACCAATATTGGCCTCCATCATTCTTACTTTTTTTCTATAAATATATTTGCAGTAGACACCCTGGTAGCTTTCATGTTTGGGAAGTCTTCCTAGTGCTTCTTTCTCCAGAAGTTTCAGAACATCATTTTTCAGTTCAGTTAGGTGTTTTGTCTGCTATTTCTTTCTGCAGCAGTTCATGCATTTCTAGAATGTGACTGATTTTAACTATTGAAAGCACTGTTTTGGGGGTGGGATATCCATCTCTCCACTTAGGAGTGAAAGGATGAAAAAGACAAGTTTTCAAAGAAGAGTTTTTTATCAAACTGGGTTTCTGCTGTACAATCTCTGTCCTGGCACATTGGTGTAGTAAAGTTCATCACATTCCTTGATACCTTGAATATTTCAAGAACGTCTTGTGCTACCTGTGGATTTGTTAGGAAGATGGATCCTGTTACAGGGTTGTGACACTCTATACAAAGTTACACATTTTTTAATGCATCAAGAACTAGTGAGTTCTCCTTATACATTTCAGCCTTTATTGCTTGCTCTGCTTCAACAGTCTTTTCCCTAGGTAGCTTCTTTCTATTAGATGGTTGCCATTCTTTCTAAAAGTTGAGATTCTTAATAATTTCCTGTCATCCTTAAACTGCTGTTTTGCCTCCAATTCCATTGGGACGTGATTTGCTGTTGAGTCTTTGTCTTTCAGAATATCCTTGGCTTTTGGTAAAATTATCACATAGGGATGGCATATGCCATATTTTTTTTATCATACTTGGATGTTCATGGCTACAGTGCAAGCTGCTTAAACTGGGATGGGGGGGTGTCATACTTTTTTTGTCAAATATATCCATTCCCCTAGTCTCTTTATCTAGGTGAACATTTGAATGACAAACTAATGAAACTTCTTCAAGTTTTCTCATAGCCGTCAAAACAGTCGTAGGTTTGACCTTAGGGTCTTAGGCGCCATCTCTGAAGCCTGGCACTTTTTTGCTATCTCTGTTCAGTGAGTGAAGTCCTGCAAATCCTGTTTCCATAATCTGCAAACCCTCCTCTAAAACTGGAATAGTAGTCATTGTCATATTTGATATTTTTGTTAGGCCATACAAGAATACATTTTTACCTTCTCAACAAGTTGAGGACAGACATACTTAGGCCCGTATTTATACTTTTTGACGCTAAACTGCGCTAACGCAGTTTAGCGTAAAAAAATGTTGCGCCGGCTAACGCCATTCTGAAGCGCCATGCGGGCGCCGTATTTATTGAATGGCGTAAGCCGGCGCAAGCAGACC
Organism: Pleurodeles waltl; assembly: GCF_031143425.1. Lineage (NCBI taxonomy): Eukaryota > Metazoa > Chordata > Amphibia > Caudata > Salamandridae > Pleurodeles > Pleurodeles waltl. The sequence goes on from NC_090445.1 coordinate 587,574,430, forward strand.
GGCGCTGCATGGTGTGCGTGGAAAAAAACCACGTACACCAGGCAGCGCCGGCGTTGGGAAAAATGGCGCTAGGGCGTCTTAAAAATGGTGCAAGTCAGGTTGATGCAAAAAATCGCCTCCACCCGATTTGCGCCATTTTTAATGACGCCCAGACGCCATTTACATGACTCCTGTCTTAGTAAAGACAGGAGTCATGCCCCCTTGCCCAATGGCCATGCCCAGGGGACTTATGTCCCCTGGGCATGGTCATTGGGCATTGTGGCATGTAGGGGGGCACAAATCAGGCCCCCCTATGCCCAAAAAAATATATAAAAAAAAAACAAATTTATACTTACCTGAACTTACCTGAATGTCCCTGGGGTGGGTCCCTCCATCCTTGGGTGTCCTCCTGGGGTGGGCAAGGGAGGCAGGGGGGGTCCCTTGGGGCATGGGAGGGCAGCTGTGGGCTCATTTTGAGCCCACAGGTCCCTTAACGCCTGCCCTGACCCAGGCGTTAAAAAGAGGCGCAAATGCGGGGTTTTTTGACCCGACCACTCCCGGGCGTGATTTTTGCCCGGGAGTATAAATACGACGCATTTGCGTCACAGACATTTTTTTGGACGGGAACGCCTACCTTGCATCTCATTAACGCAAGGAAGGCGTTCACGCAAAAAAATGACGCCCTTTACTCCTACCTTGGCGCTAGACGCGTCTAACGCCAAAGTATAAATATGGCGTTAGTTTTGCGCCGAATTTGCGTCGAAAAAAACGACGCAAATTTGGCGCAAACGGAGTATAAATATGCCCCTTAATGTCTTCTTCATTGCGCCATAAAGTAGGGCAATATCATCAAACAGAATCTCCGTTAACCTCTTGACTACTAAGGCTTTCCTCCCTGGTGCTAAGCCATTTTTTAGATATTGGAGATAGCTTGTGTTTAAATCTTCATAAACTTTTTCCACAAATGTTCTCCACCAAATTTGCATCCTTTTTCCCCCACCATCCTGAGAATGCAAAGGGTATGCAGGGTTTGTAGATTCCCCTTGTGGGAACCAAGAGAATTGGTAAACATTGCATCAACAGAAGGTTTGCTGTGCTTGTATCAATCTTCCTAGCTTTCAGGATCAACCAGAGTTTCATTAACAAAAAAACAATGTTTTTGCTACAGTTTTGCATTTTTCTAAGAGGAGGTTGAGTTTCCTTATTTTTGTGGTTTCTGCCTACATGCAGTTTGTGGTGGAAACAGGTGAGAAACCCATGAGTGATCCTTGAAAGTTATACATTTCTAAAAAAAAGTAGACAACATTCTGAATCCAGCAAGTGTTTTTTTTAAAGGTTTTTCCAAAGAAACTAACTGTTGAAATGAAAAGATCAAGCAAATGAGTAGGAAAAAAACAGTCATTAGTGACAATACTTTCATCTTTAACTTCTTGTCAGGGTAGTCGATTTATAAAAACAATATCTGGTTATGTCCAACAGACCATTTTGGTCGTGGCAATATATAGGCTTTGTAGGTTTTCCAAACATGCACAATACCCAGAGCCAACAACTGAGCTGCACCTTACAATGATTTTTCATTGTGTACTGACTATACAGCAATTCATATGGTACAATATAAAGACCAGAAAATTAGTATAAAGGTAAGCAAAATATTTGTGATATCTATACAGGATACTGAGTTCAGAAACAGTGGCTATTTGTACACTTCTGCTGTTTTGGTTACCATAGTATTACATGAATCAGAGGCATTTTGTAAAATGTATTCTTTCTTGCACACTGGCTTACTTTTGGAAGCCACAAATGCAGAAAAATCCAATTGGTAATAACAAATGTTCTACTAATCTGTGTGCCCACATATCTCCCATTCAAAATGGTACCCATTTGTGAGGATCGGCCTAGCATCTCAGACACAAAATGCCCCAAAACAAGACATGGAGATATCATATTTCGTCCAGCAAAATCAACTTTTTTTTTTTAATGCTTTGTGTTTTTTTTTTACAATGTGGGTAGCTGTGGATGTGGTGCCTTAGCTCAGCTATCCTCCCCTTCTGGGAAATCTACCATATCCCACCATTTCTCAAAACTAGACACCAGATGGAACCCAGGCTGGTGTGACTTGCATAGATCTCGCAAAATTTGGTTACCCAGAAGCCCTTGCAAACCTCACACTTTAGCCACAAACACACATTTTCATCACATTTGTGTGAGGGAAAATTCTGGAATTTGCAGGGATCCACAGAATACCTACCACCCACCATTCCCACACATCTTCTAATAAAAATGATACTCCACGTATGTGGGAGGGCCTAGTGTTTGCAATAGAATAGGACCCAAAATTCAAAATGGACAGATGAAATGTTTCCACTCAAAACAGTCCCTTTTTTTTGCAGTTTGGGTAGCATTAGAGTTTTGAACTTACTCAGCCAGGACCCAGGAAAACCTTCCAAACCCAGACATTTCTAAAAAGTATATACCTGGGGACTTTGCAGTGCATGGCGGGTATTAAAATGTCATGGGATCCACAAGAGGCACACCACCCTGGACTCTCTTGGATGCCTAATTACCGTACCTACCTTTATTGCCACTATCCCCACATAACATTTTGGTGGCTTTTGTGTTGCAAGTCATACAAGTGTGGTACCAATTTCATCTGGGCAAGTGGGGGAACGCTGGATAGTAGAAATGTTCTAGATCCCTACAGGGCATTTCGGGTAGGAAAAAATTGTGCGATCCTCTCGAGGGATACCACCCTGGGCTCACCTCAATGTGTAGTTTTCACTGTGGACAGCATGCCAGCCTCTATAAACGCTTGCTGATCCCATCCCATCCTGTGATGAGTAAGAAATGGGTAGGAGGCAGTGCTGTACAGGGTGAACCCTCAAGCTTAAGCTTAAAGCACCCATGCTGTTTTCAGTCAGTGAGGCTGCATTGCGTCAAAGGGGTAGTGGCCTTACTGAGTGTCATGGCAGAGAGGACCAGGGCTGGTAAAAGGTAAGCCCTGTAAAACCTGCGACATCAGGCACACGCGCACTGCCCAGTGTCCCTGATATTGTCTGGCCCTCACGCAGAGCGAGAGTCAGAGATTCTAAATTTTCTGTGACTACATATTTTGGAAAGAAAAATAGAAGGTAAGAATTGAGTTGAGGGGGGGGAGCCCTAACTGAGGAGTGGCCCCTGCTGCTATTTATTTTCTAAATTTCATACACACCCACACAAATAGTGCACAGGCACAGCCAAATATTCTCCCAGTTCCCTGTAGTCTGCCAGGACACCAGTGCCATCCGTCTTACAAATTCAGCTCCAACCACAAGGATAAATGAATCCCAATTAACAAAATCTAAACTAAATTATTCCACCCACAAGTCTTCAAACCTTCCTACAATGTCCACAACACTTCACACCAACCTCAGAATTACTTCTGCCACACTCTTTATGTAGCAGTAGCACCATTCTTCCACAGCACACAACTTTCTCACATTTGATCTGCAATAAGTCCATAAACACATTGGGCCTCATTCTGACTTTGGCGGGCGGCGGAGGCCGCCCGCCAAAGTACCGCCGTCAGAATACCGCTGCGCGGTCAAAAGACCGCCGCAGTAATTCTGAGTTTCCCGCTGGGCTGGCGGGCGACCGCCAGAAGGCCGACCGCCAGCCCAGCGGGAAACCCCCTTCCATGAGGATGCCGGCTCCGAATGGAGCCGGCGGAGTGGAAGGGGTGCGATGGGTGCAGTTGCACCCGTCGCGATTTTCAGTGTCTGCTTGGCAGACATTGAAAATCTTGGTGGGGCCCTGTTAGGGGGCCCCTGCAGTGCCCATGCCAGTGGCATGGGCACTGCAGGTGCCCCCAGGGGCCCCGCGACACCCGTTACCGCCAGCCAGGTTCTGGCGGTCAAAACCGCCAGAGCCAGGCTGGCGGTAAGGGGGTCGGAATCCCCATGGCGGCGCTGCTTGCAGCGCCGCCATGGAGGATTCCCCAGGGCAGCGGGAAACCGGCGGGACACCGCCGGTTTTCCGTTTCTGACCGTGGTGGTACCGCCGCGGTCAGAATGCCCATGGATGCACCGCCAGCCTGTTGGCGGCGCATCCGCGGTCGTTGGCCTGGCGGTAGTCTACCGCCAGGGTCAGAATGACCCCCATTGTCTTTGTTGTGCCGACTTTGATTATCACCACATATTAAACCTTTACAGACTGACATCCTATCCATCCACTCATGTCTCCTTCCACTCTGGCAGCCTTCTTTAACACTTTTGATCCGGTCACTTAAATCCACTCTTTATTGAACAATTTTCTTATCACGTCCTGGGCCAACTTGTTATCAGCTCTAATAATTTTAGCTCTCCTGTGATCCATGTGTTCCTGAACCTTCCTCTGATAATTCTTGACTTGCTTCTGCAAAACACTATTAGTATTTTCTTTTATTTACTGCACTTTTTCTTTAAGCATGGTGGGTCCAGCTTGGAACCCGGCTTTCTACCTCCCAATTAATATCAGGCCACCAACAAAGCTCTAATATCCTCATTTTAATTCCCAAAATCCTGAGACGTCTTCATGACACTGTTCAAATATTCTCCAGTTCTCCTCCTTACAGCAAAAGGAGGTACAAACTTGTACCCTCTCATCAAAATGTTCCCCTCAATAGCTAATTCCTATTGAACCTTCACAGATTCTTACAGTGTTCCACACAACTTGCATTCTTCCTGTATACCTTCCCTAACAAACCCTAATACAGATTGCAAGGCTTTGTTCTTATTGATTTCTTGTACCAATCATCCTTGATAACAAAACACAAAATTCCTTCTCTCTCCTATATTCCTATATTCTGAACCAGAATCACATTCTGTTTCTTCATTGGCCAGAGGAACATCCGACAACAGTGAGTGAAACAAAGCATGCATGAACATTTTGTTTTTGTGCCAAAAATATGATCAACTGCACCTTTGACTGTGGCTTGAGAGGTTCCAAAATTACTCTGCTGTGCTTGAGAGATGTGAGGCTGATGAGTGGCTTTGGTACGGAGCTGAGATTCGCCAGTGCTGGCCACACTGAACAAACAGACCAGCCTGTGCACGGACAGGATGAGATTAGCCTGAGTGGGGCAGCACTGATTGCAGACTAGCTGACCACCTGTTCTGTGTGTGTAATCCAGATTTTGCGTGGAGCACCGTCCCTCTCTGTGAGACTGCTTTCTACAGCCATCTGAGAAATTAAGCTGCAATCTCACCAAAAATGGTCTGCTGAGCAGACATCCACAGCCACAAAGGAGGCCCTGCCAGATCTTCTAGTGTCCATGGCCTTACCAGTCCCTCACCAGCTTCCCCATACCGGCGTCAGTGCCTTTTCGCTGCACTGATGCAATGGCTGCTCCTGTCCTGTGCTGGTCAGTACATGGCAGCCTGCCCTGTCAGTTCTAGTCTAGTCACTTTTTTATTTTAATTCCTTAGGGTTAGTTATTACTTTATTCCTTTGGTTCAGACACTTTACCCCCCTGTGCAGTTTTTCCTGCTTCCCACCACCTGCCACCCGCTTCCTGCTACTCTCCTCCATAGTGCCTCTCCCAGGACCTGTTAATGGAGGCTGCAGCGCGACCCCTTCAGCAGGTCCCCACCAGCTCCTGCACGCCGTGGTCAGTTCCATTCCTCCACACTGCTGCTAGGGCTGCTCCTGCCTTGTGACGGTAAGTCCTTGGCAGCCTGCCTTGTCAGCCAGTTCTAGTCTAGTATATTAATTCCTTGGAGTTAGTTATTATTTTATTCCTTGGGTTCTGACACTGATCGCTCGGTACTGTAACTTCCTGTTTTCCTGCCGCCTGTCTCCTGCTGCCATGTTCCCACCGCCTGCCTTCCTAGTGTCCCTTTCCAGGACCTACGTAATGGAGGCTGCAGCCGGGGTGTGAGGCAGATGTGTGCAATGGGCATGTCTCTGGTGCCAAAGGCTCACCAAAGGCAAGCCCGTCTGCATCCATCTGTGCCTGGACCACCTCCAGCACCAGGAACTGTGGTCCTCTGGACACCTCAGGTACTCCATCGCAGATCTCTGTGCCTTGGATGTCGCATCAACTGCTGCCTCCCATCTCCTTACTCTACAGCAGCACCGTTCACCTACCTGTCTCTTCACCTACAACCAAGCATCATGTACCGTCACAGAAACCCATGCAACTTCCACCATGCAGACCCACACTACCTTGGAACCACTCCGATAACTCCTGATCAACGCCAGATCTCTCTGCAAACATGCCACTCAGGTTTGGGACACCATCTCCACCCTCGCTCCCGACGAAATCTTCATCAGAGACCTGACTCAACCCTTCCTCTGCCCCCAACATAGCCACCGCAATGCCCCATGGCTACAAGATGACTCACAGGGGCTGCACCAACAAACATGGAGGTGGCATAGCCATTATCCACAAATAATTAATCTGCTGCACCACAACCAAAGACGACACACACCGATCATTAAGCATCTGAGTTTTGAACTCTGCACAGTCAACAAAACAACCATCAAAGGCATCTTCACCTACAGAACCTGAGGACCACGCACCGGCCTTTACAACGCCATCACAGACTTCATTGCCCCGCTCACCATAGAATCCAAGCACTAAGGGGGTCATTCTGACCCCGGCGGGCGGCAGTCGCCGCCCGCCTGGCGGGAACCGCCATTTGGCCGCTCTGCGGTCAAAAGACCGCTGCAGCCATTCCAACCTTCCCGCTGGGCCGGCGGGCGCTAACATTGTTAGGGAAGGGGGCCTGCAACACTGAAGCCGGCTCCGAATGCAGCCGGCGGTGTTGCAGGTGTGCGACTGGTGCAGTTGCACCCGTCGCGCTTTTCACTGTCTGCTGGGCCAGAAACAGGCTGGCGGTAAGGGGGTCTGAATCCCCATGGCGGCGCTGCTTGCAGCGCCGCCATGGCGGATTCGCCCAGCCGGGGGAAATCCGGCGGGAAACCGCCGGACTCGGTTTTCTGACCGCTGCTTTACCGCCGCGGTCAGAATGGGCAGGGAAGCACCGCCAGCCTGTTGGCGGTGCTTCCGTCATTCGCGGCCCGGGCGGTCTTTGACCGCCAGGGTCGGAATGACCCCCAAAATCTTCCTCGGAGACCTCAACTTGCACCTCGATGACCCCACAGACACAAACTCTACAATACTCCTGGAAAGAATGGACAACATCAGCCTCACCTAGTTGGATACAGACCCCGCACACACACCAGAACACAGACTGGATCTTCACATCCAGCAACAGAGTCAAATACAGCCACACCACGGGACTCACCTGGACAGACCACTCCATCGTTCACTTCACACAATCACCTTGCACCCCCCCCAACCCTCCCAGAACCTCCCTCCGCAGCAGGAGTAAAGTGAAAGACCAAATGGACAGAGGCCCTCAACACCACCCAGCCCTACACCACAACCAACCTGGAACAGGCAGTACAGAATTTCAACACCTACATCAATAATGCCCCAGACTGAGTTGCCCCCATCAAACTAGCCAAAACACACAGAACTATCAGACAAGACAGCTGGTACACACTGGAACTCAGCACAAAGAAACCCACCTGCAAACAACCGCAGCAGATAGCACACCAGCAGAGATGATACAGACCGAGCCATCTTCACTCAGTCCTCACATCTACCCCCTACGACTCAAAGGCGTGAAAAAGGACACCCTTGCAGACTGCATCGAGGCTAGCACCAACCACACCAAGGAACTCTTCACCACTGTCAGAGTTCTCCTGCCAGCCACCAAGAACACAATCCTTTCCTCACAAGAACTCTGCAATGCCCTAGTGAATCACTTCCACAACAAGATATCCACCATCTACATGAACTTTGACTCCCAACCATCCCCCACCTCAGTCTCTTCCTACTGAAGCCTTCACTGATCAACATCACACCACATGGGAACAGCTCACCACACTGGACACTGCAGCCATCATGAACTCCATCCACTTGGGAGCACCCACAGACCCCTGCCTCCACCGCCACTCCAACATAGGAAGCAACAAGAGCAACTCATCACCATCCTCAATGCATCCATCACCACAGCCACCTTTCGTGCCGTAATGAAACACTCAGATGTCTTCTAAAAAAAAACTGTGCAGACCCCAGCGACTCCAGAACTACTGTCCCATCTCCCTGTCCCATTTTCCTGCCAAAGCCCTGGAGAAGGCCATGAAACATCAGCTCACTGAACACCTGGAGAAAAACGACCTGCTATACGCCTCCCAATCTGGTTTCCAAGCTGGCTACAACACTGAGACGACCCTGATCGTCGACATGGACGACAACCACACCCTACTCGACAAAGAAGGCTCAGCTGTCCTGATTCTTCTCGACCTCTTTGCAGCCGTCTACACCGCTTCCCACAACACACTTATCAAGAGACTTAACGAGATCAGACTCGGGGGAGATGCAATCAGATGGATTGCATCATTCTTCATGGGACACACCGATAATCCGCCTGCCCCCTGGAACCCACAGCACCATCTGCGGCGTCCCTCAAAGCTCATCCCTCAGCCCCACCCTCTCCAACACCTATATGATGCCTCTAGCCGACATCGTAAGAACACACAATATCAACATCATATACTATGCTGACAACACCCAGCTCATCCTCTTGCTCTCAGCAGACTCCAACACCACCAACATCAACTTCCTTAACTGCATGAGAAACGTTGCAGCTTGAATGAAGGACAACTGCCTAAAGCTCAACATGGACAATACAGAAGTGCTGATCGTTGGCAACCATGCATCCCTCTGGAACAACACCTGATGGCCCTTCAAACTCTGACCCTCCCCCACACCGAAAGACCACACCTGCCTTATTCTGGACAGAAAAACTCACCATGACAAGACAGAGCAACACAGTTTTCAGGGCCTGCTTCCACACTCTCCGCACCACCAACACGAGAAAAATAGCTACACAAACCTCAACACCAGCCGCCTGGACTATGGCAACGTACTGTACGCAGGAACCACCAACGATCTCATGAGAAGGTCCAAACGATAGAGAACTCAGCAGCCAGATTGATCCTCAACCTGCCCAAGCGTACCCCACATATCCCAACACTAGAGGAACCTCCACTGGCTCCCCATCCAGAAAAGACACCAATTCAGACTACTGACACATGCCTACAAAGCCTTCCACAACCAAAGAACAACATACATGAATCACTGCCTGAACTTCTAGCAACCATCCAGAAATATTTGCTCCATCTTCCTAGTACTTGCACAGACATCGTGCATCCACCGGTGCCACAGCAGAGGTTGTGTTCCTTCTCCCACCTCACCGCAAAGCCGTGGAACGCCTTCCCTCTCCACTGTCGAAAATCCCCCTCGCTGACAGACTTCAGGACTAAACTAAAGACCTGGATTTTCGACCAGCCCAGCAACCCAGTGCCGGGATACCCTTACAGGTGATAACCCTTGCTCTACAATTACTGATTGATTGATTGATCTCCCAGAAGCAAGAGAGAGGACACGCAAAAACGAAGCCAAACCAGAACAGCTTTCAGATTGCACCAAATCTACCACGGACTAGGCAACCAAATCTCACATTTTGACAACTCTGTTAAAGACTGAGCACACTGCTTTAAAAGGTGTGAAATGCACATGATCCTGATCACGCACTTACTTTGACTCTGGGAGAAACTGCCTCAACAAGAAGAGGGGACTGTGGGGAAGTAGCGGGTAGAGGTGCCACTCAACCTCAGTTCCTATGTGACTAAATAATATCTTACCTACAATGCATGTGTAGTATTTATTTTAGTATGTATATATTTTTTTAAGTAATGCACTAGGTTGGACAATCAGTTACTTCGCTGCTATGTGTATGTTGACACACACACAAACACACCTCTCCACCCCAAAACCCATACCCACCCTAAAACCTAAAAATGGCCTTACCACCCCAAAACCCATACCCACCCTAAAACCTAAAAATGCCCTTACCACCCCAAAACCCATAACCACCCAAAAAAACTAAAAATGCCCTTACCACCCCAAAGCCCATACCCACCCTAAACCCTAAACATACCCTTACCACCCCAAAACCCATGCCCACCCTAAAACCTAAAAAAGCCCTTACCACCCCTAAACCCATACCCACCCTAAAACCTAAAAATGCCTTTACCACCCCAAAACCCATACCCACCCTAAAACTACCCTTCCCACCCCAAAAACCATACCCACCCTAAAACCTAAAAATGCCCTTACCACCCCAAAAACCATGGCCACCCTAAAACCTAAAAATGCCCTTACCACCCCAAAACCCATGCCCACCCATAAACTTAAAAATCCAATTACCGCCAATAACTGTTACCCACCCTAAGCATATATATATATTACTCAACCCACTTAATACTTACCTGTACTTACCTTTAAAACCTTTACCACGCATACACCTTTACCATTCATGTCTTTACAACAAAATTCGTTGTAAAGGCATGCGTGGTAAAGCCATGCGTGGTAAACGCATCGTGGTAAATGCATTTCGTTGCATTCACCGCGATGTAAGTGATGTTCACCCTACTACCTGCCTGAGAAGCCTGTGAGTGCTCACCATCATTACCACTGAGAGTCAAAGTGCGCAGGGTGCTGTGCCTGGCCCAGTTTGAAGAACCATATTAGGCAGAGCCCTGCACATCAGTCTGAAATTATCTCAATCCCCGGGGTTGAGGCCTAGTTGCCTTTGCTTGTCGCATGACCCCCTGGAGGGGGCTGATAGTGTTGAAACTCCTGCCAAGATCCATAAGTCATAAGAACATTTTTACAAGGACACACTTATTCATGAAACAGTCTAAACTGAACACTAGGTTCATTGTAGATCCACTTTAAACCCTGCTTGGAGAATAGAGACTGAATTAGACAACACAGCCTAAAGTAGCAAGCAATTTAAAATACATTTATCAAGTGGTTTGGATCCTTCATCCATCCCAGAATGATGGTAGGCTGAAGCTTCCAGACAAACTGCATTCCTGAAAATCAATATAGCAGGTGACTCCTGGCAACATGTAGAAGATTTACAGATTTGTTTGGCAGCATTACAAATAGCTGTAAAAACAAGGGACCAGATGTTATTACTGGCTTTATAGAGGTCCACGGGCATGCAGGCGAGGCCGGAGCTTTACTTAGTCTCTAGAATGACAAGGCAATTGCTACCTCAGAGATGTTAGGAGGAATAAATAATTATGCTCTTCGACTTGGGCTTTTCTCGTGCTTTGTGAACACGGGCAGGTTCACTACTTTCATCAGTGTGCTGTAGGGTATATTAATGCGGAACCCATTTAAGGCAGTAGTCAACGAGCCAAATTAGTCTTTAAAACTTTGGGGCGACGTTGCAGTAATGACCCCATATTTATGTGCTTCTCTATTTTTACATTCTTTTTCTAACCATACTTAGCATTTGCGCTAATGGGCAACAAGTGACTGATGGCCCAACTTCACCAGCTTGAGGAGGTCGAAAATAATTTTCCTCTAAAGATATGAGGAGATTAAAATGAACACCAGAAAAGTTGGGGCACAAAATGAAGTAGTTGGAAACAGGAATGGAACAATGGCAGCAGGTAGTGATAAGAGAAGTTAGAATATTGGTAGAGTAGAGGTAGTAGGGTATATACAGGGATACTAGGTATCCGAACAGGGCCGGAATGGGGCACCAAATGCAGCCCTGGCAAAAATTGTGAAACCATCCCCAATCCCTTCATCTTGAGTTCTCTCTCTTTCCATTCATGCATTCTCCCTCTCTCATTCTCCCCTCTCTCTCTCTTCTCTCCCTCTTATGGCTTTCTGTATACAGCCCCACTCCCTCCTTTTCTCTGTCTCAGACTCACTGTCCCTGCTGCAATCAACCTCGGGGAGTGGAGGAAGAGAGTGACAGAGGCACCAGGAGCAGCCCTGGGCTTTCAAATTTGACCAGTGGCGTAACAAAGGCCCCCTCAGCCCCTGAGGTGCTGGGGGCCTTAGCACAGTACCCTAACCTCAGAGCTCTGGAGTGAATCCTGGGTGGGAAGCCTCAAGTTTTGTTACGCCACTGAATTTGTCCTTCAAGGGCTTTGACCCACTGGGAAAATGCCCGGTGGAATAGAAGGCCTACCGGGCCCCGTATAGGATGTAGATTTCCTAGTGTATGGCTATATTTAGAGGTAAAAGGGGACAGGCAGGAGTGTGGTTAAAAATTATCATCAGCGGTAGAAGCATCAAGGTTACAGGCATTGGGGAGAGGGCACGGTATGAGTGCTAAGGTATAGGTAGAGCAGAGGTAATAGGGTAGAAACAGGTATAGGGCAATTAATGAGAGAATGGGGTTGGGGGAATGGTTTGCTCACCACAAATCAAAGAAAGGGTAGACAGGAAGGAGGAGGGAAAAGGGGATACATGTGGTTATTAGGGGCAAGTAGGAAACGAGCTGAGGAAGGGCAAACGAGACATGAAGGGCATTCACTTCCATGGATTGGGCGTCCTGGGAATGATATTCATTTGGAAACATATAAGGAAAGGGGTTTAAGGAAACGAATAAGTGGAGAAACTTTCTCCAGAAGAGGTTTCGTTAAATATGTTTTCCTACAGGTCCATATACAACTGTGACAAATAATGTTATCATTGAGACACATTTCTTTAATGTTGCCAGAATGGCTGGTTGGTCTGATAACATTATCTCCAGGGGGGGTGATAGCAAGTGCTATCCCTTCATGCATCCTTAGGCTCAAAATTGAACCATTTTACAGCCCTTCTTGGTGGCTGGCACTCATTTCACATCGTGTAAATAATCAGTCACAAGAATTCTGAGTTTGTTCAAAGAAAATAGGTAAGAGTCACTAGGCCACTTTTCAGGTGCAGCTTCGCTATCAGATCCATGTTTCTCGACCATGAATGCAGTTCAACTAAGAAGTGATCTACCTGTGATGGTCCAGCCCCTGGGATGTACGCGTGTCCTAGAGAGTCAGAGGATGTCCTACCATTAGCAGACCCAAAGGCTACGTTTAACATTAGTCTGGTAAAGATGCAGGCGAGCGCAGGTTAATCCTCGCCCTTCTGTGCATTCAAAGGGAACCCCAAAACTAAGTCTTGTTGTGTTGTTGTTGTAGTCTTTAATAATGTTCCCTCCCTCCGCCTCGGAATTATCTTGTCCACCCACATGCAAAGCTGCAAGCAAAGGACTAGGTTGGATCACTCTTGTTAGTCCTGAAGCAGTTTAAGCAGATCTTAGCCACTGCCTGCAAGACTGCTTTGTGAGATGGCACTTGTGTCCTACATCTGATGCGATGTGATGTCAGACGTTCGAATCCCGTAAAGCCCACCTCAGCATGTCATTCCTTGTGAGGTCAATAAATTGTGTTTCATTGAAGCGGGTAATACCAACACCTGTAAGACAGCTCTTAAGCTTATTATTTCACTTCCTGTGATCATTATTATATATGGTTCTTAGCTAGTTTCGAAAAAGGTAGCTCTAAAAATAGACCTTCATCAAGCTTTGATTATTCCCCTACAAGTCTTACAAGTTAGCTGCCTTATAGTTTCACACAGAGGAACATGTAAACATGCTTCAGAATGTACTACACTGGCTGCCAACCCAAGTAGGCATACAAGTCTAAATCATGTACTGGGGGTACAGACATTGTCCAAAAGTGCTTAATTTGAGCCAGTGGTTGCAGGTGGGGCCCACCTGCACTCAAATCCATGAACCAGCACTTTTCCTCATCAGATTTTTAACCAGAGCAGGAGAAAGCACAAAATATATACAAAAGAAGTAAAGGAGGAAGAGCAGAAAGAGAGTAAAAAAGTGACAAAGGGAGAAAACTGGGATGAAAAAGAACCTGCAAGTGTGACACAAAGGGGGAGGGCGTGCCTGGTGGAGGATGAAAGAGGCATGAGGTGGAACCCAGAACACGCGGGGTTGGTACTTAGCAAGCTCAACATTAATCAGTGCCAATTGTGGGCTTTGGAGAAAAAATATGGACACCAACACACTATTTTTTACAAATTAAGCACTGGGTCAAAGCATCCCATAATTTGTTAGACCTGCACCCCGAGCAGATCATTGATTTCCCAAGGCACTGCCTACTTTCTTCTTTGTTTTCGGTCTACATCCAGATGCTGTAAGACAGAGAGAGGCCCACCTGCAGTTCCTGGTTTTCTTACTTGATCCTATATGGGTTAAATTCCGAACAGGTTTCTTACATCAAGCTCACCACTCAGAAAGACTGTTTACTCATGTGTTAGTCTTGCACCCTACCGTCTCCTGTGTATGAGTGGAACAGACTGGAAACAATCCACCTTTAGACCGTAGCCCCAAATAAATGGGGGACTCCTTAAGAAGATTTGCCAACGGTGGGCAACGATCCCAGCCCTGCAGGCCTTCTGTGCTGTGTTACAGAACAAGATTGTTCAGCTCTGTCCTGGCATACCATTGCAGCAGTGTACTGTTTGAACAAACAGAGAGGAACAAAATCCCCTTAATTCTATGAGAGAAACCTTCCTCCTCTGGAACAGCGCCCTGAAGCACTAGGTCTTTGCTACTGCAGTTCATCTGGAGACACACTTGTATTCATAGAGGTGTCTGTGGCCCCCCTTCGATCACCATCCCTAGCAGCCCCAGTGACTGTGAGCTCGACCTCCACCAAACTCAGGTCGTCCCTTTGTGGTGACATCTAGCGCCTTGGTCAAACTTTCTCTGAAAAGAGTTAATTATTGCCGAGTATATTTTAAAGAATTAAAATGAAGCGAGACCTTTTTTTCCTGCCCTATTTTAGTAAAAGCAAAATGTCCACTTCGATCTCGACAGTCCCTAGCATAGTTTGTCGCCCTTGGCTTTGTGGCCTCCACCACCCGGTCCAAGTGCTTGGCACTGCACTTTGCCTCAGATTTCTCTGAGCTTCACCAGTGACTACAGACCCTGCTTTGATAGGCTTATTATCTCAGAACTTTCTCAGTATGTAGTATAAATCTTCAGAGACTGAAGTAATCCTTGAGAGATCAAAAGGTTTGCCCAGTGTTTACTTAATTGCCCCTGATCATATCTACATTTGGCAACATCTGCAAAGTGTAGCTAAATGTGCATGTGCCTATAGAAACGGGGTGTGGCTTTTCTACACTGAGCTGCGATTATATAAATTTCACAATGAATCAAAAATTATTAGGTTATGTTTTGCCCACAAGCCTCCTTCTGGCTTGAACTCTCTATCATAGTTGCCACTGTTTTTATAATATTTTTAAGCCTTTGTCTCAAATTGGGAGTTGATGATTTGATAACTCCCAGTTTCAAGAGTGCTACACACTTTTTTATTGGGTAAGAAACGATTCTCAGACCCAATTCTAATCACTCCTAAATTTCATCTTAACAAAGAGAGTTCTGCTGTGTGGGTTTTCCCTGGTTTTAATTCCTCTTCTCTACCTAGTTCAGGTATTACTTACTATTCCTTGTTGGTTTGCATAACGTGCTGCAATTAGCTATTGCTCCCATTGTAATTTACGGTGGGATCACAGATTACTTGGTATAGTATAGCTATGGTGGTATTTGTCACACACGTTCCACTAGGGATATGCGTAAAGCTATTCCATCTTCTTACCTGGATGCTATCTACGACTCCTGCTACGTAAGATAGCATTTTCACCACAGCTTTCAATCAATCAATCGGGGATTTATAAAGCGAGGCGACTCACTAGTGAGGGTCTCAAGGCGCTTTCAACCTTTTCAGCTAGGCTTCTGCATAGTCCACTATCAGCATTTTCCTAAAACTGCATCATGATCCTGTCTTCATTATACTGAAAATCTGAATTCGCTATTGTTCAATGATATTATTTCTAATGAATTTCTACTGTACATCGCTTGTAGGGTTTGGCAGCGTTATTTAAAAACTTGCTTAATAAATGGGCACCCTTTCATTTTTACGTTTCTCATCTCTCTTTACCATTTCAGTCCTTTTATGAAAGCATGAAGCTTGGCTTTTGGCCCACTTTGCAGGCACTTGCTAAGGTTGCAAATTAAGCTGCAGGTATGAGTTATTCGAGAGACCAAGTGAAGAGCATGTACCATTGGCCATTACCACAGGTTCTATGGAGAAGGTCCTACGGACCACCGAGCCCTGCCATTCCAGGTGAGATTTCACAGGGAGAAACCCGTAGGAGATGGGAGATATTAGTATCTCTTTTTCCACATTTACTTTGCATTGATGGGCCAGATGAATGTACTTTCTGGTTGCAAGTACTGGTTACAGTTTGCAGTTCTTTAGCGACCAGGAATTTTTCTGCGAGCTGACCTACATATGAATTGGTCAATTCTCAAAAAAGGATATGGAATGGGTCGCAATCCTACCTCATCAATATTTAGGAGGAAGGTTGCAAAATGCATATCTGTCATTCGGGGACCATGACAGGGATGGTGGCCTGCTAGGGTCAGCAGATCATTATGTCTGTGATTAAATTAAAAAAAATACAGCACATTCTCCATAATGGAAACGGGACTGCATTAAGAATAAAGTTCCCTTTTTTAGGTTGAAGGCAAACTTTCTTCTTTCCCCTTCGTTAATGTATTACTACCCCTAATCGGGAGTCGGTAATCTTATAAAGTGTTGCGACCGGATTACTCGGGAAAAACATTTAAACGTCTGGTACTGATTCGGGAGGCACATCTACAGCACCCTCCTCCCAAATTGTGAATCTGTATGCATTCACAATCCCATTTTAGGAGTAAAAGTTTACCAACTCCAAAAAAAATTGAACTGTATATAGTAAAAACCTGCGACCACAAATAGGGTTGTCTATTGGGTCCGTACAGTGGGACACCAGAAGATCCGCTATATGGGGTTTTGGCTTAATGTGAGGAAGGCGGTGAACGGCTACAAGGAGACGGAACCTGAACTATGGCAACAATAAGCAGAAGGGCTAGATATTAAAAGGGGCACAGTTTGATGTAATAAATGATTTTGCTCAACCGCTGGGTGGAGGATGGGCCTCGGCAGCCCTGGAAGCAGTGCCAGGAAAAGATGACTGGCAACATTTCCATGAGAACAGATACACGCAGAGCCGGCTTTTGGGCGGTGCGGCTGCACCAGGCACAGACCTCAGGGGGCGCTGTGTTTAGCAATAACTTCCGAAACTTGTGATTTAATAGCACCTGCTGAAACGTCCCTTGTGCGTCCAGCCTTCAGGAAACTATTAAAATGTCAAGATACCTCTTGTGATTAATGTTCCTGCTAGGAAGAGAGATGGGAGTTTTGCCTAGTGGCAGTTTTGACTTAACATAAAGTAGCATAGAGGGTTAATAGGCCTGCTGCAAAAAACATAACTATGGGGCACTTTTCTTGCACCCCTTAGCTCCCCCCTAACGCCACCATGTGTGCATCATATTTAAAATATGGCACACCATGGCAGCAGTTAGGGGACTAATGTCAGAATTTTTTACGCTAGTCCTGCACTTTGCAGGATTAGCGTAAAAAATGTTGACGTTAATCTTGCAAAGCACCCAGAGGCCCATTGTAACCAATGGAAGTCTCCTTTTAATGCCTGCTCTCAGCAGGCGTTAAAAGTGCTGGAAACAAATGATGCGAATAAATCTGAAATATTTATTTGCGTCATTTTTTTGGCCCCCCTAAAGGGTGAATGCCCCCTTTGCATACATTATGCCCACCGCTGGCATGATGTAGCGCAAAGGGTTACAAAGTGGCACAATGCATGCATTGCGAGACTTTGAAAATATGGTGCAGCGTATTTGGCCTTCTAACGTCACATTAGCTTAAAAAAATGACCCCATTGTGGCATTAGAATGGCACTAGTGGCTCTTAAATATGCCTGTATGGGCATATTAAAAAAAAGTGGCGCTGCACACAGTGCTGTGCCACTTTTCTTGCACCCCTTAACGCCCTCCTAACCCCACCATGTGTGCGCTGTATTTAAAATATGGCGCACCATGGCGGTAGTTAGGGGACTAGCGTCAGAATTTTTGACAGTAGTCCTGCGCTTTGCGGGATTAGCATTAAAAACTTTAATGCTAATCCTGCAAAGCACCCAGAGGTCTATTGTAACCAACGGAACCCTCCTTTTAACGCCTGCTCTAAGCAGGCATTAAAAGTGCCAGAAAAAAATGACGCAAAGAAATCTGTCAGATTTCTTTGCACCATTTTTTTGGCCCCCCCTAGTGGGGGAACGCCCTCTTTGCATGCATTATGTCTTGGTCAGGCATAATGTAGGGCAATGGGTAACAAAGTGGCGCAATGCATGCATTGCGCAACTTTGTAAATATGGCGCAGCTTATCTGGCCTTTTAACATCATATTAGCTTAAAAAAATGACACTAATGTGGCGTTAGAATGGCACTAGGGGCTCTTAAATATGCCCCTATGGGGCATAGTTGAAAAAAGTGGAGCTTCATACAGTGCTGCGCCACTTTTCTTGTGCCCCTTAGCACCTCTTTAACACCACCATGTGTGCGCTGCATTTAAAATATGGTGCACCATGGCGGTAGTTAGGGGACTAGCATCAGAATTTTAGACACTAGTCCGGCGCTTTGTTGGTTGATGCTAATCTTGGAAAGCACCCAGAGGGGGAAACGCCCTCAACGCCGACTCCTAAACAACGAAGTCCTGGTTAACGAAAGCGGAACAACGCTTTCGTTAACCACGACTTTGTTGATTTGTGCCTTAACCACGCATGTGCTGAACAACGCACATCGCGTGGTTAAGACACAAACAAGGGAGTCGGCTGAGGAGGACGACGCGACGAGGCGACGACTCAGGTAAGTGGGGCGGGGGGTCAGGGTTTTAGTTTTTGGGGCGGGTGTGGGGGGTTGGGGTATTTGCTGGTTTGGGGCCGGGGGGGCGGGTGTGGGGGGTTGGGGTTTAAGGTTTAGGGCCGGGGTGGAGGGGTCGGGTATTTTCTGGTTTGGGGATAGGGGGTCAGGTTATTTTCTGGTTTGGGGCCAGGGGCCGGGTGTGGGAGGTCGGGGTTTAAGGTTTAGGACCGGGGTGGGGGGTCGGGTATTTTCTGGTTTGGGGGGCGGGGTGGGGGTTTGGGGTTTTAGGTTTAGGGTGGGGGATTGGGGTATTTTCTGGTTTGGGGGCGAGGTGGGGGGTCGGGGTTTAAGGTTTAGGGCCGGGGTGGGGGGTCGGGGTATTTCCTGGTTTGGGGCCAGGGGGAGGGGGTAGGGGTTTAAGGTTTAGGGCCAGGGGTGGGGGGACGGTGTATTTTCTGGTTTGGGGGCGGGGGTGGGGGGTCGGGTATTTTCTGGTTTGTGGCCAGGGGGCGGGGTCGGGGGCCGGGGTGTAAGGTTTAGAGCCGGGGGTGGGGGGTCGGGGTATTTTCTGGTTTGGGGTGCAGGGATGGGGGGTCGGGGTATTTTCTTGTTTGGGGGCAGGGTGGGGGGTTGGGGTTTTAGGTTTTAGGGGTGGGTTGGAGGGTCGGGTAATTTTAGGGGCGGCGTGGGGAGTTGGGGGAGTTTAGGTTTAGGTGCAGGGTGGGGGGCTCGGAGTAGTTTTAGGGGTGGGGGTTTGGGGTACTTTAGGTTTCAGGGGTGGGGGTTAGGGTTGTTTTAGGTTTTGGGGTATGGTGGGGGTCAGTTTTAGGGGCGGGGTGGGGGGTTGGGGTTTTATGTTTTAGGGGTGGGTTGGGGGTCGGGTAATTTTAGGGGCGGGGTGGGGGGGTTGGTGGGGTTTAGGGGCAGGGTGGGGGGCTCGGAGTAGTTTTAGTGGTGGGGGTATCTTAGGTTTCAGGGATGGGGTGAGGGTTGGGGTTGTTTTAGGTTTTGGGGGTAGGGTGGGGGTCAGTTTTAGGGGCGGGCGGGGGTCAGTTATAGGGGCGGGCGGGGGTATTTTTAGGGGCAAGGGTGGGGGGTGGGTGTGGTTTTGGGGGGGTCGCAGATATTTTTAGGGGTGGGGGTGGAGGGCCAGGAGGGACGCATGCAGGAACAATGGATGCCTATCACTAATGCCTTTACCAGGAATGCCTTTACAACGAAAAATCGTTGTTAATACATTCGTAGTAAAGGCATTAGTGGTAACAACCAGGTCGTTGTTCTGAACTCGTTGTTCAGGCATTTGTTGTTCCGGCAGGCGTCGTTCCAACATACATCCCACAGAGGCCCATTGTAACCAATGGGAGCCTCCTTTTAATGCCTGCTCTCAGCAGGTGTTAAAAGTGCTGGAAAAAAATGACGTAAATAAATCTGACAGATTTCTTTGCGTCATATTTTTGCTCCCCACAACGAGGGCAGGCATAATGTAGCGCAAAGAGTTACTAGTGGCACCTTAATGCATGCATTGCACCACATTATAATTATGGTGCAGCGTTTTTGGCCTTCTAACACCACATTAGCTTAAGAAAAATTACACTAATGTGGCATTAGAATGGCACTAGGGGCTCCTAAATATGCCCGTATGGGGCGTATTTGAAAACGTGGCGCTGCATATAGTGCTGCACCACTTTTTTTTGCGCCCCTTAGTGCCCCCCAAACGCCACTATGTGTGCGTCATATTTAAAATACGGCGCACCATGGAGGTAGTTAGGGGACCAACGTCAGAATTTTTTACTTTAGTCCGGCGCTTTGCAGGATTAGCGTTAAAAACTTTGATGCTAATCCTGCAAAGTACCCAGAGGCCCTTTGTAACCAACGGAAGCCTCCTTTTAACGCCTGCTCAGAGCAGACGTTAAAAGTGCGGGAAACAAATGCTGCAAAGAAATCTGTCAGATTTCTTTGCGCCACCTTTTTTTGGCTCTCCCTAATGGGGGAATGCCACCTTTGCATACATTATGCCTGGCGCAGGCATAATGTAGCACAAAGGGATAGAAAGTGGTGCAATACATGCATTGCGCCACTTTGTAAATATGGCACGGCGTTTTTGGCCCTCTAACACCACATTATGGTAAAAAAAAAAAAATGACGCTAATGTGGCGTTAGTATGGCGCTAGGGGCTGTTAAATATGCCCCTATATTTTATGTGTATTGCGGAGTGGGTTAGTGAAGCCAGCCTTTACAAGTGCTTTAAAACACATGAATGTATGCGAAAGGGGCGCGATGGAGAGATGAGGGGCATATTTTCAGGGTGATAGTGAGTGAAACCGAGGGGGAGGTTATGGGGGGGGGGCGCTAAAATAAACTGTTCCACAGGGCGCCACCAGTCCTAAGGCCGGCCCTGGGTACTCGTCCCCCCTGCCCACCCTCCCCTCCATGCACCACAACCCATTCTGCACTGTTTGCCTTTCTTGACACATGAGTCTGGTGGAATGTAAAGGCACCTGAGCGAAACGCCATGGGCTGTGTCTGACATTTACACAGAAGGCTTGCGGTCGGTAAGCGCGCTCGCTGCCTGGGAGAGCGCGAGGCCAGGTGGTTTCACACATCCACACAGCCGGCACCTTGCGCGGCCCACCCAGTGGTGGCCTGGCCTTTTACCTCCCGCTCCCCTCTTGGAGAGAGCTTGGTTCTGCAAACCGGTAGGCCTGCCCCGTCCTCCCCCACAGGTGGTGGGAAAGCACAGCCTGGACTAGGCAGAATGTTCTGTTCTTTCAGGAGCAGCTCCTGGGCCCGGGCACCGCGCAGATTTACGTGCATGGCGATGCTCGGCGACAGCACGGTGAGCAGGGCACGGACGTTTACCCTGTATCAGTGCAGTTGTGTGTCTCCTCCTGATAAGGTTATCGCAGTGGCTGCAAGAGATATGGATCTCTAGCTACTAACTACTGGACCCCCGCCTGCGCACCTGGTCGCTCGGGTTTGTTTTTTGAAAATATTCTGACTGCACGGGCACTATTCTACCAAAAATGTGGACGTGATGATGCAGCTCTTACGTTTCTGCTCCCCAGAAACATTTCAAAACCGATGAGATCACTAAATTCCCTCAAACTGAATTTCAGCCACTTTCATATACCTTTAACCAACAACACAAGCGTCACCTACTCTGAAATCGCAGGTGCTTAAACCCCTCTCCAAAACAATGAACCTCAAACACTCATGAAATGTAACCGTTTATTTAAAATGTAAACCTTAATCCCCTCTCCAAAACGGGTTTTTTTCAACACTGTTTCAAAACAAAGACCCTGACAGAAATTTACTAAAAAATTATCCCCATCAACTCCAAACCATTGAACTGCAAATATTTAATAAAAAATACAACATCTCAAACTCTTTCCAAAAACCTCCTAAGGCAGCCCTCAACCTCAAAAACCCACAAGTGGACCTAGAGCACACCACTGTAATAAAATGTGAACCATGACCTTCAAGAACCAGTTCACTGACCGAAAGGGGCGCTGCTTTCTCAGAGGTATTATGTGAATCAAGACGAGCCAACCCCCCTCTGTTGGCTACCAGTTCACTCGAGGCTCAAACACTGCACCTGCTTGATTCCTAAAAAAATGTCCTCCATCACCCTTGGTCACTGGAAGCCCCATAGGAGTAAGTCTGACCATCTGCCTCAGTAGTGTCAGCTCACCATTACAGACCCACTCTCTAGCATAAAAACCTTTGAAGCCTCAAGAGGCCCACCGAGTGTCACAGAGCGTCTTTGCACTGCATCATGGGGAATCTGGGAAGATCTTCCACATTCTTTAGTGTAAGGTCTTAGTAGAACAAGAATTACCTTATACGGCTCTCAAAGCTTCGTGACTGTAAAGGCCTCGCTTTACCTAGTTCCATCTTCTGCTCAAGGTCTTCTCTTCTTATGTTGTTCTTACTAGAGTTTAAACCATCTCCATGGTAATAAATACTGTGTTGACTGTGAGCCACGAGCTAGAGACTGGAGTTCTTCTTTCCTAGAGCACAGTGTGATGTGGATTCATGTATCTACTGCTCGAACCTGGCTATAAAGCAACACTGGGCTGTACAACAGGGTAGGTGCGTGGTGGCAGAAAGTGACAGGGCAACGGAGACGCAATAAGAAGATTAGGATAGGATTGCACCAAAAAGAAGGAAAGGGTGGAGAGGCAAAGCTTAAAGGGAGTGTCTGGTGTGGGCAGAGAAGGTGTGTGAGTGGGTGCTGTGGGGTAGTTCTAGAGGGGAGTCAGACCTCATAGTGAGTGGGTGGGATTTCTCTGTTTCTGGTAGCCAGTCAATCTTGAGGTCTAGTGGCCAGGCCCGTGGTAATAAACGCTTTCCAAATAAATAGGAGGTTTGTCTTTCTTTCTCTATTGGGTTATCCATTGTTGCGCCTGTGGAGGAAAGTTATTTTTGTCTGTTCTTTATGGGGGCGGGTGGAGGGGCAGTGGCCATTACCAGGAATATGTTACATGACCTAATGCATCTTCTATCCTCACACTCTGCGTTAAGGTTCATCTCCTAAGAGCTGCACCCAGAAATGAACAATGGTTGCAAGCATCCAACATAATGCAGCATACCGACTTGGCAACCCTTCCTCACACTGTAATGAGCCAAGAACACATCAGTGTGTCTTCCGACTGTGCTTCAACACGTTTCCAATGTGTTGCAAATGTATGCTGGTCACCTGTTACAGAATATCTGAAAACACACTTAATCTGCATTCTTCCAAGCTCTAACCCAAAAGATTAAGGCTTTTTTTGTAAGTATGTTGGTGAAGATGCCTTTCCAAAAGGCCGCCTTGCATGTGGAGGCCCTGGTGATGGAACATGCAGTGCATATTTGTACTTAGCTCTACTCTGAGCTGTTCAAGCAAAATCCTTGGAAAATAAGCACTGATCTTAAAAAGATTGAGTGTATTGTTATTAGAAGCCACCAGCCACCACTGGCAGTATTGTGAAGTTGTCCCACAGTAAATTGACTTCACTCATGCTCTCAACTTTGATGCTACAGCAAGCTCAGCTAACATTGAAGAGGTCTCCAAGGTTGGCGCCCTACTCTCTGAAAGGTCATAATGTATTCATGTCCAACTACCGTCTGGCAAGTGCTAGAGCAGGTGTTTTAACTAGAAATTATTAATGAGTGTTTATGTAATTTGAATAATGAATTTTGTAGAAAATGAATAATGTAGAGAAAATTAATGCACACGTTTGAGAATGTGACCTCGAAGAATGGCCACCACAGTTCACAAAATGTACTAATTAATGATTAATACTTATGAAATATTGAAAATGTATTAGAATAATGTAGTAATATGTCATATTAAGGGTTATGAAGTATGTTCTAGCTTTATTAATTGTAGGCCTTAACTTAGCGAGTGTCTTGGCCTATTTTGCCAGGCCTCATGCAGAAGCTGTATTTCTTAGCGGATTAATAAAAATGCCGACAGAGTGAACTAAACTGTGAAATGTCCATTGTCTTGTTAAAAGTGCTTAATAGAAGCTTTCATGAGAACTGACTAGCAGGAGATGATGTTCCCGCTAGTGTAACAATTTGTGTGTAATGTGTGTGAGATGTACTTTGCCAGGACGAGAACAATGAAGACACTGACTGGAGCTGAAGATGCAATAATATTGTTACCTGACAAGCAGGATGATGAGGACATCGTAAAGTGGACCAATCACCTTCATGAGAAGAGTGCAATATTAGAATTCATAGATTTGGTATAGAAATATTATTGGGTAGAAGTATAAATGTACGATTAACTGACCAATAGGGAATTAGGGGATAGTTTAGGTGACTTTGATATAACAATGCGACAGAGGAGAATTACTCAGACAAGAGGCAGACTAGAGACTAGAGATTTTAAGAATTTGGAAGAGAAGAGACTTGAGAGGAGAGATTCGAGATTCATTCTGTCATTGGGCTCATACTCTTTGACTGAGAGCCTGATGCTTTGCTAATTGACTGATGACCTGAGGACAAAGACTGATGCTTGCTGATCTATACCGTGGATAGGTAGATATGACGAAATGTGACTGTTATGCATTTTATGCCTTTTCTTTCTAGGGACCAACTGCACTGTTTTGATAGATCCATATAGCTAGATGTTTTCTAAATTTGTGATCTAAATGGTTTTGCATGAAGCCCAATATGCTGATGCTAATCTGACGTTAGTTAAGGGTACTCACAATTGACGGATGAATTACAGAGACTAATGATTGATGAGTTATCTTGCTGAATTCTATGTATGTTCCAACTTTGTCAATACTGACTCTGCTATTGATTTGCACTGTAGCTCTAGAATGTGACGTGATTCAAGCTTTAATTAGATTGCATTTCTTTCATTGCTTTGGACAACCAGTGCTGTTTTTATATGTGTTTCATTTGATTTTGAGATTAATCTACATTACTTTGGTATTGTTAATATAAAGGAAATAAAGTTACTAAACTTCTACTAAAGGCGTGGTTATTCATGGCTGAAAGGTCATAGTGTGTGACAATTACTGACTCCATTGATTATTGATTTTATTGATTACTAATGATTATTGATTATCGTGTATTGATTATTATGTACCAGAGCTATGGTAAGAACTTCTTGATATGAGTCAAAAGGTTCATCAACCTATTCGCGTCCCCTTGTAAGTCTACTTAATAAGCGCTGACTCGCTAACACAATTCATAATATACTGAAGGAATTGGATATACATGCAGGCCTGGTCAACAAGCAAAATACATTCAAGAATGGTACATGACCATGCTAGATGAGGTGGTGAGATCACTACAGAGAAGTCCCTTATGATAGCAGACCTCCCGACCATCTAAGGTTGGAGCTATGCATGATTATTTTAGTCTCAAATTCCGGCAGACTTGGTTATGTGCATCCTCTGAAATAGGGGTGACCTGGTTTGGACCATCCACGTTTTATACATAAACTCCTTCTTTTTGCTTTTCCTTTCTTTGGGGACCAAAGCTATGCTGGAATGGTAAACATTCAGAGAAGCTGTTTGTGTTTTTTCTCGGACCTTGTGGATGTTTTTTGCTCAGGCAGGTCTTCACATCCTATAATGCCAGACAGTCCTTGTTGCTGAAGTCTTTCCCATGTCTCTTTGCTCCTCCACAAAATATGAGTCTACAGCAATCTGTGCTGGAATAGTGAGGAATACAGTCTGATTCTGGGTAAACAACCTTAACAACAGGGGCTGAGCCATGCGTGCCATTTCCCCGCAAGTGTAACAGCGCTTGCCTAAACCACGACTCTTCCATTCTCTGCATTAACCACACATATGCCTAAACCATGCATATGCGTGTTAACAGCAGAGAACACAGTGCAGTCTAGCTGTGTGGATGGGTGGAGAACAACAGAAGAAGAAGAATCAGGAGAGGTAAGTGGGGCTGGGTTTGGGGGGTATTTTTGGGGGGTAGGGCGGTTTTAGGGCTCAAGGCGGGTGGGAGGTTGGGGTAGTTTTTTTAAAAGGGGGCAGGAGTTTAGAGCTCAGGGCTAGGGTCGGGTTGGAGTAGTTTTAATGAGGAAGGGTAGTTTTTAGGAAGGGACCAGAGAATGGAGAAAGGAACAGGAAGGATTGGGAGGGGTAATTAGGGCTGGGACCAGGTTTGTAGGAGGTAGTTTTTAGGGGTGGGGCAGTTTTAGGGCTTAGGGTGGATGGGGGGTCGGGTATTTTTTTAAAAAAGGGGGCAGGGATTTAAAGCTTAGGGCGGGGGAGTCAGGGTAGTTTTAAGGACTGATGCCGGGTTTTAGGACTCAGGGCGGGTGGAAGGGGCAGTTTTCAGGGGGGTGGGGTCAATTTTAGGGGTGAGGGCGGGGGGCAGGGTAGTTTTTATGAAGGGGCAGGGTTTTAGGCCTCAGGGCGGGAAGGGGAACGGGTAGTTTTAAGGGCAGGGCGGGTTGGTTGTATGGCTCGGGGTGGGGGGGTCAGGGTCGTTTTAAGGGCAGGGTGGGGCCGGTTTTAGGGCTTAGGGTGGGGGCAGGGTAGTTTATGGGCAGGGCGGGGTCAGTTTTATGGCTCAGGGTTGGGGGAAGTGGCAGTTTTAGAGGCAGGAGGGGGAAAGGTGGGGCTGCAATTTACCAAGCATATTCCTTTACCAAATGTGTGGTAAAGGCATGTGTGGTAAAGACTAGGTCGTGGTTCCGACCCCGTTGTTTCGGCATGCGTGGTTCAGGCATGTGCGGTTGTGTCATACAACCCTGATTCTGTACTAAACCGCAAATATTGAGCCGGGTCCGTGCAGGCCATGTGGAATTGTGCTGCCTCTGTTCTGTGCAATTTGCTGGTTCCAGGACACATTCAGCAGCACCCACACTTTGTGTGCTTTTGCTTTCAGAATAGCAATCTTTCAGAGGGGAGGGAGGTCTCTTACTTTCAGTTCTAGGTGAGTCCAACATAAATGCCTTCCATAAAGGGCCATCAACACTTCTTTTCTTCATTTCTCACCTTGTATGGAAGCTAGCAAGTGCCTAACATCTTGAGGTCAGTGCCATTGAGAAAACAAAGATCCCTTCTCTTATTATGACGTCACAAGTGCTAAAGAAACTAGGGCCCTCATTACAACCCTGGCAGTCAAAGACCGCCAGGGTTGTTTTGGCGATCGTACCGCCAACAGGCTGGCGGTACAAATTGCCATATTTTGACCGCGGCGCCGGGACCAGCGGTTTCCTGCCATCGTTGTCCCGGCGGTTTCCCGCCATCGTTGTCCCGGCGGTTATAATCCACCAGGGCAGCGATGCTTGCAGCGCTGCCTTGGGGATTATGACTCCCCTTCCCGCCAGCCTGTCCATGGCAGTAGAGACCGCCATGGAAAGGCTGGTGGGAAGGAGAGTTGCGGCGCCCCTGGGGGCCCCTGCACTGCCTATGCACTTGGCATGAGCAATGCAGGGGCCCCCAGGCACAGCCCCACCCTGCTTTTCAGTGTCTGCACACCAGACAGTGAAAAGTGCGGCAGGTGCAGCTGCACCCGTCGCACGGCCGCAACACCACCGGCTCCATCAGGAGCCGGCTGCAATGTTACAGCCGACATCTCCGCTGGGCCGGCGGGCGGAAACTCTGTATCCGCCCGCCGGCCCAGCGTGGATGTTGTAATGCACCCGGTAGGTTTGCGGCCGCATAGGCGGCCACTTGGCGGTTCAACCTTGTAATGAGGGCCTATGATTTATAGGGAGATTTTTGTCTTTTCCAATATCTGTATGTAAGAGATGTGCATACACTGTAAGGCTGTCAGATGGATCTTTCTATTTGACTAATTACTTTAATAACCATCAACATAGCACATAGTAATAAGTGTTTATTACTGCCCAATTGAATCTTTTTAATAACCATATAAAAAAGCAAGATTGAGAAAAAACAGCAAGGTTCCTAAACTCATGCCTTGCAGTTTACATGCAGCTATTTAATGCTAGTTCATATCATACTAAAGTCCCCAGGCTTTATTGTAAGGATTGTAATTTGTATCCTGTAGACGACACAAGGATTTGTGCAACAAAAGCAGTAATCCACAGACCTGTCTACATGAAATACAAATCTGTGACCTGCCTGTTACACTATGTGCTTTGCACCAGGAACATTACCCTGTATGCTACATAATGATGAGTCAAACCAAGACTTGGCTGCAGGCAGATCTCTCCAGCAAGAGAAGTAACCTCCAGAGTTGTTTTGTACTATTATAACCTGGAATTTGCTGGGTACACAAAGGTCTCTGCAGCAAGACCCTTAAAGCCCTAAGATATTTAAAAAATGTGCTCTGTTTGTGAAGAAGTCAGAAAGGATGTTACTTCATATTTTTGTCCTTGTTTCTGAGTTCTTTGGTGGCAGAGTTTAAAAAAAATGAATGTACAAATTGATTGTCAGAACCCGTTCCTCATGACTGTGCATTCCAGAATCTCACCCTGGCAGCTGCTATAACATTTGATTCCCAAATTAGAGTATCAGGCTAGCAAGCCAAAATCAATCACTACCTCTTCCATCAAGACAAAGGAGATAAGACACTTTAAACCCTTGAGCATTGTATTTCGGTATTTTATGGTACCTGATGTGTCCCCCAAAGTCACACACTCACATTGTCACAGGATTGTAGATTGTCAGGCCTTGTTTTACCCAAATCCATTATTGAAGTACAGAAGATCCAGATGTTCTTCAGGTTGGAAAACATTTTTGTTGGCAGGAAGCGGTTAACATGGGAGGAGGTAGCTTTAAGCCTTGAGGAAGAAGCCCGATGGTTAATTGGTTAGCTTTATGCAGATAATTAATTTTTTAACTGTAAACTATCGGGTGATGAGTAAAGAGACACGCTGTGATTCACCTCCTAGCAAAAGCACATTGCCTTGAGTGGGCAATTGGCATCAGGCACTGCGTAAAAATACAGTGTCTAATTTGGTCCCCAAATTTTTGGACAGGCTTTGTGGAGTAACCGGTTGTAAAATAACTAGTGGACAACAACAATGTATTTTTAAGATGGGGCATAAATCATTGAGAGCTGTGAACTTCAAAAGGATGGCTTTTATGCAGGGGCGGTTTCTCCATTAGGGCTCAGGGACTGCACCCCAATGAAATTCCTACACATTCCTGCACAGATATTAATTAGATCAATTCATTTAGAGATATTATTGTATCACTAAATAAGTTGATGTATTTAAGTCTGGGCTGTGTGTCCCAGGCTAACCTGCCCCACCTCGCTTTGAAGCAGGAGACGGAAGCCAGGCAGTAAATCAAAGTTCTGCAGTGTGATGCACGACACAGGGGTTACCGTTCTAAAGCCCTTCATTGCCATTTTAGTCTATGGTGGTATCCACTATAGGCCAGTGATGCTTTGGTTTTGGGCGTTGGTGTCTCCATCCCTGAGTGAGGGCAGATGTCCATCATTCATAGGCATAGATCCCACCCTCTGCCCGTTCATCACGCGTAGTAATGGATGCAAACGTGTGCCACTTGGTTCCTTGTCCTTGGTAATGATAAGTGTTATAATGCTAATCTTGTATTATGTATATTGTGCTTAGACCCCAGGACCAGCTCACCTCCCCACTGTGACACCTTGGGCCCTGGCTGTATGTCGCTGGCCCCATTAGAAATAGAACTGCTGTATTTGCTCCCCTGTGAAATTGATCCAAAAAACGAGTGGCGTTTTGTTCCCTTGCAAAGTTGATTCAAATTTCCGAGTCAATCACAAAGGGAGAAATATGTGCTTATAGTAAAGACAGTTATCTGCTGTATGGTGATAAAACTGGTCGTATCTTCATACCCTTAACATTAATGCCAAAAACATGGATTGCTTTACAAACAATTAATGTAAAAAACGTCAAGGCAATGTATATCAGCAATTTAGTTCCTCTCTTATTTCACATGTTTTACCTAATCTTGCATTCCCCAAGAGTGTTAGCTATTTTATTGTGTTGTATTTATGTACATTTTTCTGTGCATCTTATTACTCTTGCGTAGTGCATACTTTGAGGCGTGCCAGGTGTTTATTAGGGGCTTTGATTGAGAGCTCTGACAATGAGGCTGATGCCAAAGCAGAGTTACAAAATAAAAGGAAATAAATTGCTTAATTGTGACTGAATGCAGAGTAGGAAGTGCATTCGGGGATGAGTGAAAAGAGGGTGCTGAGGACGAAAAAAAGAGGCAGTTGAAAATGTGCAGATAAAAAAGGTATACAAATCTAACATAAAGTACACATAGCTGAAGGCCAAAATACCTTCCACAAGGGTCAATACCATTTAATTCACAGACTCACAATTTCAGAATTGAAACATTGCCAAAGTTAATTATTCACAAAAAGTCATTGTTGTTGCTCATTTATCTTAAACAGCTAACAACCATTGACAGGTTTTAGGTGTATGTCAGTTGCTGTGTTAAATATCTGGACCCACCCTGGACCCCTTGTTTGCCCACTTCGCTTGCTACACAAAAATTAAGCCCAACTTTTACGCCTCAGCACTTTCAAATGTCACCAGCCGCCACTGGTTTTATGTACGGATGGTTGGCATGTTCAAACCCCATACCTGGCACAAGATGGTGGATACAATACTTAGTCAATGTTTTTGATGGAGGTCCAATATTTCGGGGTACTGGCCTCATGTTTTTACCAAGTTTGGAGCATGGTATTTCGAAAATTAAGCAAATGTATCCAATTTACAGCATTGCCTGAGACCATGTTAGCTCTGTTTGGCTCATCCCACACTGCCGGCCAAGCCAAGAAAAGTGTGCAATATTTGGGGTTATTACTATTTGGAGTTGTTCGCAGCTTAATATTGCAAAAATGGAGAACAGCTGATATTCCTTCTATTGATAAATGGCGTGGGAAAATGACGAGGACTAAAGTATTTGAGGAAGCCTATGCACGGCCGATAGGGTGCCCCCGAGATTTCTATCAGTGTGGGCAACATTTAAATTGTATAATCATAATAACCATAATGTATCCCCTTAATCCAGGAACGCTGCTTGCACTTAGATTAGTATTTGCACTTTCTTCAGGGATATTTGTTATGGCTGAGTCCTTATTTGAAAATCTGGAATATTGATTAAGCTTCTATATAATGAAAGCAATAGGCACTCCTGACCTATATGTGGGACTTACCCAATCTATTGGTTGCTTTTATCTGAGGCCTAAACTGGTAATTTTTAATGACATATAAGCTGTTGCACAATGTTTTGTACTATCTATTCTACACTTTATTTAGGCTGCATTGAATTCATAGGTTTGGTTATCACTATGATGCGCTTTGGGCAATTTAGCACATAGGCACTTTTAGCAAAGCAGGTGCTCAATGATATGCATTAATACGTATGTAGGTGTTTCATGTAACTAGGGGTTAGGTTACTTTGCTGTCTGTGTATATGCTTCATATTATGCATATAGGGTGGCCGTTATCGTTCCCTTATTGTATTTAATTGAATGAATTTCTTTTGGCTGTTACGTAATTCTTTGTGTCTTATACATGCTGCTCAATAAAAAGAAACCAAAAAAGACAAGGGAGTCTGCTTAGTGAAAGAGCCGGTTGGAGGGGAGGGAACCACCCTCTCCACACTAGATGGTTTGGAAAAAGGGCAATAGGAAAGCATGGGAAGGGATGAGTTAGACATCATTGTGTTTGCCGTTTTGAGAAATTCAATGTCTTTCTGCACTGCTGACCCTACCTCCCACCCTGCTATATATTAAAGTGCTTCGGGGGACAGGTTGGGCACCTATTGGTTTGTAGGATGGGTAGGATGCTACAAAGAAAAAATGGTCAACTAGCTCAAAGGAAGAGTGTGTCTTAAAGAGAAAGTGAAAGATAGGTTTCAATGAGGAGAGAGAGTAGAAAATGTGAACTGTTTCATAGTCCTGGACCTGGTGGTAGCAGGACCATCAAAAAAGGGTAAGTGACACAGAGGAGGCAGTATGGTTAAGAGC
This sequence comes from Pleurodeles waltl, assembly GCF_031143425.1. NCBI lineage: Eukaryota > Metazoa > Chordata > Amphibia > Caudata > Salamandridae > Pleurodeles > Pleurodeles waltl. The sequence continues at coordinate 587,606,543 of NC_090445.1, forward strand.
ATGAAGTAGGGCGCCATTGTGTAGAGTAGAGTGGAATTGTATTGTGTGGACTGACATTGTGTGTAGTGGAATAGTGACATTGCGTGGCATGGAGTGGCATTGTGTGGAGTTGAAGGGAGTGGAATTATGAGGCATTGTGTGGACTGTAGTAGAGGTGCATTGTGTGGCATGGAATGGCATTGTGTGATGTGGAGTGGCATTGAATAGAGTGGGGTGACGTGGCAGTTTGCCATTATGTGTGGAGGTTGAGGGAAGGAATATTGGATGGAGTTGAATGGAATTGTGTGGCGTGGAATGGATTTGTGTGGGCTCATGGGAAGTTGAATTGTGTGGAGTGACTTGAAATTATGTGGCATTGTGTTGCATGGAGAGGAATTGTGTGGCATGGAGAGGAATCACGTAGAGTGGAAATGTGTGGAGTGGTATTGTATGGTGTGGGGTAGAGTGGAACTGTGTAGCATTGTGTGGTGTGAAGTGGCATTGTGTAGAGCAGCAGTTCCCAACCTGTTGTTCATGGGTCCCCAGGGTCTGTGACACATTCCCAGGGGGTCCTCAGGCCTGGGCCGGCAGGAAGGCACTTCCAGCTGGGGCCTCTACAGAATCACGTGCATGTGTTTATATTTATTACTTCATTTGTGCAGCAGCTTTAAAAGCACTACAAAGTTCCTTGTATATCCAGCAGCTTTCTGGCAAAAATAAAAACATCAAGATAACCCTGGTGATTAATATACCTGCTGGAGAGAAATTGGAGTTTTGTCTAGCCACAGTTGTGACTCATCTAAGGTAGCGCATATGGTGAATATGCCTGCTGCAAAGAAGGTGTCATGCAAAGAAAAGTATTTTATGTGCATAGTACAGTTAGTTACTGGGATTCTTCTGTTACTGTGCAGTTCATAAGTAACATTCATAATCTAGCACGGTGAGCTATGAACTGCCAACAAAGAACTGCATGGAACAAATTAGAAAGTTATGTTTTTTGCCCAGTCTTTCATTATCCCTATGCTACTAAAAAAAGGTTTGCCTGCATAGGAATACATTATTGTTAAAGTCAATGCTTGCCACTGTGTTATGTTCTGAATCTCGAGTCTGTGCTTCTCCAAAATGCCTACCAGTGCGGATGACATGTGAATCCTACACCTTGTAGTTCCCTGTAAAGTGCTCCAATACCCTACACTGGTATGGGAAGTGCTATAAAAAAAAATGAAATACATGTGTCACAGATCCTATGGAGAGATGAGAGGCCCTTTTGGTTTTACTTCCTTTCCCTGCCACATATTATATGAAAAGGCTTTCTCAGATCTTATGTACCTGAAAAACTAAAAACAAAAATCGCTTGGGAAATGTAGAATCTGACCTGAGGATTCAGCTTTCCTAAATAAAACTAAATATTGAGAAGTTAGTCGCCAAGATGCAGCACCAACCTTCCCATAAAGTTTATTTGCACACTTTTCAATATAAAATAATTATGGCTCTCATTATAACCCTGGCGGTCAGTGACCGCCAGGGCTATAGTGGCGCTAGTACCGCCAACAGGCTGGCTGTACTAGTCACCATATTATAACTGCAGCGGATTCGCTACGGTAACACCGCTGGGACCGGTGGTATACCGCCATGGTGGTCCCATCGGTCGTAATCTGCAAGGGCTGCGCTGCCCTGGGGATTTTGACTCCCCTTACCGCCAGCCGGTCCATCGCGGGAGACACCGCCATGGAAAGGCTGGCGGTAAGGGGACTTGGGGTGCCCCTGGGGGCCCCTGAACTGCCCATGCACTTGGCATGGGCAGTTCAGGGCCCCCCAGGCATAGCCCAGTCGCGTATTTCACTGCCCGAATTGCGGGCAGTAAAATGTGCGAAGGGTGCTATGCACCCGCTGCACATCAGCATTGCCACCAGCTCTATTACGAGCCGGCAGCAAAGTTGATGTGACTTTTCCGCTGGCCCCGCGGAAAAGTCATAATAGGGAGCCAGACATACCGCCGGCACTGGCGGTATTCTGGCTCCCGCAGCCTCGGTGTTCTTTTGCAAAGACCGTCGAGGTTGTAATGAGGGCCTATATCTTAAGTAATTTGAGTATTTGTTTGCTATGTACTTGTTTGTGTATTTTTTGCAAATTACTGTTTTAATAGTTGAAATTTAAATCGGACAAATTGCTTGGGTGTCCCCGACTTCCAGTAGTGATTCAATGGGGGTCTTCAGGAGTCAACAGGTTTGGAACCACTGGTGTAGAGTGCAGTGAAATGGTGTGGAGAAGAATTATGTGTCCTAGGCAGGAGTGAAGTGGAGATGTGTGGCATTGTGTGGAGTGGAGTAAAATTGTGTGTCATTATGTTCCATGAATTGAAGAGGAATTGTATAGCATTGTGAGACACGGACTGTAATTGTGCGCCGTTGGGTAGAGTGGATTGGACTTGTGTGTATTGGAATTGTTTCATTATGTGACATGGATTGGGGTGCAATTGTGTGGCATTGTGTGGTGTGGGGTGGGCATGTGTGGCATATGATGAATAGGAGTCAATTGGAGTGGAGTGGCATTGTATGGCATGAAGTGAAATTGTCTCACAATGTGTGTAGTGGGACAGAGTAGAATTGTGTGGCCTGGAGTGGAATTGTGTGGCATTGAGTGGAGTGCAACTGTGTGGTATGGAGTATACTTATGTGTCATTGTCTTTGTGGTGGGAGTGGAATTGTGTTGAAATTGGGTGGAGTGGAATGCAGTGTACAAGAGTGGAATTGTATGGCGTGGAATGTAGTGGAATTATATGAAGTGGAATTGTGTGGAGTGAAGTAGAACTCTCTGGCATTGCATAGTGTGGAGTGGAATTGAGTGACATTGTGTGGATTGGGATTGTGTGACTATGTGTGGAGTGGAATTGAGTGTCATGGATTGATAATGTGCGGCACAGTGTGGAGTGGAATGGATTGCCATGGCATTGCGTGGGGCAGAGTGAAATAGTATAGCATTGTGTGGAATGCAGTTGTTTGGCATTGTGTGTCATGGAGTGTAATTATGTTGCATTGTGTGGAGTGGAATCGTGAGGCATGGAGTGGAATTATTTGGCATTGTGAGAAGAGCTGTGGAGTAGAATTGTTTGTCATTGAGTGGAATGGATTGGAATTGTGTGTCATCATGTGGAAGTGTGTGGCATTGAGTGGAATTGTGTTGCATGGAATGTAGTGGATCCGAGTGCAGTGGGGTGGCATTGCGTGGCATGGAGTGGAGCTGAATTGTGTGGCATGGAATGGAGTTGTTTTAAATGTAGTAGAGAGGCACTATGTGGTGTAGAGTAAAATTCGATGACATTGTGTGTAGTGGAGCTGAATTGTGTGGCATTGCGTGCCATGGAGAGGAATTGTGTTACACTGTGTGGACAAGAATGCAACTGTGTGATATTGTGTGGTGTGGATTGTAAGTATGTGGTATTGTGTGGCATGGATTTGAATCATGTGGTGTGGAATTGTGTGGCACTGTGTGGAGTGCAGTGGAGTGGAATTGTGATGAATGTGGTGGAACTGTCTGATGTGGAGTGGAACTGTGTGGTGTGGATTGGAACTTAGCAGAGTGGAATTGTGTGACAGAGAGGAGCGTGGAAATGTGTGGCATTGTGTGGAGATTAACTGTGTAGCATAGAGTGGAGTAGAACTCTGCCAATGTGTAGGGTGGAGTGAAATTGTGTTAAGTGGAACAATGTATCATTGTGTGATATGCAGTGTAGTGGAACTATATACTAATATGTGGCGTAGAGTGGAATTGTGTAACATTATGTGGCATGGAGTAGAATTATGTAGCATTGTGTGGCGTGGCACTGTGGTGTGTGGTGTGGAGTGAAAGTGTCTGACATTGTGTATACTGGAGTGCCGCTGCATTGTGTGCTATGGAGTCGAGTTGTTTGGAGTACCACTGTATGGCACTGTGTGGGGGGGAGTGGAATTGTGTGCCACTGTGTGGACTGCAGCTGATTAGAATTCTGTGGCACAGATATTGGATCGACATTTTGTGTTATTGTGTGGAATGGAGTGCAATTGTGTGTCATTGTGTGGAGTAGAATGTTATTAAACGGCATGGCCTGGAGTGGAACCATTTGGTGTAGAGGAGTAAAGTGTAGCTTTGTTGAGTGTAGTGAAGTGGAATTGTGTGACGTGGAGTGGAACAGGGTACAATGGAATGGAATTGTGTGGCAGCATGTGGTGTGGAGTGGAAATGTGTGGATTGGAATTGTGTGATGTGGAGTGGAAATGTGTGGCATTGTGTGGAGTGGAATTGTGTAGCGTAGAGTGGAAATCTGTGTCGTATGGCATGGATGGAAATTGTGGGGTCTTGTGTGTATTGGATTTCTGTGCAGTAGAGTGGAGTTGTGTGGCACTAAATGGAGTACAATTGTATGGGCTGGAATTGTATGCCATTATGTAGCATGGCATGGAGTGGAGTGGAACTGTGTGGCATTGTTTTTCTTTGAGTGGAATAGGGTGGCATAGATTGATATTGTATGGGGTGCGGTGAAATGGATTGGAGTGGAGTGCCGTTGAGTTGAGTGACATTGTATGGCATTTTGTGTAATAGAGTGGAGCTAAATTGTGTGGCATGGAGAAGAATTATGTGGCATTGTATATAATGGAGTGCAACTGTGTGGAGTGTAATTCTGTGTGAAGTGGAGTTGAATTGTGTGGTGTAGAAAGGAATTGTGTGGTGCAGAGTGGATTGGAACTGTGTGGCATTGTGTAGCATGGAGTGAAGTTGTGTGGCATTTTGTGGATTGGAATTGTGTGGAGTGGATTTGTGTGTCATTATTTGGCATGGAGTGGAAGTGTACTGCATTGTGGGTGTGGAATGGAATCGTGTTGCATTTGTGGGTCATGGAGTAGAATTGAGTGTCGTGGAATTGTGTGGATTGGAGTGGGGTGGCATTGTGTGGAGCAGAGCGAAATTGTTTTTGTGGTATTGCGTGGTGTGGAGTAGAATTGTGTGCTATTTTGTACAGTGGAGTGCAATTGTGTGGCTTTGTGTTGTGTGGAGTGTAATTATGTGGCATTGTGTGGCATGGAGTGAATTATTCATCATGGAGTGGATATGTGTGATGTGGATTGGAATTGTGTGGCAATATGTGGTGTGAAGTGGAATTGTGAGGTACTGTGTGTAGTGTAGTGAAATTGTGTGGTATGGAGTGGATTGGAGTATAGCAAAATAGAGTGGCATTGTGTGGAATGGAATTGTATGGCATTTTGTGGATTGCAGTTGAATTGTGGGGCATAAGAGACAAAGATGGGCGACAGAGGCACTACTTGGCAACATACCTACTATATTCCTATAAAAGCATATATCACAAGAATATATCACAAGCACAGCTCCCATGGATAAAGGCATCTGTGCAGATGTGCCTCAAAAGCCTGCAAGTCTATCTCTAGTAACTGCAGCTGGAGCTCATATGAAAAGTGGCGCCAGCTGGTCCAGTCACTGCCACCGCCCCGTTCACCAGGCTATACCCTCAGGAGCAGATGGAGCGTCGTGACAGAAGGGGTTCTCCTAAAATATCTGAACCACATACCCAGAGTTCCCTGTCAGCGCCTTGAAGTGGCCACAAAAACTATGATAAAGTACGTGAGTGAGTGCAAGTGATTGAGGAATCATGTGTAGTGCATAATGTTTGCTGATGGTAGGCTTCCACTCTCATTTTGTAACCTGCATTATTAGGTTGAGCGTGCAACCGCTCTGACGTCTTGTAATCTATCTGTGGGCTTTTAACCACGCCCACCGCATGCCCATCATCATCACTTGTTCATGAGCTTGCCTTTCAAAAATCCTTTATCATCATTGGTAAATGTTTGTTTGTCCCTTCTGGGGGCGATTTTGTTACTGTCTTGGCCATCGACACGTTACATGGATAATTGCCTGTTTGCCAATACGTTTGACTGCGAACGAACTTCTGTTTCCTTTTGTGTCTCTCCTTTGCGCTCACGGCGGCCGTGGTGCTTTGAATTGGCTCTTTTATGTCAACTATTTTACTTTTCATTTTCAATTTATGTGGCAAGAAAAGTCCAGTTACGAATTTACAACACTAATAGCTCTAACTCGAGAAAACATGACCCATTGTATTACAAATTCTTGTTTTTTCATCGTCACACTTTGAACCACAGAAAATGAGTGGAACTATGTGCCATTGTTTAGTGTGGAGTTGGATCATGTGGTCTTCTGTAAATTGGATTTGTGTGCAGTAGAATGAAATCGTGTGGCATTGAGTGGAGTAGAATTATGTGGAGTGAAATTGTGTGTCATTATGTGGCATGGAATGGAGTGGAGCCTCACAGGCGACGTCTTTTCAACTGACTTTCTGCTTTAAGGGAACTAAAATCTATGGACTACTAAATTAGGAGCAGATGCATGTTTAAACAGTTGCACATTTGTGTAGGATGGTCCCCATACAGCCCCCACACAGCCTTGCTGTTTAACGAATCTGGTCCTGCTACGTGATGGCGCCAGGTTGCTGAGCTGGCAGCTGTTGATAGCCAAGAATTGAGTTCAGTAGCCCCAGCCCTAATGGCACGCAACTGTAGTAGAGCATTCTATGTAAGCCAGGCTCACAAAAGTATTGGTGGGGCCCTGGTCACATGACACAGTTTTGAATATAAATTGAGAAGAATTTCAAGGAGGACGAGAGTAAGGCAAATATTACACATTTTAAGGTAGACTAATGCCTTTATTTTTATGGCCACATTTCTGCCCCTGCCCCTTCTGCTCAACATTTGTAGCTTATAGAAGTGATTTTTTAAAGTGATGGGACGTATTACTTGACTCCATTTCCAGAAAGAAAGACAGTTTTTACCTAGGAGAACCTGAGGGGAGAACGTCATTTTTTATATATAAAAAGTGAGGTAAAATGGTGCATTTTAAAGCACAATTTTCACATGGATTTGCTAAAATACAATCGGCTCTGAAAGGTTACTTATGAAATGTTACAGTACTTTCATAATGTGTCAAGGAGGACGGAATCTCCGCAAGGGTTGACCTCATGTTTTTCAAAATGTGACGTAGGTTCCCTTGTGGCATGAAGTACCTCTGTTATGCCCAGGCCAGAATTTTGCGACAGGTGACCCCCATATAGCAGGAATTACCTCCAGTGTACCAGGGCCTGGAATGTAGCATGTGTAACAGTTGGTATGCTGTGGCTAACAGCCCCCACACCCACGTATGCCAATAATTATATCCAGTATGCCAGGGAAATAGTATATATTCAATCATACTGCACACACACATTCACTCTCAGATATACTCACTCTCTCGCATTATCAGATAAATTCACTCAAACACACTCGCTCACATTCCCTTTTTATGAATCCACTCGCAGAGTAAAATTGTGGCAACAAAGCCACCCAAATCTACTCTGCGGGCCAACCAGAGGAAAAGCAAATTTCAGGCAGCTCCTCTGTGTCATGTGATTCTCGCTGGTTAGCAAAAGACGAGCCATAAAGAAATGCGTGTACTGCGAAATCACCCACACTGCCTATAAAACCGGGTTGTTTGACGGTGGTGCTTTCTCTACATTCCTCCATGCCTTCATTTATCCGTGGCATGCAGAAGTGGACTCGCAGTCACTGGCGGCTGGTGATGTTTGTGAGTGGTGGGGCTGGGCTTGGCAGCGGGGGGGTGGAATGGGCGTGCACATGTTTTCTGGAGGTTATTGGCAATTTTAAATATGTATTAAATATGTATTGGTTTAAAGAAGAAATAAACCTGTCTCCAAGATGTATGGGTTTACCCATTTATATATAAAAAATATTATCTGACATCCATGCCCCATCACAAAATCTTACTAGTAGTCGTAGATAAGTCAACATGTGCCAACATACACAAACAAACATTATTATATCATTATCATCATTTATCAATCATAAATGAGCCAACATTCAGACAACTTTGAAAATGTAAGTGCACCTTTATAGCATTTGCATCATTGCAGATTGTGATTAGACTCAGATTCTGCTAAACAAACACACTTGATCAACATAAAGTGGTGCCACCTTTATATAACTGTTTGAACTATGAACTTTTTTACTTTGGCATTGAGCAATCAAGTTGGATGTAACACGTCATGTGTAGCTCTAAAGCTTTTCACTGGTGTCAAATAATCTACTAGGCTCTTAAGTGGAAAAGGATATTAAGCCAGATCGATTCAGTAAGGAAGTCCATCATTATAAAGCAAGAAATAGTATCAACAAATTCACACATTATCAGTCCATGTGGTACTCATAGCTCTAGATATGGTAAAAATAAAAAAAAACTATGTCCAGGATTTTACAGGCTTCTAACAGCACAGCAAATGTTACAGTTTATGATTTTGCAATTTGGAAAAAAGCAAACAACTAATGCTTCATCTGCTGGCTAGCCATCAGAAAATCCAAGAAAAGGCCGCTTGTGGAGCTCAGGCCCCCCATTGCCTGGTAAAATACTTTTAAAGTGGCTTTTTATTTCAACTGCACTTTGGATGCCCAACTACATTGTGACATATTCTCCGTCTCCTTTTTCAACTTATAAAGTGTTTACGTGCCATTGTAGCATTGTAACTGGCTTGCCTGCGATTTCAGAGCATCAGGGCATGGTTAGCTGTGATTTATTCTTGTCTCCTTTAAACATAATAACAATAAAATGCATGTTTCAACTAAAAGGCTTTTGCTAAAAAAAGACTGGTAAAATGGCCACAAGTTTTTAAAATTAAACTTTTTTTAAGCATTGGCAGCAACATTTATGTGGCGGCATAGTTTTAGTTTTCTTTTGTGGCACATTCTTACATTAAAAATACAAATACAAAAGAAGTTAAACACTGCACTGGCCTGCCAATGCTTGTTCATTTTAGATTTCGTCTGATTCTGAAATGATGGCTATTCAGAGAATTGGGACGATTTGGCTGATTCTTGGTTGACAGAATTCAAGCAGGGAGAATAAGTGTTGCACAATTCTACCCTGTTTTACTCTGCAAATAATTTAAGTTGTTCATTTACAAAACTTTTTGTGGACCTAAATGGAAATTCTGCGTGCAAAATGTGGAATTTGTGGGTGTAATCTGCAGACATTGATATACAAAATTAGGATTTGTGGATTTTTACACCTAGAAATTTTATTTCTAACTTTACACAAAACGACTGATTTTCTGCAACTAGAAAATTAAATTAGGACTAGAGTGAAGTCAAGCCATTTACAGTATTCAGATACTACTGGGTCCTCACTGAATTACAAAGAACCTACTAATTAGTCTTTGGCTTCTGTCATGATATTGTGTCGGTCTAGTGGCCCTGGAAATGCATCATGCGGACTAGGATGTGGGGAGCACTCCTGAGGGTCGCTCCGCATGGCAATGTGCCACTGTGTGTGCATGTGTATTATTGGGCACGAAGGCCTGTCTTGAAGAAGCGCACTGCATGGTGCACAACGTGTTACACTGGTGACAAGGAGGTTTTGCCTGTGCATGCAGCCGCTCACTGGCAGAAGTGTTGCAGGAACCTATCGGTTTTCTCCCTGCAGTCCCCCTTACCCGAGATGTGTTGGTGCATCGCCTGGCAGCTCGGTGCTGGTACCTGTTCCTCCTGTAGGCTTAGCTGGTGACTTTGCCCCCTGACGGCAGCTGCATCCAGACCTCTGCCTACTGCTTTCTTCCCTGAGGTTTCCCCGCGGCTGGCTGCCACGCCCGACGATGGCATTGCCCATGTGCCTGCTCTGAGGCCCAACGGAGGCGCGCAAGGACTCCCAATCACTGCTCCGCTATTCAGAGACATCCTGACTCTGCCAGTAGGAGTGCCAAGCAGACTGTGCTGCCTCAACACGTTGACTTGAGCTGCCGGCAGCTAAGCTAAGCAGGAAATTGTGGCATTGGTGCGACCCTGTGCAGTGCAACTCACCAGGCCAGGAACATAAAAGTGTTAAATTAAGGGAAGACGTACATAAAAAAAACAAAAAGGGACATAACCTAAGGAAGGGTATTATTTTACACACAGTAGGAGCTGAGGCCTAACGGCTAGAGTTGTCAGATTTGGTCGGAACACGGAAACCAGGATCAATCCACAGCCTCCACTCAATATCCTGTGATTCTCTGAAAATAACGTAATTCCCCCAGTGTCATACACGAATTACGCTGTATAAAACTGCAAAAGTCGCCATAATATTAGTAGCCTAAAATTCTGTCCCTACCTCCATTCAGTCAATCCACCAAACGTTTGATGTTGGTCTTCCTGCCTGCCACACCCTTTCCCAGCTCTTCAGAGTTTGAGGTCCCACCCACGCCCTGTGGCAAGTTGGGAAGGGGTGGGGTGATGTTCTCCACTCCCTGACTGACATGGAGGCTAAGCGCTTCAGGGCTTGAATGAAAAACGCCCGGGGCTAACTTGGCATCCGCGTCATCAGGGGGTGGAGACTAGGCCTTGATGCTGGGTATTTGCTGAGCTGATGACCTCACAGGCCTCAGGGCTGTGAGAGTGTCAGCCCGGCAAATAGACTCACTTTGGGCCTGCCTACAGGAGCAGTTAAAGTGATCATGTGACGTTGCGTCACTTCACTTGTCGACTCGAGCAACATAATGCTGGTGTTAGTGAGTGGGGGAGATAGTTATTATTTTTTAATTTACAAAAAAAAAAAAATGATCGCATTGCTTTTTAAAGGGGGTGAAGCCCCAACGCCCATGTACAGAAACCGCCACTGCTCGCAGCCCTGTCCCCAAGCGCTGAAACAAGCGTTTGCAATGCAATGGGTCTCGCCTTTGCTCTAGTTAGAGCTATAAGGGGTGTAAAATTCTAAATGGAACTCTCTTGCCACACAAACTGAAAATAAAAAGTAAAACAGTTGGCATAAGAAAGACGATTCAAAGTGCCGTCGTGAGCGCGAAGAGAGAGACAAAAGGAAAAAGAAGTTCACTTGCAGTCAAAGTTATCAGCAAAAGTGCAATTATCCATGTAACAGGGTCTATGCCAAGGCGTTAACAAAAGCGCCCCAAGGAGGGACAACCAAAAAGCAGTTGCCAACAAAAACAAAGGATTTTTTTAAAGGAAAGCACAAGGATGAGTGGAAGTGATGGGCGTGCGGTGGGCGTGGTTAAAAGCCCAGATGAGATACACACCAACACGTCGCAACAGCAGCGCTTGAGTGCTGTTGTGCTCGACCTAAAAAACATGCACTTCTGCTGCCTCAGCCCTGTCTCTTGAGTTAGTGAAGCTTGGTAAAACATTACTAAAATACACCTCGCAAAAATCAAACAAAATGGGATTGTTAATGTTGGGCTTCATCCACTTCCAGAATGAAATAGTGCACTTCTTTCAAATACAGGAACAGAGATTACTATTTGATTAAAGTCAGTCCTGAGCTTTAAACCAATCAATCAATCAGTGTATTTGTAAAGCACACTACCACCCGTGAGGGTCTCAAGGCGCTGAGGGGTGGGGGTGTGCTGCTACTGCTCAAATAACCAGCAATCCTTTTCATGCTAGGATTTATAATCTCCAGTACAGTGTTAAAAACAAAGACAAGCCCCATATAGAAGCATCTTGGGGCCTGAAAACTCATGAGTGGATGACATTGTCATATGTGATAATAACCCACTTAGAAACTATGTAAAAAGTTTTTTTTAAATCAAGTCGCCAATTGTGAATTTTGCTGTTTATTTTTGGAATAAATAAAAATGTTAGACTCCCATTGCTAATGGGCAAACATTCACACTCCTCTAAAACAATGGCGCTTGCTAGAAACGTTTATGCAGAACACAATGAGGGGCCACTTGGAGTGTGGGGCCTGTGTCTCTGCACCACCTTCCATCACACCCTCTTAATCACTCCCCCTAGCAGCAGCAGCACCCGAAACTATCTAAATGTATAAGCTCATAATAAGGCCTCTCTTGTCAAATCTGTTCTGCTCAGGCTAGGTGGGCTTTTATGAACACCTCACAACAAATATTTCTGGCATTCAAGCCCAAGTGTGCCACAGAATTTAGCACCTGTGTTGTGGACCATTCCATGCTCATGCAGCAGTTTTATACAATAACATCCCCTTCCCTCTGAGATCTGAAACAAAACTCATGGGCTTTCTCAAGTCTCTTAAAACGTGCCTTGTCTCCAATAACCTATTGGCAAGGGGATTCTCTCCAGGCTAATCTTCACAGTTTTCAAACTTTTGATGGCATGTTGCAATATATATTAGAACATTGGAATGCCGGGGGCTCCATTGAAAACATTGGAGTGCTGCGGGCTTTTACTGGCCGGTAAAAGCCCGCAGCGTCAACATTCCAATGTTCGCTTTGTTCACAGCAACAGCTGTGAACAAAGCCTCACGAAGCCTGAGGGGATTTTAATCCCCTCGGGCTCCGTGAGCAATTTGTTTTTTTAAATAGAACATTCTGCCTTGAGTGGCAGAATGTTCTAATAGCCTTAGAACCCGCCGTAGCGGGCTCTACCGGCTATTAAAGGCCCTTTCCCTTGTTAAATGCCCTCGCCTTCGGCTCGGGCATTTAACGCGGGGAGCGGGCCTTTAATAACCGGTAGAGCCCGCTACGGCGGGTTATAAGGCTATAGGAGTGTTTTTCTAACACAGTTAAATGCCCACTGTGCAAAGGTGTTTAGGCCTCGTGGATGTGAGGGGCCCCAGAGTGCCTTACCCTGGCTACTGTTTATTTAATTGCTCACACATTTTTAGGTGGAGCCTATTAGGGAGTTCATGCACTGTCTGTTGCAGGACATATTGTGGATTTACCAAGAACATGCAGGGGCTTGGAGCCCAGCCATTGTTAACCATTAGTTTAGTTGGCTTTCCTGTCACTCTCTTTGCTTGGTTCTTATTCAGTGGCCTTGTCTATCTTGTGTCTGTCCGCACCTGGAGCACTCACACTTTACTTGTGTCCCTCCACTGCTCATTTTAGGAACCGACATTTATGTAAAGTGCTCCATGGTCGTGCATGTGTTTTCCAGCTGTCTCCCTATTGTACTTCTCTTCTACCTTCATACTCCATGTTGCTCTCATACCTGTGTACTTCTTCCACACCACTTCACTTTCCTCTGTTGCCTGTTGTTTTCCCTCCTCACTCCCACACCCTCTGTGTTACTTCCCCACCTGCACCATCCTTCTCTTTTGCCATTACTTCTCCCCAAGCACCTGTACTCCCCCCCCTCCACCCCCATTGCTGGCTAACCCGTGTGCCTCTCCACCTATTCCACCTTGCTCCTTTTCCCATTGCTTCTCCTCCTGTGTCCTTCTTCTCACCCGTTGCTTCTGCTCTCCACCCGCACTCTGTATTGCCTCCGTTTCATCCCGCGTTGCTTCTTCCCACCTCCCTCTGCCACATTGCTTCCGCCACCACACCCCGGGCCTCCATGTTGCTCGCCCCTACCGGGCCTTAACTTAAAAAATAATTTGTGTCACTTCGTAGGCTCGAATCTACAGAATGAGTCAATGATACCTAACGCATATTTTTAAAGTGTATTTCCTTTAGCCACGACTAAAACCAGTTGGCAAAGCCAATAAGTCCTGAAGGTGTGACCTATTGGCTTTGCTAATGCTTGTTTTTAATGGGTGCCGGCTGGATCTGTGTTTATTCTTCCACAAGGGGTAGGTTTGTGGGGTGGCGGTGTAGCAGCGAAGAGAGACAATGAGATAGAAGTAGGACGGATTGATGAAGGAAAGGACAACAGGGAAGTAGAGTATGGGAAATGAGAAAATCTAGGAAGAACAAATGTGACTGAATTAAAAAGACAAGACGGCAAAAAAGGAAGGCGATTGGGGGTAGTGGGGAGACTGACTGTAGAGCGAAGAAGGGAGGGCAAAAATGAAAAGGGCAAAAACGAAGAGGGGAAAGAGAGAAGGAAAAAAAGAATGATATATATTTAGGTAGAAGAAATGGGGAACAGGAGTAAAGGGGCAGCGACGATAATGAAGAAATGGAGAACACAGAGGGAAAGGAGTTAAAAGGAGAGGGTGACAGGTAGCAGGGAGAGAAAAAAGTGCGATAATGGGATGGAGACACGGAGCAGCGAGAGCAAGGACCTGAGAACAACGAAAGGGGCATATGGAAGAGAAAGATGCTCAAATGAGTGACAGCAGCACAGGAGGAAGGAGGAAGAGTGAGAGGAGCGACGATAAGCTATAGAAACGAATGCGAAAGGGAGGAAACGGGAAGGAAGGATACGAATATTAAAAAGAGGGCAAAAGAAGTGTATAAGGGGTATTCATAGGAGATGGAAGACAGATGAAGAAGTGAATTGGACAGAAAAGTGAGAGGCACAGATAAAGGGAGTAAGGAGATGAGAAGAAAAAGTGTAAAACAGGAAAGAGGTGGGTGAGAGAGAGTCGACGAAGAGTGAGAGATGAGAAGGAAATACGAGGAGAAGGGGATCATGGAGCCACAGAGGAAGGGGGCGGGGGGGAGCGGTAGAAAGGACTTAAATGTGCAAGGAATGATGCAGGGACACCAGTGCCCGGGGTGCAAGGGGCCCTTGCCAGTGGCCACGAGAGGAGAGCCGACCAGGAATGCGCTGACAGAGCTCCTCTTAGCAGAGGGGCCATTATGTATAGAAAATAAAAATGTGAAGCAAACTAACTTGTGCAAATCAGGCAAATGCTGCGTTAAAAGGAGCAGACGTCTTATACCGCGAGGCACCTTTTCTCTGGCCTGACGGGTCTCGTCATTGTGCGCTATAGTGTGGTACTAGTGAACGTACAGACACTGCCAAGGGCTGGTACAGTCTTTGGCTTGGTGAAATTCGCACTAAGAAGAGGCTGCATGCACGTGCCCTGCTGCGGCTCCCCAGTGCCCGAGCTGTGACACGGACCGGGCGCCTCCACAGGTGCAGGACAGCTGTTCGTGTAAAACTTTTGATAGTGACAATAAACTGTCTTTATCTAATCTGCGCGTGGACAGTTTTCCTCCCCCTCATTCCGTCACCTCCTCACCCCCTAGACGCCTGTTTGCCATTTTCACAATTCAGCCAACAGCTGTGGAGGGGCCGTGACGCATGGCGACGGGGCACGAGAGCTTAATGGCCCCTGACAGGAAAATGCCGAACTAAATATACACAGGGATATCGATAGTGGGTCAGAAGGCAAACTGAAAGCAACCCTCGTTGTGTAGCTGCACGCCTCACGGGGCTGTGGGGTCGAGCAGCGAGAAGCCAGAGTTCTGCAGAGGTTTACGAAGCAGGTGCTTGCAGCTCAGGCCTGCCCTCTGGGCAAAATGCGGGGATTTTGCTACTGCCTGGTGCCTCTCATCGACTCTGAGGGAAAGGGTGCGGTTTGATCCAGGACCAACTCTTAATTTTCATGCAGCCCCTCCTCACTCTACTGTAATTAGTTATGTTCGGTATGTACTGTGAACTAATATTTCACAATTTGTGGAGTAGCAGTAAACTTCACTAAAATGCAATGGCAAACCTAAGCACTGGTGTCCATTCAGAAGTGGAGAGAGTATTCCCAACACCTGTTGTGCACTGACGAAGGGCCCAGAAATTCAGACCAGGGGTATAGGGACGGAAATGTCCCCTGTGGGCGTCTACCCCTGCCCTGAATAACCCAACTGCATGGGGAACTGATATCCTGGCTTTTTGTTGGCCTAGCTAGATCACATATCTAGCATGTGCTCTGAAGCCTAGGCCTGTCCACGGTAAATCTAAGGTGCATAATCTGTTTGGCGGCCTGAAGGGGCGAACCAAGCATAGCCTCTTCATTCACGTAGGGCTGCTATCCACGTCCTGGGTTATTCACAAAAAGCGGCGCTGCATGGTACAAGTTTTTGTAGAATAATAGTCGTGAACAAAGTTTTTCTCTGTTCTGGGGGAGTGTGGCCTACTGGCTTCACACATGTAGTTATGCTGAATTGTAACACCAAGACCCTTGTGCTGACATTCCATTGGTATGGTAGCAAGTCTCTGTGTGTGGTGAGAGTCTGAGTGCTGGAATCAGAGTGATCCATTTTGGATGGGCCCTGGTTTCGAATGGCACAAGATGGAGGATGGGATGCAGCTTCCCCAGACAGTGAAAGTGTATTGCCGGTATTCTCAAGCTATATGGTGGAAACCCAGACACTGAAGTGAGAGAGGACAGAGACAGGGATGCCCTCAGGAATGATACGAGGAGCTTTTAGCATGGGGTTGCTAATTCGTTTTCCCTGAGCACTGCCAGTTAGTGGATGGTGAGGGAGTAGATCCTAACTTTCCAAGAAGGGCATTCCCCTTTTCTATGTCCCTTCAATCAGGAAGACTAATGATAGCCAGGTGCAAAGGCCTCAGACCTCATATTGGCCATGTTTGGATACTCCTGCTTGGAGCGAGCATCATCACCTTGCACAATAGCTGTGTCTTCCCTGCTCCCATAACATGACATTTGAAGGGGACCTACCTACCCCAACCTGGTTTCAGGACTTTAGACTGTGGATTAACATCCCATGTCTGGAAAACAAGTAGAAACCATCCAATGTCATTCCAATTTTAAGTTGCTACACTATCCAAGGAAGGGAGTGTTCTCAAAATTATCTGAAGAGCTTCTATGAGACGAGGGCTGGTGTCTGCATGACAGCCAGTCTCCAGAGGTGAGAGAACAAGTATGCAGCTTGGTAGAAACACTGAGGGTGTGCCTAGCACCTAGAAACCTGCCTAACCGTTCAAACAGGAAAGGAAACTCTGGCACTGCAGGATGAAAGACTGTACAGGAAGACAAGCCCAGCTGTGTTCTCAGTGTATGGAGCACTCAACAGAAGAAACTGACATTGGTAATGCACCCAGCATTGTTGAAGAAGTATGAGGTCATTCGCTTTCGCTGCACAGTTCATGTGACGAACTGTATGAAGAAAACCTCAAATCTGACAAACAGCATCCTATCTTACACCACCGCAAAGGAACCGGAAGGACTTGCGCTGCCCTTGCCTGATGTGTGGTGTATTGTGTGAAGATCATTATTGCCACCATAGCAGAGAACCTGCTCCATGGCCCGGAGGTGGCAGCTACAGAAGACAAGCACACTCCAACCAGGCCTACTGCATTGAATCACCCAAACAGGATGAGTGAAGAGTGAGCCCATGGTCCTGCACCACCCCTGAAAAAGCTGCTGGTGCAAACTCAAAAAGCATGCCATCGGGTGCTGCACTGAGCTGTGCCTCCCTGGAACAAGTAACAGCCTGGAGTTGAAATACTGAAAGGCTGAGGGCCTCATTGCGACCCTGGCAGTGATGAGACCGCCAGGGCTGCAGTGGAGGTTGGACCACGCCAAAGCAGCAGTCCGGCCTACACATTACGACTGTGGCGGAGCCGCCACGGTCGGACCACTGACACCGCCAGGTTGCCACCAGCTGACAGCCTGGCGATCTTGGCAGTCTCAATCTGCCACTGTCCTGGGGATTACGAGTCCCCTTTCCACCAACCTTTGCATGGCGGTAGCCCTGCCATGCAAAGGCTGGCAGAAAGAGGGTGCATTGCCCATGCACTTGGCATGGGCAGTGCAGGGGCCCCCATTGACAGCTCTGTCATGCTTTCCACTGCCTGAATTACGGGCAGGGGAAAGTGCGATGGGTGCTGGTGCACCCGCCAGCTTGATTACGAGCTGGCGTCAATGTTAAGGCCCTATTCACCACAAGGCCGGCAGACGGAAACACTGTTTCTGCCCGCCGGCCCTGCGGTGAACTCATAATAGGGCCGGCGGTGTTCTGGCTGCACTGGAGGTCAGGTGGTGGTAGAGGCCACCTGCCAAACTCAGAATGAGGGCCTGAGTGTTGAACAGTAACGATAAGCCTGCTGTTGTGGCAGTTACACGCCTAGTGTGAACTCTTTTTGCTGAAGATGAAACAAACTGATCTATGGGTTTGCTCAACATGGTGGTCGCCTAGTAAACTCGCACCTTTGCTTGCTGTTGCCTATGACCTGTTATTCTCCCTACATACTATAGATTGTGCTGGGACATTTAGCTAGAATCGCAGATGGGATTATTAAATCCTGTGCTGAAATTCAATTAGTATGTATAATATTACATTTAACTGTGATTGTAAAGTACTTTTATTTTTATAAAGACAAACTCTGGGCTGAATAGTGAACTTGCAGTTGACTGAGTCTTCCTCCACCACAGTGCCTCCCTGAGAGGTGCTTGATGTCTTGCCCTTACTGCCCTTAGAGCCAAGTGTGGAAAAAGTGTACTTGGTCCAGTTTGAAAACCCGTAGTAGGATGGACCACAGGAAACCAGACAGATGTGGCACTTTAGCCCCCGCCTGGCTTTGATTTCCACTCTGACAATTAGAGGCTGTACACCATCCTCCATTACTTACCATGCTAAACCAGGAGCCATCCAAAATCAGTCTCATTATTCCCAGCACTCAGACTCTCACAGTACATGGAACTTTCCTTCAATAAATGTGCCACACCTCCACCAGGAATACACAGAGTCAACAAGCACATGAATCATCAGTGCAAGGGTCTGGGTGTTACATTTCATTGAAATTTTAAATGAGTGGGGCTGGAAGGCTACACTCCCTACTAGAACAGAAAAAGGTCTGCTCAGCGCCATTAATCTACAAAAAGTGGTACATTGCCACCACCGCTTTATGTCAACAACCAAGCCATGAACAGTTGTCCTATGTCATTGAAGAGGATATGCGTGGCGCGCTCCTCCAGGCCACAAAACAGGTTCCGGACCTCAGCTTTACCACGAACAAGCCTAGGCCTCTGCACACATGCTAGATTAGTGTGTTAAGTAGGCCAACAAAAGCCAGGATACCAGTTTCACATGCAGTGAGGTCACACAGGGCTGGGATACACGCTTGTATACCATACAGGTAGGCCTGGGTGGAATTTCAATGATGCCAGAATAATCGGAGTAATTTCAACAATAATGCGTTACTTTTTTATGTGGAATCTCCAATAATTACACAATTACTGCTGCTCACATAATTTGTGGGAACAAATCCTACTGCAGAGGCACATTTTGCTGCTCGCTCTCGCTATTATTGCTGTGATGCGTTAGCGTTATTCTTAGAGCAAAAATGCATCCTAGCATCCATTTTGGATGCAAGGGTGAATTTTGTGCTAAACAAATAGTGATAGATGCAAGGAGTATGTTGGGAAAAATCCCGCCTCAAGAGCACATTTAGCAAGTGTGAGCAGCTACTCGCTATTTGTGTTATGTGGCATTTAGCGCTATTTCTTTCCGCAAAATGCATCCATTTAGAATGTGAGGGGGCATTTTTGTGCTAATCAATAGTGCTAAATGCCAATTTACTCTTCTTGAATAATTTCACATAATCCTGCGGAATTCTTGGGCAATTCCGTGTGATTACGCTACATTGAATAACCCAAGCCGTGCCCACCCCTACATACAGGGGACATTCTTGTCCCAATGGCAGGCCTCTCCATAACTATAGACCACTTCCTGCTTGTCTAGGATTATTATGATGTAATGACATAAGCAAGTGCCTCTCTGTTGATAAATATGGAGCTCTCTAGTTCAAATCCTATGAAGGCCAACTCAGCCTTCCATCTACTTTTGTTCAGTAAACTGAGGGCCATCAAAATGGGTAACAATAATACCTATCACTCACAGTGTTTCTTCTAACTCAGTGCTCCCCCTCTAACTGGTATAATTCTACAAATTTTCCCTCCCTATTCCCACTTATGTAAGCAACTCTAGGGTCTGAATTCTTGAAGTAATACGGAGCAAGGCCAGACTTGCCATATTGGGCATGAGGCGTTTCCCCCTAGAGTATGGAAGGGTGGAGGGTCGCTTTCGTTACTGGGGGGCTAGTCGGTGCTTAATTTGTGCTTGTTGTTTCCGGTGCAGGGCACTGGCACTTATTTTGGAGAGCCAGGACTTATTTTTCTGCCTCAAGCATTTACTGTGAGCAAAAGACACACATGAGAAAGAAGGAGGAAGAGAAAAATGAAAAATCGTCACATAGAGAGAAAGCAGAAAGCTGCAAGAGTGAGCTGAAGGGGCAGGAAGTGGCTGAAAATGGATTAAAGAGGCCTGAGATGGCTTCAGAATTACACTGCCTGAGTATGCCATGTTCGTACATTTAATTGCAGCAGCTGCGTGTTTAAGAGGAGGGCTTTGGGCACCTGCACATTTTTATTTACAAATTAAGTACGGGGGCCGGTGCTGTGGTAGTGCAACAGTTTTAAAATAACCGCAGAGTTCCTTGTATATCCAACAGTTTTCATGCAACAAGAAAAGTGCCAAGATAACTCTGTTGATTAATGTATCTGCTTGAGAGTGAGTTTTGTCTAGTTGCAGTTTTGACTCCTCTAAGGTAGCGCAGAGGGTTAATATGCCTGCTGCAAAGAACCTGTATTACAGAGATCACAGAACAGCATTTTATATGCGCAGCTCAATGTGATACTGCTTTTGTCACAGAGAGCCTTTTGTTACTGTGCAGTTAATACGTTACAATCATAATCTAGCACAGTGAGCTATGAATTGCCATCAAACAGCTGCATGCAAACTGCGTGGTACAGGTTAAAAAGTTATTTTCCCAGTCTTTGATTGTCCTAATTTTTCTAAAAAGGGTTTATTTGGGTAGAAATAAATTGTTATTAGTAAAGTCAACCCTAACCACTGTGTTACGTTCCAAATCCTGAGTTTATATTTCACTAGACCAAGCACTCATAAAAAATTCCCTCCAGCATGGATGACATGTGAATCCTACACCTTGTAGTCCCCTTTATCTTACATAACATTTTCTATACACTAACTTACACACGTATGAGTCATTGTCTCTGTACGTGTGTGTGATGTTAAGTGATCCAACATCATACACTGGTAAGAGAAGAGCTATAAAACAAATGAAATGTGAGAGAGGGTTTAGGTGGAGATGAGAGGCACTGTTACAGGGTGATGGTGAAGGAATCATTGAAGAGCCCCATAGAGATTGAGGTATCCTGGCGCACTGTAGGGCCATCATCTACTATGCTTAAAAACGAATCCAATTGAATATATATTGAAAAATGGGTGGTAGAATTCTGCGATTTTGCCATTTTTTCACAAATGTTCTTTGAGGGGGGAGGGGAGAACACCACAAGCCCTATTATAGTGGTCAGGCTAGCTCGCTATGCAGCCTCGGGGAGGGGGAGTAGTCTGACAGTTTTCCAGGGCTGCTTTGGGTTTCCACTCCGGGCCTGATATGGAGTGACTTGCTTATGGCCAGTGAGTTGTGGTACTTAGGGGCATATTTACAAGAAATTGGTGCATCGGTCCTGACCTGCTACTTTTCTTGTGTCGCTCCACCTAACGACACCATGGTTGTGCCATATTTACTTTACGGCGCACCATCGCAGTTGTTAGGATAATAGCGTCAAAATTTTTGCCGCTATTGTGGCACTTTGCTGAACTAGCGCCAATAAATGTTGATGCAGCAAAGCACAGGGAGGTGCATTGATTAACCCCTCGGGTGCCCAGGACGTAACCGTTACGTCCAGATAGGGGCCCTCGGGGGAAGTGCTAATGCTCTCCCCGGGGGCCTCGCACCCCCCTCCCCTGGGCAGGGATGGAAGGGGAATAGCTTACCCTTCCACCCCCGTCCCCCCATGCCATCTGATGACGTCAGCAAGCAATTGCGCACTGACCTCATCAGAGGCCTACCCCTCCGCACACGGATTGGAGGAGGAATGCAAAAGCATTTCTCCTCTGATCACGTGGAGGGGGCGAGAGAGGCATGAAAGGAGAAGAAAGGCTTTTCCTCTCATTTCATGACTCTCAGCATTTCTGCTGCCCGATTGCGATGCGACCCGGCAGCAGAAATGCCACTAGACACAAGGGAATTTTTTTAAAAATATTTAATTTGCCCCTTGGGCAAGGGCGCTCCCCAGGGGGGCAAATACTTTTAGACCTTTTCTGACCGCCCCTGGGGGCAGATTGGCCTATTTTTATTAGGCCAATCTGCCTCCAAGGGGGGCAGAAACCACTAGTCACCAGGTATTTTTTGTCAGTTTCACATGAGGGGAGAGACTCCTTAGGCAAGGGTCGCTCCCCGGTGGGGGTGCAAATTTATTTTAGGCCATTTCTGCTCCCCTTGGGGGCAGATAGCCTATTTCTACTAGGCCAATCTGCCCCCAGGGGGGAAGAAACCAGTTAGGCACAAGGGATTGGTGTGTGTTTTGTTTGGGGGGCAGCCCTTTGGGCAAGGGTCGCTCCCCATGGGGGCACATTACTGTTGGCCTATTTTTGGATGGCCCATATGCCCCCATGGGGGGCAGAAAGCCCACCAGGGAAGATTTTTTTTTCAAAATCAGAGGGTGGGAGTATGGCCATACCCTCACCCCAAATAAATGGGCCCAAAGTTGTTCTGCCCATCAGTGGGCAGATGGGGTAATTATCCCCGATCCACACCCGGGGGGGGGGGGGGGGGGCAGAAACTCTACTAGATGCTAGGGAATTAAAAAACAAAACAAAAAAATTTGGGGTGGTGGCTACCAACCAGTATGGGCATGGTTATGCCCCCACCCCAACTGAAGGGGGTAACAGTCTTTCAGCTCTCCCTGCACACTAAAAGATCTTATCCCACGGCAAGCAAGAGGACATTTGATTATTTTGGGTTTTGGTTTTACATTTGGGCCATGAGAGCTTGGGTAACTCTCACAATCATGCCACTTGAAATGGTGAGGGCTGCACTTTTTGGACTTTGGGACGCTGCCATGTAGAAAAATCCACAAGACCTAGACACATCTGAAAACTGAACATCTGGGTGAGTCCAGGGTGGTGTGCTTCACATGCACCCCACACCATTTTCTTATCCACAATGCCCTGCAAACCTCCAACTTTGCTGGAAATCACACATTTTTTTCCACATTTTTGTGAAGGAACCTTCTGGAATCTGCAGGAATCCACAAACGTCCTACCACCCAGCATTGTCTCATCTATACCGATAAAAATTCTGCATCTCTTGTCAGCCTTAAAATGTTTTTTTTTCAAACTGCCCTTTTGGACCCCCTTTGGTTCCCCCTCAATTTTGGCATGTTTTTCCCTGTCACAGACACTTGGCCCACCTACACAAGTGAGCTATAATTTTTACCAGGAGACTGAGGGGAACGTTGAGTTGTAGGAAATTTGTCCTGGTGCGGTGATCCCACACAGAAATGTGGGAAAATGTAATGTTTTAGCTAAATTTGAGGTTTGCTGAGGACTCTGGGTAAGAAAACATTGGGGGATCCACGCAAGTCACACCTCCCTGGACTCCCTCGGGTGTCTAGTTTTCAGAAATGTCTGGGTTTGGTAGGTTTCCCTGTATGGCTGCTGAGCCCAGGATCAAAAACGCAGGCGCTCCCCCCGCAAAAACAGGTAGTTTTGTATTTAATAATTTTGATGTGTCCAAATAGTGTTTTGGGGCATTTCCTTTTGCGGGCACTAGGCCTACCCACACAAGTGAGATACCATTTTTATCGGGTGAGAGCCCCACAAGTCACCCCATCTTGGATTCCCCTAGGTGTCTAGTTTTAAAAAATGGACAGGTTTGGTAGGTTTCCTTACGTGCAGGCTGAGCTAGAGGACAAAATCCACAGCTATGCACTTTCCAAAAATCACGTCAGTTTTCTTTGGGAACATATGATATGTCCACGTTGTGTTCTAGGGCATTTCCTGTTGTGGGCACTAGGCCTACCCACACAAGGGAGGTACCATTTTTATCGAGAGACTTGGAGGAACACTGGGTGGAAGGAAATTTGTGGCTCCTCTCAGATTCCAGAACTTTCTGTCACCGAAATGTGAGGAAAAAGTGTTTTTTGGCCAAATGTTGAGGTTTGCAAAGGTTTCTGGGTAACAGAACCTGGTGAGAGCCCCACAAGTCATCCCATCTTGGATTCCCCTAGGTGTCTGGTTTTCAAAAATGCCCAGGTTTGGTAGGTTTCCCTAGGTGGCGGCTGGGCTAGAGATCAAAATCCACAGCTAGGCACTTTCCAAAGAAACACGTCGGTTTTCAATGTAAAAATATGATGTGTCCATGTTGCATTTCCTGTCCCGGGTGTTAGGCCTACTCATGCAAGTGAGGTACCATTTGTATTGGGAGACTTGGGGGAACACAGAAAAGCAGAACAAATGTTATCGCCCCTTGTCTTTCTCTACATTGTTTCCTTCCAAATGTAAGACAGTGTGTAAAAAAGACGTCTATTTGAGAAATACCCTATTTTCACATGCTAGTACGGGGACCTCAGAATTCAGAGATGTGCAAATAACCACTGCTTCACAACACCTTATCTTGAGCCCATTTTGGAAATATAAAGGTTTTCTCAATACCTATTTTTCACTCTTTATATTTCACCAAATGAATTGATGTATATCCAGTATAGAAGGAAAACCCATTGCAAGGTGCAGCTCATTTATTGGCTCTGGGTACCTAGTGTTCTTGATAAACCTACAAGCCCTAAATATCCCCGCAACCAGAAGAGTCCAGCAGACATAACAGTATATTACTTTCACAAATCTGACATCGCAGGAAAAAGTTACAGAGTAAAACGTGGAGAAAAATTGCTGTTTTTTTTAGCTCAATGTCAATATTTTTTAATTGCAGCAGTTATTTTCTGTAGGAAAACGTTGTGGATCTACACAAATGATCCCTTGCTGAATTCAGAATTTTGTCTACTTTTTAGAAATGTTTAGCTCTCCGGGATCCAGCCTTGGTTTCATACTCATTTCTGTCACTAATTGGAAGGAGGCTAAAAGCACACAAAAATAGTAAAAATGGGGTATGTCCCAGTAAAATGCCAAAATTGTGTTAAAAAATGTGGTTTTGTGATTCAAGTCTGCCTGTTCCTGAAAGCTGGGAAGATGGGGATTTTAGCACCACAAACCCTTTGTTGATGCCATTTTGAAGGAAAAAAATCACAAGCCTTTTTCTGCAGCCCTTTTTTCCCATTTTTAAAAAGAAATGTCGCTGTATTTTGGCTAATTTCTTGGTCTCCTTCAGGGGAACCCACAAACTCTGGGTGCCTTAGTCATGAGGGCCTAAGCGCGAACTGCCCCAAATAGCCAAAAAAAGGCCTGGAACCTGAGGGGGAAAATGCCTGGCAGCAAAGGGGTTAAAATGGGTGCGTCATTTTAATGCCTGATCTGAGCAGGCGTTAAAAATGGCTGAAAAAATAGTGCAGTGTAATTTTGTAAATTCCACAGTGCCATTTTTCAGGTCTACCTGCGTGAGAACGCCCCCCCTGCATACATTATGCCTGACGCAGGCATAATGTGGCACAAAGGGTTGAAAAGTGTTAATACGGGCTTGTAAATATGCTCCTTATTGGGAGCTGTGGCTCTGGTTTTAAATCGTTAAGGAAGGAGACATATTGTGTTTAGTTTTGAACAATGAGATGGGAAGTGTGCACTGGGTGTGTACCATGCCAAAAGTGAACTTGCTTGGTTTGGTTCAGTTTAGCTGCCATAATGTGGGGCGCTCGCCAACACGTCATCTCGGTACTCTTTTGTTCTTGAAACTGTTTTTGGATCTTGTCTGGGAGAGCAAAGAGTGTGCCGTCCATGACTGGGGGTACATAGGAAGTCATCAATGTGTTGTCACTGATGGAAAGACGAGGCTGAATACGCGCCTCACTTTTGGAGAATCAGGAAAGGCTCAGGTTAGGACTGAAGTGCATAGCCGAGCTCTCTGTCAAGTTGCGTATTTTAAGGCACTGGGTCATTTTGGCAAATCCCCTCCTGCTCCTATCTGCCAGCGAAAACGCAGCGGTCAGGTGTGTGAAATTGTTTATTTAATTTTAGATTTCTGGGAACTGGGAGAAAGCAGGTCTTTGTGCGCCTCAGGGCAGGGTGGCCTTTTACATGTATATAATGACAAAGCAAACATGCTCTGAATGTGCCAAGGGAACATGACGGCAAGCAACAGAGGCTCTCCGTCAAGCGAACAGCCAAACTTCTCGGTGTGCGGACACAACTCTGCGTCACTAACCACCGAGCAGATCACGTGTACGTCGTGAAGCGATGACCCACCAAATGCCACGTTCTGTGGGAGGTGAAAGCTCCGCGCCACCAGCAGCTGAATGCCTCTTTGTGAAGGATGTATGTCCTAGTAAGTCTTCGGACACCAAATCACGCTCTCTGAAGCATGAGGCTTGTAGTGTTGCAGATTGAGGGGTGATCTTTAGCGCTCTCTACGGCCATAAGTCATTGTTGGTTTAGCCCTGACACCTTTCATCATGGCAACACCCAGGTGGCCATGCCCAACCACAGTAAGTCAACACGGACGGCGGATATGCATTCCACGGCCCACCACCTGCACCGACTGCTGTCTATCATAAATGCTCTGCAAGCAAAAGTTTTGGAACTTTTGGACATGGAGCTCTGGGTCTTGCCCCACGCAGGCCCGAAGCGGAATGCCTGCACAGGCCGCGCACGCTGCCACTGCTGCCTAAGGAGGAGAGGCCTGACAGTATACACTGTACACCCCACATGGCAAGGCCAACAGCCAGGCGAGGTCCAAGGCCTGAAGCGCAGCACATGCACATTGTAGAGACAGATCTACAGCCCGTGGTGCGCTACCACTGTTCCCAGCGCTCAACGCCAGCGTGGGTAGAGAGAGGTCCCCAGATCTCATGGCAGTGACTGCCTGCACCTACACTAGGCCCCTCTCCGTCCAATTTATGACTCCATCATTGATGGGTGACAGAAAGGACCACCAATCTACCTATCCTTGTCAGCCAGCACCAGGACCACTACTCAATATCTCTTGCCTCCCAACGCAGCTAGGAAGACAGCAGAGAACGGCCTGGACATACTTTGCCACAGTGGGACTTGAAGCTGACAGGTGGTGACCCATGCTTCTCCATCTACGTGGCGCCACCGTCCACAAGCTGACTGACAGCCCATTTCAAACCTCTGGCGAATCCAGATTATGAGCGGTTCTTACACCGGCAAGCCTGACAGATGCCTGATGAGTCCATGGATGAATGCTATGCCAGGCTCCATGAGGTGGTGAGCACGTTCACTCTCCCCAATGAGCAAGATGAAATCAGAGCTCAGTTCATTTGGGGCTGCTCTTCGGCAAAGCTTCATGAGCACATCGTGAAGGTGCCCCCCCATGACGATGGCAGACGTCATCACCATCGACAGATCAAAAGAACTGTCAAAATCACGGGCCACCCACATGGAAGCGACACTGTAGAGGGCTGTCAAAATCGAACCAGTCAACCAAGTACGAGCTGCCACATCGCCTTGCAGCAAAAGAGACCACCACAAGACACCACACGCTGCCAGACCCTGCAGATGATATGGAAGGCCCGCCCCACACACCTGAGACTGCCGTGCAAAAGTGAGAAAGTGCTTAGCATGTGGCAGGATGAACCAGTATGCAAAGGCCTGTCACTCAACATCCCCCGGTGAAAGGGCCCAAGAAGGCGGACAACCCGGTGGACACTGAATCTGTGATAGTGGCCGACGATGACATAGATGACGAGTCAGAGGGAGCAGTTCACGTCATACACATGACAGAGCCGGCCCAAGACAGCATCTGCTGCACCCACTGGTGCCAAGTCACTGTTGATGAACAACCACTGGTGGCCCTCTTTGACACAGGGACATCAAATAGCATATTGTTCCCATTTCTGTACAAAGAAATGGCCTACCCAACAGCGCTACTTTCCACCACCACCAGGATGTATGGCTATGGCACCTCCACATGCCTCCCACTAGCAGGTATTTTCACCACCACCATCAACCATCAAGACCAGGCTACCAAAGCAAAGGTCTGTGTCACTAAAGGAGGGACCAACATGCTACTCAGTTGCCACACAGACGAGCACCATAAGCCAGTCCAGTTCGCATTTTGGAGTCCACATCAGTGCCCTCAACTTCCTTTTGGACCAGTTTGAACATCTCTTCCAGGGCACTGGATGCCTCAAAGACTGAGTTGTCTGCTTACACATCAACCAGTCGGTGCAGCCTGTAGCCTTCACCCTTCAGTAAAGAATTAAAAGTAGATTAGATGGTTTTGGTGCTTCTCAGGTCATTTAGGTCAAATGCCCATTAAAAGTCTAACAGTGTGAATCAAATGTAGTTTGTTCGCTAACAGGCACTTTCTACTTCTAGTGACAAGTAGCTAAAGGTCTGATTTATGGTTTGGTAGTCAGGTTACTCACCAGTACATTATATCTTATGGTACTTGTGATAAGATAAGCGGGATATCAATCAGGTTTGTGACAGAGTAATCAGTCTGCCAATCGCTAAATCAGGCCCCGAATCCATTGGTGCACATAGGACCTTTTTGGTTCATGTTTTTCAGCTGGAGCTATGAAGTGAACGAAGTGATTGGTCACAGTCAAGTTGCTTTGGGGCTTCATCCATTGGAGCCTCACAGTCAGGTTTCCTATTTTGGAACAAGACGGCTACAGTCAATAATTTTTTTAAAGGCGTCTTAGGAGCCCCAAGGAAGAAGTTAGGATTAACACCCTTCATTGTGTTAGATTGTGTAACTTTTTGCCTCAGGAATCAGGAAGAGGTTTTTATGTGTATGTGATGTAAATATTTAGAGCCTGATGAATAATGTGCTCATGTTTGTAATTTGATTTTTTATTTGCATGCATGTAGCAATCTTATTAAACTTCCCTCTTTTTTCCTTCTGTAGTAGGTATTGTCATTGTTTCTGTTGCTTCTCACTTACATAATTTTATAGATTTCATTTAACTGTCAATTGCTGTTTTCTCTTTTTCATATAAGTAGCTACTACATAGTCCTAATTGCCATTGTTTACTTTTGTTACAAGACTGCAACTTTTATGCAGTATATTATGCAATTTAACTTTATGCCAATTTAAAAAATGAAACCTAAAGTGGTATCACAAAAGGCATTTGGGCACACCAGTGTCCAGATCACTTTAGTGGGCTGCTTCTTGGAGATCGGGGCCATGAGTGGTGCAATTGAAGTGCTATGTTTTGCCGCACTGGTGCAACCCAACAAGGCTTTAAAATGCTTTGCACAAGGGTATGTATAGAAGGGGTCTCTCGATGTAGAACAGCTTGGATCTACATTAGGAGCCGCTGTATTTCTCACATGGTGGCCTAAGTATGCCACAAAGCATAATAGATCTATACTTACTTATACATAACTTACCTCTATCAAATGTTGTTTGCCTAAAATGTTGCTATGATATTCTTATAGTGATACTTCAGTTGTCGATATTCTGATATGTAACCAGGGCCATCTGCTAATACTCAATGATCACATGGAAAGTGTCCAGGTACATGTTTTGCTTCACTACGGACCGAGATGAAACACTCATGCACTTACAAAAAATCTCTGGAATGCAACTCTTAGTCCGAGAAATACATTTATTAAACCACTCTGCAAGGTTCATAGAGGAAGATTAGCATGCTGAAAGCACACATTTATAAATGGTCACAGCAACGAAATAAAAACATGTACAAATTATTCTCCACTGCAAAATACACAGCAAATGTATATATATATATATATATATATATATATATATATATATACAGTATATATATATATATGTCACAATGCAAAGCAGATAACAATGAGGCATGGGTAAATCTGCGTTATCTCACTCCTTATCAGCATCAGACCGCCAGATCCCAGAATCGATCGTGCCGAGAGAGATCAACTATCCTCACAGAAAGGATGACACACTTCAGCGTCCTGAGCATGTCCGAGATCTGAGTCACTCGCCAGTCCACCTGGTCTCGGCCTCTTATATACTTTAAACAAACCAGAGAGGAGATTTCTGGAAACCCCTCCCCACTCCGTAAGTTTATTATTAAAAAATGCTGGCTACTTCAGGTCAGTTTTGAAAAGAACACGTTGGGAATTGGCCAAGATCCCAGGGTGCCCTCTCTCAAAACAAAACTGTTCCCTGCCATACCATAAACATTATCCTAGTACATTCTTATCAGCCTAAGCCCATGGTGAGAAAGAACACGCAAACATGCAGAATAAAAACATGAGCAAGAAGCACATTGTATAACGTGGGCATGGACAAATACGTGCAGCTTTTAACGTGGTGGTGGCTAGTGCTAAAATAAAGTCAATAGGCAAAATGAAGTTGGTGGTCACTAATGTGAGGGTGTGCTGCTAGGCTAAGTGCAACGTGGAGTCAGCGGTCAAAACACAAATATCATTACAATACAGGGCAGTGCATCTTTTATTAATAAGTTCATCCATTTTTGGGAGGACTTTGATTGTGGGTGTAGCTTGGCCTGGTGGTGTGCCCACCTTAGGTCTAGCTTTAAAAATTACTTTTCACCTCTCAACGTCAGTTCCGTTTCACTAATGCTGAGTAGCGGAAAACTCTCCATGGTTCTGGTTTAGTTGATACTCCTGAGGTTTACACAAAAGTGCAAATTACCAGCTGATTTTATGTGATAACCACTGCAGATACCCACTTCACTGCCTCAACAAGTTCAGTAACTCCACCTGACAACATTTTTGCTAGCATTTTCCTTCCCTTGCTCTTATCAGTATCCTACTTGCTTTGTGGCTTACTGGTATAGCGCTGTGTCTCAACTTGATTCGCTAGTCATAGCCCTTCAGCATCCCTAACGTCCTCAATAACATTTGCAGTACCATTTACTACCTTGTCCAGACTGGAGTTTTCTACTGCCACTACTTGGTCCTCTTCCCTAGGTTTGGTAAGAATGTGTACGTCAAAGTGAAGAATCGCCCCTAAAACTGAAAGACCACACTTTGCGACATATACTTTCCCTTGTGTTTGTCTTCCTCTTAACCCAAGGCTGCCCAGATGTACCATCCCAACTCAGTGGTAATTCCTTGGAATTCTTTCAGATTGATATCTTTCAGCTACAATTTAACTTTGCCACATTCCTTCCTCACTAGTTAACCTGCTATGATAGCGTCCAGTACTCCAGAGCCTACCATAAGTTCCAGCACCTTGCCATTGACCATTAATTGAGCCTTTTGCCTGCAGTTCCTGTCTGTCTCATCTATCATTCTTCCCACACAAAGTATTCTCTTAGCCTCTTCTTTGTCCTTGTCAACCAAGACTGCATTGCCCCTACTACTTCCTTCCTGACACATTCTGGCAAAATGCCCTTTTTTCCAACAATGTCTGCAATATCTATTGACAGTGATGGAACATTTTGAATTGTAATTGTTGAACTCACTTCCAAATCTTTTGTAACCCTTTAGTTCAAAGTTCTTACCTGAATCCCTTTTCTTGACTAGAACTTGTATCTTGCCTAGACCTTCCTTTCAAGCTCACCCAATTAACTTCACTCTCACCCTTCTCAGAAGTTGCTATATCTTTTTGTTGTTTATATTCTATGGGTTCCATCTCTTTCAAGCAAGAGCTAGACTCATACTGCTTTTGCTATTTCCATGGCCTCTTTTAGCATTTGATTCTTTGCAACTCATAGCCTCTATTCTATTGTTTTACTTGCACATTTAATGGATCTTTTATAAGTTTATCCATCACCTCACCAAACTGGCACTTGGTAGCCCAGTTCACAGAGTATTGCTACAAATTCCTTAATGCATTTGTTGGGTCTTTTGGGCTGTATATATACACCTTGTGCCTTGTTCATGTCATGTTAACAGATTCTATCAACCTGTTTTTCATCTGGACTTTGATTTCTTGGTATTCTTCCTAAATGTCATGACCCTGTTGATCTTTAGTTATCGGCAAGTACTTGAAAATGTGCTGCCTTTCTTTACCAAGTGAACATATGAGAAATGCTTTCTTTCTGTTGGAGTTAAAGTCCACGCCAAGTAATTTTTAAACGAATCCAGCCATTGTTTCCAAACTATGGATGGTTGCCCTGGATGTACATGGGAAATGGTAGCTTAAGGAAACCTGAAGTATTCATATTGGTGTTGGGCAAACTGTGTGCTCTGTACAAAATGGCACAATAATGCACAGATTTTTTAGTTAGGAAAGTAACAACTGGGCGCGGAATGCTTTGAAGACCTCCAACCACCGACTGGCAGTGTTACCAAGAAAAAAAATAATAAAACTGTAATCTTGGAAACTTCATTTTCTTAGTTATGTGGCGATGAGCTTCATGTTGCATGAAGGAGCAGTTTAAGAGTGGCCAGAAGATTCCAGTACTATGCTTTCCCACAGTGTTCTGTGTTTATTTCCTTGAGATCCCTCCCACTTGTACCTGAAACAAACTGCAGTGTAACCAGAAGAAGATGTGCGAGCAGGCGGCTTTGTTAGAAACTGGGTTGTTGGTTGACTTTGGTGTGAGCTCTGGTTAAGCAGCAACCATAACCCTAGTCAGGGTAAGGCACAAACAAACCCCAAATTAACTTGTGCTCACTCTCTGGTAGGTTGGCACAGAGCACTCAGGCTTAACCTGGAGGCAATGTGTAAGGTATTTGCGCAACACGTTAAACAGTAAAACAATGAAACGCCACCCACAAAATGGACCACATACCAAGTTAGAAAAATAAAATGTAATGTAATAAATATAACAAGACCAAAACAACAAAAATCCAAAAAGCAGAACTTGAGTTATGAATTTTTAAATAGTGGGCTGTAGAATAGTGCGTAGAAGCAAGAAGTGTCAACCGGGGATATCTGGTAGCACCGGACTGGGACAAAGTCAGGAGTTCAGGCCGACCGCGATAAAGCACAGACAGTCTACTGGGACCCAATGAGGCTTGCTGAACAAAAGTACCTTAATCCTGGCTGTGTCGATGAAGATGCAGGGTGCAGCTGAAGTGATGTGCCACTGTTGATCCCTGCAGAGGAGGACGTGTTTATTTTCCCCATGCATTAGATGAGATGTGTTGATTTTCTTCATGCCGCAATGGCGATATATCTGATTGAGATGTGGCAGGTATGAAGGCAATGTGCCGGTTCTGTTCCTGCAAGAGCGGCAGTGCGTTGAAGTCGATTCCCACAGTAGAGGCGATGCACCAGATCTGACCAACGCAAGAGGGGTGAAGCACCAGTTCCAATCCACGCAACAGGAGTGGTGCACTGATTCTGATCCGCGCAGCAGAGGTAATGCGCCAATTCCAATCCTCACATCCGTGGTGATGTGTCGGGTTGACAGCAGTTGCATCAGTTCTGCTGGAGCAAGCACCTTAGGACCACTTCCAAGGACCCAGGACTGGAGTTGCACCACTTGGCAGAACAAAATCACAGCTGACAGAGTCCAGGTGCAGAGGTAAGTTGGTTGGACGCCTTTTATTTTCCTGAGACTTCAGATCAAGAGACCAGTTGGCTGGCCCTTGGAGTCACTCTTGGTTCTGGGATGGACAGATGCAGGTCCAGGCCTCCTCACTCCCAGGCACAATGGCAGCAGGTACTGGTCAACACAGCAAAGCAGGAGACCAGCAAAACAGCAGTTCAGCAGAATGGCAGACCTTCAGCAGCACAGCAGTCCTTCTCCCTGGCAGGGTATCCACAGTTCCAGAATGGTACTGGAGTGGTGGTGCCTGAGGTCCAGTATTTATACTTTGGTGCCCTGGTCCTGGAAGGTGGGAGAAGCTTCTACATACTGGCTTTGAAGTGTAGGGAATCCCCTTCTTCCTCTGCCCTGGCTCCAGGATGGCTGGAATGACAATATAGGTTTTTAAGCCCTTTGTGTGTGGACACGACACAGTCTATTCAGGTGTAAGAAAGGCTGTGTCCAGTTTCTCCCTCATTTCCCGCCCAGGATGGCCCATGAAGTTACATCTAAGCACCCATAGTGTATGGCTTTCTAGAAGGAATACCCCAAACCATCTGCCAACTACACCCAGTCATGTGACCAGAGAAAGGCTGCAAGCACCAAATGGCTTAGGAAAGAAAATGCCAAATTTGTTTTTTGGGGGGGGGAAGGGGCGGAGGGCATGGTGAGTGCCAGAGTGCCTCTCAACTCTCAGCACCAGGCCGCATCCCCTATAAGGCCTACCCCTCCTCAAAATATTTTGTAAGTTGGCAGGTATTGGAGGAGGAGAAAAAACATCCAAGAGAGCCATCCTAAGGAAGACAGGGTGGCACAGTCAGTGCTGCAGGCCTACCAGTAGCATTTCATTTACAGGGCTTGGATATCTGCAGTACCCCTTTACCAGATTACATGTACGAATTGGGCGTAAGCCAATGTTACCATTTTTTAGGGGGTGAGCACACACACTTTAGCTCTGGTTAGCAGTGGTAAAGTGCACAGTGTCCTAAGGCCAACAAAAACGAGATCAGTGAAAATCAAGAAGTGAAGCAAAAGGTTAGGCGGGAAAGACCGTGTTAACGCTGACAAGTCTAGTAGTGGACACATAATTCGACTAAGTTACATTTGTCTCCTTCTGGACCTTGTGCTTCTCCCACTGAGAACCCAGAAATGTCAAACTCCTTGCCCTCTGCAGCATAGGCCTCTCAACCCTTCAGATAGTTGTCAGAAGCAGCATCCCTGTGTTACTTTATAGCAAAAGTGTTCCCTGTGCCTCTGAAGCCAATGAGTAAGTTCCTATACACCTAGAGCAGGAAATTATAGGTGTTCAGGGCACAATGGCCAGGACACTTTTAAACATCAGTGGAAACAGTCCCTTCTTCCACTGAGTTCTGAAGGACACAATGTCTACTGTAATTGGCATGTTGTGTTAGCAACATTGCTCAAAGTCTGCACAGTCCCAATATCCATGAACATATTGGCCCTGGGTACCTTTGACGTCTTTGGTAAGTTAGTCCCCTACCCTTGGATTTCGCCTCCTTCCTAGTTTACAGGAGGTCTGAAACCGTGCAAACATTTTTTGGGGTATAGCTTGTTATCTGGCTCCTGTTTGTTTTCTTATGTAACTTGTCCTTTGGTTCATACTGCTTACAGTTTATCAGCTGAACATCAAAGCAAACTCTTTCCCAACTATGACCTGAGTGTCAGCAAAGTGCTTGCAAGCATCCAAGATGTTCTCTTCCAACAAAAGCCTGAAGACACCTTTGAAGTTGTTTATCCACTTTCATTCCGTTTAGACATCCAACCAGAATCTCCCTAACACAATGCAGCAGTTTCCCAATTCATATGCTTCCTCTTCTGTGTTACCTTTAATTCCTCTCTGTTCTGAGCTGGGGTCAATCTAAATCTTCTCATACTAGCGTCTCTTTTTTGCATAGATGTTTTGCTTACCTGCATCCAGTACCATGCTGCCCTCATTCCGACTGAGAGGCAAACAGATTAGTAACTACGCTGTCTTCATTTCTTGTGTCAACATGTCATAGCGCAATCTAACTCAAAAATTGTCGGTGAAGCTAATGCGGCCATCTCTATTGTGTAATTCCAGGGTAACTCAGTTGTGGGAGAGGCAGTGTGTCTTGTAGCCACTTGGATAGTCGGTGTAGGGGGATAACTTGGCATTTTCTAGCTAAAACCGTTTTAGTCAATGAACTAATCTCTTTCCTTTAAGAGCTACTTCGTTCCTTTCTGTCTGTCAGCAAGAAAGGCTTTCTGCTTCTTTTCTTTAGGATTTCACAATCATTGTATGAAAGCACTCTCTGTCTCTCTCTTTCCTTTCGCCTTCTTTTCCTAGCTGACTAACCTATCCTGAGGTATTCCTACTTGAACTATGCCTTCATCTCTACTGTTCCCTGCCTTCTTTCATTCACAAGGTCAGAGGAAAGTTTCCTGGATCTCCACTACGGGGGTCCACATTAAGGGGACTATAAAAGTATGTAAATGGATTTTACTAAATGGGGTAACAGTGTTTCTTGAGACCTGAAGCCTAGATTTTACTTCTGTTGCCAAGGTCAAACTTTTAATCCAGGTTGTGAGTTTGTGGCATATTCCATAAATTGTCTATAGAGGCACCGTGAATTCCTATTACTGCTCACTCTGTATGCCATAGGCATGCTGCTTGTTAAAATACATGAAATATGTACTTCAAATAATGTTTACCATTAATACAGCATTATGCACTACAATTGTCTTTCGTTTCCAAAAATGTATCCATCAATTTCATGTTCATATTCTTTGCAATGTAATTCATACGGAGACTATCACTTCAAAATCTCAACACAGTTCTTCAGGAGAGTGCCAGCCGTTTTATTACCACTTTTAACAAAGCTATGAAAGAAAGAAAATACAATACACATTGGCTGCTCTCTTTTTCAATTGAAAAAGTTCAAAGAAATGTATGATATCAATGCCAGTCTTAGTGTAGCTAATAGAGTTTATTACCTTCACAGGTTCCAAATGTCAACTCAGATTCACGCCAAATGTCAAGATTTCCCGTTTCTTTGTCCCATAATGCATCGGGCACTGGTGGAATGTTGCGCTCATATAATTTTCTTTCTTTGTGTTGATGAAAGCCTATTCCTTCTGTCAGTGATTCCACGGCAAAATTAAGTATATCATCCTATTGGAAAATTCCTTCTATTGCCCTAGTAGTTTTTAAACTTCAGTGCTCATAAAAGTACTCGATTCGACTCTTTTGTAACGTCCCTTTGGATGTAGGCTGTCTAACCTGTTTATTCAAACTGCTTCTCTATGACGTATGACGTAAATATGTAATTTAGGGCCAGATGTAGCAAAGGGTTTTACCCATTCTATGTCTATGGGAAAATGTGTTTGTACATATGGCCCTTAATCTCAAAATGAATTGCCACTGTTAATCTAGGTTTTTTGGTTCATTATATAACATTTGTGGGCATTCATCCAGATAGTGATTTTTCCTCCAGTCTCTACTGTTTACAATGTACCACACTAGCAATTGAGGCAAGTTATAAATTACGATGTGTCACGTGCATAATACCCACACTTGAGTATTCTCGCCCTGTATGAATGTTGTACCTGATTTCCCGTTTATCAAGTTGCAATTTTCATACTTTAAACATGGAAAAGTTCCATACTTTTTTGCTGCAAATGCTTTCTGTGTATGGTACACTTTTTGTTCAAAGATGTTACCAAATAATGGATGTTGTTGCTGAGTTGGTATGCAAATAGTGGGGAATTTAACACAGATTCTTAATCAGTTTCCATAAGTAGCATTGCCTATGGCTTATGCATTGTTTGCTTAATTTGTCGACTGTGGAAGCTTTTGATACAAATACCATTTATTTAAGAGTGTCTTTGGTTTTACTCTGAAGCTAATAATCGTGAGTAATTTGCAAAAACCTCTGCTATACCACTTGGATTAATTTGCCATGATCTGAATTCTGAATCTGAATTTCTCACACTTAAGATTTACCCTATGTTAGAGTTAACCAATTGATAAAATAGCCGGTTTGCATTTAATGAACAGTTATGGAAACTATTGCAATATTCAATATATTATTTCAGTCTGCTGGTGTACTAAACCACATGGTTGTTAATTTCTCATACTTCAATGTTCACATTTTATTCTGTCACACCTTTTGTTCAGCTTTTTAAGGTTCATCCATAATGCTAGCTCAGTTTCTTTCCAATTTATGAAAATGTCATAAATAATCTGTAATAAGATACACGTCTTTCCATTCAGTCATTGTTACTGTGAATTAAATCATTTTCAAATGTATTTATAATAGGGTGACCACCTTGTATGGAGGCAAATTCTGGACAGGACTGTAAACAATTCCGGACAAAGGGTCAAAATTTAGGCAAAGGGTCAAGATTTAGGACAAAAGTCAGTTGTACTGACACATTCAAGAACAGACTACTTTATCAGTTAAAGACTACTTTATCAGTTCACTTATTTACTATTTTCTAAATAGCACAATTTATTCACTATGGTATTTATGTGATTGTCTCTAGGAATGCTACATTCAAGTGGCACATCATGTCTTTCTTCAGTAGTAAATTAATGCCCTTGAGCAGGGTGTCAGGGGCATCCGCGCTATCCAAGTGCACCCAATCTTTCTTGGAAAGAAAGCAACAGCAACATTTTGATTATATTTCTAAACATTTTAAAACCTATGGCATACAGGTTGGGAAACATTACTAACTGCAAGATTGACCTGGCCAAATCTCTGCACAATGCGGACTGGGCTAAAATATTTGAATATATCAGCATAAAGTATTCTGCAGCTTCTGTTTTAAGTATATTCAACTTAATATTCTGAACTGAGCCTGCCTTGCAAGTGCTTGAATTATTACAATATACCAGGGAGCTGCAGCTGAATTTGTTCTTGCTGTATGCTGTTAGATGCCAATTTGTTGCATGTGCTTTGGTCTTGCCCCACACTCTTTCATACTGCCAGAGAGTTGTTGAGGGTCTGTCAACCATGATGGGCCGTGTACTAAAGACTTCCCCAGAACTGGTCCTATTCGGCATATTCACACACCCTGTGTTCAAGAAAACCTCCACCAAATTCCTTGACTTGGCTCTTCTTCTAGTAAAACACAATACTACACTGCACTGGAAGAATCCATTTCCTCTGACTATCGTAAGTTCGACCAAGGGCTTGCTCTCTTGATTTTGATCATCTGAGAGCAACCTGATACGCAGGGAGGAATGAGTGGTCTGAGAAAATATTTTATTGCAGAGAAGTGGGATATTTTAGCGGAGGGCTTTAAAGACTACACCAAGGATGATACACTTCCCTTGTAATCCACCCCGACACATTCAATCTTGGTTTCTATGCACTAGTTGTTCTAACCAAATTTGAGTAATCACACATGGCAGTAGTTTGAGGGCACCTATCTCCGATGCACTGTTAGATTTCCCCACTAGACCACTTTCTTTCAAGTACCACAGGGTTCATTGCTTTGCTTCTCTACACTGATAATTACGGAAGCAGTGACTAGACAGGAGGATGGGAATGAACAGTTTATTATGGGTCAGTTTGTTACTCAGAACATTTAAAAAATTGTGTGCCAACTCTTCATAAATGTATGTAGCCCAGCATTTTTCTTCTGTAAATGTAAACTGGATCTTGCTGCTCCATACCTGACTACCATCATGCGATGTAATCTCTTTTTGGCATAGAGCAATACAGTATTAAAAAGAAATAGTAGTGTTTCAATTTAGTATGTTCGATCACAACATTGCATTAATATTTATTTGAAGTGAACGTTTCTATACATGAATTTGAAAATATTCCCTAATCCTCCCTCTTGACAACACTATGGGTGAACCAAGTGCACCAATTATCTGAGTACCTACGTGGCTAATTATTGTTATGGATGGTGGAACATTATAGGCTAATAAAACATACAGGTTAGTTTTTGTACACAGTCCATCTTAAACTGAATTACTTGAAAGTGCTCTCAAATATCACTATCAAGTAAAGATCACACATTTTAGTCATGCAGGACATCCAGTATTTTACCCAGGCATCCCAGTTACATGTAGTGCGCTTAAGCCACTGACTAGATTTTTTTTTTTTTCTCAATCCCCTTTGAAACTACAAGGCAGTGTTTTGGTACAATTCTAAAAATTAATAGTACACTGTGTTATATAAATAAATACAGATCACAGGATAATCTGTCCCAATAACTAAAAAACAGCAAGCATTGGCAAAGCCAATCGGTCTCATCTATGCAAGCACCATTGGCTTTGGCAATGTTTTTTGCCATGTTGTACACCAGTGTGGCTGCTGTTCAGCATGGCTAAAAGTTATTGGCGTGCAGTGTCAGAGTGGAGTGGGAGAGTAGAGTATCATAGGGTGGATTTGTTGGAGTGTTGTGGAGTAGAGTGTCGTAGAGCTGAGTAGAGGGGAGTAGACTTCACTGGTTCAGTGGCAGAGAGTGTCATAGAGTGGGGTCAAGTGGGGTGGAATAGGGTCGTGTGTGTGGTAATGGACTGCAGTAGTTTG
Organism: Pleurodeles waltl; assembly: GCF_031143425.1. Lineage (NCBI taxonomy): Eukaryota > Metazoa > Chordata > Amphibia > Caudata > Salamandridae > Pleurodeles > Pleurodeles waltl. Next base: position 587,646,142 of record NC_090445.1, read on the forward strand.
GTGGATTGGATTGGAGAAGAGTGGGATGGAGTGGATTGTGTTAGTGGGGTGGATTAGATTGGAGTACAGTGGGGTGAAGTGGACTGGGGTAAAGTGGGGTGGATTGAATGGAGTAGTGTGGATTAGTGTGGGGTGAATTGAAAAGGGGTGAGGTAGGTTGAATTGGGGTGGATTTGATTGAGTGGATTAGACTTGATTGGGGTCGGTGGTTTGGATTGGAGTGATAGGGCTGGAGTGGATTGGATTGGGGTGGAATGGACTGGAGTGGGGTGGGGTGAATTAGATTGGACCGGAGTGGGGTGGACTGGATTCACTGGATTAGTGTGGTGGATTGGACTGAAGTGGGGTGGATTGGAATGGAGTGGTTGGGTTGGGCTGGGGTGGATTGCATGAGGTGAGGTGTACTGGATTGGAGTAGGGTGGAGTGGATGGAGAGGGTTGGATTGTAGTACGGTGGGGTGGATTGAACAAGGATAAGGTGGGGTGGATTGTAGTGGGGTGTATTGGATTGCAGTGGATTGGATTGGCGTGGGGAGATAAACTGGCGGTATCAAAACCCACACCGTTACACCAACAGAACTATGCCCATCACATTATGACTCACGAATCACCACGGTGGACATTCAATGGCGGTAAACCATTGGCGGTACATACCGCCGCGCTCAAAATTCACACACTCAAACAAAACAACACTACTTTGGTCAATTTAAATGACACACACCTGACATCCATACACACACCACACCCACACCACTATAAAACGCACACCCACACTACCCACAACTCTTCACAACTACAAACCATTGGCACGAGACAGACACCACGACTACAGAAAAAACCAGAGCCACACACCACCTACTCCTACACACCACCCACGCACCCCACATCACACACCCCAACACATCACCCTACATACCCTCACCTACACAACTCACACAACACCCATGGCACCACAAAGACACCCCTGATTTTCTGAGGAGGAGCTAAGGGTCATGGTGGAGGAAATCATCCGGGTAGAGCCTCAGCTATTTGGAGCACAGGTCCAGCAGACATCCATTGCTAGGAAGATGGAGCTATGGCGGAGGATCGTGGACAGGGTCAATGCCGTGGGAGAGCACCCCAGAACAAGGGACGACATCAGGAAGAGGTGGAATGACCTATGGGGGAAGGTGCATTCCATTGCAGCAAGACACCAAATCACTGCACAGAGGGCTGGCGGTGGACCCCCACCTCCTCCCCCACAACAAACAACATGGGAGGAGCAAGTCTTGGCAATCATGCATCCTGAGGGCCTGGCCGGAGTAGCAGGAGGACTGGACTCTGGTAAGTCAACTCTATACTACTACTACCCCCCTACCTGCATGCCATCACATACCCCCACCCTCACCCTCACTCCCATCACTCCCATCACTCCACCATCTCCCACACACCCCACCATCACATCTCACTCATCCCACTGCCAAGCCCTGCATGCCAAACCAATGCATGAACACCACTCACAGACCTGCATGGACACCTATCACTAAAGCATGCACACTAGAGAGAACTAATCATGCCACCATACACCAACGTACACAAGTGAAAGCTGCCAGGGCAAATACAAACAAAGAGGGCAACGCACCGATGCAGAATATGTCACACACAGAAACAATAACAATGCATTTACATCCCCACAGGTATCCCAGCCAATGTCAGCGGCGAAGAGGTGCCAGCAATATCCAGTCCCCCAAATGAAGAGGCCCACAGGGATGACAGCAACACTTGTCACCTGGATCTGGATGACCAATCTGGCCCATCAGGGACTCCTGGACAGTGGGTTACCCAGGCACAGTCACAGACAACCACAGAGCCTCCCCCATCTGGAAACACCACCACAGCACCCACCCAGCGTACCCATACCTCTGTCCCAGGACACATCAATCAGCAGTGTGTCCACCACTACAGGGATCCCAAGGCACACCTCATACCCAAGACAATCAGGGACCTGTGGTCAGTGGCAGTGGGCACATGGTTCAGGGGACAGAGACACAGGACAACAGGGAAACTGGGTGGACTGCTGGGCGCCAGGGGGAGGACAGGCCCAGGTAACCGACTCTCCATGCTGGGCCAGATCCTGGACAACGTGCAGGAGAACAGGCGGCTGCAGGAGGGACAGTACCAGGGGATCAGGGAGGACTTGCAGGCCATGAACACCACCCTGGTCTCCATAGCAGGGGTGCTGGCAGACATGGCCAACATTATAAGGGAGGCAGCCTCACAACAGCGGGCCCCTTCCACTAGCCAGACATCTGAACTGCCTTCCACCTCCGCTGCCGCTAGTGGACAGGAGGCCCCGCCACAGGACCAACAAGCCAACAGCACCCCTCTCCCTCGTACAGAAGGAGAACCACCCCACAAACGTTCCCTGCGATCCAGATAGAAGCCAGAGACTATTGCCAAGACCCCTACCAGGAAATGAGACTCTCTTGATTGTCACCCTTGTGTCCCACTCTGTCGTCCTGTCCACCTTGAACTGCCATTGCTCCCCTTCCTATGTCCCCTTGGACAATGCACCTGTGCTACAAATAGACTGGATCAATACCCTGGACTTTCCTCCATCATCATCCCATCCCAATGACCTTGCCCCTCTACTTCTTAGCACTTAAATAAAGACCCTTTGAAAAAATACAAGTATGGAGTATGTCAAAGTTATTTTAGTATGTATTCGTTTAACCAGGTTGAAACATTGCAATTCAAATGTACAGTAATGTTCAAATAGGAAAGACCTGTAGTTGGCTGCAGTGATCACACCAGGAGCGATAGTGGTGCACCAACATCTGCAAAATGAGTTGCCAAAGGGTACAGTGAGTGGGCATATAAGTGGGAAATAACAGCATGCCAGTGCCAAAGATAATCTAAATAATGACAATGAAATATGAGGTAACACTGTCTTACTTGTGTGTCATTGGAAGTATCTGCCGTTCTGTTGTCCTCATCCTCATCCTCTGCCACCTCATCCTCACTGTCCACAGGGTCCACTGCTGCCAAACGGCCATCTCCAGCCTCCTCCTCCTGCAGAAAAGGCACATGGCATCTCAAGGCAAAGTTGTGCAACATGCAGCATGCCAAGATTATCTGGCAGACCTTCTTGGGTGAGTAGCACAGGGATCCCCCAGTTAGATGGGGACACCTGGACCTGGCCTTCAGGAGGCCAAAGGTCCATTTGATTATCCTTCTTGTTCACCCACGTGCCTCATTGTAACGTTCTTCTACCCTTGTCCTGGCATTCCTCACAGGGATCAGTAGCCATGATAGGTTGGGGTAATCTGAGTCACCTTCAAATATTGAGGGACAACATTTAGTCACACGCTATCCTATATGGCCCACACCATACCCATACACCAACATCTACTGGGTGGGAACCAGGGCTCACCTATTAGCCACACACGGTGCCTCTGTAGTTGGGCCATCACATTTGGGATGCTGCTATTCCTCAGGATAAAGGCATCATGCACCGACCCTGGATACTTAGCATTGACATGGGAGATGTACTGGTCCGCCAAGCACACCATCTGGACGTTCATGGAGCAGAAACTCTTTTGATTTCTGTACACCTGCTCATTTTGCCGAGGGGGGTGTTCCATCAATTGCCCCAATTATGTTGGGGATATGTCCCATTGCATTGAAGTCAGCCTTCACTGTGGCCAAATCCTCCACCTGGGGGAATACAATGTAGCTGCACATGTATTTAATCAGGGCAGACAACACTCCGGTCAGCACTATTGAGAACATTGGCTGTGACATTCCTGCTGCCAAGCCCACTGTCACTTGGAAAGAACCAGTTGCCAAGAAATGGAATACAGATAGGACTTTCACAAGAGGGGGGATCCCAGTGGGGTGACGGATAGCAGATATCAGGTCAGGCTTCAATTGGGCACACAGCTCTGTGATTGTGGCCCTGTCCAGTCTATAGGTGAAAATAATGTGCCTGTCCTCCCTTGTTGCCAAGTCCACCAGGGGTCTGTACACAGGGGTATGTCTCCAGCTCCTATTCATCCACAACGGTTGCAGTCTAAGGGACAAAAGAGTGAGGAGCCAGTCACAAACTGAACATTGGAGCCACAACAGTACAATGCATGATGTTCATTTGTAATTTGTAAGTGGTATTTGTACTGTATGTCCAATATTGAACTGTGACGCAGTATTTACCCAGGCCCTGCCCCTTCCCCCCTGAAAAGGCATCCGCCTGTCCTGTGTGGAGGGACAGGTGGAACTGAGGTGCAACTCCTCATTGGTTAACATTGGGCCCTATGGCATACAGTGGCCAACGGTGATGTACGCCGGCGGTGACGGTATGCACCGCCGCGGACATGACTGCCATTTTCTATCTGATCACTCACTTGCTACCTGACCTTATATAGGAGAGGACCTACACTGCATGTGCTGCTGTGACCTGTGTCTGGAACCTACCATGGCTCGTGTAACTGGGGAAAGGGCCCCTGCCTTCACCTCAGTGGAGTTGGAGCGACTGGTGGATGGAGTCCTACCCCAGTACGGACTGCTGTATGGGCCTCCATACCAACAGGTGAGTACACTGTGAGCACAATGCATGTGGCATGAATGTATGGAGTGGTGTGTGTGAAGGGCTCGTGTGGGGGGGTGGATGTCCCCATGGTGGCGTGCAGCTTGTGTGCTGGGCTATGTGTGTGTGTAAATGGCGATGTGAAGGGGTATGGTGGGCCATAAGTGTAACAGGCAGGATGGTCTGACTAATACCATTTCCTGTGTGTATTTCTCTGCAGGTCAGCACCCATCAAAAGAAGGGTATATGGCATGCCATCACCAAGGACGTGCGGACCCTGGGGGTCTCCGGCAGGCGGAGCACCCACTGTCAGAAACGGTGGGAGGACCTGAGACACTGGGCACGGAAGACGGTGGAGGCCCAGCTGGGGATGGCCTCCCAACGAGGAAGGGGTGCCCGTCGAACCCTGACCCCCCTGATGGCCCGCATACTGGCAGTGGCCTATCCAGAGCTGGATGGGTGCTTGAGGGCATCACAGCAGCCACAAAGGGGTGAGTACAGTGCCCATCATTACAACTTACCCATGGTAGGGTGGTATCCGGGTGGGGGATGTGTGTCAGTTGGTGCCCCTAGGCCAGGGATGACATTGCATAGTAGGTTCCATGTTGGCCAGGGTTCTGAATTGATAATCCTGCTACCTAGCTCATAGGCATCCACAACTGGTCAGGGCTGTGTGGGTCCCAGGTGTGCTGCATTTGGCAGTATGTGCCCCTCCTCATGTCTGGCTGGATAGCATTATAACTTGTAGTGCAATGAATAGTGTGTAGGGCTGTTCCATGTGTGTGACGGTGGTGTGTACTCCAACGGTGGTGTTGGTGCAGCCATTGACTCAGTGTATCCTTTGTCTCTCCTCCCCCCCTCTTTGTTTTCTCATCCTGTCCTTATGTGCATAAGCATCATCTGGTGGAGGAGCTGAGGCACCGGCGATGGAGAGAGCTGCATCCCACAGGACCCAAGAGGCAGAGTCCACCGACTTTGAGGGCACCAGTGGGACAGAGGGCGAGGGGAGCACCACGGTGGAGACAGGAGGGGACAGTTCTGACAAAGATACTTCCTACGATGGGAGCTCCCTGGTGGTGGCAGACACCTCTGTGACCACCCCAGCTAGAGGTACAGCCGCCACCCCCCATACCAGCACCACCCTCCCAGCAGCCCCTCGGCGAGTTGCCTGTGCCCGCTCACCCCAGGAGAGTGGGCATCTCCTTCGCCCCAGGCACCTGCTGTCCTGACTATTGACCTCCTGAGATCCATCTCCGTAGGGCAGTCAACCATTGTGAATGCCATCCAGGGGCTAGCAGCCCAACTGCAACAGAATAATGCATTCCTCCACTCCCAAACCTTCTCCCTCTTCCTGCCCCAATGTCCCTAAGAAGCTTTTCCTCTCCACCACTGACCTCTTCCCTACCCCTCCCCCGTCCTTCGCGTCTGACCAGGGTGGCAAAAAAACAGGCAAGCACCTCAGCCATCCAGACCACGGGCCCAGTAGTCTCCACACCCACTCGTGGTGGGAAAGGATCCAAGGCACCAGGCAGCCTCAAGGGAGGGGTGCCTGCCCCAGCTGCTGCCCAGAAGGGCAAGGAGCCACCCCCAGCTGCTGCCAGGAAGGGCAAGGAGCCATCCCCAGCTGCTGCCAAGAAGGACAAGGTGCCTGCCCCAGCGGCTGCCAGGAAGGGCAAGGGGCCATCCCCAGCTGCTGCCAGGAAGGGCAAGGTGCCTGCCCCAGCTGTTGCCAGGAAAGACAAGAAGCCAGCACCAGCAGGCAGGAAGGACAAGGGGCCTGGTGCAGGGACTCAGACGGAGCACCCACCACCAACCGTGGTGGTGCAGCCATCCGAGGCTGCAGGGGATGGGTTGGAGCTTCTTCCCACCTCCACCAGCAGAAGCACCAGCACCAGTGGGCAGCTGTCCGAGGCTGCCGGGGATGGGCTGGAGTTTCCCCACCACCACCAGCACCAGCAGCAGCACCACCACCACCACCAGTGGGCAGCCATCCAAGACTCCAGGGGATGGGCTGGGGCTTCCCCCCAAAACCACCACTAGCAGCAGCACCACCAGTGGGCAGCCATCTGAGGCTGCAGGGGATGGGATGGAGCTTCCCCCCTACCACCACCACCAGCAGCAGCAGCACCACCACCACTGGGCAGCCGTCCGAGGCTGCAGGGGATGGGCTGGAGCCTCCCCCCACCAGTGGCTGCAGCAGCACCACCACCACCACTGAGCAGCTGTCACCGCCGGTGGACGGTATGTAGTCCTGCCTCCATGGGCTGCAAATCCTGTGGGTATGACACCCAGCTGAGAGACTGTGACCATGCACTCCCCAGGATCAAGAGCACAGGGCAAGATGCCCCATCCAGAACCAGTGGGTAAGCCACCCACCAACCCCAGCCTCCACAGGATCAGAAGCACAGGGCACAATGCCCCCTCCAGAACCATTGGGTAAGACACCCACCAACCCCAGCCTCCCAGGATCAGAAGCACAGGGCACAATTCCCCCTCCAGAACCAGTGGGTAAGCCACCCACCAACCCCAGCCTCCCAGGATCAGAAGCACAGGGCATGATGCCCCCTCCAGAACCATTGGGCAAGGCACCCACCAACCCCAGCCTCCCAGGATCAGAAGCACAGGGCATGATGCCCCCTCCAGAACAAGTGAGTAAGCCACCCACCAACCCCAGCCTCCCCAGGACCAAGAGCACAGGGCACGATGCCCCCTCCAGAACCAGTGGGCAAGTCACCCACTTGAGAGACCGTGGCCTTGCACTCCCCATGACCAAGCACCTGGCATGCTGCCCTTCCAGAGCATTTGGGCAAGTCACCCACTTGAGAGACTGTGGCCTTGCATTCCCCAGGACCAAGCACAGGGCATGTTGCCCCCTCCAGAACCAGTGGTGGTGTTCCATCTGCCGGATGAGGTGCCCCCCGTTCTCCGTCCACCTGAGGTGCCTGTCTATTTTCCAACTGATGCCCCTGTAGTGTTCTCTCCGTGTTGGTGCAGGTGACAAGTGGGGCCTTGGACATTAACCTGTGGCCCTGTGGCCCACACACAATATGGACTGGGCAGTGCCCCTTGAACTGTACATATGTATATACCATTACATTGCATTTCGTATTTCTACTGTGTTATTACACTCACTTTTGCACAATCCTGTTGTCCTTGCATTATTCCTCAGGGGTACGGGGTAAATATGTTTTATTACTGCAGCTAATTGGGTATATGGTGTTGGGGGTGGGTGTGTTGTGCGTGTGTGTGTGTGTGTCACTCTCTTTTTCCTCCCTCCCTCCCCTGTGTGCTAGGCGGCTGTACTCACTGTGGTTGTCTTCGCTGTCGTTGGTGTTCGTGATGGAGCAGGACGTAGAAAATCATTGGGAATATTTGAAGTTTAGGCTCCATGGCGGCGTGGTTGTTCCCTGTGTCTCCAAAGGTGAGTCGTTTCCCTTCTGAGGTCTGTTTCCGCCAGGCTTTTGATGTCGTTGGTACCGCCCCGGAAAAGGTGGCGGTTTCCAGGGTCTTAATACGGTGAGCAGAATATTGACTTCCACTTGGCTGTAGGCGGCTACCGCTGTGGTGGCTGTTGTATCTGCCCTGGCGGTCGGTGTGGTAAAGTGGCTGTCTAGCTGAGATCTCACAGGCATGGTCATAATTTGGTGGTAATTACCGCTGGCCTGTTGGCGGTATTAATGCCACTTTATCACCGACCGCCAGGCTTGTAATGAGGGCCAATGTTGCTTTACAATATTAAGAACAAGCTAATCATCATCTTTTGAAAACAGCACCCACAAGCAAAAATAAAAGAAAACATGAGGGCAAAGTGAGAAAAGACGACTTAACAAAATAAAAAAGTTAGCTCTAAAAAATAAAACTTTGCAATTTTATTTCTCCTGCTGGGCACGTTTTTGCCAGTCAAGAACCTTCTTTTTGCAAGGCACTAGAACTTAAAAGAACAAAATAGTACCTCAATTACGTAGGGAGCAGTGGATGGGCACTGAATATGTTGAATCAATCAGTGCTTGGTCCCTGCTCCACACAGAGGAACAGAAATGATGCTTGACCTGCAGTGACAAATTATGAGGCTGTAAAGAAGAGTGCCAAGCAAGCCAGCAAATGGTAAGCAATAGGCAGGCTCCTAGCCCTTTACTGTACACAACAGAGTCTTGCAAGTGAGAGGCATGTGTTACGAATGCACTGGAAGCCTCAACCCTAAAAAGGTACATAATGAAGGTAAGGGAAGGCAAGACACCATATCCTAATATCACTGGCTTTTTTAGACATTACAGATTTAGCAATGTTTTGTGTTTCCCTTGTGCCACGCAGGACGATGCAAAACCTAAAATGAGATTTACCATGCTGTGCAGATGCACCCTGCATGGCTGGGTAAATCTGTTGTAAGGCGAGGCAGCACAAGTCGGAGCCCTGCAATATATTACGCCGGGAAGGCATTCCATGGGTGGAACTTGGACGTTCCCACACATCCACCTATATGTTCTAAGGATTCACAGATATTCCATGTTTTAAAGTGTCCCTTTTTGGATGGTCACCCCCCACTTTTTGCTGTCAGATGCTGTTGTTTTTGATGTGTTAGTGGGGACTGCTAACTAGGCCCCAGTACCAATGCTCTTTCCCTTAGATTGTATGACGAATTGCATAGGCCCACTGGCAAGGAGCTTACCACCCCTGTAAGTCCCTAGTAATTGGTACCCCTGGCAAGGGTGGTAAAGGGGGTCACCAGGGCGGCAGCACTGATTGTGCCACCCTGAATACCCCAAGTAAAGTAGAGACTGCAGAGGTGCCATGCCAACCTGCATGTGCAGCCTGCTGCTCGAGTGAGACTCTGCCCACACAAGGTACAGGCAAGGTCCCTGTTACTGCCCATGCACAGGTCAGTCACCCCTAAGGCAGGCACTCTCTAGCCCAGGGGGCAGGATGCACTGTTCCATGGGTGAGGACATTTGTGCAGGAACACATAAGTCCCTGTGGTGGCATCTAAAATGCAATGCCGAACCGAGTAATCAGCGGTCTATTGGATAACATGGGCTGGCATCTGTACACTGCTCAGATGTCCAGCTCTGCAACGGCTCAGCCCATTCCCGTCATGATTGGTATCAAAGACTGTGCTTTTTAACCCTGAACATGATGCCCATGTTTAGGTTTAAAAAGCAGATGCCCAAGTTGGCACCCTTATGGGGTGCCAACTAAGTTACAGAGTCCTGTACTGTTTTGGTGGGCTCTCCCGAACTGCTGCCGCACAGATAAGAGTCTGACCTCCCGCTGGTGGTACTAGTACCTTGGCAGGACGTAAGACAAAGGGCCTGGGCAGGAAGGAGATCACACCTCCTCCTAGCCAGGCTGGCTAGTGAGAAAAGCATCAGGACAGTAAGCCTCAAAGGTTTCACCCGTCTTTGATGTGTCCCCCCCAGTGGAGGACAAAGCCCTTCCCCCCCCAGAGAGGCAGGTGGGAAATTAGACATGCAGGAGGCATGCGCCCTCATAGAACTAGTTACTCCCTGAGGGTAGGCTAGGAGATCTGCACAGCCAAGGGAGGGTTCTGCCATCTTGGCAGACCCCAAGAACAGTGGGTTCTGGGTAGAAAGTGATGTACTCCCACAGGAAGTCGTCACTCCAAGGGTGGATTCGCCGCAGGGACTAGTAGCCCATTGGCCACTGTCCCTCACACCCTTAAACGCCCCCTGAACTAGCATTTAAGGGGCTCCCCTGGCACAAAAACTTAGATCTAACATGGAAAAGAAGAAAGGAGCACAAAGAGATGTCTGCACCAACAACAGGACCTGGACTCCAGTCCCAGTGCAAAGGAGAGGACACAGCGTGACCTAAGGAGACCAGTATTGGAACTGAATGCCCGACGTGTGCCCAAGGTGAAGACTCGTTGGTCCCAGCAAGAGGACCCCAGTTGACACCAAAACTCCAAAGAAGACTCCCCTGAATAGTGGCACCAATCCTCTGTAAACTGCAGGCAAAAGGTGGGCTGAGATCGAAGAACTGCGACCCAACAGGCTCTGCATGTCTGAGCCAAAAGAAACTCGGTGCCCAGCATCTTAATAGTGCGCATGAGGCCCATGCCAAATTCCAAGCCTCTACTTCCCGCCAAATGACCTACAGCCACCAGAAAGCCCGTTGACCATCCTTGCAGCTACCAAGGCTTGTCTGTCACCTGCCCGGAAACCGACGGCCACACAACATTCACCGTCTCCAGGGCACCCCCCCATCATAAAGACTGACATCACCCGCAACTCTTCTCCTGTGAGACTGCAGCCTGAAGGACCTGACTTCGATTGGAGCAGCAAAGCAGTTTTGACATGACCAGCCCGGTGATTGAAAGCTAGGAGCTACCTCTTCACCCAGAGCCACCGGACGAGGTGGTGAAGATCCAAGCATTGATTCCTGGCCCTGGCCCCCCAAAGACCTCTACATCCGAAGGATAGAGTGAGAGTCGACCCCCAAGTCCAGTTTTGCAACGGTGTGCAAATGTAACAGCCACTACAGACTGTTAAGCACCAACGGCAGCCAAGTCACCTCTGCAACCAGACTCCCTGGCCAAGTTAACAAAACCCTGACTGTTGAATCCTGGTCTAGGTCCCCGCAGAACCTTAAGTTCTTGTGGGTTCATCGAAACTCACCTTACAAGTGCCTGAGTGCACACTGCTATTTTCCCCATTCCCCCAATGGAAGCCCTTTAAATCTACAAAGTACTGTATTTTCTAAAGACTTAAAAATTCACAACTCCAGTTGTAAAAAAGCTACAAAATTCATTTTGGTGTCTAAATTAAGAATTAAATCTAATTGCTTTTTCTAAATTGGTGTCAGATTTAATTCAAGTGGTGTCATTTACTTACCGTCCATGTTGGTAATGTGAAATACTTTACACATGTTCCTCTAAGTAGCCTGACTACTCTTTGCCACACAGCCAGGACTGAGCTAGGGTTTACTGAGAGTAAATCTGAGGTCCACTACTGGGTATTGTAATGGTATTCCATGTTAAGACTACCTAGTCATACCATATAATACCTTCACCTTGCTACATTCCAACACTGGTAGACCTGGGAATGTGTTAGAATTGTTTGCATTCGCAGGAGAGGCACAACAAGCAGAAATATATTTATTTCTCCCTGTTGTTTCCTCCTTCTGAGTGCGCTGCATCTTGCAGCACACTCAGAAAGAGGAAAATGCCCATAAGGATGTTTCGTGCAGGAAGGTGTCCTGTACAAAAACAATCCTGCCTGTAACACAGGCAGCCTTGAACCACTGCACAAGGGTACCTGCATTGGTACTAGGCTGCAGATTGTGCGCTAGCGCAGTCAGAGGACAACAATGCACCATATTTTGATATGGTGTATTCCTGCCCTCTCCATTCACACAGCGCTGCAAGTTTTTTTGCTTCATTGAGTGAAAAAAAATGTTAAATCTGAGCCTACAAAACTATTCAAAGCAGCAGTCGAACCACATTAAAAAAGTATGACTACTGCAATGGAGACGGGGTCAGTGAACAAGGAGGGGGACTCTAAGGCTTTGATAAATGACAAAATATTCTCTATTTTGTTGATCTTTCACCATCAAGTAATTACATATAAAATAACACACACCCCAAATGAAAAATAAATGAAAGTTAACTAATCAGTGGGAAGTGCACTATTTTATGTCATGAAACCTCTATTGGTTAATGCAATCACTACAGATGCCTATATGTGCAACCAGAGGCCCATACAATTGAATCCTACTTGGTATAGTGGGAAAAGTGACATGTATTTTTAGACCTCCAAGGTCCCTGAAATCACTCCGAATGTGTAGTTCATCATCTTAAATGTACATTACACACAGAATAATATAGTCTGCAACACAATGTACATATAAATTTAAATTAAGTTAAAAAGAGCTTTTAAAGTATCTATTTCAGTAATAATATACAGATTATACCTAGTGCAAACCTTTTTTTATAACTTTCCATTAAAAACATGTACTCCACAGCCCAGCTTGTAGCACCCTTACAGTACTTCTAAAAAAGGAACATATCTTTGCAACAGGAAGCTTAAAGTGATTCCATCAATTAAGGTGTATGCTAGCTCCAGAGCACCTTTTACCATTGCAGATTTAACCAAGAGCACAAATGTGCATTTCTTTCTGGGAAGCAGGCACCCTGCAACGAAAGCTTGTTTCCTGTTTATGTGTCTGCCCCTCCCTGGGGAACACAGAAAAGGAGACTTCCTTCCCTCAACTTCAGCTGGGGAATTTGTCATTTAGCTGAAAGGCTAAGATTACGGGCAAATGCTGTCCGTTAAACCTTTTATTACAGACAACGGACATGAGTGTGAAATAACGGACAGTCTGTAAATAGTATGGACGGGTGGTCACCCAAATTCATAAATTTGAAAATATGATGGAGGTCGATTATCAATTTTCTTTATATGGACCAACTTTCGATGAAAGAAAAATGTAAATTGTGTTCTCAAAATTTTCAAATTTCTTCACTATTGTTTGATAGTTCACACTGAAATTATCCACTGTGCTCTGAGTGTAGGGGCATCTGTTGTGTTGGTTGCAGTGTGGACATCAGGGGTTGCAATCTGGCTGTAACTAATATAGCCTTATAGCCCGCCGTAGTGGGTTGTACTGGCCATTAAAGGCCCACTCCAGCGTTAAAGGCCCGAGCCAAAGGTGAGGCTTTTATCAAGGGAGTGGGTCCTTAATAGCCAATATAGCCCTGCTATAGAGGGCCATACGACTATTAGAACCTTCCAGCCCCTGACCTCAGAACAGTCTAATTAGTAAAAGAAAGACCTCATGAAGCCTGAAGGGGATGATATCCCCCCACGTTCCAGGAGCCCTTTGTTCACAACAACAGCTGTGAAAGGGAAACATTGGAATGTTGATGCTCCAGCTTTTCCCAGCAATTAGAAGCCCGGAGCACTCTATTGCCTTCAATGGAGCACTCAACATTCCAATGTTCTAAAAGGAGAGAGACATGTATACAAGAATAACAAATTAAAATTAACAAGGCATATCAAAAATATTATAGTGCTGCCACTGTAATGTCAAGCCTAAAGCTACTTGTAAATGAGAAAGTGTATCATAATGAACACTTACCATAAGTACAGACATGAGTGGATATAGAGATCCAATACAAAAGATTAATTTGTCACTAACAGGCTAGTGACTAAATTTACCAATTCACATTGGCATACTGGTACACCCATTTAATTCCCTAGTATATGGTACTGAGGTACCCAGGGTATTGGGGTTCCAGGAGACCCCTATGGGCTGCAGCATTTCTTTTGCCACCCATAGGGAGCTCTGACAATTCTTACACAGGCCTGCCACTGCAGCCTGCGTGAAATAACGTCCACGTTATTTCACAGCCATTTACCACTGCACTTAAGTAACTTATAAGTCACCTATATGTCTAACCTTCACCTGGTGAAGGTTGGGTGCAAAGTTACTTAGTGTGTGGGCACCCTGGCACTAGCCAAGGTGCCCCCACATCGTTCAGGGCAAATTCCCCGGGCTTTGTGAGTGCGGGGACACCATTACACGCGTGCACTGTACATAGGTCACTACCTATGTACAGCGTCACAATGGTAACTCCGAACATGGCCATGTAACATATCTAAGATCATGGAATTGTCCCCCCAATGCCATTCTGGCATTGGGGGGACAATTCCATGATCCCCCGGGGTCTCTAGCACAGAACCCGGGTACTGCCAAACTGCCTTTCCGGGGTCTCCACTGCAGCTGCTGCTGCTGCCAACCCCTCAGACAGGTTTCTGCCCTCCTGGGGTCCAGGCAGCCCTGGCCCAGGAAGGCAGAACAAAGGATTTCCTCTGAGAGAGGGTGTAACACCCTCTCCCTTTGGAAATAGGTGTGAAGGCTGGGGAGGAGTAGCCTCCCCCAGCCTCTGGAAATGCTTTGATGGGCACAGATGGTGCCCATCGCTCTATAAGCCAGTCTACACCGGTTTAGGGATCCCCCAGCCCTGCTCTGGCACGAAACTGGACAAAGGAAAGGGGAGTGACCACTCCCCTGACCTGCACTTCCCAGGGGAGGTGCCCAGAGCTCCTCCAGTGTGTCCCAGACCTCTGCCATCTTGGAAACAGAGGTGTCTGTGGCACACTGGACTGCTCTGAGTGGCCAGTGCCAGCAGGTGACGTCAGAGGCTCCTTCTGATAGGCTCTTACCTCTCTTGGTAGCCAATTCTCCTTCTTAGGTAGCCAAACCTCCTTTTCTGGCTATTTAGGGTCTCTGCTTTGGGAATCTCACCAGATAACGAATGCAAGAGCTCACCAGAGTTCCTCTGCATCTCCCTCTTCACCTTCTGCCAAAGGATCAACCGCTGACTGCTCAGGATGCCTGCAAAACCGCAACAAAGTAGCAAGACGACTACTAGCAACCTTGTATCGCTTCATCCTGCCGGCTTTCTTGACTGTTTCCAGTTGGTGCATGCTCTGGGGGTAGCCTGCCTCCTCTCTGCACCAGGAGCTCTGAAGAAATCTCCTGTGGGTCGACGCAATCTTCCCCCTGCAACCGCAGGCACCAAAAGACTGCATCACTGGTCCTCTGGGTCCCCTCTCAGCACGACGAGCGTGGTCCCTGGAACTCAGCAACTCTGTCCAAGTGACTGGGTACCGTGTGATTTGCAGCTCCTCCTGCTCCTGTGCACTCTTCCAGGATTTCCTTCGTGTACAGCCAAGCCTGGGTCCCCGACACTCCTTCCTGCAGTGCACAACCTTCTGTGTTGTCCTTCGGCGTCGTGGGACTCCCTTTTGTGACTTCAGGGGGACTCTGGTTCACTTTTATTCTAAGTGCCTGTTCAGGTACTTCTGCGGGTGCTGCCTGCTTCTGTGAGGGCTCCCTACGTTGCTGGGCGCCCCCTCTGTCTCCTCCTCCAAGTGGCGACATCCTGGTCCCTCCTGGGCCACAGCAGCACCCAAAAACCTCTACCACGACCCTTGCAGCTAGCAAGGCTAGTTTGCAGTCTTTCTGCATGGGAACACCTCTGCAAGCTTCATCGTGACATGGGACATCCATCCTCCAAAGGAGAAGTTCCTAGTCCTCTTCTTTCTTGCAGAACTCCAAGCTTCTTCCAACAGGTGGCAGCTTCCTTGCACCCTCAGCTGGCATTTCCTGGGCTCCTGCACACTCTTGACACTGTTGCGACTATTGGACTTGGTCCCCTTGTTTTACAGGTACTCAGGTCCGGACATCCACTGTTGATGCATTGCTGGTGTTTGTTCTTTCTGCAGAATCCCCCTATCACGACTTCTGTGCTCTCTGGGGGTAGTAGGTGCACTTTACACCTACCTTTCAGGTTCTTGGGGTGGGCTATTTTTCTAACCCTCACTGTTTTCTTACAGTCCCAGCGACCCTCTACAAGCTCACATAGGTTTGGGGTCCATTCGTGGTTCGCATTCCACTTTTGGAGTATATGGTTTGTGTTGCCCCTATACCTATGTGCTCCTATTGCAATCTACTGTAACTTTACACTGCTTGCATTACTTTTCTTGCTATTACCTGCATAATTTTGGTTTGTGTACACATATCTTGTGTATATATCTTATCCTCATACTGAGGGTACTCACTGAGATACTTTTGGCATATTGTCATAAAAATAAAGTACCTTTATTTTTAGTACTTCTATGTATTGTGTTTTCTTATGGTATTGTGCATATGACACCAGTAGTATAGTAGGAGCTTTACATGTCTCCTAGTTCAGCCTAAGCTGCTTTGCCATAGCTACCTTCTATCAGCCTAAGCTGCTAGAAACACATCTTCTACACTAATAAGGGCTAACTGGACCTGGCACACGGTGTAAGTACCTCTGGTACCCACTACAAGCCAGGCCAGCCTCCTACAACACCTATCCTGAATGAGTTAAGTTAGAGCAAAACCCAAAGCCAGTCCTCGTTTGGTTGCAGCACTAGGAGCAGTAGTATAGCCTGTGGCAGGTGTTGCTGGGACAATAACACAGCTTTAAAAGTACATAAAAAATAAATGTATGAACATAGCTTTTTGACACCCGTGAATTCCCAACTTATGTTTGAGTACAGTCTTTAATCACAATAAAACACTATTAAGGTAGCGTACAAGAAGGTTATTGAAATTCCATATACTGTGAAGGATATAGAGTTGAAGATTATGGCTACACTTCCTTTACTGATTTCAAAGCAGCCAAGTAAAAACCTACAATACCCAGCATTCCAACATGAATGACATGAGAACATATGACCACAACATGCAATGAATGACCATATTATAATATATATGGGCCAATAGCCCTTCATTATTAAAAGCAATCAATGAGTGATAATTTATCACTCTGATTGTTTTCAAACATTTCATTATTGATCATTTTCTTTGTGCGTAGGAAAATCACATATTTACCCTGAAACTTCTGTTAAGGACTTGGTTTTCTTCCAAAACTGTAATAGCTTGTGATCTTCCTTTCATCCACATGTAAAATATTCCATTGGCGCATTAGAACATATCTCTTATCAAGTAATGCATATTGTAAAGACAAATTCAAGTATTAGAAACAATTCAGAAAAATGCAATAATGTAAATCTAACACTTGAAAAAAGTATTGTACAGAAGAAGCATGAATTACCACCTTTCAACAAGTACAATATGAAAATGTAGAAAGGGATGCAAATGTTATAGTTCAGGGCCCGATAATCTTTACCTCCTTGTCCTCCATAAAATTGTTACTTTCATTTCATTCACAATAGGTATTATATTGTTCATGCTGTATCAGAACAGGAGGCTCAGATTATGCTTTTTTTCAAAGTGATTTACCACTAATGTTCTACACAGAGTTACGGCTGGTAGATGGGCGGTACCGGTCCCTTGACGAATGTGTGACTACAGGGAGGTGTCCCCACCGAACTCCAGTTTGGGAGATTGACAATGATAACTCGGCAATCCTGAGTGTGTGTACTAGAAGACAGGGGTACAATTGAATCCAAAGGCATATTTTGTCACAATTTCAATGCACTTCAGGTAAGGTATGAAATCTGAATAAAAGGGGATCGATGGTCCTGAAAAAGGCCAAGCGACCCTTAGGGGCGATGGAGACGGACAAAACATGTTGACCTTTGAATGGCTATGAGGAGTTTAGGAGTGATTATGTCCCCATTTTACCACCCATTGGTGATTTTCTTTTAATTCTATCCAGTGAACCTGGGGATAAAAAATTGAGTAAAAATTGAGTAGGGTATAACCTGAGATAGTTTTAACTATGCGAATGAGGTGTTTTGTGCATGCTTGATCCCCATCTGTTGGTCTATGTCATTTGTTTCCCCTCCCTTTTGCTCCATTCCTTACGTTGGCTAGTGTGGGAATGTGTTAGCATCGCCCTATGATGAAGCATGCCACTACTAGTGGGTGAGGGCAGTTTTTTTCAAAACTAATATGCTATATCTCTAGCCAATGGGACCATGTTTGGGGTCTCAACTTTTTTTCCTTGTCCTCTATGTGTGAGTGGTTCATTGATTGGGAGGTTGGATAAGGGTTTTTCCTCTTACCCCTCAGGTGTCTGTTGTTACCACTAATGTAGTCATGTTTTTAACTTCAGTGCTCATAAAAATTCTCGAGTCAACTCTTTTGTAATTGTCCCTTTGGATGTAGGCTGTCTTGTTTATTGAAAATGCTTCTCTATAATTTAAATATTTGGTTTTATCTCAAAATGAATTTCCATGTTGAAATAAAATATCTTGAAATTTGGTTCAGATGACCAGGCCGCTGTCCTTAGGATATCCTCTAACCTAGCCCCAGCAGGTAGGCTTTGAATGTCCTGGCACTCTTGGTAGAATGAGCACCAAATTTTGAAATATAAATTCCAGTTATTTGCATCACCCATCTCACCAGAGTGGGTGATCAGACCACCTTATGTGGTTTAGTGATTGAAATCATTAACTAATTGACTTTCTGGGGCTCGAGATCCCCCGAGGCAATCTCATATTCTGGCAGACATCTCACCACATGCAACTTCGAGTTGTAAAGAAATGCTCAATAATGAACTGTCCGAGTGTTAGGGTTAGTGCGTCGAGCTGTAGTAAACATTACCTCATCTGGGAAAAAAGATAGCCCAGACTAGTCCAACGCCTGCATGTAGAAGACTTTCTTGAAGGAGTTACGTTATAATAACATCATCAATTTTGCAAACATGTTTCCTAGAAAGATCACTGGTGTCTGGCCAGTTGCCAGAGAGATAGAGGACTCTACTAACATCCTAGATCTTTGAACATCTAGGTCTTGGAAGTCTAGACAACCTAATGCCTCTCATAAGCTTTTAAATTAGGGGTTATAACCAGCCAGGTTACATGCCAAGGAGAGATACCCTGCTGAAATAGCAGACCTGAGTAATTTAAAACTGGATTATGGTTTCCAAACCTCTGCTAGCTTGGATAGAAAATCCAGACCTAACACAATAAATACAATGTCAGCTCCCAAGGGATCCACGTCTCTCTCCACACACCAACCACACCAAGCTGCTCAGACTGATCTGTATCTTTTGTGAGTGCCTGAAGCCCATGCTTCACTCAGTGAAGAAGGGAGCCTCCAGTGAAATGCCTGACAGACACCATCTTTGCCTAAAATGTGCTTGGCCATGAGAAATAGAAGGTTTTCTAGAAACGGCTGAATGAGCATACCATTCCCAGCCAAAAACCTTCAGGGAAGTTTGTGCCTTGTCAAGAGCTGTAAAGGCCTAGAAAAACTTGGACAGGTCCTTCAGGAAGTCCTCGCTAAACAGTTTACCCTTTGCCTTGGGTCATGTCTCTGAAGAGACCAACTGCTCCAGTATATGGTCTAGCGTAACAAGAGTGATCATCTACGCTCCAGAGATAGGGCATAGTTGGTATTGCACAACATGCATCCCACTCATTGGGCCCAACCAGAGAGCACCTAAAGGTTTACCCTGTTTCCCTGTTTAAGCCAGTTCCATGATTTTGGTGATTGGTTTCACCCTATATAGGAGTTTGACCTGGCACATGTGCCAGGACCTGCCTATGCTTCTTTTGGGGTCTTTAATGAGCTTTTTAAGAAAGGTCACCATGGTGTGGATAAGCTTGGGAATGGTGATTTCAGCAATTAGCCTGTTTTTGATCGCTTTGTCCATGGACTGATGAAGTCTCTGCTCTAGGTAGTAGGTCAACCTCGGCCTTGGTTCCCACTCAGAGTAGCAGGAATAGGCAGTGTCCTCAGGATTGCTATCTCACCTTTCAGCTTTTTCTTGCTGCTCATCCTCCCAGACAGAAGCCAATATCTTGATCTTTTAGGCTCCCTATTAGAGTTATCAGAGTTATGAGAATCCATGTCCCCCATGGTCTAGTTCATAGATCATATCATAGGTTGTGTTCCTACTCTGAAAATACAAGCCACTGTGCCCTGTAACCTCATCTGTTTGGCTTGCATTGTTTGAGCGTAAATCATAGAAGCCTACCCAATCTATCAAAAGGTTCTAGCTGCTTTTTGGGCTCTTTGGAGCAGGCACCCCACTTAGGGGTGCACCTGCACACATTGGATTCCCCTGCAGAGGGTCACTCAGCTGGCACTGTGTGGTTGGGGTGGGGAGTGCCTTGCCATTTTTGTAAGGCTTTGGATATGACCATTTCCACAGATTCAGTTACTGCCACCTCTATCCTTAAAGTCAGGACAGGGTCCATACAGAAATGCTTAGATGCAGTTCTGTATCACATATTCAGGGTTGCCAGCCATTTCAATGTCAGTACATGTTATTCAATCACTTAAATCCTAACTGACTACTCCCCAGCCAGAGATATTCCAGGGGATCAGATTTCCCCTCTAGCTAAAACTTAACATAAAGAAGTGCTTTTCCGATGAGGTCCTTACTTCAGTGTCAAGTTCGAAGTGCTCGCCAGCCAATGCACAAATTGGCTGACATGACCTCCGTTGTGCGGCAAAGATAGAAGGGGGACTGGCCCCATTGGTGGCATGCTTTACACAGCATGGAGCTTATACCTGCCCGCTGAAACTTGGGTTCTTTTTGCACAATTTACCTGATGCAGACATACACTTCATCATAGAACAGGAGCATAGTGTCAAAAATGCCATGATGCCACCTTTGGTGAGAACAGTCGCCTTTACATTGGTAAATATATATATATATATATATTTATCATAAATATAAACAAAAATGGAAGGTACTTATCTTGGCTGCACAAACAGCAAAGAAAGGAGATTGTGGGTTAGAGGAGAGCCCTTGTATTTTATAATATTGACATTCTTTGGTTGTTGTAGTCAAATGTTCTCATGTCATTCATGTTGGGATGCTGAGTATTGTAGTTATTTTTACTTGGCTGCTGTGAAATCAGTATAAAAAGTTGAATCATAATCTGAGCCTCCAGTCCCGATATAGATTTCGTATCATAAAGACTTGGTAACGTTAAGACATGCCTTTGTGTATTGTAGGGTTCTGTTTAGGTTTAGGACCTATGTGTTGCCCTGCCACATTAGGAGGTAACCTCCATGAATACCTTTTGCAGTGGAATTTCTGAGAACCTAATTCACCCATCTCCTCTTATTCTGCCATTTCTTTTTTTATACCCTCCATGGTGTGTGCCCCCTACCCCAAAGCATCGACAGAGCATCATTTATGGGGCCTGGTCTCAATCTGTGTTCGCCTTTCATGTCCCGTACACTCACTATGGGCGCTCCCTCCCCTCCCGGTCTTACTAGCCATGCCAGCATCCTACCAGATCTACCCTCCTCAGCCTGTACTGAGGCTAAGTGTCTCTGCATGCAATGGCAGCGGAGTTGTACTTCCACCTGCGAGTGGGATTTCCTCGCCTGCTCGTACTCCTCTTGCTCTGGTGTCCCTCTGTGTCCACTCTTTTCCCCCTCGTGTATAGTTTTCTCTAGCGTAATCAGTTCCCGCTCTAATGTGCGCCTTATCCCGACTGTCTGTCCTATACTATAACCTCTCGTTGCCACTTTGAGTGTTTCCCATTCCACATGTCTGGAGGAGGCTGACCCCTTGTTAATGTTGATGTGATTGGTCAAGTAGGAGCGGAGCGCCCCCCTGAAGGCCTGGTCCTCCAATGCAGCCGGGGCCATTCTCCACAGTGGTATGGGGGGCCTCTTCCTCAGTCGCCCTCCATGTTAGTAGCAGTGGGTTATGATCCGATATAGTGTGCCCCAGGTACTCAGAGTGGGTCACGCCCCTCGCTAGGCCGGGAGCGCACACCACCCTGTCTATCCTAGTATGTATCCGATGGAGGCCTGAGTAATAAGAATAGTCTTTATCATAAGGGTGCTGTTCGCGCCAGATGTCAACCAGTCCCCAGACATGCACCCACTCTCAATTTTTTAGCTATTTTATGCGTCACTGCTCCCTGCAGCGGGGGAGAGGAGTGGTCCAGGTCAACGTCCACAATGCTATTAAAGTCTCTCCCAATAACAATTCCTCATGTTGCTGGCGGGTAAGCTGGCTCAAAAGGCGCTACAGGAAGGGGGCCTGATCCTGGTTGGGAGCGTATATGCTTCCTAATACTATTGGAATCCCATGGAGTCTCCCCTCTACTACCACAAACCTACCCTCCTGATCTATGTCGGTTGATATCGCTTCGAAAGGTACTCCAGCACGAACCCAGACCAACGCTCCCCTAGAATAGGCAGAGTACTTAGTGGCAAACATCTGCCCTCTCCATCTGCTGCGTAATTTCTCTACCTCGCTCGTTGTCAAGTGGGTTTCCTGGAGCATCGCTACATGTATGCCTCTCCTCTTCAGATGGGACAGTATTCTGTGCCTTTTTGCTGGTGACCCCATCCCATGTATGTTCCACGTTAAGAGATTATAGTCTGCCATTTGGGTATATCAAGAGAAAATGCGAGCCCGACCAACCCTCGCCATAACTCTCTCCCCTGTGTGTATGTTTCCACTGACATCATGTGAATGACCTAACCTCCCCAGGCACCATCGAAATTCAAACTTGAAAAACCCCAACTCCCCTACCCCGAGGCACCTCCCCAACCGTAGGCTGCCCAAGTGAACTGTGCAACCAAGCAAAATAATTAACCAAATAAGCATAGTTCTAGCCAGTCTGACTGAGTGGACAAGAAACCGGTCGGGGGTGGTTCCATGTCCGTCGGGGCCCGATATCCATTCAATGTGGCCCGCCCCAGGGCCAGCCAGTTCATCTGCTGTCTGCGGGGTCACCCTCGGCGGTCGCCCCATGCAGCCGGAGCCCTCCGCTGATGATACCGTAGTGACGTCTGAGTCCCTCTCGTCGCTCCCCGGTGGGGAAGCCTCCCTGCCCATGGATGCCGCCTCCCTCAGTGCCTCCTTCTCAGTTCTTTTTGAGATTGCAAGGTTCGGTTCGGGGGCGGGCCTGGCGCCGCCACCCCCCAGGCCCTCTGCGGGCCGGCGATCGGTCTCACCCGGACCCCGTGTCGTTTTCTCTAACCTCCGCGGGCCTCCAACCATTCCCATGCTTCCTCGGGGTTTTGAAAGAAGGTGGTCTTGTCCTCCACCATCACTTTCAATCTGGCCGGAAAGAGAAGTGAATACTGGATTCCTTCTTCCCTCATCGCTCTCTTCACCGCAAGGAAAGAAGATCTCCTTATTTGGACCTCAATTGTGAAATCCGGAAAGAGGGTTACTTCTCCATTTCCACTCTAAAAGGTCCTGCCTCCCTGGCCCTCTGGAGCAGGATGTCTCTGTCTATGTAGTGCAGCAGTCTTGCAATCACCACCCGGGGAGGTCTTCCGGGTGCCGGGGGCTTCGCGAGGACTCGGTGCGCTCGTTCCAGGGTGAAAAACTGTGTCAGTCGTCCCGGGGCCACGATCATACGCATCCATTCCTCCAGGAATTCCACCGCATTTGTGCCCTCCGAGCCCTCCGGGAGGACCACCACTCGGACATTGTTCCTTCGGTTTCTCCCCTCAGCATCCTCCGCCTTTTGCTCCAGCGGCGCTATTCTCTCCGTTAGATGCAGCACTGTGGACTCCAGGTCTTTTTGTCTCGGTGCAAGCTCTGTTAACATGACCTCTGTTTCCTTTTTTTGGTGATCAGCCCGGAGGAGGCCAACCTCTACTGCGACCTGATTGATGTCGTGCTGTAGGGTAGCTTTTGTGTCTTCGATTGCACCTAGGATTTTGTCTAGAGTGTCCTGTACCTTGGACTGCATAAGGTCTCGCATGCCCCTCCCTTTACGCTCATTAGGTGTTGTGCGGTCCATGTTCCTCCCTCTGCGTCGGTTTCTAGTGGTCATCAGCACTGAGGGGCCAGCTATCCGGCTTTCCAATGTGGCTGGTGACCCTGCACCTCCCTATCGCTTGTTCCCACTGATCTTGGTGCTGATGGACTCAGTTCAGGACTTTACGTCGGCGCACCCGTACCCTGGTCAACAAGTTGTCCTCTTCACTAGGGGTCGAGCCATCGCTCCTCCCGAGTGCCCCGGATGGGCCTCCACCAGGGCCAGTCGCGTCCCCAGCACCTGTCCGGGGGCCGGCGTTGTCTCTTCCCCCGCACCACTGGAGTAATCCGTTTATCCTCTCAGGGCTCGCTAGGCCCTCCTCAACTCTCGGGGTCCCTCCAGGTCACCTGTTGGCAGGCCCAAACTCCCCAGGGATCCACCGGCGCTCTCGTCGCCCCTGAAATGTTCCACCAGGGGCCCTCCGCCGGCCCGACTCGCTGCGCTGTCGCCAGCCCGGTGACCACAGCGCCACCTCCAATCTTATCAAAATCAGGGAGCTCCTTGGTGTCCACTCGTTCCTCTGGCGATGCTGTTCAGCAGCCCCAGGGGCCCAGGGCCGCTCGTGCCCACAGGGCCCAGCCAAGAACACCGCTCACCTGGTTCTTATCGCAGGGGCTCCCACCGTCCACCGCGGCCGCTCCGCCAAAATAATTCCAGGGTCCCTCGCCTCATGGGACCCAGGGAGCGCCATTCTCCTCCTCCGGCGCGAAGGGCTCCAAACTCGGAATCCCGCGCCTCTCACCACCGCGCCCCTCGGGTCACGACTGGAAGGCCCCAGTCACTCGAGTACCCGGCTTGCGCCCCGGGCTCCAGGGCTCGGCAGCGCCGCCTCGACACACTGGCTAAATACGCAGGGGGCCCGGCGGACGACCAGCGCGTGTCACTACCCTCTCCAACGGGCTCCGGCAAAGTCTCTCTTGTTGATGGCCCCGGTTTGGGGCACCGCTCTCCGGATAATTAGTAGGCCCCTTCGGAGCTATTGGATTACGCGTCTGCCATCTTGGCTTGCGTGGCCACACCCCCATCTTTCATTACTTCATCATTCATATTAGAGCCCTAAAATGTCCTACGGAACTGGACATCAGGAAGTGACCTGACTCTGCTGGCAGAAGTCGTCATGGCGGTAGGCGGGTACAACCACAGTGGACATTGCCATTGGAACACACTGCTGCCTTTGGCAGACTTGGGCCAATAGCGATGTCTACAGGCGGTGGCGGTGCTGTATGTGGCGGACGTGACCACCATCTTCTGCACAATCCCTCACTTGACTCCTGACACTGCTACCAGGAAGACCTCCACGACCTGAGCAGGCCAAGCTTTGGAGGAGGTCCAACCCCTGTATGAACAGCTATATGGTGCACCAGAGGAGCAAGTGAGTCCAATGCAACACCAAAGGGTGAAAGGTAGAGTGTATGATGAGGTGCATGAATGAAGGATTGAGCTAACGTGTAGGTAGATGGTTATGTCCACGTGCGCATAGGAAAACTGTTAGCCGTGTTTCATAGTAGGTAGTGTGTGATGTATGTACCCTGATCCGCATATGTACTTTACAGCATTTACATCAATCTTTCTGTGACAAATAGTTGTTGAGATGTACCATTTAAAGGACATACTTGTGGTCCGGTCCTATGTTTCTAGCCAAACACTGGTACTGGGTATGCATGTTGTATGCCTGACTCCACCTCACACATGGCCTGACTGCAAAGGGTGACTTCCAAAAGAGTTTGAAGTGTGAGGAATGGTATGTATGGCAACTTGCACTAACTTGATTGTTCATCCTACTTGTTTGGAAATGGAGCATGTATACATGACTTTCTCCTCTAGTCTGTGTAATCCCTGCAGGTCAACGCCCATCAGAAAAAGGGTATCTGGTGTGCCATTGCAAAGAAAGTGGGGAAACTGGGGGTTCACAGCCGGTGGAGCACCCACTGTCGAAAGCGAAGCAGTGGTAGAACCTGAGACGATGGGTCCGTAAGACCGCTGAGGCACGGCTGGGGATGTCCTCCCAAGGAGAAAGGGGTGCCATCGGACCTTGACCCCCTAATGGCCCGCATATTGGTGGTGGCCTACCCTGAGCTGGATGGGTGTTTAAGGGCAGCACAGCACCCACAAGGGGGTGAGTACTGAATAAAGTCATTTACATTCCTATGCAAGGTCAGTGTATGAAGTGAAAGACTGTAAGCTGTAACAATGTGGTAAGTGCAAAAGGTAATATGTGTCCTAGGTAAATCTATATTTGGAGTACTCAACATTGGTACATAGGTGTGCACAATGTATTATGTAATAGGACTAATTACTCACCTATGTCATCCCTTCTGTACAGTAGCATATGATTATGCACATGTGACTGCGTCATATGTTTACCACTATACTGCTCTTAGTACCCTGTTGGTTGTTCCTTGCCACCTACAGATCCATACTCCCAACATCCTGGTGGTAAGTTGTCCTGATATTTGCCCTCTGTCCATTCAAATGCCCCTTGATCCATCTCTATGTACAACATTGAATCTGACAAGTTGAGTGGATGCCTAAAATTCCTGAGGTTTACAATGAGTGTCAAATTATTCAGACTGTGGTCTCAATCTGACATTTTACTTGCCACACTTACTGCACTTACTCAGATCTATTAGGAGCTGTCTCCATTGGTAAGTGAGGACTAAACATTGGCACATGTGCTGTTTCCTCAGAATGGATATCGTGCATGTGCTAAACTGTAGTATTACTAGACTCCTAGTGCATGCCATATCATTGATATGAGTGTTCAGATTATTTGTTCCACGTACAGGTTCTTTGGTTGACAAGTGGCTATGCAGCAATTTCCTATTGCAATATGTTGAGGGCATGCTAAATAGGCCACTACATCTTGGTAACTGGTACAATCTGAACTGGTTTTTGCCAACATGTGTACATTGTTAGGTCCAGACATTTGTCAACATTGTGATGCAACATAAACATACTTCCTTTTGCCATTGTGTATATGTTTTTATGGCTCTTGGTATGGAATCCTAGAGTTAGTACTGACTAAGTTGGGTTGCAGATGTGGCATTTCACCTTCACATGTTGTTGGAATGGTGTGTGTAGTCAGTCATTGGGCTTGCCTCAAGGTGTATGTCCCTATCATGTTAAGCTCAGATGTGTGCTGTGGCATTGCAATGAGATCATGTACAGATGTAAGATCGCTCATGTCTGAAGAGTGCATAGTGATGTGGCCACTTGAATAATGGGCTACTGATGTTGCCAATCATCATGATTAGTTGTACTGTATGTGGCCTTTATGCACATGACAGGTGTACATTGTATACAAGGTGATGGTATGGTACCTGGCCTTGTCTGTGGCTAAATCCTGTGGGTTAAGTTGGCCCCTATAAGTGTACATTACTTTGTTTACAGGTGGAGAATGACTTAGATGAATAGCTCAACGAAATATGTATCATCCTTTCCTACCTGAATATTGGACCTGTGTTGCTGACGTGTTTAGACTCTATCATACTCCATTCATGAAATGGCAGGTATTGTTGTTGCCTATTTGCTTATGTCAATAGTGAAGGTTGTGGACTCTGTGACATGAAATGGCATTGGCATGTATGCAACATGCAGTCTTGTGTTTGGCACATGATGTGGTTCCTTTCCTGGTACATGAAATCTGATATGTAGCAATGTAGGTTACCATTATTTCACATTGCTTGGTTGTTGATTGACTGTTAGTGTGGATATGGACTCAGATTCATGTTAGCAAGTCAGGTTGTCATGGAATGGTTATTGTGTTTGCTGTACTGATATGATGGTATAGTAGGTGTGCGATAGGTGACTTAGCTGGTATGTGACGTCGTTGTAATATAGGGGTGTATGTAGTATCCATTTATGACATGATGTTGGCAGTGACCTGGTTCTACCTGGGGGTGTAGTACATGTGGTTGTAATGTGATTGATGTGTAAAGTGTGATATAAGTGTTTGAAAAGAATGTGATGACCCTATCTCTCTTTCTGTTTCCCAGCATCAGCATGCAAAGGAGACGGGGCACAGCCGAGTGGGGAAGCTGCTGGCCACTGGACATCAAATCATGATACGACCGACATCAAGGGACCCAGTGGCCCGGAGGGCGAGGGGAGTGCCATAGGGGAGTCAGGATTCAGTTCATCATCTTCAGAATCCTCCTCCAGTGGACACTCCCTGGCAGTGGCAGACCCAGCTGGGATCACCCCAGTACCATCTCTGTCCGCCACCCCCTCTTTCTACCACACCCTCCATATAGCTCCCCATGTGTTGACATGTGTTTGTTGCAGTGTTGTGTGTTGTGTGGCTTTGTGTGCTTTGACTGTGTGCATGTTTGGTGCATGGTATGTCAGATACGATGTGCTGTGTGTTTGTTGTGTATGTCGATTGCTGTGTTGTATGGTTGTGTGATTGTATATGTTCGTTCCCTGTTTGTGGTATGTTGTGTTGTATGTAATTTGTCTATTGTGGGTGCTTGCCAATGCATTGATGGTATTGCGGTTGTGGTGTTGTTGTGACACGTTGTGTGTTATTTTGTGTGACTGAACCTGTGCTGTGTTTCAGGAAGTTGGTGTGTGTTTTTGACGTCTGTGCGTGTGTGTGTGTGTGTGTGTGTGTCTGATGGCTGTAGTGTGAATACTGTGTATGTGGGGGGGTGTATGTGGCTGTCTGTGAGCGTGCATATCAGGTTACGTGTGTGTCACCATTGTCCCCCATTCCCAATGGTATGTTGTGTGAGCATATGAACTTTGGCAGTATACAATAGTGTGTGTACTTACGGTTGCTGTCGTCGTCTTCGATGTTGATTCCGGAGTCTCTGGGCGAGAAGGAGCTGCAGGATGATGGCTAGTTCTGGTTCCATGGCGGCTTCAGACAAGTATGGCCTCCTGGAGGTGAGTGTATCCTTTTATGCAGTTCGTTTCCGCCTGGGTTTCCGTGGTGGTGTGACCGTGGCGGAAACCTTTGCGGTGAGCAGCCTCGTAATGTGTCTGGCGGAAACATGGTTTACGCTGCCCTGCAGGTGCCTTCCGATGTCTGTGGCGGTCACCCCGCAGTGGTAGTGCTGGCGGTGCATGGCTGTACTCTGTTGTGAATACCGTCATGGTCATAATTTGGTGGTCTTCTCTGCCAGCCTGTTGACGGTACGACCGCCACCGCCAAAATGGAGGTCCTCGGACCGCCAAACTTGCAATGAGGCCCTGAGTGTTCTTTGTTTATGGCTGTCTGGGTGGAATACACAAGGGGAGCTGTCAACCAGCACAGACCAGACGTGAATTGGAGACAGGCTGTAAGGCACAGATGACAGTAAGTGCAGAGAAATGCCAACTTTCTAAAAGTGGCATTTCTAAAATAGTAATATTAAATCGAACTTCAACAGTAAGCAGGATTTTCTATTATCCTTATAGCCATACTAAACAGGACAGGGCAACTCCTTCCAGATCAGAATCTACCAGTTAAAAGTTATTGTGGGCAGTTCTAATGCTAGTCTATACGAGGGGCAGGCCTCCCAGTAGCAGAAAACGAATTTGTGAGTTTTTCACTACCTGGATATGTAAAAAACATAAGTACATGTCCTGCCTTTTACTTACATAGCACCCTGCCCGATGGGTTACCTAGGGTTTACCTTAGGGGTGACAAAAGGGTAGTTTAAGGCTTGGCAAGTACTTTTAGATGCCAAGTCGGAGTGGCAGTGAAACTGCACACACAGGCCTTGCAATGTCAAGCCTGAGACATGGTGGGTGGCACAATCAGTGAATCGAGAAGAAAAACTGATGGATTAAACCCAGATCTGTGATAGGGGTGAATGTTTGATTTGTTCTGCATTCCGTCCATCTTCTGTTGTTTTTGCATTTGTTGCCCCAAGTGGGAAGGTTATGCCCAGACATGGGTCCCGTGCTTGCTGTGCCACCAGATTCAAGCTAGCCTGTCTGACAAAGGGTGATACCCTTGTCACAGGATGCTTATTTCTGGTCCAGGGAGGACCTGGCCTGGCAGTTCGGGCTGGACTGTTCCCATGGGGAACAGGTTCAAGACTGATTTGCATATGGCTGGGTCTGAGCTGGAATGGCATGGCAAGCAACAAAACCGATGGATTAAACCCAGATCTGTGACTGGGGTGAACGTTTGATTTGTTCTGCATTCCGTCCATCTTCTGTTGTTTTTGCATTTGTCACCCCAAGTGGGAAGGGTATGCCCAGTTGTGGATCCCGTGCTTGCTATGCCACTAGATTCAAGCTAGCCTGGCTGATGACGGCTGATACCCTGAAACCGGCCCCAGGATGCTTGTTTCTGGCACAGGGAGGACCTGGCCTGGCAGTTCGGGCTGGACTGTTCCCATGGAGAACTGGGTCAAGAGTGATTTACAATGGCTGGGTCTGAGCTGAAATGGCATGGCAAGCAAAAAAAAATGATGGATTAAACCCAGATCTGTGACTGGGGGTGAACGTTTGATTTGTTCTGCATTCCGTCCATCTTCTGTTGTTTTTGCATTTGCCACCCCAAGTGGGAAGGGTATGCCTAGTTGTGGATCCTGTGCTTGCTATGCCACTAGATTCAAGCTAGCCTGGCTGATGACGGCTGATACCCTGAAACCGGTCCCAGGATGCTTGTTTCTGACCCAGGGAGGACCTAGCCTGGCAGTTCTGGCTGGACTGTTCCCATGGGGAACAGGGTCAAGAGTGATTTACAATGGCTGGGTCTAAGCTGAAATGGCATGGCAAGCAAAAACAAATGATGGATTAAACCCAGATCTGTGACTGGGGGTGAATGTTTGATTTCTTCTGCATTCCGTTCATCTTCTGTTGATTTTGCATTTGTTGCCCCAAGTGGGAAGGGTATGCCCAGATGTGGGTCGTGTGCTTGGAATGCCACCAAACTCAAGCTAGCCTGGCTGATGAAGGGTGATACCCTGAAACCGGTCCCAGGATGCTTGTCCTCCAGGGAGGACCTGGCCTGGCAGTTCAGGCTGGACTGTTCCTATGGGGAACAGGGCCAAGACTGATTTGCATATGGCTGGGTCTGAGCTGGAATGGCATGGCAAGCAAAAAAACTGATGGATTAAACCCAGATCTGTGACTGGGGTGAACGTTTGATTTGTTCTGCATTCCGTCCATCTTCTGTTGTTTTTGCATTTGTCACCTTAAGTGGGAAGGGTATGCCCAGTTGTGGATCCCGTGCTTGCTATGCCACGAGATTCAAGCTAGCCTGGCTGATGACGGCTGATACCCTGAAACCGGTCCCAGGATGCTTGTTTCTGGCCCAGGGAGGACCTGGCCTGGCAGTTCGGGCTGGACTGTTCCCATGGAGAACTGGGTCAAGAGTGAATTACAATGGCTGGATCTGAGTTGAAATGGCATGGCAAGCAAAAAAAAATGATGGATTAAACCCAGATCTGTGACTGGGGGTGAACGTTTGATTTGTTCTGCATTCCGTTCATCTTCTGTTGTTTTTGCATTTGCCACCCCAAGTGGGAAGGGTATGCCCAGTTGTGGATCCCGTGCTTGCTATGCCACTAAATTCAAGCTAGCCTGGCTGATGACGGCTGATACCCTGAAACCGGTCCCAGGATGCTTGTTTCTGGCCCAGGGAGGACCTGGCCTGGCAGTTCGGGCTGGACTGTTCCCATGGAGAACTGGGTCAAGAGTGATTTACAATGGCTTGGTCTGAGCTGAAATGGCATGGCAAGCAAAAAAAAATTATGGATTAAACCCAGATCTGTGACTGGGGGTGAACGTTTGATTTGTTCTGCATTCCGTCCATCTTCTGTTGTTTTTGCATTTGCCACCCCAAGTGGGAAGGGTATGCCTACTTGTGGATCCTGTGCTTGCTATGCCACTAGATTCAAGCTAGCCTGGCTGATGACGGCTGATACCCTGAAACTGGTCCCAGGATGCTTGTTTCTGACCCAGGGAGGACCTAGCCTGGCAGTTCGGGCTGGACTGTTCCCATGGGGAACTGGGTCAAGAGTGATTTACAATGGCTGGGTCTAAGCTGAAACGGCATGGCAAGCAAAAAAAAATGATGGATTAAACCCAGATCTGTAACTGGGGGTGAACGTTTGATTTCTTCTGCATTCCGTTCATCTTCTGTTGATTTTGCATTTGTTGCCCCAAGTGGGAAGGGTATGCCCAGATGTGGGTCGTGTGCTTGGAATGCCACCAGATTCAAGCTAGCCTGGCTGATGAAGGGTGATACCCTGAAACTGGTCCCAGGATGCTTGTTTCTGGTCCAGGGAGGACCTGGCCTGGCAGTTCGGGCTAGACTGTTCCCATGGGCAACAGCGTCAAGACTGATTTGCATATGATTGGGACTGAGCTGGAATGGCATGGCAAGCAGAAAAACTGATGGATTAAACCCAGATCTGTGAGTGGGGGTGAATGTTTGATTTGTTCTGCATTCCGTTCTTCTTCTGTTGTTTTTGCATTTGTCGCCCCAAGTGGGAAGGGTATGCCCAGACGCGGGTGCTGTACTTGCTATGCCACCAGATTCAAGCTAGCCTCGCTGATGAAGGGTGATACTCTGAGACCGATCACAGGATGCTTGTTTCTGGTCCAGGGAGGACCTAGCCTAACAGTTCGGGCTGGACTGCTCCCATGGGGAACAGGGTCAAGACTGATTTGCATATGGCTGGGTCTGAGATGGAATGGCATGGCAAGCAAAAAAAACTGATGGATTAGACCCAGATCTGTGACTGGGGGTTAGTGTTTGATTTGTTCTGCATTCCGTCCATCTTCTGTTGTTTTTGCACTTGTCGCCCCAAGTGGGAAGGTTATGACCATACGTGGGTCCTGTGCTTACTATGCCACCAGATTCAAGCTAGCCTGGCTGACGAAGGGTGATACCCTTGTCACAGGATGCTTATTTCTGGTCCAGGGAGGACCTGGCCTGGCAGCTCGGGCTGGACTGTTCCCATGGGGAACAGGGTCAAGACTGATTTGCATATGGCTGGGTCTGGGATGGAATGGCAGGGCAAGCAAAAAGAACTGACGGATTAAACCCAGATCTGTGACTGGGGATGAATGTTTGACTTGTTCTGCGTTTCCGTCCCTCTTCTGTTGTTTTTGCATTTGGGCCCACTAGTAGCATTTAATTTACAGGCCCTAGGCACATGTAGTGCACTTTACTAGGGATTTACAGGTAAATTAAATATGCCAATAAGGTAGGAAACAATGTTACCATGTTTAGGGAGAGAGCACATGCACTTTAGTACTAGTCAGCAGTGGTGAAGTGTGCAGACTCCTAAAGCCAACAAAAATTAGGTCAGAAAAAGAGGAGGAGGAAGGCAAAAGGTTTGGGGTGACCCTTCAGAGAGGGCACTTTCCCAACAGGCATCAAAACATACGCAGCTCTTTTCCATTTTGCATACCTTATATGCCTACCAAAACAGAAATAAATATTAAGCATAGAAATAACCTCCATATTTGACAATTCATGTATGTATAACCTCCCTCGGCTTATTATGTCACATCTCTCTACTCTCCCCAGCATTTTTTGTCTTCCAAAGAGGGTGTCCTTGAGTTACTTTATGTCCACCCATTAGGGAGAAAAGACGCAGCCCTCTTAGTTTTAGAGTGGCATAAAACATCTTATAGGTCTTTCATTTTCACAAACGTGGATTCGAGGTGCCTCTGAGAAATAATTTGATTGTGTAAGACATAGGTGGTCATTACAACCCTGGCGGACGGTGTTAAAGCGGCGGTAAAACCGCCAACAGGCCGGCAGTAAAAAAATTGGAATTATGACCATGGCGGAAACCGCCAACAAAGACAGCCACTTTAACACTCAGACCGCCACAGCGGTACAGACAAACAGCGCGGCGGTCACCGCCAACAGACAGGCGGAGGACAATGTACCGCCCACAGTATCACAACCTACCAATCCGCCACCTTTTCCGGGGCGGATTCACCACGGATAAAAAAACACGGCGGAAACAGCCATTTCAAAGGGAAAGCGCTCACCTCTACACACTCCACGAGGAACGAGGGCACCATGGAGCCGGAACTCCATATACTCCCTGCAATAGTCTTCCTGCTCCTATACGAGGATCATCAACGCCGGCGGGGAAGACCACGGTGAGTACTGCACCTACGACATAGGGGAGGGCGGAGGCAAAAACACAGGGACACACACAACCAACATCCCAACCCCCACCCCGACCCTCACCCACTACAACACACACACCAATGCATATCTATACATTACAGTAACAACCCCCAACCCCTCCGGAAGAATGCAAAGACAAAAGGAAATGTGTTGAACCATTGTAATATATCAAAATACAGTAAGCAAATATATACAGATATATATATACATTAAACAAAATATACACCACGATTAGTAGTGCAGGTATTGCACCATTCATTGTCCGTGGACCACTGGGCCCAAAATGCATGGGCGAGGTCCACACAAGATACCCGATCAAAACGGAGAGAACACTGCAGGGGCATCAGATAGAAATACAACAGGCACCTCAGGGGGAAGGGAAGGGGGGGCACCTCAACCGGATGAGTGTACGACGCCAGATCCACGAGGGGGCTCCATGCCCATTGATGTATCCTGGGGAGTGCAAAGCCACAGTCGCTCAAGTCTCTGCAGTGGGTGGCCTGCCCACTGTACCATCCTGGGAAGTGCAAAGCCACAGTCTCTCAAGTCTCACAAGTGGGTGGGTTGCCCACTGTACCATCCTGGGGAGCGCAAAGCCACAGTCTCTCAAGTCTCTGCAGTGGGTGGGTTGCCCACTGTACCATCCTGGGGAGTGCAAAGCCACAGTCTCTCAAGTCTCTGCAATGGGTGGGTTTCCCACTGTACCATCCTGGGGAGTGCAAAGCCACAGTCTCTCAAGTCTCACAAGTGGGTGGGTTGCCCACTGTACCATCCTGGGGAGCGCAAAGCCACAGTCTCTCAAGTCTCACAAGTGGGTGGGTTGCCCACTGTACCATCCTGGGGAGTGCAAAGCCACAGACTCTCAAGTCTCACAAGTGGGTGGGTTGCCCACTGTACCATCCTGGGGAGTGCAAAGCCACAGTCTCTCAAGTGGATAACAGTCTCCACTGGTTCTGGAGGGGGCTTTGTGCCCAGAGTGCTTCATCCTGTGCAGGACAGACGGAGTGGATGCAAGTCTCCACTGGTTCTGGAGGGGGCTTTGTGCCCAGAGTGCTTCATCCTGTGCAGGACAGACGGAGTGGATGCAAGTCTCCACTGGTTCTGGAGGGGGCTTTGTGCCCAGAGTGCTTCATCCTGTGTTGGACAGACGGAGTGGATGCAAGTCTCCACTGGTTCTGGAGGGGGCTTTGTGCCCAGAGTGCTTCATCCTGTGCAGGACAGACGGAGTGGATGCAAGTCTCCACTGGTTCTGGAGGGGGCTTTGTGCTCAGAGTGCTTCATCCTGTGCAGGACAGACGGAGTGGATGCAAGTCTCCACTGGTTCTGGAGGGGGCTTTTGTGCCCAGAGTGCTTCATCCTGCCAAGGACAGACGGAGTGGATGCAAGTCTCCACTGGTTCTGGAGGGGGACTGGTGCCCAGAGTGCAGCACACACCCCGTGACGGTCACTGCCCCTGCCGCAAATGGGCTAGCGGTGCATTCCATGGCGGTCTTTGCCCTGTTCAGCGGTGCCTGGCCTGTTCAGCGGTGCTTGAGTTGCCAGTGTCAGACCTGTTCAGCGGTGCATTCCATGGTGGTCTTTGCCCTGTTCCGCGGTCCCTGGCCTGTTCAGCGGTGCTTGAGTTGCCAGTGTCAGACCTGTTCAGCGGTGCATTCCATGGCGGTCTTTGCCCTGTTCAGCGGTCCCTGGCCTGTTCAGCGGTGCTTGCCAAGGCGGTCCTTCATGCCCAGCAGGGCTGTGGCTTGCGGTCCTTCATGGGTCAGCTGGGCTGTGGCTTGCGGGGCCCTCCTGGCCAGCTGGGCTGTGGCTGGCGGTGGTCTCCTGGCCAGTGACGATGGGGCTGGCCTCCTGGGCAGTGACTCTGGCGGTGGCCTCCTGGCCAGTGACGATGGGGCTGGCCTCCTGGGCAGTGACTCTGGCGGTGGCCTCCTGGCCAGTGACGATGGGGCTGGCCTTCTGGGCAGTGACTCTGGCGGTGGCCTCCTGGCCAGTGACGATGGGGCTGGCGGTGGCCTCCTGGGCAGCGGGGATGATGGCGGTCTTCTCCGCCGTGCTACTCCTCCCAGACTTTGGAGATTTCTTCTGCCCCTTCCCCACCTTGGGAGGAGTCACAGCTGAGTCCACACTCCCCCCGGGACCCTTGTGAGCCGCTTTGCTGGTTGGAGTCTTCCCGCTCTCCCGCCAGGCACTGTCCAACTTCTGGTGCTTCACAGGGGGTGGACTGGCTGTGCTGTGGCTCCGTGCCTCACTGGCTGTCCTGATGGCCGGTGCACTCCACATACCTGTAACAACAGGCACCAATGGTCCCAGAGATTTTTTGGCTGAGGTGCTAGTACGGGACCTATGAGTTGGAAGGGGGGGGGGAGGTGGTGGGAAATAGGTTAAGGGTGGACAGGAAAAGTTGTTTGGAGACACTGGTACGGGTAGATGGAGGGGGTTTGGGAGTGGAGGAAGAGGTGGTGATTGTAGGAGGTGTAACTTTTGTCGATTTGGGTGCAGGTGCATGGGCTGGAGGCTGTCGTGAGGTGGATGGCTGTTGGGTGGGTGTGTGCCTGCGTTTGTGTATCTTCGGAAGGGGCGTCACAGATACACTGGGAGAGGACACAGGGGACTTGTAAATGGTAATGGGGGTGGTGAGTGCACGTGAGCGGGGTGTGGTGGTGGGTGTGCTGGTGCGGGACGTAGTGGCTGTAGTGGTAGTGCATGCAGGTGTGAGTGTAGACGAGACTGGGAGGGAGAAGGGAGATAAGGAGGAGGGGGACACAGTGGAGGCAGTGGATGTTGGTGTGTCTGTATGTGTGTGATGCTTGCATGAGTGCCTGTGGGATGTGTGGTGCTTATGTTTGCCTGAGCTTCCCTTGTGTGGTGAGGTGTGTGCAGGCTGGTCTGATGGTGTGCTTGGGATAGGCTGGGGTACAGGGTCTTGGGTCTGGGTGGAGGACGTTGGAGGGGGAGGCTAGATACAGGGACAATGGCTGCCATCAGTGCTGAGGCCAGAGTTTGCAGGGTTCGATGAAGAGCAGCCTGACCAGAATGAATGCCCTCCAGGAATGCATTTGTGTGTTGCAATTCCCTTTCTACACCCTGGATGGCATTCAAAATGGTAGACTGCCCAACAGTGAGGGACCTGCGGAGGTCAATGGCCTCCTCACTGAGGGCAGCAGAGGTGACTGGGGCAGGGGCTTAGGTGCCTGGGGCGAAGGTGATGCCCACCCTCCTGGGTGAGCGGGCACGGGGCACACGCTGAGGGGCTGCTGGGAGGGCGGTGCTGGTAGGGGGGGTGGCGGCTGTACCTGTAGAAGTGGGGGGCACAGATTTTGCCGCCACCACAAGGGAGCTCCTATCGGAGGACGAGTCCGTGTCGCTGGTTGCAGATCCTGTGACCGCCGTGGTGCTCCCCTCGCCCTCCGTCCCACTGGTGTATTCTGAGTCCGTGGTGTGGCCCTCCATGGCCATGTGGGATGCAGCTCCCTCATGCTCCGGTGCCACTGTACCTCCGCCTGATGATGCTGCACACAAGAACAGGGAGACCACAAAAAGGGGGGGGACGACAGAAGAAAGACAGGTTGAGTGCATGGCTTACCGCTACCGTTGGCGGACAATACAGATACAGCAGCCCCCTGCACTACGTCGCGCTGTTGGGCTCTACAGATGCAATTCCTGGGATATGGCCTACATGGCTATGGATGACATCTGCACACATAGATGACACAGGGGCATGAATACCTGTACTTGGCACTCTACACAGTTGGGGTGGGGTGCCACATGGCCTGCATTACGGAGGGGTCTAGCCTACGGAACTCGCCCTGGCCTAGGGAAACCCACAGCCCTCCTCCCCCACCCAGACACCTTCACTGCGCGTAAAGTCCGCTGAATGATGTTGTACTCACCCCCTTGTGTCTGCTGTGATGCCCTCAAGCGCCCATCCAACTCAGGGTAGGCCACCGCCAGGATCCGGAACATCAGGGGGGTCATGGTTCGACGGGCACCCCTCCCACGTTGGGAGGCCATCCCCAGCTGAGCCTCCGCCATCTCCTTGCTCCAGCGGCGAATGTCCTCCCATCTTTTCCGGCAGTGGGTGCTCCGTCTGTGGTGGACCCCCAGGGTCCGGACGTCCCTGGCGATGGCATGCCAAATATCCTTCTTCTGGTGGGCGCTGACCTACATGACATGTACAGGGGAAGAAGAGAAGTCATTACCAACTGCAACGTCTAAGTGAGTGGCCCACATCCCTACCCTTGCCATGTGGCACATACATTCACAGTCCTTCATGCACGCAGAACTGTGCCCCCTTCATTCTTCCAACCAGCCCTCTCCACACAGGCATAGCCCATACAACGTGCTCCCTGTGTACTTACCTGTTGGTCTGGAGGTCCGTAGAGTAGCGTGTACTGGTGGAGGACCCCGTCCACGAGCTTCTCCAACTCCTTTGCAGTGAAGGCAGGGGCCCTTTCCCCAGAAGCATGAGCCATTGTCTCTTCCAGACCGAGGTCACAGCAGCACTTGCAGTGTAGGTCCTCTCCTGTCGAAGATCAGGTATCGAGTGATTGAACAAATAGAAAATGGCAGTCACGTCCGCGGCGGTGCGTACCATCACCGCCGGCGTACATCGTCATTGGCTCCTGGGAAGCACAGGGTCCAATGTTAACCAATGCAGCATTGCGCCGCGGTCTTCGACCACCTACCGCGACGGTGTACAACGCCAGCGCAGTTACCTCATATCCCATTGTCCCACTTTAGAGGTCAGGCAGCCGCCATTTAAGGGGCCAGGATGGCCTAATTACCAACTGCGTCACACATACCTAGGCCTTGTCTCACAACACAAATACAGGCCACATTTTGTGTATGAATGGTGTTCTGTGTAGACTGTGGGTACATACCTCTGAGTTGTTTGACTCTGTGGTCACTGTTGTCCTTCCTAGGCACCGTCCGCTGGGACATGTGAGGAGATTGTGGAATCCTCCGGTGTACCGACCGCTGGTGGACCTGTCGACAATGGAGGAAAGAAGTTTGATCATCACCTACAGGTTTGACCGTGCCACAATCCAGGAACTGTGTGCCCAGTTGGAGCCTGACCTGATGTCAGCAATCCGCCATCCCACAGGAATCCCCCCTCAAGTGCAGGTGCTATTAGAGCTCCATTTCCTTGCAAGTGGAGGTGGAGGATTTGCCTACAGTTAAAGGTGACTTCTATGCCCTTGGACATATCCCCAACATCATAGGTGCCATTGATGGGACCCATGTGG
The DNA here is from genome assembly GCF_031143425.1 of Pleurodeles waltl. Classification (NCBI taxonomy): domain Eukaryota; kingdom Metazoa; phylum Chordata; class Amphibia; order Caudata; family Salamandridae; genus Pleurodeles; species Pleurodeles waltl. Next base: position 587,685,262 of record NC_090445.1, read on the forward strand.
CTCTGGTCCTCCCCCCCCCACAGGAGTGAACAGGTGTACAGGAACCGGAAGAGTTATCATTCCATGAATGTACAGATGGTATGTTTGGCAGACCAGTACATCTCCCAGGTAAATGCTATGTTCCCTGGCTCTGTTCATGACGCCTACCTCCTGCGGAATAGCAGCATCCCTTATGTGATGGGTCAACTCCAGAGGCACCGTGTGTGGCTATTAGGGGACTCTGGTTACCCCAACCTGTCATGGCTACTGACCCCAGTGAGGAATCCCAGGACCAGCGCAGAGGAACGCTACAATGAGGCCCATGGGCGGACTAGGAGGGTGATCGAACGCACCTTCGGCCTCCTGAAGGCCAGGTTCAGGTGCCTCCATATGACAGGTGGTTCCCTATTCAACTCACCAAAGAAGGTGTGCCAGATCATCGTGGCCTGCTGTATGCTTCACAACTTGGCTTTGCGACGACAGGTGCCTTTTCTGCAGGAGGATGGTCCAGATGACGGTCTTGTGGCAGCTGTGAAGCCTGTGGACAGTGATGAGGAGGAATCAGAGGAAGAAGACATTGACAACAGGGACTCAGTTATCCAGCAATATTTCCAGTGACACACAGGTGAGAAAACATTCCTGCCTACTACAAGTACTTTCACACTTCTAGCTCTATCCTGTCTGTCGATTTCAACCTGTATATGGTCACTGAGTTGTACATTTCCCTTACGGTTTCACAGGTGTGGTTTCCAACATGTGTCATATGCTTAGATTCCTCATGGACTTGAGATGTGTGACATAGGTATGTTGACATTACATTTGAAAACGCATTTTATCACTGTCATTGCTAATACACATTTTCGAAATCACAGACTGACTCCAGATTGTTTTGTGCTTCAAGGGTGTTTATGAAAGTGCTAAATATTGAAGGGGGGGTTGTAAAATGGTGAGGGGTGATGGTGGAGGAATGTCCATGGCAGAGTCCAGTCTATTAGTCTCACAGGTGCATTGCCCATATGGGCATAGGAAGTGGAGCTGGGGCAGTTCCAATATGGACAGCGTTACAAAGTGGGACAGTAGGATGACAATAAGGGTGGTCTCATTTCTTGGCGGGGGTCTTGGCATCGTGCTCTGTCTTGTTCCTGGATCTCAGGGACCGCTTGCGGGGTGGTTCTCCGTCTGCAGGGGGTGGGGTGCTGGTGTGGTGGTCCTGTGGTGGTGCCTCCTGTCCACTAGTGCCGGCGAAGGTGGTTGGCAGTTCATCGTCCATGCTAGTGTCAGGGGCCCCTTGGAGTGCCACAGTGTCCCTCCTGGTGTTAAGTATTTCCTTCAGCACCCCTACAATGGTGCCCAGGGCGGAGCTGATGGTTCTGAGTTCCTCCCTGAACCCCGAATACTGTTCCTTCTGCATGCGCTGGGTCTCCTGAAACTTGGCCAGGACTGTTGCCATCATCTCCTGGGAGTGGTGGTATGCTCCCATGATGGAGGAGAGGGCCTCGTGGAGAGTGGGTTCCCTTGGCCTGTCCGCCCCCTGTCGCACAGCAGCCTTCCCAGTTCCCCTGTGTTCCTGTGCCTCCGTCCCCTGGACCGTGTGCCCACTGCCACTGCCCCCAGGTCCCTGTTGTTGTTGGGGTGGTGGGTTATCCTGGGTTCCCTGTAGTGGTGGACACACAGTTGATAGACGTGTCCTGGGAACTGAGGTATGGGCCCGCTGGGTGGGTGCTGTGCTGGTGTTACCAGAGGGTGGAAGGTCTGTGGTGGGCTGTGCCTGTGTGAGGGGAACCGACTGTCCCGAGGCCCGCGATGGTCCGGGCTGGTCATCTGGATCCAGTTGGACAGAGCTGCTTTCATCACTGTGGGCCTATTCTGTGGGTGGGATGGAGATGTCTGGACCCTCCTGTCTGGTGACGTTGGGTAGTGGTCCTGCAGGGGTGTAAAAGCATGATTATTTCATCTGTGTGTGTCATGGTGTGCAATGGGTGGGTGACCGTGTACCCCAGTGCTAGCATTCCTGTGTGGGGGCTTGTGTGATGAAGGTTGAGGGGGGTGTTATGGGTATGTGCAGTGGGCATGCTTTAGTGATGGGTGTCCATGCTTTGTTTTGTCATGCAGGGCTTGGTGTTGGGATGGGTGGTTTGTGTTATTAGTACATTTGTGAGGAGTTGGAGTGATGGGGAGGGGGCGAGGGTGGGGGTCTGTGATAGCATGCAGGTAGGGTGGGGGATATGATAGTTAAGATTTGACTTACCAGAGTCCATTCCTCCACCGACTCCTGCAAGGCCCTCAGGATGCAGAATCACCAAGACCTGCTCCTCCCATGTTGTTAGTTGTGGGTGAGGGTCCGCCGCCAGTCCGCTGTACCGCGATGTGGTGTCTTGAGACCACGGAACGCACCTTCCCCCATAGGTCGTTTCACCTCTTCCTGATGTCGTCCCGATTTCTTGGGTGCTGTCCCACTGTGTTGACCCTGTCCACTATTCTTCGCCATAGCTCCATCTTCCTAGCTATGGAGGTGTGCTGCACCTGTGCTCCAAATAGCTGTGGCTCTACCCGGACGATTTCCTCCACCATGACCCTGAGCTCCTCCTCCGAGAACCTGTGGTGTCTTTGCCGTGCCATGGGGTGGTGTAGGTGATGTGTGGGGTGGTGTGTGTGTTGATAAGTGTGGTGATATGTAGTGGTGTGTGGTGTTTTGTGCGTGGCAGTTGTGTGGGTGATGGTGTTGAGTGCCTGTGGCTGCTAGTTTGTTGATGGTGGTGTCTCTCTCTGGCCTTCTCTCTGTAATGGTGGTCGTAGGGGTTTGTGGGTGATGTGGGTGTGTGTTTTATATTGTATTGGGTGTGTGGGAGTGGTGTGTGTATGTGTATCAGGTGTGTGTATTTTACATTGTCCAATGTGGTGGTGTTTTGGAGATGTTTCTGTATGTTGAGCGCGGCGGTGTGTACCGCCAATGGAATACCGCGGTTGAAAGACCGCCAGGTGGATTCGTGGGTCGTGATTGCATGGGCGTATTTCTGTTGGCATGACGGTGGAGGTTTTGTTTTCACCAGTTTATCACTGACCTTTGGTGTGGCGGACTTGTGTGGGTGTCTGAATTTTGTCGGATTTCGAGATGTGGGTCATAATAGCTGTGGCGGAATTCCACGGCCGCGGCGGTGTGTTGGCTGTCTTCTGCACGGCGGTAAGCGGCTTTTACCGCCAATGTTGTAAAGAGGGCCATACTCCTTTATCTTTAGTTATAAATGAAGGAGACCAGATATGGTGTTGACCTGTTTTTCAACCCATTTAGACAAGTGACTGTAAATTGTTAGTGTCGAACTGAAAGGCCTGAAGTTAATTGCTAATGTTTCTTTGGGCACAGATGGCAAGAAGCGAACTGTAAGAAGAGGTAAACGCTTGATATGTTTTCCCACGGACACTACTAAAAATTGTTCTTTTTATGATTATAGTAGCAAGTAATGTACGACAAGCGGGAAGGTAAATATACCTATAGAAACACATTTGGAATATGAGACAAAGCATGTTCTGTTTCTCTACTAACTTAAAAAATATACAAATAAGTAGTTGCTTTACAGATCTTGAATATCGGGTTCAAAAAAGATAACTGTGTTGCCTTCTATTGGTCCATATTAATACCTTTTGATATATAAGAGACCTTATTTAGCCTCCTATAATACACTATAAGAAAACTGACCTATAATAGACTTAGTTTGTGAAGTTCTGTTTTAGATTAAAATCTCTGAGATTATACACTGGAAAGTGAAATATGTATTGGAACTTGTGTTGCTGGTTGGATATGGTTTTAACATTTTGTACTGATGAATGTAATACATGATGCAATTTGTGTTGTAGATAATTGCTGTAAATAGTTGAGCAGATATTCATCATCACTTAATCCAGGCCTTGATTATCTTTTCAGGTCATTGATAGAATTTGCCCTGGCTATGCCTAAAACGTCAATCACAAGCTGCAACTCGTCAATATCATAAGAGGAGATGACTGGACGTCAAAACTTATAAAGAAGGGCTTAAAAAGAAGGGGTTTAAACTGGTAAACCTGCATAACAAACATTATATAATGCACTGGCGAAAAGAAAAAATAATGCTTGTTTGCCGATTTGGAAGAGCCTCGGTACATGCAAGCTCTGCTATTTTATGATACGTGTGTATGCGTCACCACTCATGTGCACATATAAGTTATGACATGGCATTAAATTTAACATTCCAAGATGGCGTTTGCCAATCTTAGAATGATAAATGTAAAAAGTATATGAGAAAAACCACATTAAATAAAAAGGAGGACCGAATTTGGAGTTGGGCTCTCCAGTTCTTATTTCTAAGGGTGAAACGGTTAGGGTTGTTGATCGGTGAGGGAGATGGTGGGGGTGGGAATCACTCAGTCCCAGAGGTGGGGGAGAGCGGGTGAGCCTTTGCCAAACTAAACGTACTTCCCTGACTTGTAAGCAGCAAGATGCAAGTCATCCAAATATAAAAGTGATAAAGAAGATATTCTACAGGGCAGCGACAAGCACCACAAGAAGGAGAAACAACAGCATTGAATAAGAAGCAAGCAAATAAGACTGGCAAGAAAGACAACCAAAGGTAAGCCCAATTGGGTGTATTTCTATAGTCTATAATAAGTATTTGGCAACAGCCAGCTAAAAACTGTCTCCAGGCAAGACCGAACCAGAGACAGGACATTCTGCACTGAACTCATAAAGGGGAAATGCTAAAATGAGGGCAAAAGCTATTTGAATCCATTTTAGCTCCTTATTCGTGAGTTTTAAAGATTCTGTTTAAAAACATTGGGTTGCAGTGGGGAAAAGCTTAGTCCCCATAATTAGAGTTGGACATGTGTCGGATCATCTACAAGCAGAGAGAATAAAGACAAGCCATGTGAGTAATAGGGCTCAACAACACAGGCAAAACCCTAAAAGACTCCTGCTGAGTTTACCTGGCCATCAATACCTGTGATTGGGGACCAAATGAAAAGTTAAACAAACCTTTACTCTAGCAAATTCTAGGTTGCCCAAGCAGCTTAGAGTTACCAGAGGAGGGAGAATGTCTGTAAAATTGAATTTATTAGCATCTCTGGGGACTAACAGATGCACTGCAACATTGTATTGTATTGTATTATAATCGTATTTATATAGCGCTTACTACCCCTGACGAGGCGTCGAAGCGCTTTTCGATGAGTAGCACGCTACTCTGGAACCCAACAAGAATTAGTGATGGATTAGTATCGGGAAATAATGAGTACAGTTTTAGTATTATTATGAGTTAATTTGAGCCGCGGATATGAGAGTTTGTTAGTTAGATTGACTGGAGTAATGGAGGGGTGGAAGAGGAAAGAAATCCAGAAGTGTTAATTGGGAGTATATCCTTCATTTACTCAACCCAAAGGCTTGGGATGAGTAAAGGTGGGTGGAGGAGGGAAGAGTATGTGGAAGGGTTAGGGAGAGCATAGTAGCAGGGCGAGATAAATGCGGGAGAATTTAGTAGGGTTGTGTGGGAGGTCACAGTAGTAGAGTGAGGTTTGGTGAGTTAGATGTGGAAGCGGAGGGAAGAGCTTAGGCAGAGATATTTAGGAGATTAAAGTAGTAGAAGGGATTTGGGATGAGTCAGAGTGAGAATGGAGGATAGTTTGATAGAGACATGACATATGATGATGAGTAGATAGGGGAGGAGCTAAGATGGCGACCGGGAGGGACGCTTAACAAAGCGCTCCGTCTCAGGCTCGCCACCAAATAACTGCGGGGCGCCCCGGGGATGCCAATATCCTGGTACGGGCAGAAACCCGCTCCGGGAGCCTTTCTCCCCTCACCGGCGGCTCCGGAGGTGCTCGGACGGCCGAGAAGGGAGGCCGCCAAACAACAACGCCGCATCGGAAGCCGCTGCCGCCATCTTTCCTCGTTGCGAGGACTGGAGATCCGTCCTGGAGCCCCGAAGGTGAGGCGGGTGTGTGGTGGCGGGGGGACCCCTTTGCGGGAGGGCAGCAGGCCCACCGCTGGGCCCTGCACTGCCTTGGGCTGCCCCCTTTCCCCCCCCCTCTATCGCTGGAGATCCCTCCCCACTGCTGGCGTGGGGGGAGCGGAGAAGCAGAGGAATTGCGGACGGGTGACCCCTTTGGCCCGCAGACCGGCAGCAAGACGTGCCCCCCCCTCGACCTAGGGGGGACACGGAGAGAAACCCGCGGGACGCCTCTGGAGCGCCAGCGACTCTAAACCGGGGGGGGGGCTTGCTCCCTGTGCCCCCCGCCCATTGCTGTTGGCTCCGGTAATTTCTGGACATCCGTGGGCCACGAAGGAAGTGCACTTCACAGGATATTACGTCCACCACCACTCCCCCGACACGGGGATTAGAACCCTGCATGGCGGCCCAAATAAAGATGCGCGCACACGGCAGTTGATGTCGCGGGAGTGGGGGGCCCTCACCCAGGCCCTAAATTGCCCAGGCCGACTGCGGTACCACTGGGGGCGCGCGGGTCTCGCCCCCCCTCCCGCCATCCGTCCCCCTCCCGCCGGTGCTGGCTGAGGGGCCTGGAGGCGGGCGGCTGAGTTGGAATTCACCTCGAAGAACGCCAGGCGGGTCGTAACCTAAAGAACTAAAGCGCACGCCGGCGTGGACCCGTGAAAATACACAGCCCTCCTTGACTGTCCAACCCAGGGAACGTGGGAGTCCGCGTGGGTGCAAAAGGAACAGGGTCCCACGAGTCGAGACAAAATGGCCGGGAGATCAAAATCAGCGAGGAGCCAGGACCGGAGCATGCATGGACCAGCGCCTGGGGACCAACAACCCATGCCTTCCCTACAGACGCTGGAATCAACACTTCTGGCCCACTCCTCACAATTTAAGAAAGTACTTCAGGCAATCATGGACACTAAAATTTCATTATAGAACAGAATAGATACGGTATCGCAAGACCTGAACATTCTCAGAGCGGACCACCGCAAATTATCCGAAAAAATGAAGTCAACGGAGGAAGCGCTAAACGAACTGAACCCCAAAGTAACGGACAACCAAAAACAAATTCTCCGCCTGGATCTAGAGGTAAAAGCACTGCTGAGAAAAGCAGAGGAGTCGGAGGGCAGATCCCGCCGTTACAACATACAGTTTCTTGGATTCCCGGAAAAATCACTGGATCAAAACTCAGAGCTTCTGTTGGAACACTGGTTAGCCAAAGAGGTCCTGAATGGAGCCCCATCGAAATTTTTCTCAGTTGAAAGAGCACACAGGATTCCCAGGAGCCCCCCAGTGCCGGACCAGCCCCCAAGACCGCTGATAGCCAGGTTCCCTAACTTTAGAGACCGGGATGCGATACTGCAACAATTTCGCAGTAAAGGCCCATTCCAGTACGAGGACTCAACTGTTCACGCCTATCCAGACTTCACTCAAGAAGTGCAAAGACAACGCAACTCCTTTGCTCAAATAAAGCAACGTCTCCGTGAACATGACATAAAGTATGCTCTATTATTCCCCGCCAAATTAAGAGTACTAACAGATGAACGCACCCACGTGTTCACATCGCCGGAGGACGCTTGGACATGGCTGCATGTCAAGGGGATCGCCCACCCCCGAGAAGCAACCGGAATCAACGAAAACTGGTCCACAGCATCCTCACGGAAACGCTCCAAGAGGCGCCCCAGGGGTCAACCCACGGAGAAACAGGCCGCGGAAGAGAGAGCCAGGGCCTTGAAGGAAACTCCCCTGCTGACACAGAACTCTTTCGAGACTCTCAGGACCCACCCGGAGGAGGGCTCGGAATCGGATTCGATAAGTTCGGATTCCACACTAACGGAGTCGCTGAAGGGCCCGGAGATCACCCCCCGGACCGCAGATATACTCTGAATGAGTGTCGCCGACCTGCCTCCGCGGCGGGACCCGCCGCCACAGTCGGAGAGTAGAACTGAACATTGTGTGCCTCACTGGTAGCGGATGGACACATCGCCTGAACTTATGTATCCTTGTTTTACTGCTCTTAGAGATAACTCCTTTATTCATACTGCGCGTAATTGGCGGTGGTGCGCGGCGGGGGGAGGGACGGTTTGCTGCGCCCTGGGGGCACCCTACACTACTCGCAGACTGTGTCTGCAGAAGGATGCGAGCCCCTATAATGAGCCGCACCCGGATAGTATTATTGCTCCCCGCAGACATCCACATGGACACAGCCCAGGTCGCACCCCAACGGGGTGCGCAGTTTCTTGTTGGTTTACAGTTGGGGATGGGATCCAGTTGGGGAGGGAGGGTAATTACTAGTTTGTGCACCACGGGTCTGCGCATAACACAGGATACATGGCTAGGGGCGGGGGACCGGGCCGCAGCGGCGAAGGGGACGGGGGAAACTGCCCGGGTTCTGCCAGGGGGTAGTATGCTAGTCGCGCCACTACAAAATAAATATGGCCCAACCTACAGCCTATAACACACACAAATATGACATACTCACCTGGAATGTCAGGGGCCTCGGGAACCATACCAAAAGGTCCAGGGTGCATGCAAGACTTAAACGTCAGGGCACACACATTGTAATCCTACAAGAAACCCACCTGCGGGATCCAGATCTACAAGAACTGCGGAACAAATGGGGAGGACAGATTGTAGGCACATCTTATTCAACCTTTGCGAGGGGGGTCCTTATATGGATAGCAGGGAGTGTTCCATTTCTCCAAACATCATATAGGATAGATCAGGAAGGTAGATATGTAGTAGTGGAGGGTAAATTAGACGGCAAACAACTATCACTCATAGGAGTATACGCCCCCAACACTGCGCTACCCGAGTTCCTGAACACGCTCTCCCCAGCATTATTAGCGAAACCCGCAACACCCGCAATATGGGGTGGAGACTTCAACAATATGCCGGACCTGACACTGGATAGGTCTAACCCCCCCACACATCTAGCGGCCAATAGATACCCCAGGCGCCCACTATCAACATGGGCCAGCGACATGGGCCTCCATGATATATGGCGGATGAAGCACCCACAACACAGAGAATATTCATTTTACTCAGTACCACACAGAGTGCACACCAGGATAGATTTACTATGGGGTACTCAGGAAATTTGCACAGTAACCAACGGGATTGAATACTGACACTATCAGACCACTCGCCGCTTAAAATAACTTTGGACTGGGGCAGGAGGCGTCAAGCGATCCCAACTTGGAGACTACAAGTGGAGGCGCTGCAGGACCCAGCATTCACAGATGCACTGAGAACAGCACTAAAACAGTACTGGGAATTAAATGCTGGCACCACAAACTTAAGAGCAGTGGAGTGGGACGCACATAAAGTAGTGACTCGTGGGCACTGTATTTCTACTACATGGGGGGTGAGACACACACTCCATGCAGAGGTTAGCAAGCTGGAGAAGAAACTAAGAGCACTAGAAAATGCAGTAGCCCGCAACGAAACGCAATACACGTCATTAAAAAATGCGCATGCAGAATACGCAGCCGCCGACGCCACACTACGCCTTCATGACTACAAATACCACCAGACTAGATTACAAGCGGAAGGCGACAGATCGGGTAGGCTGCTCGCATGGCTCCTACCGGAGGAACGGCAATGCCCTCCAATTGGGGCAATAGGGATAGGTGCAGGTGCACTAGCAATCACACAGGAGAAAATAAACGATGCGTTCAGGGAATACTACACACAACTATACACTACACGTACATGATGCACTCCCCAACAACTCGGGTCTTTTCTGGCGGACTCCTCCCTGCCCCAACTCACACACACGAACAGAGAGACACTAGAGGCCCCCATCACACTAGGAGAACTCAACAGGGCCCTTGAACAATTACCTAGAAATAAAGCTCCAGGGATAGATGGCCTGCCATCAGAATATTACTCCACCTTTGCGACACACCTTAACGCACATCTCCTAAAAGTAATTGAAGAAGCAGAGGTTAACGGAACTCTGCCCCCCACAATGAGAGAGGCAATGATAGTGGTCCTCCCGAAACAGGGGCGCGACCCCACCGAAGTTAAGTCCTACAGACCCCTGTCTCTGCTAAACCTAGACTGCAAAATACTTGGTAAAATACTAGCCAACAGGCTAGCTCCTCACATGCAAACTTTGGTACACGAAGATCAGAATGGATTTATCCCAAAACGCAACACCTTCCTCAACATGCGCAGGCTGCTGAGCGTAATGGGCGACACCCCCCCGAGTCCATTTGAGGAAGCAGTGATATCACTAGACATCGAAAAAGCGTTCGATACACTAGAATGGGACTTTCTGTTTGCCACCATGCAGCGAATGGGTATAGGCCCAAAATTTATAAGATGGGTACGCATTCTGTACACTAACCCACAGGCCAGGGTGAAGACAGGGGGAGTCATATCAGAGAGCTTCCTGATTAGCAGGGGAACAAGGCAGGGGTGTCCCCTGTCCCCCCTGTTGTTCGCCCTGGCGATGGAACCATTGGCAGCGCGTGTCCGTGCAAAAAAAGAAGAATGGGGGTGGTAAGGAGCGCCACCTCCCACGTCATATCATTGTACGCAGATGATGCCTTGATATATATACGCAGCACAGAGGAGGTGTTGCCCCCGGTGATGTCACTGCTGTCTGAGTTTGGAGAGATCTCGGGCTTGATAGTTAATTGGGGGAAATCTTGCATATTCCCGTTAGTCAGCTGGTCCCCGGCGAGACGTGAGAATACCCCATCAGGCCAATTAAAATGGTGCTTCGACACATTTAAATATCTAGGGGTCAACGTCTACCACAGAGCGGAAGACCTCAGGGATGGCAATCTGGGGAGAGCGGTGACATCTTTAAAGAGCTCAATGCGTTTCTGGAATAAACTACCGCTCTCACCACTGGGAAAGGTTGCCATAGCCAACATGCTAGTTCTGCCCAGGCTGCTATATTACTTTGCGGCCCTGCCGATCATTATCCCCAAAAGCTTTTTCAACAGTTTAAATTCTGCACTAGTGCAGCTGGTGTGGGGTGAGGGCAGAAGGCGGGTCGCACTCACTACACTACACCACCCGGTGGCGGTGGGTGGACTGGGCGCCCCTAACTTTGAGCTCTACTCCGCGGCTGCACAGCTGCAGTGGATCTTAAATTGGATCCATAATCCCAGCTCAGCGGAAGCTACCTGGCTGATAACCCGGCTCCAGGGAGTCCCTCTGCTTGAGTGGCTCATGAGCAAGCAAACCAAAAGCACACGCGTAAATCCACTGATGGCAGCAGCACATGCATGTTGGAAGAAGTACATCCAAAAAGATGCCAAAAAACGTCCCTACTCACCGCTCCTACCACTAGAACGGCTCTCCGGATGGGTGGAAGCCGGATCTCATTCATCCACAACCTGGATGGATGCGGGCATAAGCACAGTGGGAGAATGGTTAGAGGAAGGAAAACTAATGTCCTTCGAAGCCATACAGGCCCTCACAGAGATCAGCCCAGGGCAATTTCTGGCATACCACGCTATATGCCACGCCATTAGAAATACATGGGCGTCTGGGGACGCTGAGCCAAGCGCCTCAACTACTCTACACCATATGCTGAGCTGTGACACCCGAGAAAAAGTAGTCTCAAATACGTACAAACTTCTGAACAAGCCCCTGGAATCTAACCTGCAGAAAGCTCGGGAGAGGTGGAATGCCGTACTGCCTGCCCCGATCTCAGAGACAGAATGGCCAAAAGCCCTGAGTCACACACGCGAGGTCTCAAGAAACCCCAGATTCCGATACACACAGTTTAATTACTTACATCAGACATATCTGGCGCCAGCCAGGATTAAACGTATGTTTCCCGGGACGGACCCAACTTGCCCTAGATGCAAAACCCCAGCAGCACAGTTTTATCATATGGTCTGGGAGTGCCCGCGGGTGCAGGGGGAGTGGGCCGAGATGACCACTGTACTGTCGGAAATGACTGGCCTGAGCCTGGACGCGAATCCCAAATCCTGCCTACTTGGCCTCAGGACAAGGACAAAAAGAACCAAACATATGCACAGATTCGTAGACCTGGCTTATGCAATGTACAAAAGACTGATAGCCATGAACTGGAAGGCCCCCAAGGCTCCTGACCTTGGGGCCTGGCTCACTCTCACACTCCGCTGGGCACGTGCTGAACAGCAGGTACTAACGAAACTGGCGCAGGGGGGACTGCGACACTAAGGCTGCGAAGCCTGGGGCACACTGGTCTCCAAACTAGAAGCAAAGAACGACAAAAAAAAACCTTGAACCGCAGATAGCTGCGATTACCCAGATAGCCGCGGGCTTTGCCCCGGCTATAATGCGACAGCAAACCAGGGGATGCGCACACAACTGCCAACAGCGCCTCGGCATTAATATCAATACACCACACCCCCCAAGCACACACAAGTCAAGCAGCACACACAGACCACCACGCCTAACTAACAGATATAGGCTCTGGAGAACACCAAGCCACCCTCCCTGCTCCCCCCTCCCTGAGGGGGAGCCCTCAACTAGAACCCCAACCGGTAATGAAACCCCCGCACAAAAGAAAGCCTTAAATGCCCGAGCCGGCAATGCTCGAAAGTATAGACATAACTGCGCGGACCTAGTGGTGTACGAAAGTTGCTAGTTGTTTGTTAAGTTTAATAAACGAGCGCCCAGCAAATTACTGTAACTGATAACATCCTATTATTGCTGTTAACTGTGCACATCGCAATGTATGACGTTATTGTAAATTCAATAAAAACATGTTAAAAAAAAAAATGATGATGAGTAGATAAGTGTGATAAGATGAGAGCAGGAATTCATAGATATCTAGTATAACAACCCACCCAGGAACCATGCAATGATCCACGAACATGCCAAGAACAGAAACAACATATACACATACATACATATATATATACACACACATGAATACACACACATATGCACATACAATACATAATTAGAACCATGGGTAAAAAATACTTAGTCAAACAGGTTTAAAGAGTGTGTGTGTATTTTATTGTTATGACATAGTAGCGATACATATTTTCTAAAGAAACTATAAATAAATAGAAATATACACATAATCTGAAAAAATATTTATCAACATAGGCATATACAGTTCATAGTTGTTTGAATATGGTGGTTATGAAGGAAAGAGCCAACTCTTGAGTAGTTTTCTGAAGACAAGAAAGTTATCTGTGGCTCTTATAGTTGGGGGTAATGAATTCCATGGTTTGGCTGCTTGGATGGAGAAGGATGTACCACCTATAGTCTTTTTCTTGTATGGTGGTGTTCTAAGGCGGGGTGCCAATCTTGAGCGGAGGTTTCTTTGTTGGATGTATTTGGTAATTTTCTTTCTGATAAAAAGCGGTCCTGTTCCATGTATAGCTTTGTGGGTGATACAAAGCAGCTTGAAAGTGCATCTTCTGGCAACGGGTAACCAGCGTAGTGCTCTCAAGGCAGGGGAGATGTGGGCTTGTGGCTTTACATGTAATAGTAGCCTGGCTGCGGAATTCTGGATACGTTGTAGTTTTTTCATAACAGATAGAGATGATCCATGGTAGAGGCCATTGGCATAATCCAGTTTGGATAGTACAAGCGAGATAGTAGCTTGCACCTTGTGTGGAAAGCCGAGGTGGGGGAACATGCGTCGTAAAGTCTTCAAGGTGATGAAGCTTGTTTGTGCTAATTTGTCCACTTGGGCATTCATAGTTAACTTGGAATCCATGGTGATTAGACGCACAGAGGGTCATAATTTTTCCAGTCACCACATATAAGTATTTCCATTTTGGAGGTATTTAGTTTGAGATGGCTCCAGGTCATCCACTGATCAACGGCTCTGAGGCAACTGAAGATTTGTGAGTTCAATGTTTTTGGGGCATTCTAATTTAAGTAGTATTTGTGTGTCATCTGCATAGTTGTAGCATGTGAGATGGAAATCATTGATCAGTTCTGGTAAAGATATCATGTAGATGTTGAAAAGCAAAGGTGAGATGATTGACCCTTGGGGGATCCCTGCTTTTGTGAGGTAGGGTTCAGACGAGAAGGGGGGCGAGTGGATGATATTAGATCTTTTTTGAAGATAGGAAGTAATCCAGTCGAGAGCAATCCCTTGTATGCCGGCTTCATGGAGTCTTTGAGTTAAGGTGCCATGGTCAACCGTATCAAAGGCAGCCGAGAGGTCCAAGAGAAGTAGTGCAGCAACTCCATTTCGGTCGACTGTGTTTTTAAGATCATCCCAGATTGCTATGAGTGCGGATTCAGTGCTTCTTCCTGGGCGGAATCCAGTTTGGAAGTCTGAAAGTATAGAATTGTCTTCAATGAATTGTGACATCTGGGCGAATGCTGCTCTTTCTATCAATTTGCCCAGGAAAGGTCCATTTGTGATTGGTCTGTAGTTGTTGGGGTTTTGCGGGTCTAGGTTTGTTTTCTTTAATAAAGGTCGTATGTATGCCTTTTCAGGTCTGCAGGAAAAGTTCCTGAAGTTAAAGAGTTGTTGATGATTCTTCTTACAGGTGTGGCAGCAGAAGTAGATAGAAGAATGTTCTTGAAGATTTGTGGTGGGCAAGGGTCAGAAGGGCAACCAGAAGGTCTGCTTGCTTTGACCAAATCTGTAAATTCATCCTGGGATATTTGTTTGAAGGACTGTTGAGGTTGGGTTGGTTTATTCTTAAAGGGTATTTTAGGAAAGGGGTTGGTGCTGATGGTTTTCTTCTGTTTTAAATAGGAGTCCAATGTGTCTGCCTTGGTTGTGTAGTGAGTTGCCAATTTGTTTGTGAAATCTTGAGTAGTGGGATGACTTCCTTCCATGCATGTAGGTTTTCGAAATTCATTGAGAATTTTATAAAATTCCTTGGTTGTAGATTGAGCATTTTGAATTCTGTCTGAGTAGTATCTTTTTTTAGCTTTTTTGATTGATGATTTGTATATCCTGTTAAGTTTGTGTAGCTGAAGTTTGTCTTGACTGTTGTTTGTTTTGTGCCAGGTCCGCTGCAACTTCCTGATTTGTTGCTTTATCTTTTTAAGTTCTGTGTTTCTCCAAGGTGTTGGTTTTCTTTTGTCGTGTTTAGTTTTTCTGAGTGGTATTAGGATATCAAAACCTTCCTGTAGCCACTCATAAAGTTTTGGCACAGAATTAATTGTATCAAGATCTGTGTTTGCTGTTAGTTGTGTTTTTAAGTGATCCAAATTGAGTTTGCTCCATGGTCGATAGGTGTATGTATGTAAGTAGTTGTGGGGTGTGTTGATTTGTGGAGTTGTATGTCGGAAAGTTATCATATGGTGGTCCGACCAAGTGATTGGCGTGATGCTATGAATAGTAACTAGTTCAGGCTTAGCAAAAATTACATCTAGGATGTGACCAGCGATGTGTGTGGGATTGTGTATAATCTGATGTAGGTTCAATGCGACTAGGCCAGTGGTAATAGCTTTTGGATGGGGCATATTGGGTTTGTACCAAATGAGGGTATGACAAGGAGAAGAGTTAAAGAGTGAGGGCAGAGAAGCCAACTATAAACTCTTTAGATAGTTTTTCTATCTTATTTGCAGTCATCCTGGCTTTGCATCAGTCACAGGTCCCTATATTCATCTAATAAAACCATTTTTGTAGATGGATCAGATTGTGTGAATATTTTCAGCAATTAGAAAAATAATGCCTAATAACTAAGATGTGCTTAAGTTAGTATGACTAGGCCATGGTTGGCTTGTATTGACATCTGAACTTGCTTGCGGAAAGAAATGTGCACTTTTATTTTATGTGAACGAGCCTTCTCCATGTGCAATTTTGTGTGCTCTTACATTTCAGAAGATCAGCAAATACAAGCTGAGATTGTGGTCTCTGTATTAATAAATTGTTTTAGTTTTTGTTCCATATGAGAAAGCCATGCTCAAGATGTTCCTCTGTTTGTAACTTTCAAAGCCTTTTACTTGAGTCTTTCCTCGAGTTAATTCATTAGTTGAACTGTTCATTGTATTTCTGTATTATATAAATATCATGTCATTTTCTGTTTACATCTGATTCATTTACATGCAGTAACGTGGTTGGTTTTAGATTATCTTATTGAATGTATCCTATGTACTATTTTTATTTATTTACTGACTACTTTTTGCCTCCTGTAATCATCTTAATTTTAATAAACTGTATGGTTTCTTACTTCAAATCTTGTCTTATGAAGTCTTTCTTGATTGCCTCAGACCCAGTCTTACAAGACTCATAAGGGCATTTTAAGACTCAGACCTGACCCTACGCATCCATCCTCGCATTTAATTGGTGCATGGACAAGGGTATGTCAGGTCTTGCCCAGCACATAGAAAGGGTTGCCAGCATTTCAAAAGAATAGATGGTGCATTTGTGGTCGCAGAGAGCATTGCTCCAGGTCATACTTAGATAAACTACTGATTTGCCACCTGAATCGTTCAAAATCAAAGGCAAAGTCCTTCACGGAAACATGCACTGGTGGGCTAGGCAGGTTTTGGGAGTAACATTTTGACACAACACTGTCATATCAGTAACCATTTGGGGTAATTAGAAGAGCACCACTCCTTTACAACCTAGTAGAAATAGCAGCTTTCTCTTATACTCTAGGTGCAGAAGCATTCCTTTGGTGGCCAGGTAAGCTCCACAGGAGGTCCTTTTAGGGTTATGTGCAATAACCGTCCTTAAGAGTCAGTCACAGCAGCTGGCCAACACTTTCAGGTGTATAGGCCAGATCACTGTCTAAGATCAATTTTTTTCTTGTGGTTCCTAACTTTAAGAGGAAATCTTTAGGATGCTGTAACTTCTTTGTGGCTGCACATGAGAAATGGAACTCTCTTCCTTCTGCCCTGCGCTAACAACATAATTTGAATACATTTTGTAGGGCTTTGAGTGTTCAGTCAGGTCTCACTGGGATTTTTCTTTTTGATAGGTCAACTGACTTGTGGTTGTTTAAGTTGTTTTTTTTGTTGTTCTGCCAAGGTACCATCCCAGGTGAACGTTCAAGCTTTATAAAAAACCTAAACTAAAACCTAACTAAACTTAAGAAACAAGTGGGAGGCCATAGGTAGTTCCAGGTCTCTAACATAACATCTGCATTTTAGGAATCACCAGGCTCAGCACCTCCTAGGAGGACAGACACAATTGCTGATATTCAGCTATTCTGAGAACAGCTACAGCCATTTTTGAAAAGCAAGGGTGTCCAGAAGGCAAAGTGTTTTGACCATACATACAGGCCATAACAAATTCTAGCACCTGTATATGCTTTTTAATGTTGCTGCTTCCATATTGTAGACTGTTCTGAAGCTGAATCAATGAGCATGCATGAGATGACTGGCATTGATGTACTCTTTAAACTTTCGATTTTAATGTTTTTTGAATGATTTTGCTAATGAAGGTAATATGAGTGGTGAGCTGATAGTTGGAGAGGACATAAGGGTAGAGTCTTGTTTATTTGGGTTGGGGTGGGAGGATCTACTCTGTCTTGGGAGCTTCTGGAAGCATTCCTGTGGTGGGGAAGGCATTGACAACTGCGAGTAGGGACAATAGACCTCCTCTGGGAGGGCTTTAATGAAAAACAAAGGCAAGAAATCATGTTCAACATATTCAACATAGAGGACACCGCCACCACCATGGCCTCCATCCACTCACCATCGGACACCTGCCCACACCATATCTTCAATAAGGCTAACATCACCATCGCCCCCCACCTCTGCAAAACCATCAACAGCTCCTTCGAGTCAGCCACCTTCCCAGAAAGATGGAAGCACGCAGAAATCAACACCCTGCTGAAGAAACCAACGGCAGACCCAGACGACCCCAAGAACTACCGGCCGATCTCCCTCCTCCCCTTCCCAGCCAAGGTCATCGAAAAAATCGTAAACAGCCAACTATCCCGGTTCCGGAAGACAGCAAGGTAGTCGACACCTCCCAATCCGGATTCCACAGAAACAGCACCGAGACTGCACTCCTTGCTGCCACAGACGACATTAGGACCATGCTTGACGAAGGAGAAACAGCAGCACTCATCCTCCTGGACCTCTCCGCAGCTTTCGACACAGTATGTCATCACACTCTCCGCACACGCCTCCACAACGCTGGAGTCCGCGACAAGGCACTCGACTGGATCTCGTCATTTCCCTCAGGCAGAACCCAGAGATTCCGCCTCCCACCGTTCCTGTCAGAAGCCTCCAGAATCATCTGTGGCGTTCCCCAAGGATCTTCGCTCAGCCCCACGCTCTTCAACGTTTACATGGCCCCCCTCACCAACATCGCACGAACCCACCACATCAACATAGTTTCCTACGCAGACGACACTCAGCTCATCCTCTCCCTCACGAAAAACCCTACAACTGCAAAGAACAACCTCCACAACGGACTTCACGCCATCGCCAGCTGGATGGAATCAAGCCACCTCAAGTTAAACACAGACAAGACAGAAATCCTCATCTTTGTAAAACTGTAAACTGTAAACTTCGTACTTGTATAGCGCACTACTCACCCGTTAGGGTCTCAAGGCGCTGTACGCATACCGCTGTGGAACCCCTCCTGGCTTTTCCCTGTGAGGTGCCCACTCCTGGGCAACCTCCAAGGTGAAGCGAGGCATCCCAGCGCTGTTGGGGCCGTTGTGGAGATTAAGCAAGCTATTGCCCAGAGTTACAGAGTGGGACCCATGAAATAGATTAGGCACCGATGCGAGAATTATCAGGTCCGAGGAAATTGAGCCCAAGAAAATTGAGCCCAAGACCCGCTGAGGCGGGAATTGAACCCTGGTCCAGGGCCAGATTTCTGCATCAGGGTCTGCCGCTCTAACCATTGAGCCACACTTCTCCACTTCTCATCTTCTCACACTTCTCATCTTTGGCACCAACCCCTCAACTTGGAATGACTCCTGGTGGCCCACCGCCCTAGGAACGGCACCCTCACCCACCACCAACGCACGCAACCTAGGCTTCATCTTGGAGTCCACACTCAGCATGACTCAGCAGGTCAATGCCATCTCTTCTTCCTGCTACAACACTCTCCGCATGCTCTGCAAAATCTTCAAGTGGATTCCTGTCGAAACCAGGAAAACTGTCACCCACGCTCTGGTCAGCAGCCGATTGGACTACAGAAACGCCCTATATGCAGGAATAACAACCAAACTCCTAACAAAACTGCAAAGAATCCAGAACGCATCCGCCCGCCTCATTCTGGACATCCCACGCCGCGACCACATTTCCCCCCACCTCAGAGACCTTCACTGGCTACCAGTATCAAAGAGGATCACCTTCAAACTCCTCATCCATGCACACAAGGCCCTCCATGACACAGGCCCAGCCTACCTCAACGACAGACTCACCTTCCACACCCGCACCTGCAAGCTTCACTCCGCCAGCCTTGCCCTCGCCTCCATCCCCCGCATCCGCCTCACCACTGCCAGAGGAAGATCCTTCTCTCACCTAGCCGCCAAGACCTGGAACTCCCTACCGCTCCACCTTCACCAGACCCAGGACCTCTTGACATTCAGGAAACGCCTCAAGACATGGCTCTACAACCAGTAGCTCCCCCCCCCCTCCCCCCAGCGCCTTGAGACCCTAACAGGTGATTATTGCACTCTATAAATCCTTGATTGATTGATTGTTCATAGAAGGTGGCTTTGTTAAGTTGAAGATGTTGACAAGGTCTTCATGAGACAGAGGATTGAAAGATGCCCATGTTGAAATGCAATGTGGAGGAGTGGCTGTCAGAAGAGAAACAAACTTGTTGCTCTTGGTGTGCTGTTGGATCTTCTGTATTTTGTTCCCAAAAGATGAGATGTATATCATTCCACTAATATGTGGAGTGTGGAAATAGAGGTTATTGCAGGGGATTGAGGCAGTGCTTTATTACCTTGAAGAACATTCTGTTTCTGCTAGCAGCTTCATTGGTGGTTCTGGCACAGCACTTCAGGTTTGGGTGATGTGATGAGCTGTCTGCACGTTGAGCATGGGGATCTGAAAAGTGTAAAGTTGTTGGAGGTACATTTTCCTTCCATTGTCTGTCCTTTCTGTGTTTGGTATTAGGAGATCGTTAGATATTCTTGAATGATGTTTAAGCCTTTCTGGTGAAACCACTCATCCTAGGACATGGCTTTGAGTGGTGGAGGCAATAGCCAGTTTCTAGATACTTACTGAAAGGCATGCCCTTCTGCTAAATGAGCAGCACAGGAAGGAAGACAGTAAAGCCTTATACTGTCTGTTTAAAGAGCAGTTCAGCATACAATGTGCTAGTTCCATTGAAAGAAGGTTTGGCTATTTATCTTGTCTCCTTCTCAGTTTTATCATTTCACCCATGGGCGTCTTCTGAACAAAACAGCAGAGAGTGCTCTGACTGATTTGTTACCTGCCATACTCACAGAGGATCTTCATAATTGACTGACTGCTCCAGGATGTGTTTTTGGTCACCTCTTCTGAGCAATCAAGCTGATGGGAGTGGGTGGTAAAGGTGTCCCAGTGGCCAAGGATGACATTAAGCCAACTTTTTTGAGTGCTGCATGTGCATCCAGACACTTGCTTCCTCTTTAGGTTCCAATTCTTTGGCATATTGTACCATGGTGGTTGCATGCCGATGGATTTTTGAATACCCTGTGCCTATTTTGAGATCTTCAGATAACCTTTGGGGTGGTTCATAGATAAAGAGGATCCACTTTCTTGATGACTTGCTGTAGAAGTTGTTTCAGTTCACACAGCTTTCACTGGAGACTGGGATTCTGTCAAGGAATGGCCGCTGTGCCGGTCTCTCAAATTTCCTCTTGACTGCCTGAGGAAATTCCATCTCCTGCTAGTAGCCATGGTGTAACTCTGCACTAACTATACACATAAAAAGTGTCCCCCAGGTAGGAAGGAAAAGCCACAGAGAGAAGAAAATACCTCCTTGGCAAACTGGATAATTTTAAATTAAAGATTGTGACTATTGCAAAAGTTGATAAGCATAACACAAAAACCACCCTGGATTAAGGCTGAAAAAGAGTCGAACACAGATCATCCAAAAATATTAATTCCAAGCAGGAATCTATCTAAAAAGAGAAACAAAAACCCGGAGCAATATGAACAACAAGAGGGTGATGAATGTAATGAAAAATTGGGAAAACAATCACTACAATGTATCTACCTCAGGTCCGAGCCTCCTTGTATAGGGTAGAAGCAAGAAATTACATCCCAGGAACAAGGTTATCACAATCTTGGTATGAAAACTTCAGACCACAGAGTGAAGGCAACCATCTTGAATTGAAGTAACATTAAGAGTAGACATGCCCTCCCTCCAATATAAGCCTATTTTACATCCTTCTTTTAATCTATCCCTTTATCCCCTACAGGCTTTCTGGGCAGACACTGCATGATGCATCGGAAAACTCCTCTCTGGCGATTGTGGAAGTACTATCAGAGTGGCGTGGAAGAAGACATGCTGAGTGCGAAGACCTGAAACCCGCTACCCTCTGTTGCAGGAATGTAAAGCCCCACTCAAAAGCTGCTGCCTCCAGTAAGTCTCCTCTTCAAAAGAAAAAGTATGCCCCGGAACTTTATCAGAATGTTGTTGGAAAAAACAACCAACAAGGGGACTCAAACAGAGGATGAGCATTCCCAAGAGTGTGCACTAGAAGGAATATTTCCAAGAAATCAGAATTTGAAAACACCCTTGAAAAATTCAGGGATTACATATTTCTTAAACATCACATAACAGATGAACTTGTAACATAATTGGTAGTGGTTCTAAAATTAATTGTTGGCAAGGATCAAGAACATGTGGATTCAGCTGTGAAGTATGAAAGAAAGGATGAGTTTTTCAAGTGAATGGCAATTTTAGGTGAAAGGCTTCTATATTAATCTGACGTTTGATGATAAATGTATCAAAATATTGTGACTAAAACTGGCAAGGTATTAACTGGATGAAAGTTGAAAGATTGCCACATTTTAGCACTGAAGGAAAATAGTTACCCAATCTGTTTCACATCTCTGGTGCCTGGACAAAATCCCAGACTCCTGGAAGAAAGGGATTGTAATCTCCCCTCTCTAAAAAGGCAATGCTGCCTCCCCTACGGCTATCTAATAATAGCCCAATCTCTCTATTACCATTCCTCACAAAGGTCACACTGAGATGTGTTAACCAACTCCCCTCCAGTTAAACATGACTGCATCCAGTAAGTCTCCTCCCTATATGTGACAGTTTCCCTTCAGCTCCATACAAACTCATATTCTGAATTTGCTCCTTCCTGACAGGCCCTTTACTTTGGATACCGTCAATTTCATCTGCTGAATTCCACAAGCCCCACTCTGATTAATGCCTATATGACTCTCCTCACTACAATAATAATCACCAACAGTATCAACATCATATCCTATGCTGATGTCACAAAGCTCATACTCTCAGTCTCCCACAGGATACCCAAAAGCCCCGACCAATTTTTCCACCTGCATCACCAAAGTCATCTGATGGATAAAAACCAAGGGCTTCAAGCTTAACACAGACAAGACAGAACCAGTAGTGTTCAGCAAAGACACCTCGCTCTTGGACCTCCCTTGGTGGCCTGCCAAACTCTGGCCCACACCTCTTCCAGCAACCTACACAAAGAACATCAGAATAGTAATTGACAACCAACTCACTACAGTCGGCCAAGTGAATGCAGTCTCTATTCCCTGCTTCCACTCAATCAAGATGCTCAAGAATATCTTCAAATGGCTCCTCACCAACACTTGCATAACCTTCACTCAAGCCCTTATCACCAGAAAGCTGGACTACATCCATGCACTCTTCTGGTGCAATCAACGCTGACCTCACTGAAGACTCCAGACCATACAAAACTCTGAATGGCTCACTGTCAACCCTACACCTCAAAAAGCTCCATTGGCTCCCATTCCACAAACAAAACACTCTTTAAACTCCTCATGCACACATACAAAACCTTACACATCATTTGCTTCACATACCTTAACAACTGCATAAACTTCCACAAACCTACCAGACACCTCTGCTCAGCTGGACTCCTACTGGCACACAAACCTGCGTGTGCAGAACCCGATCCCATGGTAATGCTTTGTCCTACCTCGCTCCTAAAGCCTGGAACAACCTGCCATTGCACATGAGAACCTCCTCATCAGTTCTTGAATTCTGCAAGAAACTGAAGACTTGGCTGTTCACCCAGCTCTGACTCTGGCTTTGTTCATATAGCTCCTTCTTCAGTGCCAGGATACCCCTTGGATAAGTTGTGCTCTATACAAATATACATAACGTATTCTCTGTGCAGAATTGACAGTGAAGGGAACAGGGTTGGACACCATTTGGATGTTTACACACATGCATGTTAGGCCTTTAACAGAGAACAAATAAGAATATATTCTCAAAAAAAAGATGGCCTTGTAAGGAATCAGAGAGATAATAGGAAATCTGAGCTTTGTAGCTCACATCATCCCATGAAGATATTTGAAAAATATCTGTCCTGTAATGCAGCCATGACAACATGCAGACATCATTGCTGTACAATGGGGACAGGCTTGCAAGTGGATTTATACATGAAGATTATATTCTGGCCTGACTGTACTCGCACTCGGATGATGGGAAGATGTTTGATGCATGGTCAACATAATCCAGCTCCATAGCTCATCATGGTAGCCCAGTGCATGTGTCCCAGTCTCAATCAGCAGTCCAACTAGAAACTGGTGAGTGATTTTTCGAAGAGCATAGTGATAGTTCATGGCATTACTACAGAACCTCTGTGGTGACCCATGATGCAATACTAAAATGTACAAAAGTGGTTATGGACCCATTTGTAATGCTTTACTGCAAATAGTGCTCATTCACACCATCATTTTGATGTTCATAAGAATGAGCACGTTTCTGACAAAAAGTGGCAATAAATCAGGCAACATTGTTCCTCCAACAGTTATCAGGAATCTTTCCCATTTGCACACATGTCAAATCTGATGCAAAGCGTCTGAGTGTAATCAGCCAAATATTATTTGCCTTGATGTGTTTTTGCGCCTGGGTTTTGCACAAGAATATAAAAGAGGCATTTATACCAAACCTGCCTTCTCAAGAATGTAAAAGAATCCTAAAATGGAGCTCTTGACCCATTTTTCGGTTTCCATATGGTAATTTCCAGAGGAGAGATCCAGCTAAGACTAAGAAAAGAGTTCCTTTTATACAGAGCTGTGGAGACAAGTGCACTGGACTAGAATATTTGGGTATGGAAGATCTGTTGCACATCTTTGACATGAAATTTCAGCACCAGTGGTGCTTTGAGTGGTTAATAGAAGTGACACCAGGGGCAGGTTTGGAGGAACCCTGGTCAAAGCATTCACTCTTTGGGAAGAAGATACAGGGAGGTCAAGGCCATGGGTTTCTGGGTGCTAGGCTGCTACAGCTTTCCACTCTAACCAGGTGGGGATTCTGTCCAAGGGAAAACACTGATCAGTTGGTCCGGATGAGAGCAAAAGACTTCCTTGACTCTCTTCATAATCTTTCTGGTAAGCACATTTTTGGCACTATTACAGGATGTCACAAAATTGAAGGCCGCGTGACTTATTGACAGTTTGCTGGGACAGTCCTGAGACATCTTGCATCTCAGAGTCTATAAGTGATCATCATGGCAGGAGGAGAGAGGTTAACAAGTTGGATGCGACAGGTTCGGCTAGGTGAGGCAACTGTATGTATTCCTGTTAGCACAGATAGGGGGCAAAGAGTGTTTGCTGTCACATGAGGGTACCACACCACTAGCCACATAAGAGTTTAAGAAATTGTTAGTCAAAACATTGAGGAAGATAGAGTTTGATGGCAATTAGGCTTGTACCAGCTGTCTCAACCACTACGCTACCTGAAAAGAAGAACGACTAAAGTCATGCACGACATCTGCAAAGCATGGTGTAAATTAAGCTTTTATTGTTCCAAATGGGTTTAATACAGGCTACTAGAAGCTAATTCATTTCCCTTTGTTGTATAGCTAGTTCAGTCATATTTTAGACATGTTATTTTATCAAGCTAGGCCTACCATTGTGCACTTTAACCCAGTTACATTTTATTCAGCATTGCTTTATTTTTCTAGCAGTAGCCACATTTACGGTGTTGGTTTATTTCTCTCTATCTAATTGTTTTTCACATGGGAAACCATTAAGTTCTCAGTAGGACATTCATTTCACTTTGTGCTTTCTTCAAGATTGCAGTCAGATAGGGTTGCAGGCAAAAGTGGTACGCTGTGTCTCCAACATTCACAGAAATAACACACAATCATACATGGGGACCTTTTCTTAGAATGTCAACTGTTTATTATAAAAACACCCCTTTGTCCTATAAACGTTAGAGGGAGATTCCAGCCAGATGACCACAACTGCATGCTGATTGCCGCGCTACAGCTGCTTGCTTAGATTGCTGAACCCCTGCCCTACATGGGGGCGGTGTCTCTCTAGACTACAGGCTTCCTTACTCAGGTATGGGGGATGTTTTCCCAGGGGGAAACCTGAAGGGCGGATTAGGCTTATTATGCTGTGCTCTAACATAGCTCATGTAGGATAACTATATATCACTCATAGTGACAGTATGGTAGAACTGTTTTTGTGTTTCACCCTCCTTGTCACAATTTTGCTTTTATTGTGTTTTATCATCCTAGTTATTACAACTCATGCCATTTTATCTAAGAAGCAGTTACTTCAATAAACCCTTATTGAATCATATTCTGCCTCTTCTTGTCTTCGCCTATGTGAGACTAATGTAACTGAGAGAAAGAGAATAGAACTGATCTACCACGATTCCCCTGAGGAGTCTTTCTTGTCATGTGCCCGGTTGCCACAATCATCCCTGCTCTTGGGTGGAGATAAGGCCCTGCTAGTTAGCCGGAAAACCCAGATTGGGGCGAAAGGCGTCACATGGTGTGGAATTGTACTTAGTACCCCACAACCTATGCAATCCTGCAGCCCAAATCCAGTGGCCGCATTAGGATAATGAGAACCTACGCGACACCTTCATTCATAGAAAAAAGGGTTGGGCTTGTAGAAGGGGGTGCTGGTGTCAGTGGTAAATGTCTTTGGCACACTGCCCTCCGGAGATTTTGAGGACAAAGTAACAGAAACATTAGTGCCACCTGACAGGTTTGTGCAGGGTGCCTCACAAGATATGTCCTTGTAGAAAGATAGACAAGCTCAGGTTGAAAGAATAATCAGTTGACTGAAAAAGAAGATAACAGTGCCATGAGATACACTAGTGCAACAACCAAATGCATAAAACAAACCAAATAGAGAAAGTATGTGTGGAACAAACATGTTAGTGTTAATACTTCCGCATATGGCGAGGTGCAGGATAGTGCAACAAATCAGTAAACTCTAGACAAGCCTACCGCTGGGCCCCAAGTACATAGTTCCATCCCATGGATTGCTCACCCTTTCCCATTGTTTGCACACATTAGCAATAATTGCTGAGGTCCTTTTAGAAAATATAGTGGTTGGGACTTCCAACAGTGACTGAGACACAGAAGGCAAAAGTGGGTAAAAGAAACTGTCTGGTTCCAGCACAATAAAGGAGGGGCCCCCAAGGTGAGCTGGGGGGCGGTGGTGGGGGTGGGGATGGGAGGATGGGGGGAGGAGAACTCAAAGATGTTGCAAATGGTATACAAGGCAACACATAATGAAGAAATGAGGAATGATTGAAAGTGCAGACCCCAGGAGCTGATGATGGCATTGTGGGTTCATTTTATAGCCTTGCTTGGGCACATGTATTTTAGCTTAGGCCTGTGCCCTTTTACCCACGTACATGCTCTATTTTCATTTATTCATTTTGATTCATTTTAGGACAGCCTGTTTTTAAGTAGGGATTCCTATGACAATGGGTTTTTATGGTGTCTGATGGGGATGAAGCAACCTATTTACTTGCAAGTATGAGGGAAAAACAGGCCGACGTCCCCAGTGGAATTTAGCAGCATGCCTCTATTGAGACAGTGCAGGATCAATGAGTGTGGGTTGTGGAACACCATAAGTGGGAGTTCACTAGCTTCTGGGATCCCAGCTCTGGGCAGCACAAGTGAATAGAAGTATGCTGCTGTGAGAATCAGTGTTCAAAGATATAGGGCCACCCAGATCGGGGAAATAATAAAAGATTTCTAAGCTAGCGTAACAGCAAGTTTCAATTCTATTAAGGAAATGGAGGTGAGGAGGCAAGGATTCACTTATATTCCAGCCGTCATTATGCAACAACATATAATAAACTACTTTTCCCATGAGACATTGTGGAAAACAGTTCAACCAATCATCTGCCAAGAATGCCAGTATAAGACCCTCTGTAGACAATCTTTCCTCCTCTTTCTTCCTGTGAATTCAGCAGCTCATTCCTCAAGTTAGTCCGAATCCATTCCTATGAAAGGACAATGTGAGACTCCATACTCAAGCAAAATCCTTATAGAACAAACCATCAGCACATAATCAAAATCCAAGGAAACAGTATTGTCACAAACCATGTACTTACACGCAAGTATAACAAAGGCAAAGGCAGTCGCCACATAGGGCGGGTACACAAATTAATGGCTGAGGGTGGGCTAATCATCTCCTCTGTGTCCTTAATAGAAATGAAACTTTCTGTTACTATAGTAAGGAAATGTTTTTATTCTATGTCAGGATTGGAGGCAAGGATTAGACTCGTTTAAAGCTTTTCCACTACCAAGGATGAAATGCCATGGACTGCCTTAAAATAAAACCGATTAGAGGTAGAGTCTGAGGACCAGTCTGCCGCATTAAGAATGTCCTCGAGACGGGCTCCAAATAAATAAAGCTAGGAGGCCAATGCCCCTCTGACCAAGTGTACCCCAAATTTCTTTTTATCCATATCAGCTCCCTACATGGCCCACCTGACCCACGTGGCAATTGTGGGAGGGGATACTGCCCTGTGAGGCTTTGTAAGTACAATAAGAAGCTGGTGTTCCCTCAGGGGGAGGAGGAATTCTGTCACAGCTTCGTAAGCCTTAATGGCTCTTGCCACACACACAGCTTGTGAGCACCTGGAAACATCAGGTATGAAGCCATTCTGGAGTTAGACTATGTTCTCCTGGAAATATAAAGAAGTAACCGCATCCAGGGTAAATACTCTACCTGTTACATCAGGGTTCTGATGTTCAAAACTGTATGGTAAGAGACCATGTACAGTAATGTGGCTACTTTCGCCGACATATGTTTCAGAGACAGGTATTTATTAGAGGGCCCAGATAAAAGATTAAGGACTTTATTCACCTCCCACAAACTAGAGAACCTTGGTTCCAGAGGAAGAGAGTCTGATACCCCAGAAAAACTTACATACCAGAGGGTGCTCCCCCACAGCGTGACCATCTACTGGAGAATGACCTACTACGATTGCCAAACAAAAGGTGTTCTAAGCCAGGCACTTTGAAGCCAGGAAAACCAAGAAATTCAAAATGTTTACAACCTCTGTCCCCACAGGATCCAATTGTCGTTGACTATGCCAACCCAGCCATTGCGACCAAGCCAAGTCGTATTGCTTGGTTGTGTTATCTGCCCATGCTTTGGAGAGTAACACGGCAGCTTCCTGAGAAAGACCTGGGACTTTCCAGCATTCCCAGTAATCCTCCATGTCATGAGCTGGAACGAGCCCTCCAGCACCAGATGATGAGGGTTCCCAGGGGATCCTTGTGGAAATCTAGAAATAGGGGTAGACAGATTGGAAAATCCCAGGAGAGTTCCATCAGAACTGGAAACCAGACTTGAGATCTCCAAATCGAAGTGATGAACACAAGGTCTCCTTGATGTCTCCCGACCTGAGTGGATAGTCCCATAATTGTGGCAAAGTGCATATCCATTCTCCATCTTCCATTCTTGCAGGAACATGTTCGTCACTACTGCGTTGGGGTCTGGTCTCCAACTGTAGCACCTTCTCAGTTGGTGGTCCAGACTGGCCATTTGAAACCGGGGCCCATCTGTTCTGCAGACTATGGAACACCGATGGATCTAACGTCCAAAGACTAGCATCCTTCAGGGGCAGAGATTGCCAGTAGGCCACCTGATTGGACTTCCCCGGAAGATGCTCCGCCATCACCGAGATCTGGTGCTCCAGACACCGGGTCGACAAGCTCTTGGCTAGGTCAATGGAGTTTTCGATCGGGATCCTTCCAGATGACTGACCTAGCGAATTGCTGCCACATTGCCCATTTTGAGGAGGACACAACATTGGGCCTTGTCCTTGGTCCAGCACTTTACTGCAAACAACCCTTCCATCTATTCTAAGCAGTTGATATTAAGGGATTGTTCTGGGGATGACCATTTTCCTCCTGTGGAGAAGTTCCCACAGCGTGCCCACCAACCTGTGCTGCTGACGTCGTACTCTATCACAAGGTCTGGTTGAGAACTGAAGATGACTTGACCGTTCCAGGGCTCCATGTGGACAGTCATCACCTGAGCATCTCCTGGGCGTCCTCCAACAAGGGAGGTTACTGGGAGTAGATCAGGCCTAGGCAGAGATGGGAAACTTTGGGGCACTGAAGGGCATGGTCATGCAATGGTCCTGGGAAGATGGCCTGTATGGAGGATGGAAGGAGGCCTACTACGCGGGCTATCTGTCTGGACTAATTTCATGTTTTATCCTGGTAAGCTTCAACTGCGGGAGGCTCAAGGTAGCCTGGACCAAATCCACTACAAAGTGCAAGAATTGTAGGGATTAGGTTGGGGAAGTACCAGATTTCACTGATGATGAACTTGATGGACTCCAGGAGATTGATGGTCAGTTGCAAGGGGGGCACGGGCCCAAGAGGGGTATATTGTCCAGACAGATGATACGCCTGATGCTTCAGGCCCACCACAGGTTTCAGAACCTTGGTGAAACACTAGGGCTCAGAGGTCAGACCGAACGGAAAAGTTGTAAGTTAGAAAATTTGTGAGCGCCATAGTATTTGTAGAAAATGCCGATGGGGGGTGGAGATGGTGATCGTCCTTCAGATCGAGGCACACCATCCAATCGTTCGTCTGCAACAAATCCCTGAGGAGATGAATCCCCTCCATCTTGAAGTGGCGGAAGACCAACTACTCATTGAATGGTTTGAAATTGATGACGGGACGTTGACTTCCATCCCTCTTGTTCACAAGGGAAAGGTTGCTGAGAAAAGCCCTGGTGTGTAGTTGGGACTAAATAATCCCACCTTTCTCTAAAAGCTGCTTGACTACTGTATCTACCAGAGAAGACTGGGACAGAGAAAAGGAGAGGGGCCTGGGCCTGTGTGGTTGGAATGGCGGGCCGTAAAATTCAATGTGGAACCCTCTGACTGTCTGTAAGACCCGAGAGTCAGACGTGAGCGTCTCCCAATTGTGAAAAAACATTGCTAACCTGGCCCCAAGTCAGAACCCCGAGAGAGTTTGGATATTCACCTTGCGAGGTGACTGAAGAGTTGCTTTCTCTGTAATTTTCCCTTGAGCCTTGTCTGTGTGGAGAGCTTCTGGTGGGGTAAAAGGTGCCGAATCTTGAGGGATATTGCCACTGGCCCCTTCCATTCCCTGAGCCTCTGGCAAGGGCCTGATGGAGAACTCGGCTGGTCGAGCACTCCCTCTCATGACCAGACTCAGCAAAAATTAGAGGGGGTGAAGCTTCTCTTAATGGAGGAGTGAGCCTTGTCCAAAGAGTTAAAGGTGGCCACAAATTTCCGGAGCTCAAATGAATGGGTCTCCAAAAAGGCTCCCTTACACAATCGGCCTACTTTAGAACTCGCCAATACCCCTAGTTTTAGATCTATCTTTATGAGAAAGGACCATCGCCACTCTGTGGAAATCCCACAGTTGGCGTTCCTGAGAATGGCGCGTTGGGCCCTGCCTGAAATGGCTTCAGGGGATTTAAAGGTGCCCAATGCTGTGGCATCCCCAGCCATATCTAGAATCTTGGAAAGGGGGCCCACAACATCCAGCAACCTGTCGTAGAATGTGCTCCAGGAGCGATCGATCCCTCTCTTGGGACCTCGGATATACTTGGTCAGGAAGAAAGCTATCCTTGCATCGATTTCGGGTGTAAAGGCTACTTTGCCCTCTAGTAAGGGACAAGAACATTCTGCTCTGAGGTGGCCGTGCACTTATTTATCAAGGGGTTTCCGCAAGCGGCTGGTTATGTAACAGGCAAGCTTAGTCGCAGCCTATGTAAGAGGCAAGCTAAGTCGCGGATCACGGATGCAATAACTTGTTCGGATCTAGCATGTCAGGGTTTGAGTTTTGGGGGGCAATATCCGAAGTTGACTTGGCACTTGGGGTGGAGGAAGAGGCTAAAGGCGCCAAGATCTATCTGGCTCT
Organism: Pleurodeles waltl; assembly: GCF_031143425.1. NCBI lineage: Eukaryota > Metazoa > Chordata > Amphibia > Caudata > Salamandridae > Pleurodeles > Pleurodeles waltl. Next base: position 587,716,404 of record NC_090445.1, read on the forward strand.
GTGTCACCGTCTGAGTCATTGGGGGACTCATCTCTGTCCAAGGGATCGGAAGATTGGGGTGGGTCAGGTAGAGGGAGAAATTGGTTCAAAGGGTTCAAAGGTTCAAAGGGTTCAAAGGGGGGGGAAGGTGCTCAAACATGTCTAGGTCAACCCAGGGGTCATCCGTGTGTTTGCGTTTACCGTCTTTTGCAAGTGGCAGGCCTGGAGATACGAGGACCCCAGGTCCAGCTGGTTCCTCCCGCTGATGGACGGGTTGTTGGCACTGTATTGTGAGTTGTAGCAGTTTCTTCTCCAAGGGTGCCACCGCTTGGGAGACTGCCATATGGATGAAGGCATCCATGATGCCCCACAAAATGTTATCAACAGGAGGGTAGGTCAATTCTTCCTCCTATAGGTAGGCAGTTGCAGAGTACTGCATTATATGTAGGTGAATGTATGTTGGGTAATACCCAGGTGTAAAGGAGAGGAAACCCTCACAGTAGTTAAAGCTATGCAGCTGAGGTATGGGAATGCAGCTGAAACCCAGAATATGGGGGGAGCACCCAGGGACACACATACACCCCTTGCCTTCAATGGGAAAACAGAGCCTTCCGGGTCTTGTTTCAAGGGAAAAAAAGCTGCTAGACAGCTAATTACAGACCCGAGTAGGTGTTTAACTCTGGGTGCAAGCTTGCTATGAAATTTCCCAGGGAAGCACTGTAGTATGCTATATTTAAGGACACACTGAAGCGCGGGACACAGTAACACGAAACACAGCTCTCGATCGATGAGGGCGGCCGAATAGTTTAATCTGTCAAGTACAGGAAATTGATGCGTCGGCTGCCGCAGGAGGTCGGGTGCACAGAACGTGAGACAAACGTGAGACAAGTGTGTGGGTGGTGCCCCTAGCAGTCGAAGGACTGCTCTGCGCAGCTAGTGGGTGAAATTGCCAAAAGGGAGCGGCTGCGGAGGAGCGACCAACTGTTCCCGCGGCCACGCTAGAAGAAAAAAACACGAATATCAGAATCAAAGGCAATTCCAATGATTTTCATACAATATATATTTAAAGGAAGCAAACATTTGACAAAAAGGACCTAACGGTCTGCGGAACTTAGCTTCAGGCTGCTGGAGCAGTGAAAAAAGAGGCAACGAGATCATCTCCAGAGGACCTTATACTGGCATTCTTGGAAGCTGATTGGTGGAACTATTTGTTCCTTTTTTTGTGATGTCTCACGGGAAAGGTAGTTTGTTAAATGTTGATGCATAATGGCTGCAGGAATAAAAGTGAAGGAAGAACAGCCTAATCCTCACCTCCGATCCTGACATAGAATCTGGCTGGCGATCTGGGCTGCCACTATTGGTGGAACCTAGCCAGGTATTTCAGACACAATTATAGCTGTTCCCTTGCAGTCCTTACTCAAGCTGCACCTGAAGAAAAAGACAAAAATCTCAAAAACAGGATTCCCAAATAACCTTTTCTCCCTTGGATTGACTGTTGGCAGCAACATCAAGTCCAGGGAAAAACAGGCTTTTCAGTCCAATTGGAGTCTGAGAACACACACATCACTCCTCTTTGCCAGGAGATTACAATAAGCGCATCAGTTTACATGACTCAAGGCTGTGGTAACTCTTAGCTTGATCATCTGTCATGGAGTCAAATTCTGGACAGAGGCTGTTAAAATTCTGCACAAAGGATACATTTTGCAGAGAAAAATGCTGAACAGAGAGGTAACGTTACGGACACACCAGCCGTGACCAAGTAATTGTATGAAAGAGAAGTAGAGTAAACAGATGCAGACACGAGTATATGTGTTTACACAGATTTATGTTCTTTCTTTTATTTGTGTAATATACACATACTATGCAATGCAAATATTTATAAGTAACTGTGTAACTTATGATTTCTACAGGTTTAAACAAGCAAATATATGCATGCAGCAGGACTATAGGTAAATAATGGCCGGAGTAGTCACAGAAATCATGCTTTTAGTAAGTGAATAATACTGCCAGGTATGTTGCTGTTAAATGTGTTTTGGCCAAGAGTCACTGGGCAGTTTTCAGACTATATAAAGGATGAGCTACTGTTTTAACATGAAACCGTTGACCACTTTATTGTGTCCTAAATACAAGCATACCTCTCAACCCGTGTAGTCTTCGGTGAGGGCGAAGACACGTTTGTGAACTCAATGGGAGAAAATCATTTTGGAGGGGGAGGAAAAAGTTTGCAGGTGGCTGCACCCCTTGAGGTGAACGAGTAGTAGATGACGGAGAGAAGGATGAAAATGATTCCAGGGATGGTAAAACTCTCCAAAGGAGGCCTAGCTAAGAGGGATGCAAATGGGTGATTGTTGGACCTGGCCCTCTCTTCATGGTTTCCCCAAACATTTTGCCTTACCCCTCCTGATTTGCTGAATTCGATTTTGTTGGCTTTAGGACTCTGTGCACTATATCACATTTAACCATTGCTAGAGTGCTTGTGCTCTCTCCTTAAAACACGGTACAATTTGTTTACACACAACTGGCACATTTAATTTAGTTGCAAGTCCCTGGGTGTGTAAATTAAATGGTACTACTGGGTCTGCAGCCCCTATTGTGCCACCCACTTAAGTAGCATTTTTAAACATGTCTCAGGCTTTCCATTGCAGCTTGTGTGCAGTTTTAATCTGCCATTTAGACCTGGCAAACCAGACCTTTTGCCAGGTCTAAACCTTCCTTGTTAATGTATATGTCACCCCTGGAGTAGGCCCTAAACAGCCCATAGCGCAGGGTACAGTGCTTTAAAACGTACCTTTGGTCATGTACCTTTGTGTTGTACATGTACTTGTAGTGAAAAACTCACATTTATTGGAGGGAAGACTTGACCTACTCCTTAAACCCAGACCCACCAGTGTGACTCCATGGGCTAGCTGACTGGCCTGTTCTGAGCTACAGGGACATAACAAGCTCCAGAGACCTGCCCTGCATCTGCCCAGTTGCCCAGACTCAACGGGACCTGCCTGTGCCCAACTGCTGGCCTCTCCTGGAGTGAGTCCTGATCCCCAAGAGCAGTGGTCCCCAAACATTTTTGACCCGCGGCTCCCTTGACCTATTGGCCATTGGCTGCGGCTCCCCATGATGTAACCTTTCTTTTGGCTGGTGGGGGAATGTGAACCCGGCTTAGGGAGTACTTCCATTTTTCCCTTGAAAATAATCGTGCCCAGGGCAGGCAGGTTGAACAAGGGTGTCTGGAGACTGGTTAGTGAGAAGAAGGCTTCAAAAGTCAAGACAATATGCGACAAACATGAACAGAGGCAAAAGGAAAAAAATCTTGGTGGGGGTTTGGTGGATGAGGTGAGGTAATAAATGGTCATTTTAAACAACCTTTGCCATTGTAGTTTAGCTATTGTAAACCTGATGTTGTTCATCAGATGGCCCAGTCGTCCCACCACGAGCTCAAGCCTGCCTGCAAGCTACAAACTGGTGTTTTGTCGGTGCTTTTAGTAAGTGTGAGTGGAGAGGGACAGGCTCCTCTGGGCTTTGCATTGCGGAGTGCTGTGTAGGTCACCCTGTGGCCCCAGAGGAGGCCAGTGCTACTCCCTGCCTCGAAGCCTGCTCAGTGGAGGGCACCAGACAGGAACCAGAGACAGGCAGCCCTGCGTTTGTGGCACTAAGGGGGCGACGCCTCAGCGCGTGCGCACTGAAAGCCTGGTCACGAGGAATAATATCACCAACCTCCTCCCACTCACGGAATAGGCCATGCTGCAATCGCAGTGGATGTAGGAGGCACAGTGGGCTTCTTTTGGGAGCCAGAAGGCAGGGCGCCCTTACTTGTGAAAGCTCTGGGGAATGGACATACGGATAGGCAGCCCACGTCTATTTATGATTCAGATAAAGTAGTCGATCTAACCACGTGACCTGGTCCTGAATAGCTACATAATTCTAATAGGTTTAACTAATATGAGTAGTTAATGCCACAAACACCCTCATGATAACATCATCAGTGTAGTTTATATAAACATTCGGGCAAGTCGCACCTCCCTTTCATTCTAAAGCTTCCTCTGTCAGTGGTAAATAATTTCAGACCCTCCACATAGACAACAGTGAGAAACAAACTTTACAAAAACATGCATACACGGGTTTTCAGTTTTTTTTCAAGGTAACGCACCCACTCACAGGTGCTGCGGGCACCTGCACAGACCCGCTCTGAATCTTCTAGATTAGAAGCTTGCCAGCCCAGCCTCCAGCTAGGCAAAGTCTTTCTTCTCTCTTGTTGTAGAGTTTGAAGTGAGTTTCTCCATCTCTAAAGTACATGGGATAGCTACTCAGAGTCTCACTTGTCACAAACAAATAATGTGGTTTAATCAGAGCTACTTTTTCAAGACAGGGCAGTTTTTATTCTGTACCCCAAAACCCGGGCAGCGTAATAGAGACTCCCTTTTACATTTTGCTTGATGTCTTCTTGGCCGCATTGGCTCACCTGCATCCCAAGCTGCTAGAACACCTAATGGAAGGTGTCTTGCACTATGATGAATTCACAGTAGGCATACTGGCAGAGGGGTGTTAGCACCTGTACTGAAGAGGACCTGGGCAAGCAGGAACTCTTCCCTAAATCTAAAGCCTTTACAATAGGTAGACTAAGTGGCCACTCAACCACTGGATAATGTATTCATTTAGTTAGGTTTATAGTGCACTGCAGAGGCTTTAGCATTGTAACGGTAAACAGAGGGACCAAGCCATGGAAAACATTATTTGCACAACTAAGTTCCATCAGGAGAATCCACCTTGGATAGCAGAACTGCTGTTTGATGTTCTGTACCTTTCATACTTTACGCATTTTAGTGAGCATGCCTCTTGCACACCCAGAAGAGTGGATTTGCCCCCTAGACAGAAGAAGAGCAAAGATACGGTTTGGCATCAACATTTCTCAATACTGTGCAGAATTACTCGAGACAACTTAATGTGTGGCATTCCAGCTGCTTTCTTAATTGTACAAGACACACACACACTGCACTTTACCAACAGACCACAGATATGCTGATACCAAACAGATTGTTGTAAATGTTATTTGTCACATATATATCTGGTTGTTACGGCATTACAAAGCAGTCAGTAGTCCGGTGTTGACTGAGCTCTCAACTTTTGAAAATTCTTAGGAGTGAAAACCAGTAAGCTTTTCACATGTGGTGTCCCTCAAACGTTGACGTACGTGACAACATAGAAATGAAATGATAAAAATTAGCTTGAAATTAACAGAACAATATCAAAGACGACTGACTGACAAAAATTGTGATGTGGGCTCTGATTTGTTCAAACAGCTCTTGAATTAGTGCTCGGGCTCACTAAAAGGTAAAGTTGGCTATAACTTTTCCCCAACAGAAATACTGTCCATTTCTTCACGTTTTGAGTTTCTACAAAGGTAGGGACACAATACCTAAATAGAAGGTTAAATAAAAGTTTTTTCATTTTTAACATGGCCTTTGTGTCTTTATTTCAACTGTCAGTTAGAAACAGACTACCAACAGCATTAATTACTAAAACATGCACTTTAAAAGACACAAATGCACGTGTAGAGCACAAAACACACTTTAAAGGACACAAATATACGAGATTTCTCAAGAAGGCAGGTGCAGCGGGACGGAGAGACAGCAGAACTTTTCACTGCTATGGATTACGCCACAGTGGACGACACCACAATTCACAATTTCACAAGGGAGGTTTGGGTAGCACGCTGAATTTCAGAGGAATAATATGGTGCAGCCGTGATGCTGAACATTACTATATGAAGTGCACGTATATTTTAGAGCCCAAATTAGCGAGCAGTAAGATAAAAATCACTAATAATCTTATTAAACATTATACATAAAGATTAAACAAAATCATTTTAATCATTCAGGTAATCCATTGGCCCCCAGACTGTGTGCGGCGCCCCTGGCTAGTTTTGACGGCGCACAAAGGAGCCGCGACGCACAGATTGGGAACCACTGCCCAAGAGGTACACCACAGGTCTTAGACCCTTGACTGGCATCAGAATGTAATCCTCCTGGCCCAACTGAGGGTTTCCTCAGAATCATTCAGCATGATGCAACTCAATCCAGGGCGATGGAGGACCTTGCACCACAGCACCTCGCAACCCCTTATTGGCTGTCTCATCGGAACCCATGCGGCGCAATGCAACTCAATGCAGGACCTTGCATCGTAACCCTCAAAGATCCTTTTCAGAACTGAAGCAGTGCAATGCAACACGACACAGGACCTCACATCGCAGCCCTGGCAGCTCCTCATCGGAACCGATGCAGTACAAAGCAACTCGACACAGGACCTTATATCACTGTCCTCACAGCTCCTCATCAGAACTGACGCAGTGTGATGCAGTGCTCCTCATCAAGGACTTAAGGTACAATGCTCAGTGGGACTAACTTGGTCCCTTTATCAGCCCACACTCTATCGCTGTTGAATTGAACTTGTAACTGTGCCCTGGTCTGGCACGATCAGATTACCACAGGTGCCGCTTCAACCTTCTTGGCGCTACTTTTACTTTAAATCTTTGAAACGGCATATGTTGTTTTTGAGTTGAATAATTTATTACATTTTTCTCTATTTTTCTAAATTGGAGTGGCATTTTTCTTGTGTTGTGTTTTCCCTTTATTGCTGTTTGTGGGCCGCATACTTTACATAATGCATCTAAGTTAAGCCTGACTGCTTTTGTGCCAAGGTACCAGAGGTTTAAGTGAAGGATCATTTAATGAAGCACAGGATAACTTAGTGACTGTTTGTGGTTCACCCAGACACCCTGTATGGATTTTTTCTAGTGTTGTGTTTTCACTATATTGCTGTTTGTGGGCTGCACAAATACTTTGCACATTGCTTCCAAATTAAGCCTGACTGCTTTTGTGCCAAACTACCCAAGGGTTAAGCACAGGTTCATTTAGTGACTGTGTGTGGTTCATCCTGACAGTAATTGTTGCTGTTGCTTTAGCAGCACTCACACCCCCTCATCAACCCAATCTCTCACACTGATTTACAGTCTCAGTTTGAATTTAGCAGTCATTTTAGTTAGTTCTAGCACACAGGCGCACTACTTTCCCTTCTGGTGGAGATAAATGTAAAATGACTGCCAAAGTGATCTCCTTCTCTTAGAATACACAAATGCTTAACTATATACTGCCAGAAACATTGCTTCCTCCTATTTCAATTTGTATTTTGTGGTATTTTAGGTAACAGCTGGCAGACTTCAAAAGTTTCTTGTTTCTAAGGGCACAAAACTTGAATCAAGATCACAGCTTTAATGTAGCTAACCTCACTGCCTGTGTGGTTGAAGACAGACTAGAGTTGCAATGAGGGTTCTACCTCTTGCTCTTTCAGTGTGTGTGGAGTTCTTGACAGCCACCACCAATAAAACATCTGGGTATGAGATTTGGAAAAGCAGGATCTGGGTGCATCCAGGTAAAGACAATGCACACACTTTATTCCGGAACACAGTTATAAGTATGAGTCAAGTGCACCAATCAGGAACAGCATCTGTCCTGTTCACTGTCACCTATCGCTGGATCTTGTGTGATTCATACGCCACCCAGGCAACGTCTATGCAACTGAAATGATCCTCAGATGTTAATCCCAATGTCATTCCATGAAGAACCTATAGTTAACTATTTATAGCTATCTCTCAGTTCTCCATGGTCTCCTAAAACATCAGAATCTATTGTCCAAAAACCTGGTTTTCTGTAGACTTTCCAGTGGGATCCATGTGACATGGATCAAGGTCACATTGATGCACTGCACTGCAAAAGACAGAATCACTTCATTGTGTGCTACTTATTTGTACCCATATGGATTGGGTATGTGCTAAGCTGTTTTGAAATCATTTTCTAAGCAGCAGAGGTGATTAGAAGAGGACGAGGCTAATGAAATCTGCTTAATTGCAAGAGAATTAACTAGGTCCTTTTCAAACTTTAAGGTGATGTCTACAGACAGAGTCAGGCCAGTTCTCAGGGGCATAGGAACTCTAGGTATGTATGTATATATGTATGTGATTCTTATGTAGCACAAACATCGCAGAAAGGCAGAGGAGTGCTACAAAAGCAAAGTCATAGTCAGCGTATGATTTTTAACTGCAATCTAAGAGCGGAAGCGGGCTGTTGCTGCATCATGATGTGGTGTTCTTTGATAATGTACATTAATATTAGCGTATTACTTGCCGAAAAGTGCTTCAACGCCTCATCAGGGGTAGTAAGCGCTATATAAATACAATTATAATTAATGTAGGCAGCATAGAAATCTGTACTCCACAGGATGATTGCGGGGCAGGATCCTTTGAAGTTCCACTTTGTTGTAGCCTGTAAAATACAACGTAAAAGGTTCAAGGCAACCTGTATTTGGTCAGAATTTTTCCCGCACAAGCTAACTAAGAAAAACAAAAGTCACATTGTTGCTAATCAGATCTTGCAGCCAAAGAAACCCTGGGAGAAGGTTTGCCTCCATGTCCCTAAAATGCTGTGCTTTGTCAAGGACAACGTACACAGGTTTGTCCAGTATATAGTTTTTCTGGTTAACTATTCAAAGTCATTCAAGATGTCATGGTGCTCTTAGACTGAGTACTCATTTTCTGGTCAATGTAACTGATTCAAGATTTGTTCCAGAAGAAGTCTTGGAGTGAAGCATTCAACACAGTTCACATTGGCATGTGGAAGCTTAAAAATCTTGAGCATGGTTTGCATCATGTATGTTTTTCCTGCAGCTGTGTGCCCATAGATAAAAAATAGATGGTAAGCTGTAATGTTGATGCTCCCTGAAGATGCTGTGCCTCATAACATATAACCGCCTCCTTCAGCATTTGGAACTCGTATTCGGAGTATCATTAATGTTGAAATGCCATGGTTCTTGTTTGGCTTGCACAGGACAGCTGTGTTCAGCTCTTCCACAAATGGAGAAGAGGTGCAGCATTTCTATACAGGAATGCCATTCCATATTCTAGGTGGACAGATTGAGAAGGCCAGTTGCCTTCATTTTTCTTCTTGCACTTCCTTATCTCTGGTACGATTATGTGCTGCCTCTGCATGTATTGTGAGACTGTCAGCTATACAGCCAGGGGTGCCTTTCATGATGGCTTTGTAGGTGCGGCTGCTGGTCTTGAAGATGGTGAGGGAGGCAGGGCAAGCCAGTGGAGTTCAATTAGGGTGGCTGCATTGTCATATTTCTTGAGAGCCTTTGATAAGGGCGTGGAGCAGGGCTTTGCCAACACAGAGATATGAGAGTATGAAGGGTTAAACCACGGTTCTTAAGTCACTTTCTCGAAGGAATGTTTTCACTTTTTTTAGCAGACAGGGCTGGTATAAGAATGACTTGGAGAGATGTTCCTTAAGGGCTAGATTAGTGTCCATCGTGAACATGAGTGACTTGGCATTTGCTGAAAGCTGGGGTTCAAATCCATTCAGGTTCATGTTGTAAGCCAAATTTGGACTAGTTGTTGCCTGCTATTCTTGATGAATCACAATAATTCTGTATGATGAAGTTAAGCTTCAGTTAGGTGCTGAACATGAGGTACTAGCAGAGTTTGAGACTTTAAGGCCCGTATTTATACTTTTTTTAGCGCCGCATTTGCGCCGCTTTTTGACGCAAAACGGCGCAAACCTACAAAATACAATGGTATTTTGCAAGTTTGCGCCGTTTTTGCGTAAAAAAACGACGCAAATGCGGCGCAAAAAAAGTATAAATACGGGCCTAAATGTCTGGAGCAGAGGAGCCTTTCAAATATAGTTGTGTGTCATCTGCATAGTGGTGCATTTTGGTGGTGTTATCTGTGAGTAGAGTTCCAAGGAACTCCATGTAGTGGGTGATGATGACAGGGGCAAAATGGAAATCCGGAGAACTCAGAAAGTGATTGGCACATCTGAGACCTAGACATGCCAATGTAGATGAATTGATGTTGGGTGATTATGTAGGAGGAGAACCAGTGAAGGACATTTCCAATGAATTCCATTTGACACTTCAGGCTGTGGATGAGGGTTGGGTGATTGAAGGTGTCGAAGGCAGCTGAGAAGTCCATAATTTCTGGAGACCCTGAGCATCTTTGTCTGTGGTCAAGAGGGCATTGGTAATAATTTGCAAGATAGCTGTTTCATGCTGCCGTGCAATCTGAAGCTTGACTGATAGTTGTACAGGAGATGGTTGGCACTGATGTGCTCTTACAGTTGTGTTTAGGATGCTTTTGCAATGATCTTGCCAATGAGGGTTAAGGGAGTGAGTGATAGGCCAGTAGCTGGTGAGGGTATCTGGATCTAGTGTTCTTTTTTCCAGGAGTGTGAAAAACTGGCCTGTCTTCAGAGCTTCTGGAAATATTCCTTGAGTGAGGAGGGCATAGACGATGGAGAGTAGGGGTGAGGAAGGTTTCCTGGTAAGACATTTCCCCCATAGGAGGTGGCTTTGTTAAAGTTGAGTATGTTGATGTGTTCTTCATGAGACAGATCTTGAAGGCTGAGCATTTTGGGATGTAGCATGATGGAGTGGGTGTCAAGAGAAGCAGATATAGTGTTGTAGCTGTGCTATTGGATCTTCTGTATTTTTTCACTGAAGAGGTGAATGTCAATGCACTTTTTGTGGTGTATGGAACTGTTGCTTTAAGGCGGGGTTGATGCTGTGCTTCCTTGTCTTGACAAGGATTCTACTTCTTTGGTGATGCAGCGATGTCACTCAAGGGCAATTCTTGTATTTTCTGTGACCCAGGAACCTATGGAATCAGTTATTACTTCTACCTCACCAAACTGCCAAGTCGTTCAATTTCAGACTTTGAAATTTTGGGAGGTATCAAACTCCATACTCCAAGATGTACCCTGCCAAATGCATCATGTAAGGCCCTTCCACCGATGCGCACAGTTACACAAAATCGAATTTTTTTCTGCTGGTTTAGCTTCTTATACACATCAATTTTTTTTATTGATGTCAAGCACCATGTTGTCCCATGTGAAAACATTGAGGCTATTTCATCCATTTTTGCTTTTTCACTCTCTTCATGATACACGCTTTGTTCCTGATCTGAGCATCATCCACAAAGAGGAATGCCTTCCAATCTAGCTAATCCAGTATATAGCTCCCCAGAGTAAATTACAGACATCAGCAGCATTTGCCTCCTTTCCCATAGATAATAACTAACTACAAAATTGGGCTGGGTTGCTTATTTTCCATCAAAGGGGAAGTGGCCTACTGGTTTGGGCCGAGATATCTCTTATAGTCGAGGGCCAAGACTGATTTGTCATTGAGTGGGCTTTGATTTGTAGTGTTGCAGGTGAGCTCCAAAAGCCGGACCGCAATTGATTTCTGAGTGATTACCAGTGGCTGAGATGAATTCAAGCATCCTGTTGTCACATTTTGTGCTGTCTCCGTAACTAATGTTCTTCATCAAATTGGGGCTTAAACTTCCACCAAGCAGATGCAGGCTGGAAGCACATGGCTTTGAGATAGCTCACCTTCTTTTCAAATAATTTCCAATGATTTCCCCCTTGTAGTAGTCAGAGTCACCTCTGGTTAGTTGATAGCCTCCTTGCTTCTTCCCTTTGTGTATTTTGGGGCTTTAGCTATTCTCCCCCGGCCTCAGACATCAATTCTGCTTTCAGTGTTTGATTGAGTAAAGTTGTCAGAGGTGCTGCTGGTAACTCCCTAAGGATTATTTCTTTAACACGTTGGAGATATACTCCCAAATAGTTGCCTTTTTGGTAACACTTTCGGTTTACTCCTGGGAAGTTGCACAAGTCACCAATCCTGAGGAATAGTTGTGAGGTGCTTCATTCCAGGGCCCTCCCCTGCAAAGCCTTTTTTGTATACTTATTGTGTAAAAGGTGAACATTTGTGTGTACATACATGCCACACTGTAATGTCATTGCACTTTAAATATTTTATATTCCGCATTCACTCGGAAACTAGTTTAATCTTTGGGGAAACCCTGTCATCTGCACCTCCACCAAAATATAAGGTTCCCTACATGTACCCATTCATGCCCTTGACAAAGGCAACATTCAGGCAATGTCTAGAGTGGGAATGTGCCTTATTCAAGCTTGTGAATACCACGTATGCGTGCATTAGAGAGTTTATCTGCTTTGTAAGGCACCCCTGCCTTGTTTTTACCACTGCCACTCATGTAAGTCGATATGCTCAGAGTCGATATTTTCACCACGCTTAAGTTCTATAGACCTTTGCAAATGGAAATTAACTTTTTGTGAAAAATGTGAATTTAGACTTATAGACCAAGCTATATTATTCGCCTAAGTCCAACGTATGTATGCAAGTGGATTGGCCTTACGCACTCCCCATATCTTTGGGTGTGGGCCACCTGATACTGCTGCCTTATCCCATGGAAACGCTGTCATATCATACCTGACCATAAACATGCAGGAATCTCCTCCACATGCCATAATCTAGTGTAATCAATATTCTGGGCAATTTGTGTGCTATATGGTCTTTTGGCTAATATTTGCTCTTTCTTATTCTCTTGTGTACTTACTTGTCAAGGGGACAAACTCTAGTCATGTATTTCAAAACCCATATGGGCGTCTTTCCATATCTGCTACTTGTATATTAAATGCAGAGTGACACTTTACATACACATAGGTGATAAATTACGCAGGGCAAAAACACCTGCTCCGCGAACACCCCTGCAGATCACGTCTTCACTGGTCCTTCCCATAGATGAGAAACAGAAAGAGATCTGTACATGAAACAGCTCAACGCATGGAGGCAAGAGCTGAAGTTAGACTCCAAGAAATATGTTGGATAAATATCCCTAAGATGGTTATAAAATCGAAAAGTGGTAAAATAACCCACGTTAACTCTCTATGACGTATTAGAATCGGGGTGTTTGGTTTTTCTTCTTTGAGAAACAGAACTTTTAAATACAAACCAGACAGAGAGGTTTTAGAGATCCCATTACCCAGCAGGCACCACAACCCTTCACCTATCTATGGGCATTGGTGCAAACACATGACCTTGTTCGCCAAGAAAAAACAGAAGCAAAAGCAAAAGAACTGCAATCAGGTAAACCCAAAGTTGAAGATGCTTACTGTAACACACCAGCATCCCTATGCCATTATGAAAACGTTGCTCCCACAACCACACACCGACACTGAAACTCTACCTACCCAGGGACATCACAAGAACTTTGGGTCTCTGGGCGAAACGTATTTTGAAAGAGCTTTTAATTTATGATCCAATTTCAGCTTTTTCATACCCTCTTTGGCCAGGTCACTTTCACTGCACAGACATACTGTCCAAATTCTAAAGACCTGATTCACAAGGGTAAACTTACACTTTTGTGTAAGTTTTTACGTTTTTTTTCAATTCACAAAGGACTTTTACAGGTAGACTGTGGAGTCTCTGTACTCTTGGCGGAGACTGCACACATAAAAAGATAAGCAGTCCTAAAGATACTACTCATAAAATTGCTTTTTGAATTACTAAAAATCGTAAACATATGCAAAAGTGTAAGTTTACCTTTGTGAATAAGGCCCTAAGGCCCTCATATTTTGTAAGTTGGCGCCGCTTCTGCATAAAAAATTATGCAAATGCTGCGCAAAAAAAAGTATAACTATGGGCCCAAATGTCTTCACAAATAGTGACCTATGTTTTCAATATTGTAAAATAGCAGTGGCTCACTGATATTACTGCAAATATGCTCCTTGACACCCTCCCATTTTTCATCGGTAAAACGACCATGTAAAGGCTGACGAAGAACCAGGTCATAAGCTGGGCGGCACTGCAATCTGATCTGCACCCGCTGTCCAACCGTCAGGATCACTGATCCCGGTGAAGACGGCGGAACCCAGACTTCCAGGGTCTTAATGTGGCGGTTGTCCTGACCGCCACCGTAAGGCTGGGGGTCTCAGGACCGCCAGCCTCGTAATGAGGCCCTTAGAGATTATAACTGTTACCAACCTGTTCATACGCACATCATCACCTTGCCTTGTAGGTGACATCCCTGCAAACAACTTCAAGGCAAGAGGGCAATGATTTAAGTGCAAACAAGTGGCAACAGACATAGACTTCAATGTTTAGTGACAGGATTCCTGTTGGTGTAATAGAATGCTCTATAAATAAAAATAGAAATAGAAATGGAACCTCTGAAGGGTCTATGCCGGAATCTTAGCCTCATGAAGTAGGCAGCAGCCCTACTTTTTTTCCTATAAGAGGCCAGCGTCGATGCAGACATTTTTGCCAATAATTTCAAATGCATCCATGCAAATCAAAGGCATAGAGAGACAGAAAGGGTACTGTGATGCCGTAGCTCAGAACCAGCCTTTGAGAGTTGCTAGCAGCTGGAAACCTCTAGCAACATTCCTAGACAACATTAGTTAAGGTGCCCTTACACAGTCCACACAGAGGCAAATAGTAGGTGCCCATAACTCCGAAGACACTGGATCACTGACTCAAATATCGAAGCTAACAATATGTTGTCACAAAAATATTGTGTCAAAAATATTGTTTATAAAAGTGTAGTTTGCCTATTCTTATAATGGTATGTACAAAAATATTGAAAAAATCGCTTTGCAATTTATATTTAGTTTAAAGTAGTAAATCATAAATATATCAAAATATAATTTGTAAGATATACAATCGATATAATGTTAAATAAATCTCACTAATATTTACTATTCATAAATATACATAATAATAATATGAACAAATACTATAAAATTAAAATTATAAACAAATATTAATCATAAATAGAACTTAACAATATTAGAAAATGTATTTGTGTCTGGAAATAATGCATACACTATTCCCACTCCAGTTTATGCAACAGTAGAGAAAGTGTACATCTTCTGAGGGGGTTAAATATATTATTTCCACTCCAAACAGAGCAACAGTAGGGAACATGTTGGATTTTGGAGGGGTTAAATTTACTGTTCCCACTCCAGTCTGTGCAACATTAGGGAATGCAATGGAATTTGGACGGGTTACACAGTGTACATATTTAGGGCCTCTTTATAGTTGGAGGTCTTGGGAATGCCAGCCTTGCTTTGGCGGTCAGGACTGCCGCTGCTGTGGCAGTGTGACCACCACATCACGACCCTGGCAGTCAAACCGCCAAGGTACTGCTGTCTCTGCCGACATCGATGATTCCGACGGGTTGACAGTGGCAGAGGTTGGAATCAGCCAGGGTGGCACTTCATGCAGCACCTCCCTGCTGATTACGACCTGGTTCTCTGCCAACCTTTTCATGGTGGACCGCCATGAAAAGGCTGGCTGAGAACATGTGCAAGGGCCACAGGGGTGCCGCTGCACTGCCTATGCACTTGGCATGGGCAGTGCAGGGGGCCTCCTCCCCAGCATTCTTGCAAAGATCATATGTTTGCTGTGCAGACTTTTGAGAATTGCGAGGGTGCTGGTGCCCCCTGTGGCGATTACGAGCCGGCAAATGCAGCCGCCACTTTCCCGCTGGGCTGACAGGCGGCAACCTTGGTTTCTGCCCTTCAGCCCAGCAGGAAAGCCATAATGGGTCCTGTGGGGAGGTTGCCGTCATGCTGGCTACCCCCCTCCGGAAGTTAGGCAGAGAGGTCATCCCGTTTGCCGAACTCCTAATCAGGCCCTTAGTATTTATTTAAATAATTAAGTGATATTTAAAAATTAATCATTATTAATGTATAATTATATAACTTCCACCCTATACCCTTACAAACCTATTAACCCACACCTAAAATATACCAGTATTACATAAAGCACATGATTAATAATCACTCCAATAATTAATAATAAATTAATATTTAATGATTATATAACTATTATTTAATTAACTTCTATCCTATGCCCCTACAAACCAGGCAGCCCACCCCCAAAATGTAACTGAAAGATATAATCATTACAAAATTTACATAATGAATAAACAATTAAATAATTCTTAATACATTAAAACAATTGTTAATTAAATATTGCCTAATTCACTCCTCTCCTTATACCCTTACACACATAGCAACCCACACCTAAAATATAAGGAAATTAAATCAGTATTACATACTTAATTAACCTCCCACCCTATACCCCTACAAATCCAGCAGCCCACTACAACACTATAAATTACTATTAAGAAATAAATTAGAATTTTAAATCACTTAAAATTACAAACTATATTTCCCAAAAATAATAAATATACAAACAATAATAACACATAAAATGAATATATGAACGAAAACACATTAAAATAATTTAAAAACTATGGGGGTGATTCTGACCTCGGCGGTAAGAGGCACTTACCGCCGGTCAGAAGATCGCCATAACACCGCCGCGGTCGCGGTAAACCGCCACAGTCATTCTGAACCGCAACTAGCAAACCGCCAAAAACCCGACATCAACAAAAGTCCGCCACACCAACGGCCAGCGAAAAACTGGCGATGACCAAACCTCCACCGTCACGCCAACAGAAATACACCCATTCCATTCCGACCCACAAATCCCCGTAGCGGTCTTTCAACCGCGGTATTCCATTGGCGGTACACACCGCCGCGGTCAAAATACACATACCTTTACAAAACACAGCCACATTGGACAATTCGAAATACACACACCTGAGACACATACACACAACACTCCCACACACCCAATACACTATAAAACACACACCCACATCACCCACAAACCCTTATGACCACAATTGCGACTGAAGGCCAGAGAGAGACAGCACAGAATAGAGTACACCATCACACAGAGGCAAATCACTACATCACCCACACAATATCCACGCACAAAACACCACACACCAACACACTCACCACACTCTACAACACATACCCCACCCCACACCTCATCCACACCACCCCATGGCACCCCAAAGACACCCCAGGTTCTCTGACGCAGAACTCAGGGTCATGGTGGAGGAAATAGTTTGGGTAGAGCCCCAGCTCTTCGGGACACAGGTGCAGCACACCACCATTGCCAGGAAGATGGAGCTATGGAAAAGAATAGTGGACAGGGTCAACGCTGTGGGACAGCATCCACGAAATCGGGACGATATCAGGAAGCGGTGGAACGACCTACGGGGGAAGGTGCGTTCCATGGTATCAAGGCACAACATCGCGGTGCAGAACACTGGTGGCGGACCCCCACCTACTCCCTCAGAATTTACAGCATGGGAGGAGCAAGTCTTGCACATCCTGCATCCTGAGGGCCTCGCAGGAGTAGGCGGAGGAATGGACTCTGGTAAGTCAAATCTTCACTACTTCATTCCCCCCACCCCACCTGCATGCCAAATCATACCCCCACCTTCACCCCCACCCCCATCACACCAACTCCTTGCAAATGGCTCACCATCACAACCCACCCATCCCAACACCTAGCCCTGCATGCGTCCACAAAGCATGGACACCCATCACCAAAGCATGCCCACTGCACATACCCATCTCCCCCACAAGCCACCGTCACAACAGCCCCCACAAGGGAATGCCAGCACTGGGGTACACGGCCACCCAACCATTTCACGAAATGGCACACACAGAAGCAATAACCATACTCTTATACCCCTGCAGGACCCGAACGCCACCACACCGCCCAGGAGGGTCCAGAAATGTCCATCCCACCCCCAGAAGAGGCCCCCAGTGATGACAGCAGCTCTGTCTCCCTGGACCCAGATGACCAGCCAGGCCCATCGGGGACCTCGGGACAGTCGGTTTCCCTCAGACAGCCACAGGCTACAGCAGACCTAACCCCCTCTGGGAACACCAGCACAGCTCACACCCAGTGGGCCCATGCCTCTGTCTCCAGGACACGTCAATCAGCGGTGTGTCCACCACTACAGGGCACCCAGGTTGACCCACCACCCCAACAACAACAGGGACCTGGGGGCAGTGGTAGTGGGCACACGGTCCAGGGGACAGAGGCCCAGGGAAACAGGGGAACTGGGAGGGCTGCTGTGCGACAGGGGGGGGGACAGGCCCAGGGAACCCACTCTCCACGAGGCCCTCTCCTCCATCATGGGAGCATACCACCACTCCCAGGAGACGATGGCTACGGTACTGGCCAGGTTCCAGGAGATCCAGGTACTGCAGGAGGAACAGTACATGGGGTTCAGGGAAGAACTGAGAAACATTAGTTCCGCAATGGGGACCATCGTCGTGGCTCTTAACCAGATTGTCACCACATTGCGGGACCATGTGGCACCACAAAGGGCCCCTGTCACTAGCATGGACCAAGACCAGGCTACCACCTCCGCCGGCGCTAGTGGACAGGAGGCCCCCACACAACGACAGGCCACCAGAACCCCACCTCCTGCAGAAGAAGAACCACCCCGCAAGCGGGCCTGAGATCTCAGAAGAAGACAGAGTAGGATGCCAAGACCCCCGCCAGCAAAGGATACCCCCTGATGTCATCCCACTGTCCCACATTGTCACCCTGTCCAACCTTAAACTGCCCCTGCTCCATCCTTCCACAGGCATATGGACAATGCACCTGTGAGACTGAAAACTGGACTCTGCCATGGACATTCCTCCACCATCACCCATCACCGTTTTTCAACCATGTCCCTAAATTTAGCACTTTAATAAAATCACTTATTGCACTAAAAATATCTGGAGTCTGCTTGTATTTTGAACAAATGTATTAGACATAACGGTGCCAAAATGTTCAGTTACATTGTGATGACAACATACCACTGTCACACAGCTGTAGTCCATGGGCAAACAAAGCAGAGGTCACGCAGTGGGGCCCACATCTCTGAAAACGGAAGGGAAAGTCACAACTCAGTTAACATAAACTGGGGGGAAACACAGACAGTAGAGAGGCAGGAGACTGTAAGTACATGTAAAATGGCGGTGTTGATTCGTACCTGTGTGCTATTGAAAATACTGTTGTATCACTGTGTCCCTGTTGTCTGTGTCGTCCCCGTCGTCTTCCTCCTCTTCACTCTCCACAGGCTCCACAGCTGCCACAACCCCACCCTCTGGACCATCCTCCTGCAGGAAAGGCACCTAGCGTCGCAAAGCCAGGTTGTGAAGCATACAGCAGGCCACGATGATCTGGCACACCTTCTTCGGTGAGTACATTAGGGATCCACCTGTCATATGCATGCACCTAAACCTGGCCTTCAGGAGGCCGAAGGTCCGGTCGATCACCCTCCTAGTCCGCCCATGGGCCTCATTGTACCGTTCCTCTGCCCTGGTTGGGGATTCCTCACTGGGGTCAGTAGCCACGACAGGTTGGGGTAACCAGAGTCACCAATTAGCCACACACGGTGTCTCTGTAGCTGTTCCATCACATAAGGGATGCTGCTATTTCGCATGATGTACGCGTCATGCACTGACCCAGGGAACTTGGCATTTACATGGGAGATGTACTGGTCAGCCAAACAGACCACCTGGACATTCATCGAATGATAACTTTTTCTGTTCCTGTACACCTGCTCACTTTCACTGGGGGGAACCAAAGCCACATGGGTCCCATCAATGGCACCAATGATGTTGGGAATATGTCCAAGGGCATAGAAATCACCTTTCACTGTAGCCAAATCGCCCACCTCAGGGAAAACAATGTAGCTCCGCATGTATTTCATCAGGGCAGACAACACTCTGGACAAAACCTTAGAAAACATAGGCTGAGACATCCCTGATGAAATGGCCACTGTTGTTTGGAATGATCCACTTGCCAAAAAATGGAGTACTGACAGCACCTGCACCAGAGGGGGAATCCCTGTGGGTTGGCGAATGGGTGACATCAGGTCTGGCTCCAGCTGGGCACACAGTTCCTGTATAGTGGCTCGGTCAAGTCTGTATGTCAGTATGACATGTCTTTCTTCCATTGTCGACAGGTCCACCAGCGGTCTGTACACGGGAACATTCCTCCATCTCCTCGCAAGTCCCAGCGGACGGTGCCTAGGAAGGACAACATGGAGCACAGAGTCAAGCAACCCACAGGTACGTAACCACAGCTTGCACAGAACACGATTCGCTATGCATTGAATGGCTTGTATGAGTGGCAATGCAAGGCCTAGGCCTGTGTGACGCAGTAGAAATTAAGCCATGTGGGCCCTTGAAATGGCGGCTGCCTGACCTGTGAAGTGTGACAATGGGATGTGAGGTCAATGTGCTGGCGTGGCACACCGTGGCGGTAGGCGGTCGAAGACCGCGGTGCAAAGCCGCATTGGTTAACATAGAACCCTATGGGTTTCAGGAGCCAATGACGAAGTGCGCCGGCGGTACGCACCGCCGCGGTACGCACCGCCGCGGGCGTGACCGCCATTTTCTATCTGCTTAATCACTCGAGACCTGATCATCCACAGGAGAGGACCTATACTGCAAGTGCTGCTGTGACCTCGGTCTGGAAGAGACAATGGCTGCTGCGACTGGGGAAAGGGCCCCTGCCTTCACTTCTGAGGAATTGGAGAAACTTGTGGATGGGGTCCTCCCCCAGTATGCGCTACTCTACGGTCCTCCAGACCAACAGGTTAGTACACTGGGACCATGCTTTGTGGGCAATGCCTGGGTTGAGTGGGGTGAATGAACGATGGTGCGGAGGGGAGCGTATGAGGCATGCATCAAACGACAGATGAGAGCATGTGCCACATGGCAAGGGAGGGGATGGGGGGACACTCACATCGAGCATGCAGAAAATGATGATATTGTATTTTCTCTCCCTGTATGTGTCACATAGGTCAGCGCCCATCAGAAAGTCGACATTTGGCGTGCCATCGCCAAGGATGTCCGGACCCTGGGGGTCCACAACAGACGGGGCACCCACTGCCGCAAGAGGTGGGAGGACATCCGCCGTGGGAGCAGAAAGACCGCGGAGGCTCTGCTGGGGATGGCCTCCCAACGTAGGATGGGTGCCACTCGTCAATTGACCCCCCTGATGTCTCGGATCCTGGCGGTGGCCTACCCAGATTTGGATGGGCGCGTGAGGACATCACAGCAGACACAAGGGGGTGAGTACACTCTCATTCTGCTGACTATGCGCGCAGTGGAGGTGTCTGGGTGGGGGAGGAGGGCTGTGGGTATCCCTAGGCCAGGGCGATTTCTGTAGGCTAGGCCCCTCCGTAAGGCATGGCCCTGTGCCCCCGCCCCCCACCTCTGTAGGGTGCCAAGTACAGCTATCCATGGCCCTGTGTCACCTATGTGTGCAGTTGTCGTCCATAGGCTTGTAGGCCAAGTCCCAATGATTGAGTAGTGTACCCCAAGTGCGCGGCGTAGTGCAGGGGGCTTCTGTGTCTGTCCTCTCCGCCAACTGTGTTGCCAATGCATGCACTCAACATGTCTTTATTCCCCCCCCCCTTTTTTGGTCTGCTCTTCCTGTTCATGTGTGCATTAGCATAATCTGGCAGAGGAGAAGTGGCATTGGAGCACGAGGGAGCTGCATCTCACATGGCCCCGGAGGGCCATGCAACGGACTCTGATTTCACCAGTGAGACGGAGACGGAGGGCGAGGGGGGCTCCACAACGGGGACACGTGGAGACATCAGCGACACCGACATGTCCTCGGAAGGGAGCTCCCTTGTGGTGGCGGCAACATCCGTGCCCACCGCAAAAACAGGTAAAGCCGCCACCCAGCGCACCAGCTCCGCCCTCCAAGCAGCCCCTCAGCGTTCGCCCCGTGCCCGGTCGCACACCAAGGCGGGCATCTCCTTCGCCCCAGGTACCTCAGGCCCTGCCCCAGTTACCCCTGCTGCCCTCAGTGAGGAGGTCATTGACCTCCTCCGGACGCTCATTGTTGGGCAGTCTACCCTTTTGAATGCCATCCAGGGGGTGGAAAGGGAGGTGCATCGGAGCAATGCATACCTGGAGGGCATTCATTCGGGTCAGGCTGCCCATCAGCGATCGTTCAACGCTCTGGCCTCAGCACTGACGGCAGCCATTGTCCCTGTCTCCTGCTTCCCTCCTCCAACTCCCTCCACCCAGTCCCACTCCCCTGTTCCTCTGCCTATCCCAGACACACCTACAGACCAGCCTGCACACACCTCAACACCCAAGGTCAGCTCATCCAAACATAAGCACCACACATCACAGAAGCATTCACACAAGCAACATCCACATGCAGACATGCCAACAGCCACTGCCTCCTCTGTGTCCCCCTCCTCCTCGTCTCCCTCATCCCTCCCTGTGACGTCCCAACTCACACTTGCATGCACCACTTCATCAGCCACTACGTCCATCACCAGCACACCCACCAGAACACTCCGCACAGATGCAGTCACCACCCCCACTGCCATTTACACGTCCCCTGTGTCCTCTCCCAGTGTGTCTGTCACCCCCTCTTCCAAACCACACAAATGCAGGCAGCCACCCACCCAACAGCCATCCACCTCACAACAGCCTCCGTCACAAGCACCTGCACCCAAAGACAGCACACTTGACTCTCCTACAACCACATCCTCTTCCTCCACTCCCATACCCACTGCACCTACCCTTCCCATTGCTCCTAAAAAGTTTTTCCTCTCCAAAATTAACCTCTTTCCATCACCTGACCCACCCCCTCCATCTCGTAAAAGTCCAATCTGCACCTCAGGCACCACAACCCCTGGACCTACAAGGACCATAGTCCAGGGATATTGGAGTCCACCACCTTCGAGGGCAGCTACATCGGCCAGCAGCAAAGGGACAGCCAGCCCACCCCCTGGGAAAAAATCCCAAAAAGGCAAGGGCCGGCGCGAGAGGACAGAGACGGCAGCCTCCACAGGCACCACCCTGGCACCGTCAGGGAGTGGGGTGCCACCTGGCACATCTCCAAAGGGAGGCAAGGGCCACAGAGGATCAGGCAAGGAAGGCAAGGGCAGCACGGCCGACAGGTCCGGCAGCAGGCGAGCTGCCCAGGAGGGCCCCACCAGCCCCATTCCGGGGGTGAAGGAGGACACCCACGGGCACGGGACACCAGCACAGGAGGGCCCCGCAAGCGAGAAGTCGGATGGCGAGTGAACACCATATATTGGCCGGATCTGGTGCCCTGGAGACACATGTGAAGAACCGCAGAACAGGGCCCCGCCGTCTCAAGAACCGCTGAACAGGGCCCTTCAAGACATGCACCGCTGAACAGGGCACCGCCGTCTCAAGAACCGCTGAACAGGGCACTTCAAGACATGCACCGCTGGACAGGGCCCTTCAAGACAAGAACCGCTGAACAGGGCCCTTCAAGACATGCACCGCTGAACAGGGCACCGCCGTCTCAAGAACCGCTGAACAGGGCCCTTCAAGACATGCACCGCTGAACAGGGCCCTTCAAGACATGCACCGCTGAACAGGGCACCGCCGTCTCAAGAACCGCTGAACAGGGCCCTTCAAGACAAGAACCGCTCCGTTGGGCCCTTCATCTCAAGCACCGCTCCGCTGGGCCCTTCATCTCAAGCACCGCTCCGCTGGGCACCGCCGTCTCTGCACCGCTCCGCTGGGCCCTTCATCTCAAGCACCGCTCCGCTGGGCACCGCCGTCTCTGCACCGCTCCGCTGGGCCCTTCATCTCAAGCACCGCTCCGCTGGGCCCTTCATCTCAAGCACCGCTCCGCTGGGCACCGCCGTCTCTGCACCGCTCCGCTGGGCGCTTCATCTCAAGCACCGCTCCGCTGGGCCCTTCATCTCAAGCACCGCTCCGCTGGGCACCGCCGTCTCTGCACCGCTCCGCTGGGCCCTTCATCTCAAGCACCGCTCCGCTGGGCCCTTCAACTCAAGCACCGCTACGCTGGGCACCGCCGTCTCTGCACCGCTCCGCTGGGCCCTTCATCTCAAGCACTGCTCCGCTGGGCCCTTCAACGCAAGCACCGCTCCGCTGGGCCCTTCATCTCAAGCACCGCTCCGCTGGGACCTTCAACTCAAGCACCGCTCCGCTGGGCACCGCCGTCTCTGCACCGCTCCGCTGGGCCCTTCATCTCAAGCACCGCTGACACATTGGCAGAAGGGGCAGGCCCGGATCAGTGTCGGACAGGGCTGCACGATACACTCTGAGCACCAAGAGTCCTCCAGTACCGCTGGAGTCTGTCATCCACTTGAGAGACTGTGGCTTTGCACTCCCCAGGATGGCACAGTGGGCAAGCCACCCACTGTAGAGACTTGAGAGACTGTGGCTTTGCACTCCCCAGGATGGCACAGTGGGCAACCCACCCACTGTAGAGACTAGAGAGACTGTGGCTTTGCACTCCCCAGGATGGCACAGTGGGCAACCCACCCACTGTAGAGACTTGAGAGACTGTGGCTTTGCACTCCCCAGGATTGAACAGTGGCCGTGGAGGCCCCTCGTGGATCTGGCGTTGTGGACTCATGTGGCTGAGGTGCCCCCCCTTCCCTTCCCCCTGAGGTGCCTGTAGTTTTCCTATCTGATGCCTCTGCAGTGTTCTCTCCAATGGATTCGGGTCTCATGTGTGGGCTTTGCCCATGTGTTGAGGACCATTGACAGAAAGCCAATTCTGACGGGACAATATACATATGTGTATATAGTTATGGGATGTTCGACTTACTTATTTACTTAGCCTTACAATATATTTGTATTCCAATAATATATTATTTTGTCTTTGCATTCTTCCGGGGGGTTTGGGGGGTGTCACTCTGAGTTGTTGCTCTGCATTGGTGTGTAGGTAGTTGGGGGGCGGGGGTGTCGCGTATGTGTGTGCCCGTATTCTTTTCTCCTCCCCCCTCCCCTGTGTCGTAGGTGCAGTACTCACCGTTGTCTTCTGCGCCGGCGTTCGTGCTCCTGGTAGAGGAGCAGGTAGACAATTGCAGGTAGGATGTGTAGTTCTGGTTCCATGCTGTCCAGATTCCTCGTGGAGTGTGTAGAGGTGAGCGTTTTCCCGTTCGTAGTCTGTTTCCGCCGTGTTTTTATCAGCAGGGCTCCCGCCCCGGAAAAGGTGGCGGATTGGTGAGTTGTGATAGGGTGGGCGGTACATTGTCTGCCGCCTGTCTGTTGGCGGTGAACGCCGCGCTGCTTGTCTGTACCGCCGTGGCGGTCGGAGTGTTAAAGTGGCGGTCTGTGTTGGCGGTTCCCGCCAGGGTCGGAATTCCATTTTTTTGGCCGCCTGCCTGTTTGCAGGTTGGCCGCCGCTTTAACACCGACCGCCAGGGTTGGAATGACCCCCTATATTCTTTGCAACTATATCATTGAAAATGATATTAACAATAGTCTTAATAACAATATTACTTACCTGAAAATAATAGTTTTGACAACAATATTTCTTCATCACAGTATATTTTTATCACAATATTTTTTCCCAATATTTCTATCTCCCAATATGAAAAACTAAATAGTTTGTCCAACTACCAAAACACAACTGTGACATACTCCAACAGCAGCGACTAGCAAGTGCCTATACCAACAAGGCTCACTAGACCCAGATTGGTGAGAGTTAGCAAGCTTCTAGATATCACTTAGTAAGAAATAATAGCCCTAAAATGAAGAAAACACTTGAAGTTGACTATAAACTTCCAGAAAGCCACATGAACTAACATCTGCAAATAACCCTGTAGCCATATGTAACAGCACCCAACCAAATGTCAAATTTTACCTGATGAGAATGAATACTCATTCAGAAATGTGCAAACATGATGGCACTTGGTGAGGCTCACAAACCTCCAGTGATATCATAAAAATGAGAATCCATTCTTGCTACAATGCTCCCCAAGGATTACATCACCAGTGTCACAAATACAGGCACTGATGGTATGCACATCTTCAGTCAACCCTTTGTCATAGATAGTGAGTTGGGAGCACCACCCAATGATCTGGTAGGATACATATCAAGTACTGCATTTTGTACTATATTTAGTAGTACTTTAAACATTTGATTTTACTTTAGGTGGGAATTCATGTTTTGACTTAAACTTAAAAAAACATTTGTTTTATTTATTTTATGATATTTACCTTAATAAATGATTTAATAAAAAAAAAATTACTGGTTCTGTAGCATTTTTTAAAATGTTGTTCTACATTTACAATGCATATATATAAAATTAATTGACATTAATATTGAACATAACATATATATATATATATATATATATGTTTTAGTTAAATATACTATTTTTATTTTCCCTATCCTTTAGCATAAGAGACCCCACATTCGGGGTGGGGAACCTTATGGTAAAGAATAGGGAAAAGTTAAAAAACTTTTTAATAGGTAAGTAAAACTATTTTAGGTTGCACATTAATGTGAATTAATGTTATGTATTTATAATAGATGTAGAACAAAATAAAAAGAATATAGCACTATTAAATTCATTTTGAATTACATTTTTAAGTAATTTAAACATATTAAATTGAATTAAAATTATTTTCCTGAAGGTAAACTAACTTTTGTGAAGTTTCTGAACTAAAAAACAATATTTTTGCTATGCATTAATATTTATTAAAAGTGATGCAGAGAATTAATTAAAGCAAATTTAAATATATATTTTTGTAAAAGTTTTATGATACATTAATTTGCAAATTAAAAAAGGCAGATAAAATCTTTTATAACAACATAAACAATATACCCTTTTTTGAGACTTTTTTAACATTACATTATCCTTATTTATATTTTTAACTATGTTAAATATTTACATTTGTTTTAACATTAATTTCTTGAGGTTTATTCTAAGCCTCTACCGCCATTAATTTGTATGGGAGGATGTTGCAGTATCACTGGTAGGCTGTGTGTGATGTTGGACTTGCTATAGTTTCTTTTTTGGCAGTAGTAACGTACACTTGTAAATGTGACTGCGCCCCCTTTTTTTCAGGGGCTATCAGGTGTGGGCCTAGACTTACAACTGTTTCTTTTTTGACAGTAGTAACATACACTCGTAAATGTGGCTGCAACTCCTCTTTCAGGGGCTGCAGATGTGTAAGTCTACACTTTTGACTAACTTTACTCTCAGATTTTGTGAACAGCCAAAAGTTGTAAAGTTACTCAAAAGTCTAATAGAGAATGACATGTGTAAATTACTCACAAGTGTAAATTACTTTTGTGAATGGCCTGATAATATGTAAATGTGGTGCCAGGCACAGACAAAAGTCAAGACTTATTGGAGGCTATGGCAAGAAGTAAAATTGGCAAACTAGTTGGGCAAGGTGGCTCTATCTGTGACTAATATATATAGCTATGTACTGGCACATATATCATCAGGTGATAAGCACAAATACTAATTTGGTACTGTACTGTATATGATGTGAAAAAAGGTAGGGAAATTGACATATAAAGCAATCTTTTTGTTGGTTATGGATTTGAGTGTGCCAAAAAGTTTTCTCTTGAGCTTCCTGTCAACCCCTTACAACCCAACAAAGAAACATTTCTAGGGTTGCTAGTGAAGGGTGGCTGGATTGGACTTAGGTGTGCTCACAGAGATTTTGGTTGTTCTCAGTGATGGCATCAAAGAAAGTGTTTTAGGTCAGTACTGAGATACATTGGTAGAGCAGCCTGTCCATTACTGGATTGGAAGGGATGCAGCAGGGTAGGGAATGAGATGCATAAACAACTTTGTTTGTACTCCAGTACCAATATACCATGTGATGCTGCAGGTCAGGAACAGGATCAAGATGATTCCCACCACAAGGTCGAGACTGAAGAACACACACATGCCTATGTGGGTGGTCCAGGAACATCAAAAGTTGTTGTAAGTCAGATTGGAGGCAACTTTGAGGAGCAGAAGAGAGAAATTAAGGCAAAAGACCCATCTACACCACTCTTTACAGTTCAGATGCAAAGCATAAGAAAGACACATAACGAAGGCAAGGGTACCATTGGTTAAGTCAGAGATCAATATTGTAAAAACATTTCCAAAACTCTTAAAGGTTGTTAAAATGTATTCCAAACCCCAAAAATGAAAACTGTGGGAAAATATTGATATCTCTTTTAACAGCTGTGAGATACCCATTAATGCCTTAACCAGCAAGCCCACTGAGGTCTGGTCTGGTCATCATTCCTGAAGAAACAGCATGCACATCTGACAAAGACCATTGCTCATTTAAAACCATCCTCCCATTTCGTAGACTCTATCTCAGCCCATTTGGTGAAATATATCAGTTCATCCCTATTTCTGTACCAAACAAATGTGGTCAAATGCTTCCTGATCCACAGCATAGTCGCTGGCATCATGAAATTTGGCCAAGTAATCCATTACTCATAAAATAGGGATCATCAGATCATTAAAATTCCAAAACCTTGAACTGGTACCCATTCTTGCTTTCCTATCTATAGTACTGGAGAGTTGTATTATGAAACAATTAATATTACATAAAAGAAAATAAACACTTTTGCCACGCCATATAGTGTGTGACCGGGGTGGTTGCATTGCCAAAGAGCTCCACTGGCCTGAATAGCTATCCTGCATTATCCGACCACATAACTAACTCAAATCCTTGATACCTGTGGGCACACCTACAATATATGTCACTGAATCCAATGGTGGCAATCTTTGCCTAGGCTCTTACTGAAATGCAGAAATGTTGGTGAGCACTGCTGTGTGGTGCTTCTGTCCACCTTATGGTGCAGGAATCAGTAGAGGTTTAGCAGATGACACAGGCAGGAGAAGTATGAGCCTCTGATGTTAGCAGATTAAGCAAGCCCCACACCGAGATACGGGCTGTTACCTAGAGTACCAATCATGTAGCGGTGGAGGAGTGTATATGAAATCAAAGTGGCTACTGGGCCCCACAGTGCCACTGGACTCTGAAAGTACCAAGGAAACTGACTGGGGTTTGATCAAAGGAAGATCATGCTTATAATGAGGGCGGTTCCACTCACCCTCAAAACTGGGCGTCATTTGGGCGTGGTGCTTCATTTGCAGCGACCAGACTGGACAGCTGTGGATCAAGGCCTGTGGAGCATAAAAGGTGGTGGGCTGTAAGAGCTGCATTCCAAATGAAAAGAGGGATGTGCTGGTCTGTACAGGTCATGCGGGATGAGATTGGAGCTATGTTGCTGCTGATGGGCTGGAATTGACACTGAATTCATGGTACAAGATGTGGTGACTGGGCGGTACAGCAGATCTAGGTAGGTCCTGGATAGATCTCTAAAATAAACAGTGGTGTGTCTCTCTCTGTTGTTGGCCTGGATGTGCTGCAGCCAATGATACTGCACTCAACCTGATCAGGGACATTGATACCAGACCTCCCATTGCACATGTGAATATATAAAGCTGGTGCAGGAGCACTGGGATAGGTTGCAGGAGGGTAAGTTTTGTGCCCCGGGTCATTGTTCGCATTGCTGTCTCTCTAGTAGAGTGCCCTATTATCGGTGGTTAAAGACGCTATAGAATTGGATTTTATTGAATATCCTGTACCAACTGTTTTGCATTTGCACTTGCTCTTTTAAAACAATAAAAATGTGTTTATCAAAAAAAAAAAGCTGGTGCAATGTGTCAGTGACTGGTAAAAGTGGCTGTTAAGAACCTTTTAGTGTGGAATGAAATTTGAAGTGATGCAGAGGATGTGGATGTGTGAGGCAAAGTGGACTTGAAAGCCCGCCAGACAGACATGCAGATAAGCCTGTGAGTGATAGATGGGAAGATCAATATGTGGTTAATTTCACTGGACTGTATGAAAGAAATACTGGATAAACAGGTTGGTTTAATTGATTTGGTAGAGAGGCATACACATTGTAGGAATCCTGGAATCAGCCAACACTGGCAAGGTGGATTCATTAGTTGAAAAGCTACTGATGGAACTACTTGATGGAGCACAATTGTCATTGATATTTATTGCGGAGCGATCTTTAGCCACAAGGCCAGTTCTAGGAGCTTCACTGAGATCAATAGAGTCACTATTAATCGCCTGGCAAAGGAGAAACGAGAATTGACCTTAAAAGGCACATCACTGTCCATTCAGATCCACCTTTGGTTCCTCCTAGACCCCTCGCCTCCTCCTCTTTCTGTCACTCCTCATGCTTATTACCCTCTTGTTTATTCCCATCCAAGGTCCCTTACCTCACCCTCTAGTTCTTGCCTATGCTTCTCCCTCCTTCATAAGTCACTCATCTCCTCCTGCCCTCTCATGCAGTCCCTCCTAGAGTTATAAATAGCATGTTTCTTCTCTTCTAGGTATCCCACCTTTTAGGTTACAGCTGCCAAACATTTACATATGAATAACAGAATGTATGTTTGTTTATTCTCATGTTTCTTTGCAACATGATAATCAAGCCTGTTCCATTATATTTATAATATTTAATCTGAGCTGCATTCTCTGAAGTAATTATTGTTGAGTTGTGAAAAAAAATTATAATTTCATTTCTCATTCATTATAATTGTTCAAATAATACAGTTTGAAAGTTTTAAAGAGTGAAAATAAGTAAAGGAGCATCAGGCTACTTTCCGCTAATTGCTTTCTCTAAACGATTCAACAAGTGCTTGAAAATGTTACAAAAGGAACAGAGAGTGAAGTGGGTAGAAGGACTTAATGCCAGAAGCCAGGGACCAAAAAGGCCTGCTACATCTACATTTGTTGAGAACTAACAGGCTAACCTTAAGACAATGTGGGACAACCTGGTATCCATCGAATCCCGGGTAATGATCACAAAAATAATGGTTCCCTTGGGAGAAGATTAAAAGATGAAAATTTTAGGGCAAAAAACAAGATATATTACTTGTCTGTACATGATTAAGCAGGGTACTTAATTACTGTAAAATCATATTAAATAGACAAAGCATATGAAATACGTGCTCCAAGAAATGGTGCAGAGAGAGTGATTAGTGACTGTTGAATACAGACATGCTGGTGCTAGTTACGAAGAACAATCCATCAACATCGCTGACTACGTATTGAAACAATTTCAAGACAAAAGGGCTCAAAATCTGAGAAAGTTGTGAAACTGAGCTATTTAGCAGTCAACAAATTAATAGGTTAAGTTGTCCACCCCTTGAATAATACTGATCTTCATTCGGGCAAAATAGAGGAAGCAACCTATGGGAAAGAAGAAATCAAGGAGAATCTATTACTCTAGTGTATGGATAGTGAAATGTAATTGTCTGAGCATATTCCTTGTTGCCTTACCTCATTTATACAAAATAATCACATGAGAGACCTGTATAAGTGAACAGCAAACCTATGGATAATAAACAGAACAAATGTAGCCCAATCAAAAAAGGGCTTACACCAAAATATGAGAACAATCAGAGAATACATAGGGCCATATGTACTAAAGCATTTTCCCATAGACACAGAATGGGTAAGACCCTTTGATACATCTGGCCCCTAGTGTTTATAAGTTTTCCCTCATTTGATATCCCCCAAAACTATCTAGATTGTCTTGCATATACTCACAGGGTTTAATTAAAACACGGTCCACTTAGACACCTTGAATTAGATGAGCACAGGCTGAAATAATCCCATCTACCAGATGCAACCTAATTTCTAAGAGATTGTCTGTAAAAGTGCACACACTCTTAATTCTATATAGTCACCAGAAAGCTGCATATAGCTGAGCAAACTATACAAATCCAAACATTTTGAGGTCCCTATTTCAACAACTTCTAGAAAGTGGACAACCTATGCACCATGCTGGTGTAACTGAGTCCTACATGAGCTTTGGGGAATCTTATTGTATGTCAAGGTGTAGCTAGAGTATCAAATCAAGCTATCAAATTGATTGTGAACACCCGTACACAGTCATACCATTTAGAGAAGAAATGTCAAATCTTTTCGAGCCATAACAGGAAAAAACCTTTGGTCTATCAAACAGGGAGTTACTCCAACCAAAAACCACATTTAGCCTTTTCCTATTCCAACATAATTCAACAAAAGGAAATGAGCCAAAAACATCACCGGCTCCAATGATCACCAATAATCAACTCATAAATGTTTTTCATTCTGCAGAACAAAGAAGGAAAATTAATAAAGATTTTGAACAATCGTAAATTGAGAAGTTATGCCATCCAGACGGCTCTGACAGTACTTACCTAGTCTGCATGACAGATTGCAGATGCCGGAGAATAGCAGAGTGGTTTGAGCCACAGTGATAGAGACTAGCAAAGTGCGAGTAGCGTGCATGCTAAATTAAATCAGGAATAACACAATAAAAAAGGACCACATGTCTGAATATCAGTTCCATTGCATGGACACATAAAAAAATGCAAATCAAAAAATTGCCCCCGTGAAGGTGTACCAGTTCAAAGTAGCAGTTCTCCAATATGTATGGACTACGATAGACAGCAAAGAAAGACTCTCATAATTTAAGGAGTGTGTGCTTATTGGTAATCGCCCAATCTCTATGTAAAGAAAAGAGATACCCCTACCTAGTGTGTGCTGCATACTATATATATATTCAATGATGCAATTCAATAATTGTATAAAATGATTATGAAGTAGACCCACAACTTCAGTTGTATAGATTTAGACATGACTCATTAGTACATAGCAAAAAAATAAATCAGATTTCATATCATTGTCAATGGAGTTTGTTTAGTCAATCTATTTCTCTTTTTTAATGATATATTGGCTGTATCCCCTCCTCTCTGTTCAGGGTGCACATGTTTGATCACTTGCTACTGGATCTCATCCACCATGTGTCATAGTGGCTAATAATGCTCTATCAGTGGTTCTCCCACTACCTTGTATTTGATGCAGCATTTGTGTTGTAGAAAAGACTCTTGAACTTCTGAGTGGTCTGCCAATATAGATTAGGTCGTAGGGACATCATATAGAATAACTAAAATCTTTGGTGTTGCTGTTCATGAATTCTTTTAGTTCAGTGTTAACAGTTTGGCGAGTGAAACATTTTGTTACCAAGTAATAGATGCAAGCAATACAGTGACCACACTTGAAATGTTTTATCACAAGCTGATAAGACATTTCAAGTGTCTCTAATGGGAGGTGTATTCATCCTTCACTTAGTGTGGATTTATCAGACTTCCTCCCAGCACAGATTAGGCTAGCAGACTGTGCTATTATATTTAACAATAATCCCATTATTCGAAATGGGTATGAGAGGATGAGGCATCTTGGCAACTCAATATTGGGCTTCTCGTCTGGTGGTGAGTATTGCTTAATAAGCCAGAGATATGAGGGTGAGATTGATATAAAGGTAAATAGCCAATATTTTGGAACTATTCTGCCGGTCACATTACTTGTAAACGCTGCATCTATCATTCTGTTGCACCCTGTACAGAGAGGAGGATAACATTTGTATAATGTGTGTAGTACAGGGAGTTACATCACTGTAACTCCTAGGAAGTCCTGTTTCAGTAACTCCACATACCAGCCCAGTTTTCTCTTCTCCAAAGACCAAAAGTTTGTGGGGTAACATTTGTCAAATACTTGGGGGGGGGTAGTGAGAGTGACATAAATTCAACTCCCAGGAGGCACTGTTACTGTTACACAAACCACCATCACAGTGTTTCCTCTTTCAAATACCCTTGTTTGTTAACTCACACATGATGTGTACTCACCTGGGAGGATAACATTTGTATAGTGTGTGTACTAGAGAGTGTGGCCTGACTGCAACTCACAGAGGCCCTGTTTCAGCAACTCCAAACACCAGAACAGTGGTCACTTGTCCAGAGACCACTGCCTGCCGACTCACAATTGAAGTTAATCAGCTAGGATACCATTTGTCAAATATGGGAAGTAGAGGCAGTGACATGACTAGTAAGGCCAGGAAAGCCCTGTGTCTGGAAAACCAACCATCAGCCCAGTGTTCTCTTGTCCAAATACCATTGTTTGAGAACTCTGAATTGAAATGGACTCATCTGGGAGAATGGCATTTGTATAGTGTGGGCAGTACAGGGAGTTACATGACTGCAACTCCCAGGAGGCCCTGATTCAGTAACTCCACGCACCAGCCCAGTGGTCTCTTCTCCAAAGACCATTATCAATTCCCAAATGAAGTTTATTTACCTGGGGGATAACATTTGCCGAGTATTGGGGAGTAATGAGAGTGACATGAATGCAACTCCGGGGAAACACTGTTGCTGTTACTCAAACCACCAGCACAGTGTTTTCTCCTCCAAATACCCTTGTTTGTTAACTCAGACATAAAGTTTACTCATCTGGGAGGATACCATTTGTATAGTGTGTGTAGCAGAGAGAGTGATCTGACTGCAACCCCCGGGAGGCACTGTTTCACTAATCCAAAACACCAGCCCAGTGTGCAGCTCTCCAAATTTAGCAACACAAAAGGATGATGGATGGAGTGCTGAACAATGCAAACACTCACCCCCAGTCACAGATCTGGGTTTAACCCATTGCTCACCATTCCACCCCAGTTTGGACCCAGCCATATGCAAATCAGTCTTGACCCTGTTCCTCATAGGAACAGTCCAGCTCGAATTGCCAAGCCAGGTCCTCTCTGGACTGGAAACAAGCATCCTGGGACCGGTTTCAGGGTATCACCCTTCATCAGCCAGGCTAGCTTGAATCCAGTGGCACAGCTCTCCAAATTCCCTTCTTTATGAACTCACAAATGAAGTGTACTCACCTGAGGGATGACAGTTATCAAGTGTATGAAGTAGAGGGAGTGACATGACTGCTAAGGCCAGGAGGCTCTGCCTCTCCCATTCCAAACACAAGCACAGGGTCTCATGCTAAGATAACCTTGTGTCTTAACCTTTTAATGAGATTTACTTATCTGGGAGCATAGCATATGTATGGTGGCGGGGGGTGGGAGTAGAGGGACTGACTGGAATGCAAAACCCAGTGGGCCCAAGTGTCCCTAACTTCAAACACAAAAACAATGTTCACTTCCCCAATTCCACTGATTTATGAAATCTCAATTGGAGTTTACTCACCTAGGTGGATGCCATCAGTCAAGTGAGTGTATTATGGAGAGTGACATGACTTACAACTTCCAGGAGGCACTGTTTCAGTAACTACAAACACCAGAACAGTTTTTGCTTGTCCAAATACCCTTGCCTGCTAACTCTCAATTGAAGTTTACTCACCTGGGAGGGACCAAGATACAGATCATGCTCAAGATGTGTCTGGCTACCTAACCCCACCTTGACCTGCCAACCCAAGATGAAACTGTTGAGGATAGAAAGGACACCTTCACCAGTGTGCAAAACATTGATCCCAAAGGCCTCAAGATGCATAACCAGAATAGTATTGGCAGCAGACACATTCACAATGCACTAACCACATGAATACTCCAATCACATATACAACAAAGTCCTGGGTCTGCCTGCATAACAAACAACTAAGCCTAAAAATGACCAAAGAGACATCTTGCCTAGACACTGTTTTGCCTACACTGGTGGCAAAATGGCATTCTCAAGCCATCTTCCCAGGGGCTAATGATCTGCGCATTTGTGCAGCTGCTTGACGTAAATGGAATTGACATGCTTCACAAATGTCAGGTCAATACAACCCATACCATGGTTACCTTTCACAATAGGATAACCTGCAAATCAACTATGTACAAGGTCTTTGTGAAATGCCACTGTAAACGTTTGGAGGCGGATGTCACAATACAACCAGTAACATATGTTTCACATCAACAGGTCAAGCTGCCCCCGGCCATACAGAGCCCCCAGGGATGAAGCTCTCAGTGACGATGATACTCCTGGACGTCTGGATGTGGGGGACGATTCTGGCCCATCTGGACAACCTGGTCAGACCCCAACAGTGAGTCTCACTGTGGCTACTACAGCCCAGTTACCTCCACATCACAGGCAGTCATTCGCCCCCCAACCTGTGTCCCTAGGACAGTGGCAACCATCTTGTGCCCCCCAGTCAGGGATCTTGAGTCGCAGCACAACACTTCTGACAATGATGGTCCTAGAACCAGTAGGAAGGGGCACCCTGTGGCAACGCACAGGGCCGTGGGGGTAGGGTGCATGGGAGGGATGCTGTGGGCCAGCAGCTTGAGGCCACTGTGGATGCACCGGGCCAGGACACCATCAGCCACGTCATGGGGGTCTAACAGGAGTCCCAAGGCGTGATGGTCCAGGTACCTGCAGAACTCCAGTAAATGAAGCAGCTTCAGAGGCGCTTCCATCAGGAAATGTGTGAACAGTAGGAGGCTCACAATACCAACATGGCCTCCCTGACAGGAGTTCTGAGGGACATTAACACCACCATGATCAGGCATCGACTACAACACACTATCCCAACCTTTGGAGCATCTACACCAGACCCTTCATCGGTGCCAGCCTCTGGAGGGGAGACCCTGTCAGGGAATGAACTCCCCTCAGGACACCCCTACCTTTGTAGCAGCAGATCCCTCCCCCACCATGCAAGCAAGCGGGGCTGTCCAGCAAAAACTCCAGGGGGCACGGATGGCAAGACACTCACCACTGACAGCAAGTGATCTCTTCCAAAATGACCTCATTTGTGTGCCACATGTTCACTCTGTTGACTGTTCTTCAACCACCTTCCATTTCCAATGGATGGGAGGAGTACACTGGACTTTGGACTCTGAATGGTGTAGCATCTACTCCAATGATTTCATCCACCATGACTGAATCTTTCACTTGTCTTTTCCATCACGCCCCAATTTTGTTTTCTGCACAAATTTTCAATAAATCCACCTATCACAAAGTCATTCTCTGCTTGCTTTTGTTCCACATGTTGCAATGTAGAGATGTAAGATCATGTGAGGCAAATGAGGAAGATACAGGATTCTAATGCAAGGAAGGATATGTTACAGGTACAGTGTCCTGCTAAGGATTGCTACCAACGCACACAAACACATTACTGCAAGTGACTGGTCACACCAAACATTTTATTCCACTATACAGCACCTATGCTGTTGAAATGTCTGGACTGTCATAGCCAGGAATGGCTGACTCATATTGTGTCAAAGTAAACATACCAAGGTACAGCCCTACAGACCACAGAAGAGATGGCCTTGTCAGACATTGTCTAGTAGAATAGGCAAACAGAATATTGGATGGTGTCACTAGTTTGAGGCTTATTACATACCACACCAAAGAAATCCAACATAACATAAACCAAAGTACAGCTAGAGGGCAGTACAACAGTCCCTGATCCCAGGCCCATCATAATCCAATGACCATACATCTGGTGGTATGACACAAGCATATGTCAGTATTGTGGCACAGGCACTGTGGCCTTCAATGATGAAACACATCTGCAGCTACATACAGGTAATGCAAGCATAGTAAGTAGTCTATGTGAAGGGTAAATGCCTTGTTTGCAATTGATGACAACATATTTCAAGCCCACATAATCACACACATGATGTAATCAGCCCAGCACAGCACAGCACAAAAAACAAGTACAATGTGCACTTCTGACCTTCCACCCAAACACTGTTCAAGCTGCCTTGGCACAGGTCTCATACACTCCAAATCTGTGACCTACATTACCTGGAACAATCAATGTCCACTTCGTATGTCAGAATACCTGCATCAGATACCTGCCAATGTTACAGCTCTAAAATGCCCACATAAGGATGTCATGGTGAAGGTACCTGTACAAAGACAAAACAAGGAGTCTAGGCTTGAAAACATACTTATTACACAAATCACATAGCAAGCATCTGGAAAGGAAATTACACTGCAATGAGACTGACACAAACAAAGTAGCTACATCAAGGTGGGGATATGTCAAAGGCTTACTCTTCAGCACATTTTGTCTGAATACTGCAGGGTATCTTCTCCCTAGTTGTTTACAAAACACTCAACTCCACACATTCTCAAAACTACAGTTCTTTGTACAGTCACAGTCATCACATCACATGACATATTTACACTATACATTTAAAAGTAGCTGTTGATGAGATCTTCCCGAAAGTCATCTCCTTCC
This sequence comes from Pleurodeles waltl, assembly GCF_031143425.1. NCBI lineage: Eukaryota > Metazoa > Chordata > Amphibia > Caudata > Salamandridae > Pleurodeles > Pleurodeles waltl. The sequence goes on from NC_090445.1 coordinate 587,753,969, forward strand.
TCGTCACCACTGTTATCCTCAGTTGGCACTTCATGAGTCTCACTCAGTGGTATCCTATGCTTCCACCTCCTCTGGGATGTACAGACTATTCCTCCGCAAGGCGATGTTGTGGAGCATACCACAGTGATCTGGCACACTTTTCCTGGTGAGTAGAGGAGGGCTCCACCTGTCTGGTCCAGACACCTAAATCTGGCCTTCAGGAGCCCAAAAACCCGCTCCACTTCCTGCTTTGTTCTTCCATGGCCCTCGTTGAAGCAGATTTTCCCTGGCATAGTTGGCTTCCTTGTTGATGTCAACAACCAAGGATGGTTTGGATATGCGGAGTCTCCAGTAAATGAATAGGACATGTGTGCAATAATGAGTCACCCACTTCATGATTGAAGTACATGACATTGCACAAACACAAACAGGACAGATGTTGGTTATCAACCAGTCAGGCCCTCTCTCGGTAAAATTGTGACATCAGCTGGGGTATGTTGCTGTTCTGCATTATGAAGGACTCATGGGCTGAACCTGGATAACGGGCACAGACCTGGGAAATGAATAGATCCGCCAAACAGACAACTTCCCTGTTGATGGAATGAAAGTTCTTTCTGTTGAGGTATACTTGTTCATTGGCATGCGGTGGGACCAAGCCAACATGTGTGCCATCACCACATGTGAGAGGCTTGCAAAACCACAAAAGGCAGCCTTCACATGGACTAAATCCTGATGTCGGGGAAAATGGATGTAGCTATCCAGGTGTTTCAACAGAGGACATCCTTCAGCACCAGACTGAACATACGTTGGGATATGCCAGCTGACAGGGCCACTGTCTGTTTGAAGGACCCTGTGGCTAGGAAGTGCAAAACTGACATAACTTGTACAATGGGTGGTATGTTGGTTGGATAACTAATAGATGGCATCAGATCTGGCTCCAACTGATGACATAAGTCCACTGTTGTTTCCGATTCAGACGGTAGAGGAGCTGTATGATGTGGCATTATTCCATAGTCTGAAGATCTGGCAGTGTACAGTAGACAGGAGGTTGTTGCGTTCTCCCTCTCCTTGAATACCTATATATGACAAGACATGGTTTCTAACATTAGTCATTGTGCCCACAGAAACATACATGATGCATGTCAATGATATCATGTGACAAGGCATTTCAGAAGGGATAGACATGGCAACCAGTATATATCACAGCTGCAAATAACACAATGGTCACATGTGACCCCCATGTTTTTCCACACATGTGTACCCAACATGTATCTGGCCAAACTCAAAACTGTGCAACATAATTGCCCCTTGAAAAGTGACTGGATATCCCGATTGCCAAAATGACCGTTGGCGGGAAAGGACTGTGCCCCACGGTCAGGGCCGTCCTTAGCACTGGCGGCACCATGTATAACATTATTTGTTGGCACCACCCAATGACCACCCATGCCACAGATTCCTTCACTACCACCCTTTAACATTGCCCCTCAAATCTCCATAACTACTCTCTCTCTCTGGTGCATTTAATTAGTTTTGTAGCGCCACTCATTTCAGTGTAGGATGTCAGAGCACTCTACATTGCACACACATTATACGGCGACAATCAGACATAAGTTTGTAAATCAGTGTATAATAAATATTACATACGACAGAGCACTAAAAGATGTAGGGTTCACGTCATCCATACTGATAGACTGTATAGTTTAGGAGTGCTTAGTCTGGAGGATCACAAACTCAATGTTTTAAATCTAACACCATTTTTTGGGGGGGGGGTCTTTTTAATAATAAGAATTGATTTATACCCAAATGAACTCTTTTTGTGACATTGGGATAATGAATTACTGGAGAAATCTAATCTATACTTTGAGGAATGCATGTAGTTCTTTGATGACTGTTAATAGCTTACTTTTCTATATTAGGATTTTATCTTATAATCTATTAGTAACATAAGGACCTCCCTGACAAAAGCAGTAACCCACTGTCCCATTTATGTCATATGCACTTTGTGATGTACATGGTACATGTTCTTTGGAGGAGGCATATTAACCCACTGTGCTACCTTAAAACTTCCACTAGAGAAAACTCCAAACTCTTTCCAAGAAGACCTTTATCCTCCAGAGTTATCTTGACATTTTTATTGTTGCCTGAGAATTCCAGGAGGCAAGGAATGCTGCAGCTGGGGCTTTTAAAAATATTATATAGTTGCAAACAGTCCTTCTCCCCACCACCCCCCAAAGTCAGCACCCATTGAGTGGCACTGGTCGCACCCCCCTAGAGCCAGCCCTGCCTACTGTTAAATCCCATCTGTGTCCTGCAACATGCTGTTTCATTTGTAGGATCTACGTGACAGGACAGGATAAGCATGTTTGTAACCTCAAAACAACATTTCTTGGAGGTTTGATGCAGCTTGAGAAGCCCAAACCAGCATCTTAGGCCTCCAAAATGGCGGCTGCCTAACCTACTCCAGTAGACAATAGGAACCACCAGCGGCTGCTGACGGAAGTCGTCATGGCGGTAGGCAGTTGCAACCACAGTGGACACACAATAGGCTAATATTGTTGCCAGTGGCGGTTACGGGCCAATGGCTGTGTCCACCGGTGGTGACGACCGCGTATGTGGCGAACGCGACCACCATGTTCTGCAGATTCATTCATTGACTCCTGACATTGCTGCCACCAAGACCTCCACTACCCGAGCTGCTGCGTACTACCTCTGGGAGCAATCATGCCACATCAAGCAGGTGATAGGGCCCTTGCCTTCTCCCCAGAGGAGCTTGAGAGGCTAGTAGATGAGGTCCTCTCCCTGTATGGACAACGTTAAAGTGCACCAGAGGAGCAGGGAAGTACTTCATGTGCACAGTTTTCTCTGTACTTAACCACCATTTCCCTCCTCACAAGTTAGAATGTGGCCATGTGTGCAAGTCTGACTACTCATGTGCCTGTTGTTACGGCCTGTGTGGCATTAATGGGAGGGATAGTGTGCAGGTATTTGTGGCCAGTGCCATAAATTAAGTTCAGTCACATTGTGTTGTCTGAGTTCTTTTGGTTCCTAGATCCTCCTTGTGTTTAATGCACATACCTAGGTGAGGAGACATTACTGCCATCCACTGACTTCTCTTTCCTCATGATTGTTGTAAATGTCAGACAACATAAAACATGCATGTGCATGAAAGCATGAGCTGAGAATGCATGTTGTATCAGTCAGTTGAGAGTTATGTGAGTAATGGGTATGGTGCCATAGAGATTTCTTAACACATCTGCCCTTGCTAAACTGTTGTTTGGAAGGCATCTCATGACACTCTCTGCCCTTCAGGTTGACACACATACCACATGCCAATTTGCTGGTAGCTACATGATGTACTGTCATGCATGGAAGTGATGAGAATGAAGTGTAATGTAGGTTCTGTATGCTCAGCCTGCAGAGACCAGAACCTGTCAAATGCATCTCCCAGGATGGCTCCTAGTCTATGCTGGGGTAAAGTCATTGTGGCTATGAAACTGTAGCACTGTGTCTACTCCCTGTACCCCAGAATATTCTGTCATGTGGCCAATATAAGGCTCTGGTGGCAAATCCTGCTGAGAATGCCTCATTCCTTTGATGAGATTAGGAATGGGTACAGAGGTAAATTATTAATCTAGTCCATATGTGCACTTAGCATGATTGTCTTTTAGTGTCTTTGACTCATGACAGGTCCCTTACTCCCATAGCCCTGTTGTCACCTTCACACAGGTCATATTTGTCCTGTGCAGGCTTGTTGCATAACCGACAGTCCCACAGTGCAGACAGTGTGTTGATTCCAGGGAGGCCATGATATGTGACTCAGTAGCTTGGTCACACAGCAGAAACTGTACAATACATACCTTTGTTTGTTGGATGCCATCTCTGTAGGATGGACACATATGTCCAAAGGAGACATGTACAGATACATACGACAGAACCCCACACCCTGAAGTGGCATGAGTCTTGATTTATTAAGGCACATACCCACACATAGACAGGGAATACACTTTCTGTACCCACCATGCCAGTCCCTTCATGGTTACCTGTGTGTAATGTTTGAGTTTGCACTCTGGCAGTTGCCTGTAAGGACTCTGCAGAGAGTCATTCTCACAGAGTGTGAATGTGTTGGTCCGTTCATGCCTAAGGAATTTACCCTTTAGAAGCTACATAGGTGTGCTGTGTTTCATAGTGGCACATGTCACAGTCTAGAGCATGGGCTACATGATATCAGTAAGCTTGCTTAGTCATTGTAGGGCCTAAGCAGGGTAGTGTGTTAGTCTGCAGATGGAGAAATATATGTCTGTAGTCACGTCCCTGTACTTATTGGCTTGTATGTGTCACACTTAAGGAGTATTGACAAATAGAAAAGTCCTTACTGACATGTATATGACTCAACCATTTATGATGAAACTTGTGATCATGATCTCTTGATTTGTCTTTTGCAGCCATGCAGGTCAACTCCCATCAAAAGAAGGGATTATGGAGAGCCATCGCCAAGAAGATGAGGACCGTGGACGTCCACAGCCGGCAGAGCGCCCACTGCAGGAAAAGGTGGGAGGACCTGAGACGCTGGGCCCAGAAGATCACGGAGATCCAGCTGGGGATGTCATTCCAATGTATGCAGGGTACTCATCGGACCATGCCCCCCCCCCTAGTAGCTTGCATTCTGGTGGTGGCCCTTCCAGAGCTTGATGGGTGTTTGAGGTCAGCACAGCAGCTGCAAGGGGGTGCGTACAGGGCATATTCCTGCCTGTCCCATTGCCAAGTGAATAAGTTAGGTTCTGAATGCTCCCCTGACAAATAGGGATGAGCCATGTGTCACACACTAAATGAGTGATTGTTTGTGTAGACATGTCATGTGGTGAATGCTGATGTGCCTTGCATATTGGCCCAAGGACCTAGGACACAACTGGGTGGAATCCACAAACCACTTGCTTTGCAGGGATGACATATGGCAGTGTTCACTGATTAAAAAACTTATTTTTGTTCAATTTCTCTGCAACACACCACTAGTCCTAAATGTTATAGCCCAAAGGTAAGTAGGTGATGGATCACTGTCCTCAGCCATGTGTCTGGTTAAATGTGTATATAGGCATCTGCCACCCAGAGGCTAGTTGTCTTCAGTGTATTATGGGTGATAGTGCCTCACTGCAGTCTGTAATGTGAAGCCGTCCAACATACGTGTGACAGAGCTTACATTGTTCTTTGGATGCAGCTATAGGTCAATACTTTCCCTTTGTAAGTGAATAATGTCTATTGACTGATTTATGCACCATCACTGTTGCCAACATTCCTTGTGCCTATATATCAGCATGTGTCCCTTTCTTGTTTGAAAAATATGTGTAAGCTGCTGTTTCATGATTGGTCTACCTATGTTGATGGGATGATGTCTGTATACCCTCACATATATGTGCATGGCAAACTGTTTGTGGAACTGTACGTTTACAATGGGGGTACATGTCATGTGCCACATACAGGAGTGTGTCACTATTGTTTATTGGCTGACACATACCCTCACCCGTCATGTCATTTGTCATGTACAACTGCAGTAGCAATGAGGGCCGTGACAGATAGGTCGAGTGTTTAGAGCCAGAATGTGAATGTCTCTGCCCTTGATGTGGCATCATGTAGAAAAGTGCACTACACATGTGAAAATGGGTAACATTTGTGCCCTGACTGTTGGCCAGCATCATGGAGTAACTTGTAGTTATGTTGAAATCACACGTGTTTGGGTACAAGCATTCATCCACAGAAAGACATCTGGGTCTGCGTGACCATAATGGAGACAATGATGTAGCTTCCAATTGGGCAACATGTTGAGGGCCTTCTACAAGTACTTGCAAATCTCAAGGCCTCTCCAACATCCAAGGGACTAATTTTGAATCCATGATGCAGTCAGAGTATGTCATTGTAAAGGATGCCAGACATTAGTGTTGATTACCTTGGGTCTTGCTGATTCATTGTTTTGTGGATTTCAGGGACATCTCTCCCTGACATATTGCACATGATGTCTACAGTGTCCATTTCAATGCCACATATGTGGCCTATCTGAGCAACATTTATGCTACCTCTATGACTTTATTGGGACAACTATCACTTAGTGAAGTGTGCACTGTTGATATGTTTCCAGTGTGACATGGCGTGGTCCTTGTCACATTCTCCAGGCTATTGTACTGTTGTCATGAACATGGCAGGATTTTGAGCATCGTTTCTTATTGTTGGGTCATCATGTATATGACAAATAGATGTGTGCATGACCTTGTGTGGGATCTGTGGGAATGCATTCGCATTGGCCTAATATTGTATGCCAACAGGTAACTGAGGTCTACTCCATGGGGCACAGGTTTGAGGGTGATGAGTTCTCCTACTTCAATGATTATTGTGATTGCACAGCAATTGTAGTTGTCTGAGATCATGAATTTCCTGTGGACAACAGTTCATGTGGCATGCATGGGTATGGTATGGTACATGTAGGGGCCACTTACGTGGAGTTTTTGTTGGGGCCTACTTGATATCCAGGTAATGTTTGCTAATATCAACTGTTGTTCATGTGTGATCATGAACATGTAATAACTCTATTTCTCTTTGCGTTTTCAGCATCAGCACCGGCAAGGGAAGGAGATCGGGCACAGCTGAATGGGGAAATATCTGGCCAAGGGACCTCGGGTCAAGACACCACAAACATAGAGGCACCTAGTGGCCTGGAGGACAAGGGGAGTGCCATGGGGAAGACCGGGCATCATCATCGGATTCATCCCCCAATTGACACTCCCTCGTGGTGGCGGACCATCTGGCCACCCCTTGTGCCATATTTGTCCCCCACCCCCGTTCTATCGCCACCCTCCTTGTAGCTCCCCACCCTGTTGGCTGTGCCTGCTCACCTAAGAGAGTGCCACAGGTACCTCCGCCCCAGCCCCTGTTACCCCTGCTGCCCTCGGTGAGGAGGCCATCGATCTCCTGAGAAGTATCTCTGTGGGTTAGTCAGCCATTGTAAATGTCATCTAGGGATTGGCAACTCAGCTATAACAGACAAATGCATTCCTGGAAGGCATTCTTGGTTCAATTGCTGGCCTACTGAGATCTTTTCAGGCTCTGGCCTCCTCACTGATGGCAGCCAGTCACCCCCACCTTCTGTTCCCCTCTCCACCTCCGTCTTCCCAATCCAAATCCCCCCTTCCCCTACCTAGCCAAAGCACACTGGCAGATCCGCACGCATCCACAACACACAAGAGCAACACGCAAACACAAGCACCACAAAACACACCGTCACAAAAGCAAACAAAAGCCACCCACAGACACAGCAACAGTCATCACTTCTCAAGACACCACCACCACCCCCACTCACCCAAAATCCAGCATACCCACAGGCACCACACCAATAGTCAGTGACACACCCACCACACACAGCATATCCGCAGACACAACCCCAACAGACCCCAAGACATCAACCACAAGAACCAAACCAGCAGACACCACAACAGACACACAGTCATCTACCATATCCACCATACTCGCAGTCACCACTGCAACAGACACACACACATCCGCCACTGCATCCCCAGCACCTCCACTTCCCAAACCACCCGGACACACATACACACTCACTCACCCATCCAACAGACACCCACCAAACACAAGCTTACCTCCCAGAAGCACGCACCCACAACATCCACACCAAAACAGCGGTCAACCACTCCCTTGACCTCCAAATCCCGGCCACCTTCTGATGATCTTCCCGAAGAAATTATATATGTTTGACCTTGCCCTTTCCCCTGTTCCCTCCACACCAACCCAAAACCAAGCGGACCTCACCCACCTCCCAACTCCTCCCTTCCACCTCCATGGCCTCCCCTGCACCTCCTGCAAGCACCCATACCTCTATCCCCAAGAGGAAGCCCACCCCTCCTGAAAAGCTGACCACTGCTCCCAAACCCAAGACCAACCCCCACTCCTGAATCTGACCCCACCTCAAGGATGATCCTAAGGTGCCTGCCTGCCCACTTCATGGCTCATCTGTGGAGATTCCATGGCAGTCAGGAGTCAAGTGTTGACAAAATACTGTGCTACTATGAACAATTACATGGACTGGCCAATGACCTTGGACTTTTTACATTTATTGTTAAATAAACCCAATACACTTGTTGTATTTTGTTGGTTCACATTTGTTGTGCAATTCCTTTTCTACCTTACTGTTGTTTCAGAGTATTCTGTGTTGTCTGACTACTGTTGTGTGTGTTGCAGCCTGCTTGCTCTTCCTTTTGCTGTTGTTTGCAGGATCTGACTTTGTGGGTAGTGCAGGTGTCCCTCAAGACAAGAGTATATGTTGAGTGTATGGATATGTGGGTGGAAATGCAATGGTGGTGTCATGGTGTTGTGTACTGTTTGTTATGGTAAGTATTTAATCTTGTATTGTCTAATGTGAGCATATATGGTGTTAGACTTGTCCCCTGATATGGGTCATGTATTTATCTGATGTGTGTCAGCTTGAGTTTTTGTTGTGCAGACATGGAGTGTGTTCAGTTGTGCTACCTTTGTTTGCAATTGACTGTGCATGTGTCTGTTTAGCTGTGTGTACCTTGCAGCTAGTTCCTGTGGAGGTATACCCCATGCATTTGGAGTTGTATGTGCTTTGTTGACTTGCACTTCCACATTGTGCAGACGGGCATATGATTGGGTCTAGTACTGTTTGTCCCTGTTTGCCATTTTCACCAAGCCCATCAAAAATATGTGCAGCAGTGCAATAGTTGTCAACAGATAAAGAATTTGACTCTTGTAAGACCAGCACAGACAGCCCTTAGTATCTCTGGTAACCCCTTCAGGGTAATTTTCCTTGACCATATCAACCTATTCAGGAGAATTAAATGATATACAAATATATTGGTTACAGTTGACTCATGAGCCAGGCTCCTTTGGTTTTGGCCACAAATGGCTGCCATTTCTCAAGTGGTCATAAAACAAATTGCAGTGCCTAGTAGCAATGGAAGCAGTTTTTACCTTTCATTCAGAGACTGGTCTTCAGTTCACTGCTAAGGTGTTTGTGGGTGCTATTTTTGCTCTGGAATTATGACAGCTATATTTGCATCCCTTCTGCCCAGAATCAAACAAGGTCATAGTACGCACCAATGGTATGCTTAAACAAGCCTTGACTGGCAGGATATTGCAAACAGAGCAAAGCTGGTGTCATGGCTTCCTTAAAAACCTGAATACAAGATAACGTTTCCTAAGGTGCAAGTTGTGTGACCACTATTTAAACTGTGAAAGTTCAGGTGTGGAAAACACATTTAAACTCAGGGCCTAATGTAGGGAAATATAGCACTGTTAAAACGCAATACCTTTGGTAAGAATTCATCTTGAAAAGGCTATATTTAAGCAATGTCTACAAGAAACTGTGAGGTAATTAAGGTGCCACATGATATTTCACCTTGGAGCACTTTCTAGTAAAAGTGGTACAAGCTATTAACATGCCCCTTTAAGAGCACATTATGCATCACATGCCATCAGCATATGACTTTGAAATCTGGAAGCGTCTCTGCAAGATCGCTTGAGGTTACAAAATCTCAGCAGACATTTTGGAGTCAAAAGTTATAAAAGACAAGCCTAGCAAGCCACACCTTGCTTGGTAACCGGCTCCACTCAGAAAAGAAAGCTGCCAGTAAGAGATCCAGAACTTGCCTGTGCAACGACTTGGATTTCCTGTTGTCAAATTTCAAACCCACTCCAGTGTGCACAGCAAACCTTGCCAGTCATTTGGAAGAAAGGAGGCAACTTTTTAGAAAATTCTGATGAGTGCAACACAGTGCTAGTAAAATACCAATTTGTTAAATTATTTAATTACTCTGTGACGAAGGACCCTCCTTACCTGTCACGTCTCCAGGTCCTACAGTGGAGCTCTCAGGTGTTCCCCACCTCACGCCGTCCAAGACCTGGAAAATAAACTAAACATCAATGCCGTGGAGGCTATGGAAGTAACACCACTGACATTAACAAAGGATTTCTCTTTTCAGAAGAGAAGACCCGGAAGCACAGGAGTGGGGGACCCGCATTGGAGGGATAAAGAAGAAGGTTGCAGAAAAAGAGGGACTTCTGGGGCACGGGACGAGAGTCCGAGAAGGAACACGACAAGGAAAGGAGTGGAGGAACAGGTACCTGGAGGCCCAGGAGAGGAGGAGCCGGTGGGTTATCTCGAAGAGGTGAAGGGGAGAGGTGAGAAGGACAATGGCTGCTCCAATACTGGAACGATAGTGGAGAGCAACCCCAGCGGGAAAGGAGACTAGAACCAGCACAATGAGGAAGAAAGGTGGTCAGAGGACTGGTGGCGTCGACCACTGCCATTCACCATGCCAGAACCCGCCACAACACATGGAGAGTTGTGGCAATCGCGGTGAGTGGGGGAGGAAGCTAAATGTTAATTATTCACATTGGGGTGTCTGTTTTTGCTTGTTTGGTTTTATTTTTTTCTCTTGGTCTTTCCCTCTCATTTCTCTTATTATTCCTGCACAAGTTGTGGGTTATTCGGGATGGTGTCAATCCCACCCCTTTTCTACAGTAACGGATGTATGCTACTTGGGGAACCGTTTGTGAAGATACCCAGGAATTCTGACCTTATGGTGGTTACGCAAATGTCACCGCCTTTCCAGAACACTCCAACCCTTTATCACAAGAGTGAATAGACAACAGTGTACTTTTCTTTCCCATGGGTGTTATGGTGGCGGGATAATCTTCTTAAAATAGCTAGCTACTCACCTCATTGAGTTTCTTCTCCCAAGGGTGTCGGCTGGTGATAAAGCTTGGAGAAAAAGGAAGAAAGCAGACGAGATCTACCCTACTGACCCAGATCTGCCAAGAAAAACTGAGAATAATCTCGAGATGAAGGATATTTACTCAATCAGTAAAATAACTTTTGAGTGTTATTGCCAAATACTCTTATATGCAAATATTTATTTTTACGTTGGTCGAAATAAACATCAATTTTCACTGAGTAAAGGCTCCTAAGCCATATATCCGTCCCTTCCTCGGACATATTCACAGACCAAATCATGAGAGCCAAAAGACTGAGGCTAAGAATGAGCTATTTTAACTGCATAACAACTAGAAATGTGACTGTGACTTTGAATAAAAGTGTGATTCCAAGAGCACATACCTACCAGGAAAGGACCTTTGGAAAGACTCAAAAGTGTGCATGGTACATGTACTATTGAATGGTACCCGATATAATCAATATACTAAAATCATCCAAGAGACTTTTTTAATAGATACTTTCAGGTGTTGCTAGAAAAGTGAATAATTGATGGACTATATAAGTACTGTTGATGTTTAAACTTCAAGTTGTAATTGGTGGTTTAATGGTTGTGTTTATGACTTACAGCAGCAGAGAGCAAATATGAGAAAACTATGGTGGACTAAATAGAAGTTATAGAGGAGTTGAACCAGTATGAAGCAACACAACAAACTCGTCCAGTGAGAGGCAATTTGGCCAGTCTTTCTTGTCTCTCTCAAATTCCCATTCCCAATTCCCCTTAGCGACTTCTTGGATTGAGTCTTCATATCACTTGCCCTGGAAAGCAGGGGGGAGGTGTCTAATCATCATGCATCATTCTTGGTTTGCTAAGCCATTGAAATTCAGATTAATCCTTTAGTCAATTCTTGTGTAATCTGACAGTTGGCTACATAACCTGTGTGAATTTCAGAGACCACTAAATAACGTGCCTAGTGGAGAACCAGGTGGTCATACCACATATGAATTACATGTATGTGCCTAATAATATTTATGTCCCTGGAAATGTGGTGGAGTCGAAAAAACCTGGCCCTTTAATACAAGTCACTCTGTTACAGACTGTTCAAGAAACTAGAACTAAATACGCTAACGTGAAGCACTCTGACTCTGCCACCAATGAAGATAGGATGCATAAAGCTGCTGACAGGGGGCACCCTAAAATGGGAGAGCTAGTTTAGGAATAAAATCCCTGACAAACAAGTCTTCGGACTAAGCTACAAGAGCACCTGTTCCAGTTCTTGGGATAGAAGGGACTCGAACAGAAATCTTGCAGCCATTGTCCGGTACAAAGAAAAGCAGAGAGGTGGCAATTGATCAGATCAAAAGCATTATGTGGCCAACTCTGTTCAGCAGACTCCCATCGACAGCAGTCTGCCCTTGGAGTAGATCAGCAAGCCCTCTCCCTACTCTGTAGAAACTGCACCACTTAAAGTAGAGCCATGCTGAAATCCTAAGCCCCATTCCAGGGACCAACAACCCTGCTGTGTCTCTAGTTTTACACCAAGTGCCAATTTCAACAAGCAAACCTGATGCTGCAGTTTCAACTTTTGCAACTCTTCTGTGGTTTATGAGCCGCTGACAGAATCAACACCAATGTAAATGATACCACTACAATATGTTGTGATTATGAAAATGACTCTAAAGTAGATTTTGAAAGAAGAGAAATAATAATACTTCCTCTAGTCAATCAAGGTTACAGATGGATTCTTTGTTGCTGAAGGTTTCATGACAGATACCTTATTCCATCATAGTCCTAAATCTGGATTGCTAATGGAGTTCAAGGGAGTAGCCAGAAAATTAAAATACCTTCCACTTTGAGTCAAAGCTCTTATGACATCAAGCAAGCAAGTCTTGCAACTCTCCCCAGAAGGGCTCTCTTGTCTCTTCCATCCAAGCATCTATCCATTCATCCTTTCATCCTTCCATCCACAAGCTGATATCCACCATTCCACATTTACGTTTTGCCATCCATTCGTTTTTTTGTCCATATTTCAGTCTTTCACAATTCCATCTCTCTAACCATCCGTCTACCCATACAAATACAAACATATTAATCCATCTCCAAACCTATCCATCAACCTTTTCACTCCATCCATCCATTCACTCATTCACCCACCCATTCTTCCTACCACTCATCCTTCCATCCTTTCACTCATCCAACCATCTTTTCACTCATCCATCAACCCTTTCATCCATCCATCCACTCATTCATCCCTCCTTTCACTCATTCAGCCATCAAACCTTTCACTCATCATCAATCCACCCTTTCATCCATCCATCCACCCAGCCTTTCACTCATTCCTCCTTATATCATCCTTTCACTCATCCATGGATTCTTTCAGGCATCCATCTATCCATCCATCCATCCATCATCTACCCTCCCTTTCACTTAACCATCCACCCTTCCAATCAGCTATCTATCTTTTCACCCATCATCCATCGATCAATTCATCGAGTCATCCATCCTTTCACTCATCATCTATCTTTTCCCTCATTCATCCATCCATTTTTTCACTCACTCATCCATCCTTTCATTCACCTTTCCATCCTTCCACTCACCCGACCATCCATCCATCCATCCATCTATCTATCCACCCACCCTTTCACTTATCTATCCTTCCACTCTTTCCCTCACACATCCATCCATTCATCCTTTAACCAATCCATCCATCCTTCCTTTCCCTCACCCAGCCACCCCTCACTTAGGTATCCATTCTTTCACTCATCCATCGACCCATCCATCCACATACCCTTTCATCCATTCATTCATCATTCCACTCACTCGTCTATCTATCATTTCACTCATATACATTCATCCATCCATTCATCCGTCTATCCATCTGCCATCTATCCACCAACCCTTTTGCTCATCCAGCCATCCACCCTTTCAGTCACACATCCATCCTTACATCCTTTCATTCACACTCTCACCTGCCCTTTCACGTTAATCATGAGCCTTTATCTGCCGAGTTGCAGACAGAAGAGGCTCATCAAGAACCCCATCCCCGCTGTAGCTGCTAAAGTGGGGGGTTAACAATGCCCTTGCTGGAGTTCTATCTATTTTGATGTGGATTATAACATTGACTATACTGTTGTTCTTGTACATGTGAACTATATTCCAGATAAGGCAGTGCTGTGTCCTGTGGTTCAGCAATTGCAACCGCATTCTTTCTCTCACATAGCATGTTGGGATCACCAAGTTGTGAACATCACTGTGTATCCTGTGCTGGCTGGTGTTTGGAAAATGCTTCCTCGTCAGACAATGGGTCCAACAGAAATGATTCATATCCCCTGTGTTGTGATACTATGCCTACATGGCATTACGATTCCTGGTACCTTTGCAAATTTGTGGGACAAATGGGACATAAATGCTGTTAAAGAACTAATATCAGACCTGGACTCCTGAACATCAGAAAATTATAGTCCTTATTTAAATGCAGAATATCATCAGAAGCTGTTTTATTTTCATCATTTTGAGCATCATTAGTTACATAAGTGAAACAGCCACAGAGAAATATATCAATATACAAAGTGTGAGCATTGTTGGCCCCTACCCATAAAAAGTCCTAGAAGTTTTCAGAAAAGGTTCCCTTATTTCAATAGTGATAACATCTGGTTTTCTATAATTTCAAGAACCAGAAAAACGTAAAAAGATCCTGGTCACTAATCACAGTTTTATTTATTCTGCACAGTTATTGATTTACTTGCAATCCAAGGTTATGGTTATTGGAAAGAAAATATAAATAAGAAAAGTAGTTGGAGTACCAAGATTCAGTTAGTTACACAATCACTAGTTAGACCATGTATGAGTCCCAGGGAACTATGTTTTTGAACAAAACAGTTCAGCAAACCACATGCATCGGCTTTGCTTCTACTAGAGACCCCAAAACACCATCCATTGCAAAAAATAATTTAACTTCGTTTTTATATCGGCAATGAAAGCAAACATTGCTGATACTAAACTGAACGAGGTAGTGCAAAATGTAACATATAACTTGACTGTACTTAATTCGGATGGAATTGCCCTGGGCTCAATAGATTCTGATGTTTGTATGAACAGGTTTTCCCCCAAAGCTGCTGGTCCATTAGCAAAACGACCACATCCCCAATACAACACATATTCCCCTATATCAGTAACCACATAAAGTGTTAGTAAGTTATGCCAAAGTTTGTTAAAATATTTCTGTTTGAGTGCTGTTAAGAGAACACTATTAAAAAATGTCAAAGATCAATCAAGACATGGATTTAAGTGATTTTCTCCTGGTCCACAACTTATAGTAAAATTAAACCTTTCAAACTGTTTATATCGACTGTAATATATGCCATTATAAGGAAGAGCAGGCATACTCAGAACAATAAGTTACAGAAAGAATTAGGGAAACTGGCAAAGAGCTATGACAGACACCATTTAAAGGTGTTGATATTTGTTTTCAAATACTCTCTGAACAAATATACACAGTTTTGAACATCGTTTCTTCTGTCCTAAAACCTCTGAAAAAGATCTAAGTCTTCTGCAACAAGGACCCGCTCAGATGAGAGCTATAACACTAGTGATTTGGGAATCACAAACTTGTGTAATGGAAGCTGTGACAAGGCCCTTTTTAACTTATATATTTTATCATATCTGACTTGTAAACTCTTTTATCTCTTTCTCTTAGAGAGTGTAAAGTTTTAGACATGTGCAGAAATGTCAGCATCGTGTCTTCCGCCAATCTAGGCTGAGGTAATTTTGTTGTTTACATTATGAGCACTGCCATGTTAATATGGACACTTATAGCAGAGGCTAAAATGTCATGTGAATTTGAATGACACATTCATCACCATACTTATTTGCTCTTATTTGGGACTTTAGTGTCTCCAAATGTATAAGCACGTGCATTACAAACCCCTGTAATTGGCCATAGTTTGGAGAGGCTTTGCAAAGAAACTATCAGGCCTGAGCTGACTAGGGCAAACTAGCCCCAGTCGGGGGGATGATCTGGGGCACTAAAGAGTGGCGCAGAGAAGTGTCCGTCAGCTCAGCATTGCTTATCATTCCTGGGCAAGGACTGTGAAAGAGAATAATTAAATAATATTTCTTGCTAATAAAGGTGTGCTGTGTAACCCATCTTAAGAAACTTAATCTATATGCTTGCTAGTTTCTCCTGAATTTTAGCATACTGCTGAGAAGTAGTGATTTGGTGTTAGGATGCTAGGAATGTACTAACCATGTTAGCACTGTTCAAAAGTAGTCGTTGGTCACATCATGCATTACTGGATATATTTTCTGATTTTGTGTAATAGCCATTCATATTTTATGCCTAGCCTGATTTTTACAAAATAAACATTTTAAAGTTGTATGTTGTACTGATGTACTGTATTTCTTAGTACTATTTTAAGTGTATTATTCATTAATAAAAGATGGTTTTGAGTTCTGCTGTGTCCCTGAACTCATCTAAAATGACTAATCTCGAACAGAAAATACTACCTGCACAGTATTGCTCAGTGGGTTGTGTAAGGGCCTAGCCTAACTAGATTTCTAATCCATGTTGGTGGATTGAACTAAGTCCTTGCATTAGAAATCCATCCTCTGCAGATCTGGGTGGGGATCTAGGGCTCAAGATTGTGAACCTTGGCAGGCTAATACACTGCCTGGCAGCTAATAAATGAAAGTGCCCTATTTGACCATCACAATCTAACCTCAAGACAGATGAAGAGGGCTAAAAAAGAAGCATTGTATACTATTTTGTCCTTAGAGGAGATTGCGAGTAGCACATTTTCTGCAGCAGAAGTTTCACGTGTTACTTGGCTACTATGTGGAATGATCTCTTTGCAAATTACTGCCTTCCATTTCTATGATTGACAGAAACAGACACCCCTAGGCTGGTATGCACAAATACTAAATGCTTTTCTTTTATTTGACTTTGAGTTCCATTGCTAGACAAAAACATCATAAGCAGATCTGTATGCATCGGTCTGCAGGGTATCCATTCCTCTGTGACTCAATCACTTTTCACAGGGCTTTTAACTCTTTGAAGCCCAGCCTTGCTTGTAAGTTGCTCGAAGCACTTGTTCTACCCATTCCCTCTTATCACACACTCCTCTAGAACGGATCTTCTCTAATTTACACAAATGAAAGCTGCTGTTAGATGACTCCCGGCTTCATCTACATGTTAACCGTTCAGGAAGTAGTGAAATATTGTGATATTCATTTATATCCTCCTCCGAGGAGGTTGTTTTAAAGTGTTTAATTACCTATGAAAGCCATAGCAAATATGCCCTTTAAGAAGCTGATGAGCTTGTGCCCAAGACAATACAGTATGAGGTGTATTTAACCTCTGCAGCAGAAACGTTTGTCTTACAAACAGCCTGGTCTGCATCTGAAATCTTTTGACTACTACGGACACCATTTTCAATACATTTTGGTGACTTATTTTACACGATGTTCCATTCAGCAAGCACAACAGGCATAACTCACATTTAGAAATCATTGGATCTGGACTATTGACAGGGTTTTTGCACTATTTTTGGACCTAATATGTATTCATTCTTCAGTTCAATGTTTTCAAATCTGTTTGGTGGATTTTCAACTACAATTTTACCCATTGTGCAATTCTCATTTTTCTCCTAGTAAAGAAATAAAGTCACTGATTGTCAGTGTGAATGGAAGTGATTTGTACCCGACTGAACAACAATGTTGCAAAACTATGGCATTCTCCTTCGTCAAAGATTTATTGAACCAGATAAGTATCAAATGGATTCTGTCATTCTGCAAATTTCAAGCTTCTTGAGTAAGACCAACTCTCTGGTGCATGAACTGTTTTGAAACAATATATTTGGATGTGCCACTGGAACAACCACCAGTAGTATCACTTAACATGAGCTAAGACTGCATCAAGCATATTGCACTGCAATGCATTTAGCGATCATAAAGTATGCAGTATATAATGACCCACTGATGCTGGCAGAACCTCCTCCATCACCATCTTTGTAAAAGTCACACCGTCAACAATATCTGCATTCTCGGATTCCACTGTTGTTGTTTCAGCATGTGCCCACTTTCTCATCATCAACAACACGACCAGTGCTCAGAGATTTAGTTGGTGCTATTTTAAAGCCATTACAACTCAGTTTTAATCGTCATCAGCAGGTCGCCCATGTTGGTTCCTTTTTTTTAACCTATGGTCTTAATGTCTTCATTTCTTGTGAGACTTATATCCCCACCATCAACATCTAGGATTAAATTAAATTTAATTTTAATTAAATGTTTAATTGCCAGTAGTATGCCTAGAAATGTGACACTGGCACAGCCTTCCAAGCCTACTACTGCCACTTTTTATGAATTCCAAAAAGTAGGAGATTTTCACCCATACAATGAGTACAGCTGTAGATGCAGCTTAACTAATTTTTTGGTAAACTGGTCACTATATATTACAGATCTTGATGCAAAAAATAAGCATGTCAAAACCTCTTAGTGAAATGGGAATGATGAGTAAAACTGACACAAACATAGCAGACCCGACTCAGGGCCCTCAGACCCAACTACCAAACTAAGAATGCATTAGAGGGGCGTCACACCCCAACCACCCCCACTGAGGATATGCCCCTGCCTGTCCCTCCTAGAGTCCCTGCCCTGAGACCACTTACTTTAAATGCATTTTCACTGCATGCACTCTTCTTCATCTCAGTGTCAAAAAGCCTTGATGATATAGTTGCTAAGTTGGTGCATGTAGCCACGGCTGCATGTTTCTAGTACTCAGCTTTTACAAATCATTTAAAAAGTGACTGACATCCCCATGTACTAAGCCCAATGTGCAAAAAGAGAGAAAGAGAAGGGTACACAGACAAATGAATAGGGAAGGCCGAGCTATGTGTCTGGGTTGGTTCTATGAGTCTGTGCACGAGCCGAGCCATGGAAACAATTGGCATGTATATAATGCAACAAACATATAAAAATATGACACAATCTCTTCAAAATTAAAACTGCATTTGTTAAACATGCAGAAGTGTTTCACCTTAGTACATCAGATTGTATCATTGCATAGACAGACATTTATTAACACTGATAGTTTTAGAAACATTCATGTCTTTCACCCCAACGACAATGCCATTAGTGAGCTAGGAGGAAAGTCAGCAGTCAAGTAAACCTTAAACGTGGCCTAGATTCTTATTAGAGATGGAGCAGCATTACAGTGTATTAAATCGCATATAAGAGTTGTGTGTACAGCGCATATTCTGAAATCAAGTATTTAAAGTGTGCTCATATGTGATCATAAATTAAAAGGAGGCTCTGTGAAATTATATAGTTGTTTAGGATCACACAATTTGGGCAAGCAAGAAAGCCATTTTGATTCCAAGTTATCTGGTTTCACATTTTGAAATTGAGCCAACAGATAAAAGAGAGAGTCTCTCTCTCTCTCTTGGTTTAGAGCGAGCAAAACCGATACAGAGATACTAGACCCCAATCAGGGTCCTCAGAACACAACTTCCAAGCCCAGGTTGCATTTATTTGAGAGGTGTCACATCCTAAACCCCCTCCCCCCCCCCCCCCCCCCCCCCCCCGAACCCCGCTTCTCCCAGCTGCGCCCCTGAGCTAGTTGTGTTTCCCATGGCTGTGCATTGCAAAGAACAGTGAAATAAAAATAAATCATCTTTGAAATATTCCGTTCTACGGATATTCAAGAGGCTTGTGTGTAGCATCTCTCAGCACCTATGCTGGGCGCAAAACATGCATTTTAAAGGTCACTCGCTGTGTACTGACAGTGAGCCCTTGTTTATTTTATCTATTTAGAGACGGGTACCTGGAACTCGTAAAGGAGTTACTGAATGCACATTAAAATTTACCAAGTTGTTATTATATGAGACATATTAAAATAACTTTAGATTCTTAGTCATCAAGAATTTGCATTGTAGGACTTGCCGTTTTCTTTTACCATTATAAACATAACAATCAAAAAATTAATATCAAGCAATGTGCTGTTGGTTAAAAAAACAGGACTTTAGGAAGGTGCCAAACGTCAGGTATTTGCACTCGTCAGCCGTAAGCTACATTTACTCTAAGGTGCATCTGATTAGCGGCGTGGTCTGGTGCGGGTGCTACCCATGCTGAGGAAGGGACGCACTGCCCCTTGCTTCCGGTGCTTGTTTTGTGAGGCAGGCCTCCTGTGTTCTGCCCGCACAGGAGCTATTTTGTGTGACCCTCTCCAGCCCCCGCCCGCTGCACGGGGTCTGTTACGGGGGCTTGTGCTGCAGCTGCTCTTTGGGCTGGGACCCCTGTGAGGGAGACTTGCGCACCTGAATCATGCTTGTCTGGTTCTTTGTTAGGTAGCGTTGCCCAGCTCCTACCCACACTGCACCTGTTTTGGAGGAGATGCTTGCACATGTATTTCTCATGTCGTGCCTGTTACCAGAGCAATGCTTACTCTGTGATCATGTGCTCTGTATCTGTGCCGCGGGCGCTATATAAATACATTTACAATTACAATTTTGTCGGAAGGAGACCGGCATAGCCGCTTCCGGTGCTGTATCTTTTTCTGAGTGAGTTCCATCGCTTAATTTTAGTGTCTTAGTTCCTGTGAGATCATCAGAGTCAAACTTTATGTAAATCACTTCGTGACAAGACATTGTAGTTTGAAATCATATGATGTCGCTTATTGTGATGTGATTGGGGACAAAGTGGATATGATGTCACTTCCACTGCCCTTGGTATTTTGATAAATCGTTGTCCAAGACAATGACAGGTACCACCAACACATCTTACAGAGCAGTTTAATTGATTCAAGTGCCGGAGCGAGGAAGGGAAGCCACACATGACCACATGGTTGGTCTCCTGCAGGGAGTACGACCAGGCAGATGTCACGTGTGATAGTGTAGATAAAATGATTGCTGTGTGCAGTACCAAAGCATTAATATGACCCATGTGACCAACAGGATGCTGCAGGATGAAGAACACAGCAGGGTGGGTTGCATTTCATGAGCCACAGAGCTTGCCGTAGAGGGAGAAACCCGAGAGACACATCAGGCAGTGACTACACACGATCAGGTCGCAGACGAGATGTTGGGAGTGCATCTGCCGCCACTTGGGGAGCAGAAGGGAATCATGAGCAGATAGAGGTCTGTGTTTGCATGTGTGTCTCAGGCTCTAGGAATCAAACGCCTGTGTATTCTTGAAGGGATTCTACTAATATCCAGGTATGGTGCACTATGGTAGGTTTATCATAACTGTGAAGTATGGCAGAACCCAATAAGTGGAGGGAAACACTGAGGTAGTTGAAATCCCCTTGTGCATGTCTCATCAGGTATTGTGTCCATGGGAGATAGGTGCCAAAGGGGATTGAGTGCATCAGTGACTTGCTTCACAGCCTTGTGGTTGTGACATACCGATCATGCAGGGATACTGATCATGTGTCGTTTCTTTATGAAAATCTTGAAAAAAAAATCCCTTTTCTGCCCAGTTCTAAGAAAACTGTAGTTCAGTCTATCATCACTAGTAGGTTAGACTGTTTACATTTTCCGTGGGGCCTTCTACCCACCACTCGTATAAGTTGCAACCTTTACAGAACAGGGCAGCCAGACACATCCTAGTCTTAATAAGTACACCGGGACCTCTTCTCCCCTCTCTATTCTACATTGGCTACCTTTACGGAAGCGTCTTTTTAAGGCTCTTTGCTTTTGTCTTACAGCTATGCGTTGCTTTGTGCCTAGAAGTACATCACCTACCTGTCAGACTTCTTTGCGCTAGCATTTCACATTTAGTAAACATTTCTAAATTTATCAAGATGCGTACAGGTGATCAACGTTTCACTGTGTTGACTGCACGGGTATGGAAAAATCTATCACCAGCCATACGTGCAGAATTTAATCTTCTGACTTTTCTCAGGGTGCTGAAAACTCACTTATTCCTGATATACGTTTTTCCCTCCTGTTAGTAGCGCCTGGAGAAAGAGTCAAGTATTGCTTGGATGTCACACCTGGCCTAGCTGGTCTGTTGGGATTTTTCATATGACACTTGGGGTTCACTTCAAAGAGGCCTCCTTTGTCACAGGAAAATGTTAGCTGACCCTAGGGGGCAGGGCCCTTCTGCTATCCTGCCAGCCAGTCAGAACTATGTTCTGAGCTGCATTACTTTTTCTTTCAAAGCCACGCAAATCGATATGTGCTTGGTTTTGTAAATACAAAAAAGGTGTTTGCGTCAAGTCTGCGTCAAAACAGTGATGCAAACCTGATGCAAAATCTTTGTAAATCTGGGCCTGAATATTCAAGTTACAGTGATTGTTGGTAAAGTTATATTTGGAGGATTTGCCCGTCGTTTTTTGGAATGAGTCCTCTTTCAAATCCATTAGAGTTCAGAATGTTCCTTAATTTCAAAGAAATTCTCACATTTTCTCATAAAATGTTAGTGCCTCGTTTAGTCTTTTCCAAAAAACCTTGAAGGCTAGGTTTGCAATCTAACTAAATTCAACAGTTTTAGGGCACCATTATGAGCAGATCAGAAATGGAGGTGGTAATACTGATTATTAACCATGTTTTGGGAATATCATCAAAGGATCGGTAATTCCGGACCAATTCCAGTGTGTTTTCACATTTTTCCCTGGTCTATGATGCTACTGTCAAACTTGTAATTACGGGGAGCAGTGGGAACTAGCAAGGCTCTCACAATGAGTCCTTGGTGTCTCAACTCTTCCCTTTCTAATAATGAGGACTGGGTTTGTAATCTTAAAAAACATGATGCTTGAGTTCAGGACTCACTGTTAACGCCATAAGTAATCAGCTCTTAGGAGGACTGAAAGGCTGAATAGTTGGGCAGGTGGATAAACATGGCTCTACATCACTGAATACTGAAGTGATGAATTGGTTATAGCTGTTGATAGTAAATAGGTTTGGCAGGACAGATAGCACCCTGGACGGGAAAATATTTGGTGCCCAAGCTGCTACTAGTCACTATGGCGAGAAGCAACAGGGCCTTCCTTTTCTCTTCATAAGTCACAGTAGTGACTGGTCTCTGAACATAAACATTTCTGCTCCTCCCCACTCACCTTAATTACCCACCTTACCTCCATTACGCTGGTGACAAGCTGGTGGTGGGGTGATGTGATGTGACCATGGTGGGTAAAAGGAGGTGAGAAGGGAGATTAATTGCGGGGTTTGACAGGTGTTAAACACGGTGCCTGCAGCATGATGGAAGAACAAATATTAAAAGCAGTTTAGGCAGAGTCACTGGAGCCAGGTCAGAGTGGTGATGCTGCACGCACAACCTTTATGCAGAGAGGTCAGTGCAACCCTCTCAAGGTTGGTGCCCTGGGCCTACGCTCAACTCGCCCACGCCAAAGGCCGGCACAAGTGTCTGAACGATTGTATAAGGAGTTTCCCAATCGAATCCTCACATAGTGTGCTTTTTAGAGCGTTCTTTGTGGGAAATACTTTAGTTTGCGTACCAGGTTCAGAAGTATTATCCAATTAGGTCAGAAAAAAAATAATTGTGGCTGTGCTTAAGCAAGGAATGAAGCAGAGAGATATAGGATAGATACTTAACATAAGCAAATATATGGGGAATGGATAGGCGTAAGGAAAGAATTAAAGAGGGGCCAGAGGCTGGTCGGCAGTCAGACTTCATGTGGCCGATCGATATGGAGAAGAGCAATGAGCGACTGAAGAATGACTGTGTTACTGAGAAATGAATTAGGGGAGGATGTTTGATTGATGGAGTCACTTCTGTGAGAGAGAATATATATATATATATATATATATATATATATATATATATATATATATACACATAGATAGATGTCTATATATGTATATATACATTCACTGAAATAAACCAAAGGTTACAGGGACATTATAGTTAGGAAACAGAATTAAAAATAACAGACATTCACTGGAAAAAAAAACAAAGGTTACAGGGACGTTAGTTAAGCTCAGATTTTAAACATACAAAACCATAGAAATTCACCTGTTATAGTTACAGTTATCTCAAGTAACTATAACTAATGCCATAAAGTAACTATAACTCGCTCCCACAACCCCTGATAACCACCCAGCACCATGCACAGCTGAACAGTCTGTCTCTCTTCGTGTGAGAATAAGTGTGACACGGTGTCTCTAGTTGTGAGAGTGTCTGGGTGCATGAGGGTCTGAGTGGTTCTATGAGTGGGTGTGTGAGGGTCTGGGTGGTTCTGTGAGTAGGTGCATGAGGGTCTGAGTGGGTCTGTGAGTGGGTGCATGTGGGTCTGAGTGGGTCTGTGAGTGTGCGTGAAGGTCTGAGTGGGAGCCTCAATGTTTGAGTGGGTCTGTGGGTGGGTTCGTCAGTGTCTGAGTAGGTCTGTGAGTGGGTGCATGAGGGTCTGAGTGGTTCTGTGAGTAGGTGCGTGAGTGTCTCAGTGAGTCTGTGAGTGGGTGTATGAGGGTCTGAGTGGGTCTGTGAATGGGTGTGTCACTGTCTGAGTGTGTCTGTGAGTGGGTTTGTGAGGGTCTAAGTGGGTCTGTGAGTGGGTGCATGAGGATCTGAGTGGGATTGTGAGAGGTGCATGAGTGTCTGAGTGGGTCTGTGAGTGAGTTTGTGAGGGTCAGAGTGGGTCTGTGAGTGGGTGTGTCAGTGTATGAGTGTCTGTGAGTGGGTGCGTCAGTATCTGAGTGGGTCTGTGAGTGTGTGCATGAGAGTCTGAGTGGGTTTGTGAGTGGGCGAATGAGTGTCTGAGTGGGTTTAAAAGTGGGTGTGGGAGTCTATGAGTGGAAACATGAGTCTCTGTCTGCATGTATAAGTGAATGAATTAGTGTATGAATGAGTCTGTGAATTTTGTTTTGCTTATTCGTGATTCGCAACTATCATGCATTGGGGAAGAAAAATAATTTTAAACCCATAATTTGACTCTCATGCACCACTATATCACACTCCTGGGGTTAGGGTACCTCTACCCATGCCCCTCGTATGCAACTTTTTTTTTTGTTTTTCAGCCCCAGGGACCCTCTCCTGTAGTATAAAATGGCAGGCGCAGCCTTCTGTTCAAGTTGTGGCCAGCCAATTTTCAGCAGTTGTATTTAAACGTGCATTGGCGAAAATTTCCCGAATATTTGTGATATACTTGCAAGCTTAGATATATAAATTTGGATTTTCTCTAATTTCTTGTAAACTACTGAACAAATTTACACCAAATAAGCAAAAGCATAATCTGCGTAACGAAAGCTAGCTTTCTGCCAAATTTGGTGTAATTCCATCCAGTGGTTTGGGCGGTAGTTGAGTCTAACAGTCCAATGGGAATTAACATGGGAAACACAACTTTATTGGCGCTCCCCCCACACCTCACCTTTTTCTCAGCCCCCACTTGACGGATCACTCTGAAACTTTTGTGAAGATTCGTCAAACGGTGCTAAAGATATAGGCAAGTCAAAAAATGCTTTTTCTATGGAAACATGGTCCTAACTACAACTACCTAGTGGTGACCACCACTAGGTGTTTTTTTTTTATACATATTATATATATATATATATATATATATATATATATCATGTTGTTGTTGAACACCTCTCACACCGCCAAGATGGAAATGCAGACAGTTGAATATGCATGTGTGCCTGAGCCGGCCCAAGGCTGGCCCCAGAGGGTTGGCTGGGCTCCTGAGGGGATGAAAGGAGGTGCACCTGTTTGTGCATGGCTGCGGGCCAGGTAATCTTACTGACGCATTAGTGCTGGTGGGAAAGTAGCAACTGCTACATCCACAAGACGAACAGAGTCAACAGCGACAAGTCTTCTGCAAAGAGTGCAAGCCCCGCAGCAAGGAGAGCAGGAAGGGGCGACGAGGGAGGAGAGATTAAAAATGGGGGAGGAGGGGGATATTATGCAAAGCATTAACGAGCAGGTCAAAGGAGGGCAGGCTGACACAAGTAGCAGGGGACGAGGCAGTGAGGGTTTGGTGTAACGGTGAGTGGAGAATGGCGCTCTGCCTTACAGTGGATTTCACCTGTTTATTTTATTTTTGCAGTTTTATAGAGCTCGAAGCAGACCAAACAGTCGTCACACTGCAGTAGACAGAACGGACCCAAATTTCCACCGAACATATAAATAAAACACGACCAGAGATGGGAGAGGAGGGTACGTTACGGGGAAAACAACACAAAGAAGTGAGAGGTTTTGGCAGCAGGAAACAGGAATCAATTTCAAAAAGGTAACTATTTACACTGAGTACAAATAATTTTTAACTATTTACACGAGCTATTTACATCGAGCTCAAATATGTAAAAGTATCACACATGGCAAGAGAGTTTTTGCATTCTTGAGGCCTTCAATAGATCAGAAACTGAGTGGTTGATAACAGCTATTATCAACAGCGCTTAGAAACGGCAGCACTGAGGTTTTTAGTGTCATTCAAAAACACATTGTTATTATTACGCAAATGTTACTACATTGGTCTACTTCTACGACATCGACAACATTTATATAAAAAGCGATTATCATAAAAACACGCATCGATCCTTACCGTGCCTCTAACACCCCCCGGCCCCACCCTGTACTTTACACCAATCCTAACCTTGAATTCTGGCCCTAATCCGAGCCCTTACCTTCATATTAGGCGCCTGACGCCGAACCTAGCTGCACGTCTAACCCTTAACGTCATGTTGCAGTGCTGTGTATCAGGCCCGCTCAGCCTTTTGCATGGCCTTCTTATGCAGTCACACTTCCGGTACCCCCGTCCCATGGACTTGGGGAGTCACAGAGACTCGAGTCTCACCTCAGCTGTTTGAGTTGGATAATCAGTAGTGCGGGGTAAATATTATCATGCTTTCATTGTGTGTGTGGTTGTATGTGTGCTATAGCGGGTAGCTGTCGGAGGTCTCTACTAAGTGGGATACATGCCATCTCAGAAAAGTGATGTGTCTGTGGTAACTGACAGTATGGTGTCTTGTTAGGGTCAACAGTATCCCTTTAACCCGACTTTGTGTAAGATGTTGCGTGGCTACGGGTTTAGTTTGTTGTTTGTTGCTTTGCTGTCCTAATTTGTAAACTGGGAGGTGTTGTTGTCAGCCTAGTGTGGTCCAACTGTATGGTGCTTCTAAATTGTGGTGGAAGTCGATGCAGTGTTCTGTCTAATGTGTTCAGATGAAACTGGTTTCTTATCATGGTTAATGTTCTTGTGCGCTTGTGGACACCTAACTATATTGCATATTCTTCTTGTGGTTTATGTTTGGGTATGGATCTGTCAGATTTTTCCCATTGGATTTTGAGCATTGTTTCCTATGGGAAAGTTGTGTGCACAGTGACATCATATATGCCATGCTCTACACCCCCATCCAGTGTGTTCTCTTCTGTATGCTGTTTGTTATTGTGCATGCTGTTGTGAGCTCAGTGATACTGAACTCTTTGAAATAACTGTGTTAGATGGGTGTGCAGAGTGCTCTGTAATGTGTAGTGTTGGATGTTTATGCGTTGTCACTTGAAGTGGAGTGCTGTTGTGAGCACTGTGATGCTCACCTGAAAGATGTATCGGCATTATGTTGGATGGGTTTGACATTTTCTGTCTAACGTTTTCTGGTAGAAAGAGGACCTAGAGGTCTGGGTGTTCTGCTCACTATGATCTGCTAGATGTAGGGTTGTCCGAGGTTGAGGTTGTGGACACCTACATAGACCTAGCTTAGATAGAGGAACAAAGAGAGCTCCATGTGTTTAAACCAAAAGAGCATAACCATAGGATGCGCCCGTAATCCAGGTGGTAACCGTGCTAGTCAAAGATGTAGCCAAATGACACCAAACGGGCCAAACACCAGTTAGAACAACAAAACTGATAGGTGCAGAAGCCATGCAGCTTTTGAAAGACAGATATAAAGTATACTGCCCAACGTTCGGAGATGATCATCAATCAATCAATCAATCACTGCATTTGTAAAGCGCGCTACATACCCGCGAGGGTCTCAAGGTGCTGGGGAGGGGGGTGCTACTGGTCGAAGAGCCAGGTCTTGAGGAGGCTTCAAAAGGCCAGCAGGTCCTGGGTCTGTCGTAGGATGGTGGGGAGAGTGTTCCAGGTCTTGGCGGCGAGGTAGGAGAAGGATTTGCCACCGGCTGTGGTTTTTCGGATGCGGGGGACTGTGGCGAGGGCGAGGTTGGCTGAGCGGAGTCTTCGGGTGGGGGTGTGGAAGCTGAGTCGGTTGTTGAGGTAGGTGGGTCCGGTGTTGTGCAGTGCTTTGTGTGCGTGGATCAGGAGCTTGAAGGTGATCCTTTTGTTGACGGGGAGCCAGTGCAGGCCTCTCAGGTGGACTGTGATGTGGCTGCGGCGGGGGACATCGAGGATGAGTCGGGCCGAGGCGTTCTGGATGCGTTGGAGTCGTCTCAGGAGCTTGTTTGTAGTTCCTGAGTAGAGGGCGTTCCCGTAGTCAAGTCTGTTGGTGATGAGGGCCTGGGTAACGGTTTTTCTCGTGTCGAGGGGGATCCATTTGAAGATCCTGCAGAGCATATGGAGGGTGTTGAAGCAGGACGCGGAGACGGCGTTGACTTGCCTGGTCATGGAGAGAGTGGAGTCGAGGATGACCCCCAGGTTGCGTGCGTGGTCCGTGGGTTCCGGGGCTGTGCCTAGTGATGTGGGCCACCAAGAGTCGTCCCAGGCTGATGGGGTGGGTCCGAGAATGAGGACCTCCGTCTTGTCTGAGTTCAGCTTCAGTCTGCTGTCCTTCATCCAGTCGGCTACGGCCTTCATTCCTCGGTGGAGGTTAGCTTTGGCGGTGTGGGGATCTTCGGTGAGGGATATGATCAGCTGGGTGTCGTCGGCGTAGGAGATGATGTTGAGGTTGTGTTGTCGTGCGACGTGGGCGAGGGGGGCCATGTAGATATTGAACAGTGTCGGGCTGAGGGAGGATCCCTGTGGGACGCCGCAGATGATCTTGGTGGTTTTGGAGCGGAAGGGTGGGAGGCGGACGCTCTGGGTTCTGCCGGAGAGGAAGGATGTGGTCCAGGCCAGGGCCTTCTCTTGGATACCGGCGTCATGGAGGCGTGCTGATAGGGTGCGGTGGCAGACCGTGTCAAAGGCTGCTGATAGGTCCAGGAGGATGAGGGCGGCTGTTTCTCCTTTGTCCATCAGGGTCCGGATGTCTTCAGTGGCGGCGATGAGGGCGGTCTCAGTGCTGTGGTTACTGCGAAAACCGGATTGGGAAGGGTCCAGGATGTTGTTAACTTCGAGGTAGCGGGTCAGCTGTTTGTTGACAATCTTCTCGGTCACTTTTGCCGGGAAAGGGAGCAGGGAGATGGGCCGGAAGTTCTTGAGGTCCGCCTTGGGCTTCTTCAGAAGGGCGTTGATCTCGGCGTGCTTCCAGCTTTCTGGGAAGGTTGCTGTCTCGAAGGAACAGTTGATTGTTTTCCGGAGGTGGGGCGCGATGGTTGCGCTGGCTTTGTTGAAGACGTGGTGAGGGCAGGGGTCCGATGGGGATCCGGAGTGGATGGAGTTCATGGTTTTGATGGTGTCTTCGTCGCTGACGCTGGACCAGACGGTCAGGTGACTGGTGCGAGTGGTAGTCGCAGGGGTGGTGGACTCGGTGGTGGATGCAGGGGGGTCGGAGTTGAAGCTGTCGTGGATGTCCGTGATCTTGCGGTGGAAGAAGGTGGCCAGGGAGTCGCACAGGTCTTGAGATGGCGGGATGTCGTTGGTGTTGGAGCTGGGGTTGGAGAGTTCTTTCACGATGCTGAAGAGCTCTTTGGTGTTGTGTGCGTTGTTGTCTAGGCGGTCCTTGAAGGCGGTCTTCTTGGCGGTCCTGATGAGTTGGTGGTGTCTGCGGGTGGCGCTCTTGAGGGCTGTGTGGTTGTCTGGTGTTCAGTCGTGGAGCCATTTCTTCTCCAGCTTCCGACAGGTGTGCTTGGAGATCCGGAGGTCCTCGGTGAACCAGGCGGCTTTCTTGTTGGTGTGGTTGGTTGTAGAGGTCTTGAGAGGGGCGAGGGTGTTGGCGCAGTCGTTGATCCACTGTGTGAGGTTGGTCGCGGCGCTGTCTGGGTCGGTGGGGTCGGTAGTCAGTTGGTCCTCGGTGACCTTGCCCCAGCAGCGGCGTGGTAGCTGTTGGGTGCAGTGGTGTGTGGTGGGTTTTCTGAAGGTGAAGTGGACGCATCTGTGGTCGGTCCAGTGTGGTTCGGTGGTGTGGTTGAAGGAGACGTGGGGGCTTGCGGAGAAGATGGGGTCAAGAGTGTGTCCAGCGGCGTGAGTAGGTATCGTTACAAGCTGTTTGAGTCCGAGGTTGGCGAGGTTGTCGATCAGGGCGGTGGAGTTGGCGTCGTTGTTGTTCTCGAGGTGGAAGTTCAGGTCCCCGAGGAGGATGTAGTCCGTGGAAGCTAGGGCGTGGGTGCTGATGAGGTCGGCGATGGTGTCGCTGAACTGTGGGCGGGGTCCGCGAGGTCTGTAGATGAGAGTTCCTCTGAGGGTGGTGTTGGGGTCGGTGTGGATCTGGAAGTGCATGTGCTCGGCGGTGGTGAGGGTGTCATCGGTGTTCGTTGAGATTTTGATGGAGTCTTTGTGGATGATAGCGATTCCTCCTCCCACTCCGTTGGTGCGGTCTCTGCGGGAGATCTTGTAGCCCTGTGGGATGGCTATGGCGATGTCTGGTGCTGAGGTGGCGTTCAGCCAGGTCTCCGTCAGGAAGGCGATGTCGGGGGCGGTGGAGTCTAGGAGGTCCCAGAGTTCAATGGCGTGCTTGTGAGCGGAGCGGGTGTTGAGGAGGATGCAGCGGAGGTGGTTGGGTTCTCTGGCTGGTGGTGTGGAGGGTTGGATGCTGGTGAATCTGCAGTTCCGGCAGGTGAAAGGCCCCTGGGTGCGTTTCGGGGTGGCCTGGTAGCAGGGGTGGTCTCGTCTGGTGTTGAGTGCGTGGAGGGTGCTTGCGTCGTAGTGCAGTCTGGCGTTGCGGGGTGCGGGTTCCAGGGGTTCTGGTGCTGGGTGCGGTCCAGGCGTGGACGGGCGCAGACAGGCTTGCCTTAGGGGTGCCTTCGGTGCGCCAGTGGCGCGGCCGCTTTGCGGCCTCCATATGAGGGCAGAGGGAGGGAGGAGCAGCTGGGAGGTGGGAGCGGGACGGCCAATGGGAGTGAAGGGGGAGGGGCAGCAGGGGCTCAGCGGCGAGGGAAAAACCCGGGGAAAAAATGGAGGGAAAATACGGCGGGAGAGGGACAACAGAGCACAGGGGTACAGAAAGCAAAACACAGGGGCACAGAATGAAAAAACAAAGTGGCACAGAAGCCAAGCGCAGGGGTACAGAATAAAAAAGGGAGCGAGTAGTCAGGCGGCAAAAGCGGCAACGGAGGTTCAACCCACAGGGGGCTGCGTGGCAGATGGGGGGAGCGACCTGCCTGGTGACAGGGTCAAAGGTCCATCAATAAAAGACTCAATAAAAGACTACAATGAACAGATAGGCTTAATTTCAGATAAATTAAGCAAACATGACTGTCCCACACATATTAGAAAAAAGGGCAAAAAATGAGCCAGGAACAATAACTATGAACCTTACTTGAGACCCACCAGAAGAAAGACTGATACATGTGACTACCTACAGCACAGCTTCTAACATTATCAAAAATTGTGATTAAAACACTAATATGATTTATCATATCCAATGTTTTTATTCATCAGATGTCTGAGTTTGTGTAACCTCTGGTACATACTAAGCCAATATTAAAAAGACATTCCCACCAGACCCTATAGGGACTTCTGACAGTTACCGGCCACTTTCAGTGCGTGAGTGCAGTGTATGTCATCTGACATCAGTTACTGTGAGTTTTGATGTTGGTTAAAATTTATTATGAATCCTTAATCAACATAGTAATTGTAACTCCGAAAATGTAACTTAAATGATTATATGCCCCTGCGGCTTCAGATACGTGAGGATGGGCAAATGAAAAATAAAAATACGAATCAATGAAAAAAGGAGTAACACTCGGTGCAGAAAAGTATGACACGACGTAGCAATCACTATCTTGAAACTGCCCATACAGAGAGTGACCTACAATGGGTAGTGCTTTGTAAACAATGGATTCAAAAAAGGAACATGAACCCCAAAAATATTTTACTGAATGGGGAACAAAAAAGGCTATATAAGCTGGAGACCCACATTCAAGGGCTTAATGAAGACATTCCATGGTGCCAATTATATGCCCGAGGTGTTAATTTGAGCAGGTCTTACAATCACTAATGGAAGATTTAGGTTGCAGTATATGGGATGAGTGTAATTCTAAATAGTGCATTCAGTGAAGAGGTTTCTTCCCCTGAGAATAACTTTCCAAAATTCTACTTGGGGCATGGGCGCCACCCCACTCATAGAAAAAAGACTGTCAATTTCAGAATGTTGGAATTCAATAATAGCTATAAGAAACTGGGTTATTGGTTGAGGGGTGGACACGCTACTCAGGCAATGACCCTAATCCTTGTCAGGGTGAACTAGAAACATCACCAAATTACCCTTTGCTTAACAATCTGGTAACTTGGCACAAAAGCAGTCAGGCCTAACTTGGAGGCAATGTGTAAAGTATTTATACAGCACACACAGTGTAGTAAATTGAAAAGACAACACAGGAAAAATCACAAAACAATATAGAAAAATAGAGTCAATTTTAATAAATAAAATGACATCAGAACCACAAAAAAAAGTGAAGCATCTAAAAGCACAAAGCACCACTTGTGGTCATCTGGGGGAAAGTCACAAAGTCACAAGTTCAGGCTGATCACCAGGTTAGTCCAGCTGAAAAGTTACCTTCTAAATACAGTGCAAAGAGTTCCATTTGCAGTGAGGAGGCTACGCGGATGATGCCGAACATCGTAGATGGACATCGCTGTAGTGCGAAGAGCAGGTCAGGAATTGCAGACGGTTCTCGCTGTACCGCGAAAAGCAGTTGAGCGTCATGGGCTGTCGTTGCTGTAGCACTAAGTGCACATATCGCATTGCAGGTCGGTGCTGGCAGTTGCTGTCTACACAAAGAGCAGGCCTCGCTGGAGCTTCACATTGGCGGTCTTTGTGGGTGGCAGAGTCTTGTCACGAATTGGGATATTCATGGTTGCTAGGATTTTTACCATTTCTTTATAAGGAGCACGCTCTGATGCCAGCCAATAGTCCAGGACCTGGGGGCAATTCTTGGAAATCAGGGACTCGCTCCAGCAGAGGCCATTAGGGCTTAGGTAGGTCCAGTTGCAGCAGGTCAGCTGGGCAGTTGCAGGGAGGCCTGCGAAGCTTGTTGTGTCTCTGTAGCTCACACAGGAGGTCAGCCAACTGACCCTTGAAATCACACTGGTTAGTCTGGGATGAAGGCAAGCAAGTCCAAACTTCCTTCTTAGACAACAAAGCAGTCCTTCAAGCAGCAGGGGAGTCCTCTGGCAGAAGGAGAGCCCTTTTCTGTAACTTCCACAGGTCCAGGAGTGTTCTGATAAGTGTTTCTGGAAGTCCAATATTTATATCTGGTGCCACCCTTTGTGTGTGGGGGATTCCCTGACCCACACCAAAAATGGTTCTGGAAAGTTCTTCCATTTCCCCGTGTCTAGGCTTTGAACTGTCTGGGGTGACAAACAGCAAGGTAGGTCTGGTGTCAGGTTTCTTTGTGTGTGCTGTAGGTAAGGCCCTTTCAAGTGTCATTGGGGCTAGGAATAGCTCCCCTACAGTCATCCTGGGTCAGGGTGGCCCATCCTGTCCACACCTAAGCCTCTTCTGACTCACTGAGCGGAAGCAATACACAAACCCCAACAGCAGAGCCATTCATAGTTGTGTGACCCAAGGACACTGGCAGATGGCACAGTTAGTTGGAACAAGAAAATGCTAGTTTTCTTAAATTGACGTTTTAGGAATTGTGACTTAAAGTCTGACTTTACCATCGAAGAAGATTTCACATTACAATTAATTTGAGTGTAAATAGCATATCTCTATGTGGTCCCATTCTAAATTTAGCACATATTAAAAGTAATACATGTAACTAGATAACCTAGTTTTAGTCAATGGGAGAGATATGCCATACAACAGTGAAAAACAACTTTAGGAGTCACTGCCATGTCATTTAAAACCTGAGTACACATGTCCTACTTTTTAAATACAATGCACCCTGCACTATGAGCCTTTAGGGCCTATATTAGGGGGGCTTATAAGTATTAAAAAAAGGAAGGTTTAGGCCTGGCAAAAAGTTTATTTAACAAGATTGAAATGGCAGCTTGAAGCTGCCCTAAAGGCTTCAGTGACAGGCATGAGACATCTTTTAAAAGTTTACTTAAGTGGACGGCACAATGAGTGCTGCAGGCCCACTAATAGGATTTAATTTACAGACCGTGGCCACATGTAGTACCATTTACTAGGAACTTACAAGTACACTAAATGTACCAATCACATAGATGGCAATTAGCATGGATAAAGTGGAAGGAGTTCTAATGTGAACAAAAAAATGGGTTCAGCACCAAAAGGCAAAAGTCTGTGGGTGACTTTGCAAAAAATGCCAAGTCCAACAGTAGCAAACGAAAACGAGTCCTCCCTGATATACATCCTCATTGTTTCTAAACAGCTCTGATCCCCATAAAGGATTAGACACAGCAGAAGCTTGTATACGTGTAGTGTGACCATCAACACATACTGTCATCACATGCAGAAGCAAGTAGTGTGGATCTGCATTCAAAAAGATCATCTTCCCTGCTCCTTTGATATCGTTAGAAGGAGAGAATGGCATGTATGGCCAAAGAGACATCCATCCCTTGATGATGTGAGTTGCTACCACATGATAACAGAGGGTGTTGAATATATTATTAACAATATGGTTAAGTCACATCTGGTAATCATTTATTCTTGAACGACAATTATAGAATGTATTTTTGTTTAAAGTAATTTTTCCTTGCAACATGATAATTCTGCCTGAGTGTATTCACAATTCTGTTGGAATGTGATCTCAGTATTTGACTTGAGCTGCATTTTCTTTTTTGAAATAATTACTGCTGAGCTGTAAGTAAGGCTTCATGAAAAAGGATCATTTAATTTCTTGTTTATTATTAATGTTCAAAGATATGTTATATGTTATAATAGGAGCAGGACGTGAAGGGGAAGATGGACTTTGTCTCAGAATATGAAGACGAGACAGGGCATGCAGAACTCCTTTACCTACATTTGCTGAAAGCTAAAAGTAGGTACATTCACTTGCTAAGGGCTTAGCCTTCCTCCTAGCACAAACTAAAATAGCAGACAGTACTATTATATTCACCTATAACTTTATTATTCGAAGCAGTAGGTATAAAAGTGTGAACAATCTTTAAAACCTGATTTAGGTTTTGGCGTGGTGTTTAGCTTAGGAAGCCAAAGATATGAGGGTGGGTTGATATAAAGCCAATGTGTTTTAATGTTTTCGCTGTTCACATTATTTATAAATGTTGCAACTTCTATTCCATTTTGCTAATAGTGACAATTCATATTGTGTGCACTAGGAGAGGATTCCAATTTTAAAATAAATCTTTAAAATGTATTAATTGTTTCCTAGTTTTTTTTTTTATTTGCCTTCCTATCAAAGAGGGTGTGGGTTTCATTACTCATCCCTGCGATATTTCAAAAGATTGATATTTACCTGAAACACATCTCACTTAAGTATTTCTCAGTGGGTTGTGGGGTGGTTGCAGTCCAATTGATTGTCTCTTGAGTAGGCATATAGACAAAGTCCTTAGTTCCTCGGGGAATACAAACCTTAAATCCTAGGCCTTGTTCTAGAGAATTTAGAAAATGTATCAGTTACGATTAGCTAGTGTGTTAAGTTTGTCTTCTTTGCCTGTTTTACATTAAATCCCTAAAACGTGCAAATGAGTTACTATACAAGGCCGCATGATTTGCTTTGAGATTTTTACACTTGTGTTCAGTGCCTCACCACTTGTGATTTACTAACATGTGCATGAGGGGAGTTCTTCAATAAAAATATATGTGACATGTCCGAAATTGTTTTTATGATGTCCCATTCACAGATATTTCCTCTGAAAAAGTGGGTATCTGTTGCATGTGTTATGTGTGTCTCTGTGTCTGTTCTTTACTATGACTGACTGAATTGTGGGACAGAACCATATATATGGATCACTTAGTCCTGACAAAGGCCACCGATTTAGGTTGGGCACTTGTGTTCGGCTGAAACATGTTAAATTTTTTACTTTTGAGAATGGAGTGTCAATATAACATCATTACCATCCCACCACATATATTTCTTTAGCTTGTCAGGGAAACGAGGAACAAAATATTATGTTGGTTTATGCCCCAGTCAATTTTAACCTGTATGTTCTCTTGAAAAATAATTCCAATACCTAAATATATTAGAAAGACCTCCCATGTGGTGGCAAAGTCCATCCCAACAAAATGGCTTGTCGAGGATGAGGGAAAAGCCCAAAGATGAATCATGCCACAAAAATGTGAGTGAGGGCTTCCTTTCCAAAAAGAGGCATCTCCTCTACATAGGTGAAGTAGGTCAAAACAGTTCATTACATTTCACTCACTATACCTTTTTGTTTTATGTGTAAAATCAAGTCATCCTTCAGTAAATCTTATCAACACTGCAGGCGGAGCATACAGGCTATTCTAATCCTAAATGCATCATTGATTCTAACTCAATAGTTAACCCTAATGCCACGCCTAACCTGACACTACCCTAAAATCAAACTCAAACCTTGATCCTAATACTACCCCTTAAGTTAGTCCTTTCCTAAATATTTAACTTAGCTGTAGCAGTGTTTGTAGCACTGTAGATGTAGTAGCATGCTATGCTGTATTCTGTGTCAATGCAATGGCTACTGTGTAAGTGAAAATTGATGAAGTGAATTTGTTGTAAGGGCAATGAGATACTTGGACATCTACACACTGTACTACAAGAATCTCTTTTTGTATACAATTCACTGCCCACATATCTCCTTTTTGGATTCTTAGAATACCTAAGAACCTTGATCATAGGGATGAGGCTAAACTCTGCGCATGAATTCTAATATGTGGG
The DNA here is from genome assembly GCF_031143425.1 of Pleurodeles waltl. Taxonomy (NCBI): domain Eukaryota; kingdom Metazoa; phylum Chordata; class Amphibia; order Caudata; family Salamandridae; genus Pleurodeles; species Pleurodeles waltl. The sequence goes on from NC_090445.1 coordinate 587,790,622, forward strand.
ATACTTGTGGGATCCCCACAGGTACAAGGTTGACAAATGGGGAGAGGTAAGTACATTTCTCTAGTTATTGTTATGTTCATTCTGTATTTACCAACACACAATACATTTATGGTATTTGCAGTTTCGGATGTTGGGACAGCAGACAACTCTTGCTGTCTGGCATGAGGATGCATTATGTCCTTGATCGATATCACACAGAATGTTGGATGTCCAATCCATGTTATTTGATGGTAACCCTGAGCTTCGGCGACCATTAACTATCCAATGTGCTCCTACAAATCAGAACTAATATCAACTCCCACGCACAAGCACTAGTAGCAGCAAAATACTAAATACTTGTACTGTTTGTGAACATTTTTGACAACAGCACATCATGGATAATCCAGTTACCACTTAAGTCTGTGTCATTTTTAAAAATGACATGGTGAGTGTATTTCAGAGAGATGTTTGCTCAAAAAGGGAACACTGAATATGATTTATTGGAGTAGTGTGTGTAAGTAACATAAAACATTCTAGAATAGAGAATGGTAAATTCATGAAACTAGCCACCAGCAGGAGTTGAGGGTCGAAATCTAGAGATTAAAAAGATTTGACGTAAACAGGGACAATCACAGTGTGAGTAAAAAGCAGAACTGCACACATTCTAGGGTTTACCGTTTTTCAGTAAGCAGTGAAGTCAGCACAATATTTAGGCCTGCCAATCCTAATCCCAACCTAACTTTATTTTCAGAGGTAGTGTAGTGGCTGCTGTTCAAGCACCTGCATCCCTGCTAATAGAGCCCTCCCTTTTCCACCCATTTACACTGGGGTTAAAGTCCTGATATCTCCAACCCTGAAGGAAATTTGACCCTCCCATCCTCTCTCCTTCCCATGCCACCTTTTTCTCCAGCTGTGGGTACTGAGCTGATTCTAAACAGCATTGTGAGACTGATGAGAGATCTGACTATAAATGCTGTGAATGGGTGGGCAGCCTCCTACCCGCCAGAGCACTCTCTGGCTCTCCCTAATATTGCTTGAACGGTGATCCCTTATTTCTACCACTCAGTTATCCCCTGAATCCTCTGTCAACTCCCACACGTCTACTGCTTCCCTTTTCATGTTCTCTCCTACTCTCTCCTGCTTCCCATCATTTCACCTTTTTTCCTTTCCTTCCTACCTCTTGGTCAGATGCCAAATGCTGGCTCCCCAATGAGCGCTGTTGCATTGTCTGCTGAAATATGTTAGTAATAACAGATAATGGTGAAGCCCACGCCATCCGCATTGAGGCTTCCTAACTCCCTCTCTCTTAATTCTTCATTTTATCACTTCTTGCCCCATTTTCCCAACTCCTCTGTGTCCCCATCTTCCATTCATTCCCAACATTTATTTGTCTGTACTTTAAACAGCATCAGGGCTCTCTCACTTTCCTTCTCTTTTGACCTCTCTCATTGTTACAATGACTCTCTGAGCCACAGTCTCGTCCTGGGGGTCTCTGTCTAGATTTCATTTGGTCCTTCCCACTCTCCTTCTCTCTGATTCCCTTTCTCAGGGTCTGTCTGCTTCCAACATCTGACCAGATGCAGGATGGAAGATGGAGGACTCATTCCTTTGAGACGATGAGTTGCAATATGTAGACTCTAGTGCCCTTCTCTCGATCAGCCTTCACCAAACAGTCCCTGCTCTTTCCTAGTCCTCTTTCGCACAGTCTCTTGCCACTCCCTCTGTCATTTACCCCAACCCTGCACCATAGCATGCATCACTTCCTTGTCCTACCCCACTGAGTCCTCCTCATCCATTTCCAACTTCTTTTCTACTTGTCACCCCACAACTGCATAATACTTCATCTCCCCGTACCCATTTGTCTTTGACCCTTTGACTCCCCATCCTTTTCCCTTCAGGCCTCCCTCCCAAACTCTACTATGTGGACCTTCTTTTCCTCTCATCCACTTCTCCTCATGCATTTCCACCTCCTATTCTTCACCCATCCTCCACCCTTCCCTCACTGGTCCCACACTGTTGCCATCTTGATGCAGAGCACAGCAAGCCAGCGTGAAAAGAGGCAGAGTTCCTTCCTAAATTTGCAGCACCCTCTTTAGGCTTCCAGCAAAAACAGTCTGGGAACTTTAGAGAGTACATAAGGATCAAGCTTTTATAAGAGGGCCATAACCATCAACAGTAGTGCGTTGTGCAAAAGATAGGACTTTAGGAAACTAAAAAGCGGCGAGAAACCACCACTAAACTTGTGTATTTATTCCTGGATTGTTCATTCGAAGAGCGTTGACAAAGCACACCTTAAATAAGATGGCAGTCTAAAAATGTTTGAAAATAGTTGGCTTATGCTTCCTCAAACAAAAAACCTTTAAAAGAAATCGCTTAGGGCATCTTAATACTTGAATTTCTCTTTTGGATGGATCCCATGAAATTATTCTGTTTCTCTCCCAACATTGCTAGTGCCCTACGGAGCTCCATTCCACTTGCCTGAGCAAGTCTGGGGCGCATGATCAGACAGTTGGCATTGTGAGCAGCTTTCCGAGCAATAGATTACTTTAATGCCCACCGTCCATCGTCGTTTGAGGACACGAAGACTCAGGTGCCGTGAGGCCATCCACTTCAAATCATAGAGTGTGATACATCAAGGGTGTATCACGGTGAATGTGTTGTCTCGGTAGCCTCTAATTCTGACCTGTAGGGTAATACCACAAGTCCATAAGAAGGAGTATAAAAATGAATATGTCACTATGAATTAGTCAATACTGAATATATTCTCACATAAAGGACAAAGAACCCGTAGTCTATGGTCGCTAGTGTCAGTGCCCTGTGCAGCAGCTTCCATGAGGGAACTCTGCGCGGTGTACCATTATACCTCTGAAAATCTAGGCCCCACGTTCCTCCTTCCTGAGTTAACACACCCTGTGGAAGGCCAACCAAAATCCCTGCATTCCTTTCTTGACTGTGTTTTAAGTCTTACTCTGCAAATAAATGTGGTGCTTAACTCATGTTCCCTGTAGTTATTGCTGTTCAGGAACAGTCTGCGCCGGGCCATTTTACGATAATAGATGTAGTATCATTATGTGCTCCCGGCTGGGAGGTACAGACGCTGGCGTCTCTAGAAGTGACTTTGTGGGGGTGACAATGGACCACAAATAAAACTTGTGGAGCCACCTCCAAAAGTCAATTGCAAAAGGTGTATATGTATATACAATATCTTTTTTTTTTTTACTTAAAAAAAACAAATGTTTCAGAGAAATTATAGTTAGGTTCTGAATTTACTCAAACAAAACCGTAGAAATTCATCAGTTATGGTTAATTTAAGTAACTATAACTTGTGCCCTAAGATAACTATAACTTGCACCCCGCCATTTACAACAAATGTTACAGTGATATTATCAATGAAGTTATAAAAGATGGCATGAGTGCTGTAATGTCTGGGGTAATTAGCAGTGCATGGTGAGGACACAAGTTATAGTTACCTTAGGGCACGAGTTGTAGTTACTTGTAATAACTATAACTGGTGAATTTCTAAGGTTTTGTACGAGTAAATTAAGAACCTAACTATAACGCCCCTGTAACCTTTGTTTTTTAAAGTGAATTTCTATGGTCTTTTTAATGTAAAGTAATGAAAAATACAGTAATCCAACCACAGCCGCACATGGCAGAAGGCCAGTCCCTGTGGCCAACCCCTCTAACCATCCAACCCTGAGAGAGAGAGAGAAAATGAGAGATTGAGAGCGATTTAGGCTTTGATGAATGATATACTTAGAATGACATATTTCTGGACAAATTGAAAAGAAAAATGTTAAAAAGAGTGAGATCACCTTTCAGTATGTAACTTAAACATTTATTGTTGAAAAGAAACAAAAGTAGGAAATAACCACGGTCACTGAGACTAGAACCTTTAGCCCTTAGTGTGCATGTCTGAGACCTAAACCAGTAGGCCAAAGGTGACTTCTTACTGTGCGGTGTCCAGATTTAGCTCTGACATTCCACCCACAGATTTTGAGGAGAAAAAGACTTCAATGTTCCTTCACTAGGAATGCTTAACAGTGAAAACACTAGAAACTAAACAAACAGACTGACAACCCTCAGCCTATTGAGTGACAGCACAAGATCTTGACTATTAGGCCAGAAGTGACTCCATTCTGCTCTGCATCCAAATGTAACTATAACATTCTTATAAAATAGCTTGCTAGTCTGACTCTTCAAAGTCGTATGGAGATACCATTGCAATAACAATCTCTCTCTCTCTTCTATCCCTTCATGGGATGGAAGCGAGAGCGCGGCAGGGTTAGTCGCAGGGCCTGGCCTATCCAGGTCAGGCAACCTAGGGGCATATTTATACTCTGTTTGCGCCGGAATTGCGTCGTTTTTTTTTACGCAAAACTAACTCCATATTTATACTTTGACGTTAGACGCGTCTAGCGCCAAAGTCCATAAAGTTAGCGTCTTTTTTTGCGTGGACACCTACTTTGCGTTAATTATATGCAAGGTAGGCGTTCCCGTCTAAAAAATCGACTCCGAGGCATGTGCGTCGGATTTATACTCCCGGGCAAAATTCACGCCCGGGAGTAAAAAAAAATGACGTACGGCCGCTTTTGCGCTGTTTTTTAGCACCTGCAAAAGGCAGGCGTTAAGGGACCTGTGGGCTCTGAAGGAGCCCAGAGGTGCCCTCCCATGCCCCCAGGGACCCCCCCTGTCACCCTTGCCCACCCCAGGAGGACACCCAAGGCTGGAGGGACCCATCCCAGGGACATTAAGGTAAGTTCAGGTAAGTGTTTTTTTTTTTTTTTTTTGTGGCATAGGGGGGCCGATTTGTGCCCCCCTACTTGCCACTATGCCCAATGACCATGCCCAGGGGACAGAAGTCCCCTGGGCATGGCCATTGGGCAAGGGGGCATGACTCCTGTCTTTGCTAAGACAGGAGTCATTTCTATGGGGGTTGGGAGTGAAAAAAAATGGCGCAAATCGGGTTGAGGTGAAAAAATTGCCTCAACCTGACTTGCCCCATTTCTTGACGCCCAAGCCCCATATCCCCCTACGCCGGCGCTGCCTGGTGTACGTCGTTTTTTTTAACGCACACCAGACGGCGCCGGCGGCTAACGCCGGCTAACGTCATTCAATAAATACTGCGCCCGCATGGCGCTTCAGAATGGCGTTAGCCGGCGCTAAAGTATAAATATGGGCCCAAACCTCCTGCATGCACCCAAACCCAAGCTGAGCACAGCCTTCGCCCGTGCACAGCATGAGATTGGATGCAGTTTTTTTTTTTTTAGTAAAAAGAATTCTCTGGATCTTCGGATCCACCAGTGAATCCATGGGTCAGGAAATTTTTTGCCCATGAGGTGCCCCTAAAGGACCCCTCTATGTGCCCTATGGGGTCAGAACACTAGTATCCTGACCCCTTATGTGTTTTGCACTCTTCTTTTTAGGGGTGTGTGGGAAGCTCTGCTCCGCTGGCAGAGCTAACAGAGTTTTTGAAACTCCATGCTCTGCTTGGAGCGCCAAGTAAGTCCAAAATCTCCGCTAGTCCCGCCAGCGGAGCGGAGCTCACCTGGTGCATGCTGCAGACTAGTTATGGGCTGCAGTGCACACCGGAGCCCGGGAGCAGAGGCTAGAGGGAGGCAGCCGCTGCAGACTCGTCGCAGTCGGACGACGAGGAGAGAGGACCCCCTGTAGACCTAGGTAAGTCCTCATCTCTTTCTTTTGTCATTGTTTGTGCACGTAGGTGCACAAACAAGGACTGAAATGCCAGCTTTTGCAGCCTACGGCCAGCGCCATGGGCAGCAAAAGAAAGCTGCAGTTTCAGGCCTCTTTTGCACTGACCTGCCCTGCATGCAGTGCACACAGGACAGACCAGTGCACTAGAGGCCTGAAACAGCAGCTTTCACTGTCTACGGCCCTCCTACATGCACCCGATCTCGGAAGCACTAAGCAGGGTTGGGCATGGCTAACCAGGCCCGACCCTGCTTAGCGCTTCCAAGATCTGGCGCATTCAGGACTCGCGGGTCACGGAACTCTGCCTCCATGGAATTCCACTGAGTTTTTACTCAACTCAGCGGAATTCCACTGAGTCGGACTCTGTGAACTCTGCCCAGGCCTACTTCTTTTCCCACCCTGAGCCAATGCGACAAACAAAATGGCGGTTACAACTTTTCTGTCACACAGACCCCTCATGAACGCGTGGTCCGCATTCACACACCCGCCTGTGATTACATCCAATCCAGGAACTTGCCTGGAGCCTGCACATTTGCAGCCTCACCTCAGTGTGGTATCTCACACAACAAGAGACCACAACCCTCTCCTCTAAAACTCTAATTTACCTAAGCCACATTATGAACAAGACTCATCCTCCTCCACCCAACCTCCCCTGCTCATCCTCCGTTGTGAATCTCCTCTCCCTGTAGTTCCAATCTCCCTTTCCCTAATGACTTTGATCTCCCCATCCTCTCTCTCCTCTTGCCTATTCTCTTCATTACTTCCGAACTTCAGTGTTGCAGCATGTTAACTGAGTCCACTGGCTGATAGTGGCAGATTCTAAAGACATGGGGGCATTTGGCAGTCACCAGTGCATTAAACAGAACTGAGCAGGCCCTACAGAGAGGTAGGCATTATGTTACTATGCACCCATTCCAGAACATGACGCCAAAGGGCTTCAGAACAGACGTTCTCTGCAGTTTTGTTTCTGTTATGGGAGACATTCAGCACGTGGTTTCTTTGAGCCATCAGCACACATGAAACCCTCCTGGACTCACCTCCACATGCTGCAGGCACCATCTATGTCAGTCTCCTGGACGTGGTGGAGGGGTCTAGGCTTTAAAATACATATGCCCTCTCTAAGGCGGTGAAAACGCTGTTTCAAAGCCATTTTTCTGCATCTGCTTCCTGGGAGCAAGTAGGTACGATGAGGGGCCAGAGCAGACTGAATGTCCGTCCCTCACTACCCCTTTATCTCACTGACACTAGCAGGTCCTCTTTACAACATACTTCTGAATGCAACTGCAAGGCCTGGGTATTATTTTATTTAGTTCACTGCAGAAAGGCTGAGGACTGCTCCGGCCTAAAGAACATCTGTAGAATCACAAACTTAAATCCATAGGTGGTAGGGCTGCTGAAGAAGCTGAAGCGTAATGCCTGAATCAGTAGGGTTGGTAAGCATGTGTTCTCTACCTCTTTGGAGCCTGTGCTGCTCTCCATGCCCTTTTTACCCTCCTCTGTGCTCCTACCCATCTTCACAGTGAGCTACTCTCCTGCCCTTCTTTAAACTGTGCAGCTCTTCCCGACCCCTCCCCCTCACTACCCTCCCACCACGAGACTGGGCACTGTACTCTGCCCCCCCTCGACCAGGCCCTGTTCTCTAGTCCATTTGGGCGCTGAACTCTTCTCTGCCCCCTCTACACCATGCTAGTGTCTGTCCCTCTGAACCCTGAGCCCTCTTGATCATCAGCCAGCAGCAGGTCCCCCGCTATGGCGGTGGAGTGTCGCCCCACTGCTTTGAGCAGTGCAAAAAAAAGAAAATGAAAATAACACACTATTATTATCATTTTATTTTTCGGTGCCGGAGCCAGGTTAGGGCAAGGCAGGCTGGGCTGTCAGAGAGAGGAGAGTAGTATGTGCACCATAAGTGCGCATGACGGTTTGGTCGGCTGTGTTGGGCCGGCCAAACAGACATGCACACTTAGCATTTCTCCATCCGGCTGTATTGCACAGATGGGCGTAGAACGTGCACAGGCTCCCACTCCCTGTTTGAGCGCTGAACCAGGCTGCTCAGACCAATCTTGACGCTGAGGTCATGCTGGTGACAGCAGCATCGTGATTGGCTTAGTGGAGTCTATGAGCCTGTGTGCTGGTGGGAGCCAGGAAGAAGATGAAGATGGAGGAGAAACAGAACCTGTCTCCCGACGGAGCAGGTAAGTGTTTTTATTTTTTTATCCTCCCCCGCCACCTCTGTTCAGTATGAGCCACCACTGCCATCAGCTGCTCTCTACCCGCCTCTGGACGGTTTGGCCAGTTCTATCATGAGCTGGTGTGCCCTTTGTCCCCTTTCATACCGGAACAGGTCTGTCTTCCTTTCCTCCTGAGTCTGGCAGTTGACTTGGATTGTGTATAGTGATAAAATATTTACCAAGCTTCACTGAGGTATTCCACCTAAATATCAACTGAAAATTATTGTCTGACGGTAATGTTGTAGTTAAAATATTGTAACCACAAAATTATTATGGACCCAAATATCCAAGGTAGCTATGCTTTTTGCTGTTTCTAGATAATATCAAAGCTTTAAATATAGTTCACTTCATTATTTTATTATAATGTTTTACTGTATTGTATCATGTTTTTATTACATATGTTGTGGGTGCAATATATTTAGTTTAAAAAAAATCAAAATCTCATAGCAATGTATATTTTGGGGTTGTTGGATTTATTGGGGAACTGTGTGTGTGGTGTTTAATTATATGTTAATTGTAATTGATATATGCGTGTGTGTGTTTATATGTGTTTATATGTGTGTCAGAGAATGTGTGTGTTTTTACTCTCGGTAGCTGCCTGCCAACATTGCGTAGAAAAAGACCATTGCTTTACTTTCTTGTTAGGTGAAAAGAGGGAACAATGTTTTTTTACGCCCCACGACGTCTAAACTTCACCAGCTGCCACTGATTTTGACTCCCGGTTATATCACAGGTGGAATAACAACTTGTGCAAATGTCATCCTTGCTAGGGTATCCTATTTGCTGTTGAGGGGCTAGGGATGGGGCATGCCTTTATGTTCCCCCATACCTGCGATAGAAAGGGCAGTGCCAGAGGCGTAAAAGAGTAGCATATACGAAACTTATCTCTTAGAGGAGTGGTCAGAATACTTTCTAGATGAATATGATACTGTTTTAGGGTAGAACATGGCCCAATTCCCGCTGTCAGGGGTAGGATAGTGCTGTCACACGTTGCCTGCCTCCTTGCTTATGTGGTATTTGATGCCACATTGCTGGCACCTGATTAGCCCATTTAACTATTAGTACGACTGCATATCCCGATGTCCTTCTATTATCATGATTCTTGGATGTAAGTGATATTTATGATGTTATTTTTTTTCCACTTGCTTTTCTTCCTCCATCCTTCGGAGACTGGCGCATCCACCACCCCATCTGCCCTCCTTCTTAGAAAAGCAGTGGACAGTGTGTGGTTGATAATACAACCAGAGGTGCCTGTGCACAGTCGACCACACAGACTCATGTCAGGTTGCTTGTTTTGTCAAGTGTCAGACTGAAGGCCACATGATGTAAACTTAGGCATGAGTGCATGGACTGACAGGTCGCCCTTTGACAGTAGTCTAGTGCTTTTCAAAGGATGGCTCATCTTCTAAGATGCTGCTCCAGTATTTCAAGGTTTGGAAACTAATGGGGGGATCTCTGTAAGGGAAGCAGAAACACCACCATCATGAAATCTGAACCGACTCCTGGTGGTCTAATATTTTTTGCAGACAAGCAAACAGAGGAAGCAAGACAAAGTTAATTGCCCAGGTTCATAGAGGTTGATTAAGGGGGTAAGCTGGGATTCAAACCCGGGTTTAGTGGTTCTAAAGCAGGTGTCTTTAACCTTTTCTGCAGTAAGAACTGCATATGTGCAGTGAAAATCACCCCAAGCTTCTCATGTTATTAGTTATTTAATAGTGACAACATCAGAAAATATGCTATTAGTAGTCACCATATGCAACATTACAGCATTGGTAACCTGAATGCACCAGGTGTGGTTGCCAGCAGTAATGTTAAAATTACTTTATCAATGTGTAATTTCTCTCCACCGGAAATGCCATACAGTCATAGCTCCAATGACCTTGGCACTAAGGTAATAATAGTAGTAACACATCTCATTATTGCCACATTATTTATCACTCAAATATCAGCTTTAAAAAAAATTGGAAATTCAACCACTTTTTCCCCAAACATCAGTTTATGAATTCTGAAAATATACATACATTCATCTGGAATACACATCTTTCAGTTTTGGTATACATAAAATAATTCAACAAAGCAAAAGTTTCTTGTTTTGAACTGTGAGTGAAAAAAACGTATTTACTTCGTTTTGTGTCCCTCTAGTGAAGTACGTGTTGGGCAAGTTATTTTTGTAATTCAGGGCAGCCCAGCAAAGTTAGCTATATTTCTGCAGATATTATGGTATATTTCAATGATTGGTCAACTCGTTTGTTTTTATTTCCAATTTGGTTAATTTGAATCTTGATTAATTTCAAGGTTGTTCTATGTTAATTTGGAATGAGTTAAGCCCAAACCCCACCTCGTCGTAAGTGACGTGATTATCAGTTAGCTGTGTGCAGGTCCAGGTGCTAATTGCTAGAGACCCCACAACACTGAAGTATCAGTCAGATTTTTGAAGGCTGGGACACTGTTGTTTAACCCCGGAAGTGAAATCACCCTGGTATTTACAAAAGAATGGAAAAGGTAAATCTGTGTTATTCTCGTCTCTTAAGCAGGCGGTAGATTTTCAGGCGGTCCATGAAGTACCACCATGGCCTCTGAGATGGATGCGGAAAGGCCTTATGAGGCGTTGTTTATTTTAAATGCGTCTGGTGCTGTAGGTAGCCTCAACGGCTAGCACGGTGTAATGGCAATCATAATTACCAGTTAGCCATCAATCTGTAAGTAACAGAGCAGCCCCGAGGAAATGCCAGGACAGTGCTGGCCGTGGTCCTGGCCCAAGCGCGTTTACGTAACCCGGAAGAAGTTGGTGTTTTCATAATCCAGGTACAGTAGCATGCCAAGTGAGGGCTTCCTCAAAGGATGCACATTTCAACAGGCTATGCAGCATGACGATGCTGCCAGCTCCGTTTTTGCAGTTTATCGTTCATTGAAAATCGATAGGTCTTCAGACTCCTTCCTCGCAGCTTCTGCAAAAGGAGCAGCCTTGGGAGCGGAGTGATAAAAGATTTCAGCTGAAAGGAGTTAGGTGATCTGATTTTGGGTGCGTGGCCTTCTCACGCATCACAGTATCTGCGTGGGTGTGGACAGGCTGGCTGGCTCTAGGCGCGCCTTCCACACAGCTGTGGCGAGTCTGCGGTGGTTGGATGTGCGGCGTTTTTCATTACACAGTGTGGGTCTGTGACGTTAGTGTCACGTGAAAGTCTCAATTTACCCTTTAGTCAGCACCCCATTCTGAAGGACGGTGAACCCAGCCAAGTTACAAGGTCCGACCACATTATGCAGCGTTTTAATATCAATCATCCTCCTAGGCTCCTTCGAAAGAAGACTATTGCCCAGCTCGGCTCAGTGGAGTTTGGCCCATCCCCTCCTAAGCCTTTCTCGTCATCTTAGGTACATTCTTCCATAACTCTGACTCGTCTAGAAGCCTAATTTATGAGATTTATCTAGAAGAAGCCAACATTCATAATTGAAAATATCAAAACATGCACAGACTCTACTCTCCACAAAAGGCCATTAAAACCCACAGTAGACCTTGCCACTTGTTTCATAAAAAGCTTAGAGGAAGCTTGCACACTGGCTAGAAAGATTGGTGGGGCTGATGGTCACTCGAGGATCTTTTCAAACATACGCACCAGTTGAAATGTTACAAATCTTCAACTGATGGATTAAAAAAAAATGCATTTTGCTGCGCCCATTACCACAGCAGCTTATAGTTTGAACGAAGTGTTCAAAGTGTTTCAGAAAGTTTGCAATCATTAGGTTCAATTTCCTCTTGTACTCTCATTGACACTTCGTAATAAGCTGGCAAAATTCATAAGGAAGTAAAAAATTAACGCAAGAACATTGGCAAGCTGATCCTGTCATGGAAAGCGAGATCCCCCCTTGGACATTAGCTGGACCTTTCTGCCCTACATAAACCGCTGCATGGCAGAGCATTGGCCTAAGAACCCTTAACTTACATTGTTAGCACTCCACAGGACCTTAATAACTTAGGGGAGCGGTCTTCAAACTTTTTTATGTTGTGGCGCCCAACCTCCCTCATCCCCCGAGGGAAAAAAAATCGCCCCCCTCCCCATAATGATTATGCTATAAAATTGACAATGTTGAACTATGTCTAAACATATTTAAACAGTGCAGTTACTTTCTGTTAAGTTCTGTTATCCCATTTAAAAATGCAATCAGATGCATGATTGCCAAACATCCTATTCTGGTCAGTCAAGTCTTACTAAAGTTTATATGTAAGGACACCAATTTTTGTTGGAAATTGGTGGGGAGGAAATTTGAGGATTATTTGGAGTCATCCCTCCCGTTTGACTCCTACTCCAAGCCATGGTATGAAGGACAAAAAAATTGTTAGTGCTGGCCCATTATGGAGTGGCCAACTGCTGCTCATTTGTTTTCACTTAAAGCAAAGCTGTCACGACTTACGTGCTGCTTTACCCTGGAGGCCGCAGAGCGAGTGGCGTGGTACCTGTTCTTGAATGTTCGGCCTTGGCCCAAGTAGGGGCGACTCTTTCTGGTAGCCACGGTGCTGCAGGCAATGGGTACGTCAAGAGCAGGCCGTGTCCCTCAGAAGTAGTGCCAGAGGGAAAAAAAAACCTGAAAGGGGAAAAAACCTCCACAAAGATAGGTTCCTGCAACAGGAACAAAAAAGAAGAGGTGACAGCAGGAGCAAATACAGGAAAATATACTGGAACCGACGAGAACCAGCACAGGAATACAAGGAAGCAGGAGCGAAGACACCATCCAAACAGAAAGTGTTGCAGCGGAAGGAGAGAAAGAATCACAGCCCTTAAATACCGACAAACAGGAAGTAAAAGGACACCATCTTAGATAGGGAAAAGCACATAGAACAAAATGGACTAGGAACCATAGAGAATAGGGGACAAGGAATGCTTGGAAGAGAAGGGTAACATGGGAAGGGGGAAAAAACATAAAGGAAGGCACAACCAGATGTCCAGAGAAAGGAGGAAAAGAAAAAGAAAAGAACAGGTGAGTGGGGGGTCAGACCTGCCTAGACACGCGGTGCGCTGAAAATGAACAAGGCCCCATTAGAGGGCAGACTGGGGGCGTGTCACGTCTGAGGACCGCGTGCTGCGACCCGAGCCAAATGTCCGGCTTGTGCCACGCGCAGCAGCATGACAAAAGCACTGTTATCAGCATGATGGTTCTCTTGCCCAGAACATGGTGCCCCCCCTTTGATCAATTAAGGCCCCCCCCCAGGGGGCCCACACCCCAGTTTGAAGACCTCTGAGTTAGGGCCTGATTTGGAGTTTGGCGGATGGGTTACTCTGCCACAATGTGACACATACGACGTCCCCCTTAAAAAAAGTATCTTATATCCTAAGGCACTTGTGTCCTTATATCTTTATATTTTAAGACACTTGTATCTTATACTTTAAGGCACTTTTTTCCTTATATCCTTACATCCTAAGAGAAACTTGTAGCCTTATATCCGAAGGTACTAGTAATATGATGGACGGGATATCTCAAGCGTGATGAAGCAACCTATGTACCAAAATCTAAATCAGGCCTTTAGACTGATCGAAAAGAGACCCAGGCTAATCAAATTGTGCGTGTTCTGGTGAACGTTTAAAAAAGGAATTTAACAGGGAAGCTGAATAACTCATCTTTCTCAGTCAGCTTCGTGATTTTAAACAAGTTCGACTAACCCATCTGCTTAAGAAACTGTCTCTATCCCTCAGATGTAGCTATTTTTTTACTTAATATTCAGGCAAAATAATCAAACAGGCTACAACTATCCAGCTTTATCAAGATAAAAAATCATAACAAAGCTGTGCTGACTCCATATGGATTCCATCTATCCAAACAGGGTTTAGCATTGTAGAAGCATGTATTGGTGTTACTGGATGCTTTTCACCAGAATCCGATGTCAACAGGAGTTGTAGTTTAAACTTTTTGGCTATTTCAGCAGCATTTGACACCACTGGCCTCAGTAGCCTATTAGTATACTGGGGTCACTTTGGCACTGGTGACCAAGCTCTGATGTGCACAGAATGCTTCTTGAATGAAAGAACTCAGTGTATTGCCATGCACCTTTAACTCTCAAACATCCAGGAAATATGATGTGGTGAGCCACAGTGTTCAGTGCCAAGCCCAGCTTTATGTAATCATTACATACAACCCATGGCTGACTTCACTTTCAACTAGCAGCTGTTTCAGATGCTGTTCCAAGTGGATGCACCAATATCGTCAGGAACCCCACGCTTTGATCATGCTCTTTTGCTGGGTATCTGGCCAAAGGCTCTGATGTCTGGTTACTTACAGGTAATCTTCATTACTCCTGGTCCTGTAATCCTCGTCCCATTCATTACTTATGGAGAGAGTGATCTCTCCACGACAGAAAAAAGAATACGAGGAATGCTCTATCCACTACCCCTGCCCCCACCTGGGAGAACATAACCATGTACCTACCCAGCATTCCTCCTGAATTCCAAGCCCCCTGACTTGAAGGCCGGCCGTCCGGGAGGGAGGGTGGGGCATAATGAATGGGATGAGGACTACAGGACCAGGAGTAATGAAGATTACGGGTAAGTAACCAGACATTACCCCAGTTCCCACCGTCCTCATCCCCTTCATTACTTATGGAGAATACCCAAGCAGAAAACAGAATGGCCTATGAGAGAAAAAACACCAAATTAGAACAAAGAACCACATAGGCAAACAACCAAAGTACATGCCAAAAGTGATTTATTGAAAAGAGCAATTTCAGGAGCAAACTGCCTGAAGCACTCCCAATCCAAAGTTAAGCTCATTCCCCAACACCTTCTGAAGATGATGGTGGGAAACAAAAGTATTAGCAACAGCCCAAGTTGCTGGCCCACAAATCTCAGAGATGGAAACCCCCTTTCTTTCCACCCAGGAACCAGCCATATTTCTGGTAGAGCGATCCTGCACACCCCTGGAGGGGGAACACCAGCCAAAGAATAAACTAGCTCAATAACCTTCTTCAGCCACCTCCCAATGGAAGAGAGGATGCTTTCTCCCTCATAGAAGAAGAACCAAAGGATAGAAAAAGGGAGTCAAATTTGCGAAAAGACCGAGTCCATTCCAGATAGACCACAAAAGCCCTACGAATATCCAGCAAGGACCAATCCAAATCCCCTTCTGCAGGAGCCACTGCATGCAGGGAAGGAAGGACAATCTCCTGAGAACTGTGAAACTGAGAGGCCACCTTGGAAACAAAGGAAGAATCCAGATGCAACACAACCCCATCCTCAGAAAAAGTAAAAAAAGATTCTCTAGCCATTAAAGCACCCAATTCCCCAATGCGTCTAGCTGAGGTGATAGCAACCAAAAACACAACCTTGAAAGTCAAAAATTTAATATCCGTGGCTTCCAGAGGCTCAAACAAGGAAGAGACCAAAGAACAAAGCACCAGAGGCAAATCCCAAAAAGGAAAAAGAGACTTCATCAGAGGACGGAAAAGAGAAAAACTTTTCAACAGACGAGAAACCAAGCCCTCCAAATCTGCAAGATTACCCCACGGGGCACGAAAAGCCTTAATAGTAACCCATTGAGCCCTCAAGGTAGAGACAGCCATGCGTTTCTCAAAACCTTCCCACAAGAACTAAAGAACAGTCGGTAAGGAACAATTCAACGGAGAAAAACCAAGGGGAGAACACAACCTCTGAAAATTACTCCAATGCCTAGCATAGGACTTCAAAGTAGACGGCTTACGTGACTGCTGAATGGCTACTGCTAAATGCCTGGGAATGCCCCTGAGCTGCAACCCCTGCCTTTCAACTTGCAAACCGATAGTTGAAGCTTCCAGTGAGGTAGAGGAGGAACTGTCCATAGAGGGGAGAGAAACTGAGGAAGAAACCAAGGACCCTGAACTGACAACAACCGGACAACAGAGAGCCAAGACCTCCAAGGCCAAAAAGGGACTACCAGAATCACCCACCTGTCCTCCCTCAGCAACCGAACCAGAAACCTGGCAATGAAGGGGATAGGCAGGAAAGCATACAAAAGTTGGGTTGGCCAAGAGACCGTCAATGCATCCACCCCCCATGCCCCTGGCTGAGGACCCCAAGAGCAGAACAGAGGAACCTGAGCAGTGAGCCGGGAAGGAAAGAGGTCCAGGTATGGTACACCAAACCTCTCACACAGCATGAGAAATGCCTCCCGAGAAAGAAAAATCTCTCGCAAAAGGGGAAAACACCTGCAAAAGGAATCCGCCACTCCATTGTCCCCCCCACGCACATGTTCAGTAACCAGGGACTGAAGGTAAAGATCCCCCCAGCAAAACAACCTATGTGCCACCTAATTGAGAAGCTTGGACCGAATCCCACCCTGGTTGTTGAGGTAGACCACCGTGACCATGTTGTCGGACCGGACTACCAAGTTGTGACCAAGTAGAGAATGATGAAACCCCATGCAAGCCCCGAACAAGGCCATGAGCTCCCTCCAATTGGAGGAACGCCTCCCCTCCTGAGGAGACCATTGGGCCTGAAAAGAGCTGTTGCCCAGGGTTGCCCCCCTCCCCAAAACACTGGCATCTGTAGTTAATACCAATGGAGGAGCAGGCTGTAAAGGAACTCCTTTTGCCAGACTGGAGTCCAATGACCACCATCGCAGATCCTGGTGAACCCCCGTCAAGACAGCACCTCCTGGTTGTACTGCTGCAACTGAAGATCCCAACAGGAGAGCAGATGAATCCACAAAGGACGGAGATTAAATCGAGCCCAAGGAACAGTAAACACTGCTGCAGCCATGAGACCTAACAAACGAAGCCACTGCCAAACTGGAGCAGACAACCGAGACAGGAACTCCAGAGCCAGAGACATAAAGACATGGATCCTGGCTACTGGCAGAAAACCCCTGGTTGATATCCATGCAAAAGTGTGCCCCAATAAATGTCAGTTCCTGAGATGGATGCAACTGGCATTTGTCCCAGTTCAGCAGAATCCCATGTCTTTGCAGAGTGGAACAAACCAACTGAAGGTCCTGCACAAGCCGGGCTGGGGAGGGAGTATGAAGTAACCAGTCGTCGAGATAAGGGAACAAGTGCACCCCTTGGAGATGGAGAGATGCTACCAGGGGAGCAACCATTTTCGTGAACACCCTTGGGGCAGACCGGAGGCCAAATGGAAGGACTCTGAACTGATAGTGACACCCCTGGATGCAGAACCTGAGAAACTGTTGAGACGATGGATGCACCGGAACATGGTAGTAGGCATCCTGAAGATCCAGGGTGCAAAGAAAATTATCCTGAAGCACCAACAGAATGATCCTCTGTAAAGGGGGACATGGCTGACAAAGCTGTTCAGAGCCTTCAAATCCAAAACCAGCCGGGAGCCCCCCTATGTTTTGGAACCAAAAAGATTATTGAATAGAAACCTTGCCCCTGTTCCAGCTGTGGAACTGGCACTACTGGCTTTTTCTGCAGCAAGGAACAGATGCCCAACATCAGCGCATCCCGTTTGCCAGGGTCTGACGGCCACGGAGTGGGACGTACCCCTGACTGAAGAGAAACTGTCTTGAATTTGATTCGATAACCATGGTGACCAATGTCCAGAACCCACACATCTGAGGTGGTGAGAGTCCGTGCCTGAAGAAAATGCTGCAAACGACCCTCAATGTCGAGATCCAGGACAGTCATATAGTCAGGAAAGAGACTTAGGAGGGGGGGGGTGGAGTCTTGTGTTCCTTGTCCCTGCCCAGTGGAAAACGGCTTTGTGATCTCACAAACTGTCTCCTGGAGGGAGCCTGAACTGGAGATTTTTTGTGAAACAAACGACGATCTCCCACAGTGGAATGAAAAGAAGAGGAATGCTTCGTCTCCTTAAAAAGCTTATGCAATTTCTCCTCTAATTCAGCCCTGAACAACACATTGCCCTGCAAAGGGAGTTGTAATGCGGGAGCTCTTTGTGCTGCATCCATTTTCCAGTCCCTGAGAACAAGATTCCTGCAAGCAGACACACAAGCCCCCGTCAGCCAGTGCTGATGCCCGCACAATATCCAAAGAAATATCCGACAGGAACTCTACTTGACGCTAAATAAAGGACATCAACCCTAAGCAGTCAGAAGACCTATCCAGAGCACTATTCAAGGCCTTGAGATTCAACAGCAAAGACTGAGCAAAGTAAGTCCCATAAATTCGAGCCCTCAAAGCCAAATGAGTCCCTGAATACGCCTTCTTCAGGGACACATCCACCTTCTTATCCACAGCATCACGAATAAATGCATCCTCAGCCAAGGAAGTGCGCCCTACCAAACTTGTGACAAAAGAGACAATAGGTACAGAACCAGGCAACACCTGGGCCACTCATGCTGTATCACTTCCTGAATACAGGTATGAATAGGCACATCCACAGGACCAGTACTCTGGAATTGTCGCAAAAGAGAGCCAGAAGAAGTGTCAGCAACCTCATCCTCTGGAAAGTCCATGTTCACCTAAACATGCTTGACCAGAGAAGGCAACAAATACTTGCCTTTTTGCACCTCTGGAGAAGGACCCTCTAACTCTGAACTGGAAGAGGGAGAATCAGCCGCCCTAGCCGGGGCCACAACCGGTGGGACTGCCTGTAACTCAAACAAAGTCTCACTAATCAATTTGCACAGATGGGCATCATCGCACTTCCTGCTCTTCCGAACATGCTCACGTGAAGAGGAGGAATAGGAGGAAGAAGAAGTAGAGGATGAAGAAACCTCCACATGCTTCTGCTTCAAAGTGTTTTTTCCCATTGCAAAACCACACACCCTGATCAGCAGAACAACAGGAGCCAGCAACGACCATAGCGCACTAAGCAACCTGTGAATGAATTTAAAATCACCCCAAAAAAAGAGGGGGAAACGGGAAGCACCGGAGGCCCCGCCCCTAACTGGAGGGAAAATGACCGACCAAGTCTAGGAAAAAGAAACAACAACCTCACTGAATTGCCACAACATGAATAAGAGGGCAGAAGCAGAAAAGGGCCTAGAACTGGACACACAACCGGGGCCCGAAAGGCAGAAAAAGCAAAACTCACTTACCAGCACATCACGGCCACAGCACCAGGTTTTCCGTGACGTTGCCTGGACGAAACAGTAACCCGCATGCAAAGGACGCAAGCCTCTGCTGCCTGAAGCTGCCCCAGCCACACTGAGCCGAACACAGGACCTGCCCAGCGGCAAAACCACATATCAACGCCTGCTCCGTCATAGTACCCTCATACTGGTAGAGGCAATAATAGAATCTAGACGGCTTCCCTTTCTACTCCATACACTCCTCCCATTATCTGCTTGGTTGGTTTCCAACTTTACTTCTGCATTTCCAGAACCACCCTGAGCTTGGGGGCTGTGACAGGGTGAATGTAAGAGACCAAGAGTTAGACCACCAGAATCAATGTTACTGATAGACACATCCACTACAAGGGGAGTGCATGTGCTGTGACGTGGCAAGTAAGTCAGTGTTTTGTTCCTGTCGTCAGTACGGTAGCATGGAGAGGGTAGAAAGGAAGCCAACTGCATCAGAGAGGTAAATGCAGCACCAGAGAGGGGCCATTGAGGGTGTGAGACGCCATGGTGGCTGATCGGGGTCCATCATGTCTCGGAAGCAAATGGGAAAAAAGAAAATCACCCTCCTCATGTCCATTAAAGATAGGTGGGTTGAGAAGGATTGTCATTCTAAAAAGTGGGCCATGGTTCTAAAACGTGGGGTAACCACTGCTGTAGATGCTAATATGATTTGCTTGTTTTCATTGCTTAGTATATTGAGATGCATATTTTCTTGACTGGATCTATAAATGCAGACAACAGTTGTAAACGCTCTAGTGCAATTTCTTCCTAATTAGGGAACACCAGATAGAAAACTTTGACTTGACTCTAGTTAGTCATAATGATTCTGCTGGGCTTCTGACTGTAACTTATAGAAGCTCTGCTGATGCAGTTAAGAAGCAGGTTATGTTTAAAGAGCTAGTGATTTTTCCTAAAACTATTTTCTGTGATTGTCACTGTCAGCGCTGCCAATGACAGTACCTACACAACCCCTAACCTTCGCACTGCTACAAGTGTGACAGTTCATGCTGTTCAAGGCTCCCAAAGCTATAAGAATGGCTTGGGTGGCAGGTATTAGATGTTTACAATGTATATTGCATTATTAAATAACTATTGTTCTGCTCGTCTTTAAATTACAAAAACCAGCGCCACCATGTGGCAGCTGTCAAGTGCTGGCAATTAAATGCCGGTCAAATCACAGGAAACCACAGGCTCAAATGAAGCACTGAGAACCTGATATTACCACTGTTGGACTTTTTGCCTTACGCAGGGTCATCCCCAGTCTTTTTGCCTCATTCCTCCTGGTTTTTCTGACCTCTCGCTGTTGGCTCTAGGACTCTGAGCACTTTATCACTGCTGACCAGTGCTAAAGTGCAGGTGCTCTCCCATCTAAAGTTGGTATGATTGGCTTATACCTAATTGGCATATTTAATTTACCTATAAGTCCCTTGTACAGTGGTATCTCTATACCCAGGGCTGTAAATTAAATACTACTAGTGGGCCTGCAGCGCTGTTTGCGCCACCCACTGAAGTAGACTTTCAAACCTGTCTCAGGCCTGCTAGCGCAGGGCCTGTGTGCGCAGTTTTCTGCCACAGGGACCTGGCATCTAAACTTACTTGCCAGGCCCAGAACTCCCCTTTTACTACATGTAAGTCACCCCTAAGGTACGCCCTAGCTAGCCCTATGGGCAGGGTGCCATGTATGTAGAAAGGCAGGACATGTGCCATATTACATGGCCTGTCCTGGTACTGACAAACAGCCTAACTTGGTGTCTCACTGCTGTGAGTGCTGCCTTCTCATAGGAGTGCATTAGAAATGCCCTGCCTTATGTGTAAAGGGTATTGTCTGTTTTATGAGGGGTAGCGTAGGCGTGTTTGGTATGGTTGTGATGGTAATGATAAATACTGCTTACTGGTGTGGGTTTATTTTTTATTACTATCACGGAAATGCCACTTCTAGAAAGTGCGCATTTATCTGTACTTATGACTCTGGTGTTTTGCAGCTTGACTCCAATCCACATCTGGGCAGAGTGATAGTTGGGGCTTTGTGCATACTTTTCAGACAGCCTGTACACAGGGAGGGTGAAGGTGTCACAGAGGTGCATCTGCATACTGAATAGTCTTCCTGGCCTGAGAGAAGGGAGAGGCGGGGCACACCTACATTTGTAAAGGCTGTGCCCTGGCCTCACACAATAGGGTCGTTAACCCCCCACTGATGTTTGGAGCCTGTGCTGAAAGGAGAGAGGGGGCATTCCCAGAACCAGTTGTAACTGTCTGGAACCTCCTCTCCCTACCATTGTAAAACACTGTAAGAACTGACTATAAGTACAGGGGAATTTTCCCCACAATTTGGAGACTCTTGGAATCATCTTGGAACTGGACACCAAAGGCTGAAAGGACTCACCAGGAACCGCCATGGACTGCTGCTGCTGTGCTGACCTGTGACCTGCCTGGTCACTGTGAAGGACTTGCTACTTACTGCCTTTCCCTTGTGCTGGCCTGTAGCTTGGCCCTCCACCTGAGGACCTTGTCTTAAGATTCTGCTCCCCAGGGGCAGGGTGCTGTGGCCCCTGACCCCTGCATCCATTTCTTCACGAGGGGTGCTTCTCCGTGGTTGCGGCTGCCATAGCGCTGATTGCAGCGTGCTTATGGAGCCTTGGGAGCTCGTAGGCCCCTTGCTGCATTGTGCCCCTTTGAATAAGATCACCGCAGCGGCCCGGGAAGCTGGAAGAACACTCGCGCACCGCATCGGGTGCAGGCGAGTGTCTGCTCGGGCCCCGGGAAGGGTCTGATCTTCTTGTGGCTTCACGGCAGGACCAGGGGAAGGCGCGGGGAGTGCCCCCTTCCCCCTGGCCTCTGCGTTAGGAGCAGGACGCTCCTTTTCTGCTGTTAGGTAAAACGGGCATTATTGTGGACCCCCCCCCTTGGTGGAAGGGCCAGTGGAGGCCCGGGGGGCCCCCAGAGATCGCGGGTCCAGGGAGGGGACTGTCATTAAACCGGAGGGGGTGCGTGGTGCCCCCCTCCTGCCCTAAGTTGTTTTTGCTGGCTTTGGCCCCCCTCGTGAGGGCCGGTTGAGGCCCTGGGGGGCCCCCAGTAATCACGGTCCCCGGAGGGGCCTGTCTATAAAAGAGAGGAGGTGCATGTCGCCCTCCTCTGACCCCAGAGTATAAGGGAGGCCCCCGTTTGCGCATAGGAGCGCCGGGGGCCCCATTGTTCGCCTTCTAGGCACTGGAGGTGCCTTCATCCAACCAGGTACTGTTTAAAGGACCAATATAGTTGCAATCCAAAGTTCTTTCTACAGACTTTTGTTTGATTCATATATTACCTACCTGCGTTTGATGTTTTTACATATGTGTATGCAAATGTTCCTTTTATGGACATGCTTGCTAATATGTTTTTCTAACTTGCCATATGTTTTCTAATTTTCCTACTATGGGCATTTTATGATATTCTTATGACAAGTGCTGTGATGTAATAACGTGTTTTCCTGACTACTGCTTAGGTTGCAGAATACTGAGTAACCTGTGTGTTATGTGTGACTACTGCTAGGTTGCAGAGTAACTAATGTGTAACGTTCTGACAACTGCTAAGGTAGCAGGATAGTACTGATATGTGATGTTTGGTCTGATAATTGCCTTGTGTACAATACAGTATATTTTCATATAATCTGGTGTTGTGTTTCCTTTGTGGTGGGGATATTGCGTCACATGTGTTGTGTGTGTTGTGCAAACGCTTTACACATTGCCTCCAGGTTAAGCCAGACTGCTCGTGCCAAGCTACCAAGGGGGTGAGCAGGGGTTATCTTGGACGTGTAACTCCCTTGCCCTGACTAGAGTGGGTAAGTTCTGCCTGGCTGAGGTGCATACCCTAGCCAACCAGAAACCCAACTATTTTCTGTGATTGTCACTGTCAGCGCTGCCAATGACAGTACCTACACAACCCCTAACCTTCGCACTGCTACAAGTGTGACAGTTCATACTGTTCAAGGCTCCCAAAGCTATAAGAATGGCTTGGGTGGCAGGTATTAGTTGTTTACAATGTATATTGCATTATTATATAACTATTGTTCTGCTTCTCCTTAAATTACAAAAACCAGCGCCACCATGGGGCAGCTGTCAAGTGCTGGCAATTAAGTGCCGGTCAAATCACAGGAAACCACAGGCTCAGATGAAGCACTGAGAACCTGTTATTACCACCATACAGACTATCGAGATCTCGAGGCAGGGCATACTCGTTGACCTCATTGATAGTAGCTAAACTTTGGAACACTTTGCTGGTTCTTCTGAGTTGAATTCCATGTGAACTTTTTGACAACTTTCTGAAAAAATACCCTTAAAATGTTCAGTCTGTATGGGCAAGCTGGACAGAGTATGACGAGATACTCTCAAGTGCTAAGAACCTTTGTTGTATGTGTATTGTGAAATTAGTGGATAACTTCACACCCAGCACATTTTTTCTAAGCTGAATTTGACACAGACCTGAAATAGAAAGTTCAGAACTGTTTGACAGGTCATCCTGGACAACCAAAACCACTAAGATGCCATAGCAATGGCTGATCACACACTATAGAAATGGCAGGTTTGGAGTTGGGTTCGGAAATAAGGCTTCAGAGGCTTCGTCTGGTGAGAAATCTTGTCTTCTTTATTAGATGAATGATAAGAAAAGGAAACTAAATGATAGATTATAAGTATCCTTAAGTATCCTTCATATGTAGGTCCTATTGTTATTAGGGATGAGTGAGTATCCTCTCTGTTACATTGAAGGTGTCTTTACTCAGTCTTCTTTTTTCCTTTAGAAGGTCTGCTGTCAAGGGGTGCGACTGCCAGAGGGCTCCACGAAGCCAGAAAAGAGAAGGGGGGGGAAAAAAAGATGGTGAGTATTTAATTCTTTTGTTGAATATTCTTCCTGCACCAAAACAGCCCAGGTGAGGTACAACTCTCCTGGTTTCTGTGCAGAGACGCCACACTCAAGCTGGTGTGTAAGGAGAACCATGGTGGGACCACATATAAGTGCCTGGGGAAGAAAGAGAAGAGGGGAAAAAACAGAGGGAACAAAAATTTTAGGGTAGTGCCTATACCATACATCTGACGAAGTCCTCCCTTCTTCTTTAATATGCAGGCTGGGCAGTGGAGGAATAGGGCGGTGTCTGGGGATGGGAATGGTATCCTACAATATACTGTGCAAGTTCACAAGGAGGTGCTCACTCTCCCCATCCACCCCCTTTTTCCCTCTTATGTGCTCCACCCTGGTCACTCACTGCCAAGGCCATGGCTCTCCTGAGCCGAGGAAGGATCCTCCGCATCTCTGGCGTAGTCCCAGCACTCCGCCTCGAACCACTCATTCTTCCACTCTCCATCTACTTTGGACTTCCTTTTCTCATATGCTCCCCCTTTCCCATTTGGGTCGTCCTCCGGATTCTCCCCGTCCTTTTTATTGCCTTCTATCTTGTACGCATTCTTCCTTCCTCGTCCTCTCGTGTCCTCCTTCCTCTGCATCTCTCCTCACTCCTCTCTTCCCACAATCAACCACCTTTCTCTATTTCTATTCCCCTTTCCTGGCAATTCTGGTTCCTCTTCCGGGTCATGGTTTGGCCGTCCTTCTTCTTCTGGTTGGCCCTGTAGAAAAATATCCGGGGTACTAGCCAATGTTTCCGTGACCAGTTGGGAAATGTTGGGAATGAATCTCCTATAATACCCTATGAGACCTGAGAAAGCTCTAAGGTCTCCTCAGGGTTTTGGAAAGGGGACTTTCAATATGGCTTCGACCTTCTCTTTCTGTGGTTGAATTAATCCCTGGACTAAGACATAACCTAGGTATTTCACAGTTCGTGTGGCTAGGTGGCATTTCTCGGGATTTACCCTGAGTCCTGCTGATTCTAGGGAATTTAGGACTGCACAGTGCTGGAGCTGGTTTCACAAGAAAGACTATATATTATGATTTCATCAATGTAAGCATAAGAAAGCGCTCTATGTGGTCTCAATATTATGTTCATCATGCGTTGGAAGCTGGCCGGAGCACCATGGAGGCCAAATGGAAGGACTGTGAATTGGTATAAACCTTATGGGGTAGAGAAAGCTGTCTTTTCTTTATCCTGGGATCTAAGAGGAACTTGCCAGTGCCCTTTGCACAGGTCTAGGGTGCTGATATACCATGCTTCTCCCAATCTCTCTATCATTTCATCGATTCTGGGAATGAGGTACGAATCAAATTTAGAAATGTTATTTACTTCTCTAAAATCAATACAAAAGCGTATGGACCCTTCAGGCTTTTGGACTAAAACAATAGGGGAGCTCCACTCACTGGTCGAAGGTGATATGACTTCCATCCTTAACATTTTCTGTATTTCTTGTTCTACCGCCGTTCTGCATGCTTCAGGGATTCTGTATGGCTTTAATCTCACAGTTTCCCCTGGGTTGGTATGTATGGCATGTTATATTATGTGGGTCCACCCAGGTGTAGTGGAGATGGTCCCTACATAGTGGTTCATTGTTCTCTCTATCTCTTTTCGATTTGATGGGTCTAAGTCTGGCTCACGACAACCCCAGTTATGAGGATGTTGTCCTGTGACTGTGGTCCTTAACACGGGGAGAGTGCCCTCCCATTTTTTAACAGATTCATGTGATAAATTTGGGTCTTTTTCCTCTCTTTCTTTAATTCCAGACTATTGATAACAGGGGTTACCTTTTCTAGGATTGTAAAGGGTCCTTGCCACCGTCCTATCATCTTGTTCTCAGAGGTGGGTAACATTAATAAGACCAGATCACCTATAGCAAGCTCCCTCAGGTTACTCCCTTTGTCATATTGGGCCTTTTGCCTTTATTGAGCCTCTCAGGTTTTTTCTTGTTATATCCCATAGTTGGTTTAGTCTGGTCTTCAGCCCTATGACGTATTGCAACTAAGGTTTTGCATGGTCTTTCACTTGCTCTGCTCCCAGGATTCTTTGGTCATATCCAATGAGGTGCTAGGTTTATGCCCAAAAAGGATTTCAAATGGGAAGAATCCTGTACTACTTTGTTCATGACACCGTATGGAGAACAATGCAAGGGGCATGATCTGTTCCCAGTTTTGGGCTTCCAGATTTAATAGCTTTTTCAATGTTACCTTAAGAGTTGTGTTATATCGCTCCACCAAACCATCTGTTTGCGGGTGATATGCTGAAGTGTGGATTTACTTAATTCCTACCTGGAGACATACCTGTCTCATCAACCATGGTAAGTGGTTATTTCTTGAGGAAATCCCACCCATAAAAAGAGTTCTATCATGGATTTTGTTATTCCTTGAGTGTTTGGGTGACGAAGGAGAATAGCCTCTGGGTAACAGGTGGTGTAGTCTACTATCACCATAATGTACTGGTATCCACTTCGAGAGGGAACTAGTGGGCCAATGATGTCCATTGCTACCCTAGGAAAAGGTTCCCTCAATGATGGGTAGAGGACACAGGGGAACTTTTTGTGGGGGACCGCGACTATGGAGTTGACATATTTGACATTCCCTACAGTATCTTTTAACATGACTTTGCATACCAGGCCAGTAGAATGTATCCATTATAGCCTTCCTTATCTTCTCTGGTCCAAAATGGCCTCAGAGCAAGTGAGTGTGTGCTAAATATAAAACCTTATCCCTGAAAGGTGTTGGAACATGTAGTTGTTGGACTGGAGGGATCCTCTCTTTTGATATAATAATCCATTCTGTAGAAAAGAATATGGGCATATCCCCTCTGGACCTTCTTTATACTTGGACTGAGCCCATGCTTCTTGAAACTGGGCTTCTTCTTCTTGAGATGCCCGGAACTTCCTATCGGTTTCCCATATATAGTCTTCCTGGTATACCAGAAGGCTTTGGAAAAACCTGGGTTTGTCCTCTCTTCTAATCTTCTTCCTTTTCTTTACTTTTGGGGTTGGTTGCCCCACGTCATTGATTTGCGAAAAAGGGGGCCAATGTCCATCAGGTATATCCCTCTTCTTTGTTTTTTTTAATTAATTTGTCTAAGTCTGGATAGTCTGACCCAACTATAAAGGGCTCCGGAAGATGTGGTATCAGCCCTACTCACAAGGGGATCACAGGTTGCAAGTCAATAGTTATAAGCGGGTATTTTCTTCTGTCTCCATGTACGTACTGAATGGTGACTTCCCCTTGGGTTTTAAGGCCTTCTCCTGGTATTACCTGTGGTTGAATGACGCTTTGTCGACAGCCTGTTTCAAGTAGGGCTGGGACAGGAGTGCCATTGACCTTCATCGTGCAATGATGTGTGTGTCTCTTTTTCTCCGTAGTATAATAGGAAGCCCGGGTCAAGCCAATGTCCCTAGGTTCCTCCTTTTGTGGGCACACTTTAACTGTGTGGACCAAACCTCCACAGTGGAAACATTGGGGTGCAGGGGTGGCAGGTCGAGGACTAGGTACTACCCCACTGGTACTGGCTCTAGTTTTCTGGTAAGTGGTGGTTTCAGGGAATGGGCGGAGAGCAGAGTCTTGCTCTTCCAAGCATTTTCCTTTCTTCTTCTTGTAAGGTCCTGGGCACAGCTGTATGCATTGGCTATCTCCACTGCGGTTTCCAAGGTGAGGTTACTGTGTTGTCTCACTGATCTTTGTATAGGTGAATAGAGGGAATTAAGGCACTGTTCTAGGCATATTTTGTCAATCAGTTCCTCTACTGTTGATGTTTCAGGATGTAACCAGCGGTCCACTAGATCTTTTACTCGATAAAACAAGGATGTAGGTGGTTCATTAGGTCCTTCCTTAATATTTCTCAATCGTATTCTATATGTTTCATTGTCAACCCCCATCTTTTCCAGTATACTCTTCTTGATATCCTCATACGGGGTCGTACCACGCAGATTAACGGCCTGATAGGCCGCCTGCAAGTCCCCTAACAGTAGAGGTGCTAGATATTGGCCCCATCATTCTGGTGGCCATGTTGCTGATTGGGCCAATCTTTTGAAGGCTTTTTTATTTTTTAATCTGGGGATTCCTCTTCAGTGTATATCTGTAGGACCACTGAGGGAAGGGAGGCAGGCCCTCTTTGTTGGCCTATAGTCTCTGCTAGTCTCCCCACTGTGATTTCTTGTGTTTGAATGAGTTTATCCAACTCTACTGCTTATCCTGATAAAGCTGTCTAGAAGCTTTTCCGGTCTTCCTCCACAGCCGCCAAAAAACACTTTATGGCTTTCTCAAGCTTTTATTGTCCTTTTGCCATTTTTGATACTACAGTCTCCATTTCCTCTGATGCCACTTCTGACACCACTTGCAGGAGTTGGGGTCAGAAATAAGGCTTCCGAGGCTTTGTTTGGCGAGAAATCTTGTCTTCTTTATTAGATGAATGATAAGAAAAGGAAATCAAATGATAGATCATAAGTATCCTTCAGATGTAGGTGCTATTGTTATTAGAGATGAGTGAATATCCTCTTGGTTAAGTTGAAGGTGTCTTTACTCAGTCTTTTCTTTCTCCTTTCCTTTATTAGGTCTGCTGTTGAGGGGTGCGACTGTCAGAGGGCTCCGCGAAGCCAGAAGAGAGGAAAACAAACGGTGGTGAGTATTTCATTCTTTTGTTAAATAATCTTCCTTCACCAAAACACCCCAGGTAAGTTACAACTCTCATGGCTCCTGTGGAGAGACGTCGCACTCAAGGTGGTGTTTAAGGAGAACCAAGGGGGGACCACGTATAGGTGCCCGGGGAAGAAAGAGAAGAGGGGAAAAAGACTAAGGGAATAAAAATTTGAGGGTAGTGTTTATACTATATATCTGGGGAAAGTCCTCCCTTTCTCTTTAACATGCAGCCTGGGTAGTGGAGGGATACAGCGGTGTCTGGGGTTGGGGATGGTGTCCTACAATATACCGTGCAAGTGCACAAGAAGGCGCTCACTCTTTCCTCTCCTCCCTCCCCCATCCCTCCTTTTCCCTCTTATGTAGCCCACCCACTCACCACCAAGGCCACGACTCTCCTGAGCCGTGGCGATAGCCGCCATGTCTCTAGCGTAGTCCCAGCACTCTGCCTCGAACCACTTGTCCTCCCGTTCTCCGTCTGCTTTGGACTTCCTTTCCTCGACTGCTTCTTCTTTCCCATCTGGTTCGTCGTCCGGATTCTCCCGGTCCTTCATGTTGCCTGCTATCTTGTACACGTTCTTCCTTCCTTATTCTCTTGTGTCCTCCTTCCTCAGCGTCTCTCCTCGCTCCTCTCTTCCTGCTATCGACCCCCTTTCTCTATTCTATTCTCCTTTCCTGGGGATTCTGGTTCCTCTTTGGGGTCATAGTTCGGCAGTCCTTCTTCTAGTTGGCTCTGTGGAAAAATATCCGGGGTCATCTCCAATGATTCCGTAGCCTTTGATTTGTTGTTTTTTCTTTTAGGTTGGCGGACAGGAGCTTCGCGAAGGGACTTTGCTTTGTGGTGTCAGGTAAGGAGTGGGATCGGGAGGGCAGTGTGTTACAGGCAGTAATCCAGTAAAACAAAATGATGTTTTTCTGTCAAATTCCAGTTGTTGTTCAGCAGATTGCGGTTGCTGCCACTGATGTTTTTCTGTTCCTATTTAGTAACTTTTATTTAGTTAAATTGAGGTACTTTAATAACCTTAATCTTTTGCTTGTAGCAGGAGGGTGATCGCTGTACCCCTTCTACACACCACTTTCCTTTTTAGGTCAAGCACGCAAGCGCTTTTCGACCTGTTATAAGTAATCTGTGGGCTTTTAACTATGCCCATCTCATGCCCTTCACTTTCATTCATTCATGGGCTTGCCTTTCAGAAATCCCTTGATGTCATTGGTAAATGCTTTACGTTTGTCCCGCCTTAGGGCGTTTTTGTTACCTCTTTGCAAACTGACCCTGTTACATGGATTATTGCATGATTGCTAATATACTTCAGTGTGGGCAGACTATTTTTTTCTTATGGCTCTCATTTTGTGCTCCATGGCGGCCATGGCGCTCACAGTACAGACCATGCAAACTCCGGTGGTATTGAAGCACTGGTCACATTGTTCACATTGTTACATAATCAGAGTAATTTCTTTTGGCTCTCCCCTTCACGTTCCATAGCTTTCACAAAACACTTGAAATTGATAAATGCTTTATGTAAAAATCACAGAAATCCTCAAAGCGGCTCTCCCTACGCAGCGGGAGAGCCAATACTAAAATATTCACTGCACTCGGGAAACTCGCCCCATAATGCATTACTTTTAGGAAACATTTTTTCTCATAACTCAGCCTGTGGTGAGCCTAGGACAATGAGACCACCACCAAAACGTTCACAACAATGTGCTCTTTCTGTCTACATCTCTGGGTCCCCACTCTAGGTTAGTGGGGACTCCAAAATAATAACCCATCCCACTATTCAGTGTCTGTTTAAGCTCTCTCATGGCTGGAACTTTTGTTTTACAGCTGGGAGTAGTTTGTGTTTTAAGGGTTGTAATATTGCAGTAGGCCTGCTAGCTCTAAAAATGTGTAATGTGCTACGTCCTCTAGGGAGTAAATATATGGTTACAGTGCATTACTTTCTGATATTTTCTTTTCATGTGGTTATGCCCTCTAGGGGCTACCTGTATGGTTACATGACCAGGTTTCTTACAAATGCTATTTTCATTGAGGTGACCTATATGGGCTATTCTGAGCATTACATTCTAATGCCAAAAGTTTATTTCTGATTAAGGTTTTTATTGGGTTTACATGATAATTGTATATGTTGTATCAATCTCACTGTATTGCAATTATGACCATGAATCAGGTCAACTTAACATCCTTATCACACCATGACTGTTTGAACACTCTTAATATGTTTGGGTGACCCTTCTAGTTTGTTTCTCTCGTTACTCCTCTGTGGCTGTCTTGTGTCTTTTTTTTTGGTTGTGTTAGCCAGGGGCGGTGAAAGTGGTATTCTATTGGAATTAGCATGGCAGATTTAAATCAGAAGGCTAAATGGCAACGTTTTCATTTTGGGATGCAAGTAGAGCAAGAATGTAAGTGGAAGTGCTTTAGTTAAATGCAGGGACACTGGAATTATGAGGCAGAAAAAAAACAAATTATGAGGCAGGGTTGATCAATTTATGTGGCAAGAAAAGTCCAGTTCTGAATTTCCAATGCCAATAGCTCTAACTCAATCAAATGCAAGACCTATTGCATTGCAAATTCTCGTTTCTCCTAATGATTGTTTTGATGTTCTTCCCCTGTTAAAGTTTTTTTATTTTGTCATATTGCCCTCCTGATGCACTCTGCTCCCTTCCTTTTGCTTCCTTTCTTCTCATATTTCAGGGGAAAAAAACACTGTTTCTGTTTCACTCACCAAAATACACTACTTTTATGGGGCTAGTCACTGACAAACCAAAACATTACCAATGTTCTGTTTTTCACACTTTAGTGTGTTCTTGTTCTTTTGTAATAATTTAATAGCTACACAACGTAGCATATAACTTCACCCCCAAAAACCTAGTGTCATCGATCAACAGAAAAGAACCACCAGCAGCCCTATGCTCAGCTCACACGAATTACCTCAAAATCCCAATGAGGAGACAAAACACTTCAAAATTCCTATGTTGATCAGCCTTTTGCAGTAGACCAAATAACCAGCGATTCTGCCCACACAGTTTGTGCGAATCATGTGGGCCAACAGAGCACCGCGTTTTCCTAATGTGTGCAGCTGAGATGAAGGGGAAGCATGCTTTATATTACCATGTTGTCCTTCACCCTGAATGGTGTGGTAAATACTCTGGGCGCTATTGTCAGTTTAAGGGATGAAGCTACAGCAGCTGCAATGTACAAGGGTTCAGGGAGGGAGGAGCCCTTGGCACCCTGGTTACAGATGGGAGACCCTTTTATTTGGTGTTTTCCTAATGTGTGCAGCTGAGATGAAGGGGAAGCATGCTTTATATTACCATGTTGTCCTTCACCCTGAATGGTGTGGTAAATACTCTGGGCGCTATTGTCAGTTTAAGGGATGAAGCTACAGCAGCTGCAATGTACAAGGGTTCAGGGAGGGAGGAGCCCTTGGCACCCTGGTTACAGATGGGAGACCCTTTTATTTGGTGTTATTGGAACCCATGACAACCTGCCTATGCACCTGGTCTGTATCCCCAAATGCCACCAGGGATTGCTCAAACCATTAAATCTTAAATAAACGCATTGAGCTACAACAGCATGGTGAGTACGTTCAATATACTTTGTGGCTTAGTACCGGGACTCAAACATTCTTACAATTGATTGTGATATATGAAACAAGCACCGATTTCGCCAGAATTGCAAGGGTGCGTTTTATGGCCATTCGGCTAGAGCTGGTGAGGGGCTGCTGAGAAGGCCTCTTGAATTCTGTGATGGACATTTGTTTTGCGCACATTCGGGCATTTCTAAGGTCTTATGGTGCGTTTGGTAGTAAATTGACTTTCCGCATTGTTCTAGGGTTACCATCACAGCCCGCAGGTCAGTTCGGGTTGTAATGATGTGTAATAGATATTGTGTGATGGTCATAATTTCGGTTATGTGGTTATTATTCATTGAGGTAGACTGTGTGCTTTTTCTGCTTAATGAGGCAGGGAACGCCAGCCATCTTCTAGTGTGGCCGGGGCTCAGTGCTTGGCGATGTGTGTATATTGTGTTAGCCACCATGATTACTGACCATGTGCCTTGCTTGGCCTAATGGAATATATCTAATATGTTATTACTGCTGGGGTTTCAGGCTTCCGTGTTTACATATAGAGAGAGTGGCCTTGAGCAGAGGGTGTGGCGTAAGGGCCAGGGCTACCAACTTTGGAGCTGGGGGAACCAGGTTCGAGCCTCGGTGTAGGCTCGACATCACGTGATTCCGGGCAAATCACTTACTCTCCCCAGTGTCTACCTACAGTTTTTGTTCGGAGCAACATGATCGCAGATAGTCCATTTACCCGGATGGTAACAAGAGTACAGCTCACTTCTCAAAATGAATGCCAATGAGTCAAATGGCAAAGGACAGCAATTTAAAATTGTGACCTGGGCAGAAGCTACACGACCTTTCAAAGGCAGGGAAGTCACTTACTCTTCATAAGCCGAAAAAAAGAGGGAAACTGTGAGTAGGGGTTCACCCTTCAAGCCACTCTCAAGCGCGCAAAGGCGAATGATCCCCAAGTGGGTGAGCCCTAGTTGGGTCATGGCCTTAAACTCTTTCAGAAGGGGCATCCATCACATATGAGGGTGAGATGCAAAATAGTTAATAGGTTCACAGACTTTTGTATTTAAGGTTTCTGAGTTTAAGATTATGGCGCCTCATGGGTAGGTGTAGGCAAAATACACAAGTTCATTTTTTCCAAGTGTAGAAACACTGTACTTCCCAAAGGTTGCAAGGTTTTGTGGACTTTACAAAATGTTGCCTCTGGGCAAAAATATATGCAAAACGGTTTTTGCACGTCTCTTCCCAAAAAAACATTTCTCACGAAATTAGTTTTCTCAGTGGAAGTGAACATTTGCTGAGAGATTTTTCAGAAAAAATGTACTATTACATAATTTATTTCGCACAATTTGACTTTTGCAAACTTTGTGAAACCTGCATAATTTAGAAAAAAACACTTCCCGGAGTTTAAAGAGGAAAATCTTTGTTAATTCCAACACCGCTGCTTCTGAGTGAGCCAGCAGAGCCCCGTGCCTCGCCGTGCTCCGACTGTGGTTTGTGATAAGGTCAAACCTGTCAACCTCAAACCATCTAGTAGTTAATTAAAGTCAAATATTGTGTTTGGGCTCCATCTCACTCTTCCTCCCGCCCCTCCCTCTCTTCCTGGATGCATCAGTTTTCCAACAGTCGCATTCGAGCTGTCAGTTGAGAAACTTGTGCCAACTGCCAGAAGGGAGCTGGGCCAAGATGTTGGCTTCCGACGGGAAAGAGGCTCGTCGGTGGGAAGTGGTAGAACCGGTTCTGTGGCCTGGGGTTGGAGCGGTGTTCTCCATCTCAGATGGGCCATCTGCACCGACCGAGTCTGCGCTCCGCCATTCTCTCTACTGGTTTATCCCGTGTTGAATGACTGACTGCATTTTTCATTTTTCCATTTAGGGAGTATAAGCGACAGTATTAACCTGCCCCAAGGGCTACCCTCCATCCCTAGGTTTCCAACCTCTCTTGCCGCCCAGCACCCTCCTCGCCTTACCCCAGGCTGCAGACACTACTCCGGGTGGTGGTAAAGCCAGACGTTTATTCACAGTGGCTAGTACATAAAAACCATGAGCACGAAGCACCGCAGTATCAATCGGTGATTAAATATTATAGTTTTCACAAAGCTGCAATTAACTGTACGCATCTAGAAACATATCATGCTGCGCCCGTGTTTGGAGGGCGCATTTTCAACAATAACCACCAGTCACCGTTTGCCTTCAGTACTTGCACCTCAGCATTTCATTTTTGCACCCCGGTGCTGATCCTTTGTTTCGTTGGCTGAGCAGGTCGAGACGTCCCCTTGCTACCAGTGTGCGCCTCCCTCTGCACATGTCCGGGCTGCTAGTGCTGTGCTCGTGCTCCCAATCTCATCTGGGCACCTTTGTTGCACTTCGGGGTCCCTGTTGTGAGGCATCCCAAGGACTTCTTTTCTGGCAACCCCTTGTTCTCTCTCGGCATACGGGCTGCCCTTTTGAGCTTATTGGTGCCTGAAAAAAGGGGCTGACCTGGCACACTGCCCCCGCCCTGGCGGCTGAGATGCCCACTTGTCTTAAAGGTGTGGGTAACAGCGATGGTCACCGTGGCAACAGACCACTGCTTGGCCACTTGCTGCCCATCTATGGTGCAAGGGAGACCACGCCACTTTCCTAGTTGGTTCACCCAAACAACCTCTCAGCCAATCCGATGTGCCAATTTTCCTGTATGCTACGTGAAATTCAGCTGGAGGGCAGGGGACCCGCTGCAGTGGCCTTCTCTTCCCCCTCTTTTGTACCCTACTCCTTCCTGCCAGTGAGCCCCCTGGTCCACATTAGCAGCAGCCCCTTGAGGGTCTGACTTTGCCTCCCCGGCTCATCTCATCAGGGGCCTCACGCATTACGCAAACTGGGCAGCTCTTATCCTCCACTGTGCAGTTTATGCGGGATGTTAGACCTTGGCTTCTTGATCTGTTTTGGGGCGCCTCAGACATAGCTCCCTGTAATCTGTCCCCAGGAACATGTTGCACCACCGCAGGCACGCTCCTGCCTCAGATTTAGATAGGGCCACTACTTTGCTGATCTTGTATGCCCTAAAGAAACATCAGTGTGCAAACTGGTCTGAAAAGGGCTACTTCAAATGTTTTGCTGTATACTACCCCAACGCTATTTTGGATGTCCTTCAGTTTGTGGAAGCCAATGGGCAACTTCCTATCCCCCCTGTGCTGCGTCTCCATGCGTCCCAAACCTCCCATCGCTGCCGTGCATTAAAAGGAACTTGTTGAGTTTCTCCCCCCTTGAAGCTTTGCAAAGTAGGCCACCACTGCAAGGTGTGATTGGGCCCATGCCCTAGTCATTTTGTTGGAGAAGGCCCATAAGATCACTTTCTCAACCTCAACATCTGCCTGGGTCACACAAAGATCATTAATCCTGGTGATAGTTACTGGTTGTTGCAGGTGTCAGCACCTTGTCCATCAGTACTTCTAGATCGGGCCTACCAGCTCCTATAGCTCTGTCGGGAAAGGCGTCATACCTGAGTCTGTCTATGGAGGCAGTTCTTTGAATCTGGAACACTTGAAAACAGGACAAAACATCAGCAATGTGATTGTCGCAACTAGGGACACGCCTAACTCCAATCGCCACATTAGCGACTGGTACATGATCAGGTACTGCAACAAACTGAAAACCCGAGGGCATGATGTTGCCCCAGAGTTTATCAGCGGAACCACCCAATGATTGTCAGACCAAAGGGTTGCCTGCTTGTTTGACAGTCTATCCCCCCAGCCAAAGACAAGGCCACCACTATGGGAAAAGGTCAAGCAGTGCAGTGTTCTTTGTAATACCCACCGCGTGCAAAGTGGCTAGCCAGCGCGCCACCCACCATGTGGTCCGGAACATTGCGCCAAAACCTTCAATGCTAGCGCATCCATGTGTAGCTCCAACTGCACTGCCGAGACCCACAGCTGCCTCCATATCAGCAAGGCTGGATTAACCATTAAGCAAAATAAGCCTGATGTTAAGGCATCAAGGGAAGGGGGGCACCGCAGAAATTCTCCTGATTTACCATGGACCATATGGTGCAAAACTGCAAATGGTGCAGCTGTGCCAGGGTCCAGAAAAAGGGGCTCCCACAATAAATGAAAAAGATGACATACATATACAATAATAAAAATAATAAAATAGTAATAATAGAGATTAATGATATACATTAATTTTGGGAATACAACAAAATTTGAATCTGGTAACTGCCACACGGTGTGAATGTAGAAACATGTGCAGATCTGTATGAATCATTAGCTGACCAACTATGCACTTCGCATGATGAACTTGAAAGATATAGAGCAGCTACAAAGGAAATGTTACTAGATGTTGATTACAAGGCAGCTCAAACTCTCAAATGTATCAGAAGGAGCTAATCAATGACAGGGATGCTGCATCAGAAACATATCTGAATGCCAGAGAAACATTTCATATCACACGTTTTACACAATTGTTGACAAACATGAAACTGAGATGAGAAAAAAAGGAGAGATATACAAAGACAAAGTAATAGCAGAGATATTCTTTTCTACGTGATGTGCCACATAATGTCAATTAATCATCTACTGAAATTGAAAGCTATTCTCAGTGTTGTCTAAAGCTGATTGATGCTTACCCAGAGGATGTGAACACTAATTTCTGAGCTGAAGTTTCACTCATATGTGAGCCATAAGTTTAGTGCAAGTACAAATGTAAAAACAAGATTTAGTCATGCTGAACTTTAAATCATACTTGGATAAGACAATATTGAGTGTTCCTTTCCAAATCTAGACATTTGCTTTCGTATATTTTTAACATTAATGGTCACAAATTGCTCAGGTGAGCATATATTTTCTCAGTTGTAGTATATGAAAAATCCCAACACAACAACTATGCAACAAGGCAGGCTGGATTCCTTATCTCTACTAAGTAGAGAAGCAGATGTGTTACATAAGATTTGTTTTGAGGATCTGATCAAAGACTATACAATTAGAAAAAGTAGGAGAAAACGTTTCATGTATAAAGTGGAAGTATACAAAAATAAACGTTATTTTCCATCTTACTGTAAGTTTTATTCATTTAGAAAAATACAATTTTATTTTACAGTTTATTATTGATTATATTTTGAATAATATATATTATATAAAGGGGCAGCAACATCTTTTAAGTGCTTAGGGGCTCTAAAGGTCTTAATCTGGCCCTGCATGGCAGGGTGCCATTAAAGTTTGCAAGGAACCCCAGTCATAGCTCAATGCCCTGTTTGACCCCTGCGGTCAGGCACACTCTGTGCTGCTTTTTAGCCAGCCTTTTGTCAACCATGTCAGTTTCTGGCGAATGCTCTTCCTACATGCGAAGTTCAGCTTACTGAGTAGTTGCTGTATTCCTTAGAGTGTCTCTTTTTTCTTGCCCTACAATGCTTGCAACAGGGCCCTCTGTTGCTCCACCTTCTCCAACAGCAACCTGGTACCCCCTTGACTGAGTCCATTTCTACACCGAGTAAAGAAAGCATGGTGGCTCCCACAATTTCTGGCATGGATGCAAACCCAGCTTCCCAATGAAGAGGAAGTCGTCCAGGTAGTGCAGCTTCCCACTGCCTGGGTGGCGCTCATTCAGCGCCCACTCCAAAAATTCACTAAAAGCCCTATTGAGGTGCCCTAAGATTTGAGGGTTCTGAAGGGAAGTGGGACAGACCCTGGACGATGCCACAGGGAACCCTCTGGAACTGAAACCGGAATCAGTACTTCTGGGAATATGGGGATAAGCTGATCATACCCAGGGGCAGCTCCTTCGCTATAGCGAAGGAGCGTCACCCACTAGCTGTGCCAGAAGAAAAAAAATAAAAAGATCATTTACTATCGTTTCATTTTTCTGCTTCTGGCACAGCCAGCAGGGAGGGGTGGTGCTGGGCCACGGTGGGAGTGGGGAGGGAGGAGGAGGGGAGAGTGCACCTAAGTGTGCATATGTGTTTGGCGGACTGTCTGAGGCCGGCCAAACACACATGCGCACTTAGGTTTCTCTAGTCCGGTTGTGTTTACAGCTGGGCTGGAGAAACTGCACAGATCCCAGCTGTGTGTCTGAATGGAAGTCACTACCGCACAGTCTGTGCTGGTGTCCCAGCAGTGAAGGAGAAGGAGGCGGAAGGGACGGAGGCAAGGTAAGTGCTATTTTACTTTTACCACGTCTCCGTCCCAACCTGCTGAATCCTGGAAAGGGAAATATATCAGGGCAGAGGTAAGAAAAAGAAGTATGAGAAAATATGGGGCAGATCGGAGGCAGGATAGATAAAATATTGAAACCTCAATGAATTCTAAGACTTAGTGAAGGACCCCAGATATGGAGGGAGACATAATGGCTAAAGGGACACACAAGGAATACTGAAGGACCTGCAGAAGCAGAATGTACAAACACTGAATGGCCACAGCGCTAGACCCCCATAGGTATGACAATGCTCTGACAAGGAAAGGTACCGGAGAGGAGAGGGAGGAGGTGGGAGGTTTCAGTTTTCTTTCTTGTTTTCTTTCTTCAGTGCTCTCAGATATGTTTGCATCTTTGATTCTGTTTGAAGTGCAATCAAATTTAATTTTAAAAAAATCACTAAAACCTTCAAAATATGCACAGGACACATCGCAACCCATAGGCAGGCATTTGTCAAAATAGTACTCCCGTCCAGTTGGAAACCGAGTAAGTGGAAACTTTATGGGTGCAGAGGCAATAGCCTAAAGGCTAATTCTATGTCTGTCTTAGCCATCAAGGCTGCCTTGCCAAGCACCTTCAACAAGTTGATAGTGTCGTCGATGGGCCTTTATGTGACCAAACATTTCTCTTGCATTAGGCCATCTTTAACTGACACCCCTTTGGGGTGAGAAAGGTGGTGAATCAGCCTTTAGCTGCCTGGCTCCTTATCTGGCACTAACCCAATGGGGACATCCTGAAATGCTCCAAAGGGATGCTCTTAAATGAGGCTGAATGCAGCCTAGCCTGACATCCTTCAGTATTTTTTTTGCCTTGCTACATTACTGTGCTCAACCACCGGCTGTAGATTTTTGCTTATGTGGACCACCACTGGACCATCCTAGGGACATACAAAGCTACCCTCAAAACCACATGCTAATAGCTGCGCGTCCCCTCACCTATGGTAGCCTTTCTGTAATTGCCAGAGCGTGGCCACTCTGTTCAGGGTGGGAGCCCTGGATCATTCTCTCTCACTCCCCCAGCCCCAGCTGGTCACATCTTCTCTTTGCTATTTCTTTGGTGTGTCTTATCTCTGCCTGAGGTTTGCCCCTTTTACATTCACTTGAGGGGGTGTGCCCCCCACACAACCACTGCAGGTGTGCCTAAATTTCCAAGCAGGTCCCCACTTACACTCACCCTTGTAAAATTTCCAACATATGGCTTCTCCTTCCCTTGCTGATTTGTTCCCAAAGGCGTGCTTCACCCTCCATGCTGGATAAGACCCTTTGTGCTTTGGTTTTCCACCTGATGGTTGAAAATTTTGGTTGATCTTGGCTACGTCTTCTGTTGCCGCCATCATTATCTCTGTGTACCTAGCCACATCTTGGTGATCCATTTCTATTACAGGCCAGGTTTGCATCTTTTACCTAAAGACTTTGTTGTACGTAAGCCAGGCATCGTCTTGATACTTGTAATATGCCCAGAGTGGGTCACCTGGGGATGGGCTCAAATAAATGCTAGCAGGTTCACTGGTTTGTGGTGCTTAGTCCACCCCACCTAACCAAGTCGCCATGGAGTCCAATGCCATTATAGACCTGGCACCGCCTCCCTCCTGCATAATACCTGCAAGCTGCTTGCTTGCTGCTGCTACCCTTTTAATGTCCTGACCGGTATTATGCAGGGTACTGCTCTCCCCTTGTCCTTGCAGCTGCCCAATATGCTAGAATGTCCACCTGTGCCAGCACCTTCTTCATTGGTGAGGCCTGCGTGTTAAGCCTGTGCTCTTCCTGCTGTGCTGGCCTTGTTGTTTGTCCTTGTGATTCTGCTAGGTGCTTTTACCTGGGGGGTGGCGGGGCGGTCCTGTAAAAAACAGGGTGTGTAGGGATGCCACTGGTGTACCTTGCCTGCCTTAATGCATCCATCTGAGAAATGTGTGAGGGCAGTTCACCATTGCCCGATCTCCATGGGGCAGTCACCTCCCATATAGTGCTCTGTGGCCCACGCTGTATGCACCTCACCCTTGTGTGCTGCCATTGTTCCTGCTCAACCCCTTCCTGCACACCAGCACAACAGCCAAAGTGGGCCTGTTGCTGCATTATTCACCATCTCTACCTGTGTACCATAATTCAATATGCCCTGGGCAAAGCCATTGCCCTTCAAAAACTGCCCATGACCAACATCTGCTTGGTCCCTACCGGGAACTCCTCATTGGCAGTTTGCTGGAGTACCACTGTGCTCACCATAATGCTGTTGCTGCTATAACCAGAAACCACTAGCATCATTCCAGCTAACGCGCCATGTTGGCTGCATGTGCCGAACAAGGAGATGCCCGATCCCCTCTAGCTTGCTGTCTGTGCCAACCCAATGCAGGCTAGGTGCACTGTGCTGCTTTCTATATTTTCTCACCTTAATATCTCAAAAACTACTGAACTGAATTACACCAAATTACAAAAATCACACTTTTTTGGACCAATATGTAGATTTCTGTCAAATTTGGTGTAATTCCTTTCATCAGCTTTTGCAGTATTGCTGTCAGTTTTCCTATGGAAAAAGGAATTGGGAAACTGTGTTTTGGGACCCTCCTCACCCTTTTTCTAGGTCCCTGTTTGATGAATCACCCCAAAATTATCCAGGAAGGATCTGAGGTGGATGAGACTTTTCTTTGGAAAGTTTTGTAAAGATTCATCAAAGGGCACGAAAGTTATAAGCAAACCAAAAATGATTTTCCTTTGTAAACATGGTCCTAACTATAACTACCAAGTGGTGGCGGACCTTTTGTGAGTGTGTTTTATATTAGCATGTCCCTCCAAACTCCTCCTTAAATTTCACTAAATCTATTCCATACAGTAGTAATTATTCTCTTTTTCACCACTACTTCCTCTAGTCCCGTCCACATTTACAACACATTTTTATATGTATGTGTGCGCACAGAAAAGATAAGAGAGGCAAAGGTCTCATGTTGTAGGTTTGTGAACTGCATTTTTTAGTGTATGAACAATACTACTTTACGCAGTACAAAATGCAGTTTGTAAACTGGGCCCCCTGGACTCCGACTTAATTAACTCTTCTATGGCTTTATCATCTTGCTATTAGTCAGTGGTTCTAGTTGTCAACTATTTAGTCTGTTATTTGTTTTAT
Source organism: Pleurodeles waltl (assembly GCF_031143425.1). NCBI lineage: Eukaryota > Metazoa > Chordata > Amphibia > Caudata > Salamandridae > Pleurodeles > Pleurodeles waltl. The sequence goes on from NC_090445.1 coordinate 587,831,914, forward strand.
TACACTGATGTATTGGACCCAAAGTGTTCAAAGAGAACTGCCTGGTGGTTTTTAGTGTTTTACAAAAACCTCAAATAAAATAAATAAAAATAAAAGTGTCCATGTGTATGCTTGTCTCTGTGTGATAATATGTCACCCAATTCAGTTCTGCTCATGAATCCCAGTTTTGCTGTCTTTATGTTTTCTTGTGTCGCTCTGCATCTCCCAGTTTTTCTTTACATCTGTGTTCCATCCAATTACCCAGTATTTCCCCATATCTCCCTCTGACTCCGTTTGTTTCCATTTGTTTGTTTCCTCATTCTTCCCTTGTTTTGTCTAGAAAGGCAATTTCCAAGTTTCCCCAGTGGGGAAAGAATTGGAGAATTGGCATGAGCTGTAAGGCATAGGGCCTCATTACGACCCTGGCGGTCTAATGACTGCCAGGGTTGTTGTGGCGGTCCGAGCACCATATTACGATCGCGGCGGTACTGCCACAGTCAGACCGCCAGCACCACCAGATTACGACTTAACCTCGGCCTGGCAGTGCTGATGGTCCTAATCCGCCAGGGCAGAGCTGCAAGCAGCGCTGCCCTGATGATTATGACCACCTTCTCTGCCAGCGATTTCATGGCAATAACCCCTCTATGAAAAGGCTGGCGGAGACGGGGTGCATGGTGACCCAAGGGGGGCCCTGCACTGTCCATGCACTTGGCATGGGCAGAGCAGGGCCCCCCCTGGGCAGTCCTGTCACAATGTTCACTGTCTGCTTTGCAGACAGTGAATATTGCGACAGGTGCTAGTGCACCCTATGCACTACAGCATTGCCGCTGGCTCTATTATGAGCAGGAGACAATGCTGTAGGCCATTTCCTGCTGGGTCAGCGGGCAGAAACTGTGTTTCTGCCTGCTGACCCAGCGGGAAACTCGTAATGGGCCAAGTGGGAGGCTGACACACTGGTGGCAACCTATCCATCGGGACTTCGGCGGACGGGCTTTTCCGTCCGCCAAAGTCATAATAAACACCATAATCTTGAACTTATGTGACATCACCGGAAAAGAAGGCAAAGACTGTAGTACTACCATGGAAGAAAGAACGGTGGAGGGCTCTGTGAGAGGCAGCAGTGTTAAAAGATGCACTGCCTGGGATGATGAGTAGATAACATAAGTGTAAGAGAAGGCTGAAGGAGGACACTGGCAAAGGGTTAAAGTTTAGAGGTTAACAGTGGCAGAAAATAGTGGGAGTTAATGCCAGTCCTGAATTGCAGCGAGTGAGCAACATTAGCTCAAGAGGGATTAAGAACAGAGTTTGTCCCTGAGAACAAATTTTAAATAAATGGGTCAAATAATGCATTTCCAGCACATTTTCACATACATTTGTTCAAGCGCCATAGGTAGTCATGAAATATTCCAATACTGTCCTGATATGCCAATGAAGCGTGAGCCTCCCTAGAAGTGTTGCATATTTGCTGCAGCTAATATCGTTTTGAGAAATTGGCGGCCAAATGGTTCTTTTTTTAGCAGTGCATCTCCTGGAGTGAAAATGCTAGTTAGGCCCCACTAGTTTCATGAGATCGTATGGATTCATTAAGATTTATATCTATACCTTATCCCACTGAGGTTTTAACATTGGAGCAGCCTTTCAACATTAAGTTTTGTAACTTTTTAGACTCATGTGCCCTGGTGTCCCATTTCAGGCAGGCCTCCAACATGTAAAAGGAATAAAAATGGTACTGGTTTTCATCTTACACTATGTGCTTTTGGCATCTGATGGTGGTGGTATTTGACCTTTCATTGTAGAATATATTTCTGAAGTATTTAAGACATCAGCCACAGCATCTTAGTATGCTGCCTGTAATAGGCAACTCTCATAACAACCGTTCTAAATTGGTTGAATCATGCTAAGACAACAACAATCAATCTGTAGCGCTGCCTTATTTCTCTTTTCAAGTCTCTCCTTCCCCCTTTGTTGCCCTTTAGAATTCATCATTGCTTCCTATTTCAATTGTTTGGTTTATATGCCCTCACTCCCATCAGATCAGGGGCCAGATGTAGGAAACTGTTTGCGACTCGCAAACGGCAAAATTTGCCGTTTGCGAGTCGCAAAACGCAGTTTCCTATGGAGAAATGCATTTTGCGAGTCGGAACCGACTCGCAAAATGCATTTCCGACTCGCAAATAGGAAGGGGTGTTCCCTTCCTATTTGCGACTCGCAGTGGGATGCAATACCATTTGCGACCGCGTACGCGGTCGCAAATGGCATCGCAGTTACCATCCACTTCAAGTGGATGGTAACCCACTCGCAAATTGGAAGGGGTCCCCATGGGACCCCTTCCAGTTTGTGACTGGACCCACAAATATTTTTTCAGGGCAGGGAGTGGTCCAAGGGACCACTCCCTGCCCTGAAAAAATACCGAAACTAAAGGTTTCGTTTTTTTTTTTAAGTGCAGCTCGTTTTCCTTTAAGGAAAACGGGCTACACTTAAAAAAAAAAAAAAACTGCTTTATTGAAAGCAGTCACGAACATGGAGGTCTGCTGACGACAGCAGGCCTCCATGTTTGCGAGTGCCTATACTCGCTATGGGGCCGCAATTTGCGACCCACCTCATGAATATTGATGAGGTGGGTCATTGCGACCCCATAGCGAGTTGCAGTCGGTGTCTGAGACACCGTACTGCATACCAATTTGCGACTTGCAAATTGCGAGTCGCAGGGACTCGCAATTTGCAAGTCGCAAATTTGCATTTTGCTACATCTGGCCCCAGATCCTTTACATTTCAGCCACTCATCAGAATAAAAGGAACTTCCTCAATATTCTATGGTGACAATCCTGTCCTGTGAACCTCCACGACCAGAACAACTACTGCAGGTACAGTGACAGCCAAAACTATTTATAGACAATGGAATATGCTTAACTTGTCAATAGTTGCTCTTAGCTCATCAACGCTTTCCCTAACAAACAAATAGTATTAGTGGTACAGTTCTACAATTCTCTCACTGAAGGCTTCGACAGACTAATACTAGAAAATACATCCATCTGCATGAAGCAGTGAGAGAAGACCACTTGGATCAATAAAAAATGAAAAGACTAGAAGCACAGCTGGGTGCTCTTCCACATCAATTAACAAAATCAAACAACCAGCTTGATAAAATAAGCCATCAATGCAAGAACGGGATATACAAATCATGCATCAACAATGCAAAATGACTATCATTCTGTATGGTTCTCCAGCATATCAAATCACCTTCTTAGGAGTCTCTTGGAATTTTGCAACTTAGAGTGCACAGCCAGCAAAAAGCAACTCTCGTGAGTTTCAAATCTGTCACTAAAGTAGCCTAAAAACCTATCTCTTCTGATCTTTTGCCCTCCTTCATTAGACCCCTTATAAATTTTTTTTTTTTTTTTTTAAAACCTTGATCCATCACATACAGCCAACTACTGGCAAATCTCCAAAGACCCATTCTTATGAGAACAAATTGAAAGATTTGTGTTTTTCCAGAATTCTGTTATCACAGAAGTGAACAAACTACTCTTTGACCACCTAACTGATTTTCACCCAAAGGAACAGACTCTGCACTTATATCCATTTTGGGGCGATCTGAAAGTGGTGGTGGACAGAAATTGAGTAGTGGTGCTACTACTGGTTGGTCTATCAGTTTTCTTTACTCTGCCCACCACCAAAATTAACTAGCAATACTAGAAGACCACTGAATACATGGAAGTGTTGCAAACTGATTTTCCACCAAGGTAGGAACACTATTGTCTCAGAAACCCCATTCACATCAACTCATTACATCATAAACTCTGGAGTACCCCCAGGCTTGATCATTTCTCTGCTCCTGCTCAACCACTACATCATACACATAGCAGCCTTGATCAGTTCCTTGAACCTAACCTGCTACAGTTATGCTAATGTCACACTAACCACCAATTGAATAGTTAAAATCATCACACCTTGACCATTGTCTATGTGCCATTGGCAAACAGATGCTGAACAACGATCGTAGCTTCAGAAGTTAAAAAAATGAGACCCTGACTTTTATCAATTGAAAAACAGCCTACACATATGTTGTTCAAGAAATTAGAGATTACACCATCAGTATCAAACAGAGGCAAGAATCCAGGAGTGATTATGGACTGCAGCCTTTTCCTATCTCCCTCCCCAGGAAAAAAGTCACAAGAAGCACTTTCTACACAATGAAAACACTCAGACACATCTGCTCTCCGGCGATATCCAAAAATAGTATAGAGCATTATCTTTGTCCTGGTGCATGTACACTATGGAAATTATCTGTACCTAGGGACTCAGCTCCTCCTAATTTCTGAATTACAACAGATTCAATGCAGCTAGACAACTTTGGCCATGTGAACACATTGTGCCGATATTTTAAAGTACCTCACTGAATTCTGGTAGTCAGAGGCTCTGCTTCCATGGCACTCTGCATTGTTCATTGAGCCATCTAAGCTACATCCCAGAAATACTTAAATAAGAGATAACTCTGCCTTACTCTAGCAAGTTGGTGTCCAAAACACCTGACAAGAGGAAAAGCAGAGGTAGCACCTCATTCTCAGCACAAGTGGCAACCCGTGAGATTTTCTTCCAGTAAAGACAAGAAACATAAAAGACCATCTAAAATTCAGGAAGGAAGTAAAGAATCTGCTTTTCCCTAACTGAGGATGTAAGGCCCCAACTGCCAACTGTTTCCATAAAACTGAAGTTATTACATTTCATCCTATCAGAAATTGGAAACATATAAGAGTAATATAAAGAATATCATGGTCGAATTTAACTAGTTCATGCAATTGACTACTATTCTGTAGATTTGGGTGGATCCCCATATCAGATCAATTATTCTATTTTTAGTGCATGCCTTGGTCTGCTTCTTTGTCACGTCTAATTGGACCATACAAAAACATTTATTCAAAGTTCCTGTAGCCAGTGCATCATGTGGGGTACTTCTCTTTCATTCTTGGATGAACACTAGAGTGCATTGTCTTTCTGCTGTTTGTAACCTGTGCATGCTGTAGACTCCTCCTTTCTTTAAAAGGATCTATAAGGCATTTTTCTGGATTCATCGTGTTGTCCCTTGAACAGCCCCATATGGAATTTATGATGGGCACATGTAGCTCTTGCATGGAGTGGGATGTTACTTTAACACTGCTGGACCCTACAGAGCACTCATTGTGACTACCTAAGTTGTGCATGCCAATGGGCTCCTCCTTTGTAAATATTGAGTGTATGTGGTGGTTGGAGCAACTTACACAGCAATTTAAGAGGATAATGGAATAATATTAGAGCTAATGGACAATCAAGATATCAATAGTGTGTTGGCCTGAGACATGTCATTTTAAAACACACATGATAAGAACGGCAGAGTGTCATGCAGACTCGAAGAGAATAAGCATGTTTATGATGAACCTTTGGCCTACACTCTATTGTTGTCTTATTTGTCCATGGGCTCCGATATTATTCCATTGTCCCATTAAATTGCTGTGTAAATTGTTTCAGCTACCATTTAAGGGGTATTTAATAAGATGACCCCTGCCACTAAGATTTCCTCTGCCAATTAAGGATCGCAAGAGACGTAATCTGATCACAAACTTGCATATTTGTATATTCAGATCTTATTGAAGAAATATTTTTTCATTATTTGTACCTTGGAACAACATGTATTCTCACACTTTTGAAGTTACAGAAGCTGAAGGAGCTATACCAGAATTCATTGGACTTCAAGCCTGGATTTTATGTGAAGACAGGAGGCTATCATTTTGTACTAATCTTTTATATACTGCTTCTGAGCAGCCCCTTTAAATCTTCTCCAATGGAACCTTAAAACATCGCAATGACTTAGAGCTTTCAGTCCCACAAAGCATCCTCTCCTCTTTTGTTTGCTTCTTCTGAGTAGATAGGTATTACTTTGGCTAAGTTGATTGTTTAGGGCACGGTGTGTGAATTCTGGTTTATATGTACAACTAAACCCAATATATGGGTTTCAGAATTATTTTGTTTATGTTCTTGAATGTGTTTTATTTATGGTGAATATATATATTTTTTGTGTAGAATCAAGCATTACGCAGTATATTTTGGGGTAAATGTAATTTGTTACTGAAACTGTACATATATTTTAAACACAGCATGCAAATTTCACCTGTTCTATTTATTAATGTAAATTTATTGTCACAGGTTATACATTTTGTTTGGATCCTCTTGTGAGGTAGGTTCTATGTGGCCTGCCAAAATCATTTTTGAAAATGAGGCCTGTCCAATTTATTTTTTGTGACAGAGAGCTGCACCGCTTTCCAAGACTTTGACTGAGGCGTCATCGCTTTTTCACATGTCCGTGTGCAAAGCATAGTTGATAGAATCATTGCTTGGCAACACAAGCTGCATGTGGGGTTTCTAAAAGAAGTTGGTCCCACTGGGAATGCGGCGGCTTGTTTTTCTGGGAGTCTGCTCTGCGTGTGGCGTTGCCTGCGGTTGAGCGATCTCCTCAGAGACAAATGGCAGCTCGTGTGAAGAGCGCCTTTCCTCAGCAGAACTGAATCTGGGCATTTAAGTTTCATTAGAACAAAATGGCATTTATTCCAAATATATATATAATTCCCTTTCCATGTAATGTATTTCTTTTTACTATGGGCCTTGAAGGTGAAGTGACATTGCTAATATAATGGGGTGTATATGTTATCTGTGACAATGGGGGGTGAGCATGAGGGAGGTGAGGTCATCAGGTTCCTGGGTAATTGGAGCGGGCGTCGTAGAGGTGTCTGGCCTGATGGACACAGGTTTATCCCTGCCACATACTCAGGAAGATTATAGATCCAAATGTGTTGCCCTCTCTACAACAAAATTGTATATTCTGGTCTAGTTTTATTTCTTTTCTCAAAAGAGATAGAGGAACAGGGTAGTGCTGACCAGATTCAGGAATCCTTAATAAGGAAAATAATTACTGAGGAATTAAGTAATGTTGTCCAGCTTTCCATAAAAGAAGCAGTATGAGGGAAAAGACAATCTAAGAAAATAGATGAAGGGGATTTTTTCTTAATATCTGCGGAAGAGGAAGGGCTTAGGGGCCCATGTGGTAAATGTTTTAAGAAAAGGAAGCATATTGAAACATCTTCCAAAAAGAAAGGAATCATATGCGAGAGAGAAGGTGTCGGAAGCGAAAAACATGAGAGGCTGTTTAACACTGCAAATGACAGGTCATCAGATGATAATGATGCAAGGGATTAAACTTCTCATGAGGATGAATATGTTTTAGATTTAAGTTATGACGCAAATATTAATGAAGAGTTTGGAAATTTGTATGACAAATCCAAAGTATGTAAAAGACTGAAAGACACGATGGGGGTAAATCTTTTTGATCCATGTGATATTAGACACCCAAGGGGTAAAAACTGGTGGCCTTTAGACCACATTGCTGAATATAGTCCGCACTGGATCCGAAGGCCCTTGGAGAGAGAGGAGCGAAATATCATACACTCAGAATGTCCTCGACCAATAATCAATGATAAAGTTACATTGACTTCGAACCTAGACTCAAAGTTAATTACTTATTTATTTAAAATGGGAAGAGATCCCAGGAAGGGTTTAGAGAGATCCCTTAAACCATTCCAAGACAGGCTATTAGGTGTGCTTGGTCCTTTAGCAAGACTGTTTGGCCTAATAGAGATTGCTTTTTTGAAAGGAAAGGATCTGAATATGGATCTCTTAAGAGGTTGGTGCCAACGTGCTGTTTTTTTTTTTTAGAAATGCCAAGGCTGGACTTTTGGCAGAGAAAAGAAGAACAGTTTTGATGCGTATTAACACAAAGTTGGGTGATTTGGCAAAAGGAGAGTTAAATAAAGCCGCTAAAGGCCTTTATTTGGTGAAGGAACAGTGAAGTCTTTGGGAAAATTCGTACAGACGTTTACTAGTTTAGATAAGGCACATTTTAACATGAACAGAAATAATGTTTCTGGACGGGCTGGAAGGAGAGGACAACCTCTCGGTTGAGCAAATTTTAAATCCCAATTTTCTGGATACAACTCCTGCAGGATTTATGGAAATAGCACTGGAAACTAAGGTTGTTTCTATCCCCAAAGGGGAAGGTCTGGGAGGTACTGTTCTAGTAAATGACGAGGACAGTCTTCCATTTCAACACAAGGTGAGTATGAAGACAAATTCTGGTTTTATCCTCTTAAAGGTAGTAGGAAGATTAGAACTATTCCAAAATCATTGGAAGGGGATTACAAGGGACTCCTGGATATTAGAAAGCATAAGAGGTTACCAAATAGAGCTCACAAGTCAATATTATCAACAGAAGGAACCAAAAGATTTGGCGTTCAATATGGAATTGGAGATCATAGTCATGAAAGAGATAGAACAAATGTTAGACAAAGAAGCAATTCGAAAAGTTTCAAATATGGAAAAAACTGGTTTTGTAAGTACAATATTTCCGGTGAAAAAGAAAGCCAAAGGTTGGAAAACAGTAATAAATTTAAGAAATTTAAATCAGTTCATGACTTACAGACATTTTAAAATCGAAGGATTACATTTACTAGGAGATTTACTTCAGGAAGGAAATTGGATGGTGAAGATGGATCTAAAAGATACATATTTCACTATTCCTATGGGGTAGGAGAATCAGATGTTTCTAAGATTCAGACGGAAAGGAGAATTATATCAGTTTCTATGTCTTCTGTTCGGGCTGTCTGCAGCCCCTTGGTATTTTACGAAAGTTTTAAAACCAGTAGTGGGATACCTAAGAAAAAGGAGTATTCATATAATAATTTACTTGGACAATATTTTGAATATTTCAGAGGATGTGGAAGAATTGAAAACACAAGTGGTTATGGTGAAGTAATTGTTGGAGAACCTTGGTTTTAGAGAATCTGGAGAAATCTGTTTTAATTCCAAACCAAAGTTTGGAATTTTTAGGTTTTCTAGTGGACACACATTTATGTCAATTACAGTCACCAGAGAAGATTAAAAAAGAAATAAAGCAAGAAGTATCTGTTCTCTTAAAGGAAGCGAACATACAATTGAGAGAATTAGCTAGTATTATATGTCTGTTATCATCTTCGATACAAGCGATTTTTCCAAGTCAGTTGCATTACCGGGCACTTCAACGGTTAGAGGCAGTGGGGCTTTCCAGAGGCCTTTGGTATGGGGACAAGATACATTTAGATCAGGAAGTGAAAATGTAATTGTAGTGGTGGAAGGAAAATTTGGAAGCATGGAATGCATGGCAATATTTGGAACAAAAGCAGATTTTGTTCTGGAGTCGGATGCAAGCAGTTTAGGTTGATGAGCCTTTTGTTCAGGACAGGAAAAGGAGGTTTATGGACTATGGAAGAGAGGCAGAGTCATATAAATTGTCTGGAATTAAGAGCAGGGATGTTTGCCTTACAGAGTTTTAGGAGACAGCTGGAAGGTCATGCTGTTACTTTAAAAATGGAAAATGTTTTTGCTGTAACTTACATGAACAAGTTGGGAGGTACCAGGTCAAAAAATTGTCAGATTTAATACGAAAAATGAGGGAATTATGCTTGAGCACAATATAATTTTGCAGGCAGAGTATCTTCCGGGTATTTTCAATGCAGTAGCAGATTGGTATTCAAGGAACATAACAGATTACAGCGATTGGAAGTTGAGACTGGATTGGTTTCAGATAATTCAGATGTTTTGAAATCCTTTTGGAGGAGATCTTTTTGTATCCATACTGACTTTTCAAGTACAGAGGTACATGAGTTAGAGACCCGATCTGGCAGTGACAGCAATAGATGCTTTCACGCAGGACTGGAGGAATCTGTAGGGTTATGCTTTTTTTCCATTCTCGATGATTCAGAGAGTGCTAGCTCATGTGAGAAGACAGAAATGTCGGACTGTTTTTTTGACTCTGTTTTGGAACACTCAAACTTGGGTCACAACAGTGCTGGGAATGGCAATCGACATTCCATATTTAATACTGTCATGAAAAAGGACTTTTGATGGGAATAGACCTAGTGGAACATCCTTTAGTTCAGGAGGGTTTACTCAACCTTGTTGTATAGGAAATATAAGGAATTCAGGAAGAAGTCTTATGCCTTTTGGGAACAGCTACAGATTGACTCAATTAATCATTGGCATCGGGTACCAGGAAAAGATACAGAAGGGCATGGTCAGTATGGGTATGTTGGTGCATGGGAAGGGATCTGGATCCCATACAAGCTGATTAAATAGAACTGGCAACTTTTTTAGCAGAACTTTTTCAGGACGGTCTGTCTTATAGAACTATTAACTTCTATGGATCAGCAATAGGGGCTGAACGTTGTTTAGTTCAGGGAACCTCTATTTGTAGAAGCCCTTTAGTATGCAGGGTAATGAAAGGAATTAGACATAAAAGACCTCTGAAGCCCAAATATCAGACTTTATGGGCTGTTGATGTCATACTTAAACTTTTTCAAAGGTGGCCAAGAAATATGTTTTTAGGAATTTGGGAATTGTCTTGGAAATTGGCAACCTTATTATGCTTGATATCTTTTAGAAGGGTATCTAATGTAAGAGCACTGGAGTTTTCCAAAAAATATTACCAACCACAGGGGTACTTTTCAAAATCTGTAAAAGAACTATTACTATGTCTAGTACAATATTTTATCCTTTTTTGATACCATTCAAGAATTGTGTGTGGTACGATGTTTAAAAGAGTATGAGTTTAGAGTGATGGACAAGAGATGTGCAGGAGAACAATTGCTTATATCCTATGTTAAACCTTTTAAAGTGGTTTTGAATACTACTATTGCTGTTAGGTGCAATCAGTGATGAAAGAAGCAGGCATAGATTTAGCCAACTTTACAGCTCATTCCACTAGGTGGGGGATGGCGCGCAAAGTGTCCATGTTAGGAGGACGATTGAAAGGTGTGTTAAAGACCAAATGTTGACTATTTTAGGAAATTCTGTTTTTAAGCAGTAGAACATGTTTTAAGGTATGCCTTGAAAAAGCCACAGGGCGAATGTGAGTATTCGCCCTCTGGCTGTTAATTTGTTTACTGGCAGTCATTTTTAAGAAAGGTGCCTCATCAAGTTTTTCATTTGTTTTGTAGATTCTTAATGTGCTCGATTAATCACATGTCCTGATGATGACCCTAAAAACAACTAGAGGTCGAAAGGCCATTGATGCTTTTTGAAGCTGTTTGGATATGAGTATTTATGTAGCGTTTCTAAGGACCCTGTGTGGTCCTTCTTGTTTGAATGTTGGTTCCTTCACTTTTATGTTGTAACACTGTTGCGTATATTTCTATATTGTGTTTCTGTGGAGCCATTTTTTAATGGTTTTTGATATAATTATTTTTTTTTCAATACTTTCTTGTTGCACCTTTCTGGATTAGTTAATGTATAATTTTTCAATTTACTGTGTCTCCTGAAACTATTGTGATTAAAAGTATATTGAAAAAGCTTTGAACATGCATTATGCTAGCCTTCTGTCATGACATAAAATTGTGATTCTTAAGGGTTGACTGTATTAAGAATCTACATTTTATTAAAGACAGGAGGCAAGCATTATCCTACCCACCCTTCCCAGTTAGAAGGTGGTTCGTTGGTGGATGGTGAGTATAATAATTATATTTGTGTTTAAAAGGCTTAGTATATCTCTGGTGTATTCTTTACTAGGTAAATAAAGACTGTTTATGAAGGTTAATGATAATTATCGTATGTTTTGCATTTGTCTCTAGATAGTTAATGGATTTATGGTGTTTTGAAGACAGAAACATGATGGAATATTGAGAATGCTTGATGGGAGTTCAGACAAAAGAGGGAGGAGGTGGAGGAGGGGCTGCTTTTGTGGGACTGAGAGTTCTAACTCATTGTGATGTTTCAAGGTTCTATATAATAAGCTTTAAAGGGGCTGCTCAGAAGGAGTAAATAAAATATTAATACAGAATGCTAGCCTCCTTGTCTTTAATAAAATCTTGATTCTTTATATGGTTAACCTTTAAGAATCACAGTTCCTTTGTGACAGTACTAGTTCTCAATAATGCTGAATGAAGATAATATAGAACAAAGACTTTTCCTCCATTACCGTCTTGAAAAAGTGATGGATGTAGCGAAACACGTTGCTTGGACTGACATTATTGTATTTACCGCTTCTATATTTGCCCCGTTTGTTTTTCTTCATACTGATAAAAAAATCAATCTTCCAAAAGGAGAAGCTGCCACATTTGTATAATCTCGAATTAACTATATGTTATAACTTACTGCTATACTCAATTTTCACAATAAATGCAAGACTTTAAATTTGGAACTACATTTTGGCTTTGAATATATGCCTCTCATAACATTGTATCTATTCTTTTAGAATTCTGCTGTGATAGATGCGTAACTATCACAGTTGAGAGCACCTCAACATAGCTTTTTCTATTCTTTTTTTTTAACTGAAAATATAAATTGTATGGTTCAAATCTGTTTTATTGAGTTTTGCTAAAAGAAAATAACACATAATTTCACCTACATCTGCTGGCCAGTGGGGCTGACAGTGCTAATTAAGGTGGGAAGAGGGTCTGTAGCGAGACTCTTCCTGGATCTGCCTAGACAAATCCACATCACCCCCTACCTCAGGGAACTCCACTGACTCCTTGTACAGAAAAGATGCCTGATCAAGCTCCTGACCTATGCATACAAGGCCCTACACAACTGCAGACCTGCCTACTTGAACCACCACCTGAACTTCCATCAGCCCACCTGACACGTCCACTCCACGCCCCTTTTTCTAACCCTCAACCCCTGCATCTGAAGTAGCAGATGCGGAGCTCGCTCCTTCTACCCAGCAGGGAAGACTTGGAACCAGCTACCCTTTCATCTAGGGACCTCCCCATTTCTTTCAGAGTTCCAAAAATCCCTGAAGACCTGGCTATTCAGCTAATCAACTAAAGCCTTCCAGCACCTGGATGCCCTCACAGGTGATTAGCAGCGCTCTACAAATCTACAGATTGATTTACTGATTGAAGAGGGGAGGAGAAAGGAGAGAAAAAAGAGGGAAAGGGGACACAACACTGTGGGAACAGGGTGTTCAGTAGAGGCAGCAAAACAAGAAATCTACAATCCCTTCACTCACCAGCTTGAATTTCAATCTAAGGATAGAGAGTTTGCCTAAAGTTTCACAGGCGTAGGCCCAGATACACTTCTGCCCATTAGTCCTGGTCCATGAGTCGCAAAACTTGTAGATATGGGCGCAGGTGAGCTCTTGAAATTCGATAGCAAGGAAGTTCACAAAGGGGCCCCATTGCTTTTCACATTGTCGCAGCAGGCAATTGATAGTAGCAGAAATCTTCTCCATGCCCAGAGTACCTCATAATCTATGGGGCAGTTGACAGCACATAGGGGGTCATTCTGACTCCCGCCGGCCGCGGTATCCGCAGGGCCGGCGGGAGCCGCCAGAATACCGCTGCGCGGTCACAAGACCGCCGCGGGTATTCTGGGTTTCCCGCTGGGCTGGCGGGCGACCGCCAGAAGGCCGCCCGCCAGCCCAGCGGGAAACACCCTTCCACAAGGATGCCGGCTCCGAATGGAGCCGGCGGAGTGGAAGGGGTGCAACGGGTGCAGTTGCACCCGTCGCGATTTTCAGTGTCTGCATGGCAGACACTGAAAATCATGGTGGGGCCCTGTTACGGGGGCCCCTGCAGTGCCCATGCCATTGGCATGGGCACTGCAGGGGCCCCCAGGGGCCCCACGACACCCCATACCGCCATCCTGTTCCTGGCGGCCAAAACTGCCAGGAACAGGATGGCGGTCGGAATCCCCATGGCGGCGCAGCAAGCTGCGCCACCATGGAGGATTCCCCAGGGCAGCGGAAAACCGGCGGTACACCGCCGGTTTTCCGTTTCTGACCGCGGCTGTACCGCCGCGGTCAGAATGCCCTTGGGAGCACCGCCAGCCTGTTGGCGGTGCTCCCGCGGTCCCCGGCCCTGGCGGTCCATGACCGCCAGGGTCGGAATGACCGCCATAGTCTGTTCCCCAGTGGGCTGTGAGAACCTGCCAAGCAGGACACAAAGCTAAGATTACTATCTTGCCCTTAGGTGAAGTGGAGGGAGTATGTAATGGCATTAGGTAGGCCAAGAAGGACCCAATTAGGAAATCCAAGGGGGGGCCTGTATCAAAGATACTATATATGTCAGCCAACACTGCATCCCAGTACAGTTTGAGTTTAGGGCAGTGTCATAGCAGATGTGCCAGCATGCCCGTAGCTCCATTGTTACTCCAACAGGAGGAAGATGTCCCAGGTTTCAACCTAGTCAGGTGCTCTGGAGCATAATACCAGTAATGTGCGGCTTTAAGTAAGGCTTCCTTGGCTGTTGCACTAATCATGGAGATGCGTGTTCTGCAATAGATATCTGCCCATTCTTTATCAGTCAGGGTATGCCCCAACTCCAATTCCCATTGACGCTGTGCCTCCACCTTAGCAGTTGAGGATGTACGGAGCAACATTTTATATAGTTCAGACAACTGCCTGAAGTCATCTGGCTTAGTAATGAGCCAGTGTTCAAAGTGAGTAAGGGGTCTTGCAGCGTGGGCCTTAATGGAGGGGTGGGAGACCCAATGTCGAATATGTATATAATGCCAGCGTCCAGCTTCAGAAAGCCCATATTCTTGTCGAAATTGGTCAAAGGGCATCAGGCCTTCTGAACCAAAACGTCTCCAGTGCGATTACAGTTGGCTTCCTGCCAGACAAAGAACGCCTTGTCGGATGAAGCCAGGGGAAAAGGCGGGACTGCGGATCACAGGGGGCAAGGTGGGGGGCAGTGGCGTGGTCAGGCCTCAGGAGATGGAGACCATTTCCCAGGCTTCTAGAGTGGCCCAAAGCCTCAGGGAGGTATAGACACCCCACGGGTGGTGTGGTTGGGGCAGCCCAAGGGACCTTCCAGATACATAGTCCGGCAATCACCTAATCTATGAAAATCCAGTGTTTTTTTAGCGATAGAGCTGTGCCACTCCAGGAAATAGCGTAGCTGTGCAGAAAGATCTTAAGTGGTAAGGTGTGTTAGGCTAAGGCCACCATCCGTTTGTGAGCAGAATACTTGGTTCCGGCACACTCAAGGTGTTTTACCCTCCCAAAGAAAGTACTCGATTATACGCTGGAATTTAGAGCATAACAAGGGCAGGTGTGGTGCTGGGAGGGTTTGTATGATGTATAGAATTTTGGAGAGAAGAGTTATTTTTACTGCCGCCAAGCAGCCCAGCCAGGAGAGACCTCTGGAGCACCAGGTCTGTAGGTCAGCGCTGACCATGCCTATCAGCGCAATGTAGTTGTGCTCTGCTGTGCCAGCTGCAATAGGACACATCTTAAGGTCCAAGTATGGAACAGCCTGAGGCACCCAGGTAAACAGGAACAGGCCTTGCAAAGTAAAGCAACCATTGGTTGGGGTGGATAGGTTGAAGATCTGGGATTTCTTAATTTTGATTTTAAAGCCAGAAGCATTCTCAAATAGGTGAAGCTCATGAAAAAGGGCCAGGGCAGAAGTTAAAGGGTCTGTTAAGGAGACCAAGACATTGTCCGCATAGAGTACCAGTTTGTGTTCTCACCCTCCCCGCCCATCTGGATCCCAGCAATCTGCTGCCTCACCCTAATTCTTTCATCCACGGGCTCCATGTAGAGAGCAAAAAGAAGGGCTGAGAGTGGACATCTCTGCCTCGTGCTGCAGAGGACTTTAAACAGTTGCAAGAGGTGGCCATTAATCCTCACCTGAGCCTGGGAGTTGACATATCCGCTACAGATCCAGCTGCAAAACTTTGGCCCCAGACCAAACTTTTCTAAGGTCCCCTGCAGAAAGGGCCAGTGCACCCCATCAAATGCCTTTACAGCATCTAGAGAGACTAGGAGCACAGGTCTCTGCGAGTGAGAGGCCTTATCGATGAGGTGTAAACTGCATTTGGTGTTGTCACTGCAGGTCCTCTCTGGGATAAAACCTGCTTGATCAGGGTCTACTTGTCCCTGCATATATGGGTGCAGACAGCCTGCCAAGATCCCAGTAAACAGGTTGGCGTCAATGTTCAATGGGAAATAGGCTGGTAAGTGGTGCAAAGTGTTGGGTCCTTCCCTGGCTTAGGGATGAAGGAGACCACCACATCATGTATAGTGGACGGTAGGCAGTCCGCGCTGCTAATGGAATTAAACAAGCAGAGAAGGAGCGGGGCTAGTTGTAGGTAAAAGGTCTTAATGAAGACCTGTTTGAAGCCATCAGGGCCCAGTGCTTTCCTGATCTTAAGTGGGGAGATGGTGGAGATGACCTTTGCCAGCTTGATGTACTCCTCGGGGTGGGATGCTTTTTGGGGGGGGCGGGAGTCATGACGGGATAACCAGAAAGGTACTGAGTGATCACCTAATGCTCGCATCTGTCAGAAGTGTAGAGGGCCAAGTAAAATCATTCAAACTGCATTCCATACTGACCAAGGATCCAAGCCACCCGCTCTTTGTGACGCTTGGCCCGGAGTTGACAAGAATAGCAGCTGGCCAGCTTTGTTACTGCCAGTGTGTTACTTTTGTCACACTCGCAGTAGCACATATTCAGATTTATCATAGTTGAAAGCATTGAGCTGCTTGCAGGAAACCAACAGTTGTTTCCAGATGGATTGGGCCCCCGTCTGCTTATGGCGGGTGTCCAGATCCTGCAATCTGCTTTCGATATCCAAATGTTTTTCTCACTGGGGGGCATTGAACAGAGAAGAGATAGTGATGAGGGATCCCCCGAGAACAGATTTCAGGTTCTCCCACAACAGGGAGGGTGGAAACTTCAAGCGTATCATTGTCCTGAAGGAAAAGAGTAATCTGCTTGCGTGCCTTGGCCTAGACCGGCTGGTGTTGAAACAGGGTATCATTCAACCACCAAAGGTGGCTTTGGGAGTGCAATGGTGGTGGTGATGACAAAGGAATGGCCAGAATAAGCAGAGACTCCAATAGGCGCATCCAGCACATAAGGTTGAAGCGAGGAGGAGACGAGCAAATAATCCAGGCAGGCATAAGACTGCTGTGCAGCAGAGTAATGAGTAAAGTTGCAGCAGGAAAGGATCAAGGTCCAACAGGTGTTGGTTAAGCCCACCTCAGCGAGCCACTGCAGTTCTTCAGCAGAGAAAACACTGGTGGTTCTGGCTTTTTTGATCGAACGGTCCAAGATCGGATGTAGAATTGAGATTTAATCTGCCCCTCCCAAGACATGTGTTACAGATGATGCCATTACTACAGCAAGTGCATATCAGAGAAACTTCGTGGTGTTCACTGGGGGTATAGATCGCCGCAATGACAAGGGTGATGCCCAATATCTATTTGCATGGCCAATAGCCGCTCTGAGATCTCAGCAACTGTGTGTAACTTGACCGGGGAAGCTCTTTGCCAGGAGGATTGCAACCCCAGCAGTTTTTTGGGAGCTGCAGGAGTGAAACAGGCGTGCATATGTTTTAAACCTAAGGCATGAGCAGAGTTTTCTAGGGAGGTTAGTCTCCTAAAGAAGACAAATGTCTGCTCCGGCATCCTAGAACATGCTCAGGATCGCCAGCAAATAGACATTTAAACAGAGTACCTCATGCATAGCAGTCTAAGATGAGAATCATATGATGCATGCACAGGGTGTAAAAGCGCCCCCTCGTGGGACCAAAAAGTGGGACTCAACCTAAGCCTATGTTGTATGTCCAGTTTATCAGGAAGTGGAAGTGAGCAGGGAGAGAAGGGCGAACTGGCAACAGGAACCAAGTTCTGAACAAACAGTAGGACAAACTAAATATAGTAACGTACAGTCATCAAGACAATTGCCGTCTTGATGATCCATCGCACTTTCTGAAGTGGCTGGGGCTCTGCTGCGATCTGCTGCATAAAGGGTAATGCACAAGAGTCCGTTTAAGCCCCGCAGTATAGCCTACGAGGCTGCCTGCAGGTTGATCTGGGTGAGGGCCAACAGCAGAAACATTTCCTTTAGGGTTGGGAGTCGGTCTCTTGGTGATCCTCGGCTGGGCACTGCAAGTGTAGTTGGTAGAGTAGAGGTGACTGCTCTCTGTGTCTCCCCTCCATGGAGGGTTTGTGCATTGGGTTCTTCGCGACCTGCCAAGTCCATCGCCAGAATTTTGCGGGGGCCGAATGTCATTTGCCATCATTGCAGTACCATCCGCCGATCCCTCTAAGTGCAAGATAGAGTCTGCTTCCTCCAACGTGCGGATTGAGTGGGTGGCATTGTTCCACTGGAAGGTAAGGCAGACGGGTGACTCCTCCTATCGGTAGTGGTGGACACAGGTGAGGCTATCTGCCCCATTATCAGTGGGACCTCTCTGCCCTCCAGTGTGATGTGTATGATCCAGTTGGACTTCAGAGTCAGTGAGAGTCAGGAGATGACAGAAGAGCCGGGTGAAACAGGGCTCGATATCGCCATTCTTCACTCCCTTTGGGGGCTCATGAATGTTAGAACGCAGAGAGCGGCTTTCTAAATCTTCGAGGTGTGTCTTTATATCTATGTCCTGGTCCTTCAGCTCTACAACTGCCCAATGGAAACTCATTTACTCAGATCGTTGAGGTCATGGCAGACTTATTTAAGGTCCGCTTTCAGTTCCTGGCAGAGGCTCACAAAATGTTCTTTCAAGGTAGCAAGCAAGTTCTCCAATAAGGTCTTGGTGATGGGGGCCTCCACATCATCTAGCATTAGGGCGGCAGGCCTGGGCGCAAGTAGGTATTTGTCATGCTTCTTATCTGCTGCCTTAGTAAGCAAATCCTGAACACTGGAGTCTTTCTTATGTCCTTTGTGGGCGGCCATGGTGTTGAGCCTCTGGCACCAAACCTAATGTTAGCGCCAGCGAGCAGTGGTCACGAGCTCGGCACCAGTCATGCCAGGTGGCAAAGACTGGGGAAGGTGGGCCTGGTCCCCAAGAGGCTATGTGCTCCATCTGGTGGATTGAGGGGCTTCACCCAGCCACCAGCCCCCAGTAGGAGGAACGACTCGGGGTTCCACATCCACTACCAAGCCCAATGAAAGCAGGAGTCTGAAAGACCACCAAAACTGTGGAGTCAGTCGAAGGGAGGAGATGGGAGGCCGCCAGCGGCGATGCATTCATAGGATTCCCACCTGCAGCGTTGACGTCCCTGCTGTAGAGCTCTGCAGTCCTATGTCCCACTAGTGCTGGTGGTGATGAGGGGTTATGGCCGCAGGTTTGCCAGGCCAGCTTAATAGTGGCACCACTCCATGAAGGCTTGAGGCCTACCGTCCCTGGGCAGCCCTCAAGTGCTCCGATGGGCAACACACGAGGCACTGCAAGGCTAATGGGCCAGCTGAGGTGAAATCCGAAGTGTGCATGCCCACTACAGCTCGCTACAACTTCAAGGGGTTGTCACCCCCCCTCAGCGAGGTTAGGGCCCAAGGTGAGGCAGTTCTGCAGGCTGAAGGCTGCTCAAGAAAAAAAGGCATGGTAACTGCAGTCCATGGAGCGGGCAAGGAAGGGGTGCTGTAGGAAACAAGTAGCTCATATGGTGGTGCGAGGCCCAGCTAGGCCCCCTCCAAGTGCTCATCACCTCGGCGCCATTAGGTGGTGGCTCCGCACTGGCTGCTCTCTGCAGGAAGTGGGCAGGTTCAAGAGACAGGCCCAGGCGAGATCCATGAAGAGACGCCGAGGCCCCAGCAAGATCGTGGTACACCGGAGGAAGACCGCCAATCCCCTCTTGTGGTAGGGGGCTTGGGTGAGGTGGCCACCCGATGTTCTGCAGCCTGGCACCCATCTGGCCCCTAGGACGTACTCCGCTGAAGATGCCGCCAACCCTTGTCTGATACGAGGCAGGCACCTACGGCTGGCGTGCAGGCTTGTCCGTCTTCAAAATTGCAGCGAGGCCTTGGGCCCCGCGCACCCGCAGCACAGCTCACTCCTTCCCCGCCGACAGAGGCTTCGATCACCCCTGAGTCGCACAGCACCGGGGCCCCCACTGCGGGCATTAAAACAGCGGATGCGTGGGCTGAACAGCAATTTAGTGGGTCTGCCGGGAGAGCCTTGGGAAAACACTCTTGCTTCGCCTCCATCTTGGCCATGTCCCTAAAATATACACTATATTTGAGATTCAGGGTGTAGCTGAATGTTTTGTTCCACTGGCTTCAAACTGATCATTGTACTGAGCATAAGCAGGGCCACTGGAATCGTGATTTTACACGGATGCGTTTCTTGCATAATTCGCCTTTTCTTGAGGCAGAATTCTGTTAAGACTGCCTCAGAATGGTACCCTTTACTTCTACATAATTCTAGTGCCTAAAGTATAAGGCACTGTGTATCACCCGACATGACATTTAAGCACCACCATTTTTTCTCACGGGCAGATATTCCTTTGAGTAAATATTTTTATTCCCTGGTACTCTGATAACAAATCGTGCTTGCTGTTCCGGACTTTTTTTTTTTAGAACCAACCACTGTCTTTGCGATTCCTTCCTGCTTTCTATTTGCTGGTAGAGGATCAACTTAAAGCAGAGGTCTCCAAACTTTTTAATGCTGCGCCCCCCCAGTTGAAAAATAAAAATCATTGGGCCCCCCTCAGAATTTTTCACAATTATTTTATAAACATGGCAATGTTTAAATATGTCTAAACCTATTTAAACATTGCAGTTAAGTACTGTTACCTTTTAAAAACTGCAATAACATGCGTCTGCTTAAAACAAAGGCCTGTTATCTGTATAATATATATTTTGGCCAGAGACTGGGGCCCCCTCTGGGATCACTTCAGGCCCCCCTAGGGGGTCCCGCCCCCCAGTTTGAAGACCTCTGACTTAAAGGGTGCTAAACAGGACCAGAAAATACCTGCAATAAAATGAAAGAATAAAAACACATATCGTTGGGGATAACGAAAAAATATAATTGGGATTTTTTTACATGCAAAACAACTTGTCCTGAAGAAGAAACGCGCAATTTGCCAACTCCAGCCACCATAGCAGAAAAATGAAAAAATAGCAGGTAGGAAGCGTGGCGACATAACAGAAAACACACCAAAGCAAAGAAAAAAAACATAAGAAGCCGCCTGGCTGAAGGAGTGAAAGCTAGGATGGATGGACTGGCGGTGGGGGTGCACAGATGTTCCCATTCCCAATATAAACACGGAAAACTAAAATACAGGGAGGCTCTGTGGCACCTGGGGTATATTAAAAATGTTTCTCACCTTGGGAGATTGTTTCCAAGTCATAATACAGCAACTGAGCCCCTAGTCCAGGGTTATGGGGTGAATCTTAGCGAGATGTACATAAATCAGAAGCGTTAATAACATCTTCAAAGCTGTAAGGCGCACCAGAGAACCATTCATTCTTAGTTAAAATCTTGGAAAAGGTCGTCTTTACTTAGCTTCTGCACTATTTACTCACTAATCATATTCTGGATGCTCGCCAGTCTGGATTCCGCTCCTCCAGAGTACACAATGTTCCCAAACGCTTGTGGTGCACTGCTGTCTACCCACGACACGAGGGGGGTGACCACATTGGCGCTGCTAGCATCCTCAGCTATTTTTAACCCATGGTAGTCTCACCATGGGATCTTGCGGTGCACTTGATCTGCCCCGCCTTACAAGACTGTCCTTAGAGAGTGATAGGGGACAGCAGTTTTGACATCTACTCTCCTTACTGAAAGAGGAAACCTAGGCACAGCCTACACTCTGCCCTGGGATAGCACAGTTGGCATTCGGGGCAACACATAGTGCCTATTTAATTGGGTCAATTGATGTCAAAACTTCAACTCCTAGAATGAATTATTTTAAACGAAGGTTCAGGCCTGGTATGTTGTGTCCTCGGTGACGTGAAGGCTTCTAACTGCTATCTTCAAGGCAAGAGACTGTGATCTTTGCCTTTACCACACAGAATAGAATTGTCTGCTGGTTTCTTGACTGGATCTCCTGCGGTAAGAGTGAGTCTTCTCTCAGCAGCAGCCTGTGTGTGTGAAGACTCAGAGTTTCATGCTCACTTGGGCTTGTCTTAGCTTAGAAGTGCAGAGCTCTTTCATAAGCAGCACCCCATGACACAATTCATGCACCACAAAGACCCTGAAAGATGCCCCATTGACTGCCAGAACATGCGTCTATGCATCTATGTACTACCTACTCCACGCTAACCATTACTGTTAAATCTCCCAACCTTTCAACTCTGCAGTTTATCTGACACAACAACCCTGTGTGCGATTTTATCCTGCTGTACAATGTTCCTACTAGAAATGCTATCTGTAACCAATTAAAAAAAATAATGAATATCCATTGAATTATTTTCAATATTTTTTGTTCCGTGTCTTGAATGGGCTGCATCCTGTCAATCAGGAGAACTCTTCAATTTTCCCTACTGCTAACGTCATGTGAATAAGTTATTAAGTAATTGCCCTCCGTTTCCTCCAGAGTCCTCTATAACAGGAGCCAATTCCTGGACACCATGGATTCTGGCATGTTCTTGAGTATCCCCTGCAGCCTGGATCAGGTCTCCAGGCCTGCACGGTACTAGGGTGTGAGAGACTAAGCCAATATAGGCCCCTTGCTTGGCGTGTGACTGTCTTTGGGGCTTATGCATGCACATGGGTGCAATAGGACCTCAATCTAGTCATGGGTGTCTTGAGGCTGTTTCCTTTCATGTATAGTCTTTGATATCTGTGAGGCTTGTTGGAGGTTTTGATTCTGGTCTGCGGCATCTCAGTCATGATATAGAAATGGCAGGCTGCTCTGCTTATTCCGCAAGTACATGCAACTATCGGGCAACCTGCCTAACCATGAAACAAAATGTACAATTGTTGCCATGCCTTGAGGCAAGATTTTGTAGCCAACATCACCTACAGTAGTCATTTGGGGTACCAGATTATGGTTGCCACCTAACTGATATGTTAGCAGCCCGCATAGTAATTTCATGTCAAAACAGATAAAAACCAGGAAGATTATTAAAATCCGACATCTTCTCCATTTAGTATAAATTAAAAGTAAGAAACAGAAGATGAAAACACATCTAAAGAACGTTAATGATTCCACAACGCTACCCAAGTAGCTCTTACAGCGACAACATGCAGAAATGCTGGGTTAAGAAATGCAGACGCATTGATACAAACTGCCAATCAAAAATCAACTTGTGGCTCATTTAGAACCCGAAAAGGTGCATAAACGGCATATTTTTTTGTCTTAAAAAAAGAACCTGGGCAGTGCAGGACTGACCATTGCACTCTGGCATGTCCCGGGTAGGCTGCAGGATAGGGGGCTTTATTCAGTACAGAATGGGTGCGTCCTCCTGCAGTGGGGGGCCATTCACACATTTGTACTATGGCTTATTTTGGTTTCCAGTTTATCCCTGAGCTTGGAGCTGGAATAGTGTCAGTTCGGGGGCGCGAGATGTCCGAAATTGCCAAATTGACCTTTTGTTTTGATATGCTGAAAATTGAGCACCATTGATGGTTGTTGCTCTGGCCAAGCCAACCATAGCAATATAGGGCAAGGTCTGCGACAGGAGAAATCCTGGTCTAGCACAGTGCAGCACACATAGAAAGAGGAAAAATGAGGAGAAATAGTGTTATTTCTCCTTGTTGCGCCTCCTCTGGGGAGGCATAAGGTTTTGGCGCATCCCCAGGCTTACAAGGTCTTGAAAATTTAGGGATGCATTAAAATCCATGGGTATTGCATGGGAACACCCACAGCAGCACCTGTGGAATGCCTCTCTAGCACAGTGCAAGGAAACACAACAATTTGTGCTGCCTTTTCTCACTCCATATTTATGAGGTCATTTAAAGCCACACAAAGTGGATTTCTGTGGACTCATAAATATGAGTTAGTAGTTTGCGCTGCGTTGTGTCACAAAAAGTGATGCAACAGTGGTACAAGGGCCTCATAAATATGGGCCCGAGTATAATGTATGCTGCAACAGTGCAAACACACTAATAAACCCTGAACAGTTACAGCAAAAGCAGCTGCAGTGAAATAATGTAGGTAAGGAATGTGACAAGGCCGCAGGGAGAACAGAATTGATGCCACAGTGCAGATGGGGAAACAATAAAACCGGCAGGAAAAATGTCATTTTCTTACAACTGTATAGTGCACTCATCATTAGTAGGGCTGAATGCCTGTGCTGGAATTGGAAAATGTTTACTCCGGGAGCCCATAAATTGGGGGTCAAGGTGTGGCAGAGGAAAGAGGGTGGAGTCACAAAGGGTGATGCTTGAAAAGCAGAGTTTGATAGTGTTAGAAATGGGGTCTCTGGTTGGCAGTCAGTTTGCATTCTGTCCAAGCAGGGACCCTCACTCTAGGCAGGGTAGGAAGATACACACTTAGCATAACCCCTGCTCACCCCTTGGTAGCTTGGCACAAGCAGTCGGGGTTATGTCAGAGGAAATGTGTAAAGGCTTTGCACCAACACACACAGTACCACAGTGAAACCACCAGAAAAGGACTCAACACTAGTTTAGAAAAATAACCAATATTTATCTACATCAAACAAGACCAAAATGACAAAAATCCAACATACACAAGCAAAGATATACATTTTTTATGCAAAAAGAGTCTTAATCCATAGCAATCAATGGATGTGTTGTTTTAGCACAAAGTACCTCGTATGCTTAAAAAATAGAGCCGCAAGGGCGAGCGTGCGTTGGCAAAGCAGTCAATGTGTCAATTCCTTACCTGCAAGTGAGGCCATGTGTCAATTCTTTCTCTGCCGGCAAGTGATGCATAGATTCTTTCCTCGCAGGGAAGAGATGCGTCGCTTTCCGGATAAGTCGCCTCCGGTTTGCACAGTGATGTTTCAGATTTTGACACCCAAGGATGATGTGGGGAAAATCCAGACACACGGCAGTGATGAATCCGCACTGAACAGGCGATCCGTCGATTTTACCATCGATTTTTCATCCGCAGAGCAGGCACTGTGTCAATTTTTCTGCCACTCGGCTCGGTGCATGGATTTTCACCTTGGGTTCACTAGCTTCTGCTTTCAAGGGCCCAGGGACTGGATGTGCACAACTTTGCAGGGTAGGGGTCTCAACAAGTGATCCCAGGTGCTGGCAGATGAAGTCTTTGATGGCCCTGAAACTTCAGAACAGGGAGAAAGCTCAGTCAAAGCCCTTGGAGAAACTTCACAAGCAGGATACACAGCAAAGTCCAGCCTTTGTCCTCTTTAAGGCAGAAGCAGCAACTGCAGGCCAATCCAGCAAAGCACACACGGCAAAGGGGTAGTACTCCTCTTCCAGCTCTTCTCCGTGGCAGAGGCTCTTCTTGATCCAGACGTATTCTAAAAGTCTGGGGTTTTAGGTCCACTACTTATACTTATTTCTGCTTTTGAAGTAGGCAACCTTCAAAGGAAAGTCTCTGTTGTTCACAAGATCCTGCCTTGCCCAGACCTGGACCCAGACACACACTAGGGGTTTGGAGACTGCATTGTGTGAGGAGAGGCACAGCCCTTTCAGGTGTGTCAGCTCCTCCCTTCTCACTCTAGCCCAGGAGACCCATCAGGATAAGCAGGACACTCCTCATCTCCCTTTGTGTCACTGTCTAAAGGGAATTCACAAACAGCCTAACTGTTAGTGTGCCCCAGACGTGGATTACACAGGCAGGCAGAGGCACATAATGGATAAGCAAGAAAATGCATACTTTCTAAAAGTGGCATTTTCAAACAGACAATCTAAAAACCAACTCTACCAAAAGATGTGTTTTTAAATTGTGAGTTCAGAGACCCCAAACTCCAACTTGCTATCTGCTCCCAATGGGAACCGGCACTTAAAAGATATTTAAAGGCAGCCTCATGTTAACCTATGAGAGCGATAGGCTTGACAATAGTAAAAACTGGATTTAGCAGTATTTCACTATCAGGACATGTAAAACACACCAGTACATGTCTTACCTTTTAAATACACTGCACCTTGCCCATGGGGCTACCTAGGGCCTACCTTAGGGGTGACTTATATGTAGTAGAAGGGAAGGTTTGGGCCTGGCAAGTAGGTACACTGGGCGAATTGTCAGTGCAAGACTGCCCACACAGACACTGCAGTGGCAGGTTTGAGACATGTTTACAGGGCTACTCATGGCACAACCAGTGCTGCAGGCCCACTAGTAGCATTTGACTTACAGGCCCTGGGCACCTCTAGTACACTTTACTAGGGAAGCACTAGTAAATCAAATATGCCAATCAGGGTTAAACCAATCACCAATACAATTTAGACAGAAAGCATATGCACTTTAGCACTGGTTAGCAGTGGTAGAGTGCCCAGAGTCCTAAAGCGAACAAATAAGGGCCAGAAAAAATAGGAGAAAAGAGGTAAAAGTTTTGGAGATGACCTTGCAAAAAGGGCCAGGTCCAACACAGTCATTTATTTTAAAAAATCTGCTGTAAATAGCTTGGCAACAGGACATGTGTGAAAGTAATTCTGTTCTAAGAGGGATACAAAGAAGCTGCACCTGCTGAAGAGATCATGGTGTGCCCAGCAATTTTGAGGGGATTAAAATAGCGTTAAGATAACTATAGCAATTAAAACAGTTCTGGGAGAGTTCTGCGTGTGGTCAAGTCACAGTTTTGACTCAAAAAATAGCATAGAGGGTAAATGTAGCTGTTGCAAAGCACATTGTGTAATATGCAGATCACAAATTTGTTTTATATTTAGGTAGCTAAGTGGGTACTGCTTTCTACACTGAGATCATTTTGTTACTTGTAGTTCATAAGCTGCAAGCCGTCTGATATAACACAGTGCTCTATTTACTGGCATCAAAGAGCTGCTTGCAAACTAAAATGTCATGGGATTAGATTATTTTTATTTTTTTCTCAATCTGTTGTTATTCTAAGATTGCAAACACGGGTTCCTTTCAGAAGTAATACAGTCTTATTAGTACAGACAACTATAATAATTGTGTTAGGTTTTATATCCTGACTTTGGGCCTGATTTAGATCTCAGCAGAGGGGTTACTCCATCATAAATGTGACAGATATCCTGTCTGCCATATTATGAGCTATAATAGGATTGTAATATGACAGACGAGATATCCATCATGTTTGTAACAGAGTATTCCCCTCCGCCAGGATCTAAATAAAGCCCTTTGAATTTCTCCCGATCGCCCATTCTTAACATAAAATGTGTACAAGTATGGATGATATGTGATTCCTACACCTTATAAGTTATAACCAGTATTGTCTTATGTAACATTTTCTGTACATTGATTTACATATTTGCATGATTTATTGTACCTAAGTGTGTGATGTAAAGTGCACTGACAACCTACTCTGGGATGTATAGCGGCGAAACGCTGAAAAAGAATGAAATAAAAACAATAGTAGGTGCGGGTTACATCAATATTTGTGTAATTACGCATACAGACAGATAAATAGTGTGTTCTTAGAGTGCAAGCACTGTACATAAGGAGTTGAACAAAGTTAAAAAACTGGTTCCAACCCATAGTTTCTCTCATCTACTTGTAAAGCAATAAGCTGTGCGCCTTTGTTTTCTTCCATTGCTTTGGTGTCTAGGTGTTAGGCTCCAAATAGCTCCCATTCAGTATTATATTCAAACAAAAGGAAGACTCATGGCGCTTTAAATTGGGCCTTTCTTTAGGGCATAGCAGGAAGTATAAGAAAGAGAAAGCCCCATGCCGCCTGCACATTGCTGCTCCCAGTGGAATGCAGACAACGTGCATGTGCTGCTGAAATGTGTCCTGGTGATGGAAAATGATACAAGGACAAATTTAGCATGTTTACCAGGGTCAGTTGGATTTCAAATCCAGCCAGAAACAGATGCCGAACCAGGATCCAACGCAATCCTCCTACTTTCCAGCACTGGCTGCTTCCACTGTATTGTATGTGTAGTTCTGGATTCTGGAGGAAAAATCAGGACTTTATGTCTCTGATGGGGTACTGCTGGTAGTAGCATCGATAGCGCCCATGCAGATCACTGCTGGGCAGCCCCCCTTTCAAATTATAATGCAGGAATCAACACCAGTTTAGAAATATAGCCTGTACCTGAGAGTCCCCGCCCATTTAAAGCAATGGATATAGGCAAAAGATGTTACCTCTTCCAGCATTTACTAGACACCCCCTTGAGTAAACTTAAAGCACCGACTGTGCCAAGTGGTAAACACATTTACTGATGTTAAAATCAGGCCTGAAACACATATTCTCCTCCCACATGCCCCTATGTCCGACCTGTATACATCCGCCAAAGGCATCTGCTCTATTTCTCACTAGCACCTCTCAATAATATACCAGTCTGCCACAATCTGCTTGTATCCCTTCATCTCATGCCCCAGAGCTGTGTACCCCCATTATTGTAGGTAACCAGTCTCCACGCCCAAGATCATTCCAGGGAGGCAGTGGTCAAGCCCTGATGTTTTAGTAACCTAAATCTTAATAGGAGGCGTAGTCCTGGTTTGGTTACCTTTATCCAAATGGATTAACAGACCTCAAAATGACAATTGGTGAATGAAAGCATGTTGTAGCTAGGCAATTACAGTTGGGCAGCTGTGTCTCTTTAGGGGCATGGAATGTTAGGATGTCAGCTAACATGGTTATGTCACTACCAGCTGACAGAATGTGATATGTTTGGTGATGAAAATAGGCAGTTACTCCTAAGCCTGGCTGGAGGTGGATGAGATCTACTGTTGGAATAAAGCTACATTGGAATATCTGCGTGATCCTTGAGCTTCTAACTTTTTGGATTGCCACACTGGCGTGGTCGGCAGGATACAGAAGTCCTGTGGAGCATTGGTCACTCTCGAGCTTACCTGAGTCTTCCTGGAAACTCACCTGGACTTGCTTTCTTGGACTAGGTGAAATTGTTTCTTTTTGAGTTATTCTGCTAAACGAGATCCTACAAAAGAGACTTTGGATTCTAAGTGATTGTGAAAATTACACACCTTGTGCCCTCCCTATACCTGCTGCTTTGCCAAGCTCGTTTAAGAAGAGAAAAGAAAGTTTGTGGTGGTGTGAGACGCTTTGTCATTTAAATTACAGTGAGGCGCTGCCAAACATCTTGTCATTTTAAATTACAGTGTGGTTGGGTCAGGCAGGTCCTGTTTAGTGATGTATGCGACTAGGCAAAAATGGTTGATGAGTTCGTCCATCAGAGCTCGCGCTGTTCCAGGCTTGCGGACTTACTTAACATCTTGTTGGTAGTTGGCATATTGCGATGTCCATTCCAGCGGCCCCTGCCTAACTTTGGTCTTGCATCTCCTGGACGTCTCTTTCTCCCCAGAAGTTGACATGTGCGTCAGAAGTTAAATATTGCTAACTCTTATCTTCCTTCTTTCGTCTTTACCTAAGGTGGCGGGAAATAGTGTACACCTTAAAGTTACCTGTCAGTGACACACACACTGTTGATATGTCCATCGGAGCTACTTGTCAGTGACACACACTGTTGATATGTACATTGGGTTTAGATCTTAAACAGCGTGTTCTATTATGATTCAGTAACATATGAGCATGTACCTGAGGACTACTTGTTAGTGACACGCACATTGTTGTTTGAAGTCAGTGATACGCACACTTTAATTTATAATGCAAGAAGCGTACCTTAATGCGTGTTGTATTACTTTTCAGTGATACGCACACTACAATTTGGAATTTAAGAGGTGTGCCCTACTATTTTTCAGTGATATGCACACTTTTTGGAAGCCTTTGAAACCGTTGACACACAATTTGCATGTTCTATGTATGACACTCAAGATAAGAACATTTTTGGGTATGTGCGCATTTAAGGAGCAGCTTGTACTGTTTACACAATTATAATGGCATTTAAGATGTGTGAGTGTTATTGATGTGTGTGCACCTCAAGAAGGTGACGTGTACTTGTGCAAAAATTATTGATTAAGAGAGTCGTATATTCACCCCTACTTTGGATTATCACACTGTTGTTGATGAAGTAATTTTAGTCTTGAGATTGGAGGCATGCAAAATGTGCCAGTACCACCATTTTTCCTCACAAGTCCAGGGACTCCCCCCATTAAATGGCAGAACTGGAAAATAGTATTTGAAAGGTATGCAAGGGTGTGTGGTGCAATTTGAGGGTACCCAAAAGGAAGACATATCTTCTTCTCCACTGTCAAGGTTCTGAGGGTCAAGAGGTTTTTGACAATCTCCCAGATCTCTCTCAAACTGACCAAGAAAATTTGAATGAATATGAAGTGTGTATTAAGAAATTAGATGACCACTAGTTACCGAAAGTGAGCACAATTTTAGAATGTTACCACTTTGCAAGGAGTTTCCAAAGAGAGGGTGAATCCATAGAAAGTTATGTTAAAGAGTTAAGAAGGCTTGCTGTATCATGTAAATTTGCAGGAATCGCATTTGTGAAGAATTCATGGTAGGTTGTAACAGTGAAAGGGTGAGAGATGAGTTGTTGTTAAAGGATGATCCCACACTGGATGAAGTGTTAGTTATTGCAAAACGCCTGGAACATTCCATGGAACGTATTGGAGTAATTAAGAAAGACAAAGAAAGGGAACTAAATGTGAATGTTGTGAAAGAAATGGACAGCAATAGAAAGAATAAGGTCAAATTTGAGAATACTGACAGCAACAGTAAATCCACTGTGCGTAAATGTCTCCGATGCAACAAAGTAGGCCACATGGCCAATGATAAAACTTGTCCAGCTTTGAAAGAGCAATTTGCAGTAAATGCAAGAAAAAGGATCATTTTATGGTAGTGTGCAGAATGAAAATGGTTAAGACGAAAATCAAAGAGGTGTGCTTAGAGGATGATCAAGAAGGAAATAATCCAGATTTTGATTGTGGGCAAATTATACTCCAAGTAAGTAGCGAAGACAAACTCAGATCTGGCCCAGTAGATGAGGTCTTGGTGGAAGGTGAATCTACCAAGGTATTGTTTGACTCAAGGGTGAAGAGTTCTATATTCTCTGACAACTTCTATTCTATAGAAATTAGTTAATGGGTAAGGTCTGGTTGTTTAACCCTGATATAAGACCTTTTGCATATGTAGGTGAACCTATAAAACTACATGGATATTTTGTGGGTCTCATTGAGTATAAGCAACATTGGGTTTCAGGAAACATTTATGTGTCAAAGAAAGGTGATAGCATAATCAGTTGGGGACATCAGGGAGATTTAAGTGTTTTGCTGGATTCAGGAAGTTCCTCACCTATTAGTTTAAAGAAGAAAAATGAGCTTTGCTGTGTTGAAATACCTACTGATGCTTTATTGTTAAAAGATCTTAAAGTTAATTCCCACAAGTATTTAGGAAGGAGCTATGGTGCTTAAAAAATTACAAACATGAGATTTGCCTGGCTACTACAGCCCAACCAGTGTGTTGCAAAGTCAGAAATGTATCCATAGCTGCCAGAAATCAAATAGAAATAAAAAAACTCAAGGTGGGCGGTATAATAGAAGATGTTGAAGGCATTGAGTGGCTTGCTCCCGTTGTGGTGGATAGGAAAACAAATGGTAATTTGTGCTTGGTGTAGAGTTGAGGCATCTTAACAAATATGTTATAGCAGATAAAAGTCCCCTTCCTAATATTACTGAACCCTTGCTGTTGCTGTGTTCAGTAGCATAGACCTTCCCACAGTTTACTATCAGATTGAGTTAAAGTAATCCTCTAGAGATCTGACAGCATTTATAACATCCTTTGGAACTTTCAGGTTTATCAGACTACCTTTTGGACTGGTCTTGGCAGCCTCAGTATTTCAACGAGTGATGGAAAGAGTTTTAGGTGGAGCAAAAGGAGTTTGTATATATCAGGATGCTATTTTGGTGTTTGGAAAGGACACTGAGGAGCATCAAACTTGCTAAAGGGTGGTTTTGAGAAGGCTTACTGAATGCAATCTCACGACAAAATCAGAGAAATGTAGGTTTGGGAAAAAACCTAGCAATTAGCTAGGTCATACCATCTCAGGTGAAGGAGTTTTTCCAAAAGCTGAACTGGTGGACACCATATTACACATGAGCTCACCTTCCTCACGCAAGGACCTTATGAGGCTCTGGGGAATGGCTGAATACAATGGTAAATTCATCAAGAACTTTGCTGACTTAAGTGTGAGTATGAGAAGTGTTCTAAAAAAAGGAGTTAAATTAATTTGGAATGACAGCTGTGTGAAAGAGTTTCTTATGTTGAAGGAGCACCTCAGTACAGTTCCTAAACTTCAAAATTTTGATCCCAAGAAAAAGGCAATTATAACGACTGATGCCAGTCTTAAAGGGCTGGAAGGAGTCTTACAAAGGGAAGGGAACAATGGAATAAATACCATCATGTTTATCTCAGAAAGTTTGAAGGACACTGAGAGCAGGTACTCAGTAACTGAAAGAGAAGCTCTTGCGGTGTACTGGGCCTTTAAGAAGCTGAAGAAATTATTGTGGGGATCGTACTTTGTAATAAGAACAGACCACAAACCATTATGCAAAGTTCTAAACAAAAAAGACGTGGATCTTGTGTCAAGCAGAATAGCAAGGTCGGTTATTGCCTTACAAGAATATAACTTTCAAGTGAAATATTTGCCTGGGCTAAGGAACACCATTACTGGCACACTTTCAAGACTGGTTCCCAAGTATGCTGGGGAGCTTTTTGTAGAAGAAAAGATGGATGAAAATAATGACTGGTTTGTGTGGTTGATGGAAGTGTTATATCAGAAGACCAATGGCATGAAGAAGTGAAGGTGGATAAAGTCCTTAATGAGTCGATAGATTTGGTACGGTCGGAATGGAAGAGTAAAAAACACGGATCTGAGAATAGTGAAGCCTATTGGTGTGTGAAAGATGAGTTGAGCACCAGTGAGGATTTATTGATTGGAGAGACTAAACACATACCACCACACAGTCTTACAGAAATATTAATTGCTCTTACTCATGAAGGGCATCAAGGGATGACAAAAAATAAAGAGACTAAGAGGTTCATATTGGTGGCCAGGTATGGACCAACTAGTTGAAAGGGTGGTACTTAACTGCTTAGTCTGTAATCTCAGTGATAAATCCAAACAGACCAGGGTATAGCCAAAGATTATCAGGGAAAGACCAAAAGGCCCATGGAAGGAAATAGCAGTGGACATTCTGAGTCCGATTTATGAGAATAGGCAATAAAGATTTCTCATAGTTGTTGTAGACATAATTTCAAGGTGGCCTGAAGTGTGCATTACAACTGGTATAGAAATTAGACATGTAATTAAATTCCTAAAGAAGCTTATGGCAAGATAAGAGTTCCCAGATGTATTACTCACTGACAATGGGGTCCACTTGACGTCAAGAGAAATTGAGGAATTTCTGGGGAAAAGAGGAATAAAACACAAGAAGTGTGTGTTGTACCACCCTGAAACAAATGGAATGGTGGCGAGAAAGAGACCATCACTTTAGCCAAATCCAATGCCTTAAATTTGAAAGAAGAGGTACTGAAAATGATTGCGATATACAGCCACTCCACATGGAACGACTAGAAAAACTATTTTTGAACTCATTTGGGGAAGACTTCCCAATACTTTTGTAGAGCCTACCTGAGTCAATAAATGTAAGTCGGAACTGAGAAAATTTGTAGGGGATAATGCTTGGCAACAAAAGGAAGAAGAAAAAGTGAAACTCTGAGAAAAGGGCTGTGATTCCAGAAAGGCGGTCAAAAAATTGGAGGTGGGGGTTGGAGATCTGGTAATGATTAAACAGCCTGGAAGGGTAAGAGGCTGTCATAAATTCACAGAACCTATTAAAGTGATTACAATTTTTAATAATGCAATCAAGTCTCAGGACCATCATATTTGGAATCTCAATAGAGTCGTCCTGTTCAGAGAACCCTGGAACAATGACACTGATGAGAATCTAAAAATGTGAAGTCCTGGTAATTACAGAGAAGGGAGAGTAGGGAGAAGGAGTTCTGATAGACCGAGGAAGAAACCAGGGTATTTGAATGATTATGTTTGAATTTAAAGGAAGTCTCTCTTTGTCTTGATTGTTAAAACATGCTTTCCCAAAGCATTCATTTGAACCCTAATATCCTTTTGTCCCTTGCATAACTAAAGAGCTATCTCTTCCAGCATGGGCGCGTGCTCCGCTGACCCTCCATTCTTGTTGTGCATGCAGTTGTGCAGGTATGTCAGTAAGTTAAGTCATTTTCATTCAATTTCTTGAAATTGCAGAATTTATCTTGTTTTGTTGTCTGTTAAAGGGAGGAACTGTGTGGTAGCTAGGCAATTACAGCTGGGTAACTTTGTCTCTGTAGGGGTATTGAATGGTAGAAGGTCAGCTGGTAATTTGATAACCAGCTGACAGAATATGAAATGTTTGGAGATGAAAATAGGCAGTTACATATGACCCTGGCTGGAGGTGGATGAGATCTTGTGAACTTTGTGTCCCCATTATAGTAGTTAACCAGTTTCCACGTCCGAGACCACTCCAGGGAGGGGATGGTCAAGTACTGATGTTTTAATAACTGAAATCGATACAGGCGGGGTAGTCCTGGTTCGCTTACCTTTATCCAAACCGATTAACAGACCTGAAAATGACGATTGGTGAAAGAAAACCCTAGGGCTGGAGCACAGCTTCTTAAATGGCATGGAGTCATCCGGTAACCTTAATCAACAGGACTGCAGGGTCGCACTAGCCAACAGGGCAATCGGGAAGTGCCAGAAGGGCTGGTCTGATATGTGAAAATGTGGGACTCTTTTTGACATTTGGGGGTCTGATTTATATCCTTATATACTGTTGATTTTCCCGACATTATCATAAACATTGCCTGTAGCAGACCCACATGCATGCAGTCTCTCTTACGTTGCAAAACACTTGTACAGTGTGTCTTTACAAGTTCAAAACTGCCCTGACTTGGACGTGTGGGGTAGTTTTTTAAGCTATCTAATTGGCTTAAGACAGACACTTTTGTTTAGGTGCCAGGGTTAGACCCTGCAGGATCCTGGTCAGTCAGTACCTCTTCACCACATGCCTCAGGAGTACACTCCTCTTCCACAGTTTCAAGCCCGCGTGAATCCCAGGCCCTCGGGCTCGCAGATCACCTGAGAGAGAAAGTGTGAGTTATACCACAAACATTTGTATTGTGCAGCGTCTACCAGTTCCCTGGCTTGCAGAACTGCCTAAAGGTGTGTGCAGCAGGTCCGACCGAGGCGCATTATTAGAGCTGGTTGAAGTACGGTTCCTGACATAGCAAGTACTACAAGACAAGGTAGAGATGCTTTGACGAGCTGCGTGCGACGTCAGACGCAAGCTTTTGGGTGGGGAGGGGGCGTTCTTGGAAGTATATGCCTGCGATGATGCCTCACAGGTACACTGGATTCATATTTCATTGTCCCCCCGGGTCTTGCAAGCTCAGAATACCAGGCCTCGACGTTGCTGATTAAATACAGGCGTTTCCCACCCAACCCTAAGAAATAATTAAATGGATAAACGCAATTAGTAATAAAAAACAAAAAGAAATGTTAAATATGGAGCAAACTGAACCTGCCAGGGACACAGACAGAGCCTGCCAGGAACACAGCCTGCGCCTGCCAGGGACACACGCTGGGCCTGCCAGGGTGCACGCTGAGCCTCCCGCGTGGCTCTGTGTGTGAATGGGTGTGTGCCGGGGAGAGCGGGCGTCCTCCCTGGAACAGAAGCAGGGCAGGGCCGAGGGACATCGGGAGAGCTGTGTCTGTGGTTGTAAGATCATAATGTAGGCAAGGTGGAGGTACACTGGCGGAGGTAGATTCCCAGCTGTGAAACAACAGGAGCGCAGCATGGCACGATGGATGGAGGTGAATTAGAAGAGCTGTGTTTGTAGATCCGAGTTCGGGAATAGCAGGGAATGCCTCAGCAGGGCTGGTGTGAAGTGGACGACCTGTGAATTTATAACCCTGGACTTCGGGAAGAGGGGTGTTTCTGCCTCAAGGGAGGTTCATTGATAAACATTGTGTGGGTTTCAGGACTGGAATATCAGGCAAGCCTGTGTTGGCAATGGTAAAGCTGCGTTGGGTTCAAGCAGGGGCTGTTTGTGGTACAGTGCATGTGTACGTGTGGGTGTCAGTGTGTGAGCAGCAAGGGTGAGAAGGGCCGAGTTTGAGGTACCACAGCAGAGTCGTGTGCGAGCCCTGGTATTTGGCGAGCCCCTGGGTTGTACATGCTGGTATTGGGACGTCTCGGCAGAGCTGTGGGTAACAATCTCCCTGGCAGTACTGCGGGCGCCCCGCCTGCAGTCCTCTGTACGAGGATTCTGGAAGCCGTGACTGGGCTGGCAGCGGTGGGAGAGGAGAGGGTGGGGACGGCTCTGCACGTTAAACCTTTAATATAAAAACAAACAACGCCACTGAGGCGGAATCGAGAAAGGTGAATTTGGACTTCCTCCGGGTATCTACGCTTCCGCCGCCTCGCCCATCACGTTCTCACACCTCGACACCCCCAGTGGCGGGGAGGCGCCCTGCGACAGCTGCCAGGGCTGCTCTGCCCTCGGTGCGGGCGTGTTTGCATGGGCCCAATCTATAAACCGGCAGAGATAGGTTTATGGCAGCATCTGGGAGACGCAGGGAGGGCAGAAGCGGCAGGAGCAGGGCAAACAGAGGCACGCCAGCCGAGTCCAGGCCGAGAGGTTGTAAACGGGCATGGTGCAGGCCAGGCCCGAGCGGCCATTCTGCTGTTAAAGACGTCTCACGCCCGCTCTAAAGGCATGCCCTGTCACACAGATCACCCAAGCAGCAAGATGGCCCATAATCGGGTGGAAATTCCAGTTGATCAGCTACAAATGTTTTATACCTTACCTTCATGGAACGCGATCTCCCCCAGCTGCTTTTTCACCTGACCAAACAGTGACGTTCTTGATTTTGCGCCGCGAAGAAACCAAAGGGCGAATCCGCAGGCCTATACAGAACTTCAGAATAATTAAATACATATATTCCAGCGATCTGGATTACATTTTTAGTTTTGGGGCACTGCAACGTATGTTGAACATAAAAACTAGAAGCATTCTACTGATAAAATAAAAACTCTATCTGGAACCAATAGACAAAAGTCATCAAGGACGGCAGAAACCATTTTAAAGTGAAATGTTCTGTGTAAAGATTCATTAAATAGTCAAACCATATATGCCAGCAACTAGATTCAGTAGACAACACTTGCAACTGGAGTTTGCACAAGTAAGACACATCAGCTCAGTCTATCCTGTCCTTATTCCAGCATAATGTAGGACCATATGTTCCTATTGACACACATTAGGACTGCAGCTATACATTCACACCGCAGCAGGTCTTTTGCCTAGACCACTTCTGTTAGAGGTCATTTCTTTGCATACACTGATCAGGCTTATTGTGAACATCTTAGGGCATAGCTGAGAGCCTGGCAGACAGAGTACTCTGTGCAAACGTGATAGAGTACCCTGCCCACCAAACCCTCAGCCCATCCACCTCATTTCGAGACAGGCAGACTTTAAGAATTCTGTCAACAGAGCCCCTATCGGCTCCATCAACGAAATAATGCCTATGACAGCCTAAATAATTAGGGGCTCTCAGAGGAACGGCATCACAGAACAATAGTCTATTGCCTTTTCTTTTCCATCACTGCTAGGGAAAACCTTGCAGTGGGGGACAGGAGAAAAACGCAAACGATCCCAACAAGATGTCGGGGTCATTTGTGTTTTGTTTTTCATAAACAAGCTCCCATTTTGGGAGCTTGCTTTTTTAAAAACAACAAACTTTTGAAAAGTTTGATGGTTGGCTTTAATGGCCTTCAAACTTTTCTTACATTGCCAGGAACCACGGTGACGGCGGTTCCTGCCAATGAGAGAGATGTGCGTGGAGGCCGGCAGACATCTTTGAATTTGGGAGATGGGAAGTCCATCAGGGCGACTGAGTAACATACTCTAGCGCAGAGGTCTTCAACCTGGGGGGCCTCAAGTGGTCCCAGGGGGGGCGCCAAACTCTGGCCAAAAGAAGCATTATACAGATACCAGGCCTTTGTTTTAAACAAAAGCATGTTATTGCATTTTTAAAAAGGTAACAGCACCTGACTGCAATGTTTAAATAGGTCTGGACATACTTAAACATTGCCATCTTTATAAAATATTTGTGGAAAATTCTGAGGGGGGACCATAGATTTTTGTTTTTCAACTGGGGGGGCGCGGCATTAAGAAGTTTGGAGACCACTGCAGTCTAGCGTGATGGACGTTACTGTCAGCAAAATTCTAAATCAGGCCTTTAGACACCACTCCAGGCAGCATGCTTACATTGCGAATGGCATCAAAGCCATAGAAGGGAAAACATTGTGTTACATAATAATTACCTCAAGCAGAGAAAGCGAAACATTAGCAGAATGACATAGATAGCGCTATTCTTTGGCCCATGCTTTTATACAAATAATGCAACACAGATCCATAATATAATCCAGCTGGTCAGTATTCAATATATGCCGTCACTGAATAATAAATCACTGTAGTCCAACCTAACCAACCACTATACCGTGTAATCAAGGCCACTGGAATTATGCGATTGAGAGGTTGTAGCATTTTCTGCATAGTTATGGATTTGGTGCACTTGCCACATAATTATTCACCTGCTGCACAAGTTGCAGATTTGAACAACACGTTTGGTTGTAGCTCAAATTGATAAAAACTGACTAAAAATGTAGTAACATGCATTGCTTCACAGTTGAAGGCAATTAACAAGGCTGACTGAACATCTTTCAGTTGCTTATTTCTGAGTTTTAGGTGTTTAACTGATACTAACAAGGTTAAAAGTCTGCATAGGCAATGTTAATGTGTGTAAACATGACAAAATATTGATGTAATATTAACACAAAATGTGCCACATTAGGCAGCATAATTGGCCTTCTCAACTGTGTGCTACTTATACACACAGTGTACAGATAGCATCTCCTGCTCAGAATCACTTTACACAAAATAATTAAGAATGTGGAGCGTTTCAAAAATACTACATAGAATCCATATATTTGAAAAGAAACCTTAAACAAGGGTTTTTTCGATGCACATGGTGAAGGATTTTAATCTGGTCTGAATTTTACATAACATGCACTAGTTCTTATGAATGTGATCGGAGATTGTGATCTGCAGAGAGGACAGACAATGACATAGTGCATACTGTGACCACACAGTGCCAGTGGGCTGGCAAGAGCAGAACATGGCAGGAGAGGTCAGCCCAGTGCTTAATTTGTAAATAAAAACGCGTTGGTGCCCAAAGTCCTCCTCTTAACACGCGGCTGCAGCAATTAAATGCGGGAACACAGAATACTGAGGTGTCTAATCCTGAAGCCATCTCAAGCCTCTTTAATCCATTTACAGCCACTTTCTGCCCCTTCAGCTCACACTTGCAGCTTTCTGCTTTCTCCCTTTGTGATGCTTTTTCATTTTTCGCTTCCTGCGTCTTTCCCATATGTGTCTGTTGCTCGCAGCAAATGCCTGAGGCAGAAGAATAAGCCCCGGCCCTCAAAAATAAGTGCCGGTGCTCAGCACCGGAAACAACAAGCACAAATTAAGCACTGGGTCAGCCCCTCCCACTGAGCTCTCAGACACGAGAACTGCTGATTAGAACAGACTGTGAGGATTCACGTTGTTTACGGTTTATCCAGACTCTCAGGAATATAGTTGTACCAGAGTGTGAAATCTATAAGTTCTACGCCACTCAATTTGTTTTTTTCCAATAATCTGCTTCCCAAAGCGTTAAGCGTGAATGGGCTGCAGTAGTAGGGTGACCAGACGTCCCGGATTTCCCCGGACAGTCCCTGTTTTTAGAGGACTGTCCTGGTGTCCCGACGCTTCTCGTAATTTTAAATAAATGTCCTGGTTTTTGGGACAAAGGTCATATTATTAAATAAATGTCCCGGTTTTGGGGACAAATGTCAAATCATCTAGGGTAGCATAAGTTAAAGAGGCCTACAAAGTATGAAATAATTAAAGTATTTTATCTGTTTTTGTCAGGCGACACAGTACCCTCTCTGCTCTGAGCAGAGAGACGAGTGGGGAGCAAAGAGAGGTGGGTGGGGGCAGGTTGGGGGTGCAGGGTGGGAGGTCAAGCCATAGCTAATTTTATATATGTAGTCTTGTACATGTGTATATATATATATATATATACACATACACACAGACACACACAGGTATAGGCACACACATTCACAAAGCTATGCAAAAAAACGGGACAGGCCAGATATAAAAGTGAGTAATATCTTTAGTTCTTTTATGTCTAACCTGTCCCAGTTTTTGCTCCTCAAAATCTGTCACCCTAGTGGGACGTTCCTAGTACTTCACAGGCCGGGTCGTAATAGAAACCCTTGCAGCGCAGGGAGGGCACGCAACACTTCAGGAGCCCCCAAATCCTTGAGGGGGACCCTTCCGTCTCAAGGCCAGTGAATATCTGCAAGCTAGGAGAGACTCGGCTGCCCTTCGCATTCTGTGCATGGTTTGCATCATTTTGCGTTACGCCATGTTACTAAGCATCTGCTTAGCATTGAAGGGTCGGCGTTCCATACCAGTATTTTCCTTGCTGATGATAGGACTTCCAGCAGCAGGGAAAGGAGAGGATGTAGCTGGCGAATGGCACCCGTCGGTGCTTAATTTGAGCCGGTGGTTGCAGGTAAGGGCTGCCAGCGCTAGTTTTTGTGGACCAGCACTTATTTTGCCTCATCAGACATTTCCCTAGAGCAAGAAATGGAAAAATACTCTGACGGGAATGGAGAAGGCAGTGCAAAACAGAAAACCTTCATCAAGCGAGAAGGCAGGAACCTGAAAGAGTGACAAACAGGGTAGGGACTGCCTAGTAGTGGATTAAACAGGCATGGCCGGGATTTAGGACTGTGCAGCCCTAGTATTCAGTGTGCTGACATTTAGTGACACCTACCGGGCCTCGAACAGCTCTCTCGGCACCAGCACCTATTTTTATACAAATTCAGCAGTAGCGCTTGTTATAGTTCTCTGCTGCCTCTAAGGCAGGGGTCGGGGGGCCTCAAGTGATCCAACGGGGGGCGCCAGACTCTGCCCATAAGAAGCATTATACAGATAACAGGCCTTTGTTTTGAGCAGAAGCATGTTATTGCATTTTTAAAAAGGTAACATTACTTAACTGCAATGTTTAAATAAGTCTAGACATATTTAAACATTGCCATCTTTATAAAATAATTGTGAAAAATTCTGAAAGGGGGCCCAATGATTTTTATTTTTCAACTGGGGGGGCGCGGCATTAAGAAGTTTGAAGACCACTGCTTTAAGGGCTAGTGACAACTGGGAAACACTATTCCGTGCTGCCCAATGTTCCATCTAGGTTGTGAGTAACAACTGGCTGCAGGAAATAGAACAGATGAAAATGAAAATCTGCCAGTGAAGTTGGGGAACTGCAAATTTCCCAGCATTTGCGGGCGTGGTGCTTCACTGTTACCACCCATAGCAGTGGGGGCTTTTATGGGCCGTAATCTGCTGTACAGAAGCCAGCGCTGACGTGGTTAGCGTTGGCGGACTGTAGTTATCTGGCAGCAGCAAGGTGGACTGCACAGTAGGTCTGAATTCCTTTTCATAGATGGGAGCAGCTTATAGTGAACACTGTGCTTTCCTTGTTTTTCCCCTACGAAGAACTCTTACGTGTTTTTTTTACATGAAATGTGTGCTAATTAAATAATCCAGAAATGCATAACTGTAAGCTCACGAAATGCACATTTCTAACATGTTGGTCGGTTCTCTAACTGTAACATGCCAACACGGTAATCAAGCTCATGAAATTACTTTTCTGTTATTTAATCATTTCTGTTGAAGCATATCGTTGGTTAAGACTTTGAAATAACTGAATATTGACTGTTTCTTCTAGCAGTTGTTAACATGTCTCTGTTATAAAAGTGAGT
The DNA here is from genome assembly GCF_031143425.1 of Pleurodeles waltl. Classification (NCBI taxonomy): domain Eukaryota; kingdom Metazoa; phylum Chordata; class Amphibia; order Caudata; family Salamandridae; genus Pleurodeles; species Pleurodeles waltl. Next base: position 587,873,564 of record NC_090445.1, read on the forward strand.
ACATGGAACCAGGCAGCAATATGGAGACCGGAAGGCCACAACTTCATCACCCACGTCACCGAAGGTTTCTGCCCAGCAGCAAGAGGCCTTCACCGGGTACTGGAGCGGCTGTTTTGTTTTTTAAGACACAGCAGCTCCGACAGAAATAGCAGGCTTGGAATTCAGACAGACCCGTAAGCCTTGTTGTTCTTAATCAGTTGTGACATGTGCATTAACTTTGAAACTCCAGATAGACTAAACATTTCTAATGTGCTAGAACTAGTATTGTGCCTAGAGGTAGTACATTAGTGGTAATATTAGGATATTTCTCGCTTTTTACAGTATTTGTTTATTTTCTTGCTGTTGTATTGTAAATTATGTGGAGTTACCTTTAATATATTAGCACTCAATTGGGTTTTTAAAATAAATGTTTAAAGTGCACATTCTGCCTCCTAATGTGCCTTGAGTGTGTGATTTATCTATGAAAAAGGATTTGGGTTTCCACTAAGTATCCCTGTCTTATTTCACGAACATTATACCTGACAGCCTAATGGTGGCCATCCCCCAACTTTTTTGCCTGCCTCCTTCCATTTTTCTGACCCTGTTTTTGCTGGTTTTGGGACTCTGCACACTTTACCTCTGTCTGCTGACCAGTGCTAGAGTGCATGTGTTCTCTCCCCTAAACATGGTAACATTGTCTCCTACCTAAATGGCATATTTAATTTACCTGTAAGTCCCTAGTAAAGTGCACTAAAGATGCCCATGACCTGCAAATTGAATGCTACTAGTGGGCCTGCAGCACTGATTGTGCCATCCACATAAGTAGCCCTTAACCATGTATCAGGCCTGCGATTGCAAGGCCTGTGTATGCAGTTTCAATGCCACTTCAACTTGACATTTAAAACTACTTGCCAAGACTTAAACTCTCCTTTTTCAACATCTAAGTCACCCCAAGGTAAGCCCTAGGTAAACCATAAGGCAGGGTGCTATGTATGTATGTAAGTAAATAAAAGAGAGGACATGTACTTATGTGTTTTACACGGCCTGGTAGTGAAAAACTCACAAATTTGTATCTCACTATTGTGAGACCTGCTCCTCTCTTGGGCCAGCATTAGAACTGCCCTTATATACTTTTAAGTGGTAGATTCTGATTTGTGAGGAGTAGCCCTGTCATGTTTAGTATGTCCAGAATGGAAATAGAAAATCCTGCCTACTGGTGAGGTTGGATCTTATGTTACTATTTTAGAAATGCCACTGTTATAAAGTGGGCATTTCTCTGCACTTACTGCCATCTGCGCCTTATAGCCTGTCTACAATCCACATCTGGTCTATGCTGCTTGACAGCTCCCCTTGTGCATTCCACCCAGACAGCCATAAACACAGGACACTCAGTCACATCTGCATTTATCTGCATACTTAATGGGTCTTCCTGGGCAGGAGGGGGCTCTCTCTTAAACGTCGAAGGCCAGTGGCCTCCACTCACACAAAGGACTGATAACCCCCCACATGGATCCTGGCAGACAGGGCTGGGTTGAAAGGGGAACTTGTGCATTTCAAAATCACTCTTTGAAGTTTCCCCCACTTCAAAGCCATTATGGGTATATATACTGGGTCGGTGACCCTCCAAAATTAGACACTTCTGGATCTACACCTGAACTCTGTCAGAGGGACTGCCTGGCTGCCAAAGGACTCATCTGGACTGCTTTACTGAAAAGGACTGGTGCCCTGATTGTTGCCCTGCTGTGGAATCTGCTGGAAGGACTCTGCCTTCCCCACAAGTGCTCTCGAAGGGCATGGATTGAGCTTGCCTCCTGTTCTGAAGACTCAGGGCCACAAAGACTTCATCAAAGAGAAGAAAATCTCAGTGCATTGGAAAACTGATGCAATACCTGCAGAAATCGATGCAGCAACTGCCTCGCGGCTGAAAAATCGCCACATCGCCTACTGGATCGGCGCAGTACCTGCTCCCAGGCGCGGCCCGTCCTTTAGGGCAGAGGGGCCACACCCCCCCCCACCTTTTCCCCTCATGAAGAGTGTTTGTCAGGCTGAACAAAGGTCAGCCTGACAGACACTCTTCATTTTCAACTCAGACAGCCAGGAGTGAGACATGCGCGATTTGCGCAGACTCCTGGCTGCCTGAGCTGAACTTTGCTGGGCTGAGGAGGTCACAGCTCCTATGAGCGTTACCTCCTCAGTTCAGCAAAGGTGCCTCGAGGCCCTCGGGTGACGAGGAAAGCGTCACCCATTGACTTCGACCTGGGCGCTTCAGGTTTAAGCCCTGAAGCACCCAGGGCGAGTGTCAATCAGTGACACTTTGTCACAGAGTGGGGTTGGGTCAGCAGTCTCACTGACCCCATCCCACTCTGTGACGAGGCTGGGACTGCTGCCTTCACTCATTGGCTGACCTAAGTCCAGCCAATGAGGAAAGGCAGCAGTCCCAACCCTCCTGGGACCTCCGAGGATGAAGGTAAGTGTGTGTGATGTTTGAAAATGAATGTTTGGTGCGTGCGTGCATGTTTGAATGTTATGAGTGTTGTTAATGGATGTGCGTGCGTGTGTGTGTGAAAGAATGAGCGTGTGTGAACTTTTAAAATCAATGTTTGGTGCATGCGTGCAAGTTTGAATTTTCTGAGTGTTGTTAATGGATGTGCGTGCGTGCGTGCATGCGTGTCTGTGTGTGAAAGAATGAGTGAGTGTGTGTGTTTGCTTCCCGCCCGCCCCCTCCCTCCTAAAGCTGCCGGCCGCCACTGCCTGCTCCTTCTTCTCATTGAGTCAAGGATTTTCAACACATTGTCCCTGGGCATCAGAATATCCCCGCATCTCAGCGAGGAACCAAAGCTGCGCTCCTGTAAATCAACACACCACCTTGCAACGTGGAAAGAATTGACTCATCGTCTGTGCCGAACCAGAAAATCTGATGCAGCGCCTTATTTTTCAATGCATCCCCTTGGAACCAAGGCTGCCCTTCTGTAATCCGACGCATCACCTTGCAGCATGGAAAGAAAGTGCCTTATTTTTCTAGGCATCTCCTCCTCTGCGCCCCCGTGCATCATTATTTTTGACAAATCCCAGGTACAGTGCGTTATAAGGATAAAGCCACTGATTTTTAAGGATTGAGACTCATTTAAACCTTTATAAAGTGATATCTTGACTTGTGCATATTGGATTTCTGTTGTTTTGATCTTATTTTATTCAGATAAATATTATCTATTTTCCTAAATTGGTGTGAAGTACTCTTTCTGGTGTTTTCCCTGTATTACTGTATGAGATATTGCACAAATACTATACACATTGCCTTCCAAGTTAAGCCTGCCTGCTCTCTGCCAAGCTACCAAAGGGCGAGCACCAGATAATTTGGATTGTGTTGTGACTTACCCTGACTAGGATTCTGGTCGCTATTTGGAAAAGGGTGTATACCTCTGCCAACTAGAGACCCAATTTCTAACATTGGTGATCAGCGGTGAGGATAGGACTTGTATTTGTGCAGTGCCATACAATAGCTACATGTACACTACCTTCCCTCATTTAAAGACCGTTTCAATTTCCTTTGCAATTTTCTCTGCTTTGCATCTTTAGTCCGAAACATCATGTCTCTTGCTGATCCACAAGTGGAGCTGAGAAGTTTGACCTGGCTAAGTTTGTGGATTACACAGACCCCCAGCTAAAGAGCTTTGGCAAAGGGATGGGTTTACCTACAAGTGGAGCCTCCAAGAAGGGGAGAACCAAAAGACGCTGAGAACCTGGGCAGAATCCCACTCCCAAGAGCATGGCGAGTTGGGGAGCAGAAGAATGGCTCTTCCGAGGAACAGCCAACAGCTTTTGAGGATGACATCCCTGGATTTGTGCCTCTTGTGAGGGCAGGGAGCAGTGTCTTAAGTCATGGCCTGACCACAGAGGAAAGGAGAGAAGGGAGAAAATTCAGGCTGCAGTTGACAAAACTAAAAATGGAGGCACAGGAAAGGAAAGCTAAGTCTGAAAGGGCCTTAGCTGAGAAAAAACTTCTATTGGCTCATGAACTTAGTCTGAAAGAGATGGAGCACAAGGCTAAGCAGTCCAAATCCACATGGACTGCAGGTGTAATGGAAGGCCACCTGACTAGAAGAAGCATATATATATATATATATATATATATATATACATATATATATACACACACAGGATGAAATGTGTTACCAACTTAGGTAAGTTGAATTTTGGCAACCACTTATGATATATTCTTTTCAAAAAATTAGTAACATATATCTATATATGTTACTAATTTTATATATATTTATGGTTCTTCTAGTCAGGTCGCCTTGTTACACCTGCATTCCATGTGAGAATCCTGAGGTAGGCACCATTTCATTCACCCACTGTTGGGTAACAACGTTTCATTGTTGAATTCAAAATGCATAGATTTAGAAGGTTTTTGATCATCTGGGAAGCACACATTTTTATGACTTTGTGGATAATATGAATATGGGGCTTGACAATCTGGCACATAATTAACATGTCTCAACTTTCGGTGTTGGTTTCTCTTTGGACACATTTGTTTATGGTGTGTATCACCTTGGGTATACTACATGTTGTAATGTATTGAGATTAATGTTCTCATTTAGTTATTCTTTGGATGTGTATTTTGCCTTGTCAGCTTGTCCATAAGTGATATAATGTGATATATAAATAAAGTGGGGCATTGCAGCATTTATCTTATCCTATTGTTATCTTATCCTTCTTTAGAAATTGTCTGGTATTTCACATGTGACCTTTTAACTACTATGCCCTAAAGAAGGTGGCTCCCGCATGTGTGTGGTTCCCACCGAAACGCATCTCAGCACTCGACATTCAGGACTGTGGGCATCATTAGAGAATTCCATATGGTTGGACATTGGACAACAACATCTGTGAAAATTTATTGGGAAGCAATCTGAGTAGGACTGAATTCATTCAGCTATTGAATTTGGAAACTTTACCATATAGAATTTATGCCACTATAATGAGTTAAATAGGACGTCAGGGCCATATTTTATTTGAAGATTATAATGAATATATCAAGTACTATTGGATGATAATTAATGCAAGCATTCATTTATGTTGTAAACTATTGTCTAATGTCGGTTTTCATTTTTAGTTAGTTGATGGTAGGATGTATTAGCTGAATGCAGCGGATGGGATGATTGTTTTATATCAACGATTTTAAATGGTTGAATGAGGTGGTGCGAAACACTTGGAATAATGTATTGATATAGGAAGAAATCTAAATGTGTATGATTTTAGGTTATTTGGAGCACGTGAATAGTAAGAATAATAAAATAAAATGTTGCACTTATATTTCTTGGCTCGAACCCCGGTTTCCTGTGATAATCTTCTAACTGTTTGGAGTATGTACTATTGGCAAAATATTTGCCGGAGCAGTGTGTGTTGTAGTACAATTTAGAGCTTGTAAAGAAATCAGTAGAAGTTTGCAAATTGTTCATCCTGCTTCCAGCGGAGAGATTTTGTTTTCCACTGGGCTTTTGGGCCCCCATGGGCATATGTGACAGGGCTTTTCTGAGAACACATACGTATTACATACGAATTAGGGCTAATTGTCAAACATGAAATATACTGACTTTTTAAAGTATATATGTTCAAGGTTTAGTACTTAGAGAACTAATGCTTTGGATGATAACAACTAATAGAGTGTGCGAGATTGCCAAATTATTTTAGCAGTAGGTTGACATTAGTTGTACTAACAAACATAACAGAAACACATTAAAGAAGAATCTTCCATCCTGTTGTCTGGAGAGCAACATGTAGCAAGTAACGTTGCAAGGCCATGCATCCTTGATCAGAGCAAATGTGGAAGGACGAAGCAAGCAACGTTGGATACATTTGCCTGCCTTTCTAATGCACCTCTGCCTGAGACACTGTTTGTTCTTTATACTGTAGATACGAAAGACTACACCCTATTTCTCATTGTCTCTCCATAGGAAAACATTTGGGAGAAGAGTATAAAGAGACATAAGATTTGGAGGGCCTAGGCCATGCAGACTGATTGCAAGAGGGGAAAACTGTGGGAGCATTATTATTCAACAACAGACCTGACAGCTTTCTGAGAAATGTGGAGATAAGGACATGGCTGAGCATAATCTAGTTAGAGAGAATACTAATCACTCAGCCAATACAAAGACAATTAGGGTAATGACCTACTCCGGGGCTAATATCTCATCAAATGCAGGGGGCTGCCTGGCCATCTGCAGCCAGGTCCCGGGGGCAGTGAAATTTCCAATGTGGTGGGGGAGCCTGTCCCCCTCCACAGACCTGGGTATTGCCACCTCCCTGGGACTGATGTCTAATAACCTGGGTACCACCATCTCCGCGAATCGGAATTTAAATAAGATACGGGGTCCATTGGGGACCCCATACACCTGGGACCACCACTTCTCTGGGGCTAATTGAAATTTTGGGAGGGGAGCCACGTGGCCCCCCTTGTAGAGCCAATAATGGGCCTGGGGAACACCATCCCCAGGGCCGTCTCCTGCTATGTCCTGGGGTGCCCATCCCCAGGACATAGCTGTTTGCTCTGACTTAGCGGGAGCTTTGACAGCTCCTGCTAAGTCAGAGCAACCACTCAGCTTCCAGCAAGTGAGCGCTGTCAAGCAGCTCTCACTTACTTGAAATGGAGGTTTCCTCGGTTTCCCTGCATGCACAGATACAGGCAGGGAAACTGAGAAAACAATTGCTCTCACAGACAGGGGGCTGCATGTTTAGCAGCTCCCTGTATTTGACAGCAATGCTGGTTCCCACAGGAGGCTGGGAATCAGCTGGGACCACGGGGGCCTTAAGGTTTCAGTGCACCCCCTCAACGGTAGTGATTGGGTGCCCTGGGGGACACCCATGTGACATGGCCGGGTCCTGGGGATGAGGCCACGGGGCCGAGATCGGCCTAGGGAGAGGGGGGGGGGGGGTGCGCACCTCCTCTCCCCCCACTCAAAAATAAAATGTTTAGATCGGGAGATATGGTCCCCGGGGTCGTGATCAGCCAGGGGAGGGGGGAAATGTGCCCCTCCCAAAATACAAATATTAATGCTGGGCCCTGGGGGATGGTGGTCCCTGGGTTGAAATCATCCAGGTAGGTGAGCTGCATGGCCACTTCCCCCCTCAAAAAAAGCAAATTTTAGAAGGTCGAAATCGGCCAGGGTATGGGGGCCACATGGACCTGCGGCCAACTCCTGTTGCGCATGGCCTAAGGCCATGCACAGCATGGGGTTGGCTGATTAGGGGGGTCGGCAGCAGGGCCTGGTTGGAGGCCAGGCCCTGCGGCCAAACCCACTGTGCTTGGCCGGTGGTTATAGGGGGTTGGCTGCAGGCCAGGCCCTGCGGCCAGTGACTGCCAGGCACAGCCTTTGGTAGGATTAATGTATAGTACTGAAAATTACTTTACATTAAAAAAAACATTGAAATTCACCTAAAAAACAAAGGTTACAGGGACGTTACAGTTAGGAAATGGATTTAAAAAAACTAGATAAATTCACTTACAAAAAAAGATAGGTTACAGGGACGTTACAGTTGGGCTCACATTTTAAACATACAAAACCATAGAAATTCACCTGTTAGAGTTATCTCAAGTAACTATAACTCATGTCCTAAGGTAACTATAACTGGTGTCCTTGCCATGCACTGCCAATTACCCCACAAATTACGGCACTCATGACATCTTTACTTACATCATTGATAATACCAATGTCATATTTTCAGTAAAATGTTTGACCAAAAAACTGTGCCTGGCGGGGTCGCAAGTAAGCGTAACCTTTGTTTTTAAGTGAGAAAAAAAAAAAAAAAAAAAAATATATATATATATATATATATATATATATATGCTTTTTTTTTCTTTCAAAAGGCCCAATTGAGGCGCGCTCTTTCCGTTGGTGCCCACGCCATGTGCCAGTGCCTATGGGGTCTAAGATACGTTGGCAGTATTACCTGCCCTCTGAAGAAGCGTATCTTGGAGCACATAAGGTCTGTACAGAATGATGATCACAACTATGCCATGACTAAGCACTTAAAAAAATCACTCAGAATCAAATTGGCTACACATGAGATATTATGGCAGTGCGACAATAAAAAAAAAAACACGAATGTGGAGAAGATAGAGTTCAGAAACTGAGTTGATTAGAATCTAGATACATCATTAGATTAAAAATTAAGATTCCAGTTGGATTGAATGGCGATGAGGAATTGTACTGTCATCTGTAAACATAAATAGCACTTAGCAATATAATGAGAGATATTTTAACATAAAAATGTGATTGTGTCATTGGGTGTGATGTGGGGAGGTTATTAACTGTTTGTTGAAAAATTGAGTTGTTGGATATTGTTGAATCACTAGATTCATAAATGAAAAGTAAAAAATTTGAATTAATTCTAAAATAAGAAAAATAATATAAGTGGTATGTATAAATAATGACATAAGACTAGGATAGCATTATTGTGGATATATATGTATTGTTTACAGATGGAGTGACAAAAATATTTAATGTGACTTAAAAAAATATTTAATGTGACTTGAATTAGCAATAAGCATGTCTTACTTATCGGTTGGCTTTATTTTATCTTTTTAACAATGTATATATAAGTATGATATAGTTGCACAAGAGGTGGGATCATAAATTGGCAGTTTTTTTTTTCTTATATTCACTTTTTATTGTTATTAACTACATATCCCAGAATGCCACATAATGGCATGTTGAGATGAACAGTATATATAGCTCAAATTGGATTGGTTTGTCACCGTGATCAAGACCGTGTAGGTTGAAACGCATTGGTGATTGTTGGAGGTATCAATTGCACATTAAAAAAAGATGAATTGACTATCCTGTGAGTGCCGCGTCGTTGACTTAATGTCAAAGTTGTATGGTGATATATATATATATATATGTATATATATATATATATATATATATATGATAGATAGTAGGGCAACAGCAGGGCAGCAGTCTTTTGCAGCAATCAAGAGAAACCTTTGGGCAGCCAGGAAGGTCTTCTGACAAAGTTCAGGTGCAGGTCCAGAAGTGTCTGAGTTGGTGGGAGTCAGAGACCCAGTTTATATACCCAAAAATGCATTTGAAGTGGGGGAGACTTTAAAGAGTGATGGTGAAGTACACAAGATCCCCTTTCAGTGCAGTCCTGTCTGCCAGGGTCCCAGCAGGGGGTTGGCAGTCCACTGTGTGAGGGCAGGCCATTAGCCTTTGAAATGTAAGTGTCAGGCCCTCCATCCTTCCAGCCCAGGAAGACCCATTCAATATGCAGATGAGTGCAGGTGTGACTGAGTGTCCCCCGTTTGTGGTTGTCTGGGTGAAATGCACAAGGGAGCTGTCAACCAGCCCAGCCCAGACACGGACTGTACACAGGCTGTAAGCCACAGATGGTTTTTAAGTGCACAGAAATGATCACTTTCTAAAAGTGGCATTTCTAAAATAGTCATATAAATCCAACCTTGTCAATAAGCAGGATTTTCTATTACCATTCTAGCCATACTAAATATAACCTGGTTACCCCTTTCAGATCAGAATCTACCACTCAAAAACTATATGAGGGTAGAGCTAATGCTAGTCTATGAAAGGAGCAGGCCTCACAGTAGTGGAAAACAAATCTAGGAGTTTTTCACTACCAGGACACATAAAACACATGTGTACATGTCCTGCCTTTTATCTACATAACACCCACCCTATGGGTTACCTAGGGCCTACCGTAGGGGTGATGTATATGTAGAAAAAGGGGAGTTAAAGGCTTGGCAAATACTTTTAAATGCCAAGTCGAGATGGCAGTGAAACTGCACACACATGCCTTAAAGTGGCAGGCCTGAGACATGGTTAAGGGACTAATTAGGTGGGTGGCACAATTAGTGCTGTAGGCCTAGTAGTAGCATTTAATTTACAGGCCTTGGGCACATGTAGTGCACTCTACTCTGGACTTATACGTAAATCAAATATGTCAATTGGGGTAAACCAATGTTACCATGTTTAAGGGAGATAGCATATGCACTTTAGCACCGGTTAGCAGTGGTAAAGTGCGCAGAGTCCTAAAACCAGAAAAAACGGTGTTAGAAAAGTAGACTGTCAGGTCTAACAATAAGGCGCAGTATGTAGGACACAATGTGTCAGCAGCAGAAATCTCTACCAAGAAAGATCTCTTACAAGCAGCTGACATTAAATCCAGCACCCACTGATAAGGATAATTTGAGATAATTCCTGGAATTGTGTGAATATTATTCATGGTTTGCGCAGAGCATTGCCCTTCAAACTGAGCCCTTAAGGGAAATATTGAGGTCAGAGGAAATATGTGTTTGGGGACAAGAACAACCTTCTACTTTAGATTAATTAAAGGCCTTAAAAATCTAAGCTTCTGTGCTTCAACTGTTTAGAGATGAGGTACCATTGGTAGTCGCATTGATGCCAGTGGCCTGGTAACAGGAGCTGTGTTGAGCGAAATGGTAGAAGGAAGGAGAACACAATAGGCTTTGCATCCTGCTGTTTAACTTTGGTGTAACTCATAAAATGTACCCACTTGATTGACCGGCATATAGTATGAAATGTCGTATTAATGAAATAATATTGGGTATTTAGAGTACATGTTAATAATAAAATGCAGTAATATGTCACTCTTACAACTAAATGCTATGTGTTAGCTTAAATTAACTGTAGGCCTCAAGTTAGCAAGGCCTAGACTTAAAAATTAATGTCTGCCAATTATTTAAATTGCAATGTTAGAATAAAATATGTTTTCATGCTTGCTGAATAAAAGTTAACTAATTTTAATCAGTCTTGAAGGTTGACCAAATCCTGCGAATAAGCAAATGTTTTTCCTGTCTTCATAAGCTACTGTGTATTAGGTAATGTGTGTAGAAATGTCAATGTACAATTGCTACAATTTGATAGTTTAGATGTATGAGAAACTAATGCTCCGAGGAACTAACAATGGAGATATTGACAGAAGGAGTGGAAGAAACATTAAATGTTGCATCTTGACAACTCAACAACGTGCATAAAGGGAGAAGAACCAATCATCGACGTGTGAAAGACTGTCTAGTTATATCTCTGATTTGAAATATTATTCTCATTGGATTGATAAGCTCTTGTATGATTTTCTGATCAATGATAACATGGGACAACTTTAATTTAACTGCATTGCACTGAGAACTTGTGGCCACTCTCCTGAGCTCTTCTTTGGGTCACTCCGACAATTTCTCTGCTGAGATTTCCTTCTATTATTTTACCTGCTCTATGCTTAAATGCTGGTGTTCACTCTTGCACTCAATGCTTAGAGCTTGATGCATCTTTGTTATTTGCCTTAGACATTTCTCTTGATGGTTTGGAGAACTTAGAGGCCCTGATTCTGAACCATTACCCCTCATGTTCTGTTGCTGATGCTTCCTGAACTGGTGTCCACCAGACGAAGAATAATCACTGCTTGCTGATCAATAACTAGGAAAGGTATACAAACTGTAAATGTCTTTACTGCTGGTTTGTCTTTTGTTTCTAGGTACCAACTGCTGTTTTTGATAGAGCCATAGTTAGATGTTTTTCAAATTAATGTTGACTAAAACTTTCTTTTTGCATGAAGCCCAACATGCTAATGCTGATCGGATGAAAGACTTTTCCCAACTGACTAGGGTATTGACTTGATGTTACTCAATTGCTGACTATCTCAATGTATGTTATTTTGATTGCATAATTACTCTTATTGTTGCTTTGTACACTGATCTTAGAAGGCCTGATCGTGAATGCTTTGATTAAGTTGAGATTCTTTAGAAGTATTGGTCAAACTATGTTGTTTTTGTACAGATATCATTTGGTTTCGAGACTAATTTACATGATACTAGCATTGTTAATATAGGGAAATAAACTTTCTAATTGGTACTAAAGGTGTGGATATTCATGGTCAAATGGGTTGTGGTGTGTAAAATATTCACTGTCTCTAAAGATTCTCATTGATTGTGTGTGGCTATTCATGGTATGTGCAGACTCAAGGGTGTGAACGTCTTAAACGAGTCCAAAGGTTCATCGACCTCATACACGCATCCTCTTATCAACTTATTGCAATAAACTAATAAGGTCTGATGCGTCAACAGAAATGGTAGCAGAGTAGCATGGGTTGTCTCTTTAAGAGCACACCCTTGAGTATAGTCCATGGATTATCTGCGTAAGAGATCATTACAAAATTCCCATAGATAACATTAGAAATCAAAAATTGATTTGGTTGAAAGTTTTTTCCAAATAATGCAGAATAGAGAGAAAATGTGTCCCTAAAAGCCTAGGATGACATTCCCATATGCTTGGAGTTTGCCTATGCTTGTTTGAAATGTTCCCGACGTTCCAGTGATAGGATGATTGAAGTAGGTTTCGCGCTTGCACAGCTTAAGCATACCGCAGGTGAATTGTAACGATTCTGAGAATTAGTGGAGTTTGCGTCCTCCAAATGTAGTTGTAGAAGGAGTTTGCGTACTCCGAAGTGTGAGAGTAGGGAAGTCATCAAACTTCACAGGTGTGTGGCGCTTGGTGCTCAAATATTGTCCATGTGGTTGTTGGTATAGGGGTCTTGCGATGTCTAAGACTCCGGAGTATATTGAAAAAGTGTGTGAGACACAATTTTTTTTTTTTTGTAATTTGTCTGCTTAGTAGGCCGATGGGGCATGGTCGACAAGCCGGTGTGTGTCAAAAGTGAGTGAAATAAATGTTCGACTGAGATTTGGCAAGTCAATGTGCACTAGGAGAGACTCATTGATCAGTTGAGAGTAAAATTTGCGGGTCAAATTTTAATTGCGATTCAGGGAAACTGAGAAAGAAAGAGTAGCTGCTAGAGCGAAAGCCATCAGTGAAAATCCATAAGGTTTGGCGATCCTCTAGGCCCTAGTATGTATCTAGTATGTTTCGAAATACGATATCCCTGCTATGCCATTCTAATTCTCTCTGCAATGTGAGCACACTCTCAGTCATAGAGACACTTGCTCCACGTGCGGTCCACAGGCCTTGAGTACCCCTTTTAACACAATTGCAAACAGAGGCACCCCTCAGTTCACACCTCAACCAGCTCTCAGCCGGGCCCGCAGTTCTTCACCACCTGCTGGCCTGATTTTTCTGTGCCTAGTTCCTCTGTACCGCTGGCTCCTAGATGCTTCCTCTGGGTATCCTTAAGTGTTTGGGAACTTTCGCATTCCAGGAGCAAAGAGCAGGCTCCTCGTAACTTTTGCCCTGCCCTTGTGGTGCCTCTTGACTCGTGGCAGCTTTGCCGCAGCGCTTCCGCTTTGTCCTCTTGAAAGTGGGGACCGTCCTTGCTGCGGAGCGGTTTTCTCACAGCGACTTTACCGCGGCGACTTCACCGCTTTGTCCTCCTGGAAGCGGGATGGAGGTGGGGACGAGACCAAAGGACGAGCTCCCCTGTAGCTTGTGCTGCGTGGTTTCTCGTGGCATTCATACCGCAGCGGCTTTACCACTTCTGGCCCTCCTCCTGGATGCGGGAGCTGGAGCAAAGGGCTTGCTCCCCTCTTTTCCCCCTGCTCAGGAGAGCCGGCAGCTTCCTCCTCTGCTGCTCTGCTGTGCCTCTTGATTCGCGGCAGCTTCATCGCAACACTTCCGCTTTGTCCTCTTGAAAGTGGGGATGGAGGCTGGGGCCGTCCTCGCTGCGTCGCAGAATGGTTTTCCCACGGCGACTTTACCGCTGCAGCTTTACCACTCTTTGCCCTCCTCCTGGACGCGGGGGCTGGAGCAAAGAGCTCGCACAGCACAGCACAGCACAGCGGGTGCCTCTCTCCCCTCTTTTCCCCTGCTCAGGAGAGCCTGGCGACCTCCTACTCTGCTGCTCTGCTCTGCACTCAGCTCTGTGTCTGAGTCTCCTCAAGGTGACAGACGTCGGGCGACCCAGTGGAGAAACCCAGAGCAGCTCAATAGCCTTATTTTCCTTGAACCTACTTAGCCACCCAGCAAAGATCGTCCCAACAGAATCGACCTCCACCATATGCAGCACAAGACAGTGGTCAGAGTACAAATGTAAATCCTACAGCTGTAACCCAAGTAAACCTGACACAGAGTCCAATACAGAGTAGTCTGAGTGTACTTACTACATTGGCAGCTCAGAACCCATACTGCAAATGAGTATTCCCAGGGCTTACCCAAAGGTGCCTATTGTAGATACTACAACAAACTTAACAGTGCCAGCAGGACAGGTTTACCAGAGGCAGACACTGGTTCAGATGGAGTCAACTCCACACTTATTGCCTCAGATACCACCAAAAACGATTGCAAAGTTCACCCCTGCGACAGGAACACAGACAGAGGTGTCTGTACTAATGAGCCATAATACGGGAGTGATGCACCCTCAGAATCCAAATGTCATCCAAAAGTCCAAACACCGTGTCAGTACCAGTTACTGTTGGTCCAGTTATACCATTGTTTGCACAGGGAAATAATGGAACAAATGGCCAGGGAATTCCAAGTCAAAATACAACAGTAGAAAGAATAGATGGAAATGCAGGAATAGTATATCCCCTGGGACAGACCCTTGATGAAGCAGGATCATTATTAGACTTGAGTCCTTACAGAGTTCCATGGAATACTGAAGCAGGTTCACACATCAGTTCCAATCTAAAGTTAATGACACCGCATCCTCCCAAGCTGATAGCTCAGCAGATGCCAAGTACACAGCCTAATAACATTTCATTGCAAGGTTTGACAGCCCAACAATTGATTGAATGGCTGGAAAAATTGAATAGTCCGCAAAATGTTTCCATCAGAGGGAACAACATAAATTATACTAGACTTGAGATGGAAGCAGATGAACTGATTGAAGGGACAATGGGAGTAAATAGACGTGAATCATACACAGAGGATGAATTGAGATACTTGTGTCCAATATTTACTAAGAGAGCAGGAATTGTGCATCAGAAATTGGCAGAAGTTGCAGACAATTACGACATAGACCTTATAAAAACTAAACACTTAAAGAAGAGTTACAGGTTAGAATTCGATGCAAAGGAATTTGAACACATGAGAACTGCAGGAATGAAAACACACCTTAGGGAATTACTTCAAAGCATTCAGACATGGAGAGCCTCAGACAAATGGGAAGGCAGATGGTTAAAGTAACAAGAAAAGAGAAAGAGAGATTCTGAGGTCCCCCCTGCAAACATACCGCAGGCTGAGGAAGCAGTAAAAATATTGCATATGAGAGAAATTCCAGGAGGGAACTTTGTTCACGTCCCTTGGAGCAGAAGTGACATTCTGTCACTTACAAATGATTACCCCAGACTGGAAGAGAAGCCTGTAGAATGGTACCAGCAGAGAGGCAGGTTTGTGAAACTTGCAAAATGCAATGGAAGACAAACACTCTGTTAGAGATAGTAGTCCTGGCAGATTTATGGGTAGAGTGCAAAAGGAGCATAGATGGCCAAAAAGGGAACCAGAGAGATCCAGTGATAGGTGCACTATCTCCTGAAGTAATGAAATATTACTATAAAGTGATTGAATTTTTAAAGACAAGAATTTCGCCTAAGAATATTGATTGGCAGCACATAGATAGGACAGCCCAGGAAGCAAAAGTCAATTCATGCATACTATGAGAGATTGTTGCAGGCATTTAAGCATTGCAGTGGTACAGAAACAATTGAGCTGAAAGACATGATTCATTTTGTGTTCAGATTTGTCGAAGGATTAAAACCTGAAATTAGCCAGATAATTAGGAGCCATTTGATTTGCTGGCAAACAAAGCCGATTGATGAGGTGTTGAGGTATGTGAAATACTGTAGCCATGAGATTGAGTTGAAACAGAGGAATTTGCAGGAAAAGGCAATGGTGATACAGATTAGCGTGGTACAGACAAGGATTCAGAGAAGCTTTCTGCCGCAACCGCAGCAGCGAAACATGTTGTTTCAAAATCAAGGTAGAGGTATAGGTCGTGGAGGAATGGGTAGTGTGAACCGTGGTCCTGATTTGAATACAGTGGTGGTGCAAGGAGAAGCACAAGGAATAAAAGGAATGTTGCCATGTCACAATTACGGAGACCTCGGCCATTGGAAGCAGGAGTGCCCAATGTTAAATCAAGGAGGTGTTGTTCAGCAAATGAATGATGTGGAGAATGAGAGGTCCCAATCCAAATTTCCTCTGTGCTGAAATGTTACTAATAAATATTTTATGTATTTTGTATTCTGAATATGCATAGAAAAAACGGGCCGGCTCCTGCTATGTTCTGGGCCGCCCACTCCTCGGACATAGCGGTTTGCTCTGACTTAGTTGGAGCTTTGACAGATCCCGCTAAGTCAGAGCAAACACTCCGCTTCCAGCAAGTGAGAGCTGTCAGGCAGCTCTCACTTACTGGAAATGGAGGATTCCTCTGTTTCCCTGCTTGCAGAGATGCAGGCAGGGAAACTGAGGAAACAATTGCTCTAACAGACTGGGAGCTGCATGTTTAGTAGCTCCCTGTCTGTGACAGCAATGCTGGCTCCAGCGGGAGGCAGGGAGCCAGCTGGGACCACGCGGGCCTTCAGGGAGGGAGTAAGATCAGTCGAATACTTCTTAAGAGCAAGACCTGTTTAATTTTACAAGCATAGCAAGATGTTAATTGAAATGATCAATTGTGCTTGAATCACAATATTTTCTTTTTTATAATGAGATTTTTGAGCAACAATGTGGGACTGCGATGGGAAGTTGCTTTGCTCCAAGTTATGCAAATTTTTACCTGGGTGTGGTGGGAAGAACATGTACTTAACAATCCCCCTTTAGATCAATGGAACCAACACATTGCCCTGTGGTTGCATTATATAGATTACATTTTTGTTATATGGCGGGGCAACGAGGATAGTGCTAGATCATTTATCCAACAGATCAATACCAATGATTTAAATCTGCAATTTGTTGGGAATATTCACAAAAGTGAAATTGAATTTTTGGATGTCAAGATTGTTATCATTAATGATAAGTTACAAACCACCAAGTATCGTAAACCAACTGCAGGTAACAGCATATTGCATGCGACCAGTTCCCATCCCGTTTCGCTCAAGGAAAGCATTCCATTTGGTGAATTTTAACGAGCCAAAAGAATTTGCTGTACTCAAAGAGTTTGTTGATAATACTCAGAGTGAGATAAAAACAAGATTGAAAGAATGAGATTATACAGATAGAACCCTCACAGGCGCCACAAACAAAATATATGGCCGGTCTAGAGATTCACTTCTGTTTAACTCCAGTGACAAATTGACAAAAAAGAAAGAAATAATATCTAGTGTGGTTAGATTTATTACCACATACAACACTGCACATTATCAGATTGGAAACATTTTACGCAAGCACTGGCACATATTACAGAGTGATCTGGTCATAGGCAAAATGTTATCTAACACTCTGTTAATAACATATAAAAGAAGTAGGTCCATGCGTGACATTTTAGTAAAAAATGACATCAGAACTGATCATATACAACAAGGTTGGTTGAAACAACAAGATGGATTTTTTAAATGTTGGAAATGTAAAGCGTGTAAAAATGGGGATAATATGAAATTCATAAAGCAAGGAAAGAAAATTCTTCATACCATCAAGGGACATTATACATGCAAAAGTGAATGTTATATACATTTTGAGGTGCAGTGCCCAAAAATGTATGTGGGTAGTACCAAGTTGCAAGCTTATAAACGGATTTTACAGCATCTTTGAGCTATACAAAATAATGATGAAACACATCCAGTCGCATGACATATGCACTTATGCCACACAGATAATATTAACAATATTAAATTCAGTATTATTGATGGCATTCCTAATGATGTCAGAGGAGGAAATGGAGAACTGAAATTGCGAATGTTGGAATCTAAATACATACTTAAGTTAGATGCTAAGGAACCTAATGGGTTGAATATACATGAAGAATTATCAATACATATATAGTAGAGGTGATATTAGGCCATTGAAGTATGTGTTGCAATTATGTGTGAATTTATGAAGCTATTACAATTAATTCTGTATTTATTTGTGTTTTACTGTTTTATTTTGTTTTATTTGATTTTATGCTACACAATTGTAAACTGTGTTATGATTCAACAATAGTATTTTTTTGATTGTGTAACCGTTGAACATTGTTATACATTGGGTGTTTTCTTGGCATTTGTTTAATTATTTATATGTGGCTAAACGTTAAATGCAAAGTATTTTCGGAATTTTCCATCACAATTTGTTGGTTAGCAATTATATTGATCAGATTGTTACATTGGATGTGTTTATAGTAAGTGTAGACTATAATTCTGAAATCACGTGATCACATTCGAGGTATAAATGTAAAATTCAATATGGCGACCGCGAGGTTGACAAAGGCGGTGTAACGCCGAAACGCGTCCCGCTATGCGCCATTAACAACAATAAAAGCATTTCACAGTGCTCTTGGAGTGCCTTTCACCTTCTTAGATTATTGAAGGCAAGTGAGAATATAAATATACATTTACACACATATATGTATAGCAGCAGGGCAACAGCAGGGCAGCAGTCCTTTGCAGCAAAGCAATCCAGAGAGTCCTTTGGGCAGCCAGGCAGGTCTTCTGACAAAGCTCAGGTGCAGGTCCAGAAGTGTCTGAGTTGGTGGGGTCATAGACCCAGTTTATATACCCAAAAATACCTTTGAAGTGGGGGAGACTTCAAAGAGTGATTGTGAAGTGCACAAGTTCCCCTTTAAGTGCAGTCCTGTCTGCCAGGGTCCCAGCAGGGGGTTGGCAGTCCACTGTGTGAGGGCAGGCCATTAGCCTTTGAAATGTAAGTGTCAGGCCCTCCATCCTTCCAGCCAGGAACACCCAATCAATATGTAGATGAGTGCAGGTGTGACTGAGTGTCCCCTGTTTGTGGTTGTCTGGGTGAAATGCACAAGGGAGCTGTCAACCAGCCCAGCCCAGACATTGATTATATACAGGCTGTAAGGCATAGCTGGTTTTTAGGTGCAGAGAAATGCTTACTTTCTGAAAGTGGCATTTCTAAAATAGTAATATAAAATCCAACCTCACCAACAACCTGTATTTTCTATTACCATTCTAGCCATACTAAATATGACCTGGGTACACCTTTCAGATCAGAATTTACCACTCAAAAAGTATATGAGGGCAGGCGTAATGCTAGTCTATGAAAGGAGCTGGCCTCACAGTAGTAGAAAACGAATTTAGGAGTTTTTCACTACCAGGACATATTAAACACACGTGTACATGTCCTGCCATTTATCCATATAGCACCCTCCCTATGGGTTACCTGGGGCCTACCTTAGGGGAGACATATGTAGAAAAAGGGGAGTTAAAGGCTTGGCAAGTACTTTTAAATGCCAAGTCAAAATGGCAGTGAAACAGCACACGCTGGCCTTGCAATGGCAGGCCTGAGACATGGTTGAGGAGCTACTTAGGTGGGTGGCACAATCAGTGCTGCACGCCCAGTAGTAGCATTTAATTTACAGGCCCTGGGCACATATAGTGCACTAGGGACTTATAAGTAAATCAAATATGGCAATTGGGGATGAACCAATGTTACCATGTTAAAGGGAGAGAGCATATGCCCTTTAGCACTGGTTAGCAAAGGTAAAGTGCGCAGAGTCCTAACGCTAACACAAACAGTGTCAGAAAAGTGGAGGGAGGCAGGCAAAAAGT
This sequence comes from Pleurodeles waltl, assembly GCF_031143425.1. Lineage (NCBI taxonomy): Eukaryota > Metazoa > Chordata > Amphibia > Caudata > Salamandridae > Pleurodeles > Pleurodeles waltl. Next base: position 587,893,161 of record NC_090445.1, read on the forward strand.
TGGGGGATGAGCACCGTAAGGCTGTCAGGTCTAACAATAAGGCACAGTATGTAGGACACAATGTGTCAGCAGCAGAAACCTCTACCAAGAAAGATCTCTTTCAAGCAACCGACCTAAGTCCAGCATCCACTGATAAGGATAATTTGAGATCATTCCTGGAATTGTGTAAATATTATTCATGGTTTGTGCAGAGCATTGCCCTTCAAACTGAGCCCTTAAGGAAAATATTGAGGTCAGAGGAATAATGTGTTTGGGGACAAGAACAACCTTCTACTGTAGATCAATTAAAGGCCTTACAAGTCTCGGCTCCTGTGCTTCAACTGTTTATAGATGAGGGACCATTGGTAGTCATGTTGATGCCAGTGGCCTGGGAATAGGAGCTGTGTTGAGCCAAATGGAAGACTGAAGGAGAACACAATTGGCTTTGCATTCCGCTGTGTAACTTTGGCGGTACGGAATCACACCACAAATTGAATGCAAGGCCTTAGCCATTGTATGGGGTGTGTGAGCGCTGAAATTTTACTATTAAATATTTTATCTATTTTGTATTCTAAATATGCACATAAAATGACTTAATATAGAAATTAACATGTAACTCGTAAAATGTGCCCACTTGATTGGTCGGTATATAATATGAAATGTCGTATTAATTAAATAATAATGTGTATTTAGAGTCTATATTAATAATAAAATGCAGTAATATGTCATACTTATGCCTATATGCTATGTGTTAGCTTAAATTAACTGTAGGCCTCAAGTTAGCAAGGACTAGGCTTAAACATGAATGTCTGCCAATTATTGAAGTTGCAATTTTAGAATAAAATATGATCTCATGCTTGCTGAATAAAAGTTAACTAATTTTATCAGTCTTGAAGGTCGACCAAATCCTGCAAATAAGAATTTTGTTTTTCCTGTCTTCATAAGCTACTGTGTATTAGCTAATGTGTGTAGAAATGTCAATGTACAACTGGAATTAATTTGATAGTTTAGATGTATGAGAAACTAATGCTCCCATGAACTGACAATGGATGTACTGACAGAAAGAGCGGAAGAAACATTAAATGTTGCATTTTGATAACTTGACAACGTGCGTAAAGGGAGAAGAACCAATCATCGACGTGTGAAAGACTGTCTAGTTATATCTCTGATTTGAAATATTATTCTCATTGGATTGATAAGCTCTTGTATGATTTTCTGATCAATGACAACGTGGGACAACTTGAATTTAACCGCACTGCACTAAGAACTTCTGGCCACCTTCCTGAGCTCTTTTTTGGGTCACTCCGACAATTTCTCTGCTGAGATTTCCTTCTATTATATTACGTGGTCCATGCTTAAAATGTGGTGTTCACTCTTGCACTTGATGCTTAGAGCTCGATGCATGTTTGTTATTTGCCTTAAAAATTTCTCTTAATGGTTTGGAGAACTTAGGAGTCCCCGATTCTGAACCATTACCCTGGTCATGTTCTGTTGTTGATGCTTCCTGAACTGATGTCCACCAGACGAAGAATAATCACCACTTGCTGATCCATAATTAGGAAAGGTATACAAACTGTAAATGTCCTTACTGCTGATTTGTCTTTTGTTACTGGGTACCAACTGCTGTTTTTGATAGAGCCATAGTTAGATATTTTCCAAATTAATGTTGACTACAACTTTTTTGCAGGAAGCCCAACATGCTAATGCCTATTGGATAACAGAGAGACTTTTCCCAACTGACTAGGGTACTGACTTGATGTTACTCAACTGCTGACTATCTCAATGTGTTATTTCTATTGCACAATTACTCTTTTTGTTGCTTTGTACGCTGATCTTAGAAGGCCTGATCACGCATGCTTTGATTAAGCTGAGATTCATTAGAAGGTTTGGTCAACCTGTGTTGTTTTTGTACTTATATCATTTGGTTTTGAGACTATTAACAATTCTAGTATCACGTAAATTAAAGGGAAATAAACTTTCTAATTTCACTGTCTCAAGATTTTCATTGTTTGTGGATATTCATGGTATGTGCAGACTTGAGGGTGTGAACGTCTTAAACGAGTCCAAAGGTTCATCGACCTCATACAAGTGTCCCTTTATCAACTTATTGCTATAAACTAATAAGGTCCGACGTGCCAACAGGGGCACATAACTTTTCCACTTATCTGAAGGAAATAATGCTTGCTTTGGTCACAGATCACAAATGTTTGGTGTCCTTGTTTAATGTGAACGCTTTAGGGACTTGCCAGTCTCACGTTAGTAAGACTGCTGCCAAAATGTATTAATACAATTTCAAGGCAAAACACATAATAAGGAGGGAAAACTGCAGGGTGTATTTTCTGTCAAGCTGTTTGTCGGATACCAGCAAGGTTGATGATGACACCATGGAGGAAGAAAATGTGGTTGGGATGGTGGAAGTGTGGGGGCTACTGAACTTTTGTTTCCCACACAGCAAGACTGCAGGGAGTATGCTGACAAAGATATTTGTCAGAAGGATCTCAGGGTGGTCATTACACGTGGACGGGTTGGAAAAATTTGGTTCCAAGTGAATTAAAAGATTACAACAAATTCAGAAATAAACTGAGTGTGGAGAAGGGTTTGGTTCAGAGAGGGGACTTACTCATTCCTCCTGCGAGAATTAGGAGCTAAGCTAATCATGTTGGCCCATCAGGGTCACTTAGGAATGACAGGAATGAAAAAGAGGTTAAGGTTATTTTATTGGTGGCCTGAGATGGATGAGGATGTGGCGGTAAAAGTGGGAAGATGTGCTGAGTGTTTTTTTTGCAGATAAATCCTGGAGGACGCACAATTGACTGATGTGTCAAGCAGAATTTTCAAATTCCCTTGGGAGAAGTTGGGGATGGATTTTATTGGCATAACAATGGAGATGATGGATTACAGAACATCAAGTCTGTTCTATCACTCCAAAGGGTTGGAACGATTTTCTGGGCGAAAATGTTACACCAGATGGTACACACTAAGAATACACACTCCCAAATTCATACGCTATCTATACACAAGTATGCATACACCTTAAGACTGGTCACAATGTTGACCACTTCACAGGACTGGCCGCGTTCTCGAGAATATTCAATTCACACTGTTCTCAGACAACCGGAGATGCTACTTTTTACACATACACATAAAAAGAGAGTGTTTGGATTTATCAATCAGGTAACCCTATCCTCATATGAGGGTGGGGCTCATCATTGTAGTAGTACATACTACAATAAACATGTAAGGAGTCTTTTTTGTGTTGTTTGAAGATGAATGGATTATTAACAACCATTGGTTTAGACTATTCCATGCCACATCATCGTTCAAATCATGTACTTGAGTTCTCAATCTGTAAATCCATCATTCTTCCTTCTCCAAGCGTATCTTCAATGATACAGGACTGGGGGACACTTTTTCTATGATAGTCCAACTAATGTCCTGGTCACTATGTCCATCCTCTAATAAGTGGGCCATCATCTTTGTAGATGTCTTTCTGCACCGTGTAGTGCTTTGTTCCCCAATTCGCAAATTGATCTTCCAAGAGGTCATCCCAACATATCTCAGATTGCAGGGACACGTGATGAGATAAACTAGGCTCACTGAATTACTGTTCGCATGTGTCCTTTGTTCCTATGGTTTCCCAAGTCCCAACTCAATGCATATACAGGGTTTTGTGAAAGGACATGCTGTGCAGTGTCCACACGGGTGGTAACCCTGAGCAGGAGTAAACCCCACAAGTGAGTCTGGTGGGAAATATACCTTGTCTATGGTCTGGTGCGTACCAGGTGATCCTCAAAGACAAAAAAAATTGCGGTGAGTGCTAAATGGTCTAACTTCATCACCCAATGTTTGGGAGCTTTCCAGTCCCACTCATTGGATCTTAAAGCATATCAATGGCCCTTAGACTCTCTTCCTGAGGGATGCTCATATACAGTGCTTCCACGTTAAAGCATACGATGATCTTTATCTCTGCGTCAAATGTTATGTCTTCCAAAACGTTCAGAAAGTGCTTGGTGTCCTTGACGTAAGAACATGTCTTCTCAACAAAAAAAAACAGTCTGTGAACTGGGACAAAGTTTGAGTAGGGAGCCAATTCCTGAGACAATAGGTCATCCAGTTGGTGGATGTATCCCTTTATGTATCTTGGGGAGAGTGTAAAAGTAAGGGGTTCTTGAACTCTTTGCAAGCAGGAACTCAGCGTCCTTGTCATTAATCCACTCATTAACTTTTGCCTCTTTAACCAACTTATACATCTTTCTTTGTAGCCTCGGTGTTGGGTCATTCCTGATGATCCGATAGTTTCTCCCATTTGTGAGCAATGGCTAATCATCTTGGTGCTGAACAACAATAGCCCCTCCTTTGTCCGCAGGTTTTATGACATGGTGAGTCTTCTTTTTGAGAGTTGCAAGGGCATTCCGTTCCCTGGATGATAAATTCTGGTGACCTCTCCTTCTGGTACACAGGAGTTCAATTTCCATAATGACAACCTCCTCAAGTACTCCTACTTCTGGTTAAATGGAGTAGGGGGGGGGGGAAGATGAAAGGTGATTTCCGACGTCGGTCCGTATGCCCCTCATTTACTTCCAATTGGTCCTTATGTAAAAATAGATCTTCACTCCGAGGTTACGCAAGAACTCTTCGAGTTCACACAAAAAGTTGAACTTCAGAAGAGCCAGAATTTGGTACATCTAGATCTGACTTCTACCGTATTAAAATCCAAGAGAGACATTGTTAAACCAAAGTATCTCGGAGATTACGTGTCGGGATAATCCTCAGAATCATTATTATAGTTTCCCACTTGTATATTCTCTTTGTTTGTTGCATGTTGTAATAATATGCAAAGGGGACAGTTTTGTTCTTCGTATGTTTTCTCATGCTGAAAATTTTTTGGGGAGTTATTTTGTTATATTCGTGTAGGTTTTGGTTGGGTTGTTGGTTATATGAGGGAGGTTTGTGGTGGGCTGGAATGGAATGGGAATGTTGGTAGTTTGCTAGGCGCTCCTCTGTGGGGTTTCAGGCTTGTCAGTTGTGGCAGAGGGGCGCTGTTTGTTGTCTTTGATCGTTCTCATTGTAGAAAGGGATACCAGACATACGTGTGCGGATATCTGCGCACATGATAAGGACCTCCACATCGAAACGATAAGCGCAGTGAAGGACTCCATAGGTAGATCAGTGTATAGCATTTTGTAGATTTAAGTAGTACTACTGTACTATTACAAAATGTAGTTTGTCTATAGACCCCGGGGTACCATAAGTGACACTAATTTATATACAATGTCAATATTTAAGGGCGAGATGGGATATAAATGACATTCTATATAGTGTTTCTGGCGCTAAGACATGACTTCTGTCTGAAAAGGTCCAATGGAGGCAACAGCGATTCGTGCAATAATTCCATTGCTAATGATCCATGCACACTGACAGCGGAGCAATATGTGCCAGTCTGCAGCCAGTTTTCATAAACAGGTGACTCCAAGAACACCATCCATTAGAGTATAGAGTCTTTGTTAAGCATGACCTTCAAGTTTTTATGCTACAGTAGGGTGAGAAAGGTGGATGGCAGCATGAGGGTGTGAGGTTGTACAGCATTCCCCCTCAGAGTGCATGTGTGTTTAGCTGGCCAAACACATATGCGTAGTAGGCTCTCTCCAGCCCGGCAACACGGATGCCGGGCTGGAGAGAGCCTGCACAGGCTCCCAGTCTGCCTGGGAGCACCCAGCCAATCCTGACGTTGCTTTGAACAGCATCAGGATTGGCCGCAGGGCAGACTGGGAGCCTGTGCCTGCCAGCAGCCTGCAAAAAGGCGATGGTGGAGCGGCGCGCGGTGCGCGGCTGTGAGTTTGTGTTTATTTTTATTTTTTAAATACATTTTACCCACTCCGTGTGACCCAAGGGAGCCGCTACTGCAAGAACGGCTGTCAGTAGCTCGTATATGGGCAGGGCCACAAGAATTATGTGATTGTGTGGCTGTGGCGATTTTTGCATAGTTATACATCTGCCGCATTTGCCACATAACGTATCATCTGCAGCATAATCTGCATATTTTAACAAAAAATATTCAAACGTTACTAAAAATGCGAGGACACGTGTTGCAGCGCAGTGGAAGACCTTTTGCAAAGCTGGGCTGATCACCTTTCTGTTGCTGACTGCTATATTTGGATGTTAAATTGGTACTAATGAGGTGCAACCAATGCTCAGAGAGCGTTACCAAGTTTAAATATGACAAAATAATGAAGGAATGCAACACAAAATGTGCCACTTTGTATTGCACAATTTGCCTTTTCTTGACGCATAATTTACTCAACCCTCCTGCATAATTTGGTTCTCTCCTGCTGTATAATTCCAGTGGCCCGGTATATAGGCCAGTGCAAGGCTGCCAACACTTGGGTCTAGATGTTTTTTTCTGTCTCCAGGATGGGGCCCTGCACCTGACTGGTATGCTGGGGGATAGGGGGCATGTCTTATCTTCCAGCCAACCTCTGCTAGACTTGGCACGGGGTTGAAACGCCCCAGAGGGCCGTCCCGACTACCCCAGGGAGGACCCTCATCTCAGCTGAGGGCTCTCTTGAACATTTCGGTCCTCATTTACTCATTCTCAGGAGCCATTCAGCCTGCGGGAGTACACCATCTACTCCCTGCAGACATGGCCGTTTGCTCCAGACTCTGCTTCAGGCAAACCTTGGCCAGAGATACAATGCTCGCTTCCTCTCAAGCCTCCCAAGTGAGGCATACACTAAAGAGTGCATTGAACACCTCATTCACACTTCATACACAGCGTAGGGCGACGATGCTGCAATTCATTGACATTTAATTATCTTAAGTCTTACCCTTGACCCAGTTAACCAGAAGAACGTGTCATTTGTATGGCGAGAGAATGAAGAAATGGCATTTAACAAGAGGAAGGGAGTTCTGCTCTCCACCTGTCAGGCATCAAATAGACTGTGCTAAGAATTTTTTATGTGGCTCATATTGTGGCACGAGCAGTGTTGTCGCAAGCACAGGAGGATAAAAGCCTGCATTCAGTAGCATGTTTTTTTAGGTAACTGAATGCTGCCAAAATAAATTATAGTATGTTCGACAAGGAAAAGGGATTGTTAACAATAACATGTGCTTGTACTAAATTGGGTACAGTATTTGGAATGTGTTGAGTAGTCATTTGAGGTTATTCCTGCTCTTCCAAACGTAGTATATGTGAAGACCATTAAGTGCCTGTATCAGAGGCAAACACGATAAATGCACATTTTCTGCAGATTTAACTTAGTGGCGCGTTTTGATTTGGAAACAAAAATGGCAAAGCAGAAGCTTGGTGTGAACGAGGAACTGTGACTAGGCCTAAACCAGATACTTGGCCTCATTGGTGGCAATAAAAGAGGTGGCTATAGCAGTAAATGTGAACCAGGAGCTTCCAAGTGTTCCTTATTTCAGGGGCTGCTGAATCACCTACTTAGTGCAAGAATAAGTGTTCCGTCTCTTTGGTAGACAAATGCATGACCGTGTTTTAAGATGGGACACCACGTTTTTCATCGTTGTCCACTCAGGGAGGCAGAATACTTCTGAGCTCATTTCACGCTTGCTCTTATTGCATTCTAAATAAAAAAGTATATAGATTTTGTAAAACCATTTGTAGATTCTCTCTCTAAGAGGGTCCACTTTTTACAATGAGTAATGTGCTATCTGCAATGAAACTAGAAACAAAGCTTCTGCAAGGTGTCTTTCGCATACATGGAATCAATTGTTAGTGATCAGACAGTCAATTTTCCTCTAAGTTCTTTAAGGTTTTGAGTGCTTGCTTAGAAATAGAACTCCATTTATCATGAGATTTTTATCCACTATTTGATGTTAAATTCCTCAGTATCAACTATCCCGGAAGAGGAATGCATGAACGACGTCTCTAAACTTTGTTAGTTTAATGGGATGGGAATAGATCATGCAGGATAGGCAAGGGAGTGAGGTGATCTCGAACCAATGATCCTCTTGCAGGCCACAATAACTTTACGGCCACAGAAAGATAGCAAAGCACGTCGATTTATGGGTTTGGGAGTAATAATTTCTAAGCATCTTGTCAGTTGATGGTGCCTCTACCACAGCTCACCTCATCTGGACCGGGATGTACAGCACCTATATGAAGTACAATCCCATCAGACAGAATTTTTGTTATTTGCCAAGGCCAATAAGTAACAACTACTCCAAACCTGGCTCAATGACATGAACCATGACAGCAATTGCAAGTCTCTTGGATTCATACTAGACAAAAACCCCATCCTTAAGGAGCACGGTGTCAAAAATACAAAGATGGCCTGTTTTCAACTCTCTGAACTAAAGAAAGTGAAACCAATACTCCTTGAAAGACTTCAGGATTTCTGTTCAAACCCTTGTACTCATGCAGCTAGATGGCGGCAAAACCTACTCCATGGCCCCTCAAACTGCTCATTGACTTCAATTAAGGCATCCATTAAGGGCATGGTGCACACTGCCGCACACTACATTTGTGGCCTGAAAAAAGTATAACATTCCTCCATTCTTATAGAACTCCAGTGGCTTTGCTTGCCAGACGACACCATTTTCAAAATCTGTTGCATTATTAAGAAAAACTGCACTACCACCTATCTGGCTGACAAGTTCAAAGGTGACAGTCAATGTTGATCCTAAAATCTTGCCCGATGTCAGGCCTATTTCCCTGCTCCAAGCACCAGCTAACATTTTGGAAGTGAGGCAATGCCCAGCTTGTTGACTAATTAGAGCAATCATTTTCAATCTCTTTAAGCTGGTTTTAGACCTCCTCACTCCACAAAATCTGCTTTGTTGGAAGTTTCGAAAACTGAAATTTATACTGGATAGAGGAAATAATGCTGTGTTGATTGTTTTGGATATGTCGGCCACATTTCACAAGATATCTCATGACATTTTACTGCAATACCTGGCCAACATCAGAATTTAGAGCCATTTGTGTACATGGTTTCAATCTTTTTTTAGAGACTAGGAAACAGGTGGTTACTTCGGACCCCTTCAAACCACCTTAGTATGGTTTCCCCAGGGCTCATCCCTAAGCCACACCTTGTTTAACTTATATATGTCCTCTCTTATTGCAATGATCAAATCATTTGGTATTTCCATTATGTTATACGCTGATGGTACACAAGTGATGTTGTCACTGATGGTACACAAGTGATGTTGTCACTTTACAAGAATTTCTCTAGCTCTGACTTACATTTAAAAACTGCATCTCATAAGTAATCAGGTGGCTGAACTGTAATTACTTAAAGTGCGACTCAGAGAAAATGGAAATGCTCCATTTTGGAAATTGATTCGATTTGTGGATTAGGTTTGGGGTCGGACGATATCTTTCTATCAGCTTCCCCTGTTCTCAGATAAGTTGGAATTTATAAAATTTTCAGAAACTGCTTAGAACTTGGCTTTTTTGCTCAACCTTAATATGATATCCAGCCAAAAGGGAGCTATGTCAATTGTTTCAATGGTTCACAGCGCCTAGGAGCCACATTCTGGGGTGTATGTTGGTGCTTTATAAATTACTTATTTCATTCCATCTCCAGCAGCTCTGGGAACACCACCAGCTAGGACACTATCAGAGTGGAGACAAATCAGTGTAAAAAAAACACAAAAAGAGAAAAGGCAACAGACCTTCTGATCTATGCACCAAGGATCTGGAACAACATACAGGTACACCAAGACTGTCCCAATCCGGATCCCATTTATGGAATAGCTCAAGACACACCTCTTTAAAGAACACTACATCACAATGTAATAACAGTCTATGTCTGCTCCCTATGCCCAGTTACCTCTTCCGTAATTTGTGGACTGTATCTTTGCCTTTAACCCTGTAAAGCACTCAGCTGCTGTTTGGCTGAGTTAATGTTATACAAATAGCAGACTATATATATATATATATATATATATATACACACACACACACACACACACACATATACACGTACACAAATAACCTACTAGCTACCGCCAGTAAGTAGTCATAGTTAAGACCTACTTTCAGAGATTTGGTTTTGCCTAAAAGTTTGGCGCTGTTTGACGAATCTTCACAATATTTTCAACTAGTTTGCCACTCACTTGTGCTGCTGTTTAGAAAGTTTTGGGGTGAATTGTTAAGCGGGACCGAGAAAAAGGGGATTCCCAAAATTCGTTTTTCTCTATGCAATTTCCCATAGGGATTTTAGACAACCACAACCCGAAGCGCTGGACGGAATTACACCAAATTTGGCAGAAAGCTAGATATTGGTCCAGAAAGAGTGCTTTTTATAATTGGTGTAAATTAGTTCAGTAGTTATTAAAGGAAAAAAATACATACAGATATCTAGGGACGCAGATCCTTTGTGGATCCACTCGCAGAGGATCCGCAGATCTGGGGGAAAAGCAAGGCCTGGTTGGCTGGCAGCAATCTGAGAGTAAAGTTGTGACTGACATTTTCTTTCTTGCATCGGGCTGGGGGGGAGGGGAGGTGCAGGAAGGGAGGCAATGAAAAACTGACTTAAGTGGTCAAGATACAGGTATTCTGACCCCAGAAGACAGATGGAGGGGCCACTGAGGGACCCCTCTTGGGAACAAATTGTCCCCAAATTACCAGTGTAAATTCACGAGGGATTGTGGATCCAAAATCCAATGAAAAAACCCTACACCCACTCATACATCAAAACCTGCAGTGTGGGGTTGGGTGCATGCAGGGGGGTTGGCCCTAGGGCAGACAGTGAAAAGCGCGATGGGTGCAGCTGCACCCATCGCACTGCCGCAACACCGCCGGCTCCATTAGGAGCCGGCTCCCATGTTACGGCCGACATCCTCGCCGGCCCAACGGGGATCTCATAATGCGGCCGGCGTGATTGCGGCCGCATTGGCGGTTAAACTTTGACTGCCCGCCAAGGTTGTAATGAGGGCCTAAATGTCTAAGAGAACATGCTCCATTTCCCGCTGTTTGATGTATTGTATCCTATCTATGGTAAAGAATTTCAGAAGTTTGCTATTGCTTTCATGAAAAATTGTAAGAACTGTCTTGCCACAGGTTAGTGTTTGTCGATATGACTGATTGTCCTCCTATGTTCCAGAACTCTTTTTTTACTGGGTGGGCGGTACTACTGATGTACCGTCTGTCACAAATGCAAACCAACACATAGATAACTAAGTCAGAGGTACAAGTGGGACATTGGGTAATGATTTTCTCTGTACCCTGTAGGGAAGAATACAATTTCATCACATTGGAACTATTTTTACAAGCCTTAAACTGTTTGCACATAAAGAATGCCCTTCTGCTGTTAACCGGAGAAGTTGAGGTGTGGGTAACAGCATTCTTGCTCACTCTGTCCTTTAGACTCACCCGTGCTTCTGTACATTATTTTAGGATGGTTATCAATTACATCATGAAGGTTATCACTCAACAGTACCTACCAACGTTTCTCCAAAACCTGTCTGAAATCTCTAGCTTTATGATTATAGGTGGTTTTAACCTGAGATTGTTGGTTGCTTCCATTTCAGTATTCTATCTGGGAACAAGCAGTTCTTACCTTATTACATTAATAAACCATAACTTCCAAAGGGGAACAGGTAGACAGACAGATCAATCTTGGTGTCTAAAGAATTGGAATTAAAAACCCTTGTTAATGGTAAAGTCAGATTTTTAGTTAAAATTCTAAAAATGGCTTTTTTTTATAAAATTGTCATTTTCTTGTCCTAACTATTTGGTGCCTGCTGCATGATCCTGCGTCTCATGACTATGTTACAGACTAATGGGGTCACCCAAAAGGCCGTAGGACTTGGGTACAGTCCAGTAAAGACAACAAAATGATCCAAAGGAAAACCACAAAAGGATTTTAGATTCAGAAACAAATTCACACAAAACAAACAATAAAAAGGGGGAGAGAGAGCAAAAGAAATACAACACCAGAGCCATGGGATATGCAAATGTCACGTGTATTACAGTTTAGTAGTATATACACACAAAATTCACAATACAGTGGTTGCTCCATCGTGTGAAAAGTGACAGAAAAATTGCTTGTGCAAAGTGACAAGTGGTTAATATTTAAAAATGAAATATTAGCAATATAAATTGCAGCGCATGCAGGCAACTGCATGCAGCCTGTCTGTAGTAATGGTCAGTGACCTATTCAATGTCCTTGTAGTGGAGGTAATATGCTTTAATCAATTAATTTCCCCCTCAAAGATATTGATTCAGTCCAGGTATAGGTCAGAGGTTGTTGACGTTTCAACCCAAAGAATACACACAGTTGTTCAAAACCTTAAACATCAGGACAGAAAGGTGGGTCAACCTGCATGGGATTAGTATAGAGTAAAAAGGGGGTCTAGTGGGTTCTCATGGAACTCTAGACTCTCTAAGGGTACAAAAATGCACCTAAAGTAGCATAGTTATCTCACAAGTGAGTGAATAAAGCAATGTAGAAGAAGCCATGTGGGATCTTCATCTAAGGGTTATGCATCCAAACATTTCTGCAGTGTGGAGAAATCCACATGTAAAGCCATACATGTAACAAACTTGTATGTAAAAACATACTAAACATGCGTGATCAATCACCCAAATTGCATCACTAATTGCATGGGTAGGACAAACAATCAATGCAACCCTTCCTCAGTATTGTTGGAAGGGTTGAACAGGGAATGGATCTAATGCAAATAAAAAAGGTCAAACACTGACAACAAATTTATTGACCAAAGATAAGCCTATAAGGTGCTTACAGCTACGTACTCACCGAGTTCTCTTGCATGCGTCAAAAGATATGAAGTGGGAAAGCCTTTCATTAAAGTTCCAGAATGGGCTGCAAAAATAATGGATAATCACAAATCGATCTCAAATTGGAAGAAAATTATTTAATGAATAGTAGCAGTACCGCTCCTTACTTATCGCTCTCGATACACAATATCTTCTTTACCATCTTGGCCGCCCTGGAATACGAGCGGTCGAGAGGGGAAGAAGATAAAGAAAAAGGTGCTGCAGCATGCGTGTGCACACTCAGGGGGGCTGTGGTCCTCCCAACATGGGGCATTGCAGTGCAACAGTCTATTGGCAGAAGCGGCATAGGCGCAGGAGTCTGTGTCTCGTCTCGTCGGGACACAGCTAATGGTGATCGGAATGGTTCATCAAAAGGTGCATTCAGCGCTGTCAGCGTCAAGGGAAAGCCTATGTGGAGATAAGTATTCCTGGGCTAAATTAAATCAAGCATTGGCATAGCCAATAGGTCTCGCCTTTGGGACCTTATAAGTATTTAGCCATGCAGCACATTAATCCTTTATCAGAAACTTCATACACTTGGCATTAGACTGTAATGGTCCGAACATCCCCTAGAGTGCACCACAATAAAAATAGCATTTGAAAGAAACATGGCCATGTAACCCTACAGTCAGCCCCTAGAGAGCATAACCAATTGAAAAGAGAAGAGCAGAAAGCATTGTGGTGTTACCATATATTCAGCACCTAGAGGGCATACTGCATTATATGTTTGCAGGCCTGCTAGAAGGATATTACAAACAAGGCCATTAGAATGCAATCTACTCCCAGCTGTAAAGCAAAAGCTCCATCCACGAGAATTTTAAAAGACATTGAATAGTGGGAGAGGTTATGATTTTGGGGTCCCCCCAACCTAATGTGAAGAACCAGAAGATGGGCTGGACATAAAGAGCTCGTCGTGCTGAACTTTTTGGTGGCGGTTCTATTGTCCTAGGACCATCACAGGCTGAGTTATGGGCAAACAGGTGTTATAAAATAAATGCCCTGCAAAGCATTATGGGGTGAGTTTTCAGAATGCAGTGAATATTGTACTATTGTCTCTCCTGCTGTGCCGGAGAGAGCAGCATTGAGGGTTTTCCTTGTGTTTTTTCTATTTAAACAACGCTAGTTTGTATTTTTTTCCACTGCTGAACTTGAGAAGAAATTAGGAATGGGGCTGCAAATTTAACTAGGGCTCATGTAAAGCACTCCAAATTTCTGGCCGAGTTTGCGCTGTATAAAACTGCAAAAAATGAAAATAAATAAAAAAAGAACCTCCTCCAGCTTGCAGCGTTTGTTGGATGCAGACGCAAAGGAACAGCGAAGTGCCAGAGGAAGAAACAACATATCGCCACGAGCGCAAAGCGGAGAGGCAAAAGTAGTTCTCCAACACTAAGGTATATTGCCAATTGTGCAATAATACATGTAACAAGGTCAGCCACCAAGGTGATCGAAGGTGGAACAAACCTAAAGGATTTACCTAACAAACCAAAGGAATTTTGAAATGCAGGTCAAGGAACAAATGAAGGTGATGGACGTGTGAATGGCAAGGTGAAGGCCCACAGAAATAGATTACAGCATTTCGAGAGACAGCGCATGCGTGCTGTCTCAGCTCGACCTAAAAACTGGGGAGTATTAATCTAGAAAAAAAATCTAAAAGTCAAACATGCACAATTTGGAATAATCAGCAATTCAAAACCACTTACAAATAAATTGAGATGCCCACATGAATGGCTGGAAGCCAATAAATAGCTTCAATAGCAGTTGAAAATGGAAACATGAATCAGCACTAATGACATTTCAACTTATCTTGAAGATGTCCACATTTCAACTAGTCCAAGATTATATGATGAACCAAAATATAAGTGTGCCTATATGCATAGCAGATATGTTGTTAAATTAAAAACATCAAAGGTACACAGGAATAAAAATACAAATGTGGATAAAAATACACAATAAATCCACAGATGGCCATGGCTTGAATGCCCATTGGGGAATGAGTAGTCAAGCAGTGTGTAGATTAAAAAAAGGGGTTTGATTGTGAGGTAAACTAATCTGACAACACTCAACATGATGGATTACAGGTTTTCAAATGAGTAAGGTATTATGCATTTTTCAATGTGGACACTTGCCTAGCTATCTCTCCAGACTCACGTAACCCCTGCCCAACTGTGTCCAGCGTATGTATCAATTTACACCTACATAAATTGAGGGTGTTCACAAAATGACTTCCCCTTGGGTTGGTAGTGACTTTCTCGATCACCAGCCATTGCTGCTTTGGTTTAAGGAGGGCTTCACGGGGGCAATACCAAGCTCTCTTAAGTGCTTTCTTAAGAAATCCCTTGTGATACCCTCATGATGCTAGGAGTGCCAACAAGTTATCAGATTCCTTGAAATAGTTAGTTATATGGCAACAATTACTAGGTATTCTAAGGAACTGCCCATACGGCAGATTGTCACAAAGATTCCTTGGGTGATGGCTCAAATACCTAAAAGAGTGTTCCTCTCACTCTCTTTGTGGTTTAATGTAGTGCAGAATTGACCATTGTCCACTCATATGGAGATGTCAAGGAAATTGATCGCTAATTTTTTGTAGGGTAGAGTGAACTTAATATCTTGTGATCTATCATTGAGCCATGAATGAAACCTTCGTAGTTCCTCTTACCTTCCTGACCGGATGATGAACACAATGTCGATGTACCGCTTCCACATAGTGATGTTCTCAATTAAAGGATTATTGATATTATTTATGTATTCATAGTTATCCATGTAAAGTACGGCCAGGTCAGGTGCAACCCCAGCTCCCATTGTGACACCCCTTTTTTGTAGGAAGTGGTCACCTTTTAAAAAGAAGAAATTCTTTGTCATGGCTATCTCTAAAAGATCCACTATGAATTTAGTAGGAACCTGTTTGGGTAGTGGTCTTTTATTGAGTACCTCCCTAATTACCTCCAGGGCAGGCCTCTGAGGAATGGTGGTGTACAGGGAGGTAATGTTCATAGTGACCAAAATCTGATCTGAGGGCATAAGAGCACAGTTTGATTGTTTCTATGGTGTCCCTAAGCTATGACCTAGCGGACACCACCCAGGGATTTAGAAGAATATATATATAAGTTTTAGTTTGTAATCATCAGTATTCTGCACTACCAATATCCCACCCTTGTCCACTGATTTGTCACTGTGTTCCTGTTCTGTTTAAGTGACTCCAAGGCACAATGCTCATCTTTAGATATGTTATATTTCATGTACTCTTTTTTTTAAGATAAGAATGCTCATTACATTCCTGAGCACAATCTGGTCAAAGGCTAGAACCTTTTGGGACATGAAAAACTGATGGATTTCCATTTTTATATTGAATGTGTTGGGTATTGTGGTGGGTACAAACAAAAGACCCTTAGACAATATCTGTTGTTCACCTATCAACAATACATGATCAGAGAGGTTGACTATCGGGTTTAAGTTTACAGTGTTCACCACCAGTAGTACCACCTCTGAGTCTGGATCTGTCTGTGGTTCACTTGTTGGAACCATACTGATCTTCTGCCCCTCGTTCCGTCCTCTGCCCCATCCTTGTCCCCTGCATCTGCCCTGTTCCACGGTTGGTCCTGTCCCCTCCCTCCCTGGGGTTCCCATTGACTGTCCCATAAAAGAATACCAGGTGGTTAGATCTTGATAGCTGAACCCTTGATCATGTGAAGGTAAGCTAGTGCTAGGGGTAGCTGGCAGTTGGTATTTGCGAATTGCTCCCAGATAGCGAGACAAAGGGAAGATAGATATTGGCAGGATGGGCCACTCCGAGTTAACGAGGGGGAGGAGCTGTCACCTACCCCACTTGTATATCGCAAAGCCTTTGCCTGAGTGCTCTCACAAAGAGTTTGTTGCTAGTCTATTGTGACCCCAGACAAGATGGGGCCAGGACAGAGAGGAAGGGGATGTGTGACACCCTGGGGGGTTGTGCTCTAGAAGCTTCCCCTACTTCAAAGTGGGCACCAGGTATATATATTGGACCCTTATACCCAACTCTTCAGTACACTTCTGGACATGTGGACTCTGCCAGGAAGAAGGACTACTATGCTGCTGAAAGGACTGCCACTCTGCTGGACTGCTGCCCTAAATGACTGCTGCCCTGCTGTGCTGCCCTGCTGCCCTCTTGCCTGGGTGAGAAGCACTGGACCTGTGTCTCTTTGAACCCAGGACCCCAGAGTGACTCCGAGAGCTAGTGGGCTGACCTCCTAACTAGAGCTTCAGGGAAAGAAGGCTCCAACAACCTTGAACCCAACACCTGGACTCTGCCATCTGTGAGTCTTACCCTGCCAAGTGGTACCTTCCCAGTTCTGGATCCTTATATGTGGGTCTGAAGGTGATCTGTGGATCCCACAGAACCAATGCATCTCCTCTGCTGCACGGCACAGCCTCGAGCAGAACCTATGCATTGCTTCTGCTGCAGTTACTTTTCCAATGCAAGGACTTTATTTCGCTACTAGCAGCCCTATCAGAACCGCCACATCGTGACACATCCCGACATAGACCCTCTCACTGCAAGCCTCTTGTCAACAGCAGCATTAATGATGACACAGGACTCCGCATTGCAAGCTCGCATCTTCTTTAGAACCAGCCGATACGCAACGCATCCTTGGTGCAGGGTTTTGCATTGCAAGCCCCCTTGCTGACGGCCTCCTCAACAATGACGCAGGACTTCACAGCTCCTCAGAACTGATGCTGCACAACGCATCTCCGACCAGGACCTTGCATCGACCTGGCTGCATGATGCATTCTAACGCAGGACTCTGCAACTGTTCGCAAGCAGAACTTAAGAAACTCTTGTTCAGTGGGCCTAACTGGGTCCCTGTAGCCAGCCCGCACTCCATCATGGCTAGCCTTAACTTGAGGCTTTCTCCCGGTCTAGCGCAAGCAGATATCTACAGTTGGCACATTGTGCTTTTTGGTGCTATATTCACTGAAATCTTTAAAATTACATTATGTTCGGTTCTATTGAATGGAGCTTTGTCATTTTGGTCTTGTATTATTTATTAAAATTCACTCTATTTTTCTAAATTGGTGTGGATTTTTTCTTGTGTTGTGTTTTCACTTTATTACTCTATGAAGTGCTTCACAAATATCTTACACATTGTTTCTAAAATAAGCCTGACGGCTAAGCTACCAGAGGGTTGAGCACAGGTTATTTTTGGGGTTTGCCTGTGACTTCACCCTGACAAGGAGTGTGAATTCTGCTTGAGTAGGGTTTCACCCCCCCTCAACCAGTAACCCAATTTCTTACATTTGTAATCAGTGGTGAGGGTTAGGGCTAGTGTTTGTGCAGTGCCATACAGTCATTCTGTGTTACACTGAAATCCCAGATGAATAATCCAAGACCATTTAGAGTTTCTTCTGAATTCTCCTTGATTGTCCTTTTTGCTGTTTCCAAATTCATTGTCATTGTATCCGACTGTCTGTGACCATACCTACAGAAATGGAATTTGAGCTCAATAAACTGGAGAGCTACACAGGGGTGAGCTCAAGGAGTTCTGTAAGGAATGGGGGCTTCCACCCAAAAAGGGCACTGACAAGTTGAAGCTTTAGAAAGCTCTGAGGGCCTTGGAGGAGGTTCACCAGTCACTGGCAGTTGCAGATAACCAGGATGAGAACGATGATGTGGAGGAGGAAGGAAAGGATTGGAAGCAGTTTGTGGGATGCAGCACACAGGGGTGGGGAATGTCTTGCCTCCAGACTTGGAGAACCCTCACAGAGCATAAAGCACTGTGTCCTCCCAAGGTGTGTCCCCAGGGGAGCTGGCGGACATGAAAGCAGATAGGGAGTTTAGGCTGCAGATGGCCAACTTTGAGATGGAGGAAAATAAACTAGCAATAAAGACTGAGGCATTGAGAGCCTCGGAGGAAAGAAAAATGTTGTTGGCGCATGAAGTGCGTCTAAAAGAGCTGGACCTGAAGACCAAGCAGCTGTCAGAGTCTAGCAGAAATGGTGACAGTGAAAACAGATGGTCCAGTTGAGTAGGAAGGGTCCAGATACCCAGAGACTTGGAGCCAGACATTAATTTAGGGGATGACATAGACATGTGGTTTGAGGCATCTGAAGTAGCTCTACAGATGGTAGGATCACTGAGGAGGATTGAGGACCTAACCTCTGAGACATATACCTAATGAGGGGAGGGATGCCCTGCTGGCTCTAGATAAGGAGGACAGGATGAAGTATCCCCCGATGAAGGAATCTCTTCTAAAAAACTTTCTCACCAGTCCCAGAGGGAATTAGTGGCTTACATGTGTAAGGCACTGGGTGGTTGAGTAAAGGGTGGTGAGGTAAGCAGCCATGAGGGGCTGTACAATATGTTCAACAAAGAACAAGTGTTCAGCTATTGTTTTCCAGAGCTACACCAACACCTGGTTGACTGCAAACATACTGACCCCCAGGGAATTTGCAAAGGAAGCAGACCTTTGAGTTAGCACCAGAGTATCTGGAAAGGCACCTGGAAGTGAGCCTAAGGAGGGTGATTAAGGTCCCCCCAAACAGTGAAGGGAAGATACACGGTGACCCAGACAGGTCCCTGTACAGTGTAGGGGGAAAGGGTTCCCATGCCCATTCTAAGGCTAGAAGGGAAAGTCTGGTGGGCAGAGGCCCTGGGTGCCCCATTTCCAACCCCAGTGTTTATATTGTTCCTAGATGGGGCACATGCAAGGGGGCCTGGTCTGTAACAAGCCTCACTCTCTTGATGGCGAATTTACCAGTAGTCAAGAATTGAGCCTTGGGAAGAAAATATTTCCCCTGACATGGACTAACCATCGAGCTCTGTTCCTTCGGCTTAAAGCTTAGAAAAACGTTGATAAAACGAAATTAAATAACATTCTACTGAAGTCTCAACCCACTTTGCGTAATAACAAATACATTGGCCACCAACTTTGCACACTGGATTGATGCTGCAGTTTTGCAGTTGGCCCCTGTGAAGACAATTAAAAATCATAGAAGCCTTCTGCTCCTTGGTATTCCCAAGATTTAAGAAGATTAAAACAAAAATGGAGACATCAAGAACAAAAATGGAGGTAAAACTACTGCCCTGCGGAAAGGATTAAATAAACTCAAGTAATTAAAGCGTATGAAGCGTTGATCATAGGAGAAAAATCAAGTTATTTTACGGAGAAAATTAATAGTGCTAAAGATTACTCCAAATAACTGTTTAAAACAGTGAAAACCTTTGCTAATTATAATACAAATAGTACTTCAGAATTTAAGCAAACTATGTGCGATAAAATAGCAGATTATTTCCAATTGAAGGTTAATGTCATTTGTAATACATTTTCAGCTAATCTGAATAATAACTTCAGAGGTGAGGACAGGTGGTAGTAATGCAACAGTCAACCCTTATCAGCCTTCTCCCCCTCTTACGAGGGGAAAAGCTGCCAACCTAATTGAGATCATAACATCAGGGGCCCCTACAGACCATTGCCCTCCCAATGTCCTTCATGGCGTTTCTGAGAAGATAGCAGTTCAATTAACTGAACTAATAATTAAAATTATAAGGTTGGATATTTCCCAGCAACCTGGAAGGAGGTATTGGTGCTTCCCTTATGTAAATAACCCACCCTTGACCATTTTGAGGTGAAAAATTATCAGCCCATCTCTCACCTTCCTCTGCCGGCCAAGATCCTTGAAAAAAGACTGAATGTAGAACTTATGGTTTCTTTTGATAAACACAATATTTTAGATTGCTCCCAGTATGGTTTTAGGCCTAATTACTGCACCAAACAGCTTTAGTGGCGGACGCGGAAGAAATCAGATTCATAATTGATAATGGTGGTAATAAGCCCTTGATTCTTTCGGACTCATCAGCCACATTTGATACCATCAACCATGCTGTCTAATCAACTAGCTCAAGTCCATAGGTATTAGAGATTCCAGCCTCTCCCTTTTAAGTTCTTTTTTGGTGGATAGAGAGCATACGGTGTCTCTGGGCAATTTCAAATCGGAGCCATTTTCCCTTCCATGTGGTGTCCCTCAGGGATCTTCAATGAGCCCCAATCTCTTCAATATACGAGGGACTCCTCTGCACATTTGGGGCCAGATGTATGAAAAGTTTTTGCACTCGCAAACAGTGCGAATCGCAAAAATCGTCCGTTTGTGAGTGCAAAAACGTGGTCTGCGATGCATGAAAGGCATTCGCAGACCAAAATTAAGAAATCGCAAAAATTGCGATTTTTTGCGGTGCGACCTGGTTTTGCGAGTTGCATTTTGCGATTCAGTATTTCCAGTAGGAAATTGCGAGGCGCAAAATGCGATTCGCAAAATCCAAATCGCAAATAGATGCATCAAAAAAATCGCAATTAGCGATTTTTCGCAGAATGGCATTTTGCACATGCAAAATACCACTAAGTGAAACCAGGTGGTAACTAGGTGCAACCTATATAAAGAGGCCCAGAATGCCTCAGACTCTTTCCCACAATGGCTGCACTCTACGTCATGGCGAGGAGGATGAGGATCTTGGCAGGTTTGAGGAGAGGGAGGAGGAGACAGGAGCGCATTTTCAGAGTGCGCATTACACTATTTGACCTGACAGAGGAGGAAATATTTGAGAGGTATACGTTGAACTCAGCCATGATACTTGATCTGACAGCTGAGCTACAACCCATACTGCAGCGCAGAACACTAAGTACTCACAGCATACCCACCCATGTGCAGGTATTATGCTCCCTACACCTACTCGCCTCAGGGAGCTATCAAGGGGTCATAGCAGCGGTTGGGGGGGTGTCACAGAGTTCAATGCATTTATCAACGCCATGCTAAACAAACTCCAACAGTACATCAGATTCCCCCACACCCCACAGGAAATACAGCAGACACAAATTGATTTCTACCAGATAGCACAGTTCCCCCACGTCCTAGGTGCCATAGATGGCACACATGTGGCAATATGTCCACCATCAGTCACAGAGTATGTGTACCGAAACCGTAAATACCAACATTCCATGAATATACAGGTGATATGCAATGCCTCCTATATCATAACTGATCTCGTGGCCAGGTACCCAGGGAGCACACATGATTCTTACATTTTTCGCCACAGCGGCATTCACACAAGACTGCTAGCTGGGGAGTTTGGTGAAGGATATCTACTAGGTAAAGTCACTCTGTACACTGGCGCATAGTTGACAAACCCATGTCAGATGGCTGAGTTACTCATCACACCTTCTGCCCCTTCCAGGAGACTGTGCCTACGCAGTGTGCACCTACATGATGACGCCCTACCTCAATCCCACAACACCAGCAGAACGGAGATACAATGCAGCACACAGGGCAACCCACAACGTGGTGGAGCGCACATTTGGACTGCTGAAGAGTCGCTTCCGTTGCCTCCACAAAAGTGGAGGGGCATTACAGTACAGTCCAGAGACCACATGTAGAATAGTGGCTACTTGTGCAATCTTGCACAATATAGCTACAACCAGAGGCATACCTATAGAAATCAGTGACACTGAATCAGATGAGGATGATGATGATGATCCCATACCACCTCTACAGCCAGCAGACAGGACCAGTGCAGCAGAGGGAAGGCAAAGGCGTTCCGACATCAAACACAACCATTTCAGACATGAGTATGAATGACAAAAATCCACTGACAACTGTACCTGTAGTGATAGAAATTTATTACCTTACGTCAGGTAATGAATGAGTGATAAATAAAGTAAACAGGTGATGTAAAAAACAAAAATTAAAAAAATAACTGAGTCACGCCCTATTACGTCATAGTGGCAACAGCAGTGTAATTGCGGCAAGAGTCACTTTCTCCTCCCACGCACACCACTCGGGTGCCTAGTTAACTCACTGGTACTTTGAATGTCACCTTCAGTGGCAGTGCTGCGCCTGGCACTGCGCTGTCTGCTGCAGGTACGGCAACATTACTGAGGCTAGAACTGTCCTCAGTGTCCCCCAAGGCTACCTCACTGGGAGTGGCAGACCTCTGTCCCATGACATGTTCTATCACATTAGTGATGTGCACAAGGCCCTGGACAACGCCCCTGCTGGTGTGTGCAGCCTCCACTTGTGCCGCCACAGCGCGACGGGCGATGAGTGCTGTGGAGTTCGCCATCCTGTTGGAGGACCTGCAGTAGCTGCCAAACATTGTCCTGAATCGGTGTTCCTGTCTGCGCCGGCTAACCCTTTCATGGCGCAGCTCCTGGCAGAGGTCACGCACTGCATTAGTAAGGTCCCTAGTGTCCTCAGAAGCCTGCACCTGTCCCTCACGCAGCTGTGTGATGTTGCTGTTCAGTGTGTCCAGTTGCCGATGCAGGCCCATCATGTGTCTATTGTGGACTCTCAGGTTCCGGTCCAAACTAAGTATGCGCTTGTTTTGCAGGCGCTGCTGCAACATAGCAGCCTTAAGGCCCCCGAACAAGGACGGACCCTCACCTGCCTCATGAGGTTGCTGCTGGGACACTGTGGCACTCCTGCGTTGTGCTGGCTGACCCCTGCCCTCCAGTATCTGGCTGCGCCTGTCTGGTGCAGACGGTGTGCTTGGCCCTTCCTGCTGCACATCCGAGTCGCCGCTGAAGTCTGGCATTGGTAGTGCCCTGGGCCTGCGGTGCACAGTGGAGATGTGGAGGGACCCACTGGTGTTGGTGTCAGAGGGCTGCTGGGTGTCCGTCTCCCCTACACATGGACTGTGTGTGGCTGCTGTGCCTGGCCCACCTGCAACAACAATATGCAGCATGTCAGTTCTGTATGTTACATTATCTGTCTGAAAATGGCATTAAAGGTACAGGTACTGCTCTACATGGTGTTGTGTGTGTTGTGTTACCTTGGGTGTCACTATGTTTCATTACATTGTTATGCTACTGTCTCTACTAGTTTGTGGACCGCAACTCCCATAATGCAATGTTGTGCTGCTTCTAAGATGTGGACTGGACTACTTCGCACACTACTTCACATTACATGCTAATTCCTAAGGGGCTTTTGTGCATACACATATTGGGTTCACAATCGACATTGCACTTACCTTGGCTGGTACTCAGTTGACCGGAGGTGTCGATATCTGTGACCCCTGTCACAGCTTCAGGGAGGAGTGTGGATTCCACCAGGTCCTCCAGTGGTGTGGATGGTGCTTCGGTTGGTGGTCCGCCACCTGTACCCCTGGCCTCCGCAAGTCTCCTTGCCACCCTCTCCTTTGCCCGGGAGAGCAGGTCGTACCACCTTTTCTTAATCTCGTCTATGGAGCGCTGTGCCACTCCAATGGCGCAGATTTTTCCCTGGATGTCCAGCCATAACCTTTGTTTTTCGCTCTCAGGAACCTGGAGTGAAGATTTCCCAAACAGGCGGTCATGGCTCCTCACAAACTCTTCAGTCAGTACCTCCAGCTCCTGTTCACTAAACGTGAGCTTGGGCTTCCTCTCTTGCTTCTCCTGTGATGTTCCTGGGGTCTCCATCCTGGCTTAGGTGTTTCTGCTCCTGCTGAGTGCTGCTCTATGTGGCTGGGCTGCTCTCTCAGGATGCTGGTTTGGGTGTGGCACCTGAAACTGCCTGGGATGACTCATTTCCTGCTGGTGATGCCATCAGGCTCCTACAGGTGTGCATTCTCGAACTTTCTCGCAATTTGTGATTTTTTACAGAATCGCAAAAAAAAAAAACATCGCAAATTGCGAGAATGCAAATTGCGATTCGGTAGATGGGCCTCGCAAACCACAAATAGCGATTTTTAAGAAATCGCTAATTCCGAATCGCAATTTTGTTACATGGCCAATTGCGACTCGGAAATAGCGATTTCTTAAAAATCGCTATTTGCGATTCACAGACCCCAGTTTTCATACATATGGCCCTTGATTCGATCTTTTGTTTCTCTGTGATCTCATATGCTTATGACACACAGATTGTAGACTCAGTTACATGTGAGGTTAAAGTGGTAGCCAAAGAGTTTATTAAAAGTATGGAACAAATTGTGATCTGGATGAGGGAAAATTGTCTTACGTTAAATTCAGATAAGACATAGGTCCTTTTTTGGTGAGGATGCTTCCTTTTGGTCGAATACCTGGTGGCCTCAGAGCCTTGGGCCTCTTGCCTGTCCAGCTGATAAAGTGAAAAATTCAGGGGCCCTTTTTGATAGAAAATATTCAGATCATATTTATTGGGTTATACTGCTGTACCTTAAAAAATGGTCATCATTGCTCTAGTCATTTCTAAAATTGACGACTATAATGTGTTGTATGTGGGAATCGAACTACAAAGTCCAGATTCTTCAAAATGCTGCTGTTTGATAGATCATGAAAATTCGGAAATTCAGGCCGGTGTCCAAAGCCATTGTCAGCTTTCATTGACTTCCACTATGTAAACGAGTCCAATTTAAAGACCTTTGCAAGGCACCTAAAGCATTACATAATACTGGACCAGAATACTTTAAATAAATCTTTCAGTGGTACTCACCGAAGAATATACTTTGCTCTTCTGCAGCCATCATGGTGGCTATCCCCAGATTTAATAAAGTCCGTTGGGGTGGTAGAAGTTTCTCCTTTTCTACATGTAAACTTTGGAATTCCCTGTCCTTTGAAATTACAGCCCAATTAGACTTGTCACAGTTTAGGAAACTGACAAAAACCTGGCTTTTCGCAGGCACTCTCTCATCATTAGTTTTGTTCAATATTTGATGCTTCCCCTAGCACCAAGATGCCTTTGGACATGCACACACTTTATAGGTTTCTCACACACTCACCTATGTATAGAAGTTGTAGGATGCCCTAGTAAGAACTCTGAGAGCTGGCATTAAGACAGTCAAGAGATGGCACACATTGCACATCTTAAAAAATGTATACCATTGTGAAATTCATCTGGTTCTGGGTTATGAAAAGTGTCTAGATAATACAATCAGGCCTCCACCTACAAGGAAGTTCTAAAGAAAGTTTAGGCTAGGTGGGCTGTTATACGTACAACGGAAAGAGTGTGGTTGCATGTGTGGGGAGTACAATGTGGAACAAATAGCTTTTCTGCTCATTTTATAATTGACTGATGTGAGTACGAGTGTGGTTCCCCTAATTACAACTGAGGTTGAGAGATTGAGAGGCCATAATGTTTCTCCTACATAACCTAACCTGTTGTAGGTTCACAAGTGCATTGTTGTGGCCAGGAAGACTTTATTGTGGGGCTGTGGTGGTGGGTTGCAGTCCTACTTGTTTAACACAGAGTATTGCACAACATTGATACAAAGGTTACAAAGATGCACATAGTGCAAATTGGAATCGGAAGAGATATTGGGTCAGATCCAGTTTGTACTAAGGTGGCAGCCGTCAATTAACCTGGGTAGTCAGTGTACACATAAAAGTGACTTTACAATGGCAAGCATACTTACAATTAAAGATGCTATCTGAATATCCACGAGGAAGGTTTCGGTGATAGAGGCGACTCTGGCGATGCACGTTGGGGATTAGAAGGGCATAGGTTATTGCCAAGATGAGGATGTGCTGTTGGCTGGATCATTTCAGGACTTTCACATGCAGGTCTGGACCTAGATGGGCAACCAATGGCTCAAGATCATTTCCAATAAAACTAAGGTAACAGTGCTTGGTACCTCGACTTACCTTTGGCTGAACATGTACTTACTGGGGAAAATGGGCTATACCGATCACTCTTACTCCAAGTTCCAAGTAAAATATTTCACGCAATGAGCTCTCGACACATCCAGCTCTGAGAAAGGGGAAAGAGCTTCTGCCCAACATTCTACACCTGCCTCAAAGATAGACTTCTGAGAATGTTATACAAAGAAAACGTTAAACATTAAAAGTAAACCCTACACACATTGTCTTCTTTCAGTTATATTAGGCCACAAATTCTACAGACTATACATTGAGTAATATATAGGAGGCATGTCTGATACTGATATGAAGATACCAACAAGAAGTTATAGAAGACAAAACGTGCAATATTCCTTTTCAGAACACTTACATATTCATAGTATAATAATCAAATGTTACGCTCCTGTTAGTGAAGTAATATATCTATTATTCAATCGTTGAACCAAATAGTTGTTTTATTGGTCCTATGCAATTTTCCATCTTCACTGGCACTTTCTTCTTCTTTACCTGCCCTCCACTCTCTCTCTTCCACTCTGCCCCTATCTCTTTCTCTCATACGTCTTCTACAGCCAGTCTGGCTGTTTCAGTTCCTTTCATAGCCCCTGTCATTACACTGTCATTCACACGTCGGTTTATCAACATGTCATCATGTAAGCTTCCGTCACAACCCATCTCATTCTCCGTCGTTAATTCCACACCGACACACTCCTTACATAAAACAGCACGCCTTTTGACATACTTTCCCGTCACTCAATCTTACAGAATTGTAAAAATAAAATCAATAACTCGTTTAGTTTAAAAAAAAAAAAAAAAAAAAAAAAAAAACCTAGGACTGCATTTTGGTTACTTTAAAAACTTTCGTGACTCTTGTCCAGTGGCCTACTTGTAGTCTCACCTGTTTATCTCCGTTACCTGGGCTCCATCACCCTTGCTTAATGTTTTTGAAAAAAGGTTCTCTTCTTCTCATAATACCACTTGGACTGAACTCTGTTGAATTATGGTATTGACACAATATGCCCTCTCTACCTATTTTTTCCCCAGTTTAGACTTCCAGACATAGCAAAATGTACAGCAGTTAATTCTCTTGACAAGTCCAGCTACTAGGTGGATACAACGCTGTTAATTTGCATTCAATGGCCAATTTGTTCAAATAATTTTATGCATTTGTCCTTATTTCATAAGTATTCCATTGTCACAAACTAAAATGCATAGTGTCCATTTGATCAAGAACATTATTTCAAAAATGTATTACAAAAATTTGG
Organism: Pleurodeles waltl; assembly: GCF_031143425.1. NCBI lineage: Eukaryota > Metazoa > Chordata > Amphibia > Caudata > Salamandridae > Pleurodeles > Pleurodeles waltl. The sequence continues at coordinate 587,920,700 of NC_090445.1, forward strand.
GGCCTGATTTAGAGTTTGGCGGATGGGTTACTACGTCACAATCATAACGGGTGGATGGGTTACTACGTCACAATCATAACGGATATCCTGTCCGCCGTTTTACAATTCCCATGGGATATAATGGGACTGAAATATGTCAGACACGATATCGGTCACATTTGTGACAAAGTAACTCCATCTGCCAAACTCTAAATCAGGCCCACAGTGGTATATTTGTTCACAATCTCTACCTCAGTCAATGTTAAATTGTACATTCGTTCTCAAGTTAACCTTCTACCCTTCTAAGAATCATATACACCGGACTCTCAGAAAAATTAAACACTACGTGGGTGTAACCTTGTACAATAGCGTTTGCAACCTTGGTGTTCTCTTTGATGCTAAAGTCTCTCTTGACACTCACATTGTGGCTGTTGTCTCTAGCTTCTCTTTTCACCTTTACTGTCTGAGAAAGATTCTCCCCTTCCTCAATGACAAAGGCAAGAACTTAGAATTGGCTGCTGTCATCAGCTCCAGACTTGACTATTTCAGTGCTATTGATTTACGTCTCTCAATTTATTTCCACCAAGTGCCCCCTAGTGTTTCAAAACCAGGCTGCCCACCTAGGGTTAGGTGTCAACTATTATATCTAGGACTTGTTGCCCTGGCTGGACATCAACCTTTCCTTTTCTCTGCACTGTCCATCAAGCCTTACATGCTCACATTTTTAGGTCTGTCTTGGCATCATAACTGTTGCCAGATTTTATGTGATCAAGAGAAAAGGGCATTCAGAAGCACTGCTGAGCAGAGTGCTTTGGCTCTGCTCACATGTTGATTATCTTGAGTACAGCATTTGTTTAGCTGGAAGTGGTGTATTTTTGCTGAAAAGTGGAGTGTATTACACTTTTTACCTTGTGGGTAAACCTGCGTCCAATATAGCAGGACTGAGTGGTTTTAGTCCCAATTCAAAGACAAGGACGATAGGCCTGATGTTAAAGCCTTTAGAGAGGTATTTTGTTACATGGAAATTCACAGATCAACACAACTTTTGATAACTGTGGTAGTTACACCTTCTTACAACCCTTTGGGGTAGAAGATTTTTAGTGTGATAATCTTTGTCAAGCCCTCCTAGAATTTTTTTTTTTTTTGCTGTCTCTAGTATATATATTTATATTGTATGGCTGTATGCCTCTCTACTTACCTTAGTAGGAAAGGGTTTCGATGTTGATTGCATGAGACAATGTGTCAGCCAACTTAAGCCATTGGCATGTTTGCCCTGTGAGTGAAAGCATACTGTCTGATCACATGCGTACCTGTACCTAAAAACGAGTGCCCTGACTCATGGGCCTGGCCTTTTGTTTTCAATATTTTTTTAGACCTCTGTTCATGTCTTTGCTTCTCCTTTTTTAAATGTTTTTATTAAATTGCGAGTGTACAGCCTCTTCTCAGAAGGTGCTCCATGGTTCCTTGCTTGCTGCTTAGTTCATCTGCAATGCAATGCGTGACTTCCTATGTAGCCACAGCTTTGAGCCCGGGCAGCCACCTTGGAATAGTATTGTATTCCATTGTTTAGAGATTTAAGATGACCAACATGCTGCTATTAAATGAGGCAGCTCTGTTGGAACTTTAAAACAGCAAGATACTAGATACAATATCATTGTAAGACGTCCACATTCTTTTATGTTTAATTTTGTGTTTTATTGCAAGCATACCATTGAGGCGGCATGTTTTCTTGTTTCTACTTTTAGTCTATCTTTCATAATATTTTTCAGTTTTTGTCTGTATTTTATTGTGGATGGGAATGTGCATGAATGAAAGAATGAGTCAGTGAGAGGATGAATCAATACATGAGTGCCATGGTGACTGTGTGAGTTTATGAGAATATATTGAGTGCCTAAACTCACCAATAACTATAGAGGGACTTTCAGTTACAAGCCAAACTCATTTCATTTACAGTACTTGTTTTTTTGGGTTGCATTCAGGCCTATATCAGAGGGAAAAACCAAAAGTATTTCTCTTCTAATCTAATAACCATACTATAATTTTGGGGAATGCCTGCTTATGGTGGCTAGAGTTCTCTCTTTTGAAACTTTCTATAAGGAACTCCCTACCTTTGACTGTTTGCTCAGTCTCCTTGCTTTCACCATTTCACAGAGCTGCTAAGTGCTACAATTGCCGCTACGCTCTACTTAGCGCTAAGAAACAGTCTTGGTGAATGTGTACACACAAAATATGATGGGAGGATGCTTGCAATACGTCTAACCAATGGCACTAGCCCAGGGTGGCACTCCAACCCATTGTCCTTTTGCTGACCATGCTACCTCAGTTTTGAGCCAGCCATATGCAAATCAGTTTTGACCTCCCCTGAACTAGAACTTAAGCCACGCAAGACTGGTTTTGCCCTCGTTATGGGCTCATCAGCTGGGAATGTATGTTAGAACATAAATTAAAGAATAACATGGTGAACCTAAGAAGTCTTTCAAATGTTTGCCCATGTTACTTACCTGGATAAGTAGTAATCACATGTGAGCCAAAGGGCTACTGGTCCCTTATCTCTGTGTGGCTGGAACCAATGGAATACTTATTTTTACTTAGCTTAAATTTTCTCTTTCCGCTTTTATTTCAGTTTTTTGAGTAAATAATCTCTTATTAGCTTTATATAGCTAACAGCTTTGTGTATGTCACTTTTGCATGAAATGCCTTACGAAGCCAAAGCGCTAGTATAAATAAAATCAGCATTAAAGGCAGTACACTGCGCATACTTTGAGTTTGGACAATGACCTTGATATTATTTTTTATCCTTGTTGATTAAGAAGGAGAAGGCCTGGTCCACTCTTTGCAGCATGGATTTCTGATACATTGAAATGATTCTATATTGTTGCTGTAGATGCCTTTCTGGGTGTCCTATTGATGATTTCTAGAATGAGTGTCTGCTAGAAGATGGTTACCATCTGAATTTAAGGCTCAAAGGCACCTTCACTAGCCAAGGATAGCCCAGGTTGTTTATGGAATTGGGCATCTCTCTGATTGCTTCCCTTAAATATTTTATAGGCTCAATGCTCCTTCCTTTCAAATTACTGGCACACTCTATATTTTGGGCATTTGCTTGATTAGTGTGTGCCAGAATATCTTTGGGGTGAAGATAGTAACTGTAGTTTTTGTTTTGCTGAATGCCCTTGGAAGATCTTGGTCCCAACACCTCCCACTAGTCACCCTCCAGCCAGTATATATTTCAGATGAAAGATAGTGTCCTGTTTGTGGTGTGGTCCATCTAAAGCCCATATGTACAAACACATCTTCCCATAAACACAGAACGGATTAAAACTTTGAGACATTAGGTCCATAGTCACTTAAATATTCTTTGGGGTGCTGCCACTATGTTCCAGACACATCTGTCTACAAACGCATTGTTTTTTTCCCTGGGTAAGGATTCTGTTTGTGAGCCTTGTACCTTAGAACAAGGATTAAGCACAGGCAAAGGGATGAGTGTCTGTCCTAGGATAATGATAATATGGAGACTTACACCTCCAGGATGAGGATAATATGAAGTTGTACTTCTTTAGGATGAGGACAAAGCAGAGCACAGGGATCACTGTCTTCACTAGGCTAAAAGAAAAATGAGTTATTGAGTGAATGAGGGTAATGATAATGACGGGGTGGCCTGAGGACCTCTTGGATCCGAATTGCTCCCCCCGTTTTTAGCTTTGTTTTATATTTCACATTTTACACTTGTTAGCTGCATCATTTTAGCTGTGACATTGCACACACTTTTCTTGAATATTATTATTTTAGGAATATACTGTACGAGTTGCTTGTTTTAGTAAGCCTTTTCCCAACGTGTAATCAGTACATTGTATTCAAGGCTAGGAATATAGTACACAATATCCTAGTGCTTGTACTGCCCGTTCAGGAGACCGCTTCTAACATCTAGACATAGCATTGCATCAGAGTTCTGTTTCTAACACAGTGTGGTTCCATTATATAAATGACACACTGACCCGGAAGGGGCAGAGGGGCATTCCTTCCACGACCATCCAGGGATGAATGCTGTGTTTGACATGCAGCTCTGCAGGAGCCAATCTACCAGCTTCCTGAAAGGAGTGCATTCCACACTACAGGCTGACTCCTAATGCAGTTTCCAAGTATAGGGCGAAGGCTCAACCATTAGATCGGGTCAGGCAGGAGGGTACACCTGCTATGCTCTCAGTATAGTCTGAGGTGAGACAGGAAACTTTAGTACATCTAAAAACCATTCACCATGGTTGGATTGTTCATTATCTTTACCATGTTCATTATGCTGGCCACTTTGCTTCATCTACCTAATTATCACAGCACATTCTCTCTATGCAAGATTACGATTGTTTTAATAAATGTATTGAAAGCTTTTTTGTATCGCTTTTGTGTTTTTCCCTGGGCATGCATGAGTAATACAACAAAAGGGTGAGAAGTGTGCCCACGACTTTCCTGAGGAGTCAGAGTGTTGCCATTATCACCTTCTACCCCTGTAGGGTTAGGGGCTTGGGAAGGCACTGTGAGCTAGCCAGAATTAGGCCGATAGCTCCTGACAGTGTGGACGGACTTAGTCTCACACATTTGGATGTTTTGTCATCCTAATATGCAGTCCTGTTATCTTAGTAGGGATGGTATAACAGGGTGCCACCAAGGTACACTGGTCAGGTATTTATTTAGGGGTCTCCGGAGTAGTTTTCTCTTGTGTGCCCAAGGTGCCCTATTGACCTTAATGCAGAGACATCTGTGGTGTTAGGGATTATATCCTCCTCAGCATTCCAGGAACCACCTACATTTGTCTGTAGGTTGTTCAAGCTTGAACCTTTAAAAGAATACCCCACTTTATGACTTCCCTCTCTGAATTCTGTACATCAAAATGGCGAATCCAAATGCCATTCCTTCTAATTGCAGGCATGCTGTAGCAGCACATCTAAACATGCATGGGCTTCTCGATGGGGATGGAGATGTTACCTTTGTGGTTGAGACACAGGATGCATACAGAACTGAAGTATTTTACTCATGGGTCACTTTTCCTACAGCCAATGCAAATACAGATACATTTCATATATACACAGCGGCGGCCTATGTATGAGGCCAATGCAGACCCTATCAAGATTTAGAAAACCCCTAACATTTCAGGAACATCAACATTTTTTTCCAAGGTGTCCTACCATACATTGTATATGTTACATTGGGTCCACTCAGCAATAACCGGGCCACATAGCCAGTTCTAGTTGGCTATACACCATATCCAAACATACAAAATTTAGCAGTGGGCAATCTGTGTCCTTAATATAATGATTTAGTTAGATTATACAGACATTTAGTTTAGTTTCTTATGCATAAATTAAAAACTGCCCCAGCAAGGGTCAAGATGTCCAGCCACAACTGGCTAAGCCTGGGATCAACCCAGTAACAACCAATGCTAAAATGGCTAGAATACCCACTAGACAGGAGAAAATTCCATTCTGGATAGCACAAAAACCAAATCAGCTCGAAGCGATGTTTCCCCATATGGGACCCCAAGATAAACATAGAATTTTCACAATGTGCTTGCCACTTGGGATGGTACCCTATATTGACAACTGTGCCACTTGGGGTACAGCCTTTGCTGCAACTTATACCATAACTCATGGTACACCATCTCTTGCTGTTTGACCAGACGTGTTAAAACAGATACAAAATGAATACGGGGCTGCCCCAGCCCTGGAATTGGGGATGAAACTAATTGGCAACTTTGCAATAGTATCCCCAATTATTTTAGGACATTTTAAAGGGGAAGCATCAGCATTGGCAGTTCACCAATGCCTAGGGAATAGGCCATTAATAGACCAGGAAATCGCTGGGTTGCCCCTCCAGACAGATTATATAAATTGAACATACAGATTGAGGAGGACATAAAACGCATAATTAAAGTAATTTCCTGGGAAACACTAACACTTAGTTATGACATTCTTTTGGCTGAAAAGGATTGGCCTCCGGAGTTTGTTAGAACCCCACCTCAAGGAGAAGATGTAATATTAACATCTTTCTCAGTCTTCGTTCTTGAAGTAAAACAAGCCTCTGCTGTACAATGGACTCTTGCACAAGCCCCTGCACTATGCCACAACCATGTGGGTTGGGAAAAGGACTAGTCTTATCATATAATACCCATAAGGTTAATCTTGCAAGTGCAACTTCAGTACCCAATTACACATGAAGCAAAAGCTCCTGTGAGATAAATTCTCTCACAACTTGAGTACCAAGGAGTAATTGAACATTTTGAACAACCCTTTGTTTCCAGGAGCTAAATTGGATCATTCTTACAGAAAAGTCTTAGATTATAAACATTTAAACAGCCACACATGCACATTTGCACACACAGTACGGCATTAATGAATATAATTGTCCCTAAAAAACACAAAACAACTTTGGATATTTTCAACAGGTTTTTCTGCCAAGACATAGCACCTGTAAGCAGGGATCTAACTGCTTTTTCTGACCTCAGCTCACAACACCTTTTTTGTCAGCTCCCTCAAGGGTATAAGAACAGTCCAGGACTGTTTTCTGCCCATATAACATCAATATTGCATGATACTGACAAAGAAGCATTGTCCTATGTCGATGACAAATACTTAAAGGATGATGACCTAAACACTCATCTAGCCAGAGTAGATTGTATTGTTTTGTGATTTGCTGAACATGACTACAAATCCAACGTCAAAAAAACTAAAATTGCTTTTCTCAGTGTCCTTTTTTTAGGATACAAGTTGTCAAATGATGGAATGAGCCTGGCAGCACACTTCCTTGAGAAGTGTGCCCAATTAGAACCACCAAACAATACTAAAAAACTGTATTCCTTGTTAGGATTTTTCTATTTTGGCAGAAAATATAGCTCTATCATGCACAATGCATAAAACCACTGTACAATTTAATTCTCCCAGATTTCTCCAGTAAACATTGGACACCAGAACACAGACACAAATTCTAAGATCATTTCAGACTGACATGCTTGCAGCACGACACTTACATACATAGGGCACTATAACAAACTTGGTCATCCAGATCATGCCGGGTGCCACTGGATTCACTAACATCATTTAATGCAGATTACACTGTGGCGATTGCATATAAATCACATTTATATTAAAATGCAACAAAATGTGTTTCGTATGTACTGAAAAAATACTGACTGCAAGACCAGCATTCCAAACACGCCTTACATCCTAGAGGGATACAATGGGCCACTTTCTTGACTGCCACTGATGTAGATTATGTTTTTGACCCTACACTACAAAGTCAAGCATTCCTCCAATGTGAACAAGAATACCCCATGCCCACTAACATTTTGCTTCTTGATCTGTATAAATACAATACATATAGTGATGGTTCAGATCAGCCTGCTATAGGCACTAAACATCAATACTCTGCAGGTTGCACCGCTGGATATGGAGTAATGAGGGATGATGGAGAATTCTACCCTTAACAAACTTTTAAGCAGTCCCTAGGGGATTGCCCTGCACAACTGACTGAACTCAAAGCCTTAATTTTGTCACTGGAGCATATGGATCCTGAATTCACAACTCTTATAGTGTGTGATTTGTATTACTGTGGTCAGTCCTTTAATGAAAACTTACATTACCTAAATGGATTCAGAGACTCAAAAGGGAATACTATAAAGCAGGGGTCCTGGGGACCCCTAAGGGTCCACAAAGCCTCCCCAGGGGGTTCGCAACTGCTTAGAAAATTAAATAATATTAACAGATTATGGGCCTGATTACAACTTTGGAGGAGGTGTTAATCCGTCCCAAATGTGACGGATATACCACCAGCCGTATTACGAGTGCCATAGGATATAATGGACTCGTAATACGGCTGGTGGTATATCCGTCACATTTGGGACGGATTAACACCTTCCTCCAAAGTTGTAATCAGACCCTATGTCCCCAGCTTTCAGTAATGACTCAGTGAGGAGGACCCCAGATTTTAGTAATGATTCAGAGTTCCAGTAATGATAAAGTTGGGATTCACACAAGTCAAAAGGTTGGGAACCACTGCTATAAAGCATAAAGTGCTTTGGGGAAATTGGCAGAACTCTAAGGCAGTCTCTCATGGACTCATGTAATTCACACACTGAGTCACCAAAGAGTGGAGTACACATTGTAGGGAATTCACTGGCTGATAAAACAGCCAAATCTGCAGTAAAGACTGCTACTGCAGCAGTGATTACTCATTTCCACATGAGGGTAGATGAAGATATTATGGCTGTTGATAATGCTTTAAGCAATGGCACCCCATTACCAAAAGCATATCCAGCAAAATATTACAACCACTTAAGTGCCCAGAACATTCCTTATGCAACCTTTTCGGGGTCAGTGATCGAGTGCCCCTTACCATGATCACAGACTAGAGCCAATTATAGCTGCACTTGAGGAGTTACATCTGCCCATGCTGGTGTGGCCGCCACAGCCTCTGTTACAAAGATGCTATTGGTGTCACGTTCTGTACAAAGAGACAAAACAGTATGGGGTCATTACAACCCTGGCGGTCAAAGACCACCAGGGCTGTTTTGGCGATTGCACCGTCAACAGGCTGGCGGTGCAATCCAGGGTATTTTGACCGCAGCAGAAGAGCCACGGTCGCACCGCCAGGGCTGGCAGTTTCCCACCACATTTGCCCCGGCGGTGATAATCCGCCTGGGCAGCGCTGCTTGCAGCGCTGCCCAGGGGATTACGAGTCCCCGACCGCCAGCCTTTTCCTGGTGGTTTGAACCGCCAGGAAAAGGCTGGCGGTACGGGGAGTCACGGGGACCCCAGACAGGGCCCCATGCAGCTTTTCACTGTCTGCACAGCAGACAGTGAAAAGCGTGACGGGTGCAACTGCACCCGTCGCACGGCCGCAACACCGCTAGCTCCATTTGGAGCCGGCTCCTGTGTTGCGGCCGAGATCCCCGCCGGCCCGGCGGGGATCTCATAATGACCGTGGCGGGAGTGTGGCTGCATTGGCGGCCGCCCGGCGGTCAGATCTTGGCAGGCGGCTAAAGCCGCCCGCCAAGGTCATAATGAGGGCCTATGTCCTTAGTGGTGACATTTGTGAACAAATGAAAGGTTCCAAGGCTTCTCAGATGAGCATTTAACATGCATGCCGCCACAGAAGGAGTAAAGGAGCAACCAGCATCTACCAGCTGGCTTCCAAAAGCTGGGGATCTAGTTTGGAAACAAATTGCTGTGAAAAAAGAATTTGGCCCATCATACCTTGCGCCGGTGCCAGTCTTGGAATTCAAGATACCAGAACTGTGTTTTTGCCACCACTTGCTGGTTGCAAGGACAAAGGCTTTGTCTCCATTGATCAAGTACAATTGCGTCATGTGGTTGATCCTACACAGTCGGCCCAAGGACTCCTGGGTCATTCCCTTACTCCTCTCACTGCCATACAGGCTATACCTCTTCAAGCATTAAAAAAAAAAAAACACCATTATTATTTCCCCAGGTTTGGGGTGGCAGAGAATGAACTTTTGTTGATTCCAATTACTGCTGCAATAGTACACCTCATTTAAGTTTACAATTTTCTACTACTTCTCAAAGCTGTTTATGATGAACCACCTTTGGAGGTGTCTAAAAGTTATTTTTTTACCTGCAGAGACTCTTGTCTTTACACGGACTTCTTTTGGCTATTTTGTCAACATTGATGACTTCTTTTCAAATTCTTCTACCACTTCACTTCAGGGTATACACAAATTTCTTCACTGGCTGAAAAGCACTTATCTGATCCATCTATGGTCCAATTTGTGGATTATACTTGCTTTATTTGCTCTCTTCTTGTAGACTGAATTTGTGGCTGTTTCTATTGGTCATAAGTGGCCATTATCTTCCATAACGCTCTGCTGTTGCACTGGTTTCTGAGGTGTTGAAGAGTCATTCTTCTTCTCACAAAGTGTGAAGAGACCTGTCCCTTGTGAACATTTCAGCTGTTCCAGTTCCTGATGGAATAGTGTAGGACAAGGTCCCCTATTATATTTTTGGTCCTACAGGGACTATATAGATTCCATATGTTTCTAAAATGGTGATGGACGATGTGATAACACCAGATGTTGTGCCTGATGATTTGGAAGTTAAGTCAGTTTCTCCAGTGCTTTCGGAGCTTGAACATTATACTGTATTTGAAAGTGAGGATATGAACATGAACTCTGCCAATTACGGTGAGATGTTTTGTTACTATCATTATGCACACCATTACCTACTCAGAACTAGCACTCCACATACAATTTTAATTATACACAATGGGAACATTGCCAAACTTCACCAGTGCATAGTTCAAAATCATATTTAGACAAATTTACATACTTTCTGGGCATGATACTTCAGATCCTGTGCCTTATTTCAAAATAACATCTTCTAAAGGAAGGAAAAATATGCTTACCAATACAAAATTAATTTACCAAATTCATTTGTTTCCCCAACAAACAATAAAAGGTTATGAATGTTGGAAAGATACAATTGATTTAAAATAAGTTTGGGAAACAAAAAGCTGGCAAGTGCAAAGCATGGATGCCTTATTTAAAGTATGTCTAATTCCATTGCAGATGATTTTCCTGAATTACACGGTGCAACAGGCTACTTGCCTAGGACTAACAAAAATTTGAGAAATGAATGTGCCCAGTAATTCTGCAATTGCACGTTTTGACAATTGGCAACATTTAGTACAGTGGTTCCCAACCTTTTGACTTCTGTGGACCCCACATTATCATTACTGGAACCCATGGACCCCCACTGAATCATTTTTTGAATCTGGGGACCCATCACTAAGTCATTACTGAATGCTGGGTCCCTAATCTGTTAATATTACTTAATTTTCTAAGCAGTCCTGGACCCCCTGAGAGGGCTTTGCTGACCCCCAGGGGTTCCTGGACCACAGGCGGGGAACCACTGATTTAGTAAATTACAATGAAGAACAGCTCAATGGTATGATCCAGAATAGTACATCTAATGCCACACTTTCAGGTCACAATGGGTAGTTGTTGTGGCAGGGGACACAAATGATTGTCATTAATGTTTTCTAAACTGTTCACAGGGTTTTAAAGCTAGCAGACTAGACCTTATGTACTCTCAGTCACAGCACATAGGAATTGTCACTACTTATAGTGTGGGAAAACTTTATCAGCAATAGTTACAACATTTCACTTTGTCAGCTGTAAAGAAGCACCTATCTCTCCTCTCTGATGACATGGATTTGCAGGATTTCTTGTTATGTCCCAGGTCACCATGGTCCAAAAGATTCCTGTATACATTTACAATAAAATTTGGAAGCTTTCTTCAAATAGAAGCTGCTGCTTGTTTAAGGCAAATAGGCTAATTGAGAAAAAGCACTGGCTGTTGTTGACAATGGAATGAATACACGGTCCACTCATATTTACACTTTGAATAACATTGTGTCTCCTGCAAATGATATTATACAAAATGACATGTCTTTTTTACAACATGGACAAAGTCAATTGAGATCTATTATCAAGTTGAGCTGGACATTACAAGCTCTGAAACCGAACCACATGCCCTGGAAGCACATGAACGCAACAGAATTGTTCTTGTGTTTCAATTTAACATGCAAACAACTAATAATGACACAATATACACAATGCTTAATATAGAAAAAGTTAGAAAAAAAGCCTTTAAGTAGAAGAAACACCATCAGCCATATGGCTAGTACACAGACTTATCTCACTGCCAATCTCCATGTTTCAGTTCGCATCATGTGTGAAACATTTTCCGGTACGCAGATATGACGCTTTAAGAGACAGTTTTATTCACGAGGTTTGGGAGTTATCATTTGATTACAAATGTACGAGTTGGGGAAAGGAGTTTTTTTTTTAGTGGAAATGTATACAAAACTTCTCTAAGACACTCAAGGACTTGTAAACAGGTGACATTGCATGGAGTCTGGAACACGTCTGTGGTCAGTCTGGCATGTCACTTGAAGGGAGCACCAGTTTCCTTGATATGCCCTGTGTTACAGTTCCTTTCAAATAGAAGTTACTTTATACAGATTGATCAGGGCTGTTGTGGGATGAGAGCTGGTGTCCCCACGTGGTTTCTGTTTCTAAAATAGTGACCTTCTGTGGTAATGTACTTTTTCCTCATGCGCATGCGATTAGGGTAGTTAGCTTATGGCCTTCAATTCTTACCTTTAATGTTAACTTTGACAAGCTGAGCTGCAAGTTCATCTTCTGGAGTCCAGTTGTTGTTAAACATCAATTTTCCTAGACATTTTTGTGGACTTGTAAGTCACATTTTTAATGTGTCTAACACCCATGGGTGTTGCACACTTTGTTAAAGCGACTGGGTCTGGGTTTGTCAGCACTTTCCAGTTTTCGGAGTGATCCCTTCTTTTATACACACTTTGTTTTTAAGTGTATTTGGAAGCATACCACCTGTGCTTTTACTAGTTGATGGAATTTTGGTTTTACTTTTTCTGCTCCACAATGGATGTTCCACCTCGAAGCCTAATGGTAATGGAACTACTACACGTTCAGTCATGAACACAATACAATACTTTGGCGTATTTTTAGTGAAGGCACTAAATGACGACTTATCTTTGTCTTTCTATCCAGTATGGTTCTATTATGTGCAATCTGTGTTCCGCTGTCTTTGGTGCCCTTTCAGGTGTGCATTTGACATCTGTCGTGCCATGCAATTGGTACGATCTACGGACATGAATCTGCTGATGTCCTTGTTAAGTGTTCATTTCTGGAGTTGTCCTATGAGACTATGATTGCTTCAGGATGCCTTTCATGGGCCATTCTACATGGATATGGATCCTGTGGCTCCAGGATTCCCTCTTTCTGGCTCACCCACTGCAGGCACTGCACAGGATGCTGATACCTCAGCAGTGGCTGAGGCTTCCAACCATGTTTGTTCTTTTGACTTACTCACCGAGGCTCTTGTGCTTCTGTCATCTGCTGAAGCGGGGTGCATTCTGGATTCCATTGACACTGGCTATATGGATGACATCTTGAAAGCAGACACTGACTTTTAAATTTGGCCCTTGTTTTTAAACAAATTGTTTACGTTTCAGTTGGCCTATTTTTAATTTAGCTTGTTTGCTTTACTTGTTGAAGTGAACATTTTATTCTTTTAATAGCATGGGTTTTTATTATCTGTTTTTCATGAGCAATGGGAGGGTGTCCTAAGGAGCTCTTGGCCCAGAGTTGGTTCCCCTGTTTTTAGCTTTGTTTTATATTCATATTTTAGATGTTGTAGCAGCATCATTTTAGCTGTGACATTTTATACACTTTTCTTGCATGATATAATTCTAAGAATATATTGTAGAAGCTGCTTGTTTTAATTAGCCTCTTCTCAACATATAATCAGTACATTCTGTTCGAGGCTAAGGACATAGTACAAAATATCCTAGTGCTTGTGTTCCCTGTTCAGGAGGCAGCTTCCAACATCTAGACATAATATTGCATCAGAACTGTGCTTCTAACACATTGTGGTTATATCATATGAATGCCATACTGACCTAGGAGGGGCAGAGGGGCATTCCTGCCATTACCATACCGGGATGAATGCTGTGTTTGACATTCAGCTCTGATGGCCCTAATCTACCAGCTTCCCAAGAGGATTGCCATCCACACTACAGGCTCACTCCTGAGCTATCAGCTATCAGGGGTGGGGCTAAGGCTAATCACTTAGAACGGTCCAGGCAGAAGGGTACACCCACTATGCTCTCCTAATAATCTTAGGATGAGGTAGGAACCTCTAGAAACCATTCACCATGGTTGAATTGTTCCTTATCATGTTCATAATGCTAGTCACTTTGCTTTGTTTCATCTACCTATTTATTGCAGCACATTCTCTCTATGCAAGATTATGATTGTTTCAATAAATGTATTTCATATCTCTCGTGTTTTTGTCTGGGCATGCATGAGTAATACAACGAAAGAGTGAGATCTTTTTCCACTACTTCCCTGAGGAGTCAGAATGTCATGTTTATGTTGCCATAATCACATTTTTCCATGGCAGGCTTAGGGGTTCGTGGGAGGCCCTGTGAGCTAGCCAGGAACTGGGCCGACAGCTCCTGACAGTGTGAATGGACTGAGTCTCCCACATTTCCAAGTTCTGTTGTCCTACTCCGCAGTCCTATTATCTTACTTGGAACGGTGTCAGGAAAACTATTGCCAGTGTTGTTAAGTTCTTCCCTCAGCAAAAACGATTCCCCTTTTCCTTGTACCCACGTTGGTTGCAGCGGTGTCCTCAGTCCCGGTGGCTCTTGCGGAGACTGTTCTTAGAACTAGCTTCTTCAGGTTTAACTGCCACTCAAGATGGTGGCCGCAAATCTTTGTGAGGTCAGCGCTCTGGTGTTTATACCTTAGTCTTGTGCTGAAGCTTCCTTCCAGCTGTTTCTCTCTCAGAGCTGTACACTTCAACTGTCATCCTGAGGAGAATGAGCAGTGTTCCTGAGACGCTTCATTTCATAGAAACTTCTACCAGTTTTGAGTAATTAATTCTTTTTCTGGTTACAGTGTGCACACCAGCTACTTTTTCCCTTCTGGAATTTCTTCCTTCTTCCAACAACTGGCTATCGGCTTTTTGAGGAGAATTTGTTTTGGCTTAACAGAACTTCCAGCAACTGCAGTAAGGAGTCCTTTTGTATGATTTCCAGACTTGTCAATATGTATATATATATTCAAAAACTCTTCGCCTTGCAGACTTGCCCGTCTTAGAGACAAACCTCAGTGATCAGACTAATTCCTAGAGACTGTGATTGAGGAAACTGAACCTTGAGAAGGAGTTTTCTTTTCCTGTAAAAGACATTAGTAGATTGTATATTTGTGAACCTTTGAATTGTTCTCCAGAAAACCTTGGATACCTCTGACTCATGGAGAAAAGAAGATATTAAGTTAACATTGTTCGCTTAGAGAGAGGTTAGTCTCCCAAAAGATCCAGGTTAGGAGAACAATAGAATTGGGTGAATGTGAATGGCTGAACAGCTGAATGGGCAGTAGGAATGTACTTATATAGGCTTTTATCACCAGGCTGCAGGGCCTTCCTTTAAAGAAATCCCAATAGGAAGAAAGGTGCAGGTTACAGAAGAACAAACTGAATATCCCATCTTCAAGTGGGAAACATATGCTGGAACTGGATCTGGAGGTGGTCTCTCTTTTTCTATTCCCATTCCCCTTTCCCCCTAGAGGATGCAGGGTTCAGATAATCAGTAAAGTCTGAGCACGCATCTGTTGGAGGGAGTTGGGTAAAAGGCATCTGCTCCTGTGGAAGTTTGATTTGATGGGTAATCTCCTGACAGATTGAAGTGCCTAAAAAATACTCACTTCCACCTGAGCAGAATGGCTGAAGGTTTAGACTTTAATGCCTTGGCGGCACTTATGGACGAAATGCAAAAAAAGTTAACCCTTGCCCTAGATGAAAACAAAAACTTGAGAGAGGGAATAAAAAGATCCTATGTTGAGACCCAACAGCTCATGGACAAATTGAATAACTTCACTTCTGGGAATAGCGCTGGGACTAGTGGGGTTTCAGGTAAAACCTTCCCTATCTCTACCTCAGAAATATCCACACAAGTCATTCATTCCATCTCCCCTATCATTCCCCTGGCCCCACCTGAACGTTTTAGTGGAGATCCTTACAAGGCGCTGATATTTTTAACCCAGTGCTCCTTACACTTCCTTTGTTGACCCGTTATTTTTACAGGGGATCATTCAAAAATAGTGTTCATTTGTCTTATTTGAGTGGAGATGCGGCTTCATGGTCCATGCCTTTGGTGTCACGAAATTACCCTATATGATATGATTTTGAAGTTTTTAAAACCAAATTCCTTCTAATTTTTGACCGCAGAACAATTTCCCAAGCCACAGATAATGAATTACTAGACTTAAAACAAGGAAAAATAGGGATTTGATCTCTTATCTGGCCCAATTCAACAAATTAATTGTGGAGACTGGTTGGCCCAAGAGCAAAAGGGCTGCGGTTTGTTTACCGGGGTTTACGAGAAGAACTGAAAGATGTGCTAACCCACATTCCAGATCGACCTACTGATGTGTCAAAATGATTTGATTTAGTCTTACAGATTGATCAGCATCTGTTTGAAAGAAAAGCTTAACGAAAGAGAGAATTTTGTTCTATCCCACCGCGCTTCGACAGGAGTAAAGTGGAAAGTATCAAGACCTTTGAGATACACTCTTCGGAAGAGCCAATGCAAATCAGCAGTGTTAGAGGTTCCCTGTCTAAAGAGGAGAAGGACAAGCGAAGATCTAAGAATCTATGTCTCTATTGTGGGTTGTCTGGGCATTTTGTAAGAGAATGCCCAAAGAAGCCTAAACAAGATAATGCAGGAAAAGAGAAAACTCATTCTACTAAGAGAGTAGCCCTGGTTGACTCACAACACCAACCAGTCCCTGAATCCCAATTAGTGCTGTTTCCCCTCATCTAACCATCTCTTTTGACCCCATCCTCCGAGAAAAGAAGCTGCAGGAGGTTTCAGTGATGATTGACTCAGGAGCTATGGGAAATTTCTGCGACATCCAGTATGCCACAAAAATGGGAATACATTTTGTCAAAAAAAGAATTGCCGCGCCTGCGGTGGATGGAACAAACCTGTCTTCAGGCCCTATCACAGATGAAACTGAACCTATAGTTCTGAAAGATCATCTAGGAGACCAAGAAAAGATATCTTTCAATCTCATAGATGCTCCTCAATTCCAGAAGATCTTGGGCTTACCGTGGCTTACGGAGCACAACCCTGAAATTAATTGGGAAAAGAGGACTGTCCAATAAAATTCAAGCTACTGTCGGAAACATTGTTAGGGTCCTCAAGAGATAAGTAGTGCACCATCTCCCACTCAAGTTTTAGCTACTAAATCCAATGTGGTTTGTGCTCTGCAAAAGGTTGTCATTCCCCCAGAATATAAAAATTGTCTGCAGTGTTTGACCAAGCAAAGGCAGAGAAGCTACCTCCCGCAGATGTTATGATTGCAAGATCGAACTCGAGGCAGGTGCTAATCTACCTTGCAGTAGAATCTATGCCTTTACTGAAAAGGAGATCAAGTTCCTAAAAGAATATTTGGAAAAATATTTGGCAAACGGTTTTATTCATCCCTCGCAATTCCCAGTCTCTTCCCCCCTTTTTTCCGTCCCAAAGGAGAAGAATGATGAGTTAAGAACTTGTATCGATTATAGAGCATTAAATCAAGTTATGGTGAAGAATCGATATCCTTGATTTCAGTTCTGCTAGATCAGGTAAAAGACGCAAAACTCTACACCAAACTAGATCTTCGTGGCTGGAAGCATTTAATTGGAGTTGCTACAGGAGACGAATGGAAAACGGCCTTCTGCACATGGTTTGGTCTATACGAGTACCAAGTAATGCCTTATGGGCTATGTACTTTGTGAACGATGTTCTGAGAGAGTTTTTAGATCAATTCGTAGTAGTCTACACTGCTGATATTTTAATCTTCTCCCAGAGATTGCTAGACCATGTAGATCACATGAGAGCAGTTCTAAAGAAATTGTTGGAAAACAACCTATATGTGAAGTTGGAAAAGTGTGCATTTCATGCAAAGGAAGTGGAATTTTTGGGATTCGTCTTATCAGAAAATGGAGTTTCCATTGATCCTGCCAAAATTCAAACAATCCTGGATTGGCCTTCTCCTAAAACTGTGAAGGAGGTGCAAAGTTTTATTGGCTTTGCCAATTTTTACAGCCGGTTTATAAAAGAGTTTTCTAAAAAGGTGGTCCCCATTACAAAACTTTTGAGAAAAGGAGTACCCTTCCATTGGTCAACTGATGCTGAAGAATCTTTTGAATTCCTCAAAAGAGCCTTTACGACAGCCCCGATCCTTCTCCATACTAACCCTGAGGAACCATTTTTTGTGGAACCGGACACCTCCGACCAAGCAATTGGTGGTGTATTGTCACAGAGGCACAAGGAAACTGGTCAACTTCACCCAGTGGCATTTCGATCCAGGAAATTAACTCCTCCTGAAATAAATTATCCAATTGCTGACAAAGAGCTATTGGCAGTGAAGGATGCCTTTCAGGAATGGCAGCATTATGTATTAGGGGCTCGTCATGTAGTCACTGCGTTCACCGATAATAAAAATCTTCAATTTTTAAAGACTGCTAAGACATTAACTCCAAGGCAACTGAGATGGTCCTTGTACTTTACAGATTTTAATTTTACCATTACCTAGCGACCTGGTTCTGACAATGGTAAGGCAGATGAGTTATCGAAAATGAATAATATAGCTGGAGAAGCTGAAAAGATTCCAATTATTCCAGCAGACAAGTTTGTTTGTACCTTACAATTTTCCGAAATAAAAAGGAAGGTTCGAGAATCCATGTCTGACCAAGAAATTTCAGATTGGGTCAACAAAAAAGAAGGAAGAAAGGTTCTAGAAAATCTCCCTTTTGTTGAAAATGCTTTATATTTGCCAACTTGTGAGTTGCAAGACCTAGCGCTAGAAAGCGTGTCATGATGATCCTTTAGCTGGCCATAAAGTAATTTTGAAGACTACTGAATTAAGAGGTATTTCTGGTGGCCTGACATGATCCCTCAAATAAGACAATACGTTCAAACCTGTGATAGATGCATTTGAGGAAAAACAACACAACTAGCTCCTGAAGGTGAGCTTCAGCCTCTTCCCATTGCACCATATCCCTGGCACACCATTACTATGGATTTGATTGTAGATTTACCTTCAAGTCAAAGTTTTGACACAATCCTAGTTTTTGTGGACACCTTTTCTAAAATGAGTCATTTCATCCCTCTGAAGAAGGTTCCTAGAACCTCTCAGTTACCACAGTTATTTTCACAGCACATAGTGAGAGCTCATGGCATTTTGGTGGTTGTAATCTCAGATTGAGGTCCCCAATCTCTTTCCCAGTTCTGGTGGGCCATTACGAAACAACTTGTCTGCTAGTTATCATCCGGAAACGGATGGACAGACAGAAAGAGTTAACCAGGAGATAGAGCAGCACCTACGCTTATATCTTCTGGACTAAGATAATGATTCACCAGATTTCATTTGGACAGCAGAATTTGCGTACAACAATGCTATTCATGCCTCCATGGGTTATTCTCCTTTCTATTTGAACTCTGGTAGGCACCCAAACATTATCTTAGGAAGGTCAGGAGGCTCGGTCCCAGTTGGGAATGAGTTCAGTAATAAAATTCATAAGACCTACCAATCCGCTAGAGAACTTTTGACCAAGGCAAAGGTCTCTTACAAGAAGCATGCTGACAAAAAGAGGTGAGGCAATCCTGGCTATTGCGAGGGTGAAAAGGTTTGGCTATCCACTCGACATTTACATTTAAGAAGGAACAAAATATTCCAGCCTAGATATGTAGGACCCTTTAAAATAAAGAAAATTGTAAATCCAGTAACAGTCAAACTTGCCTTGCCTCCTCAGATTAAGGTTCATCCAGCATTCCATGTCTCGCTACTTAAAAGAAGCTCTCCCAGTGTTAGGACAACCACCCCTCCAGATCCTATCCAAGTAGATTCACATTTAGAATATGAAGTGAATAGAATTTTGGACTCAAAGTTTAAAAAAGGAACATTATATTACCTCATTGATTGGCAAGGTTTTGGCCCAGAAGAAAGGTCCTGGAAAGCCTTCCAAAATGTGCATGCTCAAAGGTTGATAAAGCAATTTCACAACACTTCCCCCAACAAACCTTCTGTGGGAGGGAGTTCTTTGGAGGGGGTACTGTCAGGAAACCTATTGCCAGTGTTATTAAGTTCTTCCCTCAGCAAAAACGATTCCCCTTTTCCTTGTACCCACGTTGGCTGCAGCGGCATCCTCCCTCCCAGTGGCTCTTGCAGAGGCTTTTCTAAGAACTAGCTTCTTCAGGTTTACCTGCCACTCAAGATGGTGGCCGCAAATCTTTCTGAGGTCAGCGCTTTAGTGTTTCTACCTTAGTCTTGTGCTGAAGCTTCCTTCCAGCTGTTTCTCTCTCAGAGCTGTGCACTTCAACTGTCATCCTGAGGAGAATGAACCGTGTTCCTGAGACGCTTCGTTTCATAGAGAATTCTTCCAGGTTTGAGTAATAAATTCTTTTTTTTTTTTTGTTACAGTGTGCACACCAGCTACTTTTTCCCTTCTGTAGAAGCTGAACTTCTTCCTTCTGGCTATCGGCTTTCTGAGGAGAATTTGTTTTGGCTTAACAGAACTTCAAGCAACTGCAGTAAGGAATCCTTTTGAATGATTTCCAGACTTGCCAATATGTATATATGTACAAATATATTCAAAAACTCTTCGCCTTGCAGGCTTGCCAGTCTTCGAGACAAACCTCAGTGCTCAGACGAATTCCTAGAGACTGTGATTGAGAAAATTGAACCTGGAGAAGGAGTTTTCATTTCCTGTAAAATACATTAGTAGATTGTATATTTGTGAACCTTTGAACTGTTCACCAGAGAACCTTGGATACCTCTGACTCCTGGAGAAAAGAAGATATTAAGTTAACATTGTTCTCTTAGAGCGAGGCTAGTCTCTCAAAAGTTCCAGGTTAAGAGAACAATAGAATTGGGAGAATGTGAATGGCTGAACAGTTGAATGTGCAGTAAGAATGTAGTTATCTATGCTCTTATCACCCGACTGCGGGTCCTTCCTTTAAAGAAATCCCAATAAGAAGAAAAGTGCAGGTTACAGACACACACACTGAATATCCTATCTTCAAGTGGGAAACACAGGCTGGGACTAGATCTAGAGGCGGTCTCTCTTTTTCTATTCCCATTCCCCTTAGCGGATGCAGGGTTCAGATAATCAGTAAAGTCTGAGCACGCATCTGTTAGAAGAAGTTGGGTAAAAGGTATCTGCTCCTGTGGAAGTTTGATTTAATGGGTAATCTCCTGACAAACCGTATAACAGGGCCATTAAATATATCTAATTCAATGGTGCAAATCGAGCCTCCTTCCCAAATAGAGGTATTACGTATTGGGAATAATTAGCTGTGAAGGACCATGGCTCCAAAAAGTTGAAGATCTGTTAGCTGAAATATGTATACAAGTCACTTCTTCAGTGGTATGTTTTCTAAGCCTTTCTCTCTAGCAGTGTAGACACTTTGCAAAGCCTTCCTTCAGTTGTATAACAAAGGTCCCTGCAGCCTTTGCAGGGGGCCCATCAGCACAGTATCTGGACCGAAGAGCTCATGAGTTAGTCTGGAAGGGTTGGCCTCCATGTACTCTGCGGGAGGGGCTCCTCAAGTTTCGTTACGCCACTGCCTTCCTTCCTTCCTTCCTTCGAAAGTTGTAGGAGATGGTGTGTTGATAGCCTTTATTCTGTGTGAGATCATCTCCCCTTTCATAAGTAACGCCTTCCTCTTTCAAGATGTTTCTAGGCTGTGCTCTGAGGACACGGATGACTTGTGTAAAGTCTTCCTTCTTCATGCAATACCATTTTCCAGTCACCTTTCTGAGGAGGAGGAATATTGTGTATGCAAAAAGTTAGTTTCGTAGAATGTTGCCTTGGCCACAAGGTCTAAGCCCGAGGGTGGTGCTTGAAACTTTCTTTGTTGCAGAATGTCATTCATTCTTCTCTCGGATGATGAAAATGTTCCGTGATTGTTGTACTCTACTGTGGTACAAACAATGAGCGAAGAGGGTGTGGGGGCCTGAGAGGCACAACGTACCCATATTATTTTAATTTTAGAAAAAGTTCCCGTACTTTTGTGAAAAGACGACCATTCTGGGACGGTTAATTCCAAGAGTTCAAATGCTTCAGCTGAAATGCCTCCTGTGCTGTGAAACCGAGGGAGGAGCAGAGAGATAAACAAGTGTTCTTGCCAGGGTGCCTGCTTGCCTGAAAGAAATGTAAATGTGCACAACTGGTCAATATACAAATGTAAAAGGTGCTGGGAAGCCAGTGTTGGCTTTAATTGATGGAATCACTTGAAGCTTCCTGAGGACACAGATTTATTCTTTTTGAGTGGTATTGCAAGGAAGTAAGTATGTGATTTTAAAGGACAATTATACAAAATGTACAGTCTTGGTTTTCTAAAATCATAGCACTAAACATACACAAGTCACTATTCTCCACTGCACCAACCAGGAGTCAGTTCTGTGGCTTTCTGGTTACAGACACAGACCTCTACGGTGCATTAACTATTAGAGGTTTCATCATGTATAAAAGCACATTTCCCATTGATCAACTTAACTAGTTTTTCTTTTTGAGTTAAGCTGTGTCTTATTTTTTATCTTAAGGTCAAAACACGAAAGAGTTATATTTAGTCTTTTTAGCGTTGCATTGACCCCGCACCCACCCCCTTTGGGCACAGCTTCGGTTCCCATATGTTTTTTTAATGTACTTAGACCACTGGCCACAAGTCTAGCGATTCATCAAAGGTAAACCTTTCTGTAGTTGTGATCCATTCCTTACGAGTGGTGACAGTCGAGCTAGAGCGTCGCGAACATTACATAGTGAATTATGCTTTGGCCTTGTACTGTATAAGCACTCTCAACGGGTCAGTAGGAGAAGTCTCCACCAGTATGCCTTGGATCCATTGCCACTCACTCAATATATCCTCTGAGCAGGGGCGTAGCTTGGTCAGTAAAACTGGGAGGGGCCTTCAGATCTTCCCACAATCACGCTGGCATATCATTAGATGAGAATAGAGCGGGCTTATGTGCCAGTCGGAAGGGAAAGGAGCGTTGATTGCGAGGCGAACTTAAAACAGTATTTTGTGAAATAATCATGTGTTAAGACCTTCTCAACAGAGACCCGAGTGCATGTGTGTGTATTTTTGTGTGAATAGATATTTTAAAATCCCAAGTGAAATACAACAGACACCTTAGAACATCCGACTAAACTCTCCTGTACTTAACTATTTATTAAATAACACATTTATTCGGGGGGCTGTAACACCCCAACCAGTCTCCCGCCCCCTCCCCCCCCCAAAAAAGCTACGACCCTGCCTCTGAGCTGGCCCCTCGCCCCTTTCCCCCAGTCCGATCCCACTTTTGCTGAAATTCACCATGCATTGGTAGCTTTTCATGACATCCAGGACCTATGAAGTTGTTTCCTCTGCCACGAGGTAAAGTTATTTTCCGTAATAAGACCTAGAAAGGTACTAAGGTGTAGCAGTTGAAATGAGTGCAAGCGTGACCATCCCGCCCCCTTCAGAGCACGCTAGTGTTTTACTGCGAGGGTTTGCTTTGCCACGGGGGACTTGCACGCTCATAAGTTGATTCAGGTTTGTCACAGTTTCCCTGCAGGCAGTGGGAAGAATAAACAGACTCATGCATTTAAATTAAGGTTAAGCAGGTAGGAGAGGATCGCAGAGATGCCGCACTTTTTACAACTTATTTGTGAGGAATGCACCTGAGCCACAAAGACGAGCAACCAGAGCTCTAGCCATTGGCGGGGTCTCCTTCCGTGTCATTATGATTTAGGGACAAGTCACACTCGTTACCTACCCTGTATGCATGCTCAATAACATGGACTGGTCTCTGCTCCTTAGTGCCCCGAATTGCTCACAGTGGTATCACGTCAGTTGACTACTAACCGATTCTGTGCCTCCTCACTTTCCATGTCCGTTTGCAAATGCTTCAGTTTCCTCTGTGTCTTGAAATGACCTTCAGAATCCTTTCTGAATTCTCCCTGCATCATCCCTCCAGATCATTTATATTCAGATGTGGCCCATGGCGTTAAAGGGGGTGGGGCGGGGGAGAAAATATTAACAAAATTAAATAAAAATAAACTTACCTGATGCCGCATTGCGCCATACCTCGCTCCTCTACCGGTTGCAGGCAGGCACAGACTGTGGTCAATCCTGAAGCTGCTCAGTGCAGCGTCTGGATTGGCTGGGAGCACCCAGCCAGGGTGCTCCCAGGCAGCCTAGGAGCCTGTGCAGGCTTTCTCCAGCCCAGCAACAGTGTTGTTCGGCTAGAGAGAGCCCAGTGCACATGTGTGTTTGGCCGGTCAAACACACATGAGCTGTGAGGGGGGCTCCCCCTCACTACTAGTCACTCCCATGTCCCCGCCCCTTCACAACAATACTAGTTACCCAGATGGCCCCGCCCCTTCACAAGGAAAAGATAAGAAACACTGTTTATTATCTTTTCCTTGTAAAGGTTTTTGCCGCTGCTGGCAGGGGAGCAAAGCGCCTCTGCCCTCATGGAGGAGCCGTCCCTGTTTATATTTCTCCTTCATTGCTCCGTCCATTCAGATTCATCCGTTATCTCTCCATATTCCTAAATAAACCTTCCTCTTACTCATGGTCCTCTTACACCACATCACTATTATTTATTCCATTACATGCCATTCCAATCTACCTGCATCTTCCCCAGAGGCCATTGGCTTCCTTTCTTTTTTTGGTTGTGTAGGTGTTTTATATGTATTGTATTTTAGTTGTACTGCCAAAGCTCTGCTGTGGGAAACTGGGTTACTGGTTGAGGGGATGAAACCCTACTAAAGTAGGGACCGCAATTCGTGTCAGGTGAAGTTACAAGCAACACCAAATTAACCTCTGTTCAACCCTCTGGTAGCTGGGCACACAAGCAGACGTAACTTAGAGCCGATGTGAAAGTATTTATGCAGCACTTCAAACAGTAATGAAGTAAAAACACCACAAAAGAAAATTCTCATATAAAGTTAGAAAAATAGAATACATTTTATTAAATAAAATAAGTCCAAAATGGCAACAAAAAAAAAACACAAAAAAAAAACAGTGGCACAGGAGAAATGCAAGTTTATAGAGTTTATTGAATATAGCACCAAAAAGCACAAGGCGCCAACTGTGGTTATCTGATCGTGCTAGACCGGGACAAAGTCACAAGTTCAGGCCGACTGTGGTGGAGCGTGGGCCACTTACAGGGACCCAGTTGAACAAGAGTACCTTAAATCCTGGTTGCTTATCGTTGCGAGGTACAGCGTTGAGGATTT
This sequence comes from Pleurodeles waltl, assembly GCF_031143425.1. Classification (NCBI taxonomy): domain Eukaryota; kingdom Metazoa; phylum Chordata; class Amphibia; order Caudata; family Salamandridae; genus Pleurodeles; species Pleurodeles waltl. The sequence goes on from NC_090445.1 coordinate 587,945,557, forward strand.
GTTGCACAGCCAAGGCTGAGGAGCTGTGGAGCTGGGATGCAAGGTCCTGCGTCGTAATCGAGGATCTCATCAACGAGGGCTTGCAATGCAAAATCCGGCATCAAGGATGCGTCGCATAATCAAGGCTATGCGTCGGTTCTGTGGAGCAGCGTGTCTGTGATGCGAATACCTGCATCGTCGTTGAGGCAGCTGTCCACATGAGATTCACAATGCAAGGTCCTGCACTGGTGAAGCTTTGCACAGCAGCAGTTCTGGTAGGGGCTGCAAAGTTGATGTGGAGTCCTCGCTTTGGGAGAATCCTCTCGGTGATGCATTGGTTCTGCTCATGATTGCGTTGCTCAGCTGAGGAGATGTGTTGGTTCTGATGGATCCACAGATGGGCTGGCAGAGCACCTTCAGGCGCACTTCCAAGAGTCCAGGACTGGCATTACTGGGCAGAGTAGGACTCACAGATGACACAGTCCAAGTGCTGGGTTCAATGTTGTTGGAGCCTTCTGTCCCTGTGGCTCTAGTAAGTACACCAGTCAACTAGCCCTTGGAGTCACTTTGGGGTACTGTGTTCCAGAAAATCAGGTTCATTTCTTCTCACCCAGGCAAGAGAGCAGCAGGTCAGCACAGCAGGACAACAGTCCTTCAGAGCAACAGTGCCACAGAGTTGCAGTCCCTTCAGCAGTCCTTCTTCCTGGCAGAGTATCCTCAGGTCCAGAAGTGTACTGACGTTTTGGTGTCTGAGATCCAATATTCATAGCAGGTACCTCCTTTGAAGTAGGAAAAGCTTCTAGAAGTTTCCACCCCCTGGAGGTGTCATGCAGCCTCATTCTCCCTGCCCTGGCCCCAGCTTTTTCTGAGGTCACTATAACCTAGTGACAAGCCCTTTGTGAGAGTGCTCAGGCAGAACCTTTGTTTGCAAGTGTGGTAGGTCATAGCTCCTACCCCTTCAGTAACTCAGAGTGGCCCATCATGCCAACACCTATCTTCCCTTTGTCTCAATATCTGGGAGCAATACACAAAGACCAATTTCCAGCTACAAGTAGACATGTGACCCAGGATCAGGCTGCAGGCACCAAATGGTCAGGACATAAAAATGCTAACTTTCTAAAAATTGAAAACAAACAAAAGCCAGTAGTGCGATTACTTCACCAAAATACTATTTAACATGCGAGAACACACAACTTAATTATTGTGTTCTCCTGTTATTTACATCATTATTTATGGAGAAAAAAAAACTTTTTTTCTAGAGGTTATTTTTACATTATCTGTCATAAACATCGAAACAAAGAAACAAAATGTTTCACATCAACTTTAGTTTTTAGGTGCCCACATCACATTTCAATGCACAATGGACTGTTATAAAGACACTAAATTGTTAGAAATCACACAACATCAAATTATTGATACACATAACTTGATCTCCCAGTTTTAAAATTAACCATCAGCCTATGATGGTTTGAACTGCCAATGGAGGCTCTTAGTCAATCACCCAAGACCAGGGAAAGGAAGCTTATACTATGTTCGCTTGCTATAAAACAGACTCAAAAGTGTGGACAGTTCCAAAAGCAAATTCCATGTATGCCAAAACTTCTTTTACATACACTCTCCCGGGTGTATGGAAGCAGTTGATGTGTTTTGATTCCAGAGTTACAGGGTTCTCCTCAAGACCAAGGACTGCTGGACAATCTACTTCAGTCCCTGTGGGCCAAAAGTCCTCTGTTCCCACATTGACACATTTGCTTTAGATTTGTTGATTAATGTGAGTGTAACGAAGGCTCCAATTGCTACATTTCTTTTTTGATCCAACATCAATATTCGTCAGAAGTCACTCGAAAATCTTCAGAGATCGCTTGTGTTGAACTGCTATATCTACCATCAATACTGGCTTTTGTTTGTTTGTTTGAAATTGTATAGTGGCCTAGCCTTGCTGACACTAAATTGGTCCAACCTCTATTGTTTTTTTTACTTTCTACAAGTGGCATTTTCAGAACTGTAATTAAAAATTTGACTTTACCATTAAAGACAGCTTTTAATTACAATTCTGTAGGCACTAAAACTTGACCTGTCTGCCTGGTCCCAATTGGAAGTTACAACACATTAAATGTAATAAGGTAATGACTCTAATGTTACACTATAGAAGAGGTAGGCCTTGCAGTAATGAAAAAGGTATTTAAGAGTTTTTCACTAACAGGACATGTGCAACTTAAAAGTGCATGTCAAACTTTTTAAATTCACTGCATCCTGCCCTTTGGGCTGTCCAGGGCCAAGAGATACATTTCATATTTTTTTCTAGTCACTATTCAGTGGAGGAAGATTGTATGTGAGAAAGGTTCCTTTGGCAGAATGTTGCATTAGCCATGGTGTCTAAGGCAGAGGGTGGAGCTTGAAGCTTTCTTTGTTAGGAATAGCATTCAGTCTTCTCTCTGATGATGAGAATGTTCCCTGATCGTTGTACACCACTGTGGTACAACCAATGGTCAAAGAGAATGGTATCTGAGGGGCACGACATGTCCATATGTTTTTTCATGTGAGAAAGACAGTTCCTAACATTAATGCCTATATGTCACCTAGGGGAGACATATATATGTGCTTATATGTATTAAAAGGAAGATTTGAGCCTGGCAAAAGGTTTATTTTGCCTGGTCGAACTGGCAGTTTTAAAATTGCAGACCTGAGACAGGTTTAAAAGGCTACTTAAGTGGGTGGCACAATGAGTGCTGCAGGCCCACTAGTAGTATTTAATTTACAGGTCATGGGTACATGTAGTACCACTTTACTAGAGACTTATAAATACATTAAATATGCCAATTGGGTATAGGCCAATTTCACCCTGTTTAAAGGAGAGAGCATAAGCACTTTAACACTGGTTAGCAGTGGTAAAGAGCCCAGATTCATATAACCCAACAAACACAGGTTCAGAAAACAGGAGGGTGAAGGCAAAAAGTTTGGGGTGACCCTGTAGAAAGGGCCAGGTCATACACTTCCTTACCCCTATCAACCTATTATTTGGGATCTGTTCAGGCTTGATGGTTTCCCCGGATATTGTGAGTTAGGCATCTCGAGAGAACACAGGTAAGTGGTTGTATTGGAGTAGAGAGTTTATTCTGCTTATCTCTCTTGTATTTATCTTTCTAAAAAAAAAAAAACAATCAAATATTGTACCTTCTTCAATTCTCTATAAAATTGAATTCAGTTTCTCTTCTAAGTCTCTTTAAATAACCAAATTCAGTTTCATCCCTCTATTCTCCTATATTCTGGCCAAGATTTCCCTTTTCCTACTTGTTTTTTCAATATTCCCCCACCTGGCATTAAGTCTTTACATAGAGGGGTGTAAGGCTTTATTCTATGTTTCCCCACACTCCCTTGCTCTCCCATTCCTTCTCCACCTCCTATCCACTTCCCCTTCTTTTATCCGACTTGTGTGGTCTATCCTCAAACTATGAATGGACTTCTCTGGTCTTCCTAACTCGTCCAGTCCAGAACTTCAGGGATCCACTAGTTACAGGCAGTAACATATTGAAATTTGAGGAACACCCCCAACCAACCCCAACCCTCACCCCGGACACAGTCAGGAGCTCTCTGCCAAAGGCCCACCACCCACCCACAGTGTACTGTGCTGAGGGTACTCCTGGGAGCTTGGGAACCCCCCGTCCTGCAGGGGCAGTGGGCGCTAACGTTACGCCACTGGTTACAGGTGCCAGTTCAGTTCATACGGTCAGTTGCTTTTCTGCTTTCCTACTAGAGGCTTCCATGCCTTCGTTCCTTCCCAGTTTGGTCATCTCTCTTCTGGTGACTTCTTATAACATTTCCTCTCTGCCTTCTGGTCTTCTCTGCCTGCCCTCTTGGTTACACAGGGTTGTCCTTTGTCCTTCTTTGTGCCTGAGCTCTCCTTCTTGTGTCTGTGTTTGACGTTTCTCCTCACCCCTTTTCTCCTTGCAGGTTATCTCTGCCATTTCCTTGGAGTGCATGTTTCCCTGCAAGCTGGTGGTTGTTGGTGTGTAGTGTGTGTAGTGTGTGTAGTGTGTGTGTGTATCTCTCTCTCCCCACCCCATGTAAGTAGCTCTCTGACATAGTTCTTGCCTACGATTTTGTGCTTATTCACATATCTAGAGGATATCTAGGGAAGAAGTCTACATTGGTCTTTAACTTCAGCCCTCCTATTTTGAAAATTTGCATTGAGCTCAGGACAGAGAGAAACCACCTCAATATTCATGGATTCTGACCTTTATTTCATTAGGTGTTGAAAAGTGGCCGGTGCCCCATGTAGGCCCAATGACAGTACTGTAAATTGATACAGGCCAAGACAGGTAGAAAAGTCATTGTTTTCTTCATCTGCTGGGTTGAGAGGTATCTGCCAATATCTCTTAGTATAGCCTGACGTGGTTAGATATTTGGCAGTTACTAGTGGTTCAACCAAACTGTCTATCTGTAGCATTAGATAGGCATCAAACAAGGAAATCAGATTACCTTTTCACTAGTCTGTGCAAAATGTAGAACATCCTTCAGCTTTGGGAAACAAAACAACAGAAGAAAGAATTCCATTCACTTAGCGAGTGCTTGATGATTCCCATTTTGAACAATTTCTCCACTTCATCTTGGACCATCTAACATCTAGTTTCAGGTATCGTCAGGGGGATTGAATTACTGTATTTTTGAATTCAGAAACGGCAATAATAGCATAAGCTTCCACAAATTCCACTGACAAGTCTGGTCGACCGGACTCCTACTACTAGCATATATCCCACGCATACAGAGAAAGATCCGGAGATCATGCCTTTTCCTACATCACTCAAAGTCTGGAGGGACTTGCTGCTACACATCTGAGCATCCTCCTCACTTCTAGAATTCCGCAAGAAGCTGAAGTCCTGGCTCTTCGAGTAATCTCTTGTGGCCCCAGATGGGGCGAGTCTCTTACCTGCTCAGTGCCAGGATACCCTCTTGGGGGATGGCGTGCTCTACAAATCTGCTTAAAATAACAACATAACGTGTGAATGCTGTTAGAGTTCCTATGATATGAATCCCTTCTCTCAGGAAGGTAACTTTCCATAGTTCATATTTTGTCACATGGAGCAACTATCACAAGAACAGTTTACCTGTGCAAGTATCCCTGGCCTACACAATGTATCTGAAACGACCTGTTATGTCTTTTGTTTTCCAAAATGGCCATCCCTGAAATGCATGTGAGCCAAACAGAGAAGCTGCCTTTAATAGGGCCTAAGAATCGTTAACTATCTCTGGTTATGAATAGTATTAGTCCAGTACCATAGCCGACTATCCACATGAAAGTAAGGGACTACCTGCTTCTCATCTTCAATTTCTTCAGCTTGTGTCCAGGCTTCTGTTAGAGAAGGACCCTCATAGTGGGCCGCCATTGAACTATCCCATTCCCGTCTGCCTTCCACCTCTTATGAATTGTATGAGCTATTTGGAGGAGTAACGTTATTGGACTCTTATCTTTGCATTCTCCTCTCAGATTTTCCAACAGTCACGCTGGCAAATAATGTTAAAATACATGATACGACTAGCCGGGCGCTTGAGAGGGGCTTAAGGAGCAATGGAAAGAGACACGAAAGCGGATTGGTAGGGGTACTAAGTGAGGGAGGGGAAAACACAATTTATTGTAAACTAACTTACATTTTGAAGACGTTCAAAACGGAGTCAGAGTGTGTGTGTCCGTTTTTGTCTCTTAGTATGTAAGGATTTCTTGTGAAATCTGACAGATGCCTCCCCATACCCGACTGAAGGCACCTGTACTCAACTATTTACCGTAAAATACATTTATTAGGGGGAGGTTTAACAGCCCAACCCCCCCCCAACCCCAAGATACGTCTCTGGCTCAGGCTTGATGGTTTCTCCAAATGTTGCCATCTGGGTCCACGAGCAAACTCAGATACATGGAAAATACTGGACAAGTGGCTGTGTTAGGCTAGAAAGTTTAGTCTCCTCTTTTATCTATCTTTCCAGAGAACACACATCTTCTGTCTTCTCTAATTCTTTTTAAAGGGAACCAAATCTGTTTCTCTACTAATTCTCTGATAGATACCCAATTCAGTTTCTCTTTTCTAATTTCTTACATTCTGGTCAGGATTTTCCTTGACCAAGTTGTTCTTTCAGTATTTCTCCACCTGACATTATTTCTTCACATATTGGGTCTTTGAAATGTGGCCTGTATTCTGGTTTCCCCTACCTCCCTTGCTATCTTGTCCCTCTGATCCACTTTGCCGTAATTGGACCGTGAATGGGCTTCTGTTGTCTTCCCAACTGACCTGGACTTCGGAATCACCATTCACAGGTGCCAGCAGAGCCCACACTGTTTGCCTCTTGGCCATTCTCCCAAATCGGTAGTCAGTGCAAGGGACAGTTTCTCCATTCTCAAGATGTGCCCTATTCGGTGGAGCCACGTAGTGTGTGTGTGTGGGGGGGGGGGGGGGTTTGTCTGTGCCCCAGTGAGAGCTTATTGCTTGAAGCTCAGCTCCCAGTGCTAAGCTAATGTGTCACCCCCATTGGGATATCAGAGGGAAGGTCAGTGGAATGGGGAGACCCAATATGGTGTCAGCAGGGAAATGTGGGAGCTGTGCTTGAGGTGAGTGTCAGTGTTGTTCAGGACTGCATCCCAATATCTAATGAGTTTTGGGCAAGTCCATAAAATATGTTTGCCAGCAATATTCAGTATGGACAGGGTTACCTCTGTGTATTCTGGCACAGTGAGGTGCCAGTACATTACAATCTGAGAAGCCATTGCCACACTCACCATGTTACGTGCAGTGTGTTGTGCTCTGTGGTAAAGCCCCTCCTTGCCCCCCCCATTGGGTATGCATGAATGGGTGTCCCAGCTTATGTTCCCAGTGCTTCTAGCTGGGCAATTTCTCTTCTCTATCAGCTTGGCCTAAAAGCACATATGGCTCTGCAATGAGGCATTTATTGCACTCTTTGGACGGCAGCCATTTTTTTAAAGCCATAAGCGGCATCTGCGCATCACATAGTAGAGTGCATCACCCAGTCCCAAACTTGGAGGTAGCGGTGCCATTCTGTATTGGGGAGATTGAAATCCATTTTCATTGGTGCTTCAAAGGATATGGGCCTATCGGTGTCAAAGAGGTGACCTTTAGATCTACAGCCGGTCCGCTGCCAGACAGCAAAATCAGTAGGGCAAAGACCCGGGCTGAAGTCTGGGTTGCCTAGAATGGGGGCCAGGGGTGAGGGGAAAAGACGCCAGCCCCCTCCAAGTGGCCACTCTATCCCAAACTGCCATGGAAGCTCTGGTGACTGGCGAGGAGTATAGACCCCAGGACCATTGCTTCCTGTCAAGCCTGGGTACTTTCCATAAGTGATCTCCAGCTATCGCCCTATCCATCAAGAACAAGTATTTCTTGGTGTTGGAGCGGCTCCATTCCAGCAGAAAGTGGAGTGTGCCACTTAATTGAACAGTGTAAGATTAGGCACTCCCACACTCCCATTATCCAGAGGTCGATATGTGAGATTATGGTGGATGCAAGAGTGTTTGCCGGCCCAGACAAAACAATGGAGCTCCGCCTGGAGTGTTTTGAGAATGCCCCCTGGAGGGGTGAGCGGTAGGGCCTGAAACAGGAAAAGGGAATTGGGGAGCACAGCCATCTTTAGGGCAGCCACCCTCCTGAGCCACGAGAGTGCCTCTACTCAGCTAAGTCTGCCTTGGTCTGTCGCATCTGGGCCCGGTAGTTAATGTCCACTATATCTTTGAGTTTTAGGGCTATCTGTGACCCAAAATACAGAATAGAAGAGGTAGATCTGGGGTCTCCAACCTTTTCGGTAATGAAAGCTACTTATGGTCAAAGAAAACCATCCTAAGCTACTAATATTTAGTCTAGTGACCACATCAAACCAAAATGCAATAAGGACCCCTCTAGCCAGGTATACCATTAGTAAACACGTCTGTATATCAGGAAGGGTTGTCAGCAGTAATGTAAAAAAAGGCTTTGCAAATTTGGAATGCCTTGTCAAGGGTAATACATAACAGCAATACCTGCAGTGCCCCTGGTACCAAAGTATTAATAATAATAATAAGTCGCCCCCAAACGCCACATGAATTATCAGTCAATTGCAGATTTATATGTATTTTGGATATTCAACTATTTTTCGACTAACACAAGTTTATGAGTTGTGAAAATACACACATTTTCGTCTCAAATAAACTCTTTCCAATGTGGTACATCTATATCAATTGATCCAAGCAACAGCTTCTTGTATATTAGGCTATACTGCGCACAATAGAGCTACTTACAGGTAGCTTGAGCCCTACCGGTAGCTCATGAGCTACTCATTGGAGACGCCTGAGGTAGACCAAGCGAGAGGGTACAGGGAGGAGAGTCATTTCTGGGTGTGTGAGGTTGAGGGTTTGTGACCTCTAGAGGTTGCTGTGGAATCCTGATGCCTTCCCAAAGTATTTGAGTTCCTCCAGGAAGGGAGGAAGTGAGCGCAGGGGGTTGTTCAGCACCACCAAGACATTGTCCATGTAAAGACGTAGGGTGTGCAGTTCTCCCCCAAACAGAACACCAGTAATCCTCGGGTTGTCACGGACCCGTAGCACCTTCAACTCCACGTAGAGAGCAAATAGAAAGGGGGACAGTGGACAGCCCTGTTGCATTCCCATGCAGAATAGGAGGTGGGCTGGGAGCATGCAATTTACTTGCATGGCTGCTCCAGGGTTACTGAAGCTGCTCAAGACCTATCTGTGGAATCACTGTCCAAAGCCAAAATGACTACGGGTCGCATCAAGGTATGGCCTGTGAACCCTATCAAATGCCTTTTCATCCTCAATATCCAGAAGCATCACCTCCTTTTGCCATCTCCTAGCCTTATCTATGATGTGGAGGATCCTCTTAGTATTGTCTCTGCAGTGCCTATGAGGAATAAACCACGACTGTCCAGCATGAGGGGGTTGAGTTGTTCTGTCAAGATGGCAGTAAATTGTCTGGCGTGCACATATATAAGCGAGAAGGACCTATAAAAGCTGCAGCTGCGTACTTCCTTCCCCGGCTTGGGGATGACTGAGATCAAGGCCTCTAGAATGGATCGGAGCAAAGTACCCATGTCCCCAAAGGAGTTAGAAAGTATGGTGAGTGTAAGGGCAAATGTGTGGCAGAAGGTCTTGTAAAATAGGCCCGTGAAGCCATCCGGGCCTGGAGATTTATTGTTGAGATGACTTCCTGGAGCAGGACAGGTTTTTCCAGAGTGTCAGCTTGCTGAAGGGTTAATCGCTGTGTCTGGGCCCTCAGACGGTAGGTGTGGATGTCCACATTATGCAGATCCTGCACCTCATACAGAGACTTACATAGGTCCAGAAAGGTTGTTGCTATGTGCTTATCCTCTGTGATCTCGTAGCAAGCACTGCCACCCACTCTGCTTGGTTTTTAGCCCTCAGCTTGTGTGCCAGGAGCCTTTGTCCCCACCTATTAAAAACGTGTTGCAATTTAAGTAGCACATATTCTGCTCTGTCCAAGGCTAGGCCCCACAGCTGGACCCTGGCGGACTCGAATTACCACCAGACTCTCAGCACCTCAGTGCACTTGTGGATAGTTTCCAACTCCTGCATCCACTCTTCCAGCTTCTTTCACATGTCCACACACACCTTGTTGTCCCTGCAAAGAGAGCAATCATTTTTCCCTCTTAATACAGCATTACGTGCTTCCCACATGGTCGAAACTTAAATTTTGCCTTTTTCATTGGTCTGAAAGTAATATGAGAGAGTGTGTTCAACCTTGTGACCGTGTCTGGGCATTGTAATAGGATATATCGCACTCTCCACGGCTCCCTCGTCACTCAGGAAGGTGCAACTTGTATCATGAGGCAGATGGGGGCATGGTTTGATGGTGCCCTCGGCTCAGTGGTTATTGTCCGAATCAGGGGCTGTGTGCCTAAAAAGTAATTCAGGCGGCATAGATTTTGTGGGCAGGGGAGTAGTAGACATAAGGTCCAATTTATATATTGGTGATATTTATAGTCTGTTGCCACGGAGCATACATACCCCCAATATGAAGGCCCGCCTGACTGATTTAAATGTGGGCGGATCTTCAGTTTGGCCACGGCGGAGACTACTCTGTCTCTGCCATGGTCAAACATCTCCGATGACCCGGGGGAGAAATGGCTACTTGTCCACCTGCCCAATTCAGATGGCAGACATGTCGTCATTTATTTACTGTTTCTTACCGCTCGGTAAAACCTTGCGGTGAAACAGTAAAATCATTATAATACTAGCCCCACCATGGGGGAAGACACCCATGGCGAGGAAAGCATTATATTTTTTCTTTTCAAAAAGAAGATCAGGTTTTGATATTTTCTTTTTTTTTTTTTAAAAAAGAATACTGTTTGCTGCAGGGCTGCGTCCGTCTGATGCAGCCCTGCAGCAAACAGTAAAGTGCCTAGACAGGAACTGCTGTGATAACGGTTCCTGCCAATATGTTTATAAATGACTGTGCCTTTATAAATAACCGCCTGCTTGTCAGTCACTCATGAATTTGGCGGGTGGTCTGTCAGTCATGGGGATGCAGTATTTTACTCCGTCCTCATTGCGGATAGACGGGCCTCCCACCATTATCTAAATCAGGCCCTACGTCACTAGTGTCAGGATGTGCTAGCTGCCTTAGGTTTCCAGATCCTGCATCTCTCGCCACCCGCTCTCCCCTCGGACAGAGCCCTGATTTGTTCGTACCTCGGTCCCAATCGTTGCACATTACCAGGCTGAGGTCTTCCCCTATTAATACAGGCTGATCAAGGGTGTCCTATGGTTTCTCATTGGGGCACAGGCACATATAGACCGCAATGGTAAAATAAAGCCACCTTGTTTGGACTGGGAGCACTAGGAGCATCCCCCGAATCTGGAGACTGATGACTTTTAGCTCAGGAGGGTTGGGCATTTATGCATTTGCATGTCAGTGCTTGCTTCTGTCCGACAGGGGCCTTGTGCTGCAGGAAGCTGCCGGGTCAGCTGTGAGCCAAGAAATATAGAGGAACCAGGCCCACAGAGGTCAGTATGCCAAAGTGTGAGCACAATCCCCATGAACAACCCCAACAACATAAACTGGCAGAGAACGACATTGTCCAGTGTGAACTGGTGATATCCAAGGCCGTACTATGGTTAGCTCCAGGAAGGAGGGTGGGATCATCCCCATCTGTCCATGCCTCCTGCCCATTCCGACTTCTCCTGTGCCCCCCTCCCATTGCAAGTCCAGAGGCAGGACCGCCCAGGATGCACAGGCTCTCTTAAGGGGCACCAGGTGTCAAATCAGTTCAACTATTCTGGGTCCTCTGAAAAGCAGTCCAGGGCTGCTTGCTTATCCAGGGCAGATATCTCAGATATGGAGGAAGGCCGGGTGGGGTGGAGGTGTGTTTACGGCCTGTTATTGAGGCTTGTGGTGTGCACCAGGTGCAGGGAACTGGGTGGGGGCTGCGTTCCCATTCTTCTGGGAGATTCAGCAGGGGCCGCATTTCTGCCACCATTTTCACTCGATGTAGGGTCTGATTTCAGCAGATGATTAAGTGTAGTGGATGTTCCCAGCCCTATGAAATGCCTTTCTTCTGTAGAAACTCTGTGACCGGCCAGAAGTTTCTGCGTTACTGGAGGGTCAGGATGGATAGGTCCTGGTAGAGTGCAAGCCTGTAGTCCCAAAAATAGACTGTTTGGGCATCTCTTGCTTGAGAAGTATTTGTTCCTTGAGCTGGAATTCATGGGCACAGACGAGAATGTCCAGGGAGCAGGTCCTGCCTGGACCACCACAGTTCACTCTGTGTCCCCTGTCCAGTTGAGCATGTGCCTTCGTTGGTGAACCTAAGATATGTCAAAAGAGGGCCATCACAGAGTCTGCAATATCTGCTCCCTCTGCACCAAAGAGAACATCCAAATCTGAATATTGTTCTAGAGGGAGCGGTTCTCCTGGTCCTCCGTGCCCGACTCGTCCATGGCACCAAGCAGTGCCCTTCTGGCACTCAAAACACAGCCCAGGGTGCTGGCCCCTGGGTGCCGATGCCCCCTTTGTGGCTCCGCCCTCTGGCCTTATTCATATTCTACAGCTCACTTTCAGGGATGTACCACTTGATTTTACCTACTAATACTGTTTTCTGCTCCCACACCACTGTTTATGGCTGCTATTGCCACCTGGTAAAGCTCTGAAATTGACCATCAATCTACTTTTAACATTGGACTGTGAGTCTTTGGGACTTTCCTGTTGTGCTTCATCCTGAGTTAAACACCTGTGGTGTTGCATTTTTACTTAGTCATTGATAGGAAGCAGTCCCGGTGGCTTGCAGATCTGCCAACCTGCAAAGACTTTCCACTGAGAGGAGGAGGAGGAGGAGGATGAAGGGCTTTGTGCCAGCACATCCTGATGTACTTCTATTGCCCTGCCCCCTTCCCCAAATGAGAAAAAAAAACAAAAAACAAAAGCTTCTGGAGGTTACTGCCAATTTCTTGGGGAGGTTTGAAAAACCCTAATGGACATCTGCCGTGGAGGGTGTCCAAACACAAGATGGAAGCCCACTCTCTGGAGGGGTTACAGTTCTCCATGTGCTCCACCGTGTGACGCTGGCTCTTCACTGGGAGAACTTGTGAAGGGATTTAAGCTCGTGTGACACATTGGAAGGTATGGGCTTGGAGAAATATTCTCCTCAGAAGACGCTGTGCTGTACACTTGCCCGCACAGAGGCTGGCTATTCTCACTAATCTGTTTCTGGTCCTTCTCTACTTTTTGTTATTTAACATTATCATTTTGTGGTCAGTCTTTCAGGCCTGCTGTCTTGCTGCTTTTTGTCTGTCATATTTGCTTTTAGCTAGACAAGACTGATATCTTACTAGGATTCACCAGGGCTTTAAGTAGGGCGGTTAACACTGGGTCTCTGACCCAGTAGTTATTAAAACCTGACCATGAATCTGGTCCATATGTGGCCCTAACTTCACACCCCAAGCTTTACAGACAAACACACTGATTTATTTTTGGAGAATGACAGTAAAAACTGTTAAGATAATCATGTCAGCAATGTAGTTCCTGTGAACATTTAATCTGTTTTACCTAATCTTGCATTCTCGAAGAGTGTTTGCTTTTTCCAGGATGCTGGGTTTCTGTAAATTGTTTATGCAGCATATTACACTTGTATATTGGGTAATGTGAACTGAGTTGCCTCTAGGTGTTTGTGTGAACTCAGGTTCTGGATGGGTGTTTGTAATGTGCCACAACTTAGACCTTTGGAAATGAGGCTGACGATAGTGCAGGTTGATCCCACAGCCTGTAAGAGGGCTGATAGAGCAGTCCGTACTAGTAATTTGCCTGTATTTTGGATGCTCTTTAGGCCGATGAATCTTTTGACTAAGTGGAACTCTCTGTACTCTATATCGATCAATTTCCTTAAATCAATAATTAATAACGAACATAAGCAATACCTTGATCAACATAACACTTGACAATTAATCCAGAATACATTTCGGCGAACCCTGACCTTTCATTCAGGAATAACCACACCAGTTTATTCAAAGTTAGTGAATTTTATTTCCCTATATTAACAAAGCTAGCACAATATAAATGTGTCTCAACACCAAATGATAAACATAAATGAACATTAATAGCTGTCCATAGCGGCGAAACAGGTGCAATCTATGTAGCATTTGAATCACAAGGCATTCGATAATAGCAATGCAAATCACTAATACGATAATCTGTAATGAACTAATCGCATACATTTAGTCAGCATAACAAGATCTCAAATTGCATCATGCGACATATGGAATCCTCGTCTAACCTCAAATTAGCATCGGCATGTGGGACTTCATGCAAAAACAATTTAGCAACATTAATTTAGAAAAACTCCTAACTAGGGCTCTTATCAAAATCAGCAGTTGGTTACCTAAAGGAAACACAAGGCAATTTTACAATTTCCTTTCATATTTACCAATTACGATCAGCAATCAAGGAAGTCTTCGTCTCACAGGTACCGTTTCTCGATCAGCATGGGACGGGGCAAAAGGGGCAGGGGTGGACGGGGCAGTTGCCTCACGGCGGCAAGGTAAAACTACTACTTCATGCAAGGGATCAAATCAAAGTTAAAGTCTCTAGGGCAAGAATCATTAAGGTCTCTTTCTCTCGATTAGAGAAAGCATCAAAGTCTCTTTCAAAATGGCGTCGCAGCAAAGTGGGCCATAATAGCTACGAAGTCTGCAAAATGGCAGGATGTCCAATAATGGCAGTAATGGCTACCTTCTTCTCGTGCACCTGATTTTTATAGACAACAGTTCAAATCCAGTAGGGTCTTCCATTGGAGGGTTCATAGGTTAGCTTCAAATTGTCCAATCAAAAACGACAGTTCTCAAGCTTTTACTTAAGCATACATTATCCTTGGAGATGGGTACGCAAGTTGCAACATTGTATACCAATTAGCTCACTTTCAGAGCCTCCATTGTCCGCACCTGCAAATCGACCTTGGAGTAAAGAGAAAATATGCCAGGCTGGCACGAAACCTTAAGATAAGCATGTGAACGATCTCAGTGGAAAAGTACAGCTTCAAGCAGAAATACACGTTTAATAGCACATTGGAAAAATACGAGCATCTAAACCGTGAGACCAGGCCACTAGGCCGAAGCCTGCACTAAAGTAATGCTAAGCTAAAGCATTTCAAACAAGCAAATCATAGCACACGTTTACGATTATGTCGGATTAGTGCAATTCTAATACACCACGTTATATAAAGCACGCTTATAAATGTTGGCAAACTACTCTGAGGGCACATTTTGTCCCCGTACATTCTTTATTAGTTCGGTTAAAGTCACACATGATTATTTCACACTACGTTTACGTTAATAAATGTAAAACCTTCATTTTCTGCTTCATCAATCCCTCCTCTGATGACTACTTGTCATCACACCAAATCATGCCCACAAATTTTATTCCATTAAAATTCTGTCAGTTCCCTTTTCCTTTTAATTCCCCTAGTTTGCGCTTTGTATTCTTCTGCCATTCTTTTCATAATTTTCTCTTCTTTTCTTCTTTTAATTCTTTCCATAATCATTATTATCCCCCTTTTTATTCCCCAAATTCCAAATATGCAAATTATTACTATTAATATTCCTTCTATTATTTTCAGTAATATTCCATTCCAAATTCCCCCAATCCAATGTCCCACTGAAGCAAGTCCTTTTCCAACCTTCTGCCACACTCCTGGTTCTTTCAGTTCCTTCAAATCTGCACTCTCTTTTGTTAGATTAGCAAGCATAGTTTTAATTTTCACACTATTGTCTGGAATATAAGTACAACAGTGTCGTGCACCAAGCATTTTGCAAACGCCACCATCCTTTGCTAAAAGAATGTCTAAAGCAAGCCTATTTTGAAGAGTCATAGCTCTTTCCGCTGCAAGTTCAGCATCTATCAGGATTATAGCACCTGAAAACTTCGTCAACATGTTATCCACTATAGTAGACAACTTTCTTATTTTGATGGAATTCAACACAACTCCCAACGAAGGAATCATGGCTCCAAATATATCTCCTACCACAGCAGCTGCGGTCTCTCTTTTCTGGATACGATGGGATCCAGATGTCTTTTGAATCATCGATAGGTCATCCAGTTGATAAACCTTTGGGAACACTATACCCAAATAACATCTCCCCCACCATCCCTTTGGAAGACGATAATAGGCATTATACCCACAAATGTAATATACACCTGGAATGACAGGGTCAAGTCCGTCCATCATGAATGTCCATTTGGCCTTAAAGATAAACGTATGTTTACACTCACTCGCTCCTACAAAAATGTTGTCATAATAAGATTCACCTCGATATATACAAAATTTCCCTACATGCCAAGCATCTAAAGCTATTTTCCCTTGTGTCTTTATTGCAGCAAAATCATAATTATCTACTGAAGTCCTCTTATGTAGCTCCTTTTCTAATTTCGCATTCATTTGTGCCCTTCTATCATCTGTACGATCTAAAAAGCTTATCTCTACTGCAGAAAGCGAGCAGGTAAGATTTTCCCTATGAGCGTGAGCCGTTTCAAAAGGTTGCATTGGCTCGAAAAATTCCCTCATTATCTTAGCATCCCAATCTTTAGCAATCTGGCTTAGCTGCGCTATTATAGGAACATATGCAAAGGTAACATCATAATTTGAGTAAAAATACTGTATGTTAGTTTGACCATAAAATCTAGACATTACTATACTACATGTAATCCCGTATGTAAGAGGCATGTGGTGATATGTCACCCCTTCCTTCACTGATGTCGGTATCTGTGTACACACATAACAATCTTTCGCATCCATAGTCTCAACATATTCTGTTAGCAAGCGATAGAAAACATTATACGAAAGCTCTTTCTTATCGTGCAAGAGTCTCTCATCCAATGCTAGTCTTTTCAATGCGGTTAGTTCGGTGACAGTAACAGGAGCAAAAGTAGAAGCATCAATTCTCTCATTCTCAGTCTTACCATGTACTCCAAGTACAATTGCCATTATTATTAGTACACATGCAATTATCAAGCCTATACACACATATTTACAATATTTCTTTCTATTGTTTTGCGTCATGATCTGTATAGAATCAGAGAGCTAGAAGCACCTATAAATGAAACTATTTAGCAATTCAGTTACAAAGCTGAACGAGCGCAATGTTCACACCGTCTTCTTCAGGAGGCCAGTCACTTATCGGTTAGCAGCATTTGTCTCAATTCGGCAATAATTCAGTCTTTATCAGTTCAGCAAGTGTCTCATCCGATTTAGCAATGTCTCAGCTGGTTGTTTGTTTCACGTTAGATTGTAGCAAGCAATGTCATTTATCACCCTTTCAATCAATACTATCCATAAAACTTTTCTTTTCTATTGGTATCTCTTCCTCTTCTTCGTTCTCGATGCTTAGAGATACAAACTCGTCAGTCCAATCGTCATTGACTGCATATGCCCATTCAGGACCGGAATATCTCCTGTTTGGTATCCTTTTCCTTTTCAATTTTGCTTCTCTTTTCGATTCTGCCTCGCTGGTACTTTCCTCTTTTGTCAAGTCTTTTTCTTCACTCGAGGTTGGTACCACGACAGACACTTCTTTTCTTTTCTCTTTCACTTTTGGCCTTTCTCCGTCGTTCAAACCTTCTCCAGTCCTTTGTTTTACTGGTGATATACTTAGTCTCCTCTTTGCACCATGTCCATTTGATGGACCTGCAACCTTTTCTGAGGAAGCTTGAACCTTTTCGTTCTGTTCTGCCTTGTCCCCTCCTTCTGGGGAATCAATCACGTTCTCTTTTTCTTTTTCTATACCGTCTGCTTCTGGTAAAGCCCTCCTCTGATCAGGCTCTCCTGCTTTTTCACCCTTCTCGAGCCCTTCGTCACCGTTACTTTCGTCAGGCTCTGTATCACCTTCAGCTGCTTCAGGCTTTTTGCTACCCTCAGCTGCTTCAGGTTCTTTGTCACCTTCAGCTGCTTCGTCGCTGTCTGAACTTTCTCCTTGGTCTCCCCCAAGCGAATTGGTCTCTTCGTCCTCAGAGAATATTTCCCTCTCTCCCGTTTCTGCCTGTTCGCTTTCAGTTCGGTTTTGCTCTGTCTCAGCACTCAGCACTGTTTTGTCAGGCACTGGCAGTTTTAGCGCTTCAACTTCCTCATCTGTGGGACACAACACCTTCTTTGTGTGACTGGCGTGAATACAGTTGGGAACCCCCGCACACTTCACAGCGGTAGTTGTCGTCAGGATCACTTGGAAAGGGCCTTTCCAACGGGGTTCCAGACACGACTTTCTCACGTGCTTCTTTACCACGACCCAGTCACCTGCTTTCAGTGCGTGTCCTGGACCTTGGATTGGTGGCAAAGTGGTCGCTTCCACCTGGTGAGAGAAAGAGCGAACCACGTCAGCCAGACCCTTGCAGTAGTCTAACACCATATCATCTGTAATATTCAAAAGCGCGTTTGCGGGAACTGCAGGAAGTCTCATAGCCCTGTCCATGAGAATTTCGTGCGGAGACAATCCAGTCTTTCTATCAGGGGTGTTTCTCATTGACATTAGCACTAAGGGCAATGCGTCAGGCCATTTCAAGTTTGTCGATGCACATATTTTCGCCATTCTTGATTTCAGTGTACCATTCATCTGCTCCACCAATCCTGATGCTTCAGGGCGATAGCTACAATGCAGTTTTTGCTCAATGTTCAGCGCTTCGCAAAGTAACTTTATCACCTCGTTATTGAAGTGACTTCCCCTATCTGATTCTAAAGAGATCGGGAATCCGAAACGTGGTATTAACTCTCTCAACAATAGCTTTGCAACTGTAAGGCTGTCATTTCTACGTGTGGGGTATGCCTCAATCC
This sequence comes from Pleurodeles waltl, assembly GCF_031143425.1. Taxonomy (NCBI): domain Eukaryota; kingdom Metazoa; phylum Chordata; class Amphibia; order Caudata; family Salamandridae; genus Pleurodeles; species Pleurodeles waltl. The sequence continues at coordinate 587,963,851 of NC_090445.1, forward strand.
AGTGACTAAAAATGCACACAATCACCAACACATACTTTAGACCTCCATGCACGGGCATCTCAATGAAGTCCATCTGCATACGACTAAAAGGCCCGCTTGCCCTACCAATGTGGCTCGCGTTCACAACTGTTCCCTTTCCTGGGTTCATCTGCTGGCAAGTGACACATCAATGGCAAACTGCTTCTGCAGCTTGACGAAATCTGGGGTTAAACCAATCAGTTTTGAACAATCTTATCATGGCATCTCTCCCTAGGTGAGCTTGCCCATGATAGAACCGCGCAAGCTGTGATAAGAGACTGTTTGGCAAAACAAATTTTCCCTCATTTGAAACCCATAACTCGTCTGGTCTCTTTATACATTGTGATTTAATCCAGGAATCTCTTTCATCCTCCCTGACATTATTTTGTAATGCTTTTAATTCATCTATTGTATCTACGACCTTCAAGGCAAATGCTTCAGCTGGTTCGAGTTCTGGTTCACTTATCGAATTCCATTCGTCCCTGAGTAATATACAGTTCAAGGCACAAAATCTTGCGACTTGATCCGCATATGCATTTCCCAGAGAAACATAGTCCTGTCCTTTCGTGTGAGCACTACACTTTACCACTGCAACTTCGGCTGGCACTTGAATGGCGTGTAACAATTCCCTTATCCTCTCCCCGTTCTTCACTGGGGATCCTGAAGAAGTCAGGAAACCTCTCTGTGACCATAGTTGTCCAAAGTCATGCACAATCCCAAACCCGTATTGACTATCAGTATAAATGGTGACTTTCATCAATGCAGACAGTTGACATGCTCTGGTAAGGGCTACAAGTTCTGCTACTTGTGCAGAATAGACTCCTTGAAGCCATCCCGCTTCCAAGACACCTGTTACAGTACATACAGCATATCCTGCTTTCAAAATCCCCATCCCGTCTCTTAGACATGAACCATCAACAAAAAGAATTTGGTCATTTTCATCAAGCTTAGTATCCTTAATGTCCGGTCGAGGTTTTGTGCAAAATTCAGTCACCTGAAGGCAGTCATGCTCGACGTCTTCAGCGTTCTCAATTTCAGCATTTTCTCCAGGGAGCAAGGTTGCTGGATTCAACGTAGTGCACCTTTTCAGCTGCACATTCGGTGAGCCCAGAATTATCGTTTCATACCTTGTGAGTCTAGCTCCAGTCATGTGCTGCGTTCGGGAGCGGGTCAAAAGTATCTCAACTGAGTGAGGGACCATGACTGTTACTGGGTGTCCCATCACTATTCCTTCACTCTGAGTGAGGCTGATACCAACTGCTGCTACGGCGCGCAAACACCCTGGGAGTGCTGCTGCGACCGGATCCAAAGTAGCTGAAAAATACGCTACTGGTCTGTTTACACCACCATGGGCTTGAGTCAAGACAGACAAAGAACATGCATCACGTTCGTGGCAAAACAATGTGAAAGGCTTTGTGTAATCAGGCATACCTAAAGCTGGAGCCCTGCACATGCATTCTTTCAGTTCAACAAAAGCATCCATCTCATCTCCTTTCAACTCAATTTGATCCAAAGCATCCTTCTGGGTCAGTTTCAGTAGAGGCTCTGCTAGAGTCGAGAAGTTGGGAATCCACTGGCGACAGTAGCCCACCATTCCCAAAAACGTCCTCACCTCCCTCCTTGTCTTTGGTGGACTCATTTGAAGTACGCTTGTTATTCTTTCCTTCATTATTCTCCGTGACCCTTTCTCTATCTGGTGACCCAAGTATTTCACTTTCTTCTGACAGAACTGCAATTTGGAAGGAGACACCTTATGTCCATTCCTTCCCAAATGATTCAACAAAGCAATGGTATCGGCTGTGCAGCCACTTTCTGTCTTTGATGCAACCAGTAAGTCATCAATGTACTGTACTAGGGTTGACTCGAATGGCAATTCTAATGCTTCCAAATCTTTCTTTAGAATCTGATTGAAGATTGACGGTGACTCAGAAAACCCTTGAGGAATTCGACACCAACTGTACACTCTGTCTAGGAATTTGAAACAAAAGAGGAATTGGCTGTCCTCATGAAGAGGCACAGAAAAGAATGCTTGTGACAAATCGATGACTGAGAACCACTCAGCATGGCAAGGGACCTGGAACATTATCACAGCTGGATTCGGTACTACTGGGCAACATTTGACTATGATGTCATTTATTTTCCTCAAGTCCTGCACAAGTCGGACCTTTCCACTTGGCTTTATTAGTCCCATTATTGGTGAATTACATGGACTGCTTAACACTTCTTTCAGTACCCCCTGTTTTACAAATCCGTCAATGAGTTGGGCAACTTTCATGAGGGTGTCTTGTGCCATGTGGTATTGTGGGGTCTGGGGAAAGATTGCATTGGGCTTTACAGTCACTTTCACTGGTTCCACTCCTTTCATCAATCCCACCTCTTTCCCTGTCATGTCCCACACTTCCTTTCCGACTGTCTCCCGTAATTCAGCTGGAATATCTTCTTCAGTTATCATCAGGAAAAGACAAATCAGAGGATACTCTTCATCTACCGTTTCCATCTCATCCCCCTCTACACTGTCCTCTTCTTCCCCATCACTGCTCGTCTGGATTGTTATTCCTTCGTTCGAACACATGATCGAACAACCCAATTTGCACAATAGGTCTCTTCCTAACAGTGCTATCGGGCTTGAGTCACATACCACAAACTGATGTACCCCTTGATAGTTACCGATGCTGACTGGTACCGGATCTGTAATTGGGTTCGTCAGGTGCCTGTTTGCTACTCCCACCACTTGAACTGTCCTCCCTGAGAGTGGCAAATTTGGTACTTCACTGCTCTTAACAGTTGAACGTGTGGCTCCCGTGTCAACCAAGAACGAGACACGATGACCCATTACTCTTCCCTCTACGTACGGACCCTTTTGATCAACTTCCAAGGATGCTGCAAGCACACAATCTCCTTCTTCTTCTTCTGAGCTCTCACTCTCCCATACATTGTTTATTCCACTCTCACTGTGTAATGGGAACTGTTGTACGGTGCCATTTGTACTCATTACCTGACCCGAGACCTGTGGAGGAACCATCACTTGCTGCTGACTCATTGGTGCCAAGGGTATTTGCATTTGCTGATTAGGTACCATGGGAAACTGCTGTTGCATTGGCTGCATTTGCGTCATCTGCATACGGGGCATCTGCATCTGCTGCGGCTGCATGGGTTGCAATCCCTGCATTTGATTTATGGTCTGAAAATTTGTGTTTGGACCTCTCATTTTCGGTCCCCTCATTGTCTGAAATGCATTGACATCATTGTTTTGCTGACCAACACCTGCACCTGCACCTGCACCTTCCTGCACCACCATCGGGCACTCGCGTTTCCAATGACCTACGATTCCGCACGCGTGACACGGCATCACCTTCTTCATTGCCTGCACACCCGTCACAACAGTGTTCAAATCCGGACCATTATTCGCAAAACCTCCTCTGCCTCTGCCTCTGGCCTGTGGCTGAAACGCCATGTTTCCCTGCAACTGCGGCTGCGGTTGCGGTACCTGCTGTTGGAACCCTTGCAGACCTTGCAAACCTGTCTGAGCTGCCTTAAGCTGCATCATCATCACCCTCTCCTTCAACTTTTTCTGTTTCACTTCAATTTCGTCGCTACAGTATTTCGCATAATTCAACACCTCATCAATCGGTTTCGACTGCCAGCAAATCAAATGCGACTTTATCATCTGACTTATCTCTGGTCTCAGCCCTTCCACAAATCTGAAGACAAAATGGAGCATGTCCTTCGCCTCTATTGTTTCCGTGCCACTGTAGTTCTTAAACGCCTTCAACAACCTCTCATAGTAACTATGAATCGATTCTTTAGTCTCTTGGGCAGTTCGATCAATCTTCTGCCAATCCACATTTTTCGCGGCAACCTTCGTCTTCAAATGCTCAATCACCTTATAGTACAAGCTCATCACCATAGGTGATGGTGCACCCGTCTCCTTGTCTCTCTCTGGTTCACTTGTCGGCCAACCTACAGCTCTTTTGCAATCCTCCCACAAATCTGCCGGAACCACAATCTCAAAGAGAGTATTCAGGTCTTCCCAGAGGCATTTTGCAAGCTTCACAAACCTATCAGTCTGTTGATACCATTCAATCGGCTTCTCTCTCAGTTTGGGAAAATCGTCCGTAAAAGACTGAATATCGCTTCTGTGCCATGGTACATGTATTAATTTTCCCCCTGCTGTCTCCCTCATTGGTAACATGGTTACTGTCTCGCTGCTTTGTGGTCTTTTCTCATTATGCTCTGTAGCACCGTCCCTCTTTTCCTTTCTCTTTACCCACCTGCTTTCCCACTTGTCTAAGCACCTCCATACTTGTGCACTCTGCAGCAATTCTCTAAGGTGTGCCTTCATGCCTGCTGACCTCATGTGTTCAAAATCTGTGGCCCCAAAATCCAACCTGTAGCTCCTGCTCAAATGTTTTGTCTTGTCTATGTCAACCCCGTTTTTGTCAGCTATTTCCTGCAAGCTTTTATGTACCTTGTTCACTTCCTTCGTAATCTTTGGACATAGATACCTCAACTCTTCTTCCGAGTAGGACTCCAACCTATTCACACCCATAGTCCCTTCCACCAATTCTTGTGCTTCCATGTTCAGCCTCATCCTATTCAGATAATCTTCTCCTTTCCCACTGGCTGAGCCCTGTGTGGAATTCAGACTGTTGAACCACTGTGTCAGCTGTTGCGCATTTACCCCCATCAGTGTAGCGTTCACATCGACTGCCATTGATGGTTGTGGCAACTTTTCAGTGTTCGATGTTAGAGGTATTATCAGGGGGGGGCTCGACCTCACCAGTGTTGACTGAGCACATATGGGACTAAACTCCATCAGGGATCCGGGTCCAGTTGGCTGAGCCGCTATCGGAGTTATCCCTGGAGTGTTTTCTATGCACCTCCTTTCTGTCCCGTTCTGCAGCATTGATCCCTGACCGCTCATACCTAAATTAGGCTGACTGTACAGAGGTACCGGTGGACCTACAGTAATTGGTAGTGATATCGCATCTGGGTTTTGTCCATTTCCCATGTTCTGTGGCATGTTCATTCCCACACCATGGGTCATCATTGCCGGCATGCCCATCTGACTCCCCGTCATTTGAGCATGTGCGTTTCCCCCCTGCATCTGCTTTTGGGGCATCAAAAACTGAGTTGATTCAGCTTGTGCCAATGTCTGGTTGTGACCATTCTGTACTCCCCTTACGGTTTGTTCTAGAATCATTCCTCCACTGTTGTCACTGCTGTAGTACCCTGGCATCTGCGGCTGATAATTTTCTGCTGGTTTCAACATGGGCACATCTGGATATATTCTCCTAACCTGCGGTATCTGCGGGGTGAACAATAAACTCGGGTCCTTAGATCCCGATGACGCTCCTGAACTCTGGGTTTCACTGTTCCGTACCGGTGCCGGGGGGCAGAACTGGTACTTGGACCTTGTCCATTCTCCACATAAGGTGGTGGACGGTCGTTCAGCAATTGCATTATTAACTCCTCATCCTCTAACTCCTCTTCTCTTCTCAACTTTTCCTCGTCCTCTCTATCCTTGGAACACTTCCTGTCTGTCTTACAGGTAGCTTTCTTGCCTGCCTCCCCTTCTTCCTTAGTAATTGCGGGAAACAATTTTATCCCCTGCAATACATCTGACCTCCACACCTTCTGTGCATTATCCCACCTAGCATCCGCTAGTGTCTTTTCTACCTTTCTCATCCTGGTCTCAAACTTCTTCTGCTGTTGCTGTCTGGCTATTAGTTCCCAAATCGCTAGAGCCTCAAACTGGGCTGGCCTTGGAGGCACCTTCATGTCGTACATCGTGAATCTCAAATTCTCTAGAATCCTTATATTGAATGTCCCATGTATCGGGAACGCTACGCTCCCATGTTTCTCTGTCAGTTTGTGCCATTGCTTTAGCCATAGACACGGAGCTACCCCCTTCTCTTCCATTACAATGTAAGCTGGTGTGCCTTCGGGCGGCGTCTCCTCTCCTACGCTCGCTTTAATGTAGGACTCCCCCTTCATCGCACTCCTAAATGCTTTAAAGAATTTCATTTTTTCGTCTTTTATTTCACAAAGTTTATAATCAATAGGTGACTTTAATTCCCGGAATACTCTTCGCTTGCCTTTCCCCTTCCAATCGAGTCCCACGGACTGCGTCCAATCCGTGCGCGACCCTTCTCTGCAACCAACCTATCCCAGCGCGGCTCCTAGTGACGTCACACTCACACACACTGCGGCTGACAAAGCCTCGCGGCTAGTCTTCCTTCACTCAGCTCTTCTCGTGACAACTTCTTGCATGTATCGCGAGCTACCAAAAATTAAAACAGATCTGTCGGTTTACTACAGGAAGGGTAACACAATCGCTTCAGGACCTTAGGGATTTTTCACTAGCCTCGGCAGTTATTCCATCTTTCTCGGTCCCCACGTTCGCAAGCAAATCTGACCCGCAGATCTACTCTCAACTTGTCAATGATCTGTTCTAGTGCACTTAGAATCTTGTCAAAGCCCGAAGTCGAAGTTTCTTTCACTCCCTTACACACGTACCGACTCGTTGACCACGCCCGATCAACCTACTAAACCGCCCAGACCACAACATGGATCAACATACTCCGGAGTCTCTTGACCTCGCAGGGCCCGTCTCAACAACAACAACCACGTGGACCTTTTTATGCACAAAGCGCCACATGCACATGAAGTTCGACGACTTCCCTACTCTCACACTCGGAGTCGCACCTCCGCTATTTCTATGAAGTTCGACGACTTCTCTACTCCTACACTCGGAGTCGCACCTCCGCTATCTTCTAAAAAGAAAAAAATCCTCGCAACCTTTTCACACACCCTGCGGCAATAAGCTGTGCAAGCGCAAAACCCTAACTTCACTCATACCATCACTAGTACCGCCAACGCCGAATCCACACCTCCATTCTCTCCATTCGCAAGCTCCGAGATCCCGGGAAAGTCGCGGTGGACCTAGCCCATCATCATTCTGTCAATCTGTTTTACCCCAAAAAAAATCTAATTCAACTTCTCGAGTGGGGTCTCAAAATGCGTAACCGTTAATTCAACACCATGTACTTTAAGAGTACAGGGTCCCAAAAGACAAAACCGTCCTCTGCTACCATCTACTGATAGAGCGGTCCGTACTAGTAATTTGCCTGTATTTTGGACGCTCTTTAGGCCGATGAATCTTTTGACTAAGTGGAACTCTCTGTACTCTATATCGATCAATTTCCTTAAATCAATAATTAATAACGAACATAAGCAATACCTTGATCAACATAACACTTGACAATTAATCCAGAATACATTTCGGCGAACCCTGACCTTTCAGTCAGGAATAACCACACCAGTTTATTCAAAATTAGTGAATTTTATTTCCCTATATTAACAAAGCTAGCACAATATAAATGTGTCTCAACACCAAATGATAAACATAAATGAACATTAATAGCTGTCCATAGCGGCGAAACAGGTGCAATCTATGTAGCATTTGAATCACAAGGCATTCGATAATAGCAATGCAAATCACTAATACGATAATCTGTAATGAACTAATCGCATACATTTAGTCAGCATAACAAGATCTCAAATTGCATCATGCGACATATGGAATCCTCGTCTAACCTCAAATTAGCATCGGCATGTGGGACTTCATGCAAAAACAATTTAGCAACATTAATTTAGAAAAACTCCTAACTAGGGCTCTTATCAAAATCAGCAGTTGGTTACCTAAAGGAAACACAATGCAATTTTACAATTTCCTTTCATATTTACCAATTACGATCAGCAATCAAGGAAGTCTTCGTCTCACAGGTACCGTTTCTCGATCAGCATGGGACGGGGCAAAAGGGGCAGGGGTGGACGGGGCAGTTGCCTCACGGCAGCAAGGTAAAACTACTACTTCATGCAAGGGATCAAATCAAAGTTAGTCTCTAGGGCAAGAATCATTAAGGTCTCTTTCTCTCGATTAGAGAAAGCATCAAAGTCTCTTTCAAAATGGCGTCGCAGCAAAGTGGGCCATAATAGCTACGAAGTCTGCAAAATGGCGGGATGTCCAATAATGGCCGTAATGGCTACCTTCTTCTCGTGCACCTGATTTTTATAGACAACAGTTCAAATCCAGTAGGGTCTTCCATTGGAGGGTTCATAGGTTAGCTTCAAATTGTCCAATCAAAAACGACAGTTCTCAAGCTTTTACTTAAGCATACATTATCCTTGGAGATGGGTACGCAAGTTGCAACATTGTCTACCAATTAGCTCACTTTCAGAGCCTCCATTGTCCGCACCTGCAAATCGACCTTGGAGTAAAGAGAAAATATGCCAGGCTGGCACGAAACCTTAAGATAAGCATGTGAACGATCTCAGTGGAAAAGTACAGCTTCAAGCAGAAATACACGTTTAATAGCACATTGGAAAAATACGAGCATCTAAACCGTGAGACCAGGCCACTAGGCCGAAGCCTGCACTAAAGTAATGCTAAGCTAAAGCATTTCAAACAAGCAAATCATAGCACACGTTTACGATTATGTCGGATTAGTGCAATTCTAATACACCACGTTATATAAAGCACGCTTATAAATGTTGGCAAACTACTCTGAGGGCACATTTTGTCCCCGTACATTCTTTATTAGTTCGGTTAAAGTCACACATGATTATTTCACACTACGTTTACGTTAATAAATGTAAAACCTTCATTTTCTGCTTCATCAGGGCCAATAAGTTGCTCAGAACACATGCTCATCTAACCCTGGACCTCTCTAGAGTGCGTGGAGGAATAGTCAGATGTGTCAATTGCAATAGTGATTCCATGCGCGAAAGAGACAGACCGCTATGAAAATAATGACAGGGCAAAATAAAATAAATTGCAGGGCTTGCAGGTGAGTGGGCATGTTGTGTGCATGATGGTGAAGTGAAGGAGACACAATGAAGTAGATGTAGGAGATATTGAAAAGAGGGTCTGAATAGGAAAGATGAGGTCTGAGAAATGCAGAAGGAGAATTTCAGAAAGATGTTGGGAGAAAAAGGGTACAAGTGTTTAACAGGGAGAGAGAGAGAGAGACTGTAAGAACATGAATGAGACACTCCAAATACCACTTAATATTCCAAAGACCTCAGTAATCTTTAACTCACAGTCTCATATTTTCAGAAATGAAACATTTTAAATTCTAATTATTCACAACAAAAATCACTGTTGTTACTGATTTACCTGAGACTGCTAATAAGCATTGGCAAAGACAATAATTCTGGCTTGTTTTAGATGCATGTCTGTTATTGTATGATAGGTCTGAATGCAATAATAGAAAGCTCACAGAGGCACCAAATTATTGGTCGGTGGCATGTGGTACAACATTTTAGTTTACATGCTTTAAGGCACACTCTTCTTTCCATAGCCGGTGCCTCTTGATTCATAGATGTGCTTGTTAGGCAACACCCCTTTTAGAAACTGCCCACTTTTTCTTCCCACTTAAAGCCCTGATGAATGACAAGTGGAAACATCACAAATTGCTAGCCACTACCAGCTTACAATTGGCTTCCCTTACAAGACCACCTCATTAGCCCTCATGGCCCGGCCAAAGGAGAGACAGAGGTCTTCGACTGACACCCAGGTTCACAGCCATGTTGAAGAGAGCTGGGGGTTTCACATTTTATTTATCCTCGGACTCTAGAGAAGGGGTTCACTGTTCAGTTTGCAGCTCTGCCTCATCACATAGCCTGCTTTAATCAATCTTGGCTGGGCAGGTGAGAGAAGGGGTTGCACTCTATTTGAGTTTGCAGATTATCTTAAGACACTTGTCGGGTTCATCGGCTAGGGGTTAGCTAGTGGCCACTAGCTCCTCTCATTCAATAAGCAGATTCCTGCATGTCCATCATTCGTTCACTTATTCCTATTTCTCTTCTTTTCAGCTGTTTATAAGATTAAACCAACGCCGCTGCCACGTCGCTTGAAAATAATGCTTTGATTTTAATTCAGATGGATGCCTGCCAGACACAAAGGCTTTGTTATTAAAATGGTGTATATTTATTGCACCGTCCAAGAATGTTACTACACCTGCATTGAGCAAGGATAATTATGCCGACAGAAAGCTAAATACCATCCAGCTAGTAAAGAGCGGCCAAACATGCCAGGTTGTGACGAGGCATCACATGAGGAGTTATGCTTAATTGGCTCTTTGAGTCAGATGTACATAACTTTGTTTTTGCGATTTCCTAATTGTGAATCTTTGCGATTCACAATTAGGAAGTGGCAAACAGCAAAGTACTATAATGTGTTTTACACTGTTTGCGATTCCCACTTCCCAAATGACCTACCTCATTAATGTTCAACACAAGGATGGTGGATTGTGGGGACAGCAGACCACCATGTCTTAAATAAAGCAACATTTTGTTTTTTAAATGCAGCTTATTTTCCTTAAAGGAAAATAGGGTGTGTTCTAAAAGAAAGATGAAACATTTCAGTTTCATTTTTTAAGATTAGGCAGTGATCCATGGGACCACTGCCTGCAGTTACAAATATTTTTGCATGCATTCCCAAAGGAGAAGGGGTCCCTTAGGAACCCATTACTGTCTGCCAATGGGTTATCACCAAATTGAATTTGGTGGTAAAAAACAAATGTTTTGCAACCACAATTCGGTAATAGGTTACCAAATTGCAAAATAGGGTTTAGTACATCCAAAAATGTTTTCTCCTGGTTGCAAATGGACAGATTCGCTGAATCGGGCTGCTTGCCGACCTGAAAAAAGCTTTGTACATCTGTCCCTCCGAGTCTTTCAACCTCTATGTCAGTGCTGCAACACTGCAGCCAAGGTTTGAAGAACACAGGGCCAGATCCGTTTGCAACCAAAAAAATGCTTTTTGTCATGTACCAAAGGCAAAATGTGACTCAGTAACTTGTTACTGAATCACATTTTGCTTCTATTTTAGAAGGGATGTGTTTAGGGCATTCTTCCATAATTCTGAATCGCACTGGTATGTATGAATGTTTTGCAACCGGAATGTGGTTGCGAAACATTCATACTTTACCAACTCCATGAAGGAGGTGGTAACCCATTTGCAAACAGGAAGGGGTCCCCGAGGGACCCCTTCTACTTTGTGAACCGGGGTGCCAACATTGTTTAAGAGCAGGCAGTGGTCCCATTGTGGCCTTAGGGAAAACGGGCTGCATTAAAAAAAAATGCTTTAAAGCCAATCAGAGACTGCCATCCTTGTGATTGTGCACAAATTGTGACCTGCCTCGTCAATATTAATGAGGCAGGTGCCTTGTGACCCATTTGGGAATCGCAAACAGTGCTGAGACACTGTATTACATCACAGTTTGCAATTTCCTAATAGAAAATAGCAAAAATTCACTATTAGGAAATCGCAAACCAATTTTTTAGTACATCTGACCCATAGTGTCTTCCTTAGAACATCTTGCCACCATAATTTCATCCCTCAGGAAAGAGGCAAACAAAAAATCAGTATGCACCTCAGGTCACAGGCATTATCACTAAATGTAGCAGTGCTCCAGTCCTTGACTTCGAAGTGCATAACCTCCGAAATAACAAATGGATCCTGCAGCTTCTTAAAAAAAAAAAAAAAAAAAAACACACCTTTGACTTCTTCACAGTGCAACTGCCCAGCTACTGCCCTCTGTCCATCATTTTTGTGTGTTGTTGCTGTGTGCATCCTAAGTGGCTAAGGTATGCCCAGAGGTGGGTCCTTTGCTCACTGCGCAACTGGATTCATGCTGGCCTGGCTGATGAGGGGTGATACCCCGAAAACGGTCCCAAGATGCTGGTTTCTGGTCTAGGGAGGAACCGGCTTGGCAGTTTGGGCTGTACTGTTCCCATGGGAGCAGGATCAAAACTGATTTGCATATGGCTGTGTCCAAACTGGGGTGACGTGGCGAGCAAAATAACAATGGATTAAACCCAGATCTGTGACTAGGGGTGAGTGTTTGAAAAGTTTCAACACTCCGTCCATCATTTTCTTTTGTGCCCTTGCCCAGCATATTTCTAGTAAACTATATACAAAGGGCAGGAACCCTGCAGTAACACACCCACACCAGGGTCCACCTGGGTGATACCCTTTCAGCTTTATTGTTATCAGTAGCCAACAGTACAAGTCTGTCAAACTCTCTGGTTTCAGTTAGGACAGGAGTATATTCCCAGGGGCCCTCAATAGCTTTTCAGCAGATAATATCCAGGACAGTCAAGGTCGTGTTTATTTAACACTACCATCACCCGCTTCCCATGCTTTAGAAATTTGACATCAGCTTAACAGAGTTTGACATAATATAAGTCCAGTCTAATTGGGTGTTGCAGCCAGAGCTGCCAAAAGTAGAACTGGGGAACCAGGTTCGAGCTGCGGGTTCGGCTCAACCGTCTGTGACTATGGGGAAATCACAATCTCCCCATGCATAAAAATACACAAACAAAATGAACGTGTCATTATGTAATATAACTGGTGCTCATGTAAAGTGCTCCAATACCTTCGGGTGGTGTACCCGCTATTTAACAATGGAAAAAACTGCAAAACAATCAATTAAAACAAGTAAACATAATCCAATAGCTATTGTGGATAACTTCACACCCCACATTGCAATGTAACAGCCACAATGGTTTTGGTGAGGTAAACTGGGCTTGGATCTCTGTACCGAACAGATACAGGACCATCAATGGTGATTTGAGGATGATGTCTTATTTACACCATAGTAGCCTCTTCCCAGCATATAGAAGTCTATAGTTAGCAAATACTGTAGCTGGAATGGTGTGTAGCCGGAAACGCATGTTCGAAATCATTTATTTAGAAGGAGAATAAATTAGTAGCATTAATAAACTTAACCACTTTACAATCAATCAATACTGTCTGGGGCACTGCATCATCCAGCATTTGAGCATAGACTGTCCAAAACCAATTTCAGCTCGGATATTTTCTGTGTCATGGTACTGTTGGCTGCCAGGACAAAGTCCGATTTTTTTTTTCCCCACAGCCAACCATAGGGCAATCCTTGTTCATAGAACAGTTGAGCGATTTTGCAATCTTACCATGCTAAGGCCTGTTTCTGTCAACATACCCTTACTTTATTTTTAGGCCTTCCTCTGGTTCTTTTGAGAGACGCTTTTTATGTTAGTGGTTATGATATTGCCTTGGTCTTTGCTCCTTGCTTCTAGGCTTTGATATGAAATCTGCAACACCCCCTCCTTAATTCTCATCCTGGGGTCCAGGAGCCACCCTAGGGTCTTGGCTTTTAATCGTTCACAGGATTTACTTTGGGATATTATACGATAAGTATTTTCTGCCTGTGTAATTTTCACTAACTTTGTAACTGTTATGAGCAAATCAGAATGTACTACCCCCACCTGGTGCTGCTTTCTGAACCAGGCATTGGAAATATCAAGATTGTGGCAAATTTAACTGGTTAATAGAGAAGTGACATTGCACAAGTAAGTTATTCTGGTTTTCACTCTCATCTTTGTTGCCCAAATTCTCATGCTCTAATCCAATAATAAGGAAGTCAGGCTTGGACTTCTATGGTACTGAAATAGAGGATTGCTCACTAGTCTTCAAACACGATACTTGGACCTCGGTAAGTCTTTCTCTTTCAGTTGTGAAGATTTTGCAGTAGAAGGGTCAGTGTCTGCCCGAGGAGCCAGAGAGAGATCCACACCCTCTGGGGGTTTTCTGACTTCAGTTGAGAGGCTGAGAGATTGATCACACAGCAGTACCCTCGATGGCAAGTTTTCTGGAGGAGCCTGGAAGTATCGGCCTCATTACGGAGTAGTGATTAAAACAAAATGGGGCAAACCCAGAAAGCAGTCCTGATTAGAGACTGTAAATTCTTACCAGCAGGACAGAGTCACAACATAAGGAGTCCTCTTGGATAAATGATTATCCTGGGATAAGATATTGACGGCCAGCTGGTTAGAATTTAATCAATTTCCAGGGCCTTCACAACTTATACATTAGAAGGGATTGACTAATGGTTGTAGGTCCATGAAGTACTGAGGGGTGCTTCCTACATCAATTTTCCTTCCTGATGATGACCCTTTTGAATGAATTTCACATGTTGGGTGGAAATGCTGACAGATTAAAATGTGGACTGTGTTTTAAAAATGTTAGTGGGTTCTAGACACTTATATGAGGGGTGTTGCAAAGGATACTACAAGATTTTTGCCACATTTGTATATACTGGCTTGAAAATAGCATTGATGCATTTTATTGCCACTTTATTCACCGGCACTGCGTCATCACTTATTAGGAGCATCTAGTATCTAATAAGTTGTGCCTCTCTGAGATTTTTCCTGAGTTGTTTAACTCATATTTTTATATATAATAAAAAGGATGAAGTACTAAAAGAACCTTACCGAGTTGAGAGTTTTAGTGGTACAACCACTGCCATAGAAGTCAAGGGTGACACTTCCCCCGGGATGACCATTATGTTGTTCTCATTACAGAGTAAGCATAGACAGGAACAGCGGAAGGACCTTAGGTTAACTTGTTTTAATTGACTTTTTTGTAGGTTTTTTTTCATTGTTAAATAGCAGGTACTGCACCTGAAGATATTGAAGCACTTTACACGAGCACCAGTTGCATTACATAAGGGAACCTACATTTGTTTTTGCATTTATAGGAATGGGGAGATTGTGATTTGCTCATAGCCACAGAGTGTTGAGCCGAGGCTTGAACCTGGTTCCCCAGTCCTTGCATTTGGGTGTCAGAATGTCCAAGGACCTCACAGGAAAAGTGTTGGTTATTTCACAAAATAATGTCCTTTCTTTCACTTAGTACGTTAACAAATCTGCTTTCCTCTCCTTATCCACTGCCCCTTAAGCCCCTCATGTGCCCTGTTTGTTGTATAATATATTTTAACATTGAGCTTCAGATTTCCCAACAAACAGACTGGCACATAATCTTACTGACCTACCCATACGCCTAATTCTACAACAAGCAGGGTGCATGGGAAATGGCTTAAGTGGGGAGTGGAAAAGGAGAAGAATGCAGATTGGTAGGAGTAGTAAGTAAGAGAACAGACAGCATGTTGTAAAATAACAAACATTTTCAAGGACTTTCAAAACAGAGTGGGATAGAGTGTGTGTGCATCTGTGTGTATGTAAACCTTCCTGGTCAAATCCAACAGACACCTCCCCATACCTGACTGAAAGCACCTGTACCAAACACTTTATCAGAAAATACATTTATTTGGGGGGGGGGGTAACACCCCAAACACCACCCCTGAAGCTACATCCCTGTCACCTACTCTGCTCAGTACATGAGACCCTGAGAGTGCTGGCTCCTTCTTTCCTAGTCTTGCTAGGGACTAATGATCAGAGTTTTCCAACCTGGCAAACCCAGCCCACCATGGTCTGCTACTGACTAATTCTAACTAGGCCTCTCATTTCATCAACCAGGGTGCCAATGTATTTATAGCATAATTATACCCAAGTTAGCCAATACCTTTTGATTTTACTAAAGTGACATATAGAATATTTCTACATATACGGGCTTTTAGCCTGCCCTCTTCATCCACTGGTTTGTTGTGTCATGTACATTTTTCTTCCAACCACTGCAGCATACCGTATGGGGCAATTGGTCAGCCCACTTCAGCCACTGACTAAGTTCACTGTGAGTGTCGTCATTCTGCTCTTTCACAAGGAGCACATCCTCATAAATATCAGCCCCCTCCATTGATAAGGACTACTACGGCAATGGGTGTTTCTTGAGACTGAGAAGAGACTAAAAATTAAATTTCACTTTTAGCCAGTTTTCTTTTTATATTGGCAAGGACCCTGCAGCTCCAATAACAATAAAGCTTTTCCAAAACCATGAGAAAACAAAACAACCAGTGCAAAGCAATAAGGCTGGCAACTGACACCCGACCAATAGCTTTATCAGTACTTATTTTTTAATGTAGGCAAGGGTCAGGTAATTCCTCCAACAATGTTTTACAAAACTGTGTCAAAATAAAACAAATTTTGACAGAGCCAAAAGGATATCAGCCAATACACAAATCTATTGGCTTTAGCAATGTTTGTTTCTAGGTGGGGCTAATAATCCCTGTTGTCTTTTATCTTCTTTCAGTGCTATGTTAGTAGGTTTCATATCTAGTGTCCCATTTCTGATATTGCTTGATGCATTAGGTGTCCGTCGATCTCCATTACCAGCTGATATTCCACTTTAGGTTTGTGGTACTGATCACCCTCACAATAGGATAATGATTATTGCATGATGTCTGCTGGTGGCATTATATTCTGAGTCCTTTCAGTTTTCAACTTGCAATTGTATTTATATAGCACTCACTACCCCTGACAAGGCGTCAAAGTGCTTTTCGGTGAGCACACTCGTCTGGAACCCAAAATAAATTTAGTGGTGGACTAGTATAGGGAAATATGAGTTAATCTGAGCAGTGGACCTGTGAGTCTGTTATTTGGACTGAATAGAATAATGGAGAGATAGAAGAGGGAAGAATCTAGAAAGCGTTACTTGGGAGATCATAGTAGTAAAATGAGGTTTGAGTAAAAAGACAAACAGATGATAGATGAGTCTGTAGAAAGGGATCAGGAAGATCACAGAAGTAAAATGAGGTTTGGGATGAGTCAAAGAAGATATTCTTGAGGGAACAATTTAGTGGGGTTGTTTGGGAGATCATATTAGTAAACAGGTTTGGGATGAGACAGCAGGGACAGAGCAGGGAAGAGTCTAGGAAGGGTTATTTTGGAGTTCATAGTATTAGAATAAGGTTGGGGATGATTCAGAGAATGGAGATAGAGGATAGACAGAGGTATAAGGTGAGACAGTAGTGCATTGGAGAGAGTGATTTTTTTTCTCTTGAAAATAGGAGTAAATGAATAAATATATAGATACATGATTGCATAGAACAGTAATATATGTATAAGGAAGATACTGTATTGAGATTTGAAGTTGTATTGTATAGACATATACTTTCAGGTGTTGCAGTATTTGAAGGTAATTTATCTGTGTATTTTTTATAACAATGTTTTTTGTAGTTTTATATTTTCCTCAGTATTTAACTAGTGAAGTGCTTGTAGATAAATAGAATACATAAAACAGTAAAACAGACACCCATAAGCTTCCACTCAAACAACTTATATAAAAACTATGCAACAACCTGAACATGTTAAGCATAGAATTATATATATATATATATATATATATATATATACACACACACACATATACACACACACACACACACACACATACATACATACATACACACACACACACACACACATACTTGACACCAAGATACTGGTTGGGTTGAATATGGAAGAGCATCAGTTTGTTTCTCTGTAGGCACCAATACGAGTTATTAGAAACAGTGTCTCATTAATCCACTCTGAGGCAGAAATTATGTGCCATATCTTTTGTTGATATGATTTCATTGGGGGTTGCTGCGTGACAGCCCTTTTTTATATTGTTTGTTAGTACTGTATATAATTTTGTTTAAGGTGGCACAGCTCATGGACCAATATGGGACTGACTACAGTACAAGGCACCAAGACTAATACATTTCAGCAGTATTGCAAAGCAGACGTATACATGGCATAGTAAGCAGTGGTTAGGTGCAGTGCTGGGTTTGAGGACAAAGTCATATCCTGATTTAGTGAATGAAATGCAATGTTATTGGTGAGCTACCCATTAGGTTGTTATAGAGGAAATGTTGACCATCAAATAAACACCAAACATATATGTATTTAAACCATGGGGTTGAAATTAAGATATACAATGTTTCCAAATTAGTTGTACAACTGTAGGCTCTGCTGAATGTGATTTTTAAATGCCATTTCTGTGGTGATAGCGGGGTAAAATCTTTAATTGAGGCAGCCCCGTACCTCTGTGAGTCTTTTTACTGTTTTCACGGTTGGTACCACACATCACTTTTTTGAGACATGTTACGAGTTAAAAAGACTGCACAAGCAAAATGTGGTAACTTCTGCTGCAAAAAGTCAAGTACTAACAATAAACTTGTACACGCATGGTGAACCCGAGCTGTGTCAGTGGCCATTTTTTGGAGGTGAAGACCGGGGAGTGGGGATGGTTGAACGGTTGAGAAAGAAAAAAAAATTATATATCTATATCTATATCTAAAACCGTAAGTAATATATACATTTGTTGAGCAGGCCTAAGGAGTATATACGTATTTAAAAAACAACAAATTATATATATTTGTACAAAGAAATACACATATCTAGGTATATACATATCAAATGATAAATGTTCACATACACTGGGATATGCTGTACATTACCGTTTGAATATTGTGGTTATGTAGGAAAGAGCCAACTCCTGAGTAGTCTTCTAAAGATAAGATAGTTATCCATGGATCTTCTATTTGGTGGTAATGAATTCCATAGTTTGGCCACTTGAGACAGAGAAGGGTGTACCAACTATTGTCTCTTTCTTGTATGGTGGGGTTTTGAAGGAAGGTGCCAATCTTGAGCGGAGTTCCTTTGTTGAATGTATTTTGTGATTTTATTCCTGATGAAAAGTGGTCCTGTTCCATGTATTGCTTTCTGGGTGATACAAGGCAGCATCAAGGTGGATCTTCTAGCAACTGGTAACCAATATAGGGCCCCCATTGCAGGGAAGATGTGGGCTTGTGGCTTTACATGTAGGAGTAGTGTGGCAGCAGAGTTCTGAATCAGTTGTAGTCTTTTCATAGTTGATAGAGATGATTTGTGGTAGAGGCCATTGGCGTAATCCAGTTTAGACAGTACAAGAGAGAGAGTAGCCTGGACCTTTTGTGGAAATCCCAGGTGGAGGAAGATGCATCTCAGACTTTTCATGGTGATGAAGCTTGATCTTGCTAATTTGTCCACTTGGGCATTCATTGTTAACTTGGAGTCCATGGTAATTCCAAGGTTTCTTACTTCCTTGGATACTTCAAGAAGTGGCACCAGATCGTCAGGCCAGGTGCAGAGTGGGTCGTAATTTTCACAGTTGTCACTTGTGAGTATTTCTGTTTTGTAAGCATTCAGGTTGAGATGGCTCCATGTCATCCACTGATCAACGTCTCTGAGGCAACTGAAGATTTTTGAGTTTCTAATGTCTTTGGGGCTTTCCAGTTTAAGCAGTATTTGTGTGTCATCTTCATGGTTGTAGCATGAGAGCTGACATTCACTGATCATTGCCAGTAATGACTTCATGTAGATGATGAAAAGCATGGGTGAGATGATTGAGCCTTGAGGGATCCCTGCTGGTCACTCGCGGAGCTGCTACACAACTTCTCACACACATTCCCAGCACCAGTGACATGATCTTCACATTCCTCCTTCCTTAAACCACACCTCACACAAATCTGAGATTGGTGTTGTTTCTTGTGTAGAGAGGACATGGCCTAGCGGTTTCTGATTCACTGGCCCTTTGTAGTGCAGTCGCACTATTATATAGTATCCAAATTGTCTATTGTAAGACCACAGGAGAGGAAAAATAATTTCCTTATGCAGCTCAGAAAGTGAATCTCCAACAGTACATAATAACATAGTCTGTTCTCAACCCCTACTACACTCTCCAGATTTCCCCAAACTATTTTAGCTACAATCTGATGCCTCAGATGTAGAACTTGGAATAGATGTGATGCACAAAGATTCAAAAGGGGAAGAAAATCAATCCATTACATTAGCGGGAAGTAGTTTTCCTAAGGGAAAAAATTAGGTTTTTTTCTGACAGCTTCCTGTTGGTTGAGTTGGGTTCCATAGGCCATAGGATATTGTGTCAAATGCCACAGACAATAACAAGGCTTGGCCACATTTGTGGCTGTGGTGCAGAAAGTAGTCCGAGGTGCTGAGGAAGGCTGTCTTGGTGCTCTTCGCTGCACAGACGAATATTTGTCAGATGTATGAAAGCACATTTGTAGTAGGTCATGTTATTTTATGTAGCGCACTAATCACCAAGGAGATAGTGAGGTTGGAATGGCAAGATGTCGATAGGATGCCATTGCCACAGACCTTTGCTGCGACTAGTGTGTGGGTA
Source organism: Pleurodeles waltl (assembly GCF_031143425.1). Lineage (NCBI taxonomy): Eukaryota > Metazoa > Chordata > Amphibia > Caudata > Salamandridae > Pleurodeles > Pleurodeles waltl. Next base: position 587,983,820 of record NC_090445.1, read on the forward strand.
ATTTGGAGATCTGGCAACATGCTTTAGGGAAGACTGCTTCACTCTAGCTCGTTAAGGATACGGTCTCCAGTTCAGAAAATGTAACTTACAAATCATTGTTTCCAGGGTGGTATGCAACCTGGTTAAAAGGGAGCAAACAAATCTACAACTTCCAGAATGCATTAGTTCATCACACAAAAGTCTAGGACAGGTAACAACGTTCGTAACGTCCTGAAGAGTTGTGGTTAGCCTGAGCACGCTGGCACCCTCGAAAAGCCTCAAGGGTGAGGGCAAATAGGCACTGACTCTGTTCCAGCCCTGCCACCTTTTCAGGGGCATTGCCAATTCGGCAAATTTACCCATTTCCTAACGCAGTGACTCCAGGTTGTACATGAGCCAGGACGTTTCCCACGTAAACTTTTTGGCTCATGTACAACTTTGAGTCATTGCGTCAGAGGCTACAAATCCCGGTCTTAGGGAAACGTTTGCATAGTGCTAACAGGCCACTGGTGAAAGTGACAGTCCCGTTCTTGGGAAACAAACGTATAAGCGCTTTGCCAATCCACGCATTTATTTTGAAAACACAAACATATCAGGTTCAACTCTGTACCGCAGGGCTAGAGCGATATGAATTGCTAAACCGGGGCAGGCGCGAGCCTCAAGCTTTGTGGTAAGAGCACACACATCCAAAGACATAGTTTTGCTATATAAACATAATTACGGGTTACGACAACTGGAAAATAAACGTAAGCTCCGATTGGTGACTCGACTAGACGTCTAGCAGTTTATCTGATTGGCACAGATTATTTCACAGGCAAGGAAACTTTGTAGTTGGTGAATTACTTTTTGGGGCTCTTAGTGTACTTTGGAGGAACCTTAATGATTTCAGGGTAAAAAAACAAACAAAAAGCTTTCTATTTTTGAATGCGTTTGTTTTCTTTCATTTCAAATCATTGTTATGTAAGGGAAACCATTTCATAGCATGTACAGTGAATGAAATAGACTCGTGGGAACTGTAGACGTTTTAGCAAGATTTGGGGGTAACGTTAATATTGAAATCAGGTTGATTTATGGCACATGCTTGGATCGGTGGGCATTTGGACTAGTTATAAATTTAAGTACTGTATTTTTACAACGGAGATTTCTGTCTTCTTCTCTGAATGAGTAAAGCCGAATCTCCTCTCGTCTGAAACCCCGTCTTTTTAATGTTCATTCCCAGTGACTTGTTTTCAAGGGCTTCCGATATGTGCCTAGCATGGATAATAAAACAGTGGAAGAAAAAAAAAAAAAAAAAAAAAAAAAAAAAACACACACTACTGGACTAGGATCATAGGGTATTGCTTTCAGAGAAAAACCGGGATTAGAACCGAAGTGCACTGGCCGAAAGATAGGAAACCTTTCGTGCAAATCCCTCAGACCGAGGGTTCAGGAAACATGGCCAGCAACTTCTATACAGGAATGATTTATAATCTTTAATGAAATTAGGGGCTAAATTGCTCCTGAACAGGCAGGGCCTTTTAACAACACAGATTAAACGCGGGTGGGGGGTTGAGGTTTAGTTTTTGGCAGGGCCACTGGAATAATGCAGCAGGGGAGAGCAAAATTATGCAGCATTGCTGAGCAAATTATTCGTCAAAAGAAGGCAAATTATGTGGCATAGTGCGACACACTAGGTGATAGTATTAGTTCATTATTTTGTCATTTTCTGCACTTCTGAACACTATTTAAGCATTGGTTGCACCTCATTAGTACCAGTCTAACACCAAAATATGGAAATAAGCAACAGAAAGGTGATTAATCAACCTGTGCAAAAGGCCTTCATCACATTTAGCTAGTTTTTTTAGTAATTTTTGAACCGTTTGAGCCAGAAACTATTTTTTTGGTAAAATTTGCAGATTATGCAGCAAATGATGGATTATGTGGCAAATCTACAATTATGCTATAAAAAAAAAGAAAAAAAAAAAAGACTGCTGCTGCACAATCTCATAATTCCAGCGGCTCTGGTTATCCGGAACGTGGGTCCAACTGGCAAAGGCATGTAAAATTATAATTAATTACTGTTTGCATATAAAGTGGATATTAAGGGGGGTCATTATGAGGGTGGCCGTCTTACAACCGCCACACTCACAGTGGCGGTCAGGACCGCCACATTACAACCCAGTTGCTCCAACCGCCAGGGAGAAATGAGCTCCGCCAGGATCATGAATCCTGGTGGCCTGGCGGAGCTCGTAATCCACCAGGGCAGCGCTGCATGCAGTGCTTCCCTGCAGATTACGACATGGTTCTCCGCCAGCCTTTCCATGATGGCACTTGGCATGGGCAGTGCAGGAGTCCTCCTACCCAGCACCCTGGCAATGTTCACTGTCTGCTTTGCTTTGTAGACAGTGAACAGTGCGAGGGTGCTGGTGCACCCTGCTGGTGCTGGCTACATCATTGCTGCCGGCTTGATTACGAGCCTTGGACAATGCTGTAGCCTGTTTCCGGCTAGGCCGGTGGGCTAAACTGAGGTTTCCACCAGCCGATCTAGCAGAAAACTCATAATATCTCTGTTGAGAGCTTGGCCGACAGGCTTTCCCGTCCGCCAAACTCATAATGAGGTCCTAAGTGACTTTCTGTGTGATTGGTTTATTTATTTTGCTTGTGTTATAGGGTGGTTATTGACGGCTATTTAGGACCTGATTATGTGCGGTTGGTTAATAACAAACCATGCGCAAACCTTTGTTTATGCATGGGTCGGAATTACAAGTTTGATGGTATTTAATGCATCCGCTAATTATCGGCTATGTTAAATAACTCAAACTTTGTTAAATTACCCCAGGTCTACCCTGCCGAAATTTAAACAGAGGAAAAGCATATGGTGATCACTGTACTAGGGGACTTTGGTGCATTAAACACCAAAATCTGTATAATATTCCTCACAAACTCGTAATAGGTGTTATTTATTGCACCCAATAAATAACGTACCCCACTGTATCGTTATTTATGAGGTGCTTTAAATAATACCTAAAAACTCGTAATCAGGCCGTCAGTAGAGTTGGAGCTACTGATGTTCTTAGATCAAGTGCACTTTGAGACTGAGTTGAGATGAGGGTAGAGCTGGTGTGAATGGGATTATAAGGGTGTCAGTGTTTTCCACAACTGATCTCAGAATCAGGGGCAGAAGAGTAAGGATCCTAGATGACTCCAAAAAATCAGTGCTTAATTTGAGGAAAAAATAAGTGCCTGGGCCCTTGTCAGGAACCCTCTGAACTCATTGCCCCTGCCCAATGACAGCATGATCTATTGGAATGAACTAAATCTACATCTCCTAGAAAGCAGTAAATTAAAAGAAAATTCAGAACTGGAGCTCTGCATCCTTGGTAACATAGTCCCATCTGGTAATTTTACACAAAAAAATGAATGTGTGTCATTGATTGTGGCAAGGGCCTTCCAGTAGTAAAAGGACCTCTAGCATGGCTTGGGCTCTGTCAGGGTTCCCATCCTATGGATTCAAGTTGAACTTGCATTCAGAGAGAGAAGCAACCCTCAGCAGCCACAAAAACTCACTGAAAGAAATCCAAGTCCTGTAGCAGAACAGAAACATCCATGCAGGGACTTGGAAAATAAAAAGTAAGTGATAATGTGTTGCCAACAAAATGGAATGTGAGATATTATGGAGTGGGGAGAACTTGTGGAATTTGACGCCGCAGAATTCAGCAGAGTTACATAAACCCCCAGTGAGATTTTGTGGAGTGCCGCCAACGGGCAGAAATAGGCACATCAGGCTGATTCCAGTGTAATTTAGTGCAGATAGTGCGTTCCACCCTGAAAATCAGTGCAAACTCCCCCACGCAATATTCCAGAGCGTGCAGCTACTCGGGTTAATTTTGCTGCCGCTTGAGTAGATTTTGTACGTGAGCGGCAGCTTTCTGACCGCGAGCGCCTTTGTTTGAAAAATTTAGCCGGATGTCCTTCTTGCAACTGGAAATCACGCTAGGGGATGCCTAATCTTGCTAGCCAACTTACTGTTCTGGAGCCTTGTGCACGAAAAAATTCCCCTACAAGGCAATTGACGGAATTTGTATAGAACTTGCCAAATTCCACCAATTCTGCAGATATAATGGAATATTCCACCCACCTCTAGAGATATTGTTATTGACCTGGGTAGATATACTGGCCTAATGTGTCACAGAATAAGGGAGGCAGATAGGTGAAAGTACAGTAAAGGCAGGGATTCTAAAACAAGACTGAAGGTTCAATTATGGCTTAACATCTTAACTGTACAGCTCTAGCAGCTAAACTTTCTCGTTAGGTGTCCATCACACAACTTAACAAATTAAAGTCAGTACTCTTGTAGTTTGTTTTCAGTAATTACAAGTTTTATACTTTAGGTACAATTGTATTGTTTGCTATTACCAACTGTTTCTATTTTTAAATTGTTTCTGGTTCATTGTTCGACAAAAAGAAGACGGTTTTGTGTTTTTTTTTGTGTTTTTTTTTTTACTTTTCCACACCGATAAGGTATTTATTATACCACGCTCTTCATTTGAAAGCCTGCTTCTGCTTTGTTTTGATTTGGCTCCCAAGACCATTTTCCAGTCAGCGGTGACATGATACTTTGTAGCATAGCCTCTCAGAACTCATTCTGGCTTTGCGGGCTGCTGCATTATGAAACATTTTAGCGAGTGAGCGGAGACATGTATGCTGCAAGAGACATTCCTGCAATATGTTTTTTTGGCTTTTCAAGGCAGACTAGTCTTAAGCTTTCGTCTCAATGACTAATATTAACTTTAACACTTTCCATGTAATTTTGATAAAATAACATATAACACAATTTATTTAGAGTTGTTTCGATATTTGACTATATTCTAAAAATACTGAAAAAGTACATTATATATATATATATATATATATATTTATTACACACACACACACACCTCCCCCCCCCCCCCCTGGTCATCATCAGTAGGTAGTTATAGTTAGGACCTAGTTTCCATAGGAAAAGCGTTTTTTTGTTTTGCTAATAACTCTGTTTCCGTTTGATGGATCTTCACAATTTTTTCAAAACTAGTGTGCCACCTCACTTCAGCTGCTGTCTAGAAAGGTTCAGGGTGATTTCTCAAGTGGGGGCTGAGAGAAAGGGAATGGGGTTCATGCAGTTTCCCATAGATTTTAGACACAACTACAACCCAAACCACTGAACGGCATTAAATCAAAATTTGGTAGAAAGCTAGATCTTGGTCCAGAAAAATCTTTTTTTATAGTTTGTTGTAAATCTGGTTAGTAGTTTTGGAGTTCTTAAAGAAAAATTATTTATGTATATCTAGGGGCGCAGATGCACTGCGGTCGATCCACAGAACCACAAGCCAACAGCAATGACATGATTGGCTGGCCGCAACCTGAAAGGAAAGTTTTTATATAAGCTAAACATTGTCAAGAGGTTTTGCATATAAAATATTAATATAATCACCAGGATTATGGAATCTGAATACATTATCCGGTTGAACAGCTGTACACATGGAGGTTTAAAGTCAGAGGAGGTCTCTTTCTGCCAGCCTTTTCATGGCAGGGCCCCCGCCATGAAAAAGCTGATGGAAAGGCAGTGCTGGGGGCCCCAAGGGGGGCCCTAAACTGTCCACGGCCAAGTGGCACCCCCACCCAGTATCCTTGGAATACGCACCGTCTGCTACAGCAGACAGTGTGCATTCCGAGGGTACTGGGGCCACACTCTGTGCGACGACATTGGCCTGGGCGCCACCTAATAGGAAGGATCCAGTGGTCAGCCCAGTGGAAACATCATAATTGGGCTGGGGTGGGAGACGGGCAGCTCCACGCCGGTCTCCTCCCCATGGGTCTGGCAGGCTGACAGTTGGCCAGTCAGTCTCGTTATGAGGCCCTAAGTATCCTGGGTCATTAAATTCACAACCCCATCAGAACTTGCCATATTTTTCAAAAACATTCCTAGTTGGAGCTCTATGCTGTTTAGCTGGAGTGCAAGGTTCTCTTGTGGTTGTTTGTATGATTGCGTTTTGTGGGCTGAGAAATTGTAAAAGAAAGATTCAGAGACTCATTGGTTTTATTATTATTATTTTTAAACACAAACTTGCCTCTGAGTCTTTCTTTTAACACTTTTCAGCCCACAACATGCAGTCATAAAAACTATGTTAAAAGAAAGCTTACCCTATTATTGCACCTTGCTTTGGAGTTCTGCATGGTAATTAATTATTACTGTATGCTAAAAAAAAATAAAAAAAATAGAGAGTCACTAAAAAACATAGGTTACAGTGATGTTAGAGTTACGCGTGGTTATAATATCTTACTTAAAAAAAACTAAAAATTGGAGAAAAAAAAATAACAACTTAGAATTCACTGAAAAAACACTAATGTTAATGAGAGGTTACAGTTAGGTGGAAATGTCAGTTAAACAATGTTTTTAAAAAAACAAAGCCACTGAAATTCACCAGCTATAGTTATCACAAGTAACTATAACTTGTGCCCTAAAGTAAGTATAACTTAGGCCCTTACCATGCACTGTGTATTACCTCCAATATTACATCATGAATTACATGTTCTATGACACCATTTGTAACATCACTGCAACATTTAGAATAACATCATTCAGGAAAACACTGTGCATGATGGGGACACAACTGGGTATCAACTCCCGTGAATAAACACGCTCACTCAGGGTGCAAAGTGAAAAAGTTTTTACTCCAGAAACTGAAGCATTTCAGCCGTGACCGCGGCCTTGATCACATGACAAGGTGCACCATTACATCGAGTAAAATACACCACGTAAACAATGAAGACAGACAATATGTGTTATGTAGAAGTCAGCACCATCTTGGAGAAAGGAATTTGCTATATGCATAGTGTTGTACACTCATTAAAACATGTAAGTATACCACGTACAAAATTTGTTCTTATTTACTTTCTTTACATTTTCACTCTGTTTGACTGTCATGTCGTCATGGATAATACTTTCATGTTCTTTCCCAATATAGAACAGTTTATGTGCCCTTCAATAACATAATAAACAAACATCATTAATAGCTAATCACTCCATCATACTTACCTAGGTATAACATGATTATGATAAATTAATATAAAGGGGCACTCAGAGAATACATCATCTAAAGCTAAATCAGTAATTATCAGGAAATCTAGTACACCGAATACCCTTCTCAGTCACAACAAAATATCTGAATGAGAGTGACCAAACGTAATGAAACCGCTGGGGAAAATCCAATACATAGTTGAGAGGTAAATCTCGCCATACAGACAGAACAGACGTTGCCTGAACATGCAGTATCTTAATTATTCCGGCATGTGCCCATGTCACAGGTCTAATCAACATGGCATGCTATATGAAACGTCCTCTAGAGAGCCATAAAGATTATCTTGGACGATAATCCAGCAATAAAACAGAGTGTCATTGCCAAGAAAACAGAGTATGAGATGAATACATATGGAGTATATAATGGAACCCAAAGTTACAATCAAGTGGTATTGCATTCCCAAACAAATATTGATCAGGTGGTGTACCCTTCTCAATATATATCAATCAAGCCCAAGTGGGCAAACATAGCTCATTACCCAACCTCATCTAGCAACATCAAAATGTAAACACACCCCCATTACATAAACAGGTATCTCTGTACGGCATAATTACAATGTATACTTCCCAATTTCTCCTATATATGGCATCATCCCACAGCCTATATTGAAAGAAAACTGTGTAAAAAAAAGTCAAACTCTTATCTGTAGATAAGTGCTGGACCCCTCTGTAAATGAAGAAAGGGTAGGGGAAAACCTCCAGAAGATTCCCAAAAGTGAGGAACCCCTTCCTTTCCTTCTGTATAAAATAAAAATAAAAACAAAGCACAGTAAAAAAAAACAATAGATAAAAACCAGTATGACCATATGTACATCAACCATACAAAGACGGACAATAGAGAAAGCAGAAAAAAACAGCTTAAATCTTTTCCTATGACCATAGTGGGAAACACTGGACAAAATGTAGGAAATCCTATATCCTCATCGCAGATGTATACTAAGTTCCTCATCAAGGTTGTGGCCCCCAGGGCTTAGTGTCAAGATCAATAATCAGTTCGGACTCCCTTTGTCTTAGTCTGAGAGCACGATTACCTCCTTTGGGATGAAGTTCTATTTGTTGCACAGCAAAGAATGACAATTTGGTGCAATCTTGATTATGTTTTTCTTGGAAATGTATGGCAACGGGATATTTTACATCCCCATGATCAATGGCTCTCAGATGCTCTTGCACTCTCTTGCTAACAATGCAAATAATACTTCCAAAATACCTCAATAGACAGGGATATACCAGAATGTAGATAACATACTGAGAGATACAAGTCGGGAATTGTCTAATCCTATGTTTTTCCCCCAACTGTTTCAAACTCCTTCCTGGGCTGGCTATTTCTACATGCTTTCCAGTGGCCAAATGTGGAAAAAGCCATAAAGGCCATGTTCCTTCATTTCTTTCATTAAAGTAATACCATTATGAATAAGGGAATCCCTGAGGATTCTAGCACTACAGAAAGTTATCATAGGTCTATATCCTATTCCCCTGCCAATGATAGAATCACTCTTAAGGATATCCCAATGTTTGGTTAATGTGTGTTTGATCAAGTTAGAATTCCTAATATATGTAAGAATGTGTGGGTAACCTGTTCTCAAAAAGGATTGTCTCCCTATTTATCTGTGAAACATGTTTCATGTACTTATTAAGGGCCCACATGAGAGCCCCATTCTGTGAACCTAAATATCAGGTTTCTGTGTTCTTCCTGGAACACTTCTTCGGTGCTACAATTCCTCCCCCCCGGGTAGTTCCCCATATGGGATACTCCATTTTAGACGCTCCGGGTGCCCACTTTCACCAAGGAGAATACTACTGCCAGCTGTAGGTTTTGTGAATAGCTTTGTTTGAACCTCACCACCTACTATTTCCACCAGATCATCCAAATACTCAATCGTGGTTTTTTTAAGGTCTGTATAAACACAAGGTTCAAAAAATTCCTGCTAAGCTTAACAAATTCCTTAGCTCTGTCTTCTGAACCTTTCCAAATAATGAAAAGGTCATCAATATACCAGAGCCAGACAACCACCTGCTCAAGATCATCAGCCATTATACTCCAAACAATGTTGCATCATCTTCTTGATCATAATAGTAAGCTCCAGAAATCCAATTGGTTTAGTGCTCAGAAAAGGTTTACATGCATATATCCATGTCTCACGATCTATAATATTTTATAGGGAATTGACATCAAGGGTCACAAGGAAAAATATCAGATTCCCATAGAATACCATAAATTTTGCATAGAAAATCTTTAGTGCCTTTCAAATATGAGAGGAGACTTTGTACAAAATCCCTTAATGTTTCGTCCATGTATTTGGAAACGTTTTCAGTGGATCTCTCCCTAGAAGATACTTTGGGTCTCCCACGGGATTCACAGGGATTTTATGTTTCTTACATGAATGAATTTCAGTGGTTTTGTTTGTTTAAAACACCATGTTCTACCTGACTAAAATGTCCCTTAACCTTTGTTTTTCAGTGAACAAAATATGTTTTATAATGATTACTTAAGTTTCAAATATCAACCCCTTTGCCGCTAGGCTTTTTCCCCTCAGGTGCCAGGCCTTTTTTTGGCTAGTTGGGGCAGTTTGCGCTTAGGCCCTCATAACCTTTAGTCCACATAAGCTACCCATGCCAAATTTGCGTCCTTTTTTTCCCCCCAACATCCTAGGGTTTCTAGAGGTACTCAGACTTTGTGGGTTCCCCTGAAGATCAAAAAATTAGCCCAAAAATGTAGATTTTTTTTCCAAAAGAATTGGAAAAAAGGGCTGCAGAAGAAGGCTTGTGTTTTTTCCCCTGAAAATGGCATCAACAAAGGGTTTGCGGTGCTAAAATCACCAGCTACCCAGCTTTCAGGAATAGGCAGACTTGAATCACAAAAACCAATTTTTCAAGGTCAAGGCATTTTACTGGGACATTCCCCATTTTTACTACTTTTTGTGCTTTCAGCCTGCTTCCAGTTAGTGACAGAAATGGGTGTGAAACCAATGCTGGATCCCAGAAAGCTAAACTTTTCTGAAAAGTAGACAAAATTCTGAATTCAGCAAGGGGTAATTTGCGTAGATCCTACAAGGGTTTCCTACAGAAAAAAACAGCTGAAATGAAAAAATATCGAAATTGAAGTGAAAAAAACAGCTATTTATCTCCATGTTTTTTTACTCTGTACCTTTTTCCTGCAATATTAGATTTTTGAAAGCAATAGACCTTTAGGTCTGCTGGACTCTTCTGGTTGCGGGGGTATATAGGTTCATCAAGAACCCTGGGTACCCAGAGCCAATAAATGAGCTGCACCTTGCAATGGGTTTTCATTCTATACCGGGTATACAGCAATTTGCTGCAATATAAAGAGTGAAAAATAGTTAGCAAGAAAACCTTTGTATTTCCAAATGGGCACAAGATAAGGTGTTGAGAAGCAGTGGTTATTTGCACATCTCTGAATTACGGGGTGCCCATACTAGCATGTGCATTACAGGGCATTTCTCAAATAGACGTCTTTTTTACACACTGTCTTACATTTGGAAAGAGAAAATGTAGAGAAAGACAAGGGGCAATAACATTTGTTTTGCTATACTGTGTTCCCCCAAGTCTCCTGATAAAAATGGTACCTCACTTGTGTGGATAGGCCTAATGCTCGTGACAGGAAATGCAACATGGACACATCACATTTCCCCCCAAAAATAGAGCTCTTTTTTGCAAAGTGCCTAGCTGTGGATTTTGGCATCTAGCTCAACCCCGCACGTAGGGAAACCTACCAAACCTGTGCATTTTTGAAAACTGGACACCTAGGGGAATCCAAGATGGGGTGACTTGTGGGGCTCTCGCCAGGTTCTGTTCCCCAGAATCCTTTGCAAACCTCAGAATTTGGCCAAAAAAAACACTTTTTCCTCATATTTCGGTGACAGAAAGTTCTGGAATCTGAGAGGAGCCACAAATTTCCTTACCACCCGGCTTTCCCCCCAAGTCTACTGGTAAAAATGGTACCTCACTTGTATGGATGGGCCTAGTGCCCACGAAAGGAAATGCCCCAAAACACTATCTGGACACATCAAAATGATCAAAAACAAAACTACCTGTTTTTGCGGGGGCACCTGCGTTTTTGGTCCTGGGCTCAGCAGCCATCTAGGGAAACCTACCAAACCGAGACATTTCTGAAAACTAGACACCTGAGGGAGTCCAGGGAGGTGTGACTTGCGCAGATCTCTCAATGTTTTCATACCCAGAATCCTCAGCAAACCTCACATATAGCTAAAAAAATAAAATAAAAAAAAAAATCAAACTTTTCCCACATTTCTGTGTGGGATCACCACACCGGGACAAGTTTCCTACCACCTAACGTTCCCCTCAGCCTCCCAGTAAAACTGATACCTCATTTGTGTAGGTGGGCCAAGTGCCTGTGCCAGGGAAGAGCCAAAAACATGTTGAAATTGAGCGGGTCCAAAAGGGTAGTTTGGAAAGAAAAAAATGTTTTAGGCTAACCAGTGCAGCAGAATTTTTTATCGGTATAGATGAGACAATGCTGGGCGGTAGGAATTTTGTGGATTCTTGCAGATTCCGGAAGGTTCCATCACAAAAATGTGGGAAAAATGTGTGATTTCCAGCAAAGTTGGAGGTTTGCAGGGCATTGTGGGTAAGAAAATGGTGTGGGGTGCATGTGAAACACACCACCCTGGAATCACCCAGATGTTTAGTTGTCAGAGGTGTCTAGGTCTTGTGGATTTTTATACATGGCAGCGTCCCAAAGTCCAAAAAGTGCAGCCCTCTCCTTTTCAAGTGGGATGATTTTGAGAGTTAGTCAAGCTCTCATCGCCCAAATGTAAAACCAAAACCCAAAATAATCAAATGTCCTCTTGCTTGCCGTGGGATAAGATGTTTTATTGTGCGGGGGAGAGCTGAAAGACTGTTAACCCCTTCAGTTGGGAAGGGGGCATAACCAGGCTCATACTGGTTGGTAGCCACCACCCCACTATTTTTTTTTAATGGCATCTAGTAGACTTTCTGCACCCCCCGGGGTGTGGATCGGGGGTAATTGACCAATTTGCTCACTGGTGGGCATAACAACTTTGTCCCAATTTATTTGGGGTGGGGGTATGGCCATACCCTCGCCCTCTTATTTTGAAAAAACAAATCTTCCCTGGTCTCTGGTGGGATGGGCCTTCCAAAATAGGCCGATCTGCCCCCAAGTGGGGCAGATATGGCCAACAGTAATGTGCCCCCATGGGGAGCAATCCTTGCCCAAGAGGCTGCCCTCCCCCCAAACAAAACACACACATACACACACACACACTAATCCCTGGTGTCTAGTGGTTTCTGCCCCCCTTGGGGGCAGATTGGCCTAACAAAAATAGTCCGATTGAAATGGCCTAAATACAATTTCCCCCCCCCCCCCAGGGGAGCAACCCTTTTCTAAAGGGTCGCGCCCCACATATAAGAAACAAAATATAAACAAACAAAAAAACGTATCCTGGTGTCTAGGGGTTTTCTGCCCCCCGGGGGCAGATCGGCATAATTATATGAGGCCGATCTGCCCCAGGGGGCGTCAGAAATGGCTTAAAAAAAAGAAAATGGCCCCCTGGGGAGCAGCGCTTGCCCAAGGGTGCGCTCCACTCATGCATTACCAACATAAAGAAAAGTTCCCTGGTGTCTAGTGGGCATTTCTGCTGACCGATCGCATTGCGATCGGACAGCAGAAATGCTGAGACACATGAAAGGAGAGGAAAGGCCTTCACTCACCTTTCATGCCTCTCTGCCCCCTCCACGTAATAGGAGGAGAAATGCTTTTGCATTTCTCCTCCGATCCGCGCTGAAAGCTGGGCTTCCAGCGCGGTGGGGGCAGGCCAGTGTGTAGAGGAAAGCGTGCAAGTGGAATGCTCCAATATGGTGCTATTGCCATCCACCTTACGAGAGAAAACCAGTATCAGCAAGTCCAAAATGGAAGCACTATTATCAACTTCAGTGCTTGGCTTTGAATTTTCAGAAGAATTTGAGGGATATGAGGAAAGCATTGAGGAGTTAAGTAATCCAAGGTGGTGATTGGGCTCTCATTCCCATAGTCCCTGGTTCAGGAAAGCATGGAAAGACAATATATAGTTGAGTATCGCCATAGGAATAAAATAGGTCTAAAACAGGTTTCCCAAACTTCTGACACATTTAATGAGAACATATATGGAGAGAAAGAGGGGTGCTGGGATGAGTTACTCTGCTATTACATTCTCTCCCTTTGATGTGAATAACCTTTAGAGAGAGCAGATAAAACTCTGCCCACCCTTCAATCTGTTGGGACAACAGAATCAGGGGAGCATATCTCATCCCCCCTGCCAGGTTATATGTGACATTGTGCCTGCATTTCCCTTCTTGATTAGAAATTTAAGATTTCTAATGATCTCCTGAAGTGCATCAGAGCTCTTAGAATGGCAGACAGTTACCTCCAATTTGAAGACTTGTGGCTGTCCAGATTTGACCACCTTCCCTGAATCATCTTGGAGACACAAACTGCACCCCATCCTTACAAGCTGGCATCCGTGGTTATCAGTATGGGAGAGGGTGGATGTATAGGAAACCCCTTCTTGAGTGTCTGAGGATTCAGCCATCAATTTCCAATCCATCGAAGGAGGTTTCCAATGTGTTAGAAGATGAATTAACAGATGTCAGAGATGCACTCTAGCCCAAGGCACTGGGAAGACACATGAAGATGCATATGTCCCTGTACCCTTATCTAAAAACATGCATGAGCTTCTTCTTATGTAGAAGGAAGCCTAATGCACCTCTTAGCCTTTCTGCTTTAGTATCTGTAAGGAAGATCATGTTTGCTCCTTTTCGGACCAGAGCTCCAATGAAGTTCTTGTTGGAAATTCCAGATTGCTTTCCATGTAATTTAATAATACTCCAGGATGTTCCAAGAACATTTTCATCAACCTCCATTCCTACAGGGTCTTCTCCTTTGAGGATGCTTGGAGTAATCCATTGTTCAGGTAGGGTACACAGTGTAGCTGTGAATGTGCAACTTTGCTACTAATGAAGCCAACATCTTGGTGAAGAATATGGATGCTGATCTTATTCCAAAAAGGTAGGGCCTGAAACTGAAAATGCTTGTTCTTTACAGCGAACCTTAGGCAATTCTAATGTTTTTTACATATGGGAATATGAGTGTAGGTATTCATTAGATACACTATTATAAAGTCACTGTCCTGAATAAGAGCAATGATTCTCTTTAGTGTCTCCATTTTGAAGGGAATTTTCTTGATCCATCTATCCCGATTCCGCAGATCTATGATCATTATGTATTCTAACAATGGTTCTGGAACTAGAAACACTCTGCTATAAACATCCTTTCCAACTGAGCTACCTGCGATATTGCCTTCTTTAGAAATAGCTTATTGGTTTTTTGTCTTAAGGCTTTCTTCTTGGCACTGTTCTCCGGGTAAGATGTAATTATGGTCTCAGAGTCTCGTGGACTAGAGATATGGTCTATCCAATGACCATCCTTCACAATCTGAGTCACCCAGGAATCAGAGGTAGATCTTTTGCAGGTCTCTCTAAAATTAAGTATCCTCTTTCCTGCAGGTCACTCTAGGCTATTTCCTTCATAATCAGGAAAGCTGAGATTTAGATTAAAAATATTTCCTGATCTTCTGTTTTGTTTTATTGTTGCATCAATTCCCTTTGTGTCTTCTAGAGAATGACTGAAGTTGTTCCCTTGATCTTCTAGAAGGCTGGTTTAAAGAAAATATAAATAGAAAAATAGCTGCCAGAAGAATGATGGAAAGAGCAAGGGTGCTTTGTGTCCTTAAATAACTTGTGCAGTTTCTCTTCAAGTTCTGCTCCACACAGTTTTACATCCCCAAAAGCCATCCTCAGGGCCACAGGCTTTTGAGCTGCATCAGTGTGACATTCACATAGGTACACGTTTCTTCTGGCTGCAGTGGTGGCTCCTTTAACTAAGCGGCAGCTCTCGCTGCATCAAAGGAGGTGGCAGATATAAATGCAGTCTGTTGCTGAATAGCATCCAGGAGACAAGAACACTCAGTACCCTCTTGAATAACCTTATGAAGGTCTTTGAAATCTGGAGTAAGAGACTGAGAAGTGTGTGTAGGTACCATAAATGTCAACATACATCACCAAATAAGATCCAGTATAAGCTTTTCTGAGAGCAGAGTCCATTTTTTAACAGTTTACTCCTTAACGATAAATTTCCTTTGCCATAGAAATCCACCCACCTGACTGGCCAACAAAGAATCCACTGTCAAGGAGTCTGGATTTATTTTATCCATTTGTTGAAAGGGATGCAACTTAAACATGAACAAAGGAATGGTAATTTTATCTGGACCCTTCCGTTCTCTAGATATCACATCTGAAACATGTTTATGCATAGGCAAGGAGGGGTCCTTCTGGAATTGTTTTAATAGAGAACCTGCTGAAGTACTGGGAAGTTCTTCTACAGGAAACCACATATGTATCTTAATCCTTCCCAAACTCTCTGGTAACAGTTATTTTCCTACCTCTCTCTCTCTCTGGCACATGTTCCTAATTTAGCCTTGGATGAAAGAGAATGAGCATTAGGTGTGATTGTCTCTAACACAATCCTTTTGATGGATTTCTCAAGTAAGGAATATGCCTTCTCAGTCTTATGTCTTCTTATCTACTTTCTCTAGGATGAGTGCTTCCTCATGTTTTAAGATGCAGTGCACACATCACCCACAGTGTAAAAACACAGATATCCCAGCACACTATCCTTAAAACCTAAAGGCATGCTTTCAGAAAATGAAACTACATGCACATGTGGATACCAGACACTGCCAGAAAAAGATGCTCCTTACGAGTGAAAGTGTATACTTCAGAAAAATGTCATGAAGGCTGGAGACTCATAGGGATAATTTCTCGGTTCTTTCACTGGAATACACAACTGGGTACCTTTAGAGACCCCAACAAGATGTTGGGGGGTGGGGAGGGAAGGACACACATTTGACCAGAATATCTTTTGTACAAAAAAGTTGTGATTGTCTAATTGCTAAGTGCTGCAAATATCAAGAGTGGCTCTGCACTGGGTATGGAAAAGCCTCAGCATCTAAGGGGTTCAACATGGCATGACTGACCCTATAGTCTTGTAATAGAGTGGAAAATGTCCCACTAACATGCCAGAAGGTTTGCATTCTAATAAATACAGGACGCAAAGATTATACTGCCACCACTCCCTTGATTTACAGTCTTTTGTTTTCTTTTTCCAGTTCATGGAGGGGATAGATGCCTTGCTGAAAGAAGACTCCACTCTCACTTCCGTGGTGTGATGGAGTTATTTTGGAAACCACTCTCACTCCCACATCATAGGTGTTACAGCAGACACTTTACCTTCATATAAGTTTTCAAGATACTTAATGAGACTGATAATTTGGTGTTGTAAAGACAAGGGGGGTTTGCTGCTATGCAAAGATAGTTACACGTATGATTTAAGCCATTGGGCCACAAGAGTGGTTACCTTCATTAGTTGAGTTTTTTTCTTTCATGTTAGGTAATGCTATACACGTTTTCTTTGCTGCTGGAGTTTTACAGTAAGTAAGTTAAGTCAACCTTCGTCTCCGTATCTCTCATGGAATTCAAACGACCTGTCACGTTAGTGGGGGAGATTTTCCATCAGGCTTGCTTAGCACTCACTGGCATCAGTCCTCTACCTCCACCCCTTTCCAGGGACCATGAGCAGAACAAACGCTTTCAATGAACCCAGACTATCGGCGGACACTTCCCCACCAACCATCCAACACCCAAAGAGTGAGTACTAGTGGAGTCTCTCTTATTAAATATGGAGTACCAAAATCGTAATCATTCAAAAAACGTTTAGAGTAAAGCGCCTGGAAACACACCACTGCTCTAAAGCTTAGAGACTGCATAGGACCAGAGGTCCTCCAATATCACTGCACTTCGGTTCAGTAAACCCACCTCACTCCATATAATCGCAGACTTTGGCTTTTAATTTGAAAGGAGACACAATAGGACTACATGTGCCAGAATGCAAAGGGAAACAAAACTGGAGAGAGATGCAAAATCATCGATAGAAGAACTGCCTCGGAGAAACGGACAACTATACAAAATATATAGATATATTTGAAAACAGAAAAGGCTAAGGCAGGCAGGTCAGGCAGCGGAGACAACATGGAGAGTAAAAACTGCCCAGAAAAAAACCACGAAAACCAAGAACTGCTGGGCGGGTAAAAATATATAGAAATCCGAGAAAGCAAAAACTGCCAGGAAATAAAGGTGGGCATGCACATAGATGAAAAGTTAAAATACGAAAAGGCTGGAATTGCTCGGGGGGGGGGGAGAGAGAGAGGGGACGGCTTGGAAGTCAAACGAAAAAGCGAGGAGCGCGGTAGCTCCCAGGTGAGCGTGAGTTACGGGAAGAGAAAGAGAAGCAGAGCGTGAGATGTAACTCCTGAGAGAGACCCGGCAGGGAGAGCCAGGGAGGCGCTGAAATACTAAGGAGATATTTGCATTTCGCTTGTGACATTTGCTTCCAGCGCCAAAGGACTGTACCTGTTGCGGTATTTTCGGTGTGAAATCGGTTACCCTGGCAGCTCTGCCCCAAACCACATAGCGTGGAGTATGCAAATCAGGGCTGGCAGTGGTTTCGGGCCTTCCTGGGAGTGACCGGCAGTGGTTTGGTTTACCCAGGAGGGACTCGACTGTTTACCCCATTTCCGTCTCACTTACTCTGTGCGTCAGCGAGGGTTGAAACATGTCACCGGAATTACGAAAACCTTCTAAATATCAGCAAACAGCGTCTGCTACAGCTTCAAGGTGTCGATGGGCGGGCGGGCCGTTCCTCCACCAGCTGTCTAATGTTTCCAGAGCCGCGTGTGCAGTGCTCACAGAGGCCCTGTGACGGGAACGCAAGGTTAAATAGCATTCACAACAATGGTTGTATGTTTACTAGGAAATATACACAGTGACGTACAGGGCCTCATGGAGCAGATGTAAACAGTTACATGAAAAGGAGCTTAACACTATCCTGACTCTAATGCGTGAGTCATATACGCGTAGGTATACATTTAAGAATTACTTTTCGCCAGACTGAATTTCGCCGACACGCTAGCAGGACATCTTGTTTCCAGTCCTGAACTTTTCCGTTGTAAATCATTGCTCTCACGTGAATGGATAAAATGGATTTGATGGCACCTATGATATGACTACAACTCCCACAATGCATTAGGTTGTGAAATGAAAAATCATGGTTAGAAACATGGGACCTGATTCACAAAGGTAAACGTACACTTTGGTGAAAGTTTACGATTTTTTTTGCTATTGACAAACAAATTTCACGAGTGGAATCTTTACGGATGCGGAGTTTGCACACTAGTGGTGGAGACTCCGCACATAAAAAGGTAGGCCCGGCCTAGGAGATGCTACTCCTAAAATGTGCTTGTCAATTGGAAGAAAATCGTAGACACACATTAAAGTGTACGTTTACCCTTGTGAATGAGTCCAGTGTTTTTTTGAGGACATAGAAAATATACGCATAACATAGTCAAAGCTAACTACTCAGTTCTTGGAATTCCACAAAAAGATTAAGACCTGGCTCTTCACCTAGCCCCCGCACTGGCTCGGCTCATACAGCTTCTGCTTCACTGCCAGGATACCGGCCAAGGAGAGTCATGCGCTATACAAATACACATAACATAGAGCTGGGTGGCACTGGCAACCCTAAACATCTCAGACGTTTTTCCTACAAGTTGACTAGCTAAATGGTCAGTTGTCAATAACTAGTAAAACCAGAGTTAAGCCCGAACATGATTTTACATTTGTTACTTTTTGCTACATGGATTCTTCGCTAGACAGTAATCCAGCCCAGATTTACGTTTTTGCATTGCCCTGGTAGGCATTCCATGGGTGCATCATGGGCGTTCCATTGTATCCACTCATGGGTTTGACACGATTCCATATTACAAAGGTTTGTAAACCTGGGATTGCGTCAAAGCGGTACCCCGCTCCTTATTTCCTTTTCCTATGCGTGTTGTAATCTGCATAACGCATAGAATGACGATAATGCCGCTTTGGTTTGTTTTTGTGCAGATGGTATGGCCTCCAGCACAAACACAATCCTGCCCATAACACATTGGCAGCACTCATGCACTGTGTGCTCACCACAGGCTCGAATCTCACACAAATGCGAAAACTTGTTAGTCCTCGCTTTTTAGCCAACAGAATTTTGCATTCTGGGATTTGTAGTTTTGTACCATTATAAGCATGAGCTTAAAAATTCAAGCATGGGAAGTACTTCCGGATATAAAGCCTGGAGTGGCTGATGGTTTCACACACGATGGACCCCTCTGGTGCCTTTTCCTAAGCGAGTAGAGCTACCCATCAAGCTACACGATTATCCATAAAGAACAGTCATCAGTCTGCGGGGATGTCAGCAGCATACGTTCCGATTACGGTGGAAAAATACAACAAAGTTTGTTTATCCCCTTTCGATTTACAAACTCGTGCAGTCTGGCAGTGGTAGTCTGAGGCCAAGCAGGGACCATTCACCTCACTGGTGAGCAGCGTCATAGCTGTCAGATCGCCCCACGCCATCAAGGTGACTGCCAGTCAGTCTGGACTTTTCCCCAGTATAGGCATAGTTTTGCAAGCCCCAGATCGCTTAGTCACGTTGAATTGCATTTAGACAGAGTTTACCATACCCCTTGTGAGACCTGCAGCACTGTTCTGGGTGGAAGCTCTCCAATTCGTATCCGGTTCCTGGGAACTTTTTATAGTACATGGTTAAAAGAATGTAGTTTGTTTTGACCAGCATTGGATATTTTTGGACGAGATAACATGGATCCACTTGCCACAATGTCTCTGGGGATTCTTGGATCTGGGTAGCCTAAAAAATAGCTCTGATTTCACTTTTTTAAGTGAGAGCCGTCTAGCCTGAGGATCAGTTTCGCTGTTTAAGGTTTTACTGAGAGTTGTTAGGAAGGACACTGATAATCTTACTTACTGATAATCTCCAGTACACTGAACCCTAGTGATTCTTGTCCCAGTTCTGAATTAAATAAATGGCCCCTCCTCCAAGACAGACTTTCCTCCAAACCATCTTCATTTGAACATATTCTCATGAAGCAGTCTTTCTTAACCCCTACTCCCTCCCATGCGTGACTTCAAGTAGCAAGCAAATTATTGTACTGGAAATGGCTGTAATGGATTGGGAGGGGGGATGGTGGGTTGAGGACTAGGACCCGGAGCACTAGGACTCATGGTAATGAAGATTTCCACTAAGTAAAATAATCATTGCCCCTCCATCTGTGCTCTCCTCTCAGTCCTACTCGTATTAAAAAAGCACTGAGAATACAATCTATGTTCACTGCAAACAATTCAATGAAATTAACTTTAGTTGCAGTTACTTCATTGCCACTTGTAAAACATCAAAATGAAAATTAGCAGAATATTTTTTAGCTAAATGCAACTTTTAGTGTGATGCAAAAGTATTTGGAGTGGGCCACCTGGCTGCTGTGCAGTTTTCTTTTAATTATCACAAGCCACTGCCCATGAAATGGACACTGCTCTTGTTGCACAACCCTGAAACCTTTTTCTCACTTCATGGCCTACCGATAAATATGCATGTTGTGTAGTCTGGCTAACCCATCCACCTAAGGTAGATGTCATTATTTTTTACTGCAATTGCCACACTATAAGTAAACAGTGCGTTTGAAGAATGAAACTCTTGTTTTCTCCAGATAAATTGGCAAACATTTTTTAACATCGGATTTCTGTAGGCCTTTTAAAACAATTAACCTGTTAAAGCAACTGGTTTCCTTAATCTGAAACGTTTAATAACCTCAAACCTAGTGCAATAATCTGAGAAAAGTCAACCCGTGCCTCTCTGACATCCCTAACTGCAGCCCACTGTGCTGCTGGAGCGGACCAAGTTCAATCTTTTAAAAAGCAATCCTTAGAATTTCCAGAATTTAGAAGGGTAATAGGATTTAGCTACTAACCCTTAACACTACCCCAGGAAGGTGATAGTTGGACATGGCCTTTTCTGTATGGTCATCCTCATATTTTTTGCCTTCAACCTCTTGTTTTCTGAGCCTGTTTTTGCTGGCTTCTAGGACTCTGCGCACTATACCACTACTTACCAGTGCTAAAGTGCTTGTGCTCGCTCCCTTAAACATGGTGAAGTTGGCTTACACCCATTGACACATGTAATTTATTTAAAAGTCCCTAGCAAACTGGTGATGCATGTATTCAGGAACAGTAAATTTGATGCTACTACTGGACCTGCAACACTAACTGCCACCCATTTAATTATCCTTTTTAAACATGTTTCTTCCTGTGTATGCAGTTTTAAACATTGCTGTTTCAACCTGAAAAAAGAAACACTTTTCCAGGCCTAAACGTTCCTTTTTAATACAAATATGTTACTCTTTGAGTAGGCCCTAAACAGCCCAGCAGGCAGGGTGCACTGTATTTAAAAAGGTGGACATAAACTTGTAACTTTTACAAGCCCTTTAAGTGAAAAACAATTAAATTCATTTTACACTACTGCATAGGATAACATTTGGTTACCTCATTTCATTTAATACGTGCCAACTTTCAATTGGGAGCCAGGTAGGAGTGTTGAGTTTGGTGTCTAAAGAATAGTAATTTGAAGTTCTCTTTAATAGTAAAGTTGGATTTTAAGTCACAATTCTAAGAATTCCACTTTTAAAAAGTTGGCATTTTCTTGTACTATTTGGTGCCTGTCTCCTTTATATTGGGTCAAATAACTAGGTATACTTGGCAGTTGGTCTTTGTTGTGTATTGCTCTCAGACAGGGCGACAGAGGGTAATAGGTGTTGGCAGAACAGGCTATCTCTGACTTGATGAGAGGGAGAATCTGTCATCTACCACACTTACACATCACAAAGGCTCTGTCTGAGCACACTCACAAAGGGGATGATGCTAGTTTTTGGTGGTCTCCGTTAAGGTGGGGCCAGGACAGGAAGGCAGGAAATTCCAAGCACCTCTAGAAAAGTTTCCTACTTCATACTGGGCACCAGGTATAAATAGTGAACCCTCAGACCTTACTCTTCAGTACCCTCCCGGACATGTGGATAAAACAGAAGGACTGCTGTGCTGCTTTGCTGCAAGAAGGACTGCCACTCAGCTGCACTGCTTGCTGAGAAGGAAGACTTGATCTGCATCCTTCTTTTCAGACTGAAGTGACTGCAAGGATCAGCTGGTGGACCTCCTGGTCTGTGCTGCAGGGACATATCAAGCTCCAAAAGTCTTCCTGCAACTGTGCAGCTGACCTGCTGGTTGGACCTAAAACTGGACCTGCCTGTGCTCTGCTGGCTTCTGCTGTAGTGTGTTTCTGATCTGCAAGAGAAGCTCCTCAGGTCCTGGACGCTTGATGTGGCATCAGTTGAGCTCTCTCCTCAAGAAAAAGAAAACAATCCTGAGGTTTTGGGCTCTTAGTGATTACAAAACAGGTCTGTTCACACCAAGATCCTTCTGTCCACACTGCCTGCCAACACGAAGCTCCAGTGTGCTGGACTCTTTGCCCCACAGCAACATCTAGTGATGCCTGGCAACATGAAGTCTGCACTTTGTGCTACACCATCGACAGCCCGTGGTGACCGCCAATGCAAAACTTCAGCAACGTCCATCCATGACACCTGACAGGACCTTTGCACTACAGCGATGACCATCCTCAGTGCCTGGCCCACTGCAATGCTTTTTCTGCTCCTCACAGCCCCCTCAACCGCAAACAGAACTGTTCGTGCTGGACTGTGGAAGTTAGTTTTTTTATTGGGACTAACCTAGTCCCTGTATTCGGCCCACGCTCTATCGTGAGCGGCCTGAATTTGTGACTTTCACCCGGTCTTATACGGCCAGATAGCCACGACTGGCATTTAGCTCTTTTAGGCACTTTAATTACCTTAACTCTTTAGAATTGAAAGTCTGCTGTTCTACTGAGTGTTTTTTTTTGTCATTTTGGTGTCAAATAATTTATACATTTTTCTCTATTTTTCTAAATTGGTGTGGGATTTTTCTTGTGTTGTGTTTTCACTTTATTACTGTTTGACATGCTGCATACATATTTTATATGTTGCATCTAAGTTAAACCTGACTGCTTTTGTGCCAGGCCGCCAGACAGTTAAGCACAATTTAATCTGAGGTTTGCTTGTGTTTTCATCTTGACAGAGATTGTGGTTGCTGCTTTAGTAGGGGTTCACCCCCTTAACCAGTATCCTAATTTCCATCAGTGATGAATTAGGGACACCTCATTGGGAGGGAACGTCCCTAATATAAACTAATAGTAGTCTCCTTCCTACCACTGAATCCCTTGCTGCTTTTTCTGAAGACCATAAAGTACTGAAAGTGATATCTCTTATATGAGTTGGGTCAAGTCTTTTTTGAAAGTGATAATCATAAAGTGACTGAAAATCTTTTGATATAGCTTGTGACATATATGGTGGATAGGTGTATATGCTCCTGTACTCCGAGAGAAATTTGTTGCAGCATATACGCTTTAGAATGATGTTTCAATTCTCTACTGCAATGCGTTTAGTAGCGGGCCTCCTAGGTGCTGGAGAAGAAGTGTAAGCCTTACTGGCTAGTGTATGGTACTCTTCCTGCACTTGCGGGAACTGTTCTTCATAAACCTTTCAGCAGATATCTCTTGGTTAAAAACCTTGGGAACAAGGTTTAACAATGTCTTTCTATTCCTTTAGAGTGATGATGGTTTTAGAGCCAAATCATTCACATTTGCCACAGCATATTAGGAATGGAATTCATTCTCCTCTTGTAAACGTTAATCTTGAACTTTCAAAACTTCCCTGATACGTTTTAAAAGTGCTGCACCTGAACATACTTCCCTTTAGCACATTACTCTTGGTCCTCACCCATATCTTTATTTAACTTCTCTATATTATCAGGGGGTACATTTAGAGCAACATTAACTGCCTCTTTAATAATATTTTTAAAATCTCTCCTCGGCATGGAAACAAGCTCTTCCACCTCTGGCTCTAAATGGTGAGGCTTTCAGAAAACTTCCTGCGTTCCATTGTTGCAGTATAGACCGTGCTATAGTTGTGGTTCTCTGTAGGTTGCGTAGAAAAGGACTTTCACCTTTCCAGATGAGTGTTCTTCCTAAGAACCCCTCTGCCTGCCAAGTTTCATTCACACATGCCAGAGATCATTTAATGAAACCAGGAATGCAAATGCCTGCCGGCGTTTCCAGAGACACTATAACTCACTCCCTGCCCCACCTCGGCACACGAGCAGGAAGCACATCCCTGAACACTGCACCTCATTGTCACTTGTCCTGTAGAATGGTGTAAGTGTGTTGACGCTATCTCAGATAATCTGATAAGATGGAGATATGGTTCCTATGCAGGATCAGGGACAGTGTTGAGCCTCTAAACTAGATGAGCCGATGTGTCCCTAAATGGCACCCAGGCACAAAAGAACCAAATAGAATTTCATAAAGTAAAGGGTTCTTCAAACTTGGGGGGGGGTTGAGGGGGGTGGGGTAGACTCTGGCCAAAAGAAGCATTATGCAGATAACAATGCTTAGTTTTGAGCAGAAATAAATTAATTGCATTTTTAAAAAGGTAACAAAACTTAACTGCAATGTTTAAATATGTCTAGACATATTTAAACATTGCCACCTTAATAGAATAATTGTGAAAAATTCGGAGGGGGGCACAATGATTATTTTTTTCCGCTGGGTGGGTAGGGGAGTGGCATTAAAAAGTTTGGAAATCACTGCTCTAGAGTGAAGAATAAAAATGTAAACCATAAAGGTTTATTAAAATAATTCAAGGGTACTGAAGGCCAAAATAATAGCTAAACAGATTTCATAGGGAATTTGCATAAGACAAATGCAGCAAAGGAATGGAGTCATAGCAAAAATATTCTAAGTTAAAAGTATAAGACAAACCAACAAGGCTTCAGTCTCCAAAGTTGGATAGTCAGGTGACTGGCTTAGCTCCTAAATGCATAATTTGAATAGACAAATCTACAATAGAAGTCAATAAAAATTGCAAAGTCATCACAGGGTAGGCAAATTTAGCAATGAACTCACAAATCACAATACAGAATTATACAATGCCACCCAGTGCCACCGTTCTAGCACTAGAACCTGACCAAATATTTATGTGCCCTATTTTATTTTAATGTCATTGGAGGTGGCAGCACTAATCTGGTTACACAAACAGTGAAAGTCTAATAAACAATGATACAGACAGGAAGAGCCTTGAGTGTAGTGAAAAGCTTCCTCCATAGTTCTTTGGGAACAGTATGTCAGTACAGAGCACCGGTGCACATTTTGGTTTCATGCAGTGTCCAAATGTGAAATGGAGACACACATCATTGCAGGGTAGGAATCCAAGATGGAAGTTAGGCCTAACTCGGGCATAGTTTATCAAACACAGGAAATTACTGTTTTGTCAGGTGCAGCTCTTTCCCTTTAGTGCAATTTTAAAAATAATTTTTAGCTTAATTTTTATTATTTCGAAATCGGCTTCATCAGCCCCCCTTTGATTGGTTTTAATCAATCATCAAAACTTCACAATCTTTATTTACAAATCAATGCCCATTATTATTGTGTCTTGATTCTTACAGAAACCTGTCACAAGCGACAAAGGAGCACACAAAAGCAGTTAAATGAGTAGTGTCAGATAAATTAATGGCATGTGTGCATAAATACATATTTTTAAACTGTGGTTTTAATCTTCTCTTTAGCAGGTTGGCAGTATTGTTCCCCTAAGACAGTGATTCCCAACCTTTAGACTTCTGTGGACCCCCACTTTATGATTACTGAAACCAGGGGACCCCCACTGAATCATTATTGGAATTCTCCCCCATCACCCCCACTGAGTCATTACTGAAAGCTAGGGACCTTATCTGTTAATATTATTTCATTTTCTAAGCAGTCACGGACCTCCTGAGGAGGCTTTGTAGACCCCCAGGGGTCCCCGGACCACAGGCTGGGAACCACTGCTCTAAGACACATTTGAGTAGTTACAAACATCTTCCAGTAATCAGCACCTGTTTTGTTCTATAGACTTTCTCAAGGCTGCAATTACATTGGTGTATAATGATTTAATAAAATTCCTTTAAAAGTAAAAATACATATCTACTTAAACCGTGAACATGCTTATTGCAGTATTTACTAAGCTAAGGGGGTGCATCGCCATAAAAGCAAAGGGATAATGTTTAGAATGCTATGTTGCCTGAGCGAGGATCCCATAAAGTATTGTGAAAGTGATGCCACAAGAATATATAAACAAAGCGTGACATCCATGTTGTTCTGATTACTAGCTAAATGGAATATCCATGCACTAGTTCAGTTCATCCTAATGCAAGTAGGTTATTAATAATCAGGCTTCAAATGATGCTTAATAAAGAAACTGTGCTGTGAAATTTTACGCATGAAAAAACATGAAACAACATGAAACGCGCAAGACCCAAGTGCCTGGTACTGTTTAAGAAATCGTTGTGTGGTAATCTGTTATTAACAAAAATGTAAACTCAAGTAATGACAGGTAGTGCCTCTTTCTCAAGTGATAGTAGAAAAAATTATGTCCTGTTTGGGTATTTACTCGTGGTATTGGTTATAGTTGGAAGAATCTTAAAATAAGTAGTGCTGAATCACTGAATGACTTTAAAGGTTTGGTTATAACAGTCTTCTATGCTGAAAAGAAAACGAAAAGGGGCCCAAAAATGTTTTATGTTGTTTCTACATATTGAAAGATTGATAAAGTTAAAAATGTCCCGGAAAAAAGTAGTATAATTGCACAAGCACTGGGTCAATATGAAAAGGACAAATTGACTACTAGTCCGGTGCGGCTAGTGTCGGATGAGCAATCAGAAAACCTAAGAAGTGGGCAATAATAGGCCCCAAAATCGTCTTAATGAGGCAAGTGCTGTTAAATCAAACTAGAAAAAGAAAATATGTTTATCACTAAAATCAGGAAAAATTAATATATTAGAAATGGTATTGACCATTTATGTGTCCCATGTGCATACAATGCTTGATGTACATTTATACATGTAGCTTGATAGTAAACAGACTGCAGTGATAAGACAAAGGATAGCAGGTACAGACCTGCGTGCGTTTGTGTCTTCCTCCTAACAGTCAGTTTCTGTTATTGAGAAATGATGAAAAAGCGAGGTCGTTGGAAATCAAATGTGTACTAAGAAAAGTATGTGCTGACTATTTGGTAAACTGCAAGTATGGAGCAGTGGATCCTGGAGGCCATCTTGGAAAAGGTTAAAACAATAACCAATGTTGGGAGAAAAAAGGGCGGATGCGATCTCCAAGTAAGTTTTTATGAAAAATTCCATAAATGCATTGGTTGTGAAAATTTTAGTTGCAACAAGGCATTACCGTGTTGAACTCCCATCTCATTGTAAACACAAGTTTAGTTTTTTGTTCTCCAACTCATACACATCATGGCACTTTTTCCTTTTCTTTATAGATGTTGCTGATGCTCTCTTCACACACCCACAATTTATACCTCCTTTGAAACAGATTAACTCAAGACATTTTAGCAGAAGAATGAGGCCAATCATATATAAAGAGTTGGTGATGTTTTAAGAAAAGTTCTATCCCCAATAATTACCAACAATACTATCAAACCTTCCACCAACCTTTTGAAAAACCTTGCAAGCTCACTGAACCATACACCAACTGATTCCCATAACTCATGCTCCTCTAGATCCTTTGACTTACGTGAAACATTAGTATTCTTATTTCTATAATTATTAGTAAGCCCACTATTATCAGGTATGAATATGCAACATTGTTGAGCCCTTAATACGTGACAGTCTCAATCCTCCTTTGCATGCATAGCCGCAAGCTCTTCATTAATAAGAGTTAGTCCTCCAGTAGTATTAGAAAACAAACAATCAACCAAATTAGACAGCTTCCTGATTTTTCATATCATTCAAAGCCACACCACCAGGAGGAATCAAAACACCAAATACATCCATAACACTTGCACAAACCACACTTTGATCCGTTAAGACCCATATTATTCATTTCACCTATCTCATTCACATGACACCTGTGATGCAATAGTAGAGTAAAATAGCCGCTTCCCATCCTGTTATGTGGGAGGTTAAAATAAGCAGTGTTTCCACAAACATACTAAATTCCACTTAGGATTGGTTCTTTGACAATCAGAAGCTATGTAACTCATGTTACACTCACTGTTTCCCACAAACTCAACTGGCCCAGAACATTGAGACTTTTTCCGTACCATACACATAACTCCTTTCCTCTTCCACTCTGTCTCTCATTTATTTCTAATTTCTACAACTTTCACTATTTCTCATTATATTCTTTTTCAAACTCATGCTCAACATAACTCAAAGTACATACACATTATTATGTAGTTTAATCATAGGTTTAAGGTGCAGAATAAACCTCAAATGTATAAAAATAGATTTCAAAACTTTAGTTTCAGGAAGAACTTCTGTAGAGTTGATGTTGTCCAAAAGGTAAAAGCAAGGAACTCTTGATCCAATAGGATATTAACAAAAACATTACAAGACAATGAATACGACAGGGTAAGTTGGAGATAGATAATGCACCCTGGCACAGATGTTGGTAAGAATGTACAAATACAGCAATATTTTACTCTCATGATTTCTGAATTTTCAGACATTAAATATGAATACACATTTTTTTGTATTTACTTAAGCACATATCCCCAGCAATTAACTTTGCATGTACTAAACAATTATATGTAGTTGTTAAGTCTTTACTCTTAACCGTGGGTGAATCTTATTCAACAAGTAAACTAAACACAACAGTAAGCCAACTAATAACATTGATATTAATTGCGATAGAATTATACATAATTTTGGAGAGCATTTCTGATTATCGGTTGCCATGCTCTTTCTGTAAAACACTAAGGCAAAAGGAAAAAACATTCAACAATCAAGACCTCAAAAGTGAATTAATTATTCGTCTTCTTCAAAGTTAATTTACCAAACTTCTTTCTCCAAATGAATAGATAAACTGTTAAATCATAAGCTTCCACTTCATCATATTCATCTTCTGTCTCAAGTGTTCGCTAAGCATGTCTGTTCAATAATCAAGTACTTTCTATTTGGCACTACTGTCTTAATGGTTTGACTACTGGCAATTGTTTTTCATCATGGTCAGAATCTCGTCCCCCTTCTTGTTCTGGCTCGTCTCTGATTGTTTCTGGTCTCTGCACTCACTTGTGTACTCTTTATATATTTTTTCTACCTCTCACATGTTCAGGCCACTTGTTTCCTTAAATGCACATTATGGTCCTCCGGCTCAATTGTGACAAACTGGTGTATCCTCATTTTCACTTGCCACCAGATTCTCTGTTTCTTATGAAACAGTCTGATTCTTGTCTACCACAGCACACTTTTTTCTTCTGGGGATTTATGTAACTCAAATTTCTAGCTTCACTCTTTTATACTTAGTTTATGGATTCTTTCCTTTTCAACTTTCTGCTTGTTCTTGTCTCTATTCTTACTGGCTTTCTTTTTGATCTTGACTTATAACACTACCCAGGGATCCATGCAGCAAACATAAAATTGTCACTGAATCAGTGGTTATTCTTACGACATCTTTATCTGCAGTTTTGACTCTTTTCATGTGAGAGGCATAGACCCACTCTGACAAGCCTCCACAATTAACAGCAGTGTTCAGCACAAATATACCCTCGTAGTGGCCTTTCCAGCGAGGTCTAGACATGATTTTGAAACACGCTCATTCACCAACACCCAGTTGAATGGTTGAAGGGTGTGGCACAGTACTTCTTTTGGTGAATGTGTCATTGGATTCACCTGATGAGAGAGAGAATGCACAGCATCAGCCAGGCGTTTGCAGTAGTCTAGTACAATGCCATCACTGGGCAGTTGTTGTGCATGCAAGCAATCCTCAAGGCCCTAGCCATCTAAACCTCATGTGAAGAGAGTCCTATCTTCTTGTATGGTGCATTTCTCATACTCACAAGCACAAAAGGAACTGCATCTGGCCATTTCAAAGATAGTGAGACAAATAATTACATCAGCTTAGTGTTCAAAGTGCCATTTACTTTCTCAACAACCTCTGATGCTTCTGTAACTACAGTGGAGCTTCTGTTCCATTTGTAAAGCTGTGTGCTAGAGTTTCAATAGTTTGCTTTTAAAATGACTGCCTTTATGTGATTCTAATGAAGTTGACGAACCGAATCGAGGAATTCATTCTCTCATCAATAGTTTGGCCACTGCCATGTCGTCAGCTTTCCTGGTTGAATAGGCTTCCACCCACCTAGAGAACAAACACACTACTAAAAGGATGTACCTACAAGCATTATGAACTGGCATCTCAAAGTGATATGACTATACTGTGGTGAAAAGACCTTCAGCCGTGCCTGTTATTCATAGTCACTATTGACCTTTTCCCTGGATTGCTTTGCCAACAGGTAATGCAGGGTTGGCATAAGTCTTCAGCAACATAGAATCGGGAAGAATGTATTGTTTGTCAGCTGTCACCCAAGTATCATTCTATACTTTTGTACAACCAGCTATTTCCCACTTTGTTTCTAATTTTCTGGTGCTCTTTGAATTAACTCAATCTCTGGACTGATGTTAATAGAAAACAATTCACATTCTCATTTTCTGTTTTGCATTGTTCTTGTTCATTTGAATTTATAGCTGATTTGAGGGCACAGTATGTTGCCACCTCATCAGCAAATCTATTTCCTAGTGTAATCATATCAGATTCTGATCTTTAATCTCAACATTTCACAACACAGATGTCTTTAGGAAATAGCAATGATTCTAGCAAGTTTAGAATGTATGCTTCATTTCAAATCGGAATACCAGAAGAAGTTAGAAAACCCATTTGTGGCCATAATTGCCCAAAATCATGGAACACACCAAAACCATACTTGCCATCAGAATAAATTGTAACACTCAATCCACCAGATAAACAACATGCTCTTTTAAGTGAAATCAATTCTGCTACTCAGGCTGAAGTTACCTCAGACAAGTATGATGCTGCTGTGGTATTCGATATGGTGCAAACTGTATTTGTTCCCCTTAATGCACCATAATGGTCTCCCAGAGTAGAACTCTTCACAAGTAGAATCTGACCAGCCTGTTCAAGAGGAACATCAAGGGGCATATTTACAAGCCGCTTGTGCTGCCCTAGTGTCATTTTTTTTATTTTTATGTTAAGGTGGCATTAAGGAGGCCTTTTGCCGGTGCCGTAATTTCAAAGAGGCTCAATGCTTGCATTGCGCCCCTTTGTAAACCCTTGTGCCACATTATTCCTGCTCCAGGCATAATGTATGCAAGGGGGGCTTTCTGACCCTTGGAGGCCTGAAAAAATGGCGCAGTGAAATTTACAGGCAATTCACTGCACCACTTGTTTTCTTTCATTTTAAACGTTTACTCACAGCAGGCGTCAAAATAACACTCCCTGAACTTTGCTGCACTAGCGTCAAAATATTGATGGTAGTGCAGCAAAACACCACTTTAGCATCAACAAATTTGACACAATTGTCCTGACGACCGCCATGGTGCGGTGCACTGTAAATACGGCACAACCATGGTGTTGTTAGGTGGAGCATAGGTGACACAAGAAAAGTGGCGAATCGGGACTGATGCCCCCAAGAATGTTAGGTCTTGGCTTGGTGCACATTTCTGCCACATCAATACAGTAATGACCTCAATCCCTGTCATTTTCATCATTTTCCTCATCTTTGCTTGCGATTGGCAAATGATTTGCAGTATTCAGGGTATTAACACAATAATTGTGTAACCCATCACGGTTCCCTCACTGTGTTTGATTGCAAGACAAACTGCTTCAGCCAATTTCCAAGATCTAGAAAGTGCGGCCGTTTTTGTACTCTGGTCTAATTTCTTTTTCCTTCTAACAAAGTTATAGGTGGAATTCATTGTCTAACCTGCTTGTTCCTTTTATTGTAAGAAAAACATGATAAGGGTGATCTGGTTAAGTGAACTAGTGCAATTAGGAGGGGATGCCCCTTTCACACTCCTTCCTAATTGCGCTTCAAAATGGGTCGCAAAACCCATTATGTGAGTTGAAAAGGCTTTTCCAACTAGTAAAATAGGTTTCATAAACAGAAAACAGTCATTTTGTGGCTGTAAATCATAGGTTCTGAGATTAGAAAATGGTTTTGTACATCAGGCCCTTAGAGGGTAGTACAGTAGTGAAGAGAGCTGGAGCTAAGCAGAAGGAAATGCAGAGGGAGTGCCGTGGGTACACCAATGAGTGATGTAGAGAAAGAGGCAAAGTAGAAATAGAAATGAGTTGGAGAGAGGTAGAAGCAGGTCCTGAGATGAGGCAGGGATAGAAACAGATATAAAAAGATGCAAGGTAGAGAGAGGGCAATTTGAGAATAGCTGTAGACAGACAACTCAGATAACACGAGTAGTGAGGCAAAAAGAAAAGTAGCAAGAGGGGTGAAGGGTAGATAAAGAGATAATATGCAGAAACAAAAGAGGTGATGTGGGGAGAGGTGAACTAGCTACAGAAGCAGAGAGAAAGGCCGAGGTAGAGAGATGAATGTAGACCCAGAAGAAAGAGAGTAAGCGAGAGGTGTGAAATAGAGGGTGAGTTGAAATCAAGGAGACGGAAAAAGGTGAGATTGAGGAAGTTGTAATAGACAGAAAAAAGAGGTAGCTAGATGAAAGGAGGGGTAACAAAAAATGAATGAAGGAGTAGGCGATGAGGTAGCGGGAGAAGAAGCAGAAAGAGAGAGGGGAGAGGGTAAATCAAAAGTAAGGGAAATTGAAAAGTTGTGTAGACAGAAAGAGGTGGGTAGAAAGGGGAGATAGTGAGAAAGATGTAAGACAAGATGAGGAAGACGGGAAGTAAAGAGTGAAGAAAGGTTAAAGTATGGAGAAGTGGAGAGAGAGCGATGATCTAAAGGGAGATGAAATTGAGAGAGGTGAAGTAATGGCGGAGAGAGAAAGAGAAGTTAGACAGAAACTGCCGTGAGGTGAAGTGGAAGATGGCGAGGTAGAGCTAGGATTCAGTGATAGCTATAGAGAGGTGAGAATAGAGCAAACAACAGTGTGATAAGTGAGGTAGAGTGAGTTACAGTGGAGACAAGTAGAGTGGTGGAGATGTAGATATAGGCACAGAGGGTGGTTGAGAGAGAGCTGAGGTCATGAAAGGTAGAGGGAGATAGGATTAGAGAGGGGAGGAAGACAGAGTTGAGCTAGGGAAAGGTAGAGATCAGTAGAAAAAAGGGGTAAAGTCAGATCAGTGAGGCAGAACAGTTAAGATGAATTAAGAAGAGAAACATGAATCAGAAAGATTCATTTTTTAAACTAAATTGCCACCAGCTACCTGAAAGCACGATGGTTAATATTAGGGGCTGGTGTAACTCGCGTGAATCAGTGTAGCACAATCACATGGAATTGCCCAAGAATTCAGTGATAAAACGCTTAATTATACAAGAAGAGTAGTTCTGTGTTTAGTGCTATTTCTTAGCACAATAATGTCTCCTCACATCTAAAATGGGTGTGAGAATACATTTTGCACCAAGAAAGAGTGCTAAATGCAACAGAACAGGAATAGTAGACACAGCTCACTCTTGCGAAATGTGCTAATGGAGTAGGATCCCCCCTCAACTTACTCCTGCCATTTAGCACTATTACCTTAGCGCAAAATGCCTCCTCACACTCAAAATGGGTGCAAGAATGCATTTTGCACTAAGAAATAGTGCTAAATGTGCTCTTGAGGTAGGATTTTCCCCCAACTTACTTTTAGCATTAGTGCTATTTGCTTAGCGCAAAATGCATCTTCGCGTCCAAAATGGATCTGAAGATGCATTTTGTACTAAGAAATAGCACTTAATTCAGTAGAACATGAATAGTAAGTGCGAGTAGCTGCTCGTGTTTGCTACATGTGCTCTCGCTGTAGAATTTTTCCTTCCCAAAATACTCATAATAATGCGAGCAGTAGTGATAACGTAATTATCTGTTCCTGACATTTTTTAATTCTCCATTGGCTGGTTCAGGCACAGACTTTGTCACTGCTATGAGGTAAGGAAGAGATGGTGCAACTGAGAGTACCCTAACAGGGAATAAGAGACTGCACTAGAAAGAAACGAAAAGGACATCGCTACTCCCAAGATACTGAAGCTGGACTGCTAGCTCTGGAGAAAGGGACATGAAGGGCACCAAACTAAGGGACCAGGAGAGCCTCACCTAAGCCATCCATTTCATACAGCAATCCACACAAAGGAACTCTAAGATGGATTCTTGTGCCCACACAGTATTGCGAACACACTCCACTATCATCCTATGCCATTCATGTACAGTAAACATGTACACACTAGCCATGTACCAAATGGACGAAGTGGAAGATGACTGATGGAGATTTTTCAACAGGAGAGGCCTGTAGGCATTTCTCTACTGAAGAGAGCAGGCAAAAAGATCCTGCGCCTTCTTTAACTGCCAGTCTCTCTGTCATTCTCCAAAGAAGGGGTGCTATTTGGGGTTTCTTCTCGATTTCAGAGAGACACTCTACAGTCTGCATCCTTTTAACCACTTGGGTGCTAAGCCTACCCCCTCTGCCACCCCCACGGTCGGTGCTAAGCCCTTTTTTGGAAGTTTAGGGTCCTTCACACATAAACCTTTTGTAACTTTTTTCCATACAAGGTATCCAAGCAAAATTTGTGTTCTTTTTTTCCAAAATCCTATGGATTCCAAATGTTCCCGGGGTTTATAGATATTCTGGAGGAAACAGAGCACATGGCCAAAATATAGCTAGATTTTTTTTAAATATCTCTTCAGTATAAGATACCCCCCACCCCCAACTGTCGAGGACGTGTGAACGAACCATACAGCAATTATTACATAGGTCGTCCCAAAGGCCTGGGCCGCAACATAACACCAACCAGCAATCGGAGTTTTGTTCTTTTCATTATTCGCGTCTGCATAAAAAACTCAACAGTTTCATTTGTGGCTCAAGCATGCTCCACCCTCCATCAGATATGTATCTCCCTCTTTTCCTCACTCTCCCTCTTCCCTCACTTCTCTCTAGATATTCTCGAATTTGCATGGGCAACCTCTCACTTGGTACACCAGTTTTTCTACCTCCATGCACCAATCCATAACTTCCTCCCACTTCTGTATGGGAGGCAGAATTAGCGCCCGCCAGTCCTTCAGAATATCTCTTCGAGCCACCATCAGAGCCAGGTTGCTAAATAATAGGGCATAGTGGTCCAGTGTTTGTTCACCCCAAATTCTTAGTGAGACCGGTTGGGGTGTGAGGCTCACTTTGTAGCCCAAATCTTCTGACGTTCTATTACCCACCCGTATCCAGTAGGCCCCAATTGTCAAACGTTCCCAAAACTATGCATCAGGGTGCCCTTCAATCTACAGCTTCTCAGGCATTGTTTCTGTTGGCCGGCACATACGGAACAGGTGGTTCCGAGTGTAGTATGCCCTGTGGAGTATTTTTAATTGGATCAAATAGAATCCCGCCTGAATTGCGACCTCTCTGGGATTAGATTTTGTTTTTTGAGGGGGAGGGGATGGGGAAAAGTGCTATGCAAGAATGCGTTTTTTCCTAAAATAGAATCAACAAAAGATTTCTGTGCTGGGTTCACATCTTCACAGCTTTGACGAACAAGCAGAGTACATAAAAATTACCTTTTATCACATTTTGCATTATTTTAAGTGGTAGTCAATGTGTCCTAATTTTTGTGATCCTGTAATGAAATAGATTTCTGAAAAGTGTAAAATAATTCTGAATTCAGCATGGGGGTCATTGCAGAAAAATATAAAGGCTTGGTTGGAGTGGAAAAGTATGATCTGTCTATGTTGCATTTTGAGGCCTTCCCTGACTTGGGCGCTTGGCCCATCCACACAAGTAGGGTGCCATTTTTATAAGGAAATGTGTGGGAAGGCTGAATAGTAGAAATGGTGTCGATTCTCACAGCTTCTGGAACTTTCTTACAGATAAATGTGAGGAAAATTAATGCTTTCCTAATGTTTGAGGTTTGCAAAGCTTTCTTGGTAAAAACTTTGTGGTATCCATGCAAGTGACAGCACCATGAAGACCCTTGGATGTCTAGTTTTCAGAATTGCCTTGGTTTTGTCGGTTCCACTGCATGATTGCTAAGCTAGGGGCCCAAATTCTGCACCTACCAACATCTCACAAAAAGGGTGGATTTCTCTAGGTGAAATGTGATGTCTCCAGGTCACGTTTTGGGGAGTTTTGTGAGATAGGCTCTACTTAGCTACACAGGCGTGATACTGTTTTTAAAGAGAGACCTGTGGCAACACTGAGTGGTAAGCTGTTTGTGGCTCCCTGCATCTTCTGGAACTTTCGCCCACAGAAATGTGAGGAAATATGTGTCTTTTGGGAATTTTTTGAGCTATGCAATACTTTCTGAGGATCCACGCACACATATCACACCAACATGGACTTTCCATTCCAAAATGTCTGGTTTGATAGGTTTTCCTCAGAGGTCATCTACTACTCAAGTACAAAGTCCTACCAGTTATAGCATCTCCAGTAGTAGAAGGTTCAAAGAGCAAAAACTAACAACAGAATATTGAACCTGTGACTATTGGAGGTGAGCCATAAAGCCTCAAGGCACCACCCACTTTGCAATCTATTCACACAACTTTCATGCTCCACATACATAGTCATTCACATCGCCAGCTGCTGGCCCAACACAATGCTCACATCAACATAACACACCAGAGGGTGTGGCATAATGGCCCGAGCTCCTGACTTCAAAGCTGGTGGAGCCAGATTTGAGTCTTGGGTTTGGCTCAACATCCTGTGATCATAGGCAAATCGCCTAATCTCCCTGTGCCTACAGTTCAGCACTTTGAGACCCTCACGGGTGATTTGTCGCGCTTTACAAATACTAGATTTTATTTATTTATTTAATTATTTTATTCAGGAGCCCATTATGTTTGTGTGCCACAGGACTGAAACAGCAGTCAGACCATCACTCAGCCAGCCAACTTGAATTCAACCAGCAAGCCTCTACATGAATACCGCCACACATGATGTAGAGTAGTGTTACAACACACTTAATGATATCCCAAAAAAGAGAAACCTCGACTAAGCTTTTATTACCTGTTCATTTCTCTGTTTCCCTCAAAGTCCTCAGTGATATTGTATGAGTGTCAAGTAAAACTTTCCCAACGTCTCCCATGACAGCTACCTGAGGTGCAGACAGACTAGTCTTTCATGCTCCTTTAGTGAAGCTGCTGCTCTAAAACCAACTCCTTCCAGTTTGTGGATGTAAGTCGGGTGTGTCTGAGAATGCCTTCTGGCTCAGATTTCTCAGACTGTGTGAGCACATCTACTTTTTAAACTAAGATAAACAGGTTGGGACAAACTGTCCTAAGTTCTTTAAAGAGCACTTGCAAAACTGCTGAAGGTTTTAGGATTTGGTGCACAGGGTACTCAAAGTGGCATATTTCCCATCCACTGTTATGTTAAGTGTTTTCACTGTACAGTGAACAGAACATCTGCTACATTCTGATGGAGGATGAAGGTGGCACGCAGGCCACAAATATGACTTGTGGTGCAGGGAGCAGTGTTCTTTGTGTCACTCTCACCTTGACCATCTGCCTTCCACTGGCAGTAAATTCTTATGAAAACCAGCCTAGACTAAGCGTTTGCTACCTTTTCATGTCTCTGTCTCCCTTGAAGTACTAACTAATATCATACACATGCCAAGTGAACCTTTACTACCGCCTCCCGTGGCAGCCACCTGAGGGTCAGTAAAACATGTCTTTCATGCATGTTTAAGGCACTCGCAATGCTAAATCCAACTTCTTCCAGTGTATGGATGTAAGTTGGGGGTGTCCGAGGATGCCTTTGGTACCTGACCTAGATTCCTTGGACTGTGCGAATATATCTACTTTAAAACACTGGGGTAAACATGCTGAAGCACACTCTGCTATGTTCCGTAGAGCACTTACAGAAATACCAGGGACCCTAGGGCATGAACAACAGGGTATTCTGTCAAAAATGGCAGGCCAAACAGACATGTGCACTTTGCATGTTCCTTACCCACCTGTATTGCACAGCCGAGTGGAGAATATGCCCAGGCTCCCACTACCTGTCTGAGTTGTGAAACAAGCTGCTCAGACCAATCACAATGCTGCTGTCATGATGGTGACAGCAACATCGTGATTGGCTGGGAGCATATGTGCACCCAGGAAGAGGACGAAGACGGAGTGGAGACAAACGTTTCTCCCCCCACAGGTGAGCGTTTTGTTTCTTTTTTCCTTTCACACCGTCCCCCTCTCTTGCCCTGTACCCCCCCACCCCCATAGAGTGGCAGGCACCACTGTAAAAGGGGACTCAAAATTGCCCAATTATGTACATGGTAAAAGGCTAGCTTATGCCCAAATAGTGGTGCTTATGCAGAGTGAGAATTGCGCTGCAAGTGGCACGGATAGGGTCCTTGCAGCATCGCTTATTAACTAGACAGCCGCCTTCCTGAAGATGGCAGCGTCTAAAGGGACACACGGAGTTTCCCTGTAGGACCCTTCATGTAGAAGGTAGCTACAACATTGCCTGTTCTGAAAACCAGATGATATATGCAGAAAAAAGGCAGATGTACTAGGAGTGGCCCAAAGATGCTAAATTATATAGTGTTTTAAAAGGTTGTGCTATAAAACATCTCAAGCCTTGTGCCCCAAAAAGGAGTAATTTAAACACAGAGATTCTTTTGTGCATACAGCTTCCAGGAGTACAAGGTGGTGTCAACTGTGAAGGCAAACAAGGGCACAGACGGGGTACCAGAACTTGGGAGGGTGGAGAGTAAAGTGTATTCAAGAAGAGATACGGACATAGAGATCCCATACTCTAGAGCCAACCAAAGGATGCATATATAGGGATACAAGGCCATCCACTCCCTCACAGAATAACTTGACACCACGGAATGTCATAATTAAGTCCTTTGACATCTGTTTCCAATTTGTAGACCTAACATTGTTCCTTGTTGAACAATCTTGATTCACAGTTAACATCTTCCTTTAGATGCTCTAGAACTGCCCACCAGTAATCTTGTAGTGTATGCTCCTTTTCTAAGACGTGGGCTGACATTTTTGTAGTAGCCCGTCTGCATCTAAGGTTACTATGATGCCCCCCCCAATTCTTGCCTTAATCTTTCGGGTGGTCATGCCTATGTAATGGAGATTGCATGGACATGTTATCAGATATATCACCGGTTGTGTGTTACAATTAGTGAAGTCCCTCAGGTCCCATGTGGTGGTGTTATTGAAGTTTACCATAGTTGTGACCTCCGTAAGATGGCACACACTACATCTACCACAAGGATGGTGACCTACTACTTTTGGTAAAATGTGGGGTCTAGCTGCCCTTCCTGTTGTCTGCCTTCATGGGCGTGTGTGCACTAAAAACTCCCTTAGGCTGTTACCTTGTCCATGGGAGAACATAGGTTTGGGGATACTCAATGACCCACTGTTGAGTATACGCCAGTGTTTGTTAATTATTCTTCTCACTTGGTCGGAGGCAATATTGAATGTCATGATGCATTTAGGTCTCTATTCTCTATCCCTGGGATGCTTCCCTATTATTGTTGTGTGCCTACTTCAGAGCCTGTGTTAATATTCTGGGTGGGTATTTCCTTGCCTCCAATTTGGCTGCTAAGTGGCCTGCCTGTTCCTTATAGTCCCTAACATATGATCAGTTCTTCCTAAGCCTTACGTAGGTCCCCTGGATGGAAACTATCATAGAGTAGCAGGCAATTCTTTGCAGTGGGTTTTTCATTGGTCGTGGTACGTAAGACCCCTTGGTCCGCTATGATGTTAAGATCTGGGAAAACCAGTTCCTTGTTGCTTGTTTGTGTGGGTGAATTTCAGGAACTGATCTTGTCTGTTATGCCAACTAAAAAAAATCTGTTGTCATGGGTTCACTACCCTCCCATATGAGCAGAACATCATCAATGTACCTTTTCCATAGTTTGATGTGTTGTTTGTATGGATTATGGATGGATTAATGAGGGTTAAGATCTTGTGGATTTACAAATAATGAACTTGGCGCAAAGGTGCTGCCCATGCTGGTCCCGTGTTTCTTTAGGTATAAGTGTTCTCAAATTCATAGAAATTCTTTGTAAGGGCCCAGTTACAACATTAAATAACCACATTACGTGGTGTTTGATATTTCCACTCCACCTCAAAAAGGATGTCCTCAATTATATTCAGGGTCTCGCATGGGGAAGGTTTGTACAGAGACTCTCAATGTCCAAACCAATCAGGAGGTGAGTAGCAGGTTCAGAAGTAAGATCTCTAATTATACGTAATACATATTTTCTATCCTTAAGGTATGTGTCAATATTTTGAACAATGGGTCCTAGAAAGGCATACGCAAAATGAGATAGGGGTCCCAAGATCAATCCTATGCCCAATACGATAGGTCATCCTGGTTGATTCTTCAGATTTTTGTAGATCTGGTATAAAAATAGGGATGCCTGGGGTTCTTATTGATGAGGAACTCTCCTTCTTTCTGGGATATCCAGTCATGAGCCAAAGCCTGCTCTACCATGCTGTGGATCTTCACCCACAAAAAACTGTAGGGTCCTCAGTAAGTTTCTCATAATTCTGTGTGTCCTCTTGAAGCTGGAGGCATTCGTTCTGGTATGCTCTGGTGGACTGAATCACCACGGTTCCTCCCTTATCAGCTGGTTTTATAACTATGCTCTGGTCACTAGATAATTTCTTGAGAGCTGCCTTATCTTCCTTTGTGGTGTTGTGGAAAACCCTTAGTGTGCCTTGGCCAATCTCCCGTATTTCTTTATAACTGCTTTCTCAAAAGTGAGTATCTCCACTGAGATAGATGTAAAGGGAGGTGTGAAAGTGGACTTGTTTCTCAAGCCTGTATCTCCCTGTGTATCTCCCTCCATAGGTTTACAGTAAAAGTAGGCTCTGAGTGTAATCTTCCTGATAAATTAATTGATCTCACAACTGAGCTTCAATTTGTCTAAAGGGGCCGTAGGTACAAAGCCTAATCCTTTCTCCAATACTTTCATTTGGATAGGTGAGTCACTGGTCGGCGGCTCGGACCAGCTAGGTTGCTTGGGCCAGGAATCGGTTCCTTCGTCATACTCTGTGTTGCCATCTCTACTTGTTCTAGAGTAGGGGCCCATTGGACTTGGGGCTGCTGTTTCGCTTTGCCCCTCGAGCGTTCTTGTCATGCCCCTAAAAAAGACTGGGGCTCACTGTATTGGTGTTGTGAAAAAGGGGTGCTCAGAGGCTCCCAGTGGTCAAATCATGGTGCATACAGCTGAAAAGGCAGTGCTAGGGTTCCGGGTGGTACACCATATGGAAAAGGACCAGCGTACATAGGTGGTCTGGTGTAGAGGCCCCACCCTCAGGTCTGCCTCTTTCCTGTTCTCCTGCTCATCCTTCCCTCCCATCTCTTTTGGGAAAATCCCCTTGCTCCCATGCTTGAATCTGAACCACTGGAACCTGTATCTGACAGGTCTGAATCTGTATTGTAGCCTTGGTTACTTCCTTAGTCCACATAGCCATCCCGGAATTAAGAGTACACTTATTCATGGGTGAATCTACTTGTATTATTTTGGAGTTTTTGAATGTTGGGGCAGATTTAAGAAAAGTGGTGCAGCACCCAGTGCAGTGCCATTTTCCTTGTGCCCCTTAGTGTGCCCCTACTGCAAGAATGTGTATGCCTTATTTAAAATACGGCGCAGCATGGCGCAGGATAGGGGGCACTAGGGTCAGATGTTTTGATGCTATTGATGTACTGTTCAGGGTTAGTGCCAAAATGTTGGCGCTAACCTTGAACAGTACAAAAGGGCCCATTATAAATAATGGTGTGCCCCCTTTTAACGTCTGCTCTGAGAAATTTCTTTGCACCATTTTTGCGGTTCCACCTAACTGGCACAGGCATAATGTGGCACAAGGGGTTAGAAAGTAGCACAATGTTTGGATTGCACCACTTTGTAAATCTGGCATGGTGATTTTGGCCTCGTTTGGCCACATCAGTGGAAAGAAAATTATGCTAATGTTGCGCAAGGAGACTCTAGGCCCTCTTAAATCTGGGCCTTGGTTTGTTTAAGATGGATCTCAAACTCATTCATGGTCTGGTTAAGTTCTTCCAATCTTTTCTTAAGAGACCCAGTTCACTGAGCTCATAAACAATGTTTATTGTCTGAAAGATTGTAGGTGTGTTCTTAAACAGTGATGCAGAAGCTAGGATTTGTTCTACTTCCTTGGCTGAGAAAGTCAGTCCTGTAATTTCATCCATCTGAAAATGTATGAGATCTTCTATGTGTGCCTGTGTAGTCATGAAAAACTTCTCATATTCCTAATCACAGAAGCTCCCACATCTGCACGTTGTCTAGAACTCCAGAATCTCAGAGGGAGTGAAAAGGAAAAATGTGGGCAAGGACTCCTCCTCCTCTTCCAAAACTGTTCGAGTAAACCAAACAAAAGCCCAACACTACCTATAGAGTTAACTCTCTAATATGACATGAAAACTTATGTGGTTTCCTATAAAATCTTTCACCCATCAGGGTTACCCCTTGGTGGCATGCTTCATCATTGGGTCCATCCTGTTCCGTTGTAGAACGAGACATGGTGTGACCAACAGATATGTAGGAGCACTTAATCTGTAATTCCCTATAATGGTGTAGAAATAGGAGTGGGGGGTCATGAAAAGTTAAAATATCTGCCTCCTAGAACAACCAATGTTTTAATTCCTACTCTAGTGGTGGTATGATTAAACGTGGGATGGGTGGGAAGGGTGGTGTGCTATGTACCTGTGTACAGGGTCTACATGTTTCAAGCCTACCCCTAGGCTTGTCATCAGGACCAGAATTGACTCCCTGATATCACTCCTAACATAGAAGATGGTGCCAGTACACACTTAGGGCCAGATGTAGGTAGGAAAAAATTAGCGAGTCGGAAATTGCGAGTCGTTGCGACTCGCAATTTCCGACTCGCAAAATGGTATCCAAGAAGAAAAAGCGACTTCAATTTGCGAATCGCAAATGAAGTCGCACCGCAGATTGCGAGTCCGCTGTTTGCGCGGGCGCTTTTTGCGACTGCGCTAAAAACGAACACGCAAATTGCGAGTGGGTGTCGCAAATTGCAACTGTGCTGCAAATTGAATGCAGGTGCAGCAGAACACTCTGGAAAACACTTCCTGGCACCTGATGATGACATCACAGCCATGAAGTTTACAAATACAACTGGGAGGAGGGAGGACCACACCCATTTTAAACTGCTGAACTGCAAACAGGAGGAACAGCAGCTACCATGGCA
Organism: Pleurodeles waltl; assembly: GCF_031143425.1. Taxonomy (NCBI): domain Eukaryota; kingdom Metazoa; phylum Chordata; class Amphibia; order Caudata; family Salamandridae; genus Pleurodeles; species Pleurodeles waltl. The sequence continues at coordinate 588,027,132 of NC_090445.1, forward strand.
GACACTCCTAGGAAGTGCAAATTGAAATTTGCAGAAAAAGAACTGGAGGTGCTGACTGAGGAACGCTGTCAGCACCATGAACAACTTTTTGGGAGGGCAGCCCTCAGTGTGCCAGAGGTGGAAAAGAAAAGGATTTGGGCAGAAATACAGGACAAGGTAAACTCCCTGGGTGTGAGCCATCGGAGTATAGAAGAATTGAAGAAACGGTGGTATGACCTGCGCTCCCGGACCAAGGAGAGGGTGGCAGAGCGGCTCCGGGAGATGAGGGGCACTGGAGGGGGACCATCCACTATACCACCACCCACACCCCTGGAGGAAAGAGTGGAGGAGACCTTGGAGCCAGAGGCAGTGTGCGGGATGGGAGAGCTGGACACGTCAGAGCCAGGACCATCAACCGGTGAGTACCATGAAACATGCATGTACACCCATATATGCCATACCCCCACCCACCTTGTACACAGCAGCATGCACAACCAAAATAGCTCCATTTCAGAGTAGCAACCACCTGCATGGTGCATTATGGGCAATGTAGTCAAGTAGGTAGAGTGTGAGCTACACACTGTCCTGGAGTAGAGGCACATGAGATTAATGTGTCCTCGTGCCAAGTGGACTTTTACAGCCCCTGAACTGTAGTTAATGTATATAGTTTTGTTGGTGCACATTATTAAATTCCTTGTTTGTTCCACTTCACACCTGGACTCTTTGTGTGTGACATTAGTGAGTGTGGTGACAGTTAGCACATACCTTCCAAAGTATTGGTTTGCAATGTGGTCCTGTCTCAGTCTGCCTTGATTTGCAATGCTTTTATCCCCATGATGGCGATGTGGTAGCTCTTGCTCGTCATCCTCCGAATCTGGGTCTTCTGGGGTGAGAAGTAGCCCACGTCTGGTGGCAATGTTGTGAAGTATAGCGCATGCGCCAACTATCTTGAAAGCTGTTACTGGGTTATACTGGAGGGCACCTCCACTTCTGTGGAGGCATCGGAATCTTGCCTTCAGCAGTCCAAAGGTCCTCTCTATGATATTTCGGATCCTCCTATGGGCATTGTTGTATCGCCTCTCTGTCTCATTGCTGGGTGTTAAGTACGGGGTGAGTATCCATGGTCGTAGTGCATATGCACTGTCACCTGTTTGGCACAAAATGTACAATGTTAGCTGGGCATAGATGGGTTCCACATTGACCTGTGTGTATGTCTTCAAGGTGTATTCAGCTATACCTAGGAGATATCCTTCTCCAAACTCCCCGCGTTCTAGGTGTTGGTGTATCCCACTGTGCCTGAAAATGTAGGAGTCATGTGTGCTCCCTGGATATTTGGCAACCATGTCAGTGATAACATAATGGGCGTCACATACTACCTGGATGTTGAGTGAGTGGGTACACTTCCGGTTGCGGAACAGATATTCCAGATTTGCAGGTGGGCATATTTGTATATGTGTCCCGTCTACACACCCTATGACATGGGGGAAGTTGGCTGTTGATTTCTGCCTCATTCCTGGGTAGGTATATGTATTGGGACATGTGTGTGAGTATGGCATCTAGGAATGCTCTGAAGAACCGTGAGAGTGCACTTTGGGATACCCCACCTGCCACAGCAATGACCCCCTGAAAGCTACCCGAGGCCAAGAGGTGCAGTGAGCATAGCACTTGCATATGTGTAGGGATGGCGCAGCCGCGCACAGTCTGGCGTTGAAGCTGAGGATTGAGTAGCTCTATTAAATCTAGTATTGCTGCACTGCTAAGTCTGTATTTATCATATATCTCCTCCTCAGTTTGCCTGCAATTGGCATCTAACCCTCAAACTTGATTTTCACTTGTGATAGGAAAATAAGCAGTGGTGGTGTCACTCAGTGATACTTGCACAATACAACACAGTACAAAATAACACATAAATAATATGGACACTCAACATACATATCTGAAAAATTGATTAAGCACATAATCTAAAAATATTTATAACACAGTAAGGGCCACAGTGAGAAGCTCAAACTGCCTTCAGCTTCAACTCCAGAGCTCTCAGATCATGCCCAAATATGGGGACCTGAGATACACAGTTCAGTGTATCCACAAAATGTGGATTATGAGTAGTATAAAACAGTACTGAAACATGCCACCTGGAAAAAGCAAATAAGTTTAGGGTATGCAGGAAGATGTAAAGCATGACATTTGGTTCCCTATGATGAATGCCCATCAACAACCTGACCACTGTAGGCAACTCAGTTCACAATAGCCACTATAGAGGGGTCGCATGTGGCATGAAAGAGTACTGAAGCACCCCCTTCTGAAAAAGCAAACACTTTTATGTATGCAGAATGGCGTGTAGCATGAAATGGAGCCCCATAATGCACTTCCACCAACAACCTGACCACTGCATGCAACATAGTTCACAGTATCCACAAACAGATTTTTCCCTTTTTGCCGAGAGTGAGTATTCAGAGGATGAGTCTAAGGGGGGACACACTGGATCAGCACACAACAGCTGTTTCACCAGTGCTAGGCACCTTGCTGTTACCTTCTTGACAACCGTGCTATTGACGAGAGGTACTATCTATACATCCAAGGAGTTAACCAGGAGCCTCCTCAGTGCACGAGTGTCATGTTCACCGAGTATGCAGAGACATACTTTGACTTAATTAACAGTTGAACATAGGGCAGGGCTGCTCTATTAAGTGACATTCAAGGGGCATTTCTGACCCTTAAAAATCTGACAGCGTTTTTCTCTGAAGGGGTGTGGGTGGTAGAGTATAAAAAGATACCTTTTGGGCTGGTTTCAGCAGCAGCTGTTTTCCATTGCATTAAATGGAGTGCAAACGTTTTAGAGGGTGTACAGTTCTCTGGCTTTTCATAACACGATCCTGCATTTTGGGGCAAGTCACTCTAAAGAAATCGAATGTTGAGATATATACCTTGTGCATACTGGAAAAGAGTATCATGAAAGTAAGAAAAGACAAGTGTGTGTTTAGTAAATCTGAAGTGCTTGAATCATGGGTTGACGTCACAGGGTTTCACACCCTGACTGAGATGTTTGGAGGCCATTGAGGAAGTACGCACCTCAAAGGATGGAGAGCATTTGTTGTCCTTCCTTGGAATGTATGCTTTTTGAAAAAAGAACACCTTTTTATTGATTTAATGCATAAATCATAACAGCAACAATCAAGAAGCTTACATTTGTACCGACTTGTATGTGTGCAATACAACATACCTCCATACAGTACATCAGACTTTGCAGTTATTTGACGATTAAATTCTTCTGACATTCTGTCCAGCTGAGTTTTAATGTGGTATTTGTGAAGTCTCCAATATAAAGAGAACACACTGCAAACCGTGGCTCTTGTTCCAGGTATTGGTTTTAATTATAAAAACACCTCATCCAACAACAGCTTCTCCGTTCACCTGGTCATCCCAACTGTCAACCTCAACATTCTCCCTGTCCACTTTTCCATGTGGGATTCCATTCTTATTATCCCTGGCTGAGAACACCACACTTCTCCTTTCTTTATTTAAAAATACTTAGCAGTGACATATACACCCCAAAACACAGGAAAAACAACAGAAAAAAATTAGAAAATTGACAATTATTTCAAGACATATTCCTTTAGACATTTTGGCGTTACTCTTTTCCTATGACTCCTTCTTTCTTCACCTACCTCTGAACTTTTGTCATTCTTCTGATGAGCTTCTGAATTCACTGAAGCATCATCGCTATTCAACTCTTTACCCTACTTTCCTCTGTCCATCATTTTCAATGGCACCACTCTATTCTTGTTCCATATTCTACCATCAGCCATTTTTACAGCATTATGAAGTACTTTGATAACTTCCTGCACCTTAGTATATTTTGACAATGACGCACACCCTACTGGTGCCTCAATTTTTACAATATCGCCCACTTTTACTTCTAAATTGTAAAAAAAAATCCTATTGTCAAAATCTTGTTTTCCTTTGAGCATCAATCTCTGTTCTCTATCCCTGCAAAAGACCTTTTCCACATTTTGCCAAGTTTGCACTGTTCTTCCTCCAATCCATCCATCCAGGACACAAATTAGTGTTGTGCATCCATCCTATGAACAATTCAGACGGTGACTTTCCAGTCGTCATGTGAGGAGAGAAACAATACGCTGTTATCCTTTCTTGTAATTCCTTCTTCCAATCCAAAGAGTTTGCTCTAGCTAAGTGTATATCTTCTTTTGAATATTTATTGAATATCTCCACTGCTCTGTTGGTTTCAGGATGATAAACTGCAGATTTCTTATGAATTATGTCACAAGACCCCAAATAGTTTTCTAATTCTCTGAGACAAAACTGTGGTTCACTGTTAGTTAAAATACTCTTTGGAAAACGTTCTCTCTTAAAAATATCTTCTAAAAATGTTCTCACACTCACACATTTAACTTCCACCCATCTTGAATACAAATCTATCAACACAATGAGATAAGGAGTTGCTCGTTCACCTTGTAATGGCCCCACAATATCTATAGGTAACTCATCCCATGGTTTGCTCAGCAAATTTCTACAAACCGTGAGTACTTAACGCGTTTTCAACACCTTATCACTACATGAACACTGCAAACACTCTCGGACAGCCCGTTCAACTTTAACATACATTCCCAGCCTCCAAAAACTTGCTCTCAAATTTTCTTTTGTTTTGATTATCCCTAGATGACCCCCAAGAGCTTGTTTTACAATTCTTTTCCTTAGTTTGAACAGTGGAATCAATCTAGTTCCTCTTAACAGCAGAGATCTGTCAATTGCCAATTCCCCTCTAACTAACTTCCATACTTTTTCTAAATTGTCAAAATTTCCACTCTTTATTGCCTCCATGACTTTCCCCAAAACCTCATCATTACCTATATCAGTTCTCCATTCTTCTTCAGTTATGGCACCAAACGTAATTTCATTCACGTTACAATTAATAAGAGGCTTATGATCTGATAGTACCTCAAAACTAATTCTCTACAGAACATGCCTGAACTTTCTGAGAGCCCACGCCAAAGTCTCCTGTTCAATCACTGAATAATTTCTTTCTGTACCATTCAATGTTTTAGACGCACACGCTATCAAACGTTTTGCCCCTTTTTCATCTTGAACCAACACAGCCCCCAATGCTTTTGAACTTGCATCAGTGATTATGTATGTTTGCCTGCCAGGAATAAACGTCTGTAGACACGGTGCTTTTTTAAAATTCATCTTTTATACACTGAAATTCTGTCTCACATACCTCACGGCATACAAACGCTTTACCTTTTTCAACAATCCCCTCATATTCACTGATTTCTTAGCTAAGTTTCTTATGTACCTACCATAATACTTAACCATTTCAAGAAACAACCTTACTTCTTCTTTAGATTGAGGTGTCATTCAATTTTCAATGGTATTTACTAGTTCAAGTTTGGGTCTTTCACATTCCCCTAAGATCAAATGGCCCAAATACTCAACTTCAGTCATGGAAAACCTACACTTCTTTCTCTTGAGAGTGAGACCTGCGTTTCCCAATCTCCTTAATACCATTTCAACACGACTGTCATGTTCCTCCATTGTGCCATCACAAAATTCAACACATCGTCCTGGTAGTATTTAACACCTTCTAAATTTCCCAAAACTTTGCTCATGATGCGTTGAAAAACTGACACAGCCGACACAAGACCAAATGGCATCCTCTAAATTCTCCAAAGGGTGTTATAAATGCAGTAAGATCCTGTGAGTTTTCATCCAGTTCTACTTGATGATAAGCAGATGCCAAATCTAGCATGGTAAACAGTTTCGCTCCTCCCACCATCAACACTATTTCTTCAATATATTCCTCACCTCCCTGTTTAAAGCTCTGAGAGACACACACAGTCTAATGTCTCCACTGCTCTTCAGTGCCACAACTATTAGAGGCAACCGTTCAGTTGCTTCTACTTCCTCTATCACTTCTGACTTTTCATATCTCTTAAGTTCAATATTCACCAACTCTTGCAAAGCTAAAGGAACCCTCCTTACTTTTGCAATTACTGGAACTGCATCCTTCTTCAACTTGATACTATATTTATATCCTCTAAGACAACTCAAAAATTCTGAGAATACCTCAGGAAATTTCTGCACAAAATCTATTTAATTTTTTTCCACACCCTGAACCTGCACCTGAGGCTGAGCATTAGGTTTAAGTATCACACCGAACGACCTAATATGTGCCCAACTCAAAAGATTGTCCCCCTTATCTGAAACGTATATATTTGCCAGAATATGTTTTTCCCCTAACTCTAAACATCCTTCAAAGTAACCCATCATTTTGATTGGCTGACATCTATACAATCCAGGGTTCACATCCATAGCTTGTAACTCCTTTCTTTTCCAAATACTCCTTCAAAACATTGTTTTGAAATGATAGTCAACTGAGAACATGAATCAAAATGCATCAATATTTTCACCCCATCAACCACAACACTATCGCTGGGCTGTTCACTCTTTTCTGTATGCATGTTCACTTGAAACACAAGTTCTTGAGGTACCTCTTTGACGTCTTTTAACACATTGCCCCTCTTTTTCTTTTTAGCGTGACAACATTTGTAAAAATGTCCTTTTTTCCCACACCCATGGCAAACCCAAGGCTGGACAATTACTTGCATTCGCCTTATGACCACTATTACCACATCTGAAACATTCTCTTTTAAATTTTCCAAAAACGTCCTTTTCTTTCTCTCTCACCATTTCCTTACTTCTTACTTAACACACCAATTCTTCAACTTTCCCTGCCTCAACACTCATTTTTTTTCTCAGAACTTAATTCTGTAACACACTTCATCATGTGCTCTACTCTTTATGCCAGCCATGATCACTTCCTCTAAAGGTGGCTCATCTTTCAAACATAATTCCTCACAAATCTTATCACTGCTACACCTTAACACAAACTGATCACGAACCCTTTCATCTAAAAGGTGACCACATTTACATGAAGCAGCTAATTCTCTTAATCTTGTTACATACTCTTCTACCGACTCATCGATTCCTTGCTCTCTTTTCCCAAAATAATATCTCTCCATAATTGTGTTTACTCTTGGTAAACAATGCGTATCCATTTTCAATATACAGATTTCATATTCATTCAAACTCCTTTCTTCTTCTGCATTCAAACTAGGTAAGTTTTCCAACACCTCTTGACCTTCACCTACTAGGCAGTGCATTAACAAAGCATGTTTCCTTTTTGCACTGAACGTGATTCCACATACCCTTGCATAATGATTAAACATTTTTTCCATATATTCCACAAATAAACAGGTTCACCTGGACTGCTAAGAAAAAATGGGGGAGGTGTAATATTCTGCATTTTTGCCAAATTAAATTTCTTTTAAACTTAATATCATCTGCTGCTTAAATATTTCCCACTAATATGCGATACAGGTGTGCCTGTCACCAATTTCCCTTGTTATTATATTACTCCCACTCACTGGATAAAACTTCTCTAATGACAGGCTAGGGTGTGCCTGTCCCCGGTTAATCCCAAATACACCACAGCCACCAGTACATCCAATGTTTCTAATGACAGGCTAGGGTGCGCCTATCACTGATAAATCCTGAAAATGCTTCAGACAAATAGCTGCACTGCGCAACAGACATGTTTCTGTATGCGTTCCAGAGAAAAATGTGCTCAATGATGGGCAAAGAACAATTAAAATGGCCACACTACGCAGCTTATGCAGCACGGCCTCCCACGTTTCCAAAGTGGGTTGGGCTCACCATATAGGCGTGCAGTCCCGTCTATGAGAAATTAACATGCATTCCAGTGACGTCTGCGGTCCTGTCTGTGAGGAATGAACTTGCGTTCCAGTGATGTGTGCGGGCCCAATATGTTTCCTCTGCAACGTCTTCACACCTCTCCCTCAAACACCGTTCACCTCTGTGTCCCAATCTGGACCACTCAGCTCTGTCGTGCCTCCAGCAAATTCATACATTGAATCACCTCTTCCTCCAAGTAAGTGCCATTAATATTCAATAGACTGTCAAGTTGAGGTGTTTTTGATCCCATTTAACGTCGCCAATGTTTAGACGCCATTATAAAGAGAACACACCGCAAACCGTAGCTCTTGTTCCAAGTTTTGGTTTTAATTATAAACTTCATCCAACGACAGCTTCTTCGTTCACCGGGTCCTCTCAACTGTCACCCGCAACATTCTCCCCAACCCATTCTTAAAATCCCTTGCTGAGAACACCACAGTATTCAAGTCAGGTACGGCATGTGGTCCATTCCAAATAGGTAGGAGGAGTAACATGTTACATGTATATCATCAACAGATTATCGATATAATGCATAGCTTTTCAAACTTAGGGTTACAGCCTCCCCCTTCATCAATGAACCATTCTGTATCCATACGCCAATCCATAGCATTACCCCAATGATCCAACAATGGCAATCACACGAGCCCCAGTGCTGAGCTCTAATACTTCGGGCCACCACGTAGCCCATATTATAGAGCAATTACTTGTATCTGAGAGCCATTTCCTCCCCCTTAATACCCAGAACACACAACTTTTCACTCTGTTTCAGTCATAGGCAATAACCTCTGTGAGGCACTCTACCACCTTCTCTCAATAGCTCCTAATCCCAGGGCATTCTCAGATGGTTTGATAGAATGTACCTATCTGGGCACATCCTATGGGCCTTTTTTGTCTCTCAGCTCAGCCCATTTTCTTCACCATTTCTCTGGTGTAGTACACTCTGTGGAGTATATTTGATAGTACTAAGTGGAATGTGGCCTAGGTAGCAACCTCTTTTGCCCCCCGGGGTGCCTCACTTAATTTCTCATCTAGTAGTCCCAGATTTTGCTCCCATTTCTCCTGTAGTCCCCACAGTATCTCTGGTGAAGTATAATCTTCTTGTAGATAAAGGAGATCGCCTTCCTTACTAGAGCCTTCATAATGTGTCCTCTAGAGAACTAAGATCATTCAGTATCGTGCTTTGTGGAATATCCACCTCCTGCATGTCTGAGACGTAAATATCACAAGACCTTCCTCTCCGGCTTTGCATAATCCTCCATGTGCATCAGGAATGCCTTCAAAGTTGTGCCATCTCAGATGTCCCCTAGTGTGCCTATACCCATCAGGTCCCATCCTCTAAAGCCTTTCAGTTTATCTGCTTCTTGGAGTGACTGTGAATCCCACAATGGGTCTTCATTTGTTAAAGCTGCCTGTCATCCCAACTGGGACAAATACTTTTTACCATATCTGCAGAACAACTTGCATGTACATCGGGACAACCATCATGCACCTTTTTCCATAGACAAGTGCTGGGTATCCCCTGGCCCCATCTGCTGTCGGGCATGCCTGCCTGATGGCTCATCAACCTGGGCATATGCCCATTCATTCTTAAGCACTAGCTGGGAGACCCAATATTATTTCCTTAGAAACCCAAAAGGGTATTACTTCCATCATAGAACTCTCTCACCAATTTGGCTAGAGCTATTCTTGGGCCACCATTGTTCCCAATTGAAATGTGTGATTTTGCTGTAAATTTATAACTGGATTTGCAACAGTTAGAGTGTTTCACAGTCTTTTAAGGATAAGCACTAAATCTGTTCGCTAAATACAGCAATGGAGATGGTTTTAATCTGTGAAGGAGAAGTTGGCACAAACTTCACTTTTACAGGATCTTATGTCTGATTTTGAAATGGTTGGTGCACATGAATATGAGTTTGAAGAAGGCTGACAAGGAGTGCATGTAAAATAGACTTCACACACACCATGGAAATAGGAGTGTCAAAATTCAGTAATATAGTAAATAGTACTAGTGTTATAGATATATATATATATATATATATATATATATATATATATATATATACAGTTAGTAGCGGTATAACTATCGCTCCTCCGATACTCTTAGAAACAATAGTTTTGCGTGATGCACAGCAAAACATTAGTCCATACAGTTCTTGTAGGTATTTCTGCCCTACTACCCAATGCATGAAAATCAGTGATCCATTGAGACTTATTTGTTAAAAAGGTAATAGGTGCACTCAAAATATAAGTCCAACTCAAGGTTTATGATCTAAATAGTAACTACTATTTAGAACATAAAACTTAAGTTGGATTTATGTTTTGAGTACGTCTGGCACATTTTAAACAAATAATACTAGTGTGTACAGGAGCAGTACTTCTCGTTCAAGTCCTAAACCTGCCAGGTTTTTCAATAGAAAACAGATTTGCCTTGTGATAGTAGATCATTCTACAAAGTGGAAAGCTTACATTTATGAGCCATTCTGACACTTTTTGTGGGGTATTTTTGACAGATTATTTTCAAGGGAGGGTGTCCCTAATTAGTTGGTTTCAGGCTTTGCAATTCTGTCTGTGTCTCCGGATGTTCAGATGTGCCTGAAAGAATCAGGCATTGGGCATGTAACATACAATCTTTACCAACTACAGGAACATGGTCTCTCTGAGTATTTCAAAAGAGCGCGGGGGACTGTGTAGCATGGCCCCTTGCTTGTGGAATTCTGTTGTTATTGGCAGCTAGGCCAATTCTCTTGGTTTATCACAACACAACCCCTCGCATGGCAAGTGTTTCACTTTTCATGGCTTTTAGAGGAAATGATGCAAACACTTTGATTTCCTCGGTAGTGAAGAGAGGAAGAACCTGAGGAGTGTAAAGATGGACTGCTTCGGAGAGTTGGTAAGAGTTAAAAGAAGAGATATGTACTGAAAAAAAGCCTGAAGACAAGTTTTAATTTTGTCAGGGTGAAGCTATCAGATGTAGTGCAGGGTTTGATGATACAGAGGTGCAAGTGGTGAAAAAAAAAGTTCTCTTAGAAATTGGGAAATTATGGAAACTAGAGCCTGTTGCTAAGTTTAGAAGATACCATAATGAAGTAGATCAACAAAATTGCACTGAAGTTGTTCCTATTACACGAGCACTCTATCTCGATTGCAATTGGTCCTATTCTATATCTTTTCTTTTGTTGCGATATGATGGGGACTTTATAAATTGTATGTATATGAAATTAATATATCTTTGGCATTTGTAATAAATAATGTTTTTGGAATAAGAGAAAGATAATGTTGCATGTGTATATATGAGGAATGAGGTGATTGGAGTGATGAAGGAATTTTTTTGTTCCCAGGGGTCTTTGTCGTTTTTGTAATTTAGTCCTACCCAGACCCTGTCGGGTTTTTCTGGGTTACCCTCTGTGGTTGGTAATATACCTCAGCTCGGTGGCAGGAGGCGAACAAGCTGTGCAGAGTCCTTCTGCACTACATGGGCAGTGCAGAGGCTCCCTTCTGACCCCCCTGCACTGTTCTCTGCCAGCCTTTTCATAGCAGTCAGACCACAATGAAAAGGCTGGTGGAGAACAAAGTTGTAATCAACAGGGCGGTGCTGACTTCAGTGCTGCCCTGGCTGATTCCAACCAAGACCGCTGTCAGCCCATCGGGATCTGAGATCCTGGTGGGGATGGCGGTAGGTTAGAGGGTCTGCCCGCCCACCTGGTAATGTTGCAGTCCGACCACCACCGTGAGGTTGGCGTACTTTGGACTGCCAGCTTCGTAAAAAGGCACTATGTGTCAAATTTTGGCATATCCTTCACCAGTTATCATTATCAGGGCTTGCAAAATAGGCCAAATGAGTCATGAACTTGTGAAGATATAACCCCTGACTGAAAGCATGATCAATTTCAATGTATTTTGTGTTTGAATGTTTTTGTAAGGCTACCAAACATGAGTTAAAAGCCTACACTAAGCCCAAACCATTTATGCATGAATTTTCAAAAACATGCAGGTCATAAGAGATGCATGTGCAAAATGAAGTTAGTAAAAAGTATGCCCATTTGCAGCTAATATGTTATATATTTAGGTTAATATGTGCTATTTTCACGTTGACGGACTATGCGTTTGTTACATGTGAATCATTCAGAGCCAGTTTCTTCATCCAGGATATGACCTGGGTACGTGGTAAATTGCAGGCGCTGCGTGAGCCCATGAGCTGTGACTTTAATCGCACGTGAAGTCGATTTGTTTTGTGTGAGATGTGAATTTTCTAATATATGGTATATTGCTAACATACTTCGCTATGCATCGGTGAAGGAACCACGTGGCTCGTGAGCAGTAAATTCGGTAGGCAAGGGGTTGATGTAACGTAGATGAAGCCACACCTTTTGCTCGTTGTTGGAAGCTGCCCTAAAGTCTGGTCTCTGCCTTTCTCAGGCAGCAGGCATGGATGGGTGTGGTCTCTGGTGTGTCGGGAGCATCATACGATTATGTCGCTGCAGGTGTGTCAGCAGCAGTTGAGCTACTACCCACTGTAACAGAGCTGATGTATGTGAGGTGGACTTGAGGAACTAAAAGGGGGCGTGTGATGGAGTCAGCGCTACTGGCGGGGGAGGGTAGGAGACAGGAATTGGAGGTCTGTGTACAAATGTTTTTGGCAGTTCCATGCACAGTAACGTGCTTCTTCTACTTTTGAGGGAAGGGGCTGGTGAGACTAGCAGTGCCTTAATAGCGAGGACTCTAGTGCAAATACATTTGTATCGGATCGGAAAGAAAAAAACACCAGGGCGTTTCAGTAACGCTTATGAGGCAGGTTGAGTTTTCCTTTGTGCATTACAGGACAGGATACAGTTGGCTTTGTGGTAATTCAAGACACGGAGTCCGTGCCAGCGGGAGCTTTTAATGCTTCCTCCATTATATGTAGATGACTCTTCCAAAGTCACCTGAGCAGAATAATTCCATAATCTCTTCTCGATCAGCCGTGTTCAAGGAAGGAGAGTTGAGCTGGGAGGACTGATTCAAATTTGAAGATTTCACTGCAAATCTAAGATGGCATCAAGGATGGTCCCCGCTGTATTTACTACCCTGTGCAAAGCCAATAAAATGATTTTTGTCCAATTTCTTATAGATATATTTTTTTAGATTTTATGTTTCAGCCTTTCTCGGGTGATTTCTTCCAATAAAGATCCAGCATCTCTTTGTGGAGACATTTTTGTTCCTGATCAGTGTTGCTGAAATAATTTGTAGAGCGGGGGGGTGGGGGGGGGGGCGGCCTTTAATGTTATATCACCGAGGTCATATGGACTGTGAAATATCTGAGCAACATACAAAAACCAAGTGTAGCAAACATGTCATGCCCATTCAGTAGGAGAGCGGTGAGAGTGTGGTACGTAGCTGGTGGTGCATTTTGAAGCACTGGTGTGGTAGTGCACTGCCATTTGCAGACAAAACATTTTTTGTTGAAATGTTCACTAAATTTGCTTAGACATACAGTTTTACCGGTGTTGGAAAATGGCCCTCTATGAAGGGTCATCCCATACTTTACCTTCCTCCTCTTCTTTTTCTGATCTAATTTTTTGGGCTTTAGGACTCTGGGCACTTTGCCACTGCTAACCAGTGCTAAAGTGCATGTGCTCTCTGCTTAAAACATGGTAACATTGGCTGATACCCAATTGGCATATTTAATTTACTTGTAAGTCTCTGGTAAAGTGTGCTACATGTTCCCAGGGCCTGTAAATTAAAAGCTACTACAGGGAGTGCAGAATTATTAGGCAAGTTGTATTTTTGAGGATTAATTTTATTATTGAACAACAACCATGTTCTCAATGAACCCAAAAAACTCATTAATATCAAAGCTGAATATTTTTGGAAGTAGTTTTTAGTTTGTTTTTAGTTTTAGCTATGTTAGGGGGATATCTGTGTGTGCAGGTGACTATTACTGTGCATAATTATTAGGCAACTTAACAAAAAACAAATATATACCCATTTCAATTATTTATTATTACCAGTGAAACCAATATAACATCTCAACATTCACAAATATACATGTCTGACATTCAAAAACAAAACAAAAACAAATCAGTGACCAATATAGCCACCTTTCTTTGCAAGGACACTCAAAAGCCTGCCATCCATGGATTCTGTCAGTGTTTTGATCTGTTCACCATCAACATTGCGTGCAGCAGCAACCACAGCCTCCCAGACACTGTTCAGAGAGGTGTACTGTTTTCCCTCCTTGTAAATCTCACATTTGATGATGGAGCACAGGTTCTCAATGGGGTTCAGATCAGGTGAACAAGGAGGCCATGTCATTAGATTTCCTTCTTTTATACCCTTTCTTGCCAGCCACGCTGTGGAGTACTTGGACGCGTGTGATGGAGCATTGTCCTGCATGAAAATGATGTTTTTCTTGAAGGATGCAGACTTCTTCCTGTACCACTGTTTGAAGAAGGTGTCTACCAGGAACTGGCAGTAGGACTGGGAGTTGAGCTTGACTCCATCCTCAACCCGAAAAGCCCCACAAGCTCATCTTTGATGATACCAGCCCAAACCAGTACTCCACCTCCACCTTGCTGGCGACTGAGTCGGACTGGAGCTCTCTGCCCTTTACCAATCCAGCCACGGGCCCATCCATCTGGCCCATCAAGACTCACTCTCATTTCATCAGTCCATAAAACCTTAGAAAATCAGTCTTGAGATATTTCTTGGCCCAGTCTTGACGTTTCAGCTTGTGTGTCTTGTTCAGTGGTGGTCGTCTTTCAGCCTTTCTTACCTTGGCCATGTCTCTGAGTATTGCACACCTTGTGCTTTTGGGCACTCCAGTGATGTTGCAGCTCTGAAATATGGCCAAACTGGTGGCAAGTGGCATCGTGGCAGCTGCACGCTTGACTTTTCTCAGTTCATGGGCAGTTATTTTGCGCCTTGGTTTTTCCACACGCTTCTTGCGACCCTGTTGACTATTTTGAATGAAACGCTTGATTGTTCGATGATCACGCTTCAGAAGCTTTGCAATTTTAAGAGTGCTGCATCCCTCTGCAAGATATCTCACTATTTTTGACTTTTCTGAGCCTGTCAAGTCCTTCTTTTGACCCATTTTGCCAAAGGAAAGGAAGTTGCCTAATAATTATGCACACCTGATATAGGGTGGTGATGTCATTAGACCACACCCCTTCTCATTACAGAGATGCACATCACCTAATATGCTTAATTGGTAGTAGGCTTTCGAGCCTATACAGCTTGGAGTAAGACAACATGCATAAAGAGGATGATGTGGTCAAAATACTCATTTGCCTAATAATTCTGCACTCCCTGTAGTGGGCCTACAGCACTGACTGTGCCACCCACATAAGTAGCTCCTTAACCATGTCTTAGGTCTGCCATTGCAAAGCCTTTGCGTGTAGTTTCACTGCTTCAACTTGGTATTTAAGACTACTTGCCATGCCTTAAACTCCCCCTTTATTTTACATGTCACCCCTAAGGTAGGCCCTAGGTAGCCCCTTAGGGGAGGCTGCTACGTAAGTAAACGCTGGGCATGTACGTGTGAGTTTTACATGACCTAGTAGTGAAAAACACTCTAAATCGTTTTTCACTGTTGTGAAACCTGATCCTCTCATAGACCGCCATTGGAAATTCCCTTGTACACTTTTAAGTGGTAATTTCTGACCTGAAAGAAGTGGCATTGCCATGGTTGGAATGGTAGTGAGAAATTCTGCTTACTGGTAAAGTTGAATTTAACATTACTATTTTAGAAATTTCACTTTTAAAAAGTAGGCATTTCTCTGCACTAACTTCCCTCTCTGCCTTACAGCCTGTCTCCAATCCATGTCTGGTCTGTGCTGGTTGACAGCTCCCCTTGTGCATTCCACCCAGACAGTCATAAACACAGGGCACTCATCTGCATCTGCATTCATCTGCATACTGATGGGCCTTCCCGGGCAGGAAGGGTGGAGTGCTGTCACTTACACTTCAAAGGCTAGTGGCCTGACCACCCACAAAGGACTGATAACCCACCACAGATCTCCTGGCAGACAGGACTGGGTTGAAAGCGGACCTAGTGCACTTCAAAACTACTCTTTGAAGTCTCCTCCACTTCAAAGGAACATTTGAGTATATATATACTGGTTCTGTGACCCCCCTAAAATCAGACACTTCTGGACCTACAAATGTACTCTCTCAGAAGAACTTTTGTGCTTCCCAAAGGACTCATCTGGATTGATTTTCTGGAATGACTACTCTCTTGCTTGTTGCCCTGCTGCCTGCTGGAGGGACTATGCTGGAAGGATTACGCCTTCCCCCACAAGTGTTCTCCAAGGGCTTGGACTGAGCTTGCCTTCTGTTAAGAAGTCTCAGGGCCATAAAAGACTTCAGCAGAGAGAGAAAATCCACTGCATCGTAAAATCGACATATTGCTTGCAAAAATCAACACAGAGCCTGCAAAATCGAAGCAGCGCCTGTCTCGCAGCTGAAAAATCACCGCAGCACCTCCCAAATTGACTTTTTATCATCACAGCTCATTTTGGATTTTCCACACATCATCCCTGGGCATCAAAATATTCCCGCACCGCAATAAGGAGCCAAGGCCGCTCATCCAGAAATCAATGCATCACCACGTCTGCGAGGAAAGAATCGACACATCACCTATGCTGTGCTGGAAAAAAATCTAAGCATTGCTTTACTTTCTGATGCATTACCTCCTCTGCGGCCTTCTGTGTCATTATTTTTTATGCATCCCAGGTACCTTGTCCTAAAAAGATACAACCATTGATTCCTATGGATTATGACAACTAAAATTCTAAAAAGTGATATCTTGTTTTGTGCATATTGGATTCTTATCATTTTGGTCTTATTGTCGAAACTGGTGTGGAGTACTGTTTGTGGTGTTTTCACTGCGTTACTGTATGAGTTATTTCACAAGTACTTTACACATTACCTTCTAAGTTAAGCCTGCCTGCTCTGTGCCAAGCTACCGGTGGGTGAGCACAGGATAATTTTGGTTGTGTTGTGACTTAACCTTACTAAGATTCTGGTCCCTACTTGGCCAGGATGCATACCTCTGCCAATTAGAGACCCTATTTCTAACATTGGTGTTCAGCCGTGATGATAGGACTTGTGTTTGTGAAGTGCCTTACAGTGACTTGGTATACACTAGCATCCACATCTAAAGACCGTTATGAGTTGTTTTCTCCTTTTTCTCTCCATTGGCCATTTTTTCAAATTTGAATCCTACCTCTCCTTCATAAACCTGGGACTATTGTGCTGCACCGGTGATACCTTAACAGACTGGAAATGGATTCCAACTTCCCAGCAGAATACAATAAGATGGACCTTGTCCCCATAGAAGCCCTCAGCAAGGCTAGGCTGAGGAAATTCCGCAAGGACAGAGGGTGGCTGTGAACAATTGGTCCACCAAGCAGGATTTGCAGGATGTCCTATCTACTTTTGAGGAAGCACATTGGCTGAAGGCTGCAGCAGAGGACCAAAAGGGTGATGACCCTGAGAAGGATAATGAGGAGGCGGAGGATAATGACTTAGCAGTGGCTCCAGAGGAGAGAAGGGAGCCCACAGTGAGGGGGGGTCCCCTGCTGGATCATATGGAGGAAACAGTGTCTCCTACCACATCCTGTCCCCCGAGGAATTGAAGGACAGATAGGCTGAGAGGAGCCCGAGACTACAGCTAGCCCAACTGGCTGCAGAGGCGAGAAGAGCTGAGGCTGACAAAGCCATGGCAGAGGAGAAGAGAGCTGAGACAGAAAGAGCCTGGGAGGAAATACAAATTGTGTTGGCTCATGAACTTGAGTCTAAAGGAACTGGACTTGAAAGCAAAACAAGTAGAGTCCAGTGGTGGAAGCAAAACTACTTAGTCCAGTGCTGAAGAAAAGGCCAACACACCCAGAGATTTGGTTCCTGGCTTGAGGGAGGGGTGTAACACAGACAGGTGGTTTGAGGTGTAAGTGCACAGGATCCCTGAGGTGAGATGGGTTGGGTGGCAGTCCTATGGAGGCTGTCGTATGGAGGCATATACCTGGTGATGGGAGGGATGCCCTATGGGCCCTAGATGGGAGAGACAGGGTGAGGTATCCCACCATGAAGGAGACCCTTGTCAAGATATATGGCTTCACCCCAGAAGAGTGCAGATTGAGATTCAGGGGCAGTCAGAAGCTGTCTCACCAGTCCTAGGGGGATTTTGCGGGTCACTTTTGCAGGGCACTGGATTGTTGAGTGAAGGGTAGTATGGTAAACACTTTTGAGGGGCTGTACAATTTGATTGCCAGAGAGCACATGTTCAGTTACTGTTTTCCAGGGGTACACCAACACATAGTTTATTGTAAGTTCTCTGATCCCAGGGAGTTTGCAAAGGAGGCAGTACCAGAGTGTCTGAAGAGGCATTATGGAGTGATCCTAAGGAGACTGATTCAAGCTCCTCTCAACAGACTGAGAGGGAGGTACACATTGACCCAGACAGGTCCCATTATGGTAAGGGGAGAAAGGGGTCCTATGTCTCTTCTAATGGTAGGAGGAGAGGCCCCAGGTGCCGTATCTCCAGCTCCAGAGCACGGACTGTTCCCACAGGGGACGCAAGCAGGGGAACTTAGTCTGCACAGAGAGACAATCCACTAATGGGATCTCCTCAGTGTCTGGAGATCTTGGGGGGAGTGGCTGCCACAGGTGCCCTACCAATTCTGGTTTCTGGGGGTACCACTTCCAAGTGGAGGGTATCAGGTTCTCACATGGAGGGGCAGGGTGAGGGAGCACCCAACCATGTCTCCTGTTCACCCTGAGGGTACTGACCCTGGGTTGATTGACCAGTGTCCCCTATAAAGGAGGGAGGTAGAGTGCAAGTAGGGGTAAATCCCCAGGGGCTACTGCCTCCCACTCTGAGATGCCTCGGAGGTCAGGAAAACCTCAGGAGCCCATGGGGAACTCCCTGCCAGCCCCAAGGCGGGAAGGGAAGCTTACCCAAAACCCCTACTTAGGGCCTCCACTTAGCAGCAGATAGCCTGGGGCCTGGCACTTGATATTGGCAGCTGTCAGTGGCCTCTGTTGGTTACTGTGCTGGTGGACAGGGTTTTCCCCTGGGTTGCGGACAGAAGTCATACCCAAGGAGAGGAATGGGCCACATCACTTTGTTGGCCATGGTGGTACTGTCTGCCTACTGGGATGTATCTGAGACCAAATTAAAGTTAGGTGCTTCACAGATGGGGTCCACAGGTGAGGAGAAGGGTTCCCCTAGGGTCACTTCAGTAACTCCCAGGGTGGTAGACAGAGAGATCCAACTGAGTTCAGACAGCCATAGAAATAGCAAGGGCACTGCAGTAGTGGGCCATGGTCCACATTATATCGCTCTAAGCAGGTAAGTAAATCAAGGTATTGTTTAGTCTACCCTGCCATTAGGCTGGAGTGGGGTTGTGTTGGAAAATGTTTTTCTCTGAAGGGTCACCCCAAACTTTTTGCCTTCCTCCACCTCATTTTTGTTGGCTTTAGGACTCTGGGCCCTTCACCACTGCTAACAAGAGCTAAGGTGCATGTGCGCTCTCCCTAAAACATGGTAATATTGGTTCATACCCAATTGGCATATTTCATTTATTTGTAAGTCCCTAGTAAAGTGCGCTAGGTGTGCCCATGGCCTGTAAACTAAATGCTACTAGTGGGCCGACAGCACTGATTGCGCCACCCACATAAGTAGTCCCTTAACCATGTCTCAGGGCTGCCATTGCAAGGCTTTTGTGTGCAGTTTCACTGCCACTTCGACTTGGCATTTAAAACCACTTGTCAAGCCTTAAACTCCCC
Source organism: Pleurodeles waltl (assembly GCF_031143425.1). Taxonomy (NCBI): domain Eukaryota; kingdom Metazoa; phylum Chordata; class Amphibia; order Caudata; family Salamandridae; genus Pleurodeles; species Pleurodeles waltl. The sequence continues at coordinate 588,046,650 of NC_090445.1, forward strand.
TTTTATTACTAAGGTAGGCCCTAGGTAGCCCATAGGGTAGGGTGCTATGTAAGCAAAAGGCAGGACATGTACTTGTAAATTTGACATATCCTGATAGTAAAAAAAAAACTAAAAAAAACACCCAAAGTCGTTTTTCACTCTTGTGAAACCTGCTCCTCTTATAGGCCAGCATTGGAAATTCCCTTACACTTTTAAGAGGTAACTTCTGATCTGAATAGAGTGGAATTGTCATGTTTGGTATTTTTGAAATGGTAGTGAGAAATCCTGCTTACTGGTGAAGTTGGATTTAACATTACTATTTTAGAAATGCCACATTCTGAAAATAGGCATTTCTCTGCACTTACCGCTCTCTGTGCCTTACAACCAGTCTTCAATCCATGTCTGGTCTGTGCTGATTGACAAACATAAACACAGGATACTCAGCTGCATCTTCATTAATCTGCATACTGAGGGGTTTTCCTGGGCAGGAAGAGTGGAGGGGCTCTCAATTACACTTCAAAGGCTAATAGTCTGACCCCACACAAAAGACCGTTAACCCACCACAAATCTCCAGGCAGACAGGGTTGGGTTAAAAGGGGACCTGGTGGACTTCAAAACCACTCTGTGAAGTCTTCTCCACTTCAAAGGCACATTTGGGTATATATAATGGGCCTGTGACCCTTACAATCAGGCACTTCTGCCACTACAACAGGACTCTGTCAGAAGGACTGAGTGCTTCCCAAAGGACTTATCTGTACTGCTTTTCTGGAAGGACGGCTCTCCTGCTTATTTGCCCAGCTGCTCCCTGACTCTGCTAAAAAGGACTCTGCCTTCTCCCACAAGTGATCTTGGACTGAGCTTGGTTCATACCCAATTGGCATATTTCATTTACTTGTAAGTCCCTAGTAAAGTGCGCTAGGTGTGGACTGAGCTTGCCTCCTGTTAAGAAGTCTCAGGGCCAATAAATACTTCACCAGAGAGAGAAAATCCACTGCATCAGAAAATCAACGCAGTACCTGCAGAATTGGCGCAGCGCCTTTCTCGCGGCTGAAAAAATGCTGCAGCACCTCCTGAATCGACACAGGGCCTGTTTTATCATTGCAAGATGTTTGGATTTTCCACACATCGTTCCTGGGTGTCACAATATTCCGTCAGCGCAGTAAGGAGCCAAGGCTGCGCACCCGGAAATCAACGCATCACCTTCCCTGGAAGAAAGAAATCAACGCATCACCTCTGCTGCACCGGAAAAGTTGATGCATCACTTTACTTTCTGACGCATCACCTCCTCTGGAGCCCTATGCCTCATTATTTTTTACGCATCCCAGGTACTTTGTGCTGAAAAGAAACAACCATTGAGTCCCATGGATTAAACGCCCATGTATCTGATAGGGGGATGTGCAGGTCACATTTGCCAGTGTTATGTAACATGCAGCATTGTGTCCATAATGCATAATTCATTGCTAATTATGCTGTGTCTGAGTTGTGGGCTGTAATTCACTGGAAAGACATCATAGTTTTTAAATTCTCTTTTGGTGAATAAATCATTATAAATGTACATGTCCTGTGCACAGAGTAAAAATACATTTGGCAATAGAAATTAGCATTTTCCATTTACATCATGCAAAATGCACCATTGAAAGGAAATCAAACAGTGGATAGGCACGTCAAGCAAGCCATTTTGCTTGGGTATGTTCCTAACTCTCTGTAAATAGCCTCCATTTAGGATTTGGGGGAAGTCCCCATCCTAGTTGCCAGAGCTTCCACTGCACCAGAGATACAAGATGATCACCATTCCAAATCATTGTCCATTCTGAATGAATTAATGAAAGCATTTATAATGCGCTTTCTACCTAGTTGTAAGGCTACTGGTGCTGTTCATAATGAGTGCTCTTGCAAAAGGTATGTTTTTAAACCTTACCTGAAGCTAGCAAAAGAGGAAAGCCACCTCAGCTGTGAATGGAGTAAATTCTGAATCACTGAAACCAGGGAGGTGAAAGATCTCCACTATCTAGATCTGAGTATTATTTGGAGACAACAGGCGAGCCTTTTATCCTGGTTTTGTGGGTCTCTTATGGGCTAGAGATCAGAACCCATACATTTAAGCATTCAGGTTACTGAACTTGAGTGTACAGCCTCGCTCGTCTGTGAGACCTAGGGCCTCATTACGAGTTTGGCAGACGTTTTAGACCATACGCCGAACTTCTGGTGGGGAGGTTAACACTATACTGGCTACCTTCCCGCTGGGCCAATTAACAGTTTCCGGCTAGGACAGCGAGTGAAACCTGAGTTTCCGCCCGCTGGCCTAGCGGCAAACAACCTACAGCATTGTCTCCAGCTCGTAAGTGAGCTGCAGCAATGCTGTAGGATGCAGGGTGCACCAGCACCCTCACAATGTTCACTGTCTGCAAAGCAAGAACAGTGCAAGAATGCTGGCCAGGGGGGCCCCTGTACTGCCCATGCCAAATGCATGGGCAGGGCAGGGGCCTTGCACCCATTCTCCGCCAGCCATTTCATGACGGTGCTACTGCCATGAAATGGCTGGCAGAGAACGAGGTCGTAATCCCCAGGACAGTGCTGCTTGCAGTGCTGCCCTGGCGGATTAGAATCGCAATTTACCAGCAGACCACTGGGATCCCTGTTCCTGGCAGAGCTGGCGGTCCACCACAGCCTGACCGCCACGGTTGAAATATGGCACTTGGACTGCTGCGTTGGTGGCGGCCCAACTGCCATCCCTGAGTCCGCCAGACTCGTAATGGGGGCCATAGTCTCTTTTTTCGCATTTAGAGCTCTTTTTGAAGAGTTAAGTTGAAATTTTGGAAGGCCTGCATACAAGACCCTACAGTAATCTAACACAGCATCAACGGCTGCTCTTACTGCAAAGGACTGTTGTTGAATGTCAATGCAGGAGTAGGCTTTGGTTGGAGAGTTGATGAAAACAGTTACTTAGCCATTTTTCGTAAGTCTCAGAGTCCTTTTATCATCAAAGAGAAACCCACGTTTTTTGGTCAAAAATGTGCAGCAGGGACAGAAAGGAAAGCTCAGAGCATCTATGACTGCCAAGCAGGTTGATCTAAGTTTTGGGAGGGTTAAGTTGTAAACATGGCACTGTATCTAATTGTTTATGTTGTTAGACTTGTGTGTTGTCTTTGTCAGACTAGACTCTTACCTGCATCTCCTTAAAAATTTCACTTGGGAAGTTAAACAAGATGGGCGATAACGACAATCCCAGTGGAACACTGCAGGATGGAAAACGTTTTCTGACGTATGGAGCTAGGGCTAGTTTCTATGAGCGAAGGCTAAAAAAAAAAAGAATAAAATAATTTGATGGTATTTCACCTTGCCTGTGCCACGGACACAGCATGTTAAGCAGGGTGTGAAGAACCATGGTGTTTAAGGCCATAAAGAGGCCCAACATAACCCTCGGGAAACCTACCTCCTTGTTACTGAAACAAAGAATCAGGTAAGGCACTTTCAGTACTGTGCCTAGGTTGTTAAAAATGATTGGAAACAAAAGCAGCCCTTTACGCAAACTAGCTCTGCACCTCCCTGCCTCTTTTCTTTTCTCCTTTCTTTGCTTCTTTCTATTCTTTGTTTCTTTGTTTCTATTCTTTCTTTATCTCTCTCTCTTCATCTCTTTCTTTTTTTCATTCTCTCTTTCTTTCTTTTCTTCGGCCTAGCTCTCACCCTCTTTCTTTCTACTGCCTTATATTCCTGCTGTACCTGCTTTCCTGGGAATGTGTAGAGTGTGCTAAAGACTCAGCCTGGTCCCAGGCCTTCAAAAAACATCCTCCAGTGACTACAGTTCCCCCCCCTCACCCTCCACTCACCGGTAAAATGCCCAGAGGATTAATAAGCTAGTATCACCCGCCCTTCCTGTGAACTTCCAACTTAATATCCCTGTGATGGGGAATAACATGCAGGATATAGAAGCGTCTTTTCTTGTTTCTGCCATTTCTGGGCCCTTATTGTGCATGAATTGCAGCTCCTTTTGTCAGTTGGAGCTGTGCCTGGCTTCTTCTACCGTGCCCAGCACACTCGGGCACAGTAAAACCTAAAGACCTGCAATCCCATCTCAGACAGAAAATGGAGTATGATTCCAGAAAGAGATTAAAGTGTTCGGGCCGTGGATGGTGTGAATGCTGAATTTATTACTAATAATTTTATGTGTTATGAGTTAAAAATGTGCATAGAAATTAGACTATTAGAGAAAATAATGTGTGACTTGTAAAATGTGCCCATTTGAGTGGCCGTCATGAAATACGTAATGTCTTTAGAGAAATGCATATTAATTATTATTCAAAATGTATGTGTAGAGAAAATGGTGAACATATGTTATATTACTGATTTCATTTTGTGTATTTGCTTTTTAATTGTAGGCTTAAATTATCGAGGTTTGGGTTCAGTTTTTACAGCCTCATGTTAAACTGCAATGTCCGAATAAAATCATGGGAATGTATGTCCAAAAAGATTCAATACATTTATTGTTGACACTGTGTTGACCAAACGTTTAGTAGATACCTTTAACTTTCTCATGAGAACTGCTTGCTAGAGTGTTCTGTATTAGTATTTGTTACAATGTTAACTTGATGCACGAGACAGCAATGTTCCCAGGAACTAACAATGGATGCACTGACTGGAGTACGAAAGGATACAAGAATGTTACCGGATGAGCTCGACGATGGGAACAGGACAAGAGGAGTCAATCATCGACGTGTGAAAGACAGTTTAGTTATATCTTTGATTTGGGGTTTAATTCTTATTGGATTGTCTGTAAACATAAGATTTTCTGACCAATTACATTGTGGGAAGTTCTTTAGATGTTTCTAACTTAGTCCGACTGCACCGAGGAGGCACATGTTTTTTCTTACTTTGACTTTCCTTGTACAGGTTCTGTTTTAGGAGCTGAGCAGTTTCTGATTACTTTATTTTCTAACTTCAATCCTGTAGCTTAATAGCTAAAGACTGATCCCTTAAATGCTGTTTCTTAGATGGTTCAGATGTGCTTAGAGTCCCCGTGTCTGAACCATTTCCCTTTCATTGCACTTTCGCTGATGCTGATCGATCCGGTGTCCAACTGACGAAGATAATCGCAGCTTGCTGATCCATATGAGGAGAGGTATAACAAAATGCTATTGTTCTTGTTGTAAATTTGTTCTTCATTTCTAGGTACCAACTGCTATTTTGATAGAGCCATATTGAGAAGTTTTCCAAATTAACTTTGACTAAATTGATTTTGCATGAATCCCAAACATGCTATTCTAATCAGAAGGTTAGATAAGGAGACACCTAAAATGATAACAAGTTATTACTTAAGAGCTGATTTTGTTCATTTGATGAATCTAGATGTATGCTATTTCTGATATGCAGCTATTCTTGTTATTGATTTGTTCTGTGATTCTAGAATGTTTAATAGCTAAAGATTTGGTCAACCGATGTTGTTTGTGTATGTATACCACTTGATTTTGAGACTAATTTACAACATATTAACATTGTTAATCCAGGGAAATAAACAAATTAACTTTTACTGAAAGGTGTGGTTATTCATGACCAAATAGGTCATGGTGCATGAAGATTAATGAGTACGGGGAAATAATTGGTTGATGTTTATCGATTGTGATGTTGTATTTGCATTGAACTAAGGATTTGTGGTGGTATCACTCTAAGCGTAGTCAAAAGGTTCATCTACCTAATAACACTTCCCCTGATAAATTAATTGTAAAAGACCAAATAAGGGCCGATGCGCTAACAGTGGCAAACGAGGGGTGTAAATAAGCGTGCAAACTCTTTCAGTGGCCCCAGGGGCATCAGTGGGCCTAATAGCTCACAGTATGTTTCTGAACTTCGGCAAGAGTGAGAGAATGTAAGCAAAGCTTGAGTTTGTGTAGGGTGGTAGATGAAGGCATAGGAAGGGTATCTGACATTTAGCAGTTGCGGCCAGACCGATGACCCTGCAGTTCTTTTAGTTTCTGAATTATCAGGTTAGCTGGAAATCCCCCACACATCCTGTCAAACGTACCGAGAGACGCCTTTGTACTTGAAGTTGTAGCAATCCGTTTTTGCATATGAGTATTTCTATTAAAAATTAGAGGAATCCAATAGCATAAATAGCTTTATTCATTTACTACATCAATGTTGGTTTATTGAATTTTCAGAATAAAACGTACCTTACGATTTGTTTTCATTCCTTCCTGGGTCCACAGAAACATCAGGCATACCAAAACAGGTGTTTAGAAATTGGAGGAAAGACATTTGAGGTGCATCTAAAGCATGCAGAATGTCTTCCCTGCTGATTAGCACATTCATTCAATAACGGTGTCAAAATATACTATTGATTCCATGCTACCTGCTGTGAAATCCAGCCTGCACCAGTGGGAGCATATTCAGTTCATGTGCCAGGCGAGATAGACTTCTCTGCAGGATTCTTGCTTAGAGTACCACCAAAAATGCCAACAAGGAAATTACTGTACATGAACTGGGATTGGTAGCATGCCCATCTTAAAAACTGAATGGAATATACTGACTTGCTAGGACTGGTTTCCAAGCATTGTTTAAATAGTATAGTAAGGCACCCTGCCCACCAAGTGACATTGCCTTTGATTAATTCACCAGTCAGAAAATGTAGCCCTGGGACCGCTCCAAATACTAATGAGGCAGTTGCTACAAAAGCTTTCTTTTTTATTTCCATAATGTCCCTGTCGAAACCACTGATTTCCCTAACGGAAGCAAATGCCCTCTCAGAAACCGTTCTTGGAACGTTATACGGTTCACAAGACTGTGTACATCAATCCTAGGGTGACCACCCGTCCGTAAATTTCACGGACTGTCTGTAATTTCGCCCTGCTGTCCGTTGTCCGTGATGAAAGCTTTAACGGAAGGCATTTGTCCGTAATTTTAGCCTTTCACCTAAAGGGCAACGGAGGCAGGACGAAATTACGGGCAGAGGAGTTTCCCCAGCTGGGCTGGAAGGCAGGGGGTCTCCTGTGCTCTGAGGGAGGGAGGGGGCAGACAGATAAGAAAAGGCCTTCTTGCCAGGGGGTCTCCTTCCCTAAAGACATGCAAATGTGGGCAACTGGTAAATCTGCAAATACAAAGGGGCTTGAAAACCTACATTGAATTTACTAGAAGGAGCCACTTGAAGTTTTCTGGTGGGAAAGATATTTCTTTCAGAGAGGTATTGTAATGGTTTTCCAAGGTGAGCTGTGGAGTGTGTGGTTTTAATGGAGTGTTATAACATTTTTTTAGCACTAGGTAGAAACTGTATATTATTCAAATCTGTATTTGAGAAGCGCTTTTTTTTTTATTTAACCGAAATGTATTCGCACATTTTGTAGCAGCCTTTATTATGATGTAATTGTATTTTTTTACAGTTCTTTCAGGTACCTCGGTACCTCATAGTACTAACAAACATTGGCAAAGCCAGTAGGTCTCATCTACGAAAGAGTTATTGGCTTTGCAAATGTGTTTTAGCCATTAGCCATGTTATACACCAGAGTAGCTGCTGTTCAGCATGGCTTAAAGCTAGTGGCATAGTGGTGTGGTGTGGAGTAGAGTAGCATAGGAGCAGTGGCGCAAAGTACAGAGCAGTGGGGTACAGTGCAGTTGTTTAGAGTGCGTTAGCGTAGAGTGCAGTGGTTTAGAGTGCAGTGGCATGGAGTGGCATGGGACAGAGTAGAGTGGCATAGAGTGCAGTGGAGTAGAGTGGCATACAATAGAGTGGAAGAGAGAGCAGTAATGTAGAGTGGTGCAGTGGCATAGATTGCAGAGTAGACTCACGTTGCAGGGAGTGCAGTGGTGTAGTGTAGAGTGGTGCATAGTAGGGCAAAGTGCTGTAGAGTGGAGTGATGCAGAGTAGAGTGACATAGAGTGCAGTGGCATAGAATGCAGTAGTACATAGTACATTGGTGTATAGTACGGTGGTGGAGAGTGCAACACTGCAGAGTAGAGTGTCAGTGCAGTGATGTTTTGTGGAGTAGAGTGGCACAGAGCAGTGGCATAGAGTACAGTGGTACTGGGTAGAGGGCAGTGGCGTGCAGTTGTTTAGAGTGCATTGGCGCAGAGTGCAGTGGCATAGAGTGGCATGGGGTAGAGTTACATAGAGTGCAGTGGAGTAGAGTGGGATACAATAGAGTAGCAGAGAGTGCAGTAATGCAGAGTGGTGCAGTGTCATAGAGTGCAGAGTAGAATCATGTGGCATAGAGTGTAGTGGTGCAGAGTGGAGTATTGTAGAGTGGTGTAGAGTAGAGTATAGTGCCTAGAGTGCAGTGGCATAGAGTAGAGTGGTGTAGAGTGCAGAGTTGCAGAGTAGAGTGTCAGTGCAGTGGTGTAGAGTGGTACAGAGAACAGTGGCATAGAGTACAGTGGTGCAGAGTAAAGGGCAGTGCTGTTGTTTAGAGTACACTGGTGTAGAGTGCAGTTGCATAGAGTGGCATTGGGCAGAGTAGAGTGGCATAGAATGCAGTGGAATAGAGTATATTGGTGCAAAATCCAGTAGTACAGAGCAGAGTGGTGTAGAGTATAGTGGCGGCCAGTGCAGTGTTGCAGAGTGTCAGCTTGCAGTAGTGTAGAGTGCATTGAACTAGATTGCAGTGGTCAGAGTAGTATAGAGTACAGTGGCGTAGAATAGATTGTTTCAGAGTAGAGTGCAGTTGCATAGAGTGGAGAGGTGCAGGGTAGAGTGCAGTGGCATAGAATGCAGTGGCATAAAGTAGATTATTTCACAGTAGAGTGAGGTGGCTTAGAGTGGAGAAGTTCAGGTTAGAGTGGAGTTGCATAAAGTGGCATAGAGTGTGATGGCATAGAGTAAAGTAGTGTAGAGTGCCGGGGCATAGAGTGCAGAGGTGCAGAGTAGATTAGAATGATGTACAGTGTATTGATGTAGAGTGCAGGGGCATAGAGTTGAGTGTTACAGAGTAAAGTGCATTAGAATAGAGTGTAGTAGCTTAGAGTGCAGTGGCGTACAGTGCAGCGTTGCAGAGTGGCAGAGAGTGGAGTTGTGCGGATTGGATTGGTGTTGCCTAGACTGGAGTGGTATGGCGTGCAGAGCGCAGTGGTGTAGAGAGGTGTAAAGTGCAGTGGCTTAGAGTAGAGTAGTACAGAGTAGAGTAGAGAGCCATAGTGTGAAGTAGCATATAGAGCAGTGGCATAATGTGGAGTGGTTCAGAATGGAGAAGAGTGCAGTGGCATGGAGTGGCGTAAAGTGGAGTGATACAGAGTAGGGTGCAGTGGTGTGGAGTGGTGCAGAGCAGAGTGGAGTGGAGCATGCATGGTGTGGTAACACACTGCCATTACAGACAACACATTATTGATTGAAATGACCATTACATTTGCACAGATATACAGTTTTTCAAATCAAACTATATTGTGCAGAGACGATGATGTGTGGAAATTGCATCACCTAATGCAATGATTTGTTTTAATCATGTAAAGGTATTTGTTTCCAGCACAGTTCAGAATTAACAAAAATGTGCTTGATTTGTACTTCAAATTCTGATATATTCTGAAGTCTATTTAAATGTTGTCATGTGATAGAAAAAACTGTTTCCTAACCCCAGTATCCAGCAAGATTGTTTCATAAATCCTCTCACTTTGAAGTCAGAGAAAGGAAAGTAAACACTAAGTTCCCACCGAAGACAGAGCCTGACATTTGACTTTGTTCTTTGAATGCACAGCAAATATGATAAGATAAGAACAAGATTTACAGGCCTGTTTACAGAAAGGGGGCACTCAGCAGGATACTGTAAATAAGGTTTTGGCAAGGGAAGGGAGGAATTCAAGCTGCATAGCCTAAAACAAATAAAGCCAGCAAATTGAAAGCAACAAATTGTGAGTTAGAAACCACAAGGCCAATGGCAAGCAACGGGCAGAATGCATTCACAAGGAAGCACAATGAATTTACTTAAAGTGACTGCTGTGGGATACTTTGTGGGGAAAGTCCAGTATTTTAGTCCATATCTTGCAGAGGTTTGGTACAGCAATCACCCAGGCAGTATGACAAGAAGACCTGGAGTGGTTTCCATGTTGCAGGATAGGTCTGTACACCCATTCCTTCAGTTTGCCACCATTTCCTACGGTACATAGCTTCTGGCACACCTCTTGTAGGGTTAGTGCTAGGTAGCAGACATGAAATAGGGCATTTAATGATTATTTAAGGTGGTTGTAAGTAAGGAGTTGACTGGGTGAAGATGGTAGTCTGCCACAAGGGTTTGGAAATTTAGTAGCTCACTGTTCAGAAACAAAGTCCCCAATTTTAAGACACCTGCAACATGCCACTGATGGAGTTGCTCTGAGCACAGCCATCCTGTGCGAGTGGGAAGGCTTAGCAAAGGTAGTGCAGGAGCATAGGGTTTCTTTGTGTCAGTGAGTTTACAGGTTCTGGCAAGGCAAGAGAAAGCCATGCATGATAACCCCGGATGGTGATCCATAGAATGGTCAGTAGGAAACGATGAGCAGTGCATTAAGCCTTCCTTAAAAGTCTTTACTGGTAAACCCCATCTCATGCAGAGAGGTGGGCAGAAAGCCAGTGAGCCACCCATTGGACATCTGCAGCTGAATAAAAGCATTCTAAGTCCAGAAGATCTAATCCACCCACAGTCACAGTTAGCTTTAGAGTGGAAAGAGCTCCCGATGGCACTGCAGCGACCAAATCAGATGTGTGGCCTATCTGAAGAAGGAATGAAGGACGAGCAGGGGAAGGTTTGCTAAATAATGCTATCATTGTGGTAGCACACCATCTTTGCTAGTGCCACATGGCCTCTACAGAAAGCAGAAGAGAAGACCAAAAAGCAAACTGGGCTTGGAGGGACCGTTCGCTCTGCCGAGATTTTCATCCTGGAAATCAGTGTAAGAATGGTAGATATTAATCATTAGGTATCGAAAGGTAACTGGTTCCCAGTTCAATCTGAGATCTAATTGTGTATGAAGGCGAAAACAGTGCCATATGTTAAAGAAACACTAATTAAATTTTAAAATTTGTAAATTTTGTTTGTGCAATTTACATCCCAAATATTTTGAAGATTCTATGTGTACTTGACACTTAGGGATAACCCAGATCTCAAGTTTGGCTTTTGCTCAATTTCAAAACCATATAAAGACATGGACTAAGTGGGCAATTGCCTTGCACAACCTTGCAAGGGGTCTGGCCCCTGCTCACCCTTCACAAGCACTAACAGCGAACCATTGCACCAGAAGAGTTTGCCAAGGTGGATGGGTGTTGATTGTTCAACCACTTGTCAGTGCCCTTTCTGTTTTGCTCCTGTGTGCAGACAACTCCCCAGGTACTCAATACCTTCAAATAGTCTTGGTGGACCCATCTTGTCTGATTTTAGGAATTGTCCCACCTTGTTCTTCTCTTCTTTATTTATCCAGTTGTTCGCAACAACCTTTTAAATTACTTGCTGTGGATCTCCCATTTGATCTCGATTTCATCCTACTCTTTTATTATCTTTGATTGGTAGTCCGGGCTCCCATTTCTGAGATAAATGTAGAGTCCCAAACATACACTCTAGTGCAGTGAGACTACAGACAAGTTATGGGTACATCACATCCTGTCATTAGGTGTGAGACTGTCACCCACACCATCTGCCCTGCCTCTTTAAAAAAAATTAGGTTGAAAGTCCATGGGCGTTTGGGGTAAGCCAGGTGTTTTTGTTCAATTTGTTTAAACTAGCATAAGGTTAATTACCTTAATGTTTCCCAAACTGTTTGCCAGGGGTTTTGAAATGTTCAGAAACATAATCAAAATGTTGCTGTTATTTTCTCTTCAGGAAAGATCGGGTAGATTTGGGTAGGGGTGATGGCCTTGCCGTGAAGGGCATTCATTTACTACTGAACAAGGACGTAATGTGACACCTGAATGCAGCACACCAGGAGGCAATCACAAAAGGTCCACAGTGAATAAATAGTGCTATGTTAAAAAAGAGTAAATAAATGCACTGACAACATAGTGAGGCATGGCCTCTCTTGCGTGTGTCTGTAAAACTGACGTTTGTTCTTGAATTTCTGTCCTGAATTTTGACCCTTTGTCCTGAATTTTTGTCCTGAATTTTGACCCTTTGTCCTGAATTTTTTACAGTCCTGTCCAGAATTTGCCTCAGTGTCAGGTGGTCACCCTAATCAATCCTCGTATTTTTTCCTAAACTTAATTGCGAATCCTTGTTAACCACACCCTAAAAGCCTTTGGATTCCTCTTTTTTACTGCTCAATGGATCTTCAGTCATTACATGTCTAAATTGAACCCTTGTGTATTATATTCGCTACTTCAATTTATTATGACGTCACTGCGCAATAATCGTCCCACAATTTAACTGACTTCCCTACTTTCTCCCTGGCATCTTCCTCTACATTGTGTTCACTTCGTAAACTTACAAAGTTGATGTGTGGATTACAAGCAACAGAATGTTAAATATGCTGTCGTTGGTCATTGCACCGTAAGTGCTTGCACCCCTGTCGGGAAAGGAGGGTTGTTCCTGTGTCACACCGTGCAAGAGTACGGGGTTCCAGCAAGTGTGTTCCGGCTTTGGGTTCACAAGAACACACTTCTATAGGACAGGACTCATTTTCAGAAAACACCCATGTTGTTTCCTGTGGATGTGTGTCACTCCGAATTCGAGTTATGATTTTAGAGAATCCCAAAGCTGTGTCAAGAGGAAGCCATATACAAGTGTGACGTTTGCCAGCATGGATGGGAACATAAGTGGGACTGGACTATCTTGAGCTGTTCATCTGTTGACAAAAATGATCCCATTCTCAGCTGTCAGTAGTTACATACAGCACCGCTTCTCGGAGCACTGTGGACCCAATTCACAAAGAATAAATATACACTTGCATATTTACGTGTGTATATTTACTCCTGCACCTAAGTGTAATTCTTCACTTTTTCGCCATTCATCATTATGGAGTGTGGATTTACACCTATGTGTAGACCTTCTCGTCTCCAGCCCCTCAATTGATGGAGTGGAGCCTCTTACAAAGGCATTTTTGAGTGTAAAGTTACTTGTTATAACTTTCCAGGAGATCTTCACCACCCAGGTGGAGATCTCTGTATGGGAATGTATATGGGAAATTATTACACTTTGTTATTTTTCAAACAAATCAATTAAACAATTTTAATGTATATTATAAATGTAAATTCATTTGAAATATTTATATTTAACTTCGAAATAATCAAACTAAATTTCAGAGCATATTAAATTGTCAAATTAAATGTGTTTTAAATAATAAAATAGAGTAACTATATTTATTAATAAATATTAATGTATGTACAATTTAAAAATTCTAATCCTCACTACAATTTTTATTTGTATTAACTATTTGTGAAACGGTTCTTTTTTAAAATAATCAATAAGTGAATATGTTTTTATCTATATATTTTTCAATGTCAAACTATTTAACATTCGTTCATATGGGCTTCTATGAATTCTCTGCCTGAATTGTTTTATTTGGGAATTTGTTGAGGTACCAGTGGCAGGCCATGTGTGTCATTCTTGCCTTACTCCAAGGCTGGGCTGGACTACATCCCATCCTCTTTCAGCACCTTTAGAATTGTAGTAACTTTAGAAGTGTGTTTTGTGAATTGCGTTTTTTCTACTTTTTTGTGGATGGATGTTTTGTATTAGCATGTCTCTCCCAACCTTCTACTTAAATTTCCATAAACTCTCATTTAGTAGTAATTATTCTTCATTTTCCCATCTTTCCCCTAGTCCTTCTTATATTTAATACTAATTTGTTTTACTAACATGTGCGGAGTTCTCTACACAGAAAAGATAGGAGAAGTGGAGTTCCCTCGCCACAGGTGTATGAATTGCATTTTGTAGCCCATGAGCAGTACTACTTTACATACTACAAATTCGATTTTGTGAATCAGGCCATGTGTCGGTAAACATGCATAGTCACATTCCATGAAAGGTTATCACTTCTTCAAAATTTGTCCTTGAACCTTACAAATCTTGCAATATTAAGGAAATCTGCGGAACACAATAAGATTGCTAAATTAATTTTGTTTTTATGGCTTGCTTGTATCACTGGTCACTGTGCTTGGGGTTTAAATACACAGTTGTGAAAATCAAACCGTCCCCTACGTTTCTGTGAAGATTTGAAAAGTTATTGTAGACAAACCATTTTCTGATGTCTGTAACACCTGAAACCTGATCAGGGATATCCAGGGGCGTAATGCAGACCACTGCAGCATAGGGGGACCTAGAGCTGTTCAGGGGCCCCATGATCACTGTAGCACCTGAAAGTTGACTAACGATATCCCAGGGGCGTAGTGCTGGTCACACCAGTGCAGTCAGACCCCCAACTGTTCAGGGGCCTCACAGCCCTTCAGGGGGCCCCATTCAGTCCAACTTCAATGAGTATCTTCAATGAGCCCCTCTTCACAATCTTCAGGGGTCCAGTCTTTTTGTGGAAACGCCACTAGGTTAGCCTTTTGTCTGGGCGACTCTTTGTGGCCTTTAAGTCAGACAGAGTTTGGGATACTTAGGCACCCATTGTGAGGAGCCCAGTAAGATACCACTAGTGAAGGGAGATGGGAAACTAGAACCTGTCGCTCCGGCTGACTTCATTTTAAAAACCAGGAGCGTTGGGGGAACTGACTTACTGTACTCATGTGGATGTTAAAACGTTCAAAATATAGACACATAGGCCTGGAGTCATTAATGTCAAATGCATATTCCTTGATGAAAATGTGCATCGACTAAGCTTTTACTTTAACCAGAACCCTGAGTTCCATCTCCTCATTATAAGGTGTGTGGTGTCTTTCGCCATGGACAGAGTGCATTTGGTCCAGCACACTAGATAAGATGCTATCTCTTTTTTTTGTTTGCCATATTTTTGTGGTTGTGCGTGTTTGTATATCTGTATTTTTATATTCATAAACACACTCGCACAAAACACATGCACACACAAGCACAAAGACACAAAACCCAAGCACATCTCCTCTTCCTCCTCCCACCCACTTGAAACAAACTATGTTCTACCAGGAACTCTTCCCTTTTATTTCAAATGTTAAGGAAGGGCGAACTTTCTTAGAGCCAATTCCATGTGGTTATGTGAAGCCACCTCGATGTTTCCTACTGGACCTAAAGCAGGCTATAAAGCTTAATAGGCATCAGCTCTGTTTGTAAGTAATACGGGAGTGAGGGTTACACAGCAACCTTACAAACCATTGGACAACCTGAACACCATTGCTCTCAGTTATACAAAAAATGTGATGGATGTAATGCTTGAATTAATCTCAGCCACAGGTAGTTACTCAGAGCCACATCTCAATCCATCTTATTTTGCACACCATGCCACTTCAGTTTCGACCTAGCTTTATGCAAATCAGTCTTGACCCTGCTCCAATGGGAGTAGTCCAGCCTGAACTGCCAAGCCAGTCCTCCCTGAACTGGAACATAACCAACACAGGACCACTTTTGCCCTAGCTATGGGCTCATCAGTTGGGTGACAGTGTACATGGGACCCATGTCTGGCATTACTCGTCCCTCTTAGGATGACAGTGCAAAGTATACAAACAACTGATGGATGCAATGCTTGAAAAAATCTCAGCCATGGGTAGTTACTCAGAGCCACTTCTCAATCCATCGTTATTTTGCACACCATGCCACCTCAGTTTGGACCTAGCTTTATGCAAATCAGTCTTGACCCTGCTCTAATGGGAGCAGACCAGCCTGTACTGGAACATAACTAACCGAGGATCTCTTTTGCACTAGTTATGGGCTCATCAGTTGGGTGACACAGTGTGCATGGGACCCACACCTGGGCATACCCGTCCCACTTAGGATGACAGTGCAAAGTATACAAAAAAGGTGTTGGATGGAATGCTTGAATTAATCTCAGACACATTTAATTACTCGGGCCGCATCCCGATCTATCGTTATGTTGCACACCATGCCACCTCGAGGGGTTGTTGTTGGATATATATTTTTCTGCGTGTTTGTGGGAGAAACCTGAGTATGTTATGAAATTCGGAAGGAGTTTGTCTGTCTCTATGTGGAAGAGTTGTGTGTGTATTTGGAAGGGCAATGTGGGTTTGTGTATAGGTAAAATGATTGCAAATGGATTTGAGAGGACAGCCCGTGTGGAAGGGTGCTACAACTCTATCCGGAATGGGTATACCTGTATATTTCTCTTTATCTTTAAGGAGCATATGTGAGACTTGCAGGTGATACATTTGTGACTTTAGGTGAAGGGGTTATAAAAAGGGTGGGAAGGGAAGTGTGTTTTTACAGCAGAAAGGTCTATAGATTCAAAGGATGCGTGTTATATCTGCAATGCATACACTTGTATTTATAGGGGCAGGGCTGTATTTGTTATTTGGACGGGTTAGAATGCTGCCTGTGAGCTGTCTGTTCCAGTGCTTAATTTGCACCGGTGTTTGCTAGTGGAGGCCACTATAACTTATTTTTTGGGACCTGCACATATTTTCCTGATATGATATTTCATGAGAGTAAGCTAGGGAAAATCACACAAAGGGGAAAGGAGGGGGTAGAGAAAGACACAAAAATGGCACAAAGGGAGAAAATAAGAACCTGCAAGAGTGCTATAAAGGGGTTGTGTGTCTGGTAGTGAGTAAAGAGGCCTGAGGTAAACTGAAGATGACTGAAGATTACGCAGCCTTAGTATTCAGTGCGGGGTTCTGAGCACAGCCTTGGTCACCGGCACTCACTGCTATCCAAATTAAGCACTGGTCTGTTCTCTAAAAGAATATATTATATTATATATTACACAATACAGCCATAGCTGTCTGAAGGTGCTGAACTGAACAAGACTAGAGGCTTGTCTGCAAGCAAATACATTTATACGAGATTTGGATGGAGTAAACGTGTACCTGAGTGAAAAGGTGTTTAAGGTTTTTCAAGGCATTTTCTGTATCTATAGGTGACGGAGTTTTTTGGGAAATTTGCAAGTGTGTATATTGATGGAAGAAAGTATTGCCCTTTCAGCTGCACAAAACGTCTGTTTGAAAAGAGTGTTTAAAATGAACATGTATTAATCTTGTTTCAATATTAAATTAAATACAGCTCCATTCTGGGCTATTCACCTTTCCGGGGAGGTAGAGCCCGATTACTTTATCCTCCCCTCCCACACACCAGGATTACATTGCTTTACGGCAGTGGGCCCTACTAGACTACCTCTTGTCACACTGGAAAACAGTTACACTTTCACAAGCATGAAAAATTATGTTGAAAACAATTAGGTTTCTTGCTCTTCAACTTGACTTTAATTGTGAGAAGACTGAAAAGACATTCAAATCTTTCAAAAAAGAAACTTTCAAGAACTAGGGAATATTCCTCCTAATTAAGGAGAGATGGTAAATTTGTTGTCTGGAAACAAGTACACTACCACCTAGAAGCGATACTTTTCCAGGCCTCAAGGCAGCATGACTTAGTTCTGTCACTTCTCTCGGACCTCATGGGCGGCATGTGACGCCACTTCCGGGCGACTGGGACAGTTTGACCTGGTTTGGCACATGTTCTAGGACTCCAGGACAGCATCAAATACCTGTGACACTTCTCAAATGATCCCAGGGCAGGATGATCTGACTGTGGCACCTCTCCCCCATGCATACATGGCATTATGGCCTGGCTGTGACAACACTTTCTGCCCTGCAGGGTACTAAGGCCTGACTGCAAAAGTTCGTATGGACTCCCAGAGAGGTATGGTGTGGACGTGTCACCTCCTCCATACCTCAAGGGCAGCATGCCCTGGCTGTAACACCCCTTTCATGATCCAATGGCAGTGTGGCCTTGTTGTGACACCTACCAGAGCAGAATGAAGTAGCTATGACACCTGTACCAGGGCAGCAAAGCCTGCGTGTGACACTGTATCTATGACCCAGGGGAAGAATAGCCTGGCTATGTCTTTACCAGTGCAGCAGAAGCTAGCTGCGTCACCTCTTCTAGGCCTCCAAGCAGCATGCTCTGGCTGTGATAACCCTTTGAGGCATCTAAAGACAGTATGGCCTAGGTGTGTCAACTCTCCACGGCTTCTGTGACAACTGGTCCTGCTATGTCACCTCTACCCTACCTCCATTTCAAACTTATCACACACACATACAAAGCTCTACAGGACCAGAATAGCTGAACAGTTGCATACACTCATCAACCCACCAGACATCTACACTCTGCCTTACTCTCACTCGCACACATTATCGCATCCGCAAAAGCAAAACTGGAGGTCGCTCATTCTCCTACATTGCACCCAAGAGATGGTATGACCTCCCTCAACACATCAGAGGCTCCTCCGCACTTCTTGATTTCCGCAAGATGCTGAAGGCCTGGCTCTTCCAGTAAGCATCCTGAGCACCTCACAACTACACACCCGCCCTAGCACCTGGACACCATCTCGGGGATTAGTGCGCTACACAGATCAATATAACATAATATAGCAGTGCGAGCGGCTTGGCTAAGACCCCTCTATAGTGTTGTTATTATGTTATACTGTGGTCTTCTGTGTGTCGTATCTATTGAATGTGACCAGCTTCTGCCTTCTCCTTCTGAAATGTGGCTTTGTAGGGAATGGAAGTCAGTTGAATGGAGGCGGTTAGGGCAGCCTGTTTGTTAAATTAAATGATGTATTTGAAAGCTGATTGTCATCCTGCCCATTACTACAGATTTGGCTAAGAGTTTCAGTATCAACCAGGATTTGTGAGTGAACTGGAAAACCCATGTTTAAATGAATAAGCTTTTATTTGTTTTTGATGGCCACAGGATCGTCTTTTAATTATTTATATTTTGCACTGTGCTAGCTAGCAGACTGAGGCCCGTGTTCAGTGGCCAGTCAGTTGCAGCAGTGCAGAGCATATTGTGGGTGTCCTCTTCTCCCCCACCTCACTTGATTGTATACTATACACGCTGCCTTACCTGTTTGTAGGCTTCTCCCGCTGTCCTGACTGCCGGGTAGGGTGCGGCTGCCATTTTCCTCGCTGGGGCTTCAGTACATCTGACGACCACCATTACCGGGGGTTAGCGGTCTAGCTGCTTTAGTTTTCAGCTTAGACCCCTCTATAGAGCGCAATGCTGCAATCGTGCAGCGGGTGCACCAAAGGCATGCCTAAGGCAAGCCCGTCTGCTCCTGTCCGCTCCAGGACAGGCCCAGGGGCCAGCTCCCCTGGTCCGGCCATGTTAAAGGAGCCTTCAGTTCCTCTGAGTCCCTTCTGACACTTAAGCCGCCTCTTACAGAAGAGTGTCAGGTATGTCCAGATCTAATGAAGAATATGTGGAAATGCCCCGTCTGTCAGTGGGTTCACCAACCTAGAGGATCGAGTGCATCCTTTGAAGACAACTCACACATCACCATTATGTTGGTAAATTGTCGATTGTTGCCAGCCCACAAACTGGACATCAATCTTCTTTTAAGCGAGACCTCCCCCACGGCTTTGTTTCTCAGGGAGAAATGGCTACATGAGGGGTCCGGGCCTGACATCAATTTGGCACTACCTCCGGGATACCTAATAGCAAGGGTGGATAGAACCTTATCGAGAAGGGGAGGGGTCGCCATTATCTACAAAAAAACTACGAAGCATACTTTCGGGCCCTTTCAGTTAACAGAAGGTGAAAGTATGCTTTTCTCTCTGACACTTAATTCTCAATTTACATTTTCAGGAATGTTACTTTACCATCCCCCTGGCTCTCCTGATAATTTCTTAGATTCTCTCCCAGATCAACTGGCGGAACTAATTTGTAAGAGATCCATCTTCACCATCCTTGGCGATTTTAATATCCATGCAGACAATTTAGACCATGTGGCTACCAGATGCCTTTTGGGCGATATGGAGGCTCTGGGGTTAGTGCAACTGATCGGAGGTCCCACTCACGAGAAGGGACATACTATTGACCTAGTCTTCAGTAACTTAGCAGCCTTGATGTCCAGACCCCTTCATCCATTGGCCTGGTCAGATCACTTTCTAATTTCATTAAAGCTAGCTATTCCCACTGCAAGGGGATCCTCACAGCCAACAGCCCACTTCTGTAGGCAATGGTCTAAACTTAGTACCTGTGAATAGACAAGTTTGCTGGAAAACCACAAATCAGTAATGACACTGAAACGGATCCCTTCAATGACTGGATCACTGACTGTCTTGACACCCTACTTCCTTATAGGATAAAATCCGGGAGCCGCCGGAAAGCTGGTGCACAGTGGTTCACCCCTCACCTGCAACTTCTTAAAATAAAGTGTAGAGGTTTAGAGAGAAGGTGGAGAAAATCTTACGACGCCGTAGCAAAGGATGAATATAGGAGGGCGATCAGACTTTACCACGCAGAGATAAAATCAGCACAAAGCTTCTATTATGCCAATAAAATAGAACAAGCTTTTGGTTCTCCTAAAGAAGTCTTTTGGGTGCTCAAAGAAATCCTTCAGTCACCCCTAGATGGGGACTCTTTTGAAGCTTCGGAAGAGCATAGTAACAACTTGGCCAAGTTCTTTCAACAAAAGATCACCAACATTTATTCGAACTTTTCTAAGAGTAGGGCTATGTCGGAGGTCCAGCCAACCTTTCCGTCAGTCCTGTAGCCACAATCTCTCAATTTACCCCTCTCTCACAGGATCAGGTTGCCTCGCTCCTTACCTCTTTTAAATCTGGGTCTCCACTGGATCCGGCTCCTCCCTATATATTAGCTCGGGGGGCCTCGTGATCGTCCCGGCTTTGACTGAATTATTGAAGTCTTCATTAGCTAGGGGCACCGTCCCCGGTCAGTGGAAACATGCGATAGTCAAGCCGCTGTTGAAGAAACCTAACCTGGATGCCACGGCGCTTAAGAAATATAGACCCATATCTCTATTACCCATCCCCTCCAAAATACTAGATAAATACATTACTATTCAATTGTCTATGTTTTTGGAGGATAACAATATCCTTCACCCTACTCAGATGGGTTTTAGACCCTGTCACATCACTGAATCATCCTTGATTGCCGTCATGGAAGAGGCTAGGAAGTGCAAGGATCAGGGTCACATGACAGCAGTCATTCTTCTTGATTTAAGTGCTACTTTTGACACAGTAGACCACCTTGTGCTTGGGCAAAGGATGAAGGAGATTGGAATTGAGGGTCTAGCACTTGGTTGGCTTACCTCGTTTTTAGAGGATAGATCATTCCAGGTCCTCGATCGATCTTATTTCTCTGACAGATTGACTTGTAGTTGCAGTGTGCCACAGGGCTCCTCGCTCAACCCAACACTGTTTAATATATTTATGGCCCCCCTGGCTGAGCTGGTGGAATCATTTGGACTCTCTCTTGTTTCCTATGCAGATGACAGCCAATTGGTGGTCTCATTTTCCATGAATTCAGCCTCGGAGGGACCCTCACTGTCCTCCAGCCTACAGGCAGTATAAGGATGGATGACGGACAGTATGCTCCAGCTAAATGGCGATAAAACAGGGATAATGATTTTAGGCCATTATCCTGGCCCGGGCAAGAATCTTCTCCTGCCAAGCTCCTTGGGGGAATTGCCTCCCCCTAAGAAGCACATCAAAAGCCTAGGAATCTGGTTGGATCCCCAACTTATGCTGGATCAGCATGATAAGAACATTTCTGCCACTTGCTTTGGATTAATGAGACTCTTAAGGAAGGTCCTCGCAATACTTCCAGCACTTACGAAAAGGCTTATTATAAGGGTGATTATCTTGTCTCGACTTGATTATGGTAATGGATTGTTTCTTGGCTCCCCCAAATATGTGAAAAGGAAATTACAAGTGGTACAAAATGCCACGGCTCTCCTCCTACTAGATATTCCTAGATATATTTCTGTAAAACTGGCCCTTGCTTCTCTTCACTGGCTCCTAGTGGAACAGGGCATAAAATTCAAGACTTTATGCTGTATTCACAGGTCATTGAATAACAGAGGCCCTCCTCTGCTAAAGACCCTAGCATCTTTCTATAAGCCTACCAGAGATCGTAGGTCGGTATCGACAGCACTGGCTGTGTTACCCAGATTCAAAAAAGCCAGATGGGGTGGTGCAACAATGGCATATCTGGGAGCCGAACTGTGGAACTCCCGGCCCCTGAGGCTCCAACTAACTAGTCACAAGTTTAACTTTTGAAAGGTACTCAAAAACCTGGCTGTTTTAAACCTAGCCATTTTCCTTCCTATTCAGGGGATTGTCCTTCAGCGCTGGGAGGCCTTCGGGTAGCCATGCGCATTATAAGTCAATTGACATAACGTAACATAACATGTTAACCCGTGGTTGTACGCGTGATGGCTTTAACGTGGATGCTTCTATCGACCGCAGCTGTTCGTGTGAAAAAGCCTCCAGCATTTTTGGAAAAGCAACATCTCTGAAGAGGATTTTAAGAATGACATCATCAGCCTTCCAAAGAATGTGGGAGTGACACAAGGTTACAGAAAGTAACCCAACTCACCAGCCATTTTGGACGATCACAAAAACAATTTGAGAGACTCTGTGCATTAACTGCATTATTACGCACAAAAGAAGTGTGGTGCTTGAAAATAAACATATTCGTCGGCTAGGCACCTGGGCCATATGTTTGGCTAATGAGAAGTGTTCTGGTCCTGTTTGTTATTTACAAAGTGGTGAAAATTGGACTCGGACTATTCCTTCCTGTTGAATATTTACATACATACTTGGTGTTCTTTCCCCTCTCCTTATATGTATTTTCCAGAATGTGAATAATAGAGCCAGGTCTAGCCCACCCCAAAAATATATAAAGGCGTGTGTGTGTATAAAGAACACTTTTAGTTAAAAAAAAACAAAAAAAACTTAAACATCTGTTTAAAAGGATAAACTAACATTATAGTTAGGTGACTATATCATTGACAATAATAATGTTTTGAACTAAAAAAACTCATTATTCACCAGTTATAGTTAAAAGCGCTAACTATAACTTGTGCTTAAATTCACCAGTTATAGTTAAAAGCGCTAACTATAACTTGCGCCCCCACCATGCACTGCTTATGACCTCACATATTACATCACTCATGACATGTTCTATGGCATCATTTATGATATCACTGATGACACCTCAAATGAAATATTTAATGACATCACTCTAAGCTTTCTTGGACCCCGGAGACCGCATCCCCTGCGACCTAAATCCAAAGAAAGTGGGACATGCAGCCCCCTCCCCAGCTTTAGTCGGCCCTGGGGGCCCCATACCGGGGCTAACTATATAGAAAAAGGGGGGGGGGGGGAGTAATGTAGCCTCCTCCTCAGCTTTTCAGCCATGGGAACATCCCCTGGGGCCACAGGTGGGTGTCCCGGTGCCCACCCTGGCCACCCACAAAGCACACAATGGGGGCCACGAGGGGAGCCACAGGGCCCACGCAGCCCCAGCCAGCTCTCCACAAAGTGTGGGAACTGCTATTGCTCCCACCCAGAGGGAGCAGCTATTTATTCTTGCTCCCTCCGGGAGGGATCAATATGTGTTCTGTTTCCCTGCCTGCATCAGTGTGGGAAGGGAAACAGAACACAAGTCTGCTCCCAGCTGGTGGGTGCATTTTTAAATCTTCCACTGGCTAGGAGCAGACTAACTTGTTTTCTCCTGTTTGGTGGGAGATTTAAAAATGCTCCCGCCAGACGGGAGTGAGCACGTTTAACTGCCCATGTTAGTGAAGGCTGGAAAACTACTGTGTTCTGCGGGTAGGCTCCCTGGGATGCAGTCACTGAGCCAGCCTCGGTAGATGAGGTCCCTGAAGCCTTTAAAGGCTCAGGGATGGGGGCCCTGTGGCCCACCCCCTTTTAAATTACAGAATGGCCCTGGGAATGGGGTGCCGGGCCCTTTAGAGGCTATCTGGGGGGCATATGACCCCTTTTTATTTGCTGATCGGCCCCGGGTTATGGGGTTCCCAGGGCCTTCTATGGCCCAGGAGGGGACAGCACAGCCCCCTCTTTCTTTTAAAATGAAATAGGCCCTGGGAGATGTGGTCCCCTGGGCCTTTCAAGGCTTGAAAGTGGGGCTGCGCTGCCATCCCTTCCCTTTTTTATAATTTCTTCCCAGGGCAGTCCTACATCATTGGGGGAAAAGTGACTTGTTTTATTTTGGCCCTGGGGGCCCTCTCCCCTCCACTCAGGGCCTAGGGGCAGGCAGGGTTCCCCTTTTATATATATTTTTTAAATGTCAGAATGGGGACTAAGTCACCGGTTCCTTTAAAGGCTGCAAACAACATTTTTCTCATGTTGCAGGCAGTCAATCAGAGCGCTCGTTTTTGTGTAGTCTGACTCCAATGGTAGTGAGATGGCCCCGGGGAAAATAAAGCTCTCTAGGGCCAATCAGAATGCTCTATTTTTAAATTGGTGCTCCCACAAGAGTCTCTTGAGAGTTTTGCAGACCCAACCGTCCAGATATCTATATTTTTTGTGACTCTTTTCTCAAAAACTACTGAATGGATATTTACCAAATCACAAAAAGCACAATCTGCGGACCAAGATTTAGAAATCTGCGGACCAAGATTTAGCTTCTTGCTGAATTTGGTGTAATTCCGTTCAGCAGCCCATCTTAAAGAAGTCAATGAAAAAATGCATGGGGGTTTTGGGACTCCCCTTATTTCTTGACCCCTGCTTGATGGATCACCCTGAAACTTTTCATACACAAACTAGTAGACAAGTAGCACCATTTTGGTAAGTTTCATGGAAATTCGTTGAACGGTGCCAAAGTTATTAGGAGCACAAAATCACTTTTCCTATGGAACAGCAGATCTAACTATAACTACCTTGTTTTGACTGCAACTTAGTAATATATATATATATATATATATATATATCTTTCTGCTAAGCTCCCTCCCTCAGCAGCTTTGGCCACATGAATTTCCGGGTAATCAGTTATACTCCAGGTATGTTTTTCAGGTTTTTTTATTGTAATTTCAACTAGAACAATGGCCTATTGAAACATAAATCACAGCTTTTTTGCTATTTTTCAAGCACTCTAAGGGCCACATGTAGGAAGAAAACATTTTGCGAGTTGGAGATTGCGAGTCAATGCGAATCGCAATTTCCGACTCGCAAAATGGGATGCAATAAAAAAAAGCGACAGCAAATTGCGACTCGCAAATGATGTCGCTCCGCAGATTGCGAGTCCGCTGTTAGCGAGGTCGCTTTTTGCGACCTCGCTAAAAGCGAACTCGCAATTTGTGAGTCGGTGTCGCAATTTGCGACTGGCCCCGTGAGTCTGCAGGTGGAACTGGGCCACTTTGCAGGGGATGTGGCACGGGGAATTGGCCGCATTAGCCACGCAGTGGACATGTTGGAGGCCAGGCAGGTGGCAAGGGGCACGGGTGAGACCCCTCAGGACAGTGAGGAGGGGTCCACTATCAGCAGTGTATCTGCCACTGACACACATGTACTGAAGAGTGGAAGTGCATTTCAGGGGTCAGCTGACCCACCTGGGACGAGCCATGCTGGGCGAACCAGGAGGAGGTTGTAGGCTAGAACACAGCAGGACTAATGAGGCACATGGAGTTAATGTGTCCTCATAAAGGGTGACATGTGCAGCCCCTTATGGACAGTTATGTTCTTTCGACATTTGGTTCACTAATTAAAAAGTTTTGTTTGTTCCACTACACAACTGGGCTCTTTGTGTGTGACATTAGTGAGTGTGGTGTCAGTTGCCACTTACCTTCCAAAGTATTGGGTTGCAATGTGGTCTCGTCTCTGTCTGCCTTGATTTGCAATGCTTCTATCTCCAGGCTGCCGATGTGGTGGCTCTTACTCCTCATCCTCCGAATCTAGGTCTGCAGGGGTGAGATGTAGCCCAAGTCTGGTGGCAATGTTGTGTAGTATTGCGCATGCGTCAACGACCTTGAATACTGTTATTGGGGCATACTGGAGCGCACCTCCACTTCTGTGGAGGTATCGGAATCTTGCCTTTAACAGTCCAAAGGTCCTCTCTATGACATTTCTGGTCCGCCGATGTGCACTGTTATATCGCCTCTCATTCTCATTGCTAGGTGTTAGGTACGGGGTTAGTATCCATGGTCGTAGCGCATATGCACTGTCACCTGTTTGGCAAAAATAAGCAATGTTAGCAGGGCATGGATGGTTTCTACAGTGAACTGTGTGTATGGCTTCAGGGTGTATTCAGCAATACCTAAGAGATATCCGTCTCCAAACTCCCCACGTTCTAGGCGATGGTGTATCCCACTGTGCCTGAAAATGTAAGAGTCCTGTGTACTCCCTGGAAATTTGGCTACCATGTCAGTGATGACATTATGGGCGTCACATACCACCTGGATGTTCAGTGAGTGGGTACATTTCCTATTGCGGCACAGATATTCCAGATTTGCAGGAGGGCAAATTTGTATATGTGTCCCGTCCACACACCCTATTACATTAGGGAAGTTGGCAATTCTGTAGAATTCCAACTTGGTGCTGTTAATTTCTGCCTTATTCCTGGGTAGGTATATGTATCTGAACATGTGTGTGAGTATGGCATCTAGGAAACATCTGAAGAACCGTGAGAGTGCACTTTGGGATACCCTACCTGCCACAGCAATCACCCCCTGATAGCTACCCGAGGCCAAGAGGTGCAGTGAGCATAGCACTTGAACATGTGTGGGGATGGCACTGCTGCGCACAGTCTGGCGTTGAAGCTGTGGATTGAGTAGATCAATTAATTCTAATATTGCTGCACTGCTGAGTCTGTATTTGTCATATCTCCTCCTCAGTTTGTTGGAAAAGTGTCTGCCTGGTTCTGTATATCCTCTCCTGTCTCTGGCTCCTCCTCCTCCTCTGCTGGGTGGCGTGGAGTCTCCCCCTTCTTGCTATCACATATATTTCAGCCATTTTGAGTAACCCAGATGCATTCTGGGTCTCCTTTTATAATTTGGTTCTGGTTACCACCTGCTCTGACTTAGTGGTAATTTGGGTGTGCAAAATGGGCTTTTTGCGACTAGTCGCAATTTGCGAGTGGCTTTTTCATATGGTTTGCGACTCGCAAATTGCGACTTCCTATTTGCGGGTCGCAAAATCAGGTCGCAAAATTTGCGAGTCAGTAATGGCTCACATTGCAATTTGCACTACGGAAATGGGATTTTTGCATCCCATTTCCGATTTTGCAAGTTCGCAAATTGCGATTTGGGCCATTTGCGACTCGCAAAATTTTGCTACATCTGGCCCTAAGTCTGATAGGGTATTGTCTTGACTTAACCGGGGTGATCCCTTGCATCTGGATAAAGCTATACCTCCATCTTTAATGAGCTCTAACTAGAGCCAAAAATGTGTGTCACAGGTTGTTTATATTCATTCCAGTTTGCCTTGGGTGGTATTTTACCAAATGCAAAGCTGTAATACTGTGTCTGGAATGGTGAAAGGCTTATGTAATATTTCAGCTCGGCATAGATGGCACTGTGGTAATCCTATGCTTTGCGACTTTGCTGTAAAAATGTCAAAAGGCTTGTCCTTTTCTACCTCGGTATGGATGGCGCTGTGCTAATCCTATACTTAAAAACTCTACTAGAAAAACAGACAACAGATTGAGTGGCAGTGGTGTTGTAGGGTGCTCCATATAAAGGATCTGCTCGCTGTCTAACAAATTGGAAACTAGTCAGAGTTCCATGCTTCGTTGCTTTTTTGCATATTTATATGCATGTCTGTATGCATATGTATATACAAATACACACACACACACCCGTTGCCACTGTTGAAGCTCATTGCTTCATGCAGTTCAAAACACTTCAATAATATGAAGCACAGTAGGCTCCAAAAGGAAGACAGAGAGTGGTTACGTTTCACACCATAAGGGTTTATTAAAGGATTTGCAAAGTTACAAATTCAGATCATCAAATTAGTTATAAATCAAGGTTCTATACATAAATGCGTTAGTCTGTGTATAGTCCAAAGCAATTCAAAAGTCATGGAAGCAAAGATGGAATGTGATCAAGTTGTCTCAAAAAGAAAAAAGCAATAAACTCAGGTTTCCCATAAACACAGCACACTGCTCTGCTAAGGCAAGGAAAGGTTCTGTTAGTAATTCAGGAGAAAGAGTTTCTGACTGCTCGTCCACATTGCATTAGCTTCAACCCCACAGTTTTAACATTTGATAAACCTACACATATATAGGTGTAATCTGAGTTAAGGCACAAGTAGATTACTAAAATGATTATTTTCTAAAGTTCTACACAATGAGGCTTCTCTAAATGACCTTCGAACTTGGAGTTATTAGCATTGTAGCGCAATACATCGTACTAAGCTGTACTCTGCAGTGGCATTGAAACAACTTGTTGGTACATTGTACAAGCATTATGCAAAAGACAGCATTTCACATGAGAACAAGAAAAAGGCCACATTTACATTGCAAACATTACATAATCTCCTTCTGCAATAAAGGAAGACATGTTATGTGAAGCAAGATGGCAACCAGACATTGGTCATTTTGAAATGCAGACCTACATTAGCTATGGCCAATCTAAACATGAATAATACACAGTACACATATTTTCACATGCACACATTACTGACAATATAAATGCAAATATTTAATAATGAAAAAATCGCCTTCACCACTGTGTACTTATAATTAGGGCCTGGTTGCCATTGTTTCATTATAGTTAGGACCTAGTTACAATAGGAAGTGGATTTTTTGTTTTGCTAATAACTTTGATGCCATTTTAGAAATCTTTACAAAACTTTTTTTTTAAACACTTCATCCACCTCAGCTGCTTCATGGAAAGTTTTGGGATAATCCATCAAGTTGGGGCCAAGACAGAGGGTGGTCCCAAAACACAATTTAAATTTCCCCTGCTATTTTCTTAGGGATTTTTCAACAGTGGTGCATTCAAAAAGTATTGAATAGAATCACACCAAATTTGTCAGACTGCTAGATCTTTACCTGTAAAGTGGGCTTTTTGTGATTTGCTGTAAATCTGTGTAGTAGTTTTTAAGAAATTAAGGTTCAGGATTTATAGGTATGTGGACAGCTATGTAGGAGTCTTGCAGGTACCCCTCCAGCACTCATGTTTAAAATATTAGAATTATCTGAGTAACCAAGGGGTCTTTTTTCCCTGACGGCTTCTTGATCCTGTGGGAGTCAAAGGCTCCCATGAGTCCAGCAGGAGTTGGTGTTTTTTATTGGCTGACAGCAACCTGAACAAAAATGTTGTGGACACCATTGCAGGACTCGGGGACTCCGCCTCTTGAAAATAAAATTAAAACAAACAAAGTATAAGTGCAATGACTAGGGGTACCCTGGACTTTGTAGGAACTCCCCTAGTGTCTTTTTGGGGGGTTGTGATCCTGCCATAGTTGCTTGGGACACAGGGGTCCCATGGGAGCCAGCCCGGTCCCCCGTCTCCCATAGAAGCCCCACCGGATCGGGAAAGCAATCTAAACCAAGCATTTGAAATGAAATGGGCCTCGCATTTGCTCGAGTTAGAGCTATTAGCATTGTACACTCCTAACCAGACTTTTCTTGCCACGTAAATTGAAAATGAAAACTAAAAAGGTCTCACGTAAGCAAGCCGATTCAAGGCACCACGGCCGCCATGAGCATCAGCCTGAAGAGACACACAAAAGGAAAAAGAAGTTCGCTTGCAGTCAAGCTTATTGGCAAAAGTGCAATTAGCCATGTAACGGGCGATGGCCAAGGCGGTAACAAAACCTCTCCAAGGAGGGACAAACTGAAAGCATTTACCAATGTCATTAAAGGATTTTTGAAGGGCAAGCCCACGAACGAGTGGTAGTGATGGGCGTGCGGTGGGCATGGTTAAAAGCCCAGATACATCCCAACAGGTCGGAAAAACAGCTGCTATGCTCAACCTGAAAAAGGGAGGGTGGTGTCTTCATATAGCTTCATCATACGTTTCAGTAAAACATTCTGACATGCAGATTGACAATATATGTATTACCCACTAGTGGCTAGTTAGGACCTAGTTTCTATAGGAAAAGCTTTTTTGTTTTGCTAATAACTTTGGTGTTGTTTTATGAGTCTTTGTGAAATTTTCAAAAGTAGTTTGCCACTCACGTCAGCTGCTGTCTGAAAAGTTTCAGGGTGATTCGTCAAGTGGGGGCCAAGAAAAAGAGTGGGTCCCAAAAATGCATTTTCCCAATGCAATTTCCCATAGGGATTTTAGACACAACTACCGCTCGAAATGCTTAACGGAATTACACCAAATTTGACACAAAGCTTCATTTTAGTCTAGACAGTTTGCTTTTAGTAATTTGATGTAAATCTGTTCAGTAGTTTTGGAGTTACTAGAGTAAAAGCATGTATTTATATTTAGAGATGTGGAGCCTTCTTGGATCAGACAGATATCATGATGAGATCTGATTGGCTGCCAAAACTTCAATTAGGAAGTGTTGGCAGCCATCTTAGGACTCGGAACTCAGCCCGAGTCCCATAAAAATGAAATAAAATTCTAAAGGGGGCAAGGCAGGAATACCATGACCCTCATAGGCCTGGTGGTGGGGTCCCACAGGGACCCCGTCTGGAGCCAGAAACATTTTTGTTTTTTATATTTTGCCACACTTGTGCCCTAAGTTAACTATAACTTGCACCCTCACCATGCACTGCTAGTTACCCAACATATCACATCACTCCAAACATCTTCTATGACATAATTGATAATATCACTGTAGCATTTGTAGTAAATTTATTGATGAGACAACTGTGCATGGCGGGGGTCTGAGTAATAGTTACCTTAGGACGCAAGTTATAATTACTTGAGATAATTGTAACTATAACTAATTAATTTCTATGGTTTTGTGTGTGTAAAATCTGTGATAATGCAGTGACAATGTATGTCATTTCCTGTTTGATGTGTCCTGTGTATAAGGAAAGGGGATGATGTAATGACACGATGTGTCAGAAATAATTTCTTTCTTTATTCTATTTTGCCAGTTTTGTTTCTTTACATTTGTTTCACGATAAACAACACCAGGGGTTCAACATTTAAGAACATTTAGCTATAGTCTATAAACATACAAATTGGCCCCAGATCCCAATTGGGTATACTTTAAACTGATCATACCATAGAGATGCGTTACTGTACCCTTATCACAGCTTCACACGTATCGCATATACGTGTTGCCAATATCATGCCTGCCTTCTTATAGGCAGGGGCTGCTACCCTCCCACCCTCCACCAGCAGCTGCAAAACTTTGACAGTAAAAACATAATAAGCTGTTTATTATGTTTTTACTGTGAATGAGGCTGGCCACCGGCCTGACAGGGACGGAGGGGGAGTGCTCTGCGCATGGATGTTTGGCTGGCCGTCTTGGGCTGGCCAAACATACATGCACACTAGGCTGTGTCCAACCCAGCACCGCAGTGCCGGGTTGGAGAGAGCAGGCAGAGGCTCCCACTCTGCCTCAGAGCGGTCTGGCTGGGTGCTCCATCCAATCCTACCGCTACTTTCATGCTGCTGGCAGCATGAAAGCAGCGGTTGGATTGGATGCAGGGCAGGCTGCTAGACTGGAGCAGAGCGGAGCGCCGTGGGAAAAAGGTATGTTTCTTTTCTTTAAATTATTAGTATTTTTTCCCCTCCCGCCCTGCCCCTTTTCTCCCCCACGAGCTGCGACTGCTTTTATGAGAGGAGATTGCTCTATACACCCAACGCGTGTCCAGATCGCTCCCACTTGGCTTCTATTCTGCCCATGTGGAAGTTGTCATGCCTCGAGGTTATCCCCCTACCAGTTATTTTCCAAAAGCACCAAATTGCTTGACTTTCTTTGTACTCGCCATGGAGAAAATCAGAAGTTACTTCCTCATCCAGGAGGTATGATGAATTTCTTACCAATGTACTGTTACACATGTAAATAAAAATAAACTTTTTTACTCCTTGTATCCTGTAAGACCCAACTTCTATTTCTCTCTTGCTTACACCAATACTAACAAATAGTCCCTTGTGTCACTACTGCATGGAGCTCACTATTGTTAGTATAAGGGCTTTGAATGAGTACTCTCACACAATTCTGATTGCTTTTTTCCTTTCTATCTGCAATTGGCTGGCAACCAGTCCAGATAAGATACTGTTTGCCTTCAATCTACGAATACTTGACTATACTCCTGGCTTCAGTAGTGTTTCAACTTGATAAGCTATACATTCTTAAAATGTTTTTCATTCTGTCTGTTCTCACAACAGTCTTTCATATAATGAAACTTGACAAATATTGTAAAGAGAATATAGTATGAATTATATGAGTTTATATGAGTTTTATTTACTCAGTGGTATGAGTAACCTTTTGGTTTTATTTTGGTACCCAAGTTGTCTGTGTGTTTGTTTTACATAAGAAATATTTTTTCTGCTCTACATGTAATTTATATGGTTGTTATTTCTGTTTTTTACCTTTTTTTGTCTTTCATTTTGCCATTTTGTTGATCTTGTGTTGAGGGTTCACTTCCTAATGTTTATGTATACATATGTGAAGACAGTGAGCTTAGCGAGGGTGCTGGTCCCCCCTGTAGGTGCCAGTATTGCCGCGGGCTCTATTATGATCCGGCGACGATACTGCCGCCACTTTCCAGATGGGCTGACAGGTGGAAACCTTGGTTTGCGTCCGTCAGCCCAACTGGAAAGTTGCAATAGGCCCGGCAAGGAGGTAGCCACTATGGCAGCAACCTCACTGTTGGAAGTTCGGTGGACGGGTCTTCCCATCTGCCAAACTCATAATCAAGCCCTAAGTCACAAAACATGTATTGACTTTGGTTAATCGCTCAGAGTGAGCACAGAACAAATAAAGAATATCCATTCACCTTTACATTTTTGATCTAAGAACTAACTTTAATTGACAGAACACACAAACTCAGTCCTCTGAGCCTGTCCCTCACAGTGACATGACAGCCTTCATAGGCCCACAGGAGACTGCCGCCCCCCAATTCCGGGGCTGCATGTAATGGTTGTGGCACCTCTGCCACACATTCATGGATTCATAATTTTCCTGTGCCACCATGCCAGGAATTGAGAGCACTCATCCAGAGCAGCATGACCTGAGTGTAGCTATCCCATATCTTGAAGGCAGCGTTAATTGGCCAAAACCTCTCCCAATTCCCCTTAGGGCCTCTTTGGGCCTGACTGTACACACATGCTGGATCTGGTTGTGGGACTTCTCTGGGCCTCTGACAAAGCATAACCTGACTGTAGCACTTACCACATGCTTCTCTGGCTGTGACACCTTTCTTGGCCTCTTTGTGACATCCCTTCCAAAACTCCATGGTATGACCTGTTTGGGACAGTAGTAATGGCAATACACTGATGTGCTTTAAAGTTAATTTATTGCCAAAGTGGCACCTGACACTGCAATAGGAGTGCTATGCAGAAGCTATTACTCTGGCCATTTCTCTAGCCATATCACTGTCTACATTCCATTTTATATCATAACATTATATTACACGTTTGCTACAGAATGCCACTAGCTATAATACCTACTTATAAATACACAGCCATACAATACACCCTCCCCTACAAATAAAACTAAACAAATTGATATACAAAAGAAAAAATATTCACTACAAACATAATCCATAAACTTCATGGGCTTGACAATCTTCCTTCTTTACCTTCCCATTCTATTTCTATCATTGCTGGAAAAGGGTCAACCATTATTAGATGAAGGTGAATGACATTCTTCTCTCCCAGGGTCACTGAAGTTATCATCACCACCACTCTCTCTACCTTCACTACTATTGCCTGGGTTGCTCAATATCTCCTCACCAAACAGCCACTCCATTTTGTTTTGTAGATGAAACCGACTTTTCAGAATTACACTCATTTGATTTCACTTTATCATCCCTTCCCTTGGTTACGTAAACACAACTAAGATGCCACAGCTTTCCATCACTCAACAGAACAGAATTGCAAAACACTGTAACCACTCTCATAGGTGCATAAGCTTTACTGCTTCCTTGCTTATACACACCTGGGTTTTTGACCCTCACTAGGTCTCCTACCCTTATATTTACTTGTTTGCAACTATGTTTAAGATCATACAAATCTGTACAACTTTCTTGTGACTTGGTTAGATTTTTTTCTAACCAACTTAGGTGTCACTTTTCTTGGTCTTGGCCATCCACCCCACATTGTCCTTCATGACTGGCCCACTTTCTCTCATAAGTTCAAATGTTCTATATCCAGTAGACACACAAGGTGTAACCCTGTACACCCATACGGTTCGCCACACTTCCTCCAAGATAATCTTGCAGCAATGCCATTGGATTTGTGTTCTTAGCAACCTGGACGAAGCACTCAACAGCACTATTTCCTGTTAGATGATCAAACAAAGTGATCTTGTGCATAACTCCATTCCTTTTCAAATATGTCTTAAAAATGTCCAAAGTGAACTGAGGATCACTGTCTGTTAAAATGATCTTAGGTAATCTTTCTCTAAAAACAAAAATTCAGAAAATTCACTACGGCTTAAGAATCTGCCTTTGGCACAATGTGAATTTCCCACCACTTGTCAAAATGATCTATGATCACAATAATATACTTGGGTACATCACATTCATAAATGGGGCCGACACTATCTAACTCAATTCTTTTCCATGACATGTCAGGGTGTGTAATCTGACACAATGGAGTTTTAAAAGTTACTAATGTTTTGTTCGGAATTGTTACATAACATACACTCTCTCACCTTCCTTTCAACAGCAACACTGATCCCTAACTACCAATAGAGTTTTTAACTCTACTTTTAGTTTTGGTGATACCTAAATGCCAATCATGACATATATTCAATAGCCTGTCTCTGATTACCTCTGAAGGAATAAGTCTGCTATTCCATAACAACATACCGTTCTATGTAGATAAGTGATGTCTCAATTCCCAATATATACATAAATGTTTCTCTAGACAATTCTTTTTCGGGCAACCTTTCAACATCCATTCCAGCACGTTTTGTGTTGCATTATCCAGCTCTGAAGCATCCTTCCATTCCTCCTCCTGAACTCCATGACCTTCTTCTGTCAGAGTTGCAATGCAACACATCTCATACTAATCATCCAGCACACATCTCATAGGAAGAGGCATTTGGCTCAAAAAGTCTGCTATCTTGTTCTTAACATCGTAATTATAGTCTAATAGCTTAATGGACATACAAGCCAAGTGTGAAGATGCACAACTGCTTCAGGTACAACCACACCATGGAACTCGCCTGGACCGACCACTCCATCATCCACTTCAACATCACCAGCTCTCATACCTCTGTCCCCAGTCTGCCCAATGGCCCCCACTGCGACTGGAGCAAAGTCTCAAAGGACACATGGATCAACACCCTCAACACCACTCACCCCATCTCCTCCAACAACCTAGACCAGAATGTCAGAAATGTGAACACTTGGATTACCATCTGCACCGACAGTCTGGCTCCTATCGGCATCACCACCAACAGAGGGTCAACCAAGCAAGCAAGCTGGCACACTTAAGACCTCAGAACACCTAAACAACACTGTAAACAACTGGAAAGGAGATGGCGCACCAACAAGAACATGACAGACAAGACCACCTTGAAGACAGCCATAAACGGACAGTTGAGAGAATCAAAGAAAAAAACCATAGCCTCACGCATCAAATTAAGCTCCAATAACAGCAAAGAACTCTTCAACATCATCAAAGAATTCTCCAACCCCTCAGCTGCAACAGATAACATCACTGCTGCACAGAAACTCTGCAAGAGCCTTGCAAACTTCCTCCATGACAAGATTGCCAACATCTACACGAACTACAAACCCCAGCCTAAAGCCATTGACTTCTGCAATCACAACAACAACCCCGCTAATATCACAGACATCTAACTAACCGAATGGAACCAGTTCACTGTACAGGACACCGCCTCCATCATAAACTCGTCCATTCAGGGGTCCCAACCGACCTGTGTCCTCATCACATCTTCAACCTTGGCAAACCCAGAATCAGCCACGTAATCATCACCTTGTTCAATGCCTCAATTACCACAACCACCTTCCTTGAGGACTGGAAACATGCTGAAGTCAACGCCCTACTAAAGAAACCAACTGCAGACCCCGGCAAACTCAAACACTATGGACCCATCTCTATGCTCCAGTTCCCGGCCAAAGTATTAGAAAAAGCCATCAATCATCAACTCTCCGCACAACTGGAGCGGAACCTCCTACTTATCTCCTCCTAATCCAGATTTTGCAGCAACCACAGCATGGAGACAGCCCTCATTGCAGCTACTGATGACATTCTAGTCCTACACAACCAATTAGAGACTGCGTGCCACCAGCAGGCATTGGAGATTGTATTTGTGTGCAAGGATGAACCCACCTGAAGGACCAATCATCGGACATGAGTATTTCTAATTAGTGAGGAACTTTGGAAACTGGGCGTTCGTTTGTGTGAATCCACTCCTGCCTCGAGGCTGTCCAGAACTCTGTCAGAGTCTGTCTATTCTTGCTTTAAGTTTGCTGTTGTCATTCTCTGTCATACTCAAGTCCCCCTGAAGAGTTTCCTCTTAGTCTTAATTGGCCTATCTGTTATGCGGTTCAGTACTAATATGCCCACTAATTCTGAACTGTTGATCTGTCCTATATGCAGCCCATGTTCTGCACTGTCCTGATGCTGCTGTCAACTGACGTCGGAAGAAAGTGACCATTTTAGCTGATGAAGTATTACTGCCTGCTGTCCCATGAGGAGAGGTATAACTAAATGTAGTTTCTTGTTTTCCTTTTCAGTTCAGATAATTACACCAGCATATTTTTATAGAAAGTAACCCTACCTAGATGATTTTTCTAATTTATTTTTGTCTCTTCTTTGATTTTGCCAGCATATGTTAGGCCGCACCCACACATGCAAGTCTAAATTTGCACTGCTGACAGGAATGGCCCAGCCCTAAAATTGATTGTGAAAAATTGTATTTTGATGATTTACTGATGTCACCATCATCTGCTTTGAAATCTGATAATAATGTGCATATTGTGTTGTTGCTAATCTATATTATTCTTTTAGTGTGTTTAACAGTATTGATGTTTAGTAGGTTAAATCTTTTCAGACGTTTTGGTCAGCCAATGATTTTCATGTAGGTTTATAATTTAGTTTTGCGCACCATATACATGACATTGATAAAGCCTGGTAACTTTTTTCAGTTTCGAGTTTGATTAAGTGTTAAATTGTTCATGGTGCCTATAGTCGTTTGTGCTATAATGCCATTGATTTGTCATTGAATGAATCTGACTACTACACTCTTCGCCAAGTCTGAAGATCTAGTAGAACTCTATTAGTCAGAATAGTGATAGTATCTCAGCAGTGCGCTTGTGGTTTCTGAACTCGAGGCAGGGAGAAGACCTTCCTGGCCAACGTGTCAACTGTTTTGGTAGCAGAATTATGGTTTTGTCTTGTGAGGAGGAGGAGAGTCAGAATTTGCCCACATTGTGCATTGTTCTTGATGTAGTGTAAGATTTGATGAAATTCCAGCGTTGTGTCACAAGTGTCTAGTATGAGTTTGAATAGGATTTGCGCTTGCAATTCTTTAGCTAATTTGAGGTGAAGTGGGATGTATGAAGTGAGTAGGGAGTTTGTGTACTCCAGGTAATTGAGTAGGGAGTTTGCGTACTCCAAGCAAGGGAGTGGGGAGTTTGCATACTGTGAGTGAATGTTGCGCTTTGTGCCAAAAATTGCCCTTGGTTGTTGTTGTTTACCGGTCCTGCTAGGCCTAAAACACCTGAGTATTGTACAAGTGTAGGGAGACAGGTGGTTAATTTAGTTTCTGCTGTGAGGTGTTGGTCGATTGAGCGATGTCAGCAATACCAGTAGATTTCCCTTGAGAGTGTGAGTTGTTGGTGGGTATTAGGTGAATCCTGAATGCACAGGGAGAGTCTGTGGTAATCAGAGTGAGATTTGCGGGTCAAATCTTACTTGCGTTTGTAAGAAAGCCGTAGCCAGAAGAGTAGCTGTTTGTGCGAAAGGCCAGAGGCGAATGTTCCGTACAGCTTTAAAAGCGTTTGAGTCCTACCCATAGTGAGCAGACAGGCTTGTTTTTTTGTACTCGCTATATTTGCATTTAGGTTTTGGTGAGCGGTGTATGAGATGGCTCTGAAGTCAGTCACATCTGCTGAGTGAAGTGAGTGTAACGTCATTTGGTCCAAGCTGGGATAGGTCGGCTGGTGAGAAAAGCTGCGCCCGGAAAGGTGGACAAGACTGCCTGCTTTAGGTTGAGAACAGCCTGTGAAAGGGATTGTGGGATTGAACATGACTTCTTGGTTTCCTAGAATTTGCATTTGTGAATTTAATTTCTGTAAAAATCAAATTTTTCAAAACTTTAAGTAGTGCGTTGAGAGGAAATGTTTTTATTCTAGTTAGGGAGGGTGAACCTACTCTACCTGAAGGTACACCAGTATTTGAAGTAATGGAGAAGAGAGGAGTTTCAACATGTCTTTAGGTAAATCAGTGGTGCCAAC
This sequence comes from Pleurodeles waltl, assembly GCF_031143425.1. NCBI lineage: Eukaryota > Metazoa > Chordata > Amphibia > Caudata > Salamandridae > Pleurodeles > Pleurodeles waltl. The sequence goes on from NC_090445.1 coordinate 588,084,929, forward strand.
TAAGTGAGAAGAAAGGTACTTTAGCTTTTCCCTGTTACGTATCCTTTAATTTAAGAATTGTGGAGAATTTGAAGAGGGTGTTATATGAATTAAAACTCCTTCCTAGACCTGCATAATTTGAAGCACTTGCTATTTGGCAATTACTTGCTGGACAAAAAGAGGCTCAGAAATTTGAAAGGAGAATGAGGAAAGCAGAAAAGACGTTTGCAGAAGCTGGATGGGATGAGGAGCAGAGAATGTGCAGAGCAAATACATTACATGCAGTGCAGCTATTTCCAGCAATTCCACAGGAAGGAGATGTAAGTGTTAAGCCTAAAGCCAAAATGAAATCCGAGGAGGATTCAGAACAGAAATTGGGTGAGAATAAAAGGGTAGCAGATGTCGAAAGTGATTCAGATGATGAATTTATAATTCAGTTGTTGTAGAATCATCCCCCACTGTATAATACAGTCGCATCAGTAAGCCAGAATGCAGACCTGAGTGTTGCCACAGCCCGAGTTGCACAAATTCAGGTTCAGATTAATCTAAATGTACCTACTGCTAATGTTCCACAAGGGTCAGTGGTTTATCTGACAGTTCTAAATAATACAGCTCAGAATGTCACAGTTCCAGTTAAGCAACAGCCAATTCAGAATTCAGGAATGACTCAGTTTGGGTCCACACCTAATGCACAGACATATGCACAAATTGTAAATCAGAGACAAACAATGTCTATGATTTCCGCAATAACAACACCACAGAATGTTGCCCGAGTCAGTCAAATCTGGTTTTTGGTACAGCATTGACTGGCCAAGGTAAAGTATTAATATTCCGGCCAAATTAAACAAATTTGTCAGGGCCAGATGCATTGACAGTTCCTGTGACGATAGGTCCAGTAGTCCCGTTGTATGCTCAGGGTAATAATGAGAGTGGTCCCCAGATTCCAAATCCAGTACAAGCAATAAGTTCACCTTTTGGAACTAATGCAAAAATGGAGAGACTGAGCACTGCTGTGCCAGCCACGACCCCACTAAATTCATCAGGTTTGAATCAGCCATATAATAGAGTAGGTCCACTGATTGATGTGACATGTCCCCCATGCTCTAAAGCAGTGGTTCCCAACCTTTTGATTTCTGTGGACCCCCACTTTAACATTAATGGAACCTGGGGACCACCACTGAATCATCATGGGAATCCGGGGACCCCTGCCTGAGTCATTACTAGAAGCTGGGGACCTAATTTGTCAATATTTGTTAATATTTTTTAATTTTCTAGGCTCTCGCGAACCCCCGAGAAGGCTTCGCAGACCCCCAGGGGTCCCCAGACCACAGGTTGGGACTCACTGCTCTACAGGTTCATCTGTATTAGCTCAGGAGCAGGCTATGAGAACATACTGTATTCATCACAGCCCCTAACTCGAGGTAATAACATTTGTTTACAAGAGTTATCAGCACAACAATTGACTGAATGATTAGACAATTTGAGTGGAGCATCAGTTACAGAAAACACACCTGAGGGAGAAAAGATTAAAATTGGAATTAAATTAAATGATTGAGGGAACACTTGAATTGGGCAGATTAGCTTCTTACAATAAAAATGAGTTGCGCTTCATGTGCAGGCATGCTACTCTTTGAGCAGGACAGGTTTATGAGAAATTAACCAATTTGGCTAAAAAATATGAAATCAAGATGAATGAATCCAAACAGTTGAAGAAGAGTTAGAGAATTAGAATTTGACTGGAAAGACATTGCAAACATGAGATCACCTGGAATGAAAATTCATATTAAGGAGCTGATTCAGAGCATTCAAACACTGGGAGCATTCAATAAATAGGAAGGCAGATGGGTGAAGAAAAGAGATGAGAAGAAACAGCTGACTGCTTCTTCAAATGATGTACAGAAGGCTGAGGGAGCTCTAAAAAATTATGCCAAATAATTGACAGGGCATCTCAGGAGACAAAGGAGTCTGTTCATGCTTATTATGAGAGATTGTTGCAAGTATACAAGCAGTACAGTGACACAGAGATTATTGAACCAAGATACATGATTAATTTTGTGTTTAGATTCATTCAAGCATTGAAGCCTGAAATTAGCAATATGATTCGAATCATTTAATTTGCTGGCAAGGAAAGCCTATTGATAAAGTATTGCATTACGCAAAATACTGTAGTGATGAAATTGAATTGAAGCAGAAAAGGTTAAGAGAAAAAGCAATGGTGATGCAGATCAAGTCTGCCCAAGCAGAAGGTATGCAGGGTTCACAGGAAATCGTGAGCATAGGAGGAATGCAGGAAACATAGCAGCAAGGAAATATGGCGCCTCAGTATAAAGGTAGAGGTCATGGAATTAGAATAGATGCGAATGTGGCTGATGTTCAAAACATAAAGAAAATGCTTTCTTGTCATGCGTACGGCAAAGTCGGACTTTGGAAATGAGAGTGCCCCTCCAATAAAGTAAATAATTTAGTGCAAGGTGGTGGTGTTGCACAGTTAGCTGACAAAAGTCAATTTCAAAATCAAAGAGTTCAAAGGCCCTGAAGTAAAAAGATGTATGTTCCAACTAGAGCAGTCCAAATGCAAATGTAGATACCACAAGCAATAATGGCACAGCAACAGGTAATGGATCCTCAGCAGAACGTGAACCAAAGGACAAATGCAAATTAGTTGATCACACAATACACATTGATTGAGTTTAGTGATGATGAAATGAGTGAAGAATATGAGTGGGAGTGAGAGTTCAGAAGAGGAAGAATGTGTGTTGGCTGACTCACTGGAGGTAGATCAGCATGGTCCCTATGTGAATACAAGTGTTATGGTTCATGATGTTTCATTCCCGGTTGACACTGGAGCAACTCATTCCACTCTCAGGTCTGCAGAAGTCCCTAATGTGCCCCTTTCAGGAAGGACAGTTCCGGTTGTATGAGTAGCAAACCAGAGCCTATTCAAGTTAAGATAGGATCACTTGAGGATTTGCAGAAATTCGTAGTCAGTAATTCAAGTCCTGTGAGTATGTTAGGAAGAGGATCGCTATGCAAATTGAAATGCTCCATTACTTGCACTCATGAAGGGATAGCAATCCAAACAAATAGTGATGATGAAACTTTCAGTAAAACTGGTGAGATGTATCCTCTCATCACACTGTTTCCTGCTATGACAGTTAAAGAATTACAACAGACAGTAACTCTGAGAGTTTGGGGTCTTTCTGGAAAGGATATTGGACTTATTCGAGGTGTTGAACCAGTCAAAGTGACTGTAAAGCCAAATGCAGTTTTCCCCAGAATGCTACAATGTAACATGACTCTAGAATAAATTGAAGGTATTACACCAGTAATTGCAGACGTTGATGAGCAGGGAGTTTTAAAAGAAGTGATGGGCAGCCCATGTACTTCACCAATTATGGGATTAGGAAAGCCAAGTGGAAAATACTGCATAGTTCACGATTTGAAAGGGGTGAGTGAAATTGTGGTATACTCTTGTTCAGTAGGGCCAAATCCAGCAGTGATTTTATTTAAGATTCCATGTGAAGCAAAATGATTTTCAGTTATCGATTTGTTACAGGCATTCTTTTCACTGGTTTTAGATAAGGATAGTCAATTCCTTTTCTCATTCCGATTCAGCAACTGTGTGTATTCATGGTGCCGTATGTCACAGGGCTTTTCAGAATCTCCGTCCATTTCTAATCAGATTCTGAAGAAGAATTTAGAGTCTTTGAACATGCCGTTTCAGCCTGGTTTAGTGCAGTATATTGATGACCTGATGGTTGTTCTAATACACGTGAAGCTTGCAGACAAGATACCTTAGCATTTTTTTATCATTTGGGTGAAAACGGACATAAGGTTTCCCCTACCAAGTTACAGTATTGCCAGGAAAAAGTAAAGTATTTGGATCATCAAACTAAGAAAGGTGCAAGGAAAGTGTCCTTAGAGAGAGTTGCAAATTATGCAAATGAATCCCCCAGTTACACAGAGAGATGTTAGAATATTTTTAGGTAGGGTGAGCTAGTGTTGCCAATGGATCCCAAATGTTTCAGTAATTTCCAAACCATTGCAGATGTTAACACACAAAGTAGTTACAGACTCAGTCCCCTTCAATGAATAATGCATGAAAGCTTTCTCTAAGTTGAGAGAGAGTTTGTGCAGAGCTCCAGCTTTGGAAATGCCTGATTACACAAAACGTTTTGCACTGTTTTTTTCCTGAACGTGATGGTTGTGCTCTTTCTGTTTTGACACAGTTACATGGAGGAACAAACAGACCTGTGGCATATTTTTCTGCCACACTGGATCCTGTTGCTACTGTTTTGCCCAGCTATTTAAAAGCTGTAGCTGCAGCTGTTGTAAGCATAAGTCAATGTAAAGGCATTGTGATGGGACATCCTTTAACTATTTATGTCCCACATTCAGTTGAAGTTCTTTTGACCAGGTCAAAAACCCAACATTTGACTACTGCCCTTCTCACCCGTTATGAGTTATTAATCCTTGGATCAGCCAATGTGATTGTCAAGAGGTGTGCCGTAGTGTACCCTGTCACATTATTGCCTGTAAATGTAAATGATTCAAATGCTGTAAATGAAATGGAACATGACTGCCACAATGTCACTGAACTGTGCACCAAACCTAGACCTGATATTCAGGATACTTCTTTAGAGGAGAATGATCAAGTTGTATTTGTTGATGGCTCCTGTTTAAGAGGCAGTGAAGATACTATGAGCGCTGGCTCTGCAGTCTGTACCATCTCAGGAGTAGTTGAAGCTTCATGGCTTCAAGGAGTCGTTTCTGTCCAAGTAGCCAAATTGGTTACTTACAAGAGCATGCTGCATTTCTGAGAAGCTCAAAGTGACAATATTCACAGATAGTCAATACGGATTTGGTGTTGTGCATGATTTCGGCAGTTATAGAACCAGTGAGGTTTCATGGCCTCATCAGGATCACCCATTTGAAATGGTGAAAGGATTCATAGTTTGTTAAATGCTTTGCAGTTACCTGAGAGGACTGCGGTTATAAAGTGCACCACCCGCCAGAAGTCAAATGATTATGTTCGTTGGGTAATGCTTGCACTGACCAAACTGCCAGATATTGTGCATTCCATGGCATCACCTTCCATGAAGAGTGGAAGTGGCACTGGTAAGACCAATCAAAGTTGCTTGATGTCAGTGGTTGATACCTGGGATGAAATCAAGAGGTTGCAGGAAAAGGCAACAGAGAAAGAACAAAGAGGTTGGACAAAAGCAGGTTGTGTTCAAAGACAAGGAGATGATGTCTGGATTTCGAATGAAGGAAAAATTGTGTTGCCAGATTGTTTTTTGAATTCGATGACTAGATATTACCATGGTCAGGGTAATCTCTGCAGAGAATCAATGATTTGCACATTCAAAAGACATGGTACAACCACAGATTTAGATTGATTGCAGAAGTGGTTTTTCACAGATGTGTTACTTGTCAACAGAAAAATGTAGGAAAATGCTAAGTAGTTATTTTGAGCCACATAGACATTTTGAGAGGTACATTTAATAGAATGCAATTTGATTAAATTGAGATGCCTTACTATAGGCAAGCTGCTGGGTTCCCGACTTCTTTGAAATCAGATTGAGGATCTCATTTTAATAATGAGATCATAAAGTTGTTGTGTGAAGCACTGAACACAGAGCAAAAAATATACTGCAATTACAGACCAGAGGCACCTGGATTGGTGGAACAGATGATTGGAACACTGAAAGATCGACTGGCAAAGGTTTGTGCCTCTGCGTTGTTGAAATGGCCTGATGCATTACCATTTGTCATGCTGAGCATGTGCAGCACCCCTACAGGAAGACAGGACTGTTTCCTCACGAGATTCTTATGGGGCATGCAATGAGGTTACCAGCAACCAGCAGTATCTGCAAATGCACTTGTGAACATAACAGATGACTTAGTGCTGGATTATTGCAAACGTCTGGCTGATGTGGTTCACACTTTGTCTCATTAGGTTGAAGCAGCAACAGTTCAAATGGCTCAAGAACAGTGTTACACCTTGAAAGCTGGAGACTGGATTTTAGTCAGGAAACATGTCAGGAAGACGTGCCTAGAGCCAAGATGGAAAGGACCACTTCAACTTATCTTGGTGACAACCACAGATGTGAAGTGTGCTGGTCTTCCAAACTGGGTCCACTTGAGCCACATACGCAAAGTTCGGTGTCCTCTTGAAAACACAGAGTCTGATCCCACAAGAACAAATGCAGAAGAAGAAGGCGTTTATCCCGACCAAGCTGTGGGGACTGAACAAGTAGCTAAAGCAGAAATCGTGCAAAGTGGTGAAGGTGCAAGCAGCCTGCATGCAGACAAAAGTACAGGAGAGCAAAGTCAAAGTCGACTGATTCCTGCCAGTTCAGCAAGCATTGTGAACACAGTTGCACCCGAAAAGAGAACTATGAAAGAAGATAAATTGCCTGTAGCTCCACATGAACTAGTTGCTGATAAACTCCCATCAATAACAGAAGCAGTTAAAGAGTCGAATCAGAGTGAAGATGAAGATGCTGTAAGGAGAACGAAAAGGAAAAGAGTGCCAAGTCGCAGATACTCTTCATCTGAATGGATCTACCTTGTCACAAATGAATGAGAGAATGAGTTTATGGCCTTTTGTTTTGACCGTGAGAGTTCAGTTAAACATTCTGAAACTTGAAATTGCATTTAAACTGGGTTTTGAAATAACCTTGTCAATTGAACAACAAAGACATTACACTCTGAAAGTGACTGTAAGTGATCATCAGACTGTGTTCTATTAAAACCGAACATTTCGAAAACTGCTGTAAATAGTGCAAACACTTTGAAAAACAGCTTTGTTTTTGATTTTATATTCACTTTTTGCTTTTATATTTTTCCTTTTTTCTTTTCTTCTCCTCTGATTCTACAGAAACCATGAACCCAGGACAGGGCAAACACAATAAATGTTACTATGTGTGCATTGGTTTACAGTATGTTTGATTGTGTGCATTTTATTGATTGCGGGAATTAGTGTTTCAATGAAAGGAGAGATACAAAGCACAGCAACTCCAGTGCAGAGAACGACAACATCCATGCAGGATAAGTATTGTAAGGACCAATGTCTATTATATTTTCCTGTATGAGTATGTGGACACAATGAATGTGAGTGATTGTTATGTGTGTACACAAATTCCTTCAGCAGTGCAAGAGGAATCACTTATCACAGTTTACCATTGACATATGGCATTAGCTGCAGTTTATTATTAACACGCTTGTACAAACAAGAGTACCTTCAGTATTTCTATTCTAACATTTATTTAGTTTTCTCTTTTGTTCCCATTAATCAGCATTTGAACAGCATTGCAAAGGTTAAGAACATAGATGTAGTAGGTTGGTTCTTTGAACCTACACTGACTTTTGGCACAGCATATGCACACCAGAATAATTTAGCATGTCTTTTTACACAAGTAGAAAAGGGGTTAATTAATCAAGTAGATGATAGAAGAAAAGCAATGAAACAAAAGATAGATATGGGTATAGTTACCAAGAAGATATGTATCTTTAGATTGGCAACATTTAGGAAAGCTTTGTATATATAGGCCACAATTGAAAGCTGACACTAAGGCCCACAATATGATACTGGTTGTAAATGCTACCTATTGATGCGACGACGGCCGCCAAAAGACCGTCGCTGTGGCTACCATCCGTCCACCGTAATACGACCACAGATGGATTTCTGCCAGAAGGGTGGTGGAAATCTGGATGTGGCTATGCCGGCGGATGGCAGTAAAGTGGCGCTCACAGAAGATTGCCATCACAGAAAGGACTGAGAGAGATCACATTTTGTTAAAATATTAGTAGCATAGAAGTTAGCATATGGTGACAAATTAACTTACGTTTAAAGGCCTAACAGAGAAATTAATGTAGAAAGGTAAAATGTCCATGTTTGAATTATGGTGGACCATGTGGCTGCCATTCGTATTAGACATCACGTTTAACATGAGAGATTGTGCATTTATATTAAATGAAGTATTAATGTGAATTAACGTTAAGAGTGTTCGTATTAAGATGAATATTAGAATTGAAGTATTAAAGGAACATTCATTAATCGTATTTCTATTGATTTAAATGGATTTTATTAACATAAATTACGTGTACAGGAAAATAAATGCATGTTTAAATCAGTTCTTACATGTTGTTAAATAATGTTTGCAATTAAATAATTTGCTTTGCGTGTTTGAATTGAATTGTAAGGTGCCCCATAAGTTTCATTAATATATCAATTGTATTAAGGTTTCTTAGCTTGACTAGGCCTGAAAGATTAATTTTGCAGCAATATAAGAAAATGACTTGTTTATTCTGTTCCCTCTGGCCTGAATTCTTTTCCTAGGTTGCCGATGTGATGTTGAATGTCTTATTGTATTGAAGGCGAAGAACATATTTCAGTATTAATTATGTAGCAATACTTGTTCTAGCTGTCAAACAATACAGGAAGTTCATGATTCTCATGTGAACTATGTTAGCTTATTTGTGTTTCGTGAGAAAGGACTTGAAGTAACAAACAATTAAATAATGTTAGATTTTGTCTTAACTATGTGAAATCATTGAAATGACAATGCACTTTTCCTGAGAAAATCTGGAATAGTTGCAAGCTTGATGGTGCCACCAGCAGCCACTGGACCTTAAATTTGTAGTCAAGGATGAAACGACCTGAAGGACCAATTATCGGACCATGAGTATTTCTAATTAGTGAGGAACATTCAGAACTGGGAATTAGTTTGTGTGAGTCAACTCCTGCCTCGAGGCTATCCAGAACTCTGTCAGAGTCCATCTATTCTTGCGTTAGGTTTGCTGTTGTTATTCTCTGTGTTCTTCAAGTCCCCCTGAGGAGTTTCCTCTTAGTCTTAATTGCCCCATCTGTTATGCAGTTCAGTACTAATATGCCCAACTAATTCTGAACTGTTGATCTGTCCTATGTGCAGCCTGTGTTCTGCACTGTCCTGATGCTGCTGTCAACTGACGTCAGAAGAAAGTGATTGTTCTAGCCAATGAAGTATTTCTGCCTGTTGGCCCATTAGGAGAGGTATAACTAAATGTGGTTTCTTGTTTTTCTTTTCCATTTAGATAATTACACCAACATATTTTTATAGAAAGTAATCCTAGGTAGATGATTTTTCTAAATTATTTTTGTCTCTTCTTTGATTTTACCCGCATGTGTTAGCCCGTTCCCACACATGCAAGTCTGAATTTATGTTAGTGACAGGAATGGCCCAGCCCTGAAATTGATTGTGAAAAACTGTATTTTAGTTGTTCATGATATAATGCCATTGATTTGTGATTGAGTGAATCTGACAATTACACTCTTCTCCAAGTCCAAACATCTAGTCGACCTCTATTGGTGAGAATAGTGATGATGTCTTACTAGTGTGCTTGTGGTTTCTGAACCCGAGGCGGGGAGAAGACCTTCCCGGCAAATGTGTCAACGCACTCATCATAAAGCTGCACAACATAGGCATCCAAGGAGCTGCCCTCAGATGGATTGCCTCTTTCCTCACAGGAAAAAAATCCAAAACGCCCGATTTCCCCCCATTCACCTCCGAACCAAAGGAAATCTTCTGTGGAGTACCTCAAGGATCTTTGCACAGCCCCACCCGCTTCAACGCTTATATGAAAACTTTGGTCGGCCTCTTCAAAACCCATGTACTTTCACATCATATTCTACTCTGAAAACACTGAACTCATCCTTTCCCTCTCCGAAGACACCACCAAGTCCAGCTTACAAAGCTGCATGACAGAGGTGGCCAGCTGAATAAAGGACAAATGCCTGAAGCTCAAAGTAGACAAGACAGAGGTACTGATTTTCGGAGAGAAAAGCTCAATCAATCAATCAATCAGTCATGGATTTGTGAAGCACAGCTAATCACCCATTGGGTCTCAAGGTGCTGTTTTGTGGGCGTGCTGCTCAGTCGAAGAGCCAGGTCTTGAGGTCCTTCCTGAAATGCATCAGTAATGTGGTTTGCCTGAGCTTGAGTGGTAGCTTGTTCCATGTCCCTGCTGCTAGGTAGGAGAAGGATCTTCCTCCTACTGTGCTTTTTTTTTATCTTGGGCACGGCTGCAAAGGGGAGCTGGGAGGAATGGAGACATCTTTTGGGTACATAGAAAGCAAAGCAGTGGTTCAGGTATGCTGGTCCTATGTTGTGCAGTGGCTTGTAGGTGTGGATCAGGAGTTTGTATGTGATGTGCTTATTGACTGGGAGCCAGTGTAGGTCTCTGAGGTTGGGGGAGATTGTGGCTATTTTGGGGGATGTCCAGGATGAGTCTGGCTGCTGCATTCTGGACTCTTTGACGTCTTGATTGAAGTTTCTTGGTGATGCCGGCATAGAGTGCATTGCCGTAGTCCAGTTTGCTAGTGATGAGTGCGTGGGTGTCTGTCTTCCTTGTGTCGGAGGGAATCCACTTGAAGATCTTCCGCAGGAGTCGGAGGTTATGAGAGCATGATGAAGAGACGGCGTTGACTTGACAGGTCATGAATAGTGAGGAGTCCAGGATAATGCCCAGGTTGTGGGCAGAGCCTGTTGGGGTTGGGGGCTAATCCCTGAGTGGTGGGCCACCAGAAGTCGTTCCAGGCAGAAGGGGTGTAGCTGATTACGAGGATCTCTGTTTTGTCCGAATTGAGCTTGAGGTAGCTGGCCTCCATCCAGGCGGCGCCTGCTCTCATCCCTTTGTGTAAATTTCTTTTGACCTGATCAGAGTCCTCAGACAGGGAGAGAATCAGTTGAGTATTGTTGGTGTAGGAGACTATGTTTAGTCCGTGTTGTTTGGTGAAGCGGGGCTATGTAGATTTTGAAAAGCATCAGGCTGCGTGAAGATCCTTGGGGTATTCCACAGCAAGTGTCTTTGGGTTCCGATGTGAGCGCTGGCAGTCTGACACTCTGTTTTCTTCTGATAAGGAAGGACCTGATCCAATCTAGGGCTTTAGCTTGGATTCTGGCATTGTGTTGTCTGTTGCAGAGGGTGGAGTGGGAGACGGTGTCAAATGCAGCTGAGAGGTTGAGGAGGATGAGTGCAGCTGTGCTTCCGTGGTCCAGTATGATGCGTATGTCGTGGGTGGCTGCTAAGAGTGCGGTTTCAGTGTTGTGGTTGCTTCTGAATCTGGATTGGGATGGGTCTAGGATGCGGTGTGTCTCGAGGAATTTGGTGAGTTGTTGGTTGACAGCCTTCTCCATTACCTTAGTTGGAAAAGGGAGCAGAGCGATGGGTCTGTAGTTCTTCAGCTCCCTAGGGTAGACGGTGGGTTTCTTGAGTAGCGGGTTGATTTTGGTGTGCTTCCTGTCTGAGAGGAATGTGGCGGTCTCAAAGGATCGGTTGATGGTTCGGCAGAGTTCTGGTGCTATGGTGGCGCTGCCCAGGTAGAGGATATGATGAGGGTACGGATCTGAGGGTGCTACCAAGTGGAAGGAGCTCATCAGTCTAAAAGTGTCCTCTTTGGTGATGGGGGTCCAGGAGTTAATTATCTGGTGAGGTGCTAGGCCTGTGGTGGTGAGCGGTTCTGGTGAGTTTTGGTTCCTGAAACTTTTGTAGATGTCCTGGATTTTACAGGGAAAGTAGGTGGTGAGGTTGTTGCAGAGGTCTTGAGAGCGAGGGATGGATGAGGTGTCTGTCCCGGGGTTCGTGAACTCTTTGACGATGGCAAAGAGCTCTGTGCTTGTGTTGAGGCGTGCTTGAAAGGTGGCTTTTTTCGGCAGCTCTGATGTTCTGGTGGTGGGCGGTGACTGCATTTTTGTAGGCTGTGCGGTCTTTGGTTGATTTGCTGATCCTCATTTCCGTTCCAGTCATCTGCAGGAGCGCATAGTTTACTGTAGGTCTGCTATAAACCATTTAGGTGTTTCTCTCTGTCGAGTTCCTGTTGGTTTCCTTATGGGGGTTACATTGTTGGTGCAGTTCGATAGCCAGCGGAGTAGGTTGCATGTGGCTTCATTTGCATCTGTTGTGACAGGTGGGAGGGAGTGGTTGAGAGCGTTGGTGAGTTGTGCTTCTGTGACTTTGCCCCAGCATCTGCCAGGGGATGGGGGGCTTAGTGGTGTGTGGTGTTGTTTGAGTAGGTAAAGCGGATGCATTTGTGGTCGGTCCAGTGGTGTTCGGAGGTATTGGAGATGGTGATACTGTTCCCTACTGAGAAAACAAGGACAAGAATGTGTCTGGCTCTGTGAGTGGGGACGGTGATGAGTTTTTTGAGGCTGAGAGTTGTTAGGTTGTCCAGGAGGGTTGTGGTGTTGAGGTCATCGTGGTTATGAAGGTGGAAGATGAGGTCGCCGAGTAGGATGTAGTCAGAGAAGCTGAGTGTTTGGGGGGTGACGAGGTCGGCGATGTCTTCGCACAACTGGGGTCGGGATCTGGGTGGTCTGTAGATGAGCGTGCCCTGGAGGGAGGTGTTTGGGTTGGTCTGGATCTGGAAATGTAGGTGCTCATGAGTTGACTGAGTCTGTGACTCGTTGGTGGTTGTCAGGCGGAGCTCCATATGGGACTGATCAATCTAGGAACCTAGGCATCATTCTGGACAACAAGCTAACCATAGCAACTCAAGTCAACTCTGTCTCCTCCTCCTTCTTCATCCTCCTCATACTTTGTAAGATATTCAAATGGCTACCCCAAAGCTCAAGACGCACCATCACCCAGGTCTTCAGCTCAAGCCAACTAGACTACGGTAGCGCTCTCTACACAGGGATTGCAGCTCACCTCCTCCGACTACTACAGACCACACAGTGTGTCATAGTCAGACTTGTCCTGGATCTCCCTAGACTAACCTACCTCAACCCCTACTCCAGGGACCTCCACTTGCTCCTTGTACGAAATGTTTCCAGTTCAAGCTCCTGACCCATGCATACAAGACCCTATACAATTACTGACCTGCCTACTTGAACCACCTCCTGAACTCCCATCAGCCCACCAGACACCTCTGCTCCACTTCCCTTTCTCTAACCCTCACCCCCTGCCTCCCAATTAGCAGATGGGGAGGTCACTCCTTCTCCTATCTAGCAGGGAAGGCATGGAGTGAGCTACCCTTTCATCTCAGAACCTCCCCATCTCTTCCAGAGTTCAGAAAGTCTCTGAAGACCTGGCTATTCGGCTAATGGACAGGACCTCACCAGCATCTTGATACCCTCACGGGTGACAAGCAGCGCACTACAAATCGATTGATTGACTGATTGATCTGTTTGTGACACAGCAACCAATCCTACATAGCATTACATGATTGTGACATTTCTTTCAGGCCCTACGACAGAGTAACATGGCTGTGGCCACCTATCTCGTTCTGGTCATCTCAAAGGCCCCCAGGTAATGTGGCCTGGTTACCACACATTTCTTGGCATGAATTTTATGCCTCTCTTAATCTAGTTTTGACCCCTCTATTGGTCAGGCTCGGAGACTTCTCTGGTCTAGTTGTGGCACCTCCCTTGGCCTGGTTGGTCTGACTAAGAGTGTAACGACTCCACCAGTTTTATTTGGCATGGTCTGATTGTGACACCTTTCTTGGACTGACGCTGGTTGATGCCTCTCTTGGCCTTTCAGGGTACTTCTGGCTGCCCGGGCATTACGGCCCGGGATACGACACTCCTCTAATCCGATTCGTTGTTCTGTTGCTAGGCAGCAGTGATTTAGCGCTGCAAGGCTGCCGCCTCTCTCCGTACTTTCACTCCGCTCGGGTGATTTGTGGTCAGGCAGGCGATGCCAGCCGGGACAGGAGCTTGACTGAAGCGCTGGGAGCCTTTCCGGCTCTGTTAGGGTGGACGGATCTATTTTGGGGCAAGCTGCCACAAATATTTGCATGCCCTTTCTGTATGGGATTTCAGACACTGTTGCCGTTAAGTAGCTGGCATGCAAATTTCCACAGCTGGAGTTCATAGAGGTCGTGGTGATTTGTGCTGGCATGAACCGCAGTTCTCAGTTGATGGGGACGAGTTCCCACACAGCTGCGCTTGAGATGGGTGGTTAGGTGAGACTGCTTAACATCAGACAAATTACATTTCTAATCTTGGAGTCGTCAATTACTTTAGACAGGTTTCCTTTAAATTCTGTTGTTTTCTGTAGCAAAATGTTAATGTTTGCAAATGCATAACCATGGCATCTCCATTTAAAACTAACACTAAAGAATAACAATGAGATCTTAAAATATAAAAACATAGTGAGTTCCCTAAAACGTGTGGTCAGGTTCATTCTTGAGAGAGGAGCAAGCTTGGGGTCTGAGAAACATCGCCGGGGCACTTCGAGATTTAGGGGCGCTGGCCAGAGGTGATTCCAGTGCCAATCTTAGCCCCGTACCTCCATCAGTCCCAAAAGGCAAAGGGCTGGAGTACTGCAACAGCTGATTGGGCTGGATCAGGGTCGGTCTTGCTTCAGTGAGCCCAGCACGCCTTTTATAGTGACCAGACTCGTGGGAAAGCGTTTGTTTGTCTATAGGTCAGTACATCTCAGCCCGTAGAATGCATATTAAAATGCATTTGTGCGTTTATATTTTTTCACTCACGTTTCAATGGTAGAAGTGAATGTTCACTTCCAGTGTCGGTCATCGCCTCGAGTAGGCACATATTTACCAAGTGATTCACACCTCTCTGTGCCTTATGTGGCTCAAGGAGTGACTGACAGGTCTGCATAAAGGTATTTATTTCCCGGAGCGAATTCTGGGCAGATGTCCAGAGAGAGCGTAGCGTCTCTGTAAACAGGGTCCATTGACTGTAAGGTGTCTGCCTCCTTTTAAAAGCATGTAGGGCTAGATGTATCTAAAGAGTTTGCATTCGCAAACAGTGCAAATCGGTAAAATCCACCATTTCGGAATGCAAAATCGCCTTTCATGATGTATGAAAAGCATTCACAGTGTAATTTTAAGGAATAGCAAAAATAGCGATTCCTTAAAACTGCGAGTAGATTGTGCGAATCGCATACTGCAATTTGCAAATACCGGATTACAATTTAATGTATCAAGCATTCGCCAATTGCGATTAGTCACAAAATGGGTTTTTGCATGTGCAATTTACCACAAATTGAAATCAGGTGGTAAACAGATGCAACCTATATAAAGAGGCCCAGAATGCATCAGCTCTTTTCAATCATGGCTGCACTCTATGTCATAGCAAGGAGGATGAGGATCCTGGCAGGTTTGAGGAGCGGGAGGAGGAGACAGGAGGGCAATTTTAGAGTGCGCATTACCCTATTTGAACATACAGAGGAGGAGAGTTTTGACGAGCACAGGTTGAACTCTGCCATAATACTTGACTTGATAGCTGATTTACAACCCCTACAGCAGCGAAACACACACAGAAACAATGCCATACTCACTCATGTGCACGTATTATACTCCCTGCACCTCTTAACCTCAGGAAGCTATCAAGGGGTCATAGCAGCAGCTTTCACGTTTCTTTAATGCATTCCTAAATGCCATGTTAACCCAAATCCATCTGCACATAAAATTCCCCAACACCCCACAGGATTTGCAAAAATTACAAATTTAATTTCTACCAGGTAGCTCAATTCCCACGTCATTGGCTGCATTGATGGGACACATGTAGCTATCTGTCCACCATCTGACACAGAGTATGTTTATCGGAATAGGAAGAGTACACACTCCATGAACATACAGGTCATGTGCAATGCCTCCAACATAATAACGGATCTTGTTTCCATATACCCAGGTAGCACACATGATTCCTACATCTTTAGGCACAGTGGAATACACACAAGACTTCTTGCTGGGGAGTTTGGGGAGGGATACCTAACTGGTAATGTAACAGTGAACAATGTCGCTTAACGTCTATGTGATGCCACAGATAACAATAACTCAGTTTACTCTCCTGTCATTCTAGGAGACAGTGCATATGCAGTGCTGTCCTTCATCTTAGCGCCATATCTCAATCCTGCCATGCCAAGTGAAAGGAGATACAATGCAGCACTAGGAGGACATGTAGCATGATTGGGGAGGACTTTCGGCCTGCTGAAGAGTTGTTTCCGATGCTTGCACAAGGGTGGAGGTGCACTGCAATACAGTCCGGAAACCACCTGCAAAATCGTGGCCACAAGTGCAATGTTGTACAACATCTCGATGATGAGAGGCATACCAGTGGAACCCACAGAGCCAGACTCCGATGAGGATGACGATCCCTTGCCACACCTTCATCCAGCAGACAGAACCAGTGCAGCAAAGGGCAGACAAAGACGTGCTGAGATTACGCACAACTATTTCTGGTGTAAGTAATGACAACACCACGTCTACTTTCATTTATTGCTCTAGGTAGCACATTTATTACATTGACTTCAGGTGATACATGTGTGAATAGGACATAGGTATAGAGCATACACAATCAGGTCCCAGTTACAGTGTTACAGTGTGACACTATTGAAATCATAGTGTCATTGCATTGCTGTATGATATGGAAGTCCCCTGTACTTCTCCATATCACTTTTTACATCCACGCACTCCACTTGAATGCGCAGTGGTCTCAGTGGCACCTCTTGTTGCTGGTTCAGAGACAGTACTGTGTGTGGAACTGCGACGCCTAGGATCCATCACTGGGGCTGTGACACTGCTGAGGCTAGAGTGTTCCTTACTGTCCCCACCACCCAGTTCACTTTTTGTAGCACTCCGGGCATTGTCTCCAATACATTGGTGATTTGCACCAATCCTCATGCAATGTCCGACTGCAATGTGCCATCTCTACTTGCATGCCCACAGCACGTTGTGACACCAAAGCAGTTGTGGTAGTGAGCCGATTGACAAATCTGCTGAACCCATCCAACATGCCCATCAATTGGTGATGGCGCTTACAGTTAGTGAAATGCTCCTGCTGCATCACAGTGCAGAGTTCCCTAATGGCATTTGTCATCTCCCTTACATGCTCTGCTGTAGCTTGCTATCCTTCATGCAGCTTGCACATGTTATTGAGAGACACCAACTGCCTGTGCATTGATCCCATGTTGTAATCAATAGACCTCAACTTCCTGTGCATTGGTCTCATGTGTTTACATTGCAGGCGCTGCACTTTCAGCATGGATGCCTTAAGGCCACCAGTGATGGGCCCTCACCTTCCTCTGTGCACTGTCTGCCTTCTTCTCTACGCCTCCTGAGGGGAGTAGACTGACGCTGGAACAGGGACTGCTGACTGTCAGTGCTTCTAACCTCTGGAGGTGGTGTGGGTATTTCTTCCTGCAATTCATCGGAGTCCAGGGTAAACTCAGGAGGGGTAGAACTCTTGCCCGGCATCTAGTTGGTGCTTGTACGATGGACTCACTATTGTTTGAATCGGACTGTGGTTGACTTTCGTCATTCCCCCATTTCCACTTTCTGCTGCGTTAGGGCCTGGAACAACAATGCGCAGCATGTCATTCATGTTTTTTACCTTGGATTTGTAAACTCACAGTTACTTTAATGATAAACATTTCCCCTGGCATACTGTCTCTAATTTTCTGTTGTGTTATTTCTCTGTTTGCGTTTACACTATCTTGCTATTTATGTAGTAAATGCACTTTTGGGGTATGGACTACCACTCCCATAAGGCATTGTTGTATTGAATGTAATATGTAAAAAGAACAGATGATGGACGGAACACTGAACAATGCAAACATTCACCCCCAGTCACAAAGATCTGGGTTTAATCCGTTGTTTTTTTGCTCACCAAGCCACCCTAGTTTTGACCCAGCTGCATGCAAATCAGTCCTGACCCTGTTCCTCGTGGGAACAGTCCAGTCCGAACTGCCTCGCCAGGTCCTCCCTGGACCGGAAACAAGCATCCTAGGACCAGTTTCAGGGTAACACCCTTCATCAGCTAGGCTAGCTTGAATCCAGTGTTGCAGTGAGCACAGGACCCACATCTGGGCATACCCTTCCCACTTGGGGCGACAAATGCAAAAGGAACAGATGATGGACGGAATGCTGAACAATGCAAACATTCACCCACAGTCACAAAGATCTGGGTTTAATCCATCATTTTTTTTGCTCACCACGCCACCCCAGTTTGGACCCTGCCACATGCAAATCAGCCTTGACCCTGTTCCTCACGGGAACAGTCCAGCCCGAATTGCCAAGCCAGGTCCTCCCTGGACCGGAAACAAGCATCCTAGGACGGGTTTCAGGGTATCACCCTTCATCAGCTAGGCTAGCTTGAATCCAGTGGTGCATTGAGCACGGGACCCACGTCTGGGCATACCCTTCCCACTTGGGGTGACAAATACAAAAAGAACAGATGATGGACGGAATGCTGAACAATGCAAACATTCACCCCCGGTCACAAAGATCTGGGTTAAAATATAATATGTGGCATGGACTACTTATCACTGTGCATAGTGCGATTGCAATTTTCTAAGGGGCATTTGTACATGCACATATTCTGATTCAAATCATTACTGCCCTTACCTTTGCTGGTGCCGGGTGTGCCTGAGGTGTCAATGTCAGTGACACCACTAACAGCTTCAGGCAGCAGTGTTGACTCCACCATGTCTTCCATGGGGTGGACGGTGTCTGGGTAGGTGGTCCTCCTCCAGTGCTTCTTGCCTCCTTCAGCCTGCTTGCTACCCTCTCTTTGGCATGTGATCACAAGTTGTACCAGCGCTTGCGCATCTCCTCGATGGAACGCTGCGCAAACCCACTGCGCATATTTTGATCTGGATATCAGTCCACATTTTCCTCTTCTCACTTTCTGGGACCTGTAGTGAGTGTTTGCCAAATAACGGGTAATGGTTCTTGACCACCTCTTCTGTGAGCACCCACTTCCTGCTCACTGAATTTCAATTTATGCTCCGTTGTTCTTCCCATTCCCATCAGTGGCCATAGTTTTTTCTGGTCCTGGCTGACTCTCCTGTGTGCCTCCCTGGTGCTGTGCTGGGTCTCTCTGCCTGCTCCTGTGGCTCAGACTTCTGGAAACAGCATGCACTGACTCACTTCCTAGTTGTGATTCCATCAAGCTGCTCCAGAATACAAAAATTGCAATTTGCAATTTCCAAATACCTATTCACTATTTTACCAAATCGCTATTTGCTACTCGCTATTTGCGATTGTGAATTTTAAAAAATCGCAAAAAATGTTATGATGGTGTTGTTACATCACATCTTGCGAATCCCAGTTAGCGATTCTGTAAAAATTGCTATTTTGTATTCACTAATGCGAACTTGATACATCTGCCCATAATACTTTTAAGTTAATAGTTTTTCTTTCTATACATAACCTCTTCTTTGGGCGACACATGCTGCTGAGGTGGAAGTGTGGGGTGGGCAGGCTTATGGGGTTGGGACTTCATTTGGTGTTGTTTTGTATGTTTGCCTCCATCAATTGAGGTATCACTGGGAAATAGCCGACTGTCATGTAATATGGTCACAACAGCCACTAACACTTACAACATTCTCTCATGGAATGTCATAGGCTTGAACAATATGATTAAGCAATGGCAGTCCTACAATTCACGAAATACCACTCTCCACACTACCTGCAGGAAACCTGTCTTCTGGGCACCACATGCAGGCTACTGAGCAGGTATGGTGGCAGCAAGGTTTTCCTCTCCTGCTTTATATCTGGATCTCTGGGGTGTTGAAAGTGCTGCACAAACTCCTCCTGTTCACCGTAACCCAGAAGTGAACAGATCATACTGGATGTTATGTCCTAGTGTGAGGATCCTGCATGGGCAAAAATGGATGTTCCTTAGTATATATGTTCCCATGCTTGTAGATCACACTCAGTGGACACTCACAGCACTTCCAACTGACAAAACCATGCAGCAAAATCATACTGGAGACGACTACACCACCATAATGGACAAGGACTCTGACACTTAAAGTCCTTGACCACCTGGCTCCCACAGAACGACTTAACCGTCGCCCTAGATGGAATCCCTTGGAATGAGTGATCTATGGCAAATGTGGCAGGAGGAAGTGGGTTTTCACCTCCTATTTCAATCCCCAAGGTTCATTCTCCCACCTGGATTACTTCTGTCTTTGAGACGCAGACTTTCTGGAGGTTGCGGGGGCCCGCATTCCACTGTGGTGCCAATGTGAATACTTGCCAACTAAGCTGCTACACTACTGCTGAGGTTTCAGACCATAGGGAGTATGGAGTGTCAGTACGTTGTGGCTCATTTATGATGGCCTTGTGATTTCTTGTTTTCAAGAGCAAATTGCAGACTATTTCAGTCTAAACATGGGTTCTGTCTCAGTCACAACTCAGCTCAAGGAGGCACTCAAAACAGTCATCAGTGGTTGAGCTATGGCATGTGTCAATCAGAAGAAAAGAGAATGCAAAGCTGATATTTCTACATTTGAAGCCAGGGTGCTTGCACATATCCTGCTGTCACATGGAGATTTTATTAGAAAGATGGAATTTGCAGAGGTGCAATTGAGGGTGTTGACTTTAGACTCAACCAGTTTGGCTTGGATGACCTCACAGTACAGAAGAGATTAAGCAGGAGAAAAGGCAAGCAAGCTGCTGGACTGGCTGGCAACATGTGACGTGGTCACCAGTGTTGTCCCCCTGATGCATTTTACTTCAGAACATTTGACTCTGCTTGCTCAATATTGCAGCTGTCTTTGCAGATTATCACCAACCACTGCATGTTGCAGACTTTCCACCAAAAGCTCAAGCAAAAAATCCACTGATCAGTGATCTCTCTACACATGTGCTGAGCAGCACAGATCAAAGTGACCATGGGGCCAGAGCCTCAGTGAAAATGAAACATGGCAGACTCCCTGAGTATTGCTCCTCCTAACATTGTATCTTCCTTATCAGTAGAGATAAAAGTCCTACCTAAACTTCTGGGCTGGTGACTAATAAAGATCATAACTTGTCTCATTCATCACAGACCACAGTCTCTTTTGCTAAATGCATGCAGATGGTCTACAATGGTAAACAGGGTATTGCCGACATATAACTGCCTTTATCAACGGGGACAGTATGCCACCGTTAACGACTGGCTGTTTGGTGTGAGCAATGATCCAGCCAGCCCACATGCTAGAACTGGATCTGTTTGGAGCACACAGTGCATATGGCCTCCTCCTCTGTCAGGAGTATTGGTTTGCCAATTCTGTTAACTTGGAAGGCTTCAGGGCCTAGAATTGTATTAGGATCTAATGGGCCTAATGGGAAAGACTGGAGGCATATCTGGCTCTGGAACTGCTGGGAAAGGAGATTTATCGATGATATACCTTTCCCTAGTTGTTAATGCCCTTGACCCTTTGACAGTCCTCTGCTCTAGCAGGCAAGTGAGACAAAGGTATCACAGATGATAATTGGCTGATTTTTATACATGCATTCCATCAATCAATTTGTGGTTTGTTGCAATCGGAGAGTGTGCCACCTTCAGAAATAAACTTCTGCACCAACCAGAGCAGCCATCATTATTACATGTTTTCCTTAGCTTTCCACACTAGTAGGAGGAGTAGCTAATG
Organism: Pleurodeles waltl; assembly: GCF_031143425.1. Lineage (NCBI taxonomy): Eukaryota > Metazoa > Chordata > Amphibia > Caudata > Salamandridae > Pleurodeles > Pleurodeles waltl. Next base: position 588,106,280 of record NC_090445.1, read on the forward strand.
TTCTGTGCAATAAGGGTCAGAAGATCCCAGTCAAGAATCCCAGCTGGTGGCAGGCTTTTGCCAGATAAAGCAGAGCCTGCTGTGCACACGGCCTGCAAAATGGGTTTCTCCAGGCACTGCAGTTGGTCAGTGCTTAGTTTAAATGTGTATTCCTGCCCGTAAAACAGACAAAGGTTGCTGCTGCAGAACCTTCAAGATGCAGGTCACACTAGCAGCTTCTCAGATGAGGGAGCTGAAACTGACCATTACTTTTGTATATGGACCCGCTATTTGTGTATGCTGTCCCGGAGGACGTCATCCATGCAACATATGGCTGAAGGGAGTTGAGCAGTCCTGTGTTGATTAGTAAGTTCTGCATACATTTTGTGTCTGGGATATTCCTATACATGTGGATTTGTTTATCAACCATTTGCTACAGGCCTAAGATTTTTCAAAATATGTTCAAACATAGGGATTTAGAAAAATGCTTAGCAACAAAGTGCAAAAAGCCCTTGCTGTTTTTGACCACCAGTTTTCTAAACCTCAATTTCACATGGATTTTCAGTGGTGACATTGAGAAGCTGGCTGACACCTGAATAGGGAAGATGTGAGAGAAAACTAGCTGGATAATGTCAACAATTTGATTTGCTGTGGGAGTCCTGATTAGTTCCATCATGCTTGGGCTGCACGTTCCAGAGAAAATAGGCAATTTTAATTGAATATGGACATAACATGGACAGGGAAACAAAATCCCATACATAAAATTGAAATGGCAGCTGAAGAATTCTGATTGATGTTTACATGTTTCCAAATTGTTGTACAACACTCTGAATTAAAATACAGCATTGTCCATTGAACTACAAAGTCTCAATAAGGATGCTATGAATAAAAGACAAAACTCTAAGTTAAGGATGACCTAGTTGCTGTTACCAAATGAAGTCATTTTGCATGATGTCACAATTAGTCCCAGTGTGGATTATTTGCATATTTGGTCATTCCGATAAACCGACTACCGGAATTGTTGCTAAAATGTCAATTTGTATCTATGACGGACATAATGATTAAAGACAATTAATTCTTCAGTGCAGGAGTAAGAAAATGCAAGAAAGATTGTGGGTTGCTAAAAATCATTATTTGAAAGATGCTATTGAAATAGCAAAGATTGTGGGGGAGTCTGAATATTGCATGAAGGAAATGGTTAAGAGTGATGTGAAGGGAGACGTCATCAGTGGACAAGGTGGCAAGTGAAGTGGCAGCTGCTGCTAAGTCTGCTGGTGGCAAATCATAGAAAGGGTTATCCAGTAGCAGGCCTACAAGTACAATTTGTGGAAGATATGGTAGTTACAATCGTACCACAGAAGCAAAAAATGGTTTTGCGATAGGTATTGAGTGCAGGAAATGTGGATTTAAGGGTCATTTTGCCTGAATGTGTTGTCATCCAGCAAGTGGGAAAATAGTTGTGTTGTCAGAAGAAGTCATCCCTGATACCATAAATGTAGGTGTAGCTAGACTTTTGTGTGTAGAGGGTGGTGACAGTTGTCCGGGCAGGAAAATAGGCCAAAGGCAGAATTTCTCATTTGTGCGAAGCAAGTCAAGTTAATGGTGGATTCAGGGTCCCTATACATCATTATGCCCAGGTGTATGCTTTTGGCAGAGTGGCCACAGATGAGATTGCTTCCCAAAGATATCAATCCTAGTGCATATCAAGGTGAAAAAATAGATATTATTGGAAATATATGTACATAGTTGCATTCAGAGGGAGGAACATAAAAGGCAAGGTGTATGTGGCAGAATCAGGTCCTCTTCTTCGATGGGCTCATCAGAATGATTTACACATCATCATAAATCCATGTGCCAATCAAGTCTTGGTGCTGGGACAGGTTATACTGGAAAATATAATCAGAAGAGCTAGGAATATCTTTAGTGCAGAGATTGGAGAGCTAAAAGGTTATGTCCATATATAAGGCTAAAACAAGGGGTGGTTCCAGAAAAACATGAGGTCAGGAGAGTACCCATAATGGTTAGGGATGAAGTACAGAAGTTGCTATAAGATATTTTGGGGGCGTGGTGTAATACAAACTGTGGAGATGTCAAGTTGGATTTCTCTGGTAGTTATCACTGAGAAAGTGGATGGGAAGCTTAGATTTTGTGTAGACTTGAGAAACTTGAATCAAAATGTGGTAGCAGACAAGATTCCCCTTCCCAACATAAATCAATTGATCTTAGAAGGTCACAGGAGTAAACCTCTTCTCAAAATTGAATTTAAAACATGTCTATCATCAAGTCTTGAAGATTCCAAACTTTTGATAGCATTCATAGCCATGGAAGGCACTTCCCAAATGATGAGGGTGCCTTTGGTCTATCTTTGACAGCAAGTGTCTTCCGTAGAGTTATGACTAAGGAGTTAGAGGTTTGGATAATGTCATCTATTTTCAGTATGACATTTTATTATTTGAGAACAGTTTGTAGAGTCACAATTTTGCATTGAAACAGGTTCTAGACAGAATTTTAAATTCAGGATGGACATTGAGGAAATAGAAAGTGTTCCTGGTGAATGAGATTGAGTATCTTGAGAATACCTTGTTGTCTGATGGGATTAAACCATAAAAAGATTTGTTAGCTACGATTTAGTTAGCACCGTGGGAGAAAGACCAACTAAGATATTTTTTAAGTTTAATAGAGTACTACTAATTTAAGTAGACGCTTCTAGGACCGAGTGTTTAAAAATCTTGTTGAGAAAAGGTGTAAACTACACTTGGAATGATGCTCAAAGCTTATGCTTTGACAATATCTAAAGAGAAGAGTGTGAGGCTGGGATTTTTGTTCCATTTGACACCAAATGCAAATCAAATATAGATACAAGTGGCACTTAAATAGGGGCTGTGTTGTCACAATATCATGGTTCAACAGAGAAAACTGTTGCATTTGCAGCTTGTTCCTTGATGTCTACAGACTGCCATTATTCAGTAATTGAGAGAGAGAGACATTGGCGGCAGCGTGGGAAATGGAGCACTTCAGGACATATATATTGGGAAGTCAAATTGTACTCCACGCAAATTACAAACCTTTAGTAAAAGTTCAGTCTCCAGGAGATGCAGTCAAAGATTCTGCAAGACTCGCTAGGTTAGCAGCCAGTTTACAGGAGTACAATTATACTGTTGACTGTATACTTGGATGGCGAAATGTTCAAGCAGATTGTCTCTTATGTTTGCCATTGGATAGGGAATGTGTGGACAAAAAGGCAGTTATCTGGAGTAGAAAGGAAGGAGCTGTAGCAAGTGTGGGTGGTGTAGTACAATGGTTTAAGAGTGGTGAGTGACAAAGAGTGGCATGAAGCTATGGAGAGTGATGAACTTTTGAAAGACATTATTCAATTGATAGTGAAAGGTGGAAGAAGAGAGAGTATTTTGCCAACAGCTTTGATACCTTATGGTAAAGTATTGAATGAGTTGTTGTTGGTAGGCAACAAGATTGTGGTGCGAGGTGGGAAATGTGATGTGTGGAGTGGATGTGAGGAAGAAGCTCTTTGGCGTTGTGCTTGAAGGGCATTTGGGTCAAAAGCTCACTAAGAGAAGATTGAGGTCGGAAATTTGGTGACCAGAGATAGATGATGATATGGTAATTTGGGTGGAGCGGTTTACAGTGTGCATGAAGAGTGAAAAGAGATGACGGTTGGAGGTCAGACATATTTTGGCACCATGAGTGTTCCTGGACAAGTTTGGCACACTGTTTGTATGGATTTTATTGGTCCCATGATTGAAGTTAAGCACAAGAATAAATTTGCTCTTATATTGGTTAATGTACAGTGAAATGTATGTCAGAAATATCTACTGCATTCATGATATGAGTTTGTCTGACATTTTTAATGATGAGGGGTTTCCAGTGTATCTTATTATGGACAGTGGTACCCAGCTGACATCCCATGAAATGAGAGTAGAACTTCTGTCATCATTTGGGATTAAGCATTCACGCACAGCTCTGGAATAATTGAAAGGGCGAACCGGAGGGTTAATGGTGCCATTCAGTTGGCACTGGTTAACAAGTTGAACTTTGAAATAACAGTTTCTGACCTAGTCTGGGTGCTTCACAGTACAAAAAATGCTTCTGTAGACACTATATTCTTTTTAATGAAGGGTAGGAGCCCAGTACTGAACTTTATACCATCCTGGATGAAAGAGCTGATTGGGGTCAAAGGACCTTAGCAGATGGGGTCACTAAACTTGGTGGTGGGATTGACACAGGACCTTTGGATGGTAGGAATAAATGTGCAGGCAACATTGTGCAAGGGGAATTGAGTAAAAGTAAAGTTAGTTTGTGTGGTGAAAGGCTTGTGTAAGTTCCGAGGACCTTTTGAAGACAATGATGTTCATCATTGGCATGTGGTGCTGAAAAAAGGTGAAAAGCGGCATTATAGGAGAGCCGCTAAGTATGGATTGCAAGAGTGCAAGGCCAGGAGTGATGAGAAGGATCATGGGTGCAGTGCCTTGATGATGTTAATATATAATAAGGAAGATTCAACTGTTTCATCTCCATCTTGTTCTGGTCCATCTCGGTCTGCTTCTGGTGAATGTGGAGCTGGTGAAACTGTCAAAGGAAACGCGAGAAGTGGGAGTCTGGTTCTTGAGTCTGAGAGAGATCAAAGTCTAAGAAGAGCTCCTTTTATTTCAAGACTTTGTGAGATAAAGTATTACATTTTTTATATTTCATTTGGTAAATTCTAGTGTGTTGTTGATTTTAATGCATGTTTCTGAGGTTTTATAATTTTTAGTTTTTCCTTATTGATCTTTTATGTCACCAGGGCTCCAAAGATCTGCTATGAGGAGTCATATTTCATCAGGTTGAGCTACTTTTAGAACCTACTCACCCCTTCTGGCAAGTTGACAAAGAACAGGTGTTCCATTCAGTCAGAAACTGAATTAGCAATTAAGATGCCTTTAAGTCATATTCTTGTCACAATTTCTCTGTGTTCAGAAACAGAGGTCGAAAGTCAGTTTGTCTTCTTGCAATGCCGTAACTTTTCCTTGTGACTGCAGAGTTCCAGGATTTTGTAAGGTGAACTCTCTGACCAGTGTGAAATAAAAGGCTGTGGGTGTCAGGTTTTTCCCAACACACAACATTTATATAACTAAGTCAACTTTGCAAACATTTCAAAATATAGTTCAGTAGCTGTGAAAGACCATTTTTTTGTATTTATGTGTGATGAAAAAATATTTTAATAGGATGAAAAAACTTTAGAACACTTTACTTGGTGATGTGCAAATGATAAATATGTTGTCTTGAAACCCAATTTTCATAGATTATTGTTAATACACTATTTAGTTTTATCAGTAAAGCTGCTAGTTAGTTGAAAGGTTTTTTGGACATTTCTTGGAAATTGTCAGTCTGTAAGTGACAGTGCGCTATCAAATCATGCTTTAGTAATATACTTATTAGAAGTGCGTGTTTAAACATAAACTGAGAAACACTCCTGCCCTGATGGCAAAGCTAGTAGTAAACTAAGGGGCAAGTCATGGATCATGTGTACCCTATATGTGGGCTAGGTTTATTATACATGGAGCAAACATTTAGGCCCTCATTACAAGTCTGGAGGTCCTAGGACCGCCAGACTTGCGGTGGCGGTCGGACCACTGCCAATGCGGCAGTCCAACAGCCACATTATGACCATGGCGAACGTCCCATGGTCCGACCACCGGCATCGCCGCTTTTTCGCTGACTGAAACATTTTAGAAACATTTTTGTCCTTCCTTCACCGTCCTATTACAATACCATTGCCTAGGATCACCCAATTTGTCCAAGCATGGAAACTGGGATTGCTCACAGTTTTCTTGCTTGCGCGGTTCAGCCAATCGATGGGCATCTCTTTCTTCCATTTTGCGTCTGAAAGGTAATGTTTTCCCTTTAATTCTCTCAAGCGATACTCGGATTTTACAGGTTAAGTGAAGTTGAAAGTAGAAGACGTTCCAAAAAATTATGATTTAAGCATGGGAGTAAACCAGAAACCATTCCGGCTCGATTTTGGTTCGATGTTCCAAGAGACCTCGATTTAAGTAGGGCCAAGCATCTAGCTCTAGCCCTCAGGGCTGCCCGCCTCTAATTGTGAGTATGTTTTAGTACCGGTCCGATAGGGGACGCAGTGGTACACGTTATCCTTACTTGCATCAGCGTGCATGGCTACTGCCCAATCTGTAAGACTGAAAACTGATTTGAAAACCCTCCGGTAAAAGCGAGGCTCGGTGCGAGCACGCCCAGAGCAGTTTTGTAAAGCTCACACCCCCTTTATCCTGCATTATGGTGGAAGCCTGAATCAGGCCCCGATCCCACACTTAGGAACGGGGATGCTAAGAGCTAGGCGTGGACCATCAGGAACTTTTTTGAGGTGGTATTTGCTTATCTGAACACAAGGGTATTTGATGATTGCTCGCTGATTTCCTTAGTGTACCAGTGCTAATGGATCGATAAAGTGTTCTCCTATTCAGAAGCTAACGCGCCCCCCCTCCGTGGACCGCCACGTCTCACGGGTGGATTAGCGCTGGGTCTCCCCCGCCCAGCAGGCCTTCTTTAGGCCCGGCCAGGCAAGCCTGGCACTCAGAACCGTGTTCTCCGGGCCTGATTAGATATCGCTCTTTCCGTTGTAAAAAAGCACAACCGCAGAGCTATGCCAGGCGATAGCCCCGCGGCCCCTGCCAGATCTTACGAAACTTTAATGGACTTCAATTCTCCGATTTTATAAGCATTACAGGAGTCGATTGTCTGCTTATCGCGCGGCTCTTTAAAACCCCAATAGCAGCTTTGAAGGTGTGCTCAGGTAAAGGAGGGGGGCTGGGAACACAGGTGGGACTGATGAAAGAAGGCTCTCCCATGCTGCAAAGGGCTTATTTATGGGGGAGTGCTTGCCTTCGACCTTTCTGTAAATGCAAGCAGGGCTTTATTTGAGCCCTTTTTATAAATGCAGGAGGTGCTTAATTTGAGCCTTTTTTTATAAATGCAGGCAGTGCTTTATTTGAGCCGTTGGTTTCCGGTGGGGAGCACCGGCACTTAATTTTGTGAGTCAGCACTTATTTTTCTGCCTCAAGCATTTACTGAAGAGCAAAAGACACATATGGGAAAGACGGAGGAAGAGAAACAAGCATTTGCAATGCAACAGGTCTCGCATGTCTCTAAATTAGAGCTATTAGCAGTTTTAAACTCCCTCGCGCTGCTAAACAAGCGAGATCCCACTGCGAAAAAAGAGAAAAAGTAGTCCACAAACCGGATGGAAAACAGCGAGCCTCGTATGTTTTCAGTACTTGGTCGCTGTGCTCGAGGAGGGCTAACCACCGGAAAAGGCATGACGTATGCATGCCTTCCACTAATGAAAGCAAGCAGATTTTAAAAGGCAAGCCCACAAACCAATGCAAGACACTGACGTGACATGGGCGGGGCTCCGAGCCCTTTTCTAACTACTACAGCATCTCGCAAGCGATACGCATGTGCAAGCGCATGGTAAGAGGCTCGAACCTTAAAAACGAAAAAAATTCACAAAGGGAGAAACCAGAAAGCTGCAAGAGTGAGCTGAAGGGCCAGAGAGTAGCTGTAAATGTATTAAAGAGGCCTAAAATGGCTTCAGGATTACGCGGCCTCCGTACTCCTTGTTCGCACTTTTAATTGCAGCAGCTGTGTGTTTCAGAGGACAGCTTTGGGCAGGTTTTTCTTTACAAATGAAGCACTGGATTTTGGACTCGCTCTTCTCTACGTGGTAAGCTGATGCCGGACATCTGTAATTGGAGGCCCAGCTATACCCAGGTTGTACTGAATAGAGGCATGGCTCCTTACCTGCCTGTAATGGATGGAATGTAGGCGGGATTGAATAGAGTTGCCATCTGTCTGAAAAATACCGGTCATTTGTTCATGTTTTAAGATTCTGTAATGGCCAGGGTACCACAGCTAAATAAGAATGTATATAGAAAATCGTATGTATTCATTTTTAACATGGCTTTTCTGCTAGGAATTACCAGTTACTGGTCATTTTAACAGTTCTAGAACACTATTTACAGTGATTTCTTCTTACATTGTCTGTTTTAAGTATGTACTGATGAGGAGATAAATATCGGCTTCATCTTATTATTCTAATTTTTGTACTGGCTGACATTTTAGAATGCAGGTCATAACAGTAAAAAAAACACAGCCATGTGTAATTCCTATTTGCATTCTGTGTAGTTCACAAGGGCCGGAACGCGTATCCTGTTTTGAAGGCCAAGCATCTTATCATGTGATAGAGACTAGACCTCTAATGAATAGAGATTGACTCGCTCACAAAGTGATAAACATAAATTAGACCTTTTTCGCTGGCAAGGGTCATAGCTGCATTTATTCTGTAATAGGCGGCCAGGGGTACCACCTTATGAAAGATAGAAGTTGCAACCCTCAAACTGTACTTGATGGCAGCCAGGTCTCCCACTATATGTAAGGCAGAGTATGGGTCTCTTTGAGTCTAAAGGACGCAGACTGGGCATCCAAGCCTGGGCCTCTTAGTCTGTAACAGATGGAGGCTGGCTCTCTCCCGAGGTAACAGATGCAGAATCTTTAACATTGTAATGTATGCTGGCTAGGGTTTCTACCTTACAACAAATAGAGGCCAGGCCTCTCATCCCGAAATTGATGAAGGCTATAAAGCTCAGCCTATAATGGATCGTGACTGTATTCTACCCTGTAATCAAAGACCAGGCTACTCATCCTGTAATGGTTGGTTGTAATGGTTAGTGGTCTTAATGTGGTAAAAGAGGTCAGACCTCCAACCCTGAAAAGGGTGTGTGTGGCCTGCTCATCTTTTAATGGATGGAGGCCAGGCCTCTTACCCTGTAAAGAATAGAGTGTGCCCTCTGCTATTACTGAGCCTTAGACCCTGGGACAACTTTGCTCGCCATCACTGAAGTGAAGATTTTTACTAGGGGTGGGCAGAACTGGCGGAGTTTAATTCCGTGGAATTCTACGAAATGACATTAAAATTCTGCAGAATTCCGCTAAGGGATGGAGTGGGCAACACAATGTGCGGTGCCCACCCCAAGGTGCCCTTACATAAGTATTTAAGGGCACATAGTGGTATGCTCTCCAGTGCAGTGCATACCCTTTGGTGCCCTTACATAACTATGTAAGGGCACAGAGGGGTATGCACTGCACTAGAGTGCACTATAGCGCACTGCATCTCCTTGGTGCCCTTGCACACCCCTCAGTTCCGAAGTGTATGCCGTGCACTCAAGTGCAGTGCAAATCCCTTGGTGCCCTAACATATTTATGTAAGGGCACAGAGGAGTATGTGCACTGCAGTGGTACTTGAACAGGGCTAGAAGAGGGAATAGTCCCTCTATTTAAATTTTTATTTACTGCAGGTTAAATTTTAATCTGCAGTGTTTTTTTTTTTTTAAATAGAGGGATTGTTCCCTTTCAGGTCTGTTTTAGTATCATTACAGCGCTGATTTGATTCCGTTAGCGGAACTGCAGAATTAATTAGTATTACAGGAGTAATGAGGAATTAATAAATTACTCTAATTCCACTGGCAAAATTAAACATTTCACCCACCCTCATCTGTTGTTATGTTATAGTGGGCAGTGTGGTGTTGTGTTTTCATACACACTGTCAGGCAGGGGTGTTTGGAACTCTTATCTATAGCTTCATGCTACTTATGGGCTTCAAAAGTGATAAGGTGTCATTTGGTTGAGGTGGTGTAAGAAATCAGATTATTATTTGAGTGGGTGACTACCTACCTCAGAGAATAATTACAACCCTTGTCAGGGTGAACAGCTTGATGTCATTAAATTAATCTGAGTTCAACACCCTGGTAGATATGACAAAGACCAGATAGGGATAACTTAGGGTGACGTGTGAAGTATTTATACAGTACCAAAACAGTAACAAAGTCAAAATCAAAACAATAAAAATGTGAAACTGAGTTAGAAAAAATAGACCAGGACCTAGTCTTCATTTGAGTTTGACAGAGATGGAAAGCGGACCAAGTGCACCAACCTGGTTCGTCCTGTTCAAATATTTCACCTTCTCACTTAGTCCATTAAGTCCCAATCCACCACAGAAATACTCTTTTAATGCCCCTTAGAGACTCTTAGAGACTCACAGGGTATCAGACAGATGCCAACAGCAGGGTTCATTCCATGTCAGTTCATACTGGTCAGCTGGGTTTCAAGAAAAGTCCTCTTTTAGCTTGTTGTATCCCTGTAGCTTGAAAAGAAGGTCAGCCTAATGATCGTTGGAGTCCACGTCTTTGTCCTGGGTACAAAATGGAGCAGGTCCCATCCTTAAGGCTCCTTTCAAGTCACAAACAACAGGTCCAGACCTCTTCCGATCTTCGACAGGTCCAGAAATTGTTATTCAATGAGTGCCTGAAGGTAACACATTTATACCTGTCACAAGCTAGTGGATGGGAATGAATCCTGGGCATGCCTTAACCAGTGGGGTAAAAGTTCCCGGGGCCAACCCTACAAACTTTGGGCATTGTCAAGATGCTAAAGGTCTTCATCCACACTAAACATGGGCTCTAGGGGCTGGGAGTGTATGTGGGGAGTGTACGACCACCCACTATACCGACAATAAACCCAGAGGCAGAATTCTAGTAGTAGACCTGTCAAGCAGGATTTGAAACTGTAGTGTCAAAAAGGATACCCACAGCCACCTCCTACATACTCTGTGGAGTTCAGAGGTCCTTTGAGGTCAGCTTATTGTTTGCTCCTGTGTGGCATTTCATAACAATTCAAGGTTAATTACTGGCTGTGAGCTGGCAGAGGATTGAGCTAATTAGTCTTCAGAAACTTCAGGTGGAGAAAAAAGCCTTTCTAAAAGTTACTTTCCTTAACTTATATTAAAAATCCGACCACCATTTAACTGAATTTTTAAAAACTAAAATTGTGGTTTCATTATTTTTCTAACAGCTGCCATTCTCAAGATACAGTAGAAGTATTTTAATTTGGACACCAGTTTTTTATATAGGACAGCTAGTCCTGCCACAGTGAAATGTAAGGACATGCTAACATTAAATTTCACCATGTCCCACTTTTAAATACTATGCACTCTCCCTTGTTGACTACAAGGCCTATATAGGTTTGACTTATCAACATTTAAAAGGGAGGTTTTTACCTGCGAAAAGGGTAATTGTGACAGGTCGAATTGCAGTTTTTAGACTGCTACAGTCTGGCTATAATGGTAGGCCTGAAGCTATGTTTGCACTGCCACTGTAGTACATGGCACAAAAGCAATAGGTGCTGCAGTCCACTGGTAGCATTTAACTTCCATACCCGGGTGACACTTTGTACCATGAACTATGGACTAATTAGCAATATGCAAAATCACCATTTTAAAGGGGGAGCACAGGCACTTTACTGCGGGTTAGCCGTAAAGAGCGAACGGGGTAAAATGTACAGGGTTCTAACGCCAGCAAAAAGTTTGAGTCCAGCAAAGGGGGAATAATCTGAAATGACTGCCCAGAAAAGTCAGATTTCCTATAGTGCGGGGCTTTCTTTGTGGGCATCAGTCTAGTTGTGGCAATCATTTAATTTTTAAAATAATTTTGTGGCCCTGATCAGCGGCGGCTGGAGTGAGGCCAGAGGGGCGGATTGGTCTAAATTAGAGGGTGTTTTTGCGTCCTTAGTGGCTTAATGGAGTCTTTGTGTTTGGTAGTCTGGCAATAAAGTGCTCGGCCTGGGTACTGGCAGAGAATTTTCAGGTACTACAGGGCAAAAGGTTACGTAATGCAGCCTCTAGTGCCTTTTTTCTGGATTTTTGGTGAGATATTTCTGATTGTTCCCTAGTCCCAGAAAGTGTTGAGTGCATTTGTTTATTATCTGTGCAGGGGTCATGTGGCTGTGTGTTTCTCATTTTCTAGTTTTGAGGCTACTTTCATGTCTATAGTTAGGATTGCTGGGAGTGTAAAGATGGGTTCCAAGCATGCTCGCCATGGTTGTTGATATGGAGGCCTTGATGGTTGAATGGACCTTATGGATGAGATCCTGGCCTTGCTGCACCCGTAGACTCCACAAGGGGGGGGGGCAAGCTAGGGAGGCAGTGGTGCCTGTGGAGAGGTGGGGGAGACCAGGGGTGGCACCACAGGCAGCAGTACCCTCGGTAAGGAAGCTGCTCGGGGACAGGGAGCTAGGAAAGATGGGGGTCAAAGCACTGAGATTGCTTCGGCCGCCCTGACTGTAAGCAGTTTAGGCAAAAGCAGGGCGAAGGGTGGTATTTCTACTTTGACAATTTGCATTGTGCAGAACAACAACAGATGTATGGCAATTGGGGTCATGCCTTCTGGAGGGACTAGGCAGCCAGATTTGGTCAGAGATTTAGCCATTGTTATGCCTTGGCTTTCCAAGGGAAGTATGTTGTCTTAGCCTCTGATGGGGAGGCGCTTTAGTCGGTAGAGCTGACGACAACAATGTGGAAAGGGCCAGGAGGCTGGTGGACCACCTTGAAGGTACAGGGTGGCAGGGTAGTCAAGCAAAGGCTGCTGGTGCACCTGTTGGGGTGGTCAGTGGGATGGCGCTAGCTGGACAAGGGACACTGAAGTCAATGGGGTGCAGTTCCCTGAACTCCAGCAGTGTTCGGCAAGTAGTTTCAGCGCTATCAGGGGCTGCATCACTGCCTCAGGGGACAGTGCCCATAGGTACGGTGGCACCATTGCCAAGCATCGGGTTAGGGTATGTGCATTCCGAGCACAATCAGTCAGGCAGGCATGCACCGAAGGAAGTGAAGAAAAAAACAAGGAAGGTGTTAGAAATTGGGTCTCTAGTTGGCAGTGGTTTGCACTCTGTCCAAGTAGGGACCCTCACTCTAGTAAGGGTAAGGGAGTCGTGCAGATAAGATAGTCCCTGCTCTCTCCCTTTGTAGCTTGGCACGAGCAGTCAGGCTTATCTCAGAGGCAATGTGTAAAGTATTTGAACACAAACAGCAACACAGTGAAAACAGTAGAAAAGGACTCCACACCAGTTTATAAAAATACTCAATATTTATCTGAATAGAAACAAGACCAAAAAGACAAAAATCCAACATACTCAAGTTCAGATATCACTTTTTAAAGGTTTCAATGAGTCTTAATCCAAACGAATCAATGGTTGTATCTTTTTAGCTAAAAGTACACGTCAAAAACAAAGATGATGCTAGCCCCAGGGGAGGTGAGGCGCAGAGAAAAGCAAAGCAATGTGTTGGTTTCTTACTGCGCAGGGGAGGTGATGTGTCAGTTTCTTAATAGCAGGGGAGGTCATGCGTTGATTTCTGGACACACAGCCTTGGTTCCTTACTGTGGTGCGGGGCTGATGTGAAATCGATGCCCCGCCGATGATGCGTGGAAAAGATGCACTGTGTTAATGAAGCCGCAGTAAAACAGGAGCTGCCTCTATTCTATAGCAACAAGACAGGTGCTGTGTTGATTCTCCAGCTGCAGGACAGGCGCTGCATTGATTTTTCTGCAACAGCGCATAGGTACATGGAGTTTCTCCTTCAGGTCACCAGCTTACACTTCCCAGGGTCACTGGAGTTGGCACCATTTGGTAAGTCAGGACTCTCAGCAGAAGAGCCCAGGCACTGGCAGATGAAGTCTTTAGGGTCACTGAGACTTCTTAACAGGAGGCAAGCTCAGTTCAAGCTCTTGGAGAACCTTGGAAAGCAAGATGTAGAAAGCAAAGTCCAACCCTTTCACTCCCAGGACAGAAGCAGTAAGCAGCAGGCAGGCACAACCAAGCAACAGACAAAGTGGCAGTCCATCATACAGCATTCCTGGCAGAATGTCCTCAGTCTAGAAGTGTTCTAAAAGTCTGAGGTTTTGGGTCCAATACTTATACTCATGTCTGCCTTTGAAGTAGGCAAACTTCAAAGGAAAATCTTTGTACTGCACAAGACCCTGCCTTTCCTGTCCTGGTCCCAGAGGCACTCTAAGGGGTTGGAGTCTACATTGTGTAAGGACAGTCACAGCCCTATTCAGGTGCACGTTTCAGCTCCTCCCACCACTCTAGCCCAGGAAGACCCATCAGGATATGCAGGGCACACCTCAGCTACCTTTGTGTGACTGTCTAGAGTGAATTCACAAACAGTCCAACTGTCATCCTGACCCAGATGTGTATTCCAAAGACAGGCAGAGGCACAGAATGGTTAAGCAAAAAAATGCCCACTTTCTAAAAGTGGCATTTTCCAATCTACAATTCAAAAACCAACCTCACCAAAAGATGTATTTTTAAATTGTGAGTTCAGAGACCCCCAGACTCCATATCTCTATCTGTTCCCAATTGGAAATTACACTTAAAAGATATTTCAAATCAATCCCCATGTTACCCTATGAGAGAGATAGTCCTTGCAATAGTGAAAACCAAATGTAGCATTATTTCACTATCAGGACATGTAGGCCACACAGTACACGTCCTACACTGCACTCTGTCCATGGGGCTGCCTTAGGCCTACCTCAGGGGTGCCTTACATGTAGTAAAAGGGAAGGTTTGGGCCTGGCAAGTGGGTGCATTTGCAAGGTCGAACTGACAGTTAAAAACTTCACACACAGACACTGCGGTGGCAGGTCTGAGACATATTTACAGAAATACTCCTGTGGGTGGCACAATCAGTGCTGCAGGCCCGCTGGTAGCATTTGATTTACAGACCCTGTGCACACATGGTGCACTATACTAGGGACTTAAGAGTAGATCAAATGTGCCAATCATGGATAGACAAATCACCAATACCATTTAGACAGGCAGCACTTACACTTTATCACTGATCAGCAGAGGTGAAGTGACCAGAGTCCTAAAGCCAGCAAAAACGAAATTCAGCATATGATCAAAACCAGAGGTCAGAATCCAAAAAGACAGGGTAAAACACGCCACGAGCTAACAGGCCTAACAGAATGGTACTTATATTGATATGTGCGCACTGACTGCAGATATACCTGAGCTGGAAGTGGGCAAGCAGTACAAGAAGTGTTCCTACTATTAGGATTGTGGTCTTTGGCCATACAAAAAGAGGGTGGAGGAGACATTGCTGAATTAGGTAAAGGGGTTCATGATTTTCCAGGCAGTCATGGCAGAGTGTTTCCCACCCTTGAGGGCATAGTTGGCATGCTAACAAAATAAGACTGTGTGCCTTCATGATGAGTCTGGAGGCATGGCCTGGAGAGAACGAGGCAGCAGGTTGCTCCTTTAATCTGGGGTGTAAAATAGAAGGTTACAATTAAAAAATACAATTGCTGTGTTGTTTAACATAGTGTGATCCTTGCGTGGATACTACGGTTAGTTGGCAATACTGTGTTTGGGTCTGATTATGTGAATTATCCCCAAGTAGTCCTCTCGCAGTAATTAAATAACTTTTCCTACCTCTTGGCTCAATCATTAGCTGATCTTTATCTATTGGTGGTACAGTATAAAGGTTTATCAAGAGGTCAACTATCTTTGCATGGTTTGCCGAGGGTTAATCATATCCTGTGTGGGTTCAATTTGTGAGAGACAGATCAGATGCAAATGTGAGTGGTACGGATTAAGGTTGGTATCAAGTGTGGTGCATGAAGTGGTTCAGTGTTGGATGGGGTGGGGTGGTGTTGTGTGATATGGTAGTGTGTGTGGCATTTGTAATTATGAGCCAACATAGAGATTTTGATTGGCATCAGTTTTGTTGTGTTGTGCCACATTACTTGTCACAATAGTGTATTCATGGTGGAGGTTGTAAAATATGTAGACCAGACTACGTGGTGGTTGAGTATATACGCCTACACAAATTCGTTAAGAACAAAAGTGTTCAATGTGCACATGTTTTAGACATAAGAAGACTGTGTTTATTAAATTTACAGATGTTGCATCTTTTGATGGGTTTGGTCCCTCCCTACTTTACCATTACATTCACTTGCCCTCTTTGTGGATCTCAGAAATTTCTGCATAACGTAGTTAATATTTTTTTAATAATATATTTTTTTCACAGGAGAAAATCTACTTCTTCTTAATTTTCACACACATGAAAGGCGTGAACTAGCTTCAGTTAGTCAGGTGTCTAAACATTGTTTATATGCTGTCAATAATATACAATGTCAACATTTTGATGTCAAAGAACTAGCTTTGCAGTAAGCGATAAAGAGGGGAAGGAGGACGGGGTGTGGTAAAATGGAGAAACTTCTTTGAGTGTGTTGATGTGAGCGTCACTTGGTGTATGTATGTAAGTATATGTAAGGAAATGCCTTCCTTGGCATGGTTACCCCCTGAAGTTTTTGCCTTTTGTTGATGCCAGTTATGATTGAAAGTGTGCTTGGACCCTACTAACCAGGCCCCAGCACTAGTGTTCTTTCCCTAAACTGTACTTTTGTTCCCACAATTGGCACAGCCCTGGCATACAGATTGTAAATTGTACCCCTGGTACCGAGGGCCCTGTTGCCAGGGAAGGTCTCTAAGGGCTGCAGCATGTCTTATGCCACCCTGGGGACCCCTCACTCAGCACATGTACACTGCCTCACAGCTTGTGTGTGCTGGTGGGGAGAAAATGACTCAGTCAACTTGGCACTCCCCTCAGAGTGCCATGCCCACCTCACACTACCTGTGGCATAGGTAAGTCACCCCTCTAGCAGACCTTACAGCCCTAAGGCAGGGTGCACTATACCACAGGTGAGAGCATATGCGCATGAGCACTATGCCCCTACAGTGTATAAGCAAAACCTTAGACATTGTAAGTGCAGGGTAGCCATAAAGAGTATATGGTCTAGGAGTTTGTCAAACACGAACTCCACTGTTCCATAATGGCTACACTGAAATCTGGGAAGTTTGGTATCAAACTTCTCAGCACAATAAATGCACACTGATGCAGGTGTGGGATTTATTGTAAAATACACCCAGAGGGCATCTTAGAGATGCCCCCTGAATACTAGTCCGACTCCTAGTGCTAGGCTGACTAGTTTCTGCCAGCCTGCCACAACCAGACGAGTGTCTGGCCACATGGGATGAGTGCATTTGTCACTCTTTGGCCAGGAACAAAGCCTGTACTGTGTGGAGGTGCTTCTCACCTCCCCCTGCAGGAACTGTAACACCTGGTGGTGAGCCTCAAAGGCTCATGCCTTTTGTTACAGCACCCCAGGGCATCCCAGCTAGTGGAGATGCCCGCCCCTCTGGCCACTGCCCCCACTTTTGGCGGCAAGGCAGGAGAGGATAGTGAGAAAAACAAGGAGGAGTCACCCACCAGTCAGGACAGCCCCTAAGGTGTCCTGAGCTGAGGTGACCCCTGCCTTTAGAAATCCTCCATCTTGAGATTGGAGGATTCCCCCAGTAGGATTAGGGATGTGCCCCCCTCCCCTCAGGGAGGAGGCACAAAGAGGGTGTAGCCACCCTCCAGGACAGTAGCCATTGGCTACTATCCTCCTGACCTAAACACAACCCTAAATGTAGTATTTAGGGGCGACCCAGAACCCAGGAAATCAGATTCCTGCAACCTACACAAAGAAGAAGGACTGCTGACCTGAAAGCCCTGCAGAGACGATGGAGACGACAACTGACTTGGCCCCAGCCCTAACGGCCTGTCTCCAGGATCAAAGAACCTTCACAGCGACGCATCCGACAGGGACCAGCGACCTCTGAGGACCCAGAGGACTGCCCTGAAACCGAAGGACCAAGAAACTCCAGAGAACAGCGGCACTGTTCACCAACAGCAACATTTTTGCAACAAAGAAACAACTTTCAAAGAACTCTCCCTTCCCGCCGGAAGCGTGAGACTTCACACTCAGCACCTGAGGCCCCGGCTCGAGCTCCAGAGAACCAACACTGCAGAGAGGACTCCCAGGCGACTGTGACGATGTGAGTAACCTGAGTCGACCCCCCCCCCCCCGCACACCCACAGCGATGCCTGCAGAGAGGATCCAAAGGCTCCCACCTGACCTCGACTGCCTGGTAACAAAGAACCCGACGCCTGACCGAGCACTGCACCTGCAGCCCCCAGGACCGAAAGGAACCAACCTCCAGTGCAGGAGTGACCAGCAGGCGGCCCTCTTCCTAGCCCAGTCGGTGGCTGGCCCGAGAAGCCCCCCTGTGCCCTGCCTGCATCGCCTAAGTGACCCCTGGGTCTCTCCATTGCTTTCAATACCAAACCTGACACCAACTTTGCACACTGCTCCCGGCCGCCCCTGTGCCGCTGAGGGTGTGTTTTGTGTGCCTGTTTGTGTCCCCCCCAGTGCTCTACGAAACCCCCCAGTCTGCTCCCTGAGGACGCGAGTACTTACTTGCCAGCAGACCAGAACCAGAGGACCCCTGTTCTCCATAGGCGCCTATGTGCTTTGGGCTCTCCTTTGACCTCTGTACCTGACCGGCCTGTGTTGCTGGTGCGGTGACTTTGGGGTTGCCTTGAACCCCATCAGTGGGCTGCCTATGCCCAGGAGACTGACTTTGTAAGTACTTTACTTACCTGAGAAACCTAACAATACTTACCTCCCCCAGGAACTGTTGATTTTTGCACTATGTCCACTTTTAAAATAGCTTATTGCCATTTTAACCTATACTGTGTGTACTACTGCTTCAATTCAAAGTTCCTTACTTACCTGTGTGGAGTACCTTGCATTTTATGTATTTACTTCAAATCTTGAATCTTGTGGTTCTAAAATAAATTAAGAAAATATATTTTTCTATATAAAAACTATTGGCCTGGAGTTAAGTCTTTGAGTGTGTGTTCCTTATTTATTGCCTGTGTGTGTACAACAAATGCTTAACACTACCCTCTGCTAAGCCTACTGCTCGACCACACTACCACAAAATAGAGCATTAGAATTATCTAATTTTGCAACTATCAACCTCTAAGGGGAACCTTTGGACTCTGTGCACACCATCTCTCACTTTGAGATAGTATAGACAGAGCCAACTTCCTACAGTATGTATATATATATATATATATATTATTTCTTCAACAGATGGACTGATAGCCATCTGACGGCTGCACCGATCCCATCACGTATCTCCCAAGTGTCGAAGTCAATTGAATCCAAAGCGCTCGTATTTAGTTGATGAATTTATTTATTTAGCTTATATAGGTAATTCAGAGTCCCGAATGAGATGTCTGTCAACGCGTTTCGGCAAAACGCCTTCTACTGGACAGTTTGGCTAGTCAGCCGGCATCATTTACATATAGCTATTATGTCCTACATTTATTTCTATAACACTGTGATGTACTACAAACGCGGCGGCCATTTTGAAGTGTGTAATTATAATTATTATAGATACAACAATTAATGGAGGAATAAACCTACATTGATGCCAATATTTACAGATAACATCAAAGTTAAGATTAGACAGTCCTAAGGAATAAATATTGAATAATAAATATAATAGGAAAAAGGACAATTGCTTCCAATAATTCATAATGCGGGACGCGCACTGTTGCTGAGGAGGCGGGGCAGGAGCCCTTTAAAACTTTGTTGGCGCTCCCGCCGTCGCGGGACGCGCACTGTTGCTGAGGAGGCGGGGCAGGAGCCCTTTAAAACCTTGTTGGCGCTCCCGCCGTCGCGGGACGCGCACTGTTGCTGAGGAGGCGGGGCAGGAGCCCTTTAAAACTTTGTTGGCGCTCCCGCCGTCGCGGGACGCGCACTGTTGCTGAGGAGGCGGGGCAGGAGCCCTTTAAAACTTTGTTGGCGCTCCCGCCGTCGCGGGACGCGCACTGTTGCTGAGGAGGCGGGGCAGGAGCCCTTTAAAACCTTGTTGGCGCTCCCGCCGTCGCGGGACGCGCACTGTTGCTGAGGAGGCGGGGCAGGAGCCCTTTAAAACTTTGTTGGCGCTCCCGCCGTCGCGGGACGCGCGCGGGCGGCGCCCGGGCGAAGCCCGGGCCAAGGGCGGGCCCGTCCTTGCCCGTCATTGCCAGGAAGAGGCAGGGCAGGGCCACCCCCCTGACATCCTTCCAAAAAAAAACTTCTGGACATCGGGACTAGGCACCTTACAAGTGTTTGGCTGCCTATAGGTATTGTGTGGGTGTGGGATACCGTCGGACTTGCTGTTTGCTGCTGGTTTGCCTTTGAACTCTCCTCTACTTCTTGCGGAACCCGCTTCGCGGGTCCCGCTGCGGCGTGAGATCCGCTTGTGCAAAACCTACGGACAGTTTCAGTGAGGGACTGGGCGAGTGCAGGGCTGCGAGCGTCGGGACAGGTCTACGTCTCCCAGCAGTCCTGTTAACCCGCGCCTCCTGTCACCTGGCCGCTCTCCCCACTCATAGCTTAACTTTTCTCTTATAAATTCAAACAGCTACTTCCGCGTCGCGGGAGCGCCCGGGGATAAGCCCGGGACAATGGCGGGACCGTCTGTGGCCGTCAGGGCACGCAGGAGGCTGGGCTGGGCCCACTCTCTTTCACCTGCATTTCCTTGATCCTACTTGGTATGCGAAAAAGGTTCTGGGTATGCCATCATCAGCCCTAGGTGGAACAGCAGCGAAGGAGGGGGGAGCCAACACTGGGACTCTGGACAATTACTTTAAATCGGTAAAGGGTGATGGGGGAATCGAAACCTCTCTGGAGATGCGTAGGACAGAGCGTCGTCGCTCGATTGAACACATGAAAAATAGGCCCCTCAGTGACATAACTCCCTATCCTATCTCCCAAGAGGAAGGTCCCCTCAATGGCAGCCCGGATCTTTCATCCCAAGAAGATGTTCCCTTATTACTCCGGGATAGTTCTCCCATTTCTGGCCCACCTCCCAAACAAACTACGGACACCACTCCACTATTAGTTGCCAGTAGTTCGGCAGTTGACTTATTCACCCAAACACACACCAGAGCCAAAATCAAGATTAATAAGCTAAAGCAAACTGTGGTGGCAGAGGTGTATGACCTACCACCAAATAAACGCAGAAGGAAGATGAGGGGTGGTCAGGGGAAGAAAAAGATCCCCCACTCTGATTTTGGAAAGTCACTCAAGTCCGTACCTATGTTGGACAGGCCTTTAGTTAATGTGCAGAAGGCTACTCCCCCCAAGGGTACTAATATTATTACCACTGCTTCCATTAGCGACAAAGGGAAGAGCTCACTTAACACATTACTTCCCGGTAGCTCTTTGGGGAGCATTGAATCCTTAATTAGATCACTCTTGTTGCCCATTAGCGAGAGCTTGCAGAAAATAGAATTCAGGCTGACCACTCTGGAGGCAACTTTAACCACCCTGAAAATTTTGGACAACAATCAGAGTAGAACCACTGAGTCCAATCTGCCAATAGGAACCTTCCCCAATATACAAAACCCATCGATCCACACGGGGCCTCCCTTGGGCACCACTGCCGCCCCTCTTTTACAGCCACCTATGGCTATCCCAGTTCCAATTTTACCTACTAACTCTAACATCCTACCATCAGAAACAGATGGCCCAGCACTCCAACGTATACTCCCTGGTAAGCCTGCCCCTAGACCACGAGGACCCGACTTACCACCAGAGGCTAACAGCCTCATGGTGGTGTTGGCTGGTGTTCCCTCTCTAGAATTGGGTGAAAATGAGAACTATCACTCACTCAAGAGGAAAACCATTAAATGGTTGAATTGGAACAGACCTCTTCCAGCTCACCTCAACAATGAGATCATTATGGTAAGAAGGGTACCATGGTTGGGGAAGTCGGGGAAATCAATAGCAGGGGACTGTATCATTGTGTCTTTTCGAGACCCTGGAACAGTACTATACATTTGTGCTGGGTCAAATAGATCACTGGATTCTACCATACAGACTTTGCCAGTTTCTTTCTTTTTCCCTCCCATTCGCTTGCACCATGACTTGTCACAAGGTAACTGGACAAGGGTGGAACGAAGATCTAGACATAGGGGATATGCTCCATGTCCAGTTTATCGACCTTCGGAGACTCCCTTTTTGGACCACAATCGTTTTAACTGTCTGAATGGTCTGGATGGTGTGGACTGACTGCCCCCAAACCCGAACTCAAATCCTGTGACCTCAGATAATGGTCCCAGTAAACTGCCTGATCCGGCAGAACCCACTTCTGAAAATGACCCTGTTAGAGTAATTGGTGTAGTTTCTGGCTTTGGTACTGGCTCTTCCCCCCACTCCATCCCTGCAATCTGTTCTGTGGCTTCTCCAGCGCACATGAGACTAATTTGGTGGAATGTGGCTGGTTTAGCCAGCAAACTGGGCACCCAAGATTGGATAACTTACATTGAGTCCGGGGATGTTTGCATGTTCCAAGAGACTTGGGCAAGGGAAGATTACAACCATCAAGGTTACGAGTCATTTTCCATCTCGGCTAGGTGGGAGGGTAAGGGCCGCCCCTCTGGTGGACTCACAACTTGGGTGGCTTCCCACTTAGGATGTCAGGCTTCACGCCTACCGGTGCCATCAGATGATATCCTAGTGGTTTTATTAGCCTGGCCGAACCTAGCGAAACTTGCCCTAATAAATATTTACTCCAGGCCAGTGGGAGCTTCGCGTGAATCCCCCACTATAGAGGAGCTCTCAGTATATTTAGCGGAAATGCCAAGAGATATCCCTTACATAGTGGGAGGGGATTTAAATTCCCATTTCGAGCCGTTGGTCGGTCTCGTAGAGGGATTCCCCATGGAAGAAGAGTTCAGGTGGTCAGTACCCTCTGTTGTAGCACCTTCCCCAAAGGCATGGACGCCTGTGGCCTTGCAGATTACTGCTCTCACCCTAAAGCATGGAATTAGAGCCTGCAATGGACGTATTAAGTCTGATGTACCAAGCAAAACCACGTACAACAGAGTGGGAAGAGAGTCCCGCTTGGACTATGCTCTTGTACAGATAGTGAACTGGTCTTCTATCCTGGACTTTAGGGTGGTGGAGAGACTGGATAGTGACCATAACGCCCTTGAACTCGATCTTAGCCATCCTGGGCCAAAGGCCTCCATAACAACCATGGGGGAGTCCAAACCTGAACTACTATTAGACAATAACAGGAGAAGAATCAGGTGGGATAAACTAGCTACGAGCCAAGTGAAACTTTCGAAGCTCTACGCAGGTTTAATCCCCATTTTGGAAAAAGTGGGAGAGCTAGCCAATGATGTGGGCAACATATTCCACCATGAGAAATTATATCAGGCTCATGAGGACCTTATAAAGGGAGCGGCCTCTGAGCTTTTTACCAGGGTCCAGAATCAGAAGAGGATCCAACAACATAACTCCTTATGGTACAATGCAGTCTGCAGGAAGGCAAAGGGAGAACTCCTCAGATGCATCAAGGAGGGAACAGATAGAGAGAAGCTGCGAGAAAGTAGACGGGCTTATAAAAAACTGGTCATCCATGCTAAAACCGAATGGGAGGAGAACCAGTGGGAGGAGCTTACCACTTCCCTCGCAACAAGAGACCACCGAATGTTTTGGAGAGTAGTAAACGGGGGGTCGGGGAACCTCCATTCGGCAATAGAACCAAATATTGCAGCAGGGGTGTGGCAGGCACACTTCCAGTCTCTCTACAGTTCCGAGCAGGGAGAAACTAAGATTGATTTCGGTACTGGACTGGTAGAGTATGGCGGGGATTTGATAACAGTGGGGGAGGTGAAGGTAGCACTAATGGGACTTAAAGCTGGAAAGGCGCCAGGATTGGACGGCCTGCCCGGGGACCTGTTCAAGCAGGAGCCCGGTGTTTGGGCCCCCTATCTGGCTGCAGTGTTTAATGGAGTTTTGTGTGGCATGGAAATTCCGAGTACTTGGCTGGGGGCAGAGGTGGTTCCTATATTCAAAAAGGGCTCGCCCCTGCTCCCAGCCAACTACAGACCAATCAGTCTAATTGACGTGTCACAGAAGCTGTTTGGCAGGATACTGCTGAATCGGCTTCAGGACTGGGTGGAAGAAACGGGTGCCCTCAGTCCGTATCAGGCGGGATTTAGAAAGGGAGTTTCTACAGTGGACCAGGTTTTTCGTCTGAATGTTATCTATTGGAGGGCAGCAATATTGGAAGGGGGTAGTTTATACACTATATTTGTGGACCTGAGGGCTGCGTTCGACCTCGTGCCCAGAGGGAAACTCTGGAGTGTTCTGGCTGAGATGGGGGTCCCCCCAGACATCCTGATAATTTTAAAGAGATTGCACCATAATAACTATGCCCGGGTCAGGTGCGGGAAATACGGGGAATTAACGGACAGATTCCCCGTTGACGGGGGGGTTAGACAGGGCTGTGTATTGGCACCGACCCTGTTCTGCCTCTTCGTCAACGGGGTAATCGCCCATCTCAATGGAACCGAATACACTGACGCCCCAAAATTGAATGGCAGCAGGGTGCCTGCAATCATGTTTGCAGATGACACCCTGCTGCTGTCCAAAACCCCCATGGGGATACAGAGGATCCTTGATTCTTTTGTGGCTTTTTGCACAGATAGGGGGTTAGAAATCAATGCTAACAAAACCAAGTTTATGGTTATGAACCCAACCCCAAGATCACGCCCGAACCACTTACTGGGAGCTTCACGTTTAGAGAGAGTCTCCACCTTTGAATATCTAGGTGTAACGCTGAATGAATCCATGTCCTGGGAAACTCACCAGACTAGGGTTAATCTTAAATTAGTGCAGACCACTGGCGGCATTGCTCGGTTGATGAGAAGCTCCACATATCGACCGCTGGGGCCGCTTATCCAGATATACAAGGCACAGGCTAGAGGAGCTCTGATGTACGGGGCGGAACTGTGGGGTCACACAGCTTCCTGCAGTTTGTCTATAACTGAGAACAACTTCATTAGACAGATAGTAGCACTCCCGTCCAGTACTCCGCTCCTCCCCCTGAGGATGGATCTGGGTCTGAGATCAATAGCAGATGAATTAGGTCTCAGACCCATAGTCTTCTGGCGAAGGCTATGGAGCACCGAAGAACTCTCTTCTTATAGGGCGGAACTGAGGGAGTTTTTAACCCACCCTAAAGCTCTACAGATCCCGTGGATAAAATATATAAAAAAGTCCTGTATGGGATTGGGCCTCCCTGACCTGTGGTCGGATCCAGCTAACGCCTCACTAAGGATCCCACGAAGAGCTTTGGTCAGTGCTTACCACGAGCAGAAATTAGCTATGGCCCTAGACTGCAAGAACGAGGGGTCATTAACATCTGTATTCGCGCAAAGCAAGGACTCATACCGCTTGGAGAGGGTTCTGGATGCTATGTCTCCTGTGCTCGCCAGGAAGCTATTTCTCCAATGGAGATATGGCACATTGCCTCTGCGATCTTACACCTGCTCCTGGTCAACACTGCCATCTACCAAGCTATGTCCGACATGTGTGGGAGCAGAGGAAAGCGATCTGCATGTGGTCTTGTTTTGTCCAACTTACAAGGCCGCCAGGAAATATTGGCTCCTACCACTTATTAGAAACCTTGGTTTTAGGGAGTACCTCCCGGTGTACAGAATTTTAAAAACTGATGTTTCAGGTCCAATTGTGTTTGCACTAGCCAAATTCCTTACCAATGTCTGGCATATTCGTACCCGTATTTTAAAGTTGCAGGCTCCTATCTAACTTTAAGTTTTTATTTTAATTGTATGGTCTTTTATCTGATGTGTTTCCTGTTTACTTTTCCTTGATGGTTTTACATGTTCATATGTGTGTTTTTTGTGTACATCTTTTATGGCCAAATTGGCCGAAATAAAGATTAAAAAAGAAAAAAAAAAAAAAAAAAAATGTTTGATCATATAAAAACATTCATTAAATAACAAGAACAATAATAGTGTAAATATAAACGAAGAAACGGTAATCTCAATTTGTCAATTTTACAATGTTTGAATTATCATTCGTTATATATACATATAATTATTTATAATTAGTTAGTATCTTGTATTAAAATCATGTTTAGGTAGTGACAATAGTTATGTTTTGATACCATAGTTTTTATCGGATGCCCGTATAATCAAATCTAATTCCTCACTTTCCTTATCTGTATACTAGGTAATTCCATAAACATACATATAAATATGTTGTATTAAAATGAGGCCTTGGCATAAAGTGCAATGTGCTAAAAAACTAAGCTAATAATAAGTGCAAAAGAGCATATAAAGTGCATAGAAGTGTTACAAAAACTCCAATTAAAAACAGTCAGATCTATTGATCTTTTGGTCCATGTTATAATCTAGATGTGCATATATACCTCTATATATGATATTTAATATTCTTCAGTCGCCAAGTTATAGAAGAAAAAAATGGAATCAAACATCATCATCAATGGTACAGTCCAAATCCGTATACGAACTTATTCCATCTATATTTCATCAGTTTGTAATATGAATTCAAACTAGGGAAAGTTATTAAGTCATGTCTATTTTACAGATTACATCATGGCACGATCATTTAAGTAAATAAGATCTTATCACCCATCTTCCTAAAAAGAAAATATAGATAACATACTACCAAATTGGCACTACTATTTTTAAGAATTGAAACACAGGGGGAGTCTCCATCTAAAAAGCAATGAACAGTGTATTTTCATCTGAGATGGACATAGAGCTCAGCATCAAGATTGTGCCCCAATGGGGACTCAGATCCCAATAATAAAATCATCTTGGATTCCATTTGTCTGAGCTCGAGTGTTCTATTGCCACCTCTGGAGTTGTTTTTAATGTGTTTGATGCCATAGAAAGCTAAAGTGCCACATTCTCCTTTGTGTACTTCCCAAAAATGTTTAGCCAGAGGATAGGTTTTGTCCTGATTTTTTATGGCTCTAAAATGCTGTAAGAACCTAACTTTTAATTTATGAATGGTACTTCCAATGTATTTTTTCTGGCATCCACATTCGATGACATAAATCACAAATTCAGTGTCACATGTAATCCGATCTTTGATCTCGCACTGTCGACCATCAAAAGTTTGGTATTTATATGTGTTTTTGGCATACTTGCAGGCCTTGCAATGGCCACATTTCCAAAATCCCAAACTTTTTTGGCTCAACCAAGATGTATTGGTTTTTGCTGAAAAATAACTTCTAGTTAGATAGTCTCCCAAAGAACGTGCTTTACGAAATGTTATGGACGGATGGGTTTCTATATGATCATTAATAATGGGATCGTTCTGTAAAACATGCCAATTTTTTTGGAGTATGGTTCTGAGTGACTCATGTTGTTGATTGTACTGGAGAAATATTCTAGGTGCTGAATGTTGGAAATCATTACTAGTTACTGTGTTATTAAAAAGTAACTCATCTCTGCTTTTATTCCGTACTCTGTGTAAAGCATCATTTAAGATTTTTGGAGGATAGCCTCTACTTAGAAACCTGTTCACCATAGCCTTAGATTCCAACTCATATTGGTTTTCATCAGAGCATATTCTGCGGGCCCGCAGTAGCTGGCTATATGGTATGCTCCATTTCAGTGAGTGGGGATGTCCACTATTGGCATGTAATATAGAATTACAAGCCGTGGGCTTTCGATATATGGATGTCTTTAAATGATTGTTTTCTACTCGTAGTAGGACATCCAAAAAAGAGATGGTATCTCTATTGTAGATGGCATCTAAATAAATGTTGAATTGATTATTATTTAATACATTTATGTATTCCAACAGCAGTTGTTCTGTGCCATCCCAGATAATGAACAGATCGTCGATATATCGCACCCACAATATCACTCTATCCATATAGACGTTATTGCTTTCTGACCATGCCACCTCCTTTTCCCACCAGCCCATATATAGATTGGCATAGGTGGGAGCAAAGGATGCTCCCATAGCTGTCCCTTGTTTTTGTAAGAAACTTTCATTATCAAAGAGGAACAGGTTATGTGTCAGGCAGAATTGTAGCATCGATAGGAGCATATTGGTATGTTCCAAAAATTCAATGGATCGTGTTTGTAAAAAATACCTACATGCCTGTAATCCATATTGATGTTTAATGGATGTATATAGTGATGCTACATCCATGGTGACCAATAAATAGTCTTTATGCCATGGGATGTCATGTATCTTGGCCAGAAAATCATTGGTGTCACGCAAGTATGAAGGTAATTCTGTGACAAAGGTGCATAAAAACAGGTCCAAATATCGTGAGGTATTCTCAAGTAGTGATTGATTCATACTAACTATTGGTCTACCTGGAGGATGGGTTTTGTTCTTATGAATTTTAGGTAGGAAGTAAATACAAGGAATTTTAGGATGGTCAATTTTCAAATACATAAACTCATCATAATCCATCAATTGCTTTGTATACCATTCATTTAGCATATCATGATATGTCCCTTGATATTGAGATAGGGGGCTGATCTTCAACTTCTCATAATGCTCTCTATTCATCAATTGCCGATATGCTTCCTTGGTGTAATCAGTTGTGTCCATGACAACAATGTTGCCACCCTTATCTGAGGGCTTGATGATGATAGAAGAGTTCGACCTCAGTGTGTTTAGATCATGCCAATCTTGTTGCGTAAAATTAGGTCTCGTCTTTCTCGATATCTTTGAAGAGCTCTTATTGCGAAATTTGTCAATATCGTTGATCACTAGCTCATGAAATATATCTATCATGTTACCACTGGGTAGTGGAGGATTGAATCTACTCAACAATTTTAGATTACTTTTTTCATAGAGGTTAGTTGTAAATCCCATCTGATTAAGCATATCAGTGCTCTTGTTTATATCATCATGTATAGAACATCTAGCTTCATCGCTGTCATGATCCAACTCATTGATGGCTATCAATTCTGAGCTATCAGAAATGTTGAATCCAGAGAGTCCAGCCCTCTGGTTGATGTTGTCTGTCATTCGATTTATATCTTTATTTGAAAAGTGTTTGATGAGACGTAGTTTACGAACAAATTTGTACAGTTCAATACGGGTATTAACATAATCCCATTGTGTATTGGGGCAGAAGCTTAATCCTAAATCAAGCATGTGAAGCTGATTGTCTGTCAAGGTGCTGTGGGAAATATTCACCACCGTACTCAAGTCATTCAGTTTATTGACTGATCCAGGATTCGGTTCTAATTTGATAGTTGATTGCTTCTTCTTCTTGCCCCTCCTCGTCTTCCGCTTCCTCTGCCACGCCTGCGATTTTGCCCAGGAGGTGGCGTGATCATTTGCATAAGGCGCATTTCCCCCTGAAAATCCAGCTTATTGCGCGGTATCTCATCAGCAGAAGACTCTACTTCTGAACTGTCATCTGCAGATATCTGCTGTACAGCACATTCAGCCCCGCTCTTGGACATATCTTTGGTTCTTACAGTGTCATATTTTCGAGCAAATGTGTAGATTCTTCCATGTTCGTAATCTATCTTGTCTCTGTTGAATTTATGTGCTTTACGTGATTTGATTTCATCTTCCTTGTGTTTAATCCGTTCTTCCATTTTTGCTAATTGAATAGAAATTTCTTGTTGGTTAGGCATCTTTTCTAATTCTTTTGTAAGTTGTTCAATTTTAGTGATTTGTTCCTCCATGCGTCTCTTGGCTTGAATTATTAAGGTTCCCATAAGTTTAGTTGAGCAATCTGTTGTTTGCATTCGCCATTCCTCCAGTAAATCAGAGTCCATGTCTCCTAAGGTGGGTAGAATTAGAATACGTAGACCTCTAGGAATTCTACCACTCTCAATGTATTTAGTTAATGAGGTCATTTCCCACCATTTTTTGAGTTCCGAAATGCGTGCTTTTTCTAGTTGATGTATGATGTTTGAGGTAGTTTGTATTTGAACCCCCATGGGTCCACTGCTGGTTTTCGAGTTGTCAAACAACTCGGCTGCTGCTTGTTCCCACAATTTTCTCCGTTCAGCCATTTCACATAGAGTTTAACAATGTCTCGTAGTTTATTCAAATCTCCAATTTGTAACTTTTATGTATATATATATATATATATATATATATATATATATATATATATATATATATATATATATATATATGCATATATATTTTTGTGCTGAAAAAATAGAAGTTAAAGTTAAGTTAATGTTATAGTTAGGTGAAATATTCAGTTTTAAACTAAAAAAACACTGAAATTTACCAGTTAGAGTTATCTCAAGTAACTATAGCTTGTGTCCTAAGGTAATTATAACTTATGCCCCCACCATACACAGTGATATTTTAATGGTGTCAAAGAAGATGGCATGAGAGATGTAATATCTAGGGTAATTAGCAGTGCATGGTGAGGGTGCGAGTTGTAGTTACCTTAGGGCATGAACTATAGTTACTTGAGATAACTCTAACTGGTGAATTTCAGTGGTAACGTAAAGTAATATTTAATTATCATACTTTAACCCAACCTCCTAGTTGCGTTCGGTTGTGCATGGCTGGGGTTGGCCACAGGGCCTGGCCACCTTTGTGGTCCCCCAAGACTTATTAGGCCCCAGGGGCCAAATGCAATTTAAAAAAAAAGGAGGGGTGCTGTGCGCCCCATCCCTGTGGCTTGTTAGGCCCGGGGGACCCTGCGCCTCTCAGCTATATCCAATAAAAAAGAGGATGGAACCAAGGGCGACCCCTCCGCAAACCTTACTAGGCCCCAGGGGCCCCATCCCCAGGGCCAAAGTGCATTATTAAGGAGAGGAGACATGTGGGCCCCCTACCTGAGCCTTTTTGGGCCCCAGTATCCCATCTCCTGGGGCCAGAGGTGGGTGTCCTTGTTTACCCACAAACCACAAGTTGGGGGTCATTGGGGGGCCCCAGGGCCCTTGCACCCCTAGACAGCTCTCCACATTGAGTGGGAGCCGTCATTACTCCTGCCCAGAGGGAACAGCTGTGCATGCCTGCTTCCTCTGGGTGAGAGCAATATCTGTTTCCCTGCCCGTGGAAGTCTTGGCAGAGAAACAGAAGTCTGCTCCCACCCTCTGGGAGCACGTATAAATCTCCCACATAGTGGGAGCAGACATGCCTTCCTTGCCTGCGCTGCTGCAGGCAGGGAAGGCATGCTTTCTCCTGCCTTACAAGAGATTTAAAAATGCTCCAGCCAGGCAGAAGTAAACATATGTTTCCCTGTGTGTGCTAATGCAGGCAGGGAAACTACTCTGTCCGGGGAAGTGCTCCCCAGAACAGAGTAATTGGGCTTATCCTAAAGGATGGGATCTCCGAGGTCTTTTAAGGCTTAGGAAGGGGCCCGTGTGGTCCCCTCCCCTATTATTACATCAGTCCACCCAGGGGTGTGGTCCCCGGGGCGTTTTAAGACTTTACTGGAGGCTGCATAGCCCTTTTTTGTCTTTATGAAATCGCCCTGGGAGATGGAGTCCCCGGCACCTGCAAGGCTCTGGGTGTGGGGCTGGGTCCCCTTTCCTTTTTGTAAGAGTTGGCTCTGGGGGATGGGAATCCCAGGCTCAAATTTGCTCATGCAAGGAGCCCCCATTCATGGTGGGCCGCCATTTTTTTCTATTTGTTTTTGCAGCAATGCTTTATAAGTCTCACAGGATCGCAGAAAAAATGGTCTATTTTTAAAAAAAATGTTGGGTTTGTGCACCCTTTTACTTATTTTGCTTTTTAACTTAGTCCCCGAATCCTGTATCGGCTGCAGCAACATATTTCTTCATGTTGCTGGGAGCCAATCAAAGCCTTGCTCCTATGGGAGCAAGAAGGCCCAAGGAAAAAACGGATCCCTGGGCCAATCAAAAGGCTCTCTTCTTTAAAACTGGGTTGAGTCCCTTGAATCCATCTGTCCTGCTATACAAACATTTTGGAGCTTAATATCTCCAAAACTACCGAACGGATTTACACCAAATCACAAAAAGCACATTTGCTGGACCAAGATGTAGCTTACTGTCAATTTTGGTGTAAATCCGTTCTGTAGTTTTTGCGTTACCATATGCATGGCTTGTTGAGTGTTCATGTAAATGTAAGTTTAGGCGTATGATTTTGTGTTTTTATGTAGGATTTGATGTGTTTGCGTGTCCTTTAGGTGCAACTGTGACTTTTTACATGTGTGTCTAAACTGATCTGGTGTCTGCGTGCCTGGATCAAGGTCTAATTGAGTTAATGTACACCTTTGTGTGACATATTGGCTGCTGGGGTGTGTTTTCGTGCAGGTGGGACTGTGACTCATGGTACATGGGCTCCCCCTTCTTGTCCTGTTGCTTGTAAGGATGTATATGTAGTTGTGAATTCGTGTTTACAGCTGTCTATCTCTTGACTTGAGAGCATGTGTAAGTCACTGTGGGTGTGAGCTGGTATGTGTACATGTCAGTAGCTTAGTATGCCTGAAAATGTGTCTATGATTCGTTGATACTCAACGCTCGGCCGTGCTCGTTGCTTGTGCAGCTGTGAGTCGGTGTACACACCAGTCCAATTCTTTGTTGTAGGAGTGGGCGGAATTAGCAGATTTTCATTCCGTGACATTATATTAAAATTCAATGGAATAGCCAAGGGGCAGCGGGGGCACCATAATATGCAGTGCATACCCCTTTAGAGCCCTTACATACTTATTTAAGAGCACCGAGGAGTATGTACTCCAGTGTGTACTCCAGTGCAGTGCATACGCCTTAGTGCCCTGCAAGACACTGCTGAAAACGTGTTTTTTCTAGTTCTCGGTGCCCGTTTTTCCTTGTCTCCGGCTGTTTCAGCGTTGGGAAACCCCGTTGGGGCATCCATGCTGTCTACAAATCATATTAAAATAAAATAATTGTAACATAACAAGTCAGGATCAGAGTATACACGTGTGTGCAACAGGTGAATTTCCTATGATTGTGCTGGAATAGGTGTGAGACGCTGTGTACTTGAATTCAAGCCTTGAATTGTGCATGTGGGTATGTGTGTTTATATGTGAACCTCTGTATTTTTTATACTTTGCGTGTTTTCTGTGAGTGCAAGTCAGTGTTTGAATGTGGATACGTAGGCATGGCGGTGTGACAGTGTATACACGTCTGCTCGGCGTACAGGTAGTCGACCTTGCACAACTTAATGAGGGGCCAATGTAGCATCCCCTGCAGTGTTTTGCACCGGATGTAAAATCGACACATGAACAGAAGAGGGGTGTTGAGCACAAAATATACATTAACCTTGACAATAAACGTGTGATATCCCGGAAAGCCTTCTATACCTTGCATTGCACACATGTATACAATTACTCACACTTCTGCCTTCAAATGCGCACTCAAACGCATGACAGAATGTAGGAAGTGTTTACACCTACACTGCGCACCGTACAACCAGAGTTAACAACCACTTGCCCAGGAAGGAGCCCACACATCTATGCTGTGATGACTCACACGAGTCACGACTGCACATTCATTGGCAAAAGCCACGACTTGTATACTCCCTCTTGTATACCCTTTCACTCTAGCCCGCGCACACACGCTGAGTGTATGTGGGTGTTAGAGAAATTCGGAATCTTTCTGTGCACATATCAACATAGTTGTATATTTTAAGGAAGTGTGCATGTGTAGGTATGTGTGGGAGTTGGTGTATACAGTTAATTTATTTGCTGGGTTGTGGATGTGGACGAGTAGGTAAAATCGTGGGAGGTAGTACACATACGTGGGCTTATCTCGACATTTGTCCGTGAGTCTGCTGATGTGATCCTGAGTCAGCTGTGAATTTTCGCTTCGGTGTGAGATGACACATATGAGTGTGCATGGCTTGGAGTGTTAATTTAAAGTCCATGTGTACGCAGGATTAGTCTATGTATACTTTGTATGCACATTTTGACCACATCTGTGTGCATGTTTTGACATGGCGTTTATGCTACAGTACGTGTGAGCACTAGTAACAAAACAATATATATAATTCTGCACATCTTAACATGGCATCCATAAGTAAGCATCTGTCGAGTTTGAGTTGGCATTATATTGAATTAATATGCACATTTTGGTCTAGTGCATGTGAGTCTGTGTTTGTAGGTCGGAGTGTGACTCGTACTCATGCACCATCTTGGCGTGATACACTGATTGTGTATGTGTTTGTATGTCGGTGAGTCGGTATGTATGTAAGTGTGACTTCAAACGGCGTCTTAATGGGCCTACGTCGCCATGAGTCACTGTATATAGGCGTGCATATCTTGACGCACGTGCTGTGATTCTGTACGCACACTCGTCAGTGTTTGTTCAGGTCTGAGTGCGCGTCCGCGTATTCACGAGTGCAAATGTTGGCACGCTGCCCGAGTTGTATCTATGTCAGTATGTGTGAGCCAGTGTATGATTGTACATAACACCTTAACATGTGCTCTGTCAAATGCAGCTAAGCACTCACAACTCCAACAAACCAAGTCGTACATAAGTGTGGGTATGAGTCATAGAGTGCACTGTTCGCACGCACATCTTGGAATTGTACCTGAGTGTGCCGGTGTCACACGAGTGTGAGTCTGTCTATACTTTGAGTTTTGACATCCCGCCGTTCTGTGTGAGTTGATATCTATGCTTAGGTACGGCCTGGTTTGTTTCTTTAGACTGTCTCTCTTGGTGTACGTCCAGGTATTCATTGCGCACACAAGCCATCGTCTTGGAGTTCGTCCAGGCGGTGAGTTCTGAGTGTGGGCCCTTCTGTGTATCATTTGGCCCCCCAGGCAGCCAATGGCGCGGAGGATAAGTCTGAGGCTGGGGAGGCGGGCTGATCTTTAAAAGTTAGGTGTACGGGAAGGGTGCAGTTGGACTGAACGTGGCACAGTTCCTGCGAGCTGAGGGTCTCAGTAGGATGTGGGACTACAGAGCTGCAGGTAAGCGCCTCCTCACAGGGACCATGTTAGTGTCAGGTGCAGGCCCGTTGGACGCACGAGCGGAAGAGGATCGAAGGGTCCACTTCAAGCCAGAGGGGCGTTACAAAGCCTGAGTGTCACGTGGATCCTGGGACGTACGAATGCAGGAGAATGGGAGGGTCCACTTCAAAGCAGAGGGATGAAAGGGGACACGAGAGTCACAGGAAGATGCGGGCTCTATGTACCTAATGGTGGTGGGGGTGCGGGGGGTGTCACCCAAATCCAGCCCCCGCGCAGGAGAATGGAGTGGTGACTGATGGATGGTTGCCAGGGCAGGCCTGTGCGTGGAAGGGTGCCAGACTTTGAGGTCATTGTGGGTGTCGTCCTTAAGCCAATAGGTGGAGGTTGCCTTGGTAGCAGAAGACTGAGAGGGATGGAAAGGTGCGTGAGAGCTAGAACTGTGCTTAGCTGTATTATTCTTTTCTGTGTTATCATAATTTGTATTTTACGTTATGCTATACTGCACTACGCTATGCTTCTGGAGTATTCTAGTTTATGTTAAGTTAGGCTGTGCTGTGTTATAATTAGATGTGTATGTTAATGTCTGCAGTGCGGTTCTGTGATCTCTATGTTAGATTATGCTATGTCATGGTACACTATGCTATGTCATTGTATGATATTGTATACTACACTGTTGCACCGTATATTATCTATGATAATTATATTTAATGTGGGATTGTAAGGTGTACTGTTCTATATCACCATATACTATGCTGTCATATTGTGCTGGCTGTGCTGTGTTATGGTATCCCTTACCTCCAAATACAGCTTTGTTTAGCTAGCGTCCATTGCGATAGCCGCAGTTGAGGAATTTACGTCTTTACGTCACTTGTCACACACAGGACATCATGTCACATACGACCATTCGACTCCATGTCGTACAATTCACTAGACCCTAACGTTATACACACCGATATTCAACAGCTTGTACAGGGGCTAAATCATTGAAAACCAGCTCATGTTTTGCAGGCAGGTGGGTCACCCCTTTATGAAACCCGCCCATACTAATGTGGCCACGTCCCTTCCACCATTTATTGTTAAAGTAGCTTTTCTTGAAACCGTCTCCCCCCACCACGGCTAGATGGTATCACCCTGTGGTAGAGTGGGAAGAAAGAGAGACTGTTCTGGTTGGACTGCTGTGTGTGAGGGGTATAGGAAGAAAGCTAGACAGTGAGGTGAGTATGGGGGAGAGGATTCCAGTTAAAGGGAAGGGGTGGATGAGAAAGCTTGTCAGGTGTTGGTGAATGACGTGCTGTATAATCAAGTTTGTGTGTGAGGGAGGCGTAGCTAAAGAGAAAGATTGAGAAAGTGAAGGGTGCCTGAGACAGTTCTGTAAGGAGATGGTGGGACAGAGAAACTGAGGGAGTGAGGTGAGTGGCAGTGATAGGGCATGAGTGAGAGACCTAGTGCCAATGAGAGAGATGTAGGAAAAACACTGCTTGGGAAGTTGAGTTGGGTTGAGAGAGACAGTGACAGAGTGCCATTGGGATATAAAAGAGAGGCACATATGGAAGCTAACAAGAGAGGCAGGTGATGAGATCTAGAGAGAGAGACTGTGCGAGACAAAAGAGGTGAGACCTAATGAGGTGATCTGAGGCAGAGAACTGTTCACGAGCCAGAGAGAGAGGGAGAGCGGGAGAGACAACTGGGACCAGACAGCTATGGAGAGATAACGCGAGTGATTCAGAGATGTATGAACCTGGAGGCAAAGGAGAGTGTGGGAGAGAAAACAGAGACATCTAGAGAGATGGGTAACATGTGGAGACCTGGAGAGGAAGGCTGTGGGGAAAGAGGAGGGGCAGCAATGAGTGCGCAGGGGTAGTAACTGCATGCCTAGTAGCTATTTGTTTCAGACAAACACAGAGAATATCATATGATGCTGACTTTCAAAGGGAGCTTACTAAGCAGCTATGAGCAGAGAGGCCTACTCCAAAAGGCCTCAGATACACTCGTGTCTACTTACGAATGCATGCTTTAGGTTGACTGGGAGCAGGCCAGCTAATGCTCTGGGGTGCGATACAGAACCTGAGTTGTCAACTTACACTTATGCAGGCACACACCGAATGCAAAGGTCGGTGGGTTGCACAAGGCGTGTACTAGGTTCTAAAATGTGTCCTGGACCTTTACACTGAAACACCAGAGTATTTGGGAGTGAATAAATCACACTAACACGATATGGGGTTTTGAAAGACGTATACATGCATAGTTGCTGGTTTTAAAAAGCATAATGTAAGAGTTGTGGACTATCAACTTCATAATACAAGCATAAGCGTCAGGGTATTTCACTACGTTCTGGGTGTTTGCATACGACCCCTTGAGACTCACGCCTAGAGTATTCATATTGTAATGCACTTGCGTGAGGTGCAGCTGTTTATGGAAGGCGCGTACACTGGTACAACTCTGTTTTCATGTTGGCTCATTGTGATACACATGAGAGTTATGAAAAGTTGAATTTCTTTTAGTATTATTACATCACTCTGGGCCACATTCCCTCTCGCTGCTTTTTCTTTTTTGCTCAGTGTGCCTCTCTCTACAGAGGCGGGGCCAACCTGATGATCAGCCTGGGACCTACTTCTATAAGAACAGTCTATCCTGAATCGCCATGCCACGTCCCTTCTGAATAGGATTAAAGACACCCAGACCGGTTCCAGCCTTCTTGAGTCTCAAGAGTGGCGCTATGGATGGAGGGCGTCTGTCACAGCAATTACCCACCGTAGCCAGTTCATCAGCCCAGCAGTGATGCAGGCAGTGACACACGCTGACACAAGCTGACACAGGCTGACACTGCGAACCGTTAGTAAGCAGCGGCTGACATTAGGCCTGCGGTGTCTGTGTGCCTGGTCATTGTGGAAGCGGCCAATCTAGATCTTGGTACAGCTTGTGGCCCCGGCTCATACAGGCTTACAAACCACCAGCTTACCACCATTGGCTTTCACTTAATATCCAACCCTCAAATTCATCACCTACCCAGTACTTTGCTCCTCAGTACCTTGCTCCCTGGTGGATCAGAGGATGCACCAAGACAGTCACAGCTTGGTCCTTGTTGCCCTAATTTCAGCTGCCCAGGGTGAGATAAAAATGGGTTCAGGCGAAGATTAATCTGCAAACAGAACAATCACAAGCGGTTCCCAATATGAGGTCTAGGAAAACAAGGGACCT
This sequence comes from Pleurodeles waltl, assembly GCF_031143425.1. Lineage (NCBI taxonomy): Eukaryota > Metazoa > Chordata > Amphibia > Caudata > Salamandridae > Pleurodeles > Pleurodeles waltl. The sequence continues at coordinate 588,143,939 of NC_090445.1, forward strand.
GGGGCAGCCTAAGAAGAAAGTCACCAAAAGACTGAAAACCCCAAACACAATGACAATGGGAGATGAAGAGAAACCTAGGATAGAAGCAAACACTCGTCTTTTAAAAAAAGGAAGAAAACTGGCAGCAGAAAAACTCCCAGATTACAGAATAACAGGCTTCCTAAAACCAAAAACAAATGACGTTGAGGGGCTGACAAATTCCTCACTAGAACACAAAAGAGACCAGGCTGACTCTACTAAGCAACAGATGAATACCCAGCCAGCTGAGGGGCTCCATTGACCAAACATTCAGCATGTACAAGCCCAGGTTCACAGCCTTAACTCCGGGCAATCTTTCTTCCAGTCACTGCAAATAGCAATCAAAGATCTGGGCCTCCTTGGTATTTCAGATAGCTCGGGTATTGATAACCAACTCAAACACTTTGAACCAAAGGACCAACCTTTGGTAGAATTTCTCAACAACCCACAAGACCCCCAAATAGAAGGTACAAGCTTAGCCCCAAAATACACGCCCCCCTCGTCTGCCAAAAGGAGCCTGCTTTTTGATTCCACCATTGCCAGCCTGAATCCCTTCTACCGGCAGGGACATAGCCCACTGCTCACTTCAAATAGTCTTCTTTGTGATGTTAAACGCTCTTTAAGACCAATTAAATTAACAGCTTTGGATGCAAATTTTAATAACCTGAAATTAAGTGACGTCCCTTATGACCCTTCACCAAACAGCCAGGGGACTTTGTCAAAAGTCATCAGCAGTACAAACTGGAACTGAAACATAAGTCTGGAAAAGACCGCAGAGGCAAAGAATGCCAATGTTTTAATGATCTCTGTCACCCTAAAAAACAATGTCATCTCTGCAGGCCCGACCTGGACAGTGCTCCTAAATACAATGAAGGCAAAATCAATAGACATTTGCTTTCAGTCAGACAAAGAGGCAATTCAGGTAGATCTTCTTGCCACCATTTATGAATCTGGTATGGATAGCAAATTGCAGTCATTGAATGACCTGCTTCATAGGGCCTAGGATAATCGTTACATACAGCACAGACACTGTCAGTGCTCTTCCTTATTAGACAAGTTACAGACGCTACCAAGCATCTTGTCCCAAATTTTGGGAAAAGTTAAAATTAAAACCCAAGCAAGTTGTCCACCAGAGGAACCTTGGACAACTAGTAATGAAACAGCAAATCAAACACTAGCCTCAGTTGTCCCAGCCAAGTCACCCTGATCACCTTGCAAATCTTGAGCCAACCCACCCGAGATCAGGGGACACAAGGACAATTAAACCTCAAACACTCACAGCACAACAGACAGAAACCACTATACATTACCAGGAGGAGACAATTGACCAAGGAGCCACACAAACCAAAAGAGAAAGGAAAAGAGCCAGGAAGTGCAACAACATGGCATCTACCATGTATTCTCCTGTAGAAAAGTGGGTAACACAACAAGAGATGATACCCATGAGCAAAAAGGAATATTTTGTATAAATAGTGATGGACACAATGCAGCAACAGTCATAAATCACGAGTAACCCACAGTCACGGTACAAGGTCTACAAAGCTACAGTTGACAAATGACGGCCAGTACATGGTGCCCAATGAATTATCCGGTGAGAACCTAGGGGGCATTCATCCAACCCCAGAACAAATGTGTCCAAAACAGGAGAGTTCCCAGGCTCCTGAATCCCGGATAGACAATTATTTTACCTCAGAAGGAGGCCACCCTCTTAACATGATCAATTCAAAATCTCAGACAATTCAGTGTATCAACTGGATGGCTCACAATGAAGGAGTGCTTCCACCCCAGGACATGACACAGGTCCCCTCAAAATCACAGGGGTACCCAATTCTCGGGGTCACTCACAAAACATCACTGAGAAAATTAATGCTAATCCAGAATTACAAATCAAGAGGGCCTTTGATATTTTAAACAGTGGGACGGTGTTAAAACTAACAAAGGAAATCAGCTCTCTAGTGTACCTTAAATCAACACATTTAGTAGCAATAGAATTCAAGCCATACCCTTACTAAAGAGAGCGGGAAGCAACCATAGCAACCTGGGCCACAAATGACATCGCAATCCAAGTTTTTCATCACTAGAAAGACTTTAAAAACTGGGGGACTGAGCTAAGAATAGTTGAGCCACCAAGATAACAAAGGCCTCTATTACCAACAAACCAGTGTGATTCTGCCCTGCCCTCAAGACAGAGGAGACTAACTCATTTAACTAGTGAGCACACTGACATTAAAGGGTGCCCTTGGGGCTGAGCATTCACTGATTAATCTACTAAAGTTAACATAGTGAAACCAGCTGAGAGCGGGTCACTTAGGCTCAACCCCATTCCACCCCTCGGAAAGGAAAACACAAGAATGCAGTGGTGGCTGGTGAAATTTGAATGTGGTGGGACGTAAAAGTTAGGTATGACTTTTATGTAGCAAGTGAAGTAAGCAAGCTGAATGGACAAACGTGGGGTCCAAGGTGAGTCCTCCTCCTAAGAGAAAAAAGACAAAAGATTGACAAATGTTGCATTTGAATGCAAATTAATTTAGTGAGAAAGCAAGGTTTATAAAGCAGTGGGAACGTATAGCCTTGAAATACTAAACCCATTCAAAACTGCCCAATAGCTTGCCGCATTAATATGTTACTTCAATGTGCAAATTGTGCCGTACAACAACTTCAGGGCATTTAAAGTGTGTGTTTGCCCGGTGTCTTGCACTGCATAAAGCATCCAATTTGGAAGAAAATGCTCTAATCAGGCATCAGGAAGCACCCGCAGCTGCTGGCTGCAATCAACCTTACAGAGATATGTGCAGACAAATCTTTAAGTGGGATGAAAAAACATGGGGGTTCTCTAAAATGGAACATGTAAAATACATTTCAGTGATTCCCACAGTGTGCCATCTGGCCTGTATTTTGGTTTGTCTCTGAGACGGTATTGCATCCAGAAATATAAAACAACTGACATACACCTAAAACCTCTCAGTAGTATTGGTTTGTCAATGGTTGTTAGCTGTTTAAGATAAATTAGTAACAACAATGATTAGTTATAAATAAGTAACATTGGAAATGTTTCAATTCTGAAATTGTGAGACTGTGAATGAAATATTATTGAGGGCTATGGAAGGAGTATAAGGAGTATGGCCTTCAGTTATGTGTGCTTTACGTTAGATACGTGTGCCCTTTTTCTCTTCACATCTTATCCATCTGCACAATTGCAACTTCCTCTCTTTCCTCTTCAGCACCCTCTTTCCCCTTTCCACTGAATGCACTCTGTCGCATCTCCCTCATTTTACCACCCCAAACATACACTACCTCTACGTACCCCTTCAGACACATTTACAATGAATTTAATTTGCAATTGGACTACATGACCCTTGTTCTGTGTGCTCTTAAGAAAGACCAACCCGCTGTCAGGCACTTTGCTTTTCCTTCAGCCTCAACACCAGCACTCTCAATGGAAACCACTCATAAACAAGTGGCACAAGTCAAAGTATGCACTACAGTGCACAGAAACACAGCATGATGAAACAGCTAACTCTCTAGGGGAATGCCACATTAAGTAAAACATGTGAAATAAGAGAAACTAAATGGCTGACACACATTGTACACATTTTAACATTCACTGTACGCATATCAATCCATGTTTGTGTCATTTATGTGAAAAGCATCAGGGTAGGGCCAGTTTTAACACCTTACAGCATATAACTGCCTTTACTGTAAGCAGGTATTTCTCCCCTTGCGCTTGACTTAGATATTTGGATCCATTTCTCAAGGGAGCAGGAAACTTGTTTGTCTTTTGTTCATGAGGAATAAATAGAGCGGCTGCACTTCTAAAGGAGCCTGTGATCTGCAGCCGTGGCCTGGGTGGTCACATGCGGGAGGTTAGCATGACAAGGGGTCTCAGTACAATAAAAATAACACAAGATTAGCATTATAACACTTACCGTTACTGAAGACAAGGCACTAATTCACACATGCTTGCATCCACTCCTACTGCATGACAAATGGGGAAAGGGTGGGATCCATGCCTAGGAATGACAGATGCCTGCCTTTACGCAGGGATGAAGATTCTGACGTCCAAAATCATGACACTAAAAGCATCAATGGCCTATAGTGGATACTGCCATAGACCACAATGAAAATGAAGGTCTTTAGAGCAGTCAGCCCTGCATCGTGCGTCACAATGTAGAAAGTTGATTTACTGCCTGGCGTCTGTCTCGTGCTTCAAAGCAAGGCGGGGCAGGCAGCCTGGGACAGACAGCCCAGACTTAAATGCATCAATTTGTTTAGAGGTAGAATCGTATCTCTAAACAAATCAATCTATTTAATATTTTTATATGAATGTGTGGGAATTTTAGAGGGTTGCAATCCCTCAGCCCTAAAAGAGAAACCGCCCCTGCAAGAATGGTCCTGGCTGCCGCAAGTGCTAGACCCTAGTTGGTCCTGATAAACAGCAAGCCCCTCCTGAGAACAATCCTATTAAACTTTGTTCTTGGAATGCACAAGGGTTTGGTAAAATGCCCCTGAATAAAGATACAATAGAGTATTTAAACAAATTAGATATATTACTACAGGATACCTGGAGCTAATGCCCAACACCAGTTACTGGGTACACGGAACATCACATCCCGTCAGTAAGGTTCTCACGTTACAGCTCCCCAAGCTGGGGTCTCTCTACCATTATCTATGCAAAATACAGATGGTTACAGAAAAACATAGATCTGGGGATAAGTGGCTACAGGCCACCAAGTTACAACCCAAAGATCAGCACAGTCTTAGGAAGGCACTCATCCTCCTAAACCTACATATTCACCCACGCAAATCAAAGGAGGATGAGAGGATCTCCACTTTGCTGTTGCTAATAAAGACAATGCAAAATTTGTATCAAAACTCACACCTTATTGTCTCAGGCTATTTTAACATCAGACTCCTTCAAAATCAGACCACTTTCAATACCTCTTCTCCAAGCTCCAGGAATATTTGAAAAAAGGTCTATCTTCCAGTGTCCATCAAATGCTAGAAAATCAATGTTTAAAAGTCCTGAATGGTAACTTTGAAGAATCAAGCCTGCTGCAACAGCTTTATTTGGCAATTAGACTGGTTCAATGATAGACTATACTCTAATTGATAGTAAATCATTTTCCGTGGTCAGGTTATTTCAAATCGATCATCGCTCCGATAGCAATCACCTCCCGCAAGTCTATAAAATAAATTGTCCCTGTCAACTGATGGCAACAGTCTGCTCCTACTGTCAAAATCTAAAACAACTCAAATGGCATGGCTCAGATATGAGGGAAATCATGGCCCTGGTATACATCTTAGCAGACACCACAAGAGCACCAACAATACATCTGAAGCAGGATATTATACATGAGAGTAGTTAATTAGGAATTTACTCATAGCCTTCCCCATCCGTTCAAATGAGTTCTTAAATTAGCAAGACAAATAAGCTCCTTCATCCCCCCAAAATCAGATTTGGTATATAAACCATCTGCATGAAATAAAAAAAAACATTAGTAGAGAAGTAAAAAGGAACACTTGGATGGCCAGAATAGACATGGCATTCGACCAATCATCACTCTGGCAGCTAAGAAAGGCCTACAAAATAGAATGATGGCAAGCAAAAAACAGAACTACAAGGAAGGAATATGGAACCAGCTCCTACAGTACAGTAAACAACCCAATAGCCAGCAGTTTCACGGCAGGATAAATAAATTGTTAGTAGGGCAAAATTGCCATCACAATGCAGGGATCTCTGAGGATCCCTTGGTGTCCCACACTCCTTCCCAGAAAGGTAATCTGTGGGGAAAGCTTGAACACAATCAACCTGGGGACACCAAAGTCAGCCACTATTGAGGGGTAGCCTTAACACCACTTGAATCTAGCAGATCCTTGCAAACATTAACAGTAGACTGAAGGTTCTAACATCAACACATTCCAAGTGATCTCGCTGACTCCATCGAATTTCAACAATTCAAACAACTTAAAATAACCGTTAACAGATATAAAGCGGTGGGCACTGATATTAAATAGTTTGAAGACTGAAGCCTCAACAGGGGTGTGTCTTTGCATCCTGTTTATTCATCCTCTATCTGGCCGAATTATATCAACACTGCATAACTGGAGTGTTTCCCGGCAAGACTGGCATCAGCTAAAATAGGTCATCTGCAATATGCCAATGACATAGTTGTGCAAAGCTAGACTCCTGTCGGTCTACAGAGATCGGGAAATGCAGTGGCTGGGTACATCCATCGGTATGGCCTGGATTTTTTTTTTTTATAAAGAAATGTTATTGATTTTGCAAAAAGAATAAACAAATAAGACAATTATACATATAGATGAATGGGCACCAACGGGCACCAAACAGTGGTCAATCCCAATGTCCCAGACGACACCTTGTGCGCGTAGATTGTGCATCTCTACGGTGGCGTGTTTCGTAAGTACCTCGTCCCATATAGGGGGGGGGGGGAAGTGTGTGCTCCGGCTCACCCTCTTGGTATGTCAGTCAGTTTGTAGGGGGAGGGTAATCTGTTGTGGCTTCCCACTTCCCCCAGACCTTGTTATATTTTTCGGGACAACCTCTAGCCTCGTATACTAGCTTTTCACATTGAGCACACCAGTCCACCCCCCGTCTCCATTTCGTCAGAGCCGGTGCTTTATTGGCCTTCCAGTCCGCCATGATGTCTCTTTTGGCTACTAGGCATGCCACCCCTAGGAAGGTTCGTTCTGGTCTTCTCAGTCCAGAATCTTCCATGATACCTAGCAGGAATGTCAATGGTGTCAACTCCGTGTCTACCCGCAAGGCCGTTGAGATCTCTCGCGATATAGCCCCCCAATAGGTTTTAATAGCTGGGCATGCCCACACCATATGGAAGAAGTCGGCATCTGGGCTCACACACCGGGGCAGTCAGCTGTGGGTCGGAGACCCGCCTTGTATATTTGGCGGGTGTAAGGTAAGCCGCATGGAGATAGTAAGTCTGAATTAGTCGGAGACGAGTCGTCATCGTTAAGGTATGAGGAGCTGCCAGTGCTTCATTCCAGTCCATCTCTTCCAGAGGACCCACCCATCCCTCCCATTTCCAACGAAGCCCCTCCAGGGAACAGGCGGTGGCAGTGGTCAATGTACGATATATCTGGGAGACGCCTCCCTTACCCAGATTCCCCATCAATGCCCTCCTCTCCATAGGGCTACTCTCGGGAATGTTATCCCCTGTCCCGATCTGTGTCAGTAGGGCGTGACGGACCTGGAGATATTTATGGAATTGCGTCTTGTTTAGCGAAAAGGTTTCCTGGAGGCCCTCAAAGGAACGCATGTGTGAGCCTTCCCATACATCTCCCAGCGTGGAGATACCTATGTTATCCCATTTCTGGAATCCTTCCAGGCCCGCCACCTCTCTTAAGTATGTCCCATGCCACAGTGGGGTCTGTTGGGTAGGGCGCCCCCACCATCCTGACACCTTCTGGGCCGTCCGCCATCCCTGTAGTACCACCCCGGTCACCTCTGGGACCCCACGCGAGATCGGGCCACCGTATAGGGCATCAAAGATCCTAGGATAACTCAGTGTCTGGAGTTCCAGCCGGTACGCCGGATCCGTCCATCCCCCCCCATCCAGTCATTAATCACCAACAACTGCATCGCAAGGTGGTAGTAGTGAATATTGGACATTCCCAGACCCCCTTCATAGACATCTCTCTGGCAAGTTTTAAACGCCAGACGGTGCCGGGTGCCACTCCATAGGAACTGGCGTGCTAGCGAGTCCATCTCTTTAAACCATTTCATGGGGATAGGGTGTGGGAAGTTTTGGAGGAGATAGAGGAGCCTGGGAAGAACCATCATTTTATAGAGAGCGATTCTACCAAGTAGGTTGAGGGGGAGGTCCCTCCATCGTTGGAGATCGTTTTTGATTTTTTTGGTTAGTGGAGTAATATTGAGCTCCCATGCTAATTCAGGGAGCATTGAAACATGTACCCCTAGGTATTTGAAGCTATTCCTCCGCACAGGTATGTTTTGTTGGCAGTCCACACAGTCACGTGATTGATGGAGGGGAACCAGCAGGGATTTATTGGGGTTTAGGGTCAGTCCTGAGGCCTCTGAGAAGAGATCTAGAATTTGCAGAATGCGTGGGCCACTCTTGGCCAGGTTAGAGATGTATAACAGGACATCGTCCGCGTATAGTGCCACTCGGTCCTCCGGGCACATCGGCCAAGGCCAGCCCTCTATCAGAGGGTCCTCTCGTAGCAGTTTTGCCAAAGGTTCTATCGTTAGTGCAAAGAGCAAGGGGGATAATGGACAGCCCTGTCTAGTGCCTCGGCTGATAGGGAATGCGTCTGAGACTACTCCGTTTACCTGGACACAGGCCGTTGGGTTAGAGTAGAGTAGTCCCACCAGGCCCCGGAATTTGGGTCAGAATCCGTTTTTTTTTAATACTTGTTTAAGGTAGGACCAATCCACTGTGTCAAATGCTTTCTCGAAGTCAAGTAAAAGCAACGCCAGTGGGGTGTGTGACAGGGTCTTGCGGTGTGCCAGAGCCAGATGTAATCGCCTAATGCAGTGCCTAGTGCTGCGAGCAGGCATGAAGCCGCATTGTTCAGGGTGTACCAAAGTGGGCATTGTATCTTTTAGTCTAGAGGCGAGGATTGAGGCTAGTACTTTGATCTCAATATTAAGGAGTGAAATGGGTTGGTATGCCGAACAGTTTTGTGATGGAGGTTGGGTTTTAGGGATCACTGCAATTGTAGCTAGGTCAATCCCGGGAGGGAAGTGACCCTTCTGTTCAGCTTCCTCATACATCTTAAGTAAGTATGGAGCTAGAATGTCACTACATTTCTTGTATATCTCCGCTGGGAATCCATCTGGCTCTGGGGTCTTGCCTGTGGCAAGGCTGGCGATCGCGTTAGTTACTTCTGCAATGCTGATTTCCTCATCCATCCTTGCCTTGGTCATCTGGGAAACTCTGGCGAGAGTTATGTCATTCAGAAGGGGGGATTCTTTTTCCATAGTGGGCCGAGGGTGCTCTGTGTATAGGCGTGCATAGTAGGAGGCGAAGCTCTGAGCAATCTCAAAAGGTGTTTTAGAGAGGGTACCCGAGTCGTCCCTAATTTCGGGAACTGTTCTGTTAACTAGGGTGCGGGTGGCCAACCAATGGAGGAGCTTCCCATTTTTGTCTCCCCAACCATATATTCGTGCGGATGATGCCCTCCACATGTGTTTCGCTGACTCTAGTACTAAGTGTTTGATTTCGTCTCGGACTCTGGTAAGCTGTCTCATTGTAGAGGCCTCAGATGAGGTTGTTTGTTGGCGCTCCAGCTTTAATGCTTCAGCCTCCAACTCGGTCACTCGCGAATCGCGAGCACGCTCGCGCGCCCGTATGAGGCATTTAGCTTGCCCTCTTAGGGTGGCCTTATAGGCAGCCCATAATGTGCCCGAGGACTGCACCGTTCCTACGTTCAGTTCAAAATATTGTGTGAGGTGTTCCCTAATTTCAAGGGTATAATCGTTGTCTTGCAAGAACCATGCGTTCAGATGCCACACTGGGCGCCTAGTGGGATCCACTCCGCCCAGTCGGATTCGTACGGGTGCGTGGTCTGACAACCCTCGAGGCAGTATCTCTGCCCCCGTGACGCCGGTGAAGTCAAGGGCCGGCATGAATACTAAATCAATTCTAGAATGTGCCCGGTGAGCGGCCGATGTGTGTGTGTATTGACGTTCCCTAGGGTGCCAAGTTCTCCACACTTCACATAGGCCAAGGCTTTCAGCCCAGCCATTAAGGCTCGTGGCTCGGGAGGACCTGCCTGCAGTAACATCCCCGGATACGTCTAGTCTGGGGTCCAGGACCGCGTTAAAGTCCCCTCCTACCAATGTGGTTCCCTGGGGGAGTCCCGCTATTACCTGGCGGAGTGAGAGTAAAAATGCGTCAAATCCTGCTGGGGGGGCATATACGCATACGAGATTTAGCGGTGAGCCGCAAAGTAACCCTGAGACAACTACAAATCTGCCCTGCGGGTCAGACAACATATTTGTGATCACCATAGGCAGCATGCGGTGGAGCAGGATGGCCACTCCTCTAGAGCCTCTGGAGAAGCATGCGTGGTAAACCCTATCGAATCCTCCTCGTGCGAGCATAGGGAATTTGGTTCCCAGAAGGTGGGTTTCTTGCAGTAGGACCACTGAGGGGGAGTACCTACAGAGAGTGTTAATTACTGCGGATCTCTTGATCTTATCTAATAGGCCGTTCACATTCCAGGAGATGATTTGTGTCAGTGAGGACCCTGTGTGGACTGTATGGGAGTCTTACGTTGTCGGGTGTTTGCCAGCGGACACAGGAATGACCATTTTAACCGTAACAGTGCACTACTAAAGTTGTGAGAAACAATTAACAAACTGTAGCTATCTATCCCCAACTCAAACTTCTTATCCCCCAACCGCCCCCCACCCCATACTCCCTCCCAGGAAACATCTGTCGCCCTAGTCCCCAACCTGAACAAAACAGCCAATGGGGCTGTCATAGGAGTGGAGTGGTGGACCCCTCCATTTAGTCGGATCACTTGCAATTATTCACAAGAAGTCAGGCCGGGTTTGGCAAACTCCAGAGAGGAATCGGGTCACCGGCGGAGCCCCCGAGGGGGGCTCCCCGGGGCGACCCGGACCCTCCGGTCTCCCCCGGCACCCCCATCGGGGCTCCGTGCGACTCATTAACCAACCACCGGAGATTGGCTCAGGCGGTCATCGTCTCCAGCTCGTGTCTGGCCCCGCGACTCCAGGGGCTCGCCGGGCGCTCCCTCCCCCCGGGAGCCAGGCCCCCCAGCCGCTCCTCCCTCCATGGGAGTGTCCAGGTCATTTTGTCTTCCCTTCCGGGATCTGGTGCGTTTACGGCTCCTCTGGGGCCCCCCGGCAGGTGGGGGATCATCGCGGGAGGGCACCCCCCCTCGTGTTGTAAGTCTATTGCGAGCCCCTAAGCCCTCTTCAGTTAGCCAGTCCCATGCCTCCTCCGGGGATTCGAAGAAATGCGCCTTACCCGCCATGATGACTTTGAGTCTCGCAGGGAATAGGAGCATGTATGACAGTTGCATAGCTCTAAGTTTTTGTTTAACCTGTTCGTACGAGCGGCGACGGGTCTGGACCTCCCGGGTGTAGTCTGGGAATATTAGAATTCTATGGTTTTCCCATTGAAGATCCCCCGAACGTCTCGCTTCTTTGAGGATATTGTCATGATCTCTGAAGTTGAGGATGCGTGCAATCATCGGGTGCCTGGGGCAGCCCGGTGGGGGGCGTGGGGCAAGGGCTCTGTGAGCGCGTTCCACTGCAAACCAAGGCGAAAGAGTTTGGTCTGGCATCCAGGTCTTAATCCAATGTTCCAGGAAGTCCGAGGCTTTATCTTCTTCTGCTCCTTCAGGAAATCCGACAAGGCGTAGGTTGTTACGTCGCGATCGATTTTCTGCATCCTCCGCACGGCGGTGTAACTCGGATGTTCGTGTTTGCAACTGGGCCACTTTGGTTCAAAGATCAGCTAGTTCGTCTTTGGTTTGGGAAACTCAGCCCTCTACTTCAGTGATTCGATTCACCGCATTTCTGAGGTCTTGCTTGATGAGGCCCATATCCTCACGCACTTCCCCAATTTTGGTCTCTATGGCTGACTGCGATGATTGAATTGCTTGGAGGATAGCACTCACTCCATCTAGTGCTGGGCCTCCAGTGGTTGTCTCCCCTTCTCCCTTGGGGCCTGCCGGCGTTGTAAATTGGTTGATTTTTTGCTGGGAGGGTGGGGGTTGTTTGTTCGCTCTGTCCTTCCCCATTTTGTCTCAGGGGGTTGGAGGTAGCCTATCCGGCTTTTACCGCTACCTCATCTAGGTTCTGCACCCTTAGCGCATTCACAGGGGGGAGTCTCGGAGGAAGTTTGCGGGTGTGATATCCTTTAGGTCATACGGGTGGTCTTCATCTCAGTTCCTTCCCCGGCATCCGGCAGCCGCTGGTCCACTCCGTTCCGTTAGGCCGTGCCGACAAACGGCCAGCCGTTCTTGCATCAAATCATGTTTCGCGTCTCCAGGAGAACACGGAATTTCTCTGAATTTTCTCTCCCCCCCTATGGCTGCATCAGTACCTCATCGGCCTGTCACTATAGCCGGGTTGGCAGGTGTGTTAACGGTATGTTGTGTTCGAGGCTCAGAGGGGTCGCTCCCCAGCCTTAAGAATTGACATTCTTGGGAGCCCGGTTTAATAAAGTTGTATGTGTAATCTCTTTGACAGAAGAGGGCCCGGGATCATCGCCCTGCCAACTGTTTCACTTGGGTCATTCAATGTTTTTTGCTCTGAAGCCTCTTGTCTCCTCTCTTTATCTTCCGGGGAGGAGCCACTCCCCTCTGATGTTGGGCCCCTGGGCCCGCCGGTCCCCCGGGGGGGTCGTCGCCCGCTTCACCCCAGGTGCCCGGAGCCAGCCGCCAGGAGCACGAGTGTCCCGCTCGCTCGCCCCCGCTGCGACCCAGACGAGGGAATCCCCTCCGGAGCGGCACGTTTCTCTCCCAGACCAGCGCGTACCTGATTCACGGGGCGCGGGGCGCCGGGAGGATCCTGTTCGCCGGTGGTGCTGTTTTCAAGCCGGGGGCCTCGGATGTCAGAGCCCGGCCCCGGCGGTCCCGGCGCCGTCCGTGGCCGCCCGATTCGCGGCAGCCGTTCCGACCGCACCGCTCCTCCGCACGTGGGGGGCTCAGTCCCGGCCCCGGCGCTCTCCGGGTCGCACGCAGCGACCCCGCTCGCGGCGGTCGCGTCAGCAAGCCAGTCCCCAGCCCCGGGTCCGGCAGGACGCCACAAGCCGATCCGCCATCTTGATTTTGTCGCTCCGGCCGCGATCGGCGCCCGCACCCCGGAACGTGTCGACGCCGGTCTCAGAGATATCCCGAGAATTCCGGAGCCCGTGGGAGCACCTAGGGTGATTTTTAAGGTGTTGTAACGGCCGTTTCTTGGGGCGGATGACGGCGGGGTCCAGAGCACTCTCAGAGTGCGACCGCCATCTTGACGCCCGAGTGGCCTGGAATTTAACATAAAAAACACACAAAGGTGATCTGCATGGTCGACCCAAAGGAAAAAACTCTTACTTGGTTTGTGAACAGCAATCGTATTGAGGTTGTAACCTCTTATAAATATCTTGTAATAGCGAATGAGAATCATTTGACATTTAAACAACACTTCACTACAATGTGAGCCAAAGCAAGCACTTATCTTTGCATTCAATCAGATGCAATAGAAAATCAGCTGCCCATCACATCAAAATCTTCTCACAGTAATGGCAGCACAGCTCCTACTGGCAATTTCATATGGCTTGGAAATTCCCCATGGAAAAGTAGTGGATTTATCAAACCGTTTACAAACAAGTGTTTACATAGCCATCTTCTGCCTGCCAAGATGGGTCTTCCAAGTCCAAGCACGTCTGGAATTTGGCCTAAAAAATCTGGCACCACAAAGAATGAATACATTTATTAAACCATGTTGAACTCTCTGATGCCTGGGAGGACTCCTGGTGGCCCACGGCCCTTGGCACCGCACCGACCCCCTCAGACCACGCTCGCAACCTCGGCTTCATCTTGGACCCACTTCTCACCATGACCAAACAAGTCAACGCCGTGTCCTCCTCCTGCTTCCTCACCCTCCGCATGCTCCGGAAGATCTTCCGCTGGATCCCCGCCGACACCAGAAAGACCGTGACCCACGCCCTCGTCACTAGCCGCCTGGACTACGGCAACACCCTTTACGCTAGGACCACCGCAAAACTCCAGAAACATCTGCAACGAATTCAAAACGCCTCCGCCCGCCTCATCCTCGACATACCCCGCAACAGCCACATCTCCGCCCACCTGAGACACCTGCATTGGCTTCCCGTCAGCAAAAGGATCACCTTCCGACTCCTCACCCACGCACACAAAGCCCTCCACAACAAGGGACCAGAACACCTCAACCGCCGCCTCAGCTTCTATGCCCCCCACCCATCTTCTCTGCTCCACCAGCCTCGCTCTCGCCGCCGTCCCTCGCATCCGCCGCACCACAGCGGGTGGGAGGTCCTTCTCCTACCTGGCGGCCAAGACTTGGAACACCCTCCCCACCATCCTCAGGACCACCCAGGACCACTCCGTATTCCGGAGACTCCTCAAGACCTGGCTCTTCGAGCAGCAGTAACCCCTTCCCCCTAGCGCCTTGAGACCCGCACGGGTGAGTAGCGCGCTTTATAAATGTTAATGATTTGATTTGATGCTCTGAAAAAAAGCTCTTTGAACAACTTGTGCTGGCAGGAAATTGAGTCCCAGAAGAATAAAAACCTAAACAATTCCTGGGGAGGGTATCTGTTTGAAATTTGTTTTCTGGTTGGCAGAGATTTGCACCCTGTCCAAGTAGGAACCACAAATCCTAGTCAGCGTAAGTCAGATACACACCATAAATTAACCTGTGGTCATCCTTTGGTAGCTTGGCACAGAGCAGGCAGGCTTAACTTAGGAGGCAATGTGTAAAGTATTTGTGCAATACTTAAAAAACATAAAACAGTGAAAGCACTACTCAAAAATAATCCACACAAGGTTAGAAAAAAAGAGCTTAATTTAATAAGCAAAACAAGATCAGAAAGACAAAAATCCAATAAGTGGCAGTAGATATATGAATTTTAAAAATATATCTGCAAGCATAGTGCTTAGAAGCATAAAGCTCCAACTGGGGCTATCTGGTCACACTAGACCGGGTGAAACCTGAAAAGTCAGGATGACCACAATGGAGCACGGGCCGGATACAGGGACCAAGTTTGTCCTGCTGAACTCAGTACCTTGGATCAAGGAGTGATGAGAGGAGCAATGCAGTTGATGCGTCGGCGTCAATCCTGGCGATGTAGGCGATGCTTCGGTTCCGAGCAGTGAAATCGGAGATGCATCAACATTGAACCCCTTCGGTACAGTTGAGGCATCGTCGTCTAGCCGCACAGCCAGTGATACAATGTCTCCTTAGGCGGCAATGCGTCGTCGTCGGAGTGGATGCATTGGCAGTGATGTGTGGATTATTGCAGAGAACAGCTAAAGAACAAACTTCCAAGGGCACAGGACTGGATGGGCACCACTTGGCAGAGTCAGGAGACTGTAGCAGGGTTAAGTGAAGTCTTTGATGTCCCTGAGACTTCAGAATAGGAGGCCAGCCAGCAAGCTCTTTGAGTCACTTTGGTTCTGGGGATGTAGAGATGCAGGTCCAGTTCTTCTCACTTCCAGGCAAGGAGGGCAGCAGGCAGCAAAGTAGAAGACCAGCAAAGTCCAGCAGAGTGACAGTCTTTTCAGCAGCAAGGAAGTCCTTCTTCCTGTGAGAATGTCTTCAGGTCCAGAAGTGTACTGATTTGAAAGGGTCAGAAGTCCAGTTCTTATACCCAGCGGTGCCTTTGAAGTGGGGGAGACTTCAAAGAGAGTCCTTTGAAGTGCACAAAGCCCCTGCCCTTTCTGTTCTGGCTCCAGGCACTCTACAGGGGGTTATGGAGCCCTTGGTGAGGGCTCAGGACACAGCAAATGTAGGTGTATGTGTACGCTCCTCCCTCCCAGCCTGCCCAGGATCAGTCATCAACATGCAGATGGCAACTCAATCACACCTTAGGTCCCCTTGTGTGCGGCTGTCTGGAGGGAATGCACAAGACCCCAGCTGTAACCAACCCAGAAGTGTATTCAAAGACAGACAGAAGGCACTAGATGATTCAAAGTAAGAAAATGCCAGATTTCTAAAAGTGGCATTTTCAGAGTTACAATTTAAAATCAGACTTCACAATAAGTTGTGTTTGTAAATTGTGCTTCAAGGGACACCAAACTTGGGGGTCCCATCTCTTCCCAATTAGAAATTACACTTATAATATGTATTACAGCAATCTCAATGTTAACCTATGGGAGAGATAGACCTTGAGGTAGAGGACAACTAATTTAAGAGTTTGTCACTAGCTTGACATATAAAACTTAAAAGTACATTCCCACTGCACCCAATCCTGAGGGCTGCCTAGGACCTACCTTAGGGTGACATATGTATTAAAACGGAAGGTTTGGGCCTGACAAGAGGGTTTACTTGCCAGGTTGACAGGGAAGTTTAAAACTGCACACACAGGCTCTGCAATGGCATCCCTGAATCCTGTTTAAAGGTTAAAGGGCTACTGAAGCGGGTGGCACAATCAGTGCTGCAGGCCCACCAGTTGCAGTTAATTTACAGGCCCTGGGTACATGTAGTGTACTTTACTAGGGACTTATAAGTAAATTAAATGTGCCAATTGTGGATAAGCCAAAGGTATGTTTTAGGGAGAGAGCACATGCACTTTAGCATTAGTCAGCAGTGGTAAAGTGCCCAGAGTCCTAAAACGAGCAAGTCAGCAAGAAAAAGATCAAAAGGCAAAAAAGTCAGGGGGGAGGACGCCAAGGATGTCAGGTCTAACAGTATCAATTGCCATCAGTCGCTGCTCTAGGTCTGAATGAATCCTGGGCCCTTCCCATGGTAAGAGTGTCCTTCACTCTGCTCCTCCGCCACAGTCTTGTCACTGCTGCAGGAGGAGAACTCCCTAGTTGCCAAGCACTACACGTGGATGGCTATACCCTCATGCCAACACCTGGAGCCCCAGGCCTATTTGACAACTCATTTCTGCCCCATGTTAAAGCATTAGTTTATGCACTTTCGTTTGGGCAGTTAGAAATTAAAGACCAAATCCAGTCCTGGAAGTGTCAGCCGACAACCTTAAAACTACTTGCTATCAGTATGAACACAAGTCATTAGCCCACATCCTTTGCACATGTCCAGCGCACAAAAGAAAGTTACTCAAACCCGTTTTTCTACAGCAGCAAGTGCGCCCCTGCAGGGCAGCTGTAATCTGTAGGCTAAGCAGAAACTCAGTTGCCTTGGTGTGGCAAGGGTCAACATGTCTGTGCTAAGCGCAAATGTGCTCTGCGACCCCTTGCAATCAGGGCCACAATAAAATACTTCTTTAAAACCTAAATGCTGAAGACTGATAGAGGCCTCGGAGGACTCTTGCACTATAACCATCATTAGCAGGAAATCAGTCATGCAGGTTTTCATGTACAATAGATATAAAACAACAGTCGGGGCAGTTAAAAAAATTACATTGATCTCATAAGTTGACATGTATGAAGTACTCACACCTTGGCGCTGAAAAAAAATGATAGCTGTTCGGTTTTAATCTTACAAGTGTAAAAACCAACTTGTTTTATTTAATTCATTTATTATCTATTCTTTTGTTCTTTCTCTAAAGCGTGCATTTTATGATCTTTTAAATCGAAAATGATTTGAATTAATCAATCAATAAAGGAAAGGAACGTGACTCATGTCTGGGCCCACCAGTGGCATTTAAAGCATCTTACTGCAGCGGCACGTACCAGTTAGAACTGGCCCGGAATGTGACTCACTCATTACTAACGACTAACATTAACTCAAGCACCTTAAAAGCTCGTTTGTGTAGGTGAGATGGTCTGGCTTATATGGAGTCAAAAAAATATCCACACTCGGGTTTAACCTGAATTTGAAAACGTTCATTGACAAAGACAAAACGACTAGTCTGACCCAAGTCTACTCTAATACACATGTTTTTGTAGTATGGGTCACATGTTAGGATACTCACAAGGAATACAGCAGGTGCTTAGCTGTGCTCATGGGACATGGCCTACAGGAGTTCCAGAAATGTAAATAGTCTTTGCCTGAGCAAGCTTTGAGCAGTTTTACAACTCGAGGGCCAATGCGCAGGGCGCCTCAACACCAGAAACGGTTACATCTTGTGCCTGATGCTACCCTGAGCAGGAAAACAGGAAAGAGGTTGCAGTGACCATAAGACAGAGAAACATGTCCAAAATGTTACACAATCTCCTCGTTGAGCTATTTTATGTTCAGCCATCAAGGCTCTGGATATTCATTTATCAATGTACTTCATCAAGAGCACCATAGTCAGACTCCTCATCAGTACCATCAGCTCCTTGCTGTCGTCGCATTAAACAGACGGTTGGTAAATTGGGAAAGAACCGCTGCCTTTGGTGAGATGGAGGCTGAAGGGGATGAGTATGGCACTTAGTAAAAAGACAACAATAATAGTCCAAATGACTGAAACTATTCCCTTACTCCACCCTTCGAAAATGCTTTTCAACAACGACATTGTAAGTAAATGTTTGACACTTTGGCAGATTGCCTTCATCTGTTCGCGAGTACACTGTGACGGATGAAAGCGCTGTTTTCAGCTCCAGTTACAGCACATTTGCTAACCTTAGCAGCCAGAACAAAATCAAGTGCCATTGCATTTTGCAAAACAACAGTTTGCTGAGCCATCAACTGGGAGGTTATCGGCTGAAGGAAAATAACAGATGAATGTGCTGTCTGCTCCACTAGTGTAGTGACTCTGCAGTCTCATGGATGGAGAGACCCATTCTATGGACGGGGATCAGAAGGGCAAACAATGTGAGTGATCCTCAACACGTCTCCAGTGTGTCTCCTGTCCGGGGCACGAGGTTACTTGGTACAATACCGGACAGCAGTAACAACATAAGCAAGACGGGATTCAGAGCCGTCTTCGGGGAGTCTTTGGGTGGCCATGTGTAAGCCCGATTGCCACAGACAGTAGGTTCCAGACTGATCAGAAGTACCACTGTAGGTGAACAACACTGGCAGGAAAGATTTCTCTTGGGATCTCAGCTCACGTAAATAAAGAAAAAGAAATAGATTTGGTGCATTTAGGATAGAATACATTGCACTCATTCTTTCTCAAAAAGATGTTTCCTTTTCCAACTTCACAGATCTGTCCTTGGGTGATAGCGGTAATATGGATGGCAAGGGTCAGTATCGGTTGATCAACCGGAGGCTTAGGCCAGCAAGGGTAACACAATGGTGTAAAGATTATGTTCATGGAGAAAGTGCCCATATAGGTGTAAGCAGTGCTTAATTTGTAAATAAAAAGGTGCCGGTGCCCAAATCCCTCCTCTTAAACACGCGGCTGCTGCAATTGAATGTGCGAACACAGAATACTGAGGCGGCGTAATCCTGAAGCCACCTCGGGCCTCCCCAATCCATTTAAAGCCACTCCTGGCCCCTTCAGCTCACTCTTGCAGCTTTCTCCTTTCTCCCTTTGTGACGCATTTTCGTTTTTCCCTTCTTCCGTCTTTCCCATATGTGTCTTTTGCTCGCAGCAAGTGCTTGAGGCAGAAGAATAAGCCCCTGCCCTCAAAAATAAGTGCCGGTGCTCAGCACCGGAAACAACAAGCACAAATTAAACACTGGCTGTAAGGCATCTCATTGTTGCACCCACTTGAAAGGAGGTGCTTTAATTGGCATGCCCCCATTGGAATCGTGGGCACATAAGAGCACAGCCAGCATGAGTGAGGTTAAGACCCTTTTTTGTACTTATCCAAAACTTGCAGAAAGTTATTGTCTTTGTAGATTGATCATTTGTTTCAGGGGCGGACAGTGGATGCAGTGTTTTTGACCTCATGCAACCAACTGCCAGTTCCCCTCCTGACATTGCCACATGAAGATCCTGCCAAACATTTTGCAGCTGAGAAGATTCCCACTTCTGAGATCACAGGATAAAGTTGTGGGCAGGAAGACGGGCCAAGAACGTCCTCGAGATGTGTTAGTTGGGAGGGGAGCGTTTCAGTCATCCGGCTCTGTATCTCTCAGCTCCTAGGTTCACTTGCAGTGGGAGGTGTGGATCCAGGCAGATAGGCCTCAGCACTGCACAGTGGTTTGGTGGCAAGCTGGATCTGGATTGGGCGTGGGGCAATGGTTTGAGTGACTGTTTTCACTGATGGACGTTCACATATATTCAATTGCCAGGTTGCAGATCATAACAGACTTTGGCCGGGCTGCGGGCAGTCCAGCTTGAACCTGAGTATGGAAACTACTAAGCCAGCTAATCAGTTGTTTACAGCATTTTAGGTGCACATCATAAGATAAATAAAAATCAAGTAAAAGCTGGAGACACTGAAGCAATAGAAAGAAGTATCCTGGGTCTAACCATTATAATCACACATGGCCTTAACTGAGACCCTCATTACGAGCTGGCTGGACTTTGCATTGGAGTTACTGGAAGGGCAAAATAAAATTTACCAGCAGGCATCTTTTCTGCAAATTCCGACCGTTCCAGTTTTTTTTCTAGAAATCCAGAATACCTGCCTGCACCCAGAGTTACTGTTTTACAATGTAATTCTTCACCAGTTCAGTGAAAAACGCCGTTTCTGCCTGCTCTGAGCAGGTGGAAGGTGTACGTGGGACTGGGCTGCCAGTGGGGGCGGGGCAAATATGTGGGGTCGCAGTGGTTCGATGAATGCTTCTGCCTGTCACATGGAAGCATTTTATGCTCCCCTTGGGCTGCTGCAGTGGGTGTGTGGGGCCGCGTAATGCTGCTGCTTCTAGCCCCTGTCCTGCAGCAAGCCACCAGGTCTGGTGTCTGTGGGCATAGAACTATTTGGTCCCGAGTTTTCAGACCCAATAATTCCGGGCCTGGCACACTTCTAATTCTGACGTGTGTTATTTCACCTGGAACTAACACTTCGGGTGAAATAACACAGCTCATAATAAGGGCCTTCGTTTTTTGATTGGCGATGACCCTAATTGACATGCATGCCAAGGGAAAACCATTAAACCAGTTAAGCCCAGTTTCCTCGCATATCTTAGACACCCTATTTTTTTTAATTCTATTATAGTTTTCCACATTCCCTCAGGACTCACAGTGGTAGGTGTAGTGAAATGCGATTGGATCTCTAATGCTTTCCGTAGTACCTGGACTACAGAGTGCACAATGTGAGTTCAGTTGTCACTTCCGATTTTAAGTGGGATCCTGAAATGGGGAATAATGGACCAGATTTACCAGGCCATAGCGCCTCTTAGCACCACACTAACGTATTTTTTTTACACTAATGGAGTGTTAAGGAGGCCATTCTCCTGCGCCAGGTAAAATGTATGAAAGGGGGGCATTGCCAAACAGGGAGGTCACAAAAATGGCTCAGTCAAATCTACAAGATTTCACCACAACATTTTTTCCGTAATTTTTCACGCCTGCTCAGGGTAGGTGTTAAAGTGACAGGCCCATAGTAGCCTGTGGGTCTCCCTAGTGCTTTGCTGCACTAGTGCCATCATTTATGACACTAATCCACCAAAGTGCCACAATAGTGTCATAAATTATGACGCTATTGTGGAAACAAGACCCATGGTGTGCCATATTGTAAATACGGCACAACATGGTGTTGTTAGGTGGGGCGGGGCGGTGCAAGAAAAGTGGCACGTCGGGACTGATGCACCACTTTCTTGTAGATCTGGCTCAAAGTATTGTAGTAGTCTCTTGGCTACAGTAATAGCATCACGGTGGACACAAGGACAGGCTTCAACCCATCAAAAAGACATTGATACCAGTACTAGAACAGAAGTGCAAGAACACTCTGGGACATTTGTATGAATTCGGTCTGCTCATGCATGATAGGTCTCCACAGGCTGGGATGGCAGGGTACTTGTGACTCTTTTGCAAAGATGCAAAGATTGTAGGCGTGGCATGTAGCACAAATATGACAGCACGGTTGACTAATGGAAGGGACATGAGGGGCAACCAAAGAGTGCAAGGATCACACCTTCATAGCATCTCAACTAAAATGTGTAGCATCCTGTAACAAGTAGGCAAGGTTGCAGAGCAGTATATTAAGGCTAACCATTTTAACATGTTTGCACTGCCACAACCCATTGAGGTTTTTCTAGCATCTGCATATGGTCAAAACACCTTTTTCACCCCTGAGTGCATGCTGTCGTGTTTAAGGCAACTCACTCGAATGGCACATGCCAGCTAAAAACAGACTGGAATGCAGCTCAAAGTGATTACTATTTCCTGAGATTAATGCAAGAATTCCACCCTTAACGTTTTGTGTGGTTTAGGGGGCCAGACTTGCAAGGTCCTGTTAGGTTGACTCCAGGGTCTCAGCGGTTTGAGACATATAGGAAGTAACTTCAGAGTTGGGGAATAAAGGAGCATTGTTATCAACGCTGTCTACAAAAACATTACCTGTAGACACTTCATCTTGAGATGATTGGTGGAAACTACACTGAACAACAACTACTTTCACAGGTATTTGGAGAACATCAAGCAAACCTTTCACATAAAGCCTGTTTTTGGTTGTGGTCCCGGCCAATTTGTGGAGCCTTCGCTGTATTCAAAAGAGCCCAGAGTCACGAGCAACCCAAAAGGCGTATTTTGAATCAGTGAAGATTGTTACATTTTTATGGTACGGGATATAGAAGCATGTGTAAGAGTAATCAGTTTGGCAACTTGAGCAGAGTGTACATGTGGTAACCATTGACTCTATGAAATTCATACATGGTGCACACAGCATAACCAGTGACAGAGGCACAAACCGTCTACATAATGCACAAGGCCACAGTTTTGTAATGGTGTACAGGGTTCACAACACGGATCAGCACGATGTTTAGTAAGGTGGGCAGTGTAGACAATTCAAACAAGTGGTTCCCTAGGGAGAGATGTACAGTGAAGCTAAGGTCAACACAAAACATCGTACCAAAGTGATGTGTGAAGCAGAGAGCAACAATACTTTATACATAGACAACATGGACATGAAAAAGATGCTGAGTTTTAATTGTTCGCAGCTGTGCAACCACAGTATGAGATACAGCAGCGGTGAAGAATGACCCAAGAACAATGTTTTCAGACACTTAAACAAGGGGAACAGATGCTGCTAAACAGCACGTAAACATGGAGACAACTCTGCTGGATGAATAACGTAATCAGTTTCTTTTCATGATCAGGACTAACCCTCTGAGAGCAAAGCCTTCCCTCGCATGACAGTACAATGTGGAGGGGTTTGTTTAATATAGTAAACTTTGGACAGGGACAGATGGCAATTAGGCCTGGACGAAATTTTAACATTGGAGTACTTGGAGTAATTTCCATAATGACGTTTTACTCTTGTGATGTGAAATTACCGAAATTATGTGATTACTCCAGTTTGAGTAAATAAGAGTAATTTGGGGTAACAATCCTACCGCAGGAGCGCCGTAACAGTGAACGGGGGAGGGAGCGAGAGACTGCTGGCTCCAGCTCTTCCTGCCCTGCAGCATTGTGTGAGGTTTTCTTGGTACAAAATGCATCCTCTGGTCCTTCTTGGATGTGAGGGTGAATTTTAAACTAGATAAATCTTTCTAAATGCTGAATTGCTCTTCTCACAAAAGTATCAATATTACGAGTAATTTTGCAGTAATTACGAGTGATTATGCTAGAGAGAATTATGCCAGTTATGTCCACCCTTGATGACAATGTATTTTTTCAGTGACACTAAAGCCTGGTCTGCTTCTTTGAACCAGGACAAAGGTTCTGGTGTCTCCTGTTTGAGGAAATCCTTCAGTGATTTCACATTACAAGCATAGCTCAAACTCCAATGCCTACAATAGC
Source organism: Pleurodeles waltl (assembly GCF_031143425.1). Classification (NCBI taxonomy): domain Eukaryota; kingdom Metazoa; phylum Chordata; class Amphibia; order Caudata; family Salamandridae; genus Pleurodeles; species Pleurodeles waltl. Next base: position 588,167,362 of record NC_090445.1, read on the forward strand.
CAATCATCACCAAAGAGTTTGTAACTGTGAGAAGTGGTGGGTAAGGGCAGCATGCAGACAGCTTTGACGTGTGAGCAGCACTGATGTAACAAAGGCCTCCGCAGCCCCTGTGGTGCGGGGAGCTCCGGACTCCAGGAGGTCTCCGCAGCCCAGTTCCTGGCCTGAGTTCAGAGGGGGCCCCCCTTCATGTTCTTTGCAGGGGGACCCGTCCATTTTCTTTACACCACTGGTTAGCAGAGAGATGTCTCTCTGGCTCATATACCATGATCTAACTATCAACACAGAATAAACAAAATTGCAGATTTTCTTTACATACTTTATGCCCTCACTAATTCAGTAGGTCACATTTGTGTTGGTCAAGAAATTGAAGGCACTTAACACATAATCAACATATTGAGCAGGGTCGAACCACTAGGAAACTAGGGTGTACAAAACCTTCTTAAGAGCTTGCCAAGTCGAGTCCACATTATTTGAGACCCTCCAAAACTGAAGGCAAAACTGAACTTGTTGTATGGATATTAAGAAATAGGCAGAGCAAGATCAATAACAGTACACCATGTACTTTAGAAGGGATGCACGATAAACTGGTTGTTGGTTAGGCATAACAGAAAACCGTAGTAACACAACAGGGCATTAATAGCAGGCTCCTATGATAGGTAGGATTGGGGTATTGCAGATAACTATAGTGGGAAACAACAACTGTTGTTTTAGACAGCAGCAATAACCAGCTGAATTCCCACTTCAGAATGTATTGGTATTGGGGTCTGCCAGGAGGCGTTTTACTGAATTTATCCAGATTTTTACAGCCTCGGCAGTTAAAATAGTACCTCCATCACTAACGTGTTGGGACCACAGAGACAATGAAACCTGGGCCAAAACACTGGCCAGTGATTGAGATGGAGCATTAATAGTGTCAGAAGAATTAGGAGTTCATTCGTTTTTGGATTGCTAAAGTGTCAATTTTCATTTTTACTCTATTCACTTGTTTTTCCACCTGGACTCATCTCTTAGAATATGAACTAATTCTACACTGTATTACTTCCAACAGCAGTTTCTGCTTAATTATAAACATGATTTCAATACAATGCCTTTATAGAGAAATCAATGGAACCACGCTAGCACAAAACATTGTTGTCAGACATGGACAGCATCAAGTTATAGGTGATAGTAAAAATTTTGTTATCCTCATATGTGTTTGCAACTTTAAAAGAAAAATGATCCAGTTTTAGAAATCCTAAACTCTCCGGCAAAGTGCATGCTTAGCCAATCTACAAATCTGAGCCAGGGAATCTAGTGGACTGGAACCTACGAACGTCGCTCGCATTACTCGAGGGCGGTGCTTCCTGGCAACAGGCAGTCTTGTGAGATTACGAGTGAATTCTAACACTCTTTTCCCCCATGGAGGAAGATACACAAGAAATCCACATTATATATTCAAAATTCTCCATTAAAAATAATGCCCTAATTTACTGCAGATTATATGAATAGATGGAACTATCCAAATATACATATCAGTGGTAACGACAGCAATTAATAATCAAAATATTAAAAATAAATGCAAAATTTTTGATCGTTAAATGACAGAAGCTGTCTTTGGTAACCAGTCTCTCCCTTCAAACCCCTAGCTAAACCTTCTTGGCACCAAAGTGCTCATCCGAATTCCTTGCTCGGCCTCTAACCCTCATACCTTAGCTAAACAACTCAATTGTTGTCTGATGGCTTCTGTACTTTGAAAAAGGTCACACCCTGTCTCAGTTATGGCATTCAAAAAACCTGAGGAGGGCCTGGTTCTGAGGAGCCGATGGCCTTTACTAAGGATGTTTGCATCTCAGTTCCCACAAAGCATACAAGGGAATTGTAAGATGCCTCTCTCCCCAAATATATGTATATACCAGGCTTAAATAGAGTTTTCTGATTATTACGGAAGTGGAGACCTTGTGATGAATAAATGCAACATGTAAGAATCAGCATATTAATTTTGTTGCAGATTCACAAAATTCTATCATACATTATAAATCACATTATTAATACATATATATTAGCATTTGATGAGCTATTAACCTGTGTTAAGGCAAAACTAGGTTATGCACGTGCAAGTAATACTAAATGAAGCACACATTTATACATGAAAAATGTTCACTCAAATACATGAATATATAAAATAAAATGGGGGCTGCATAAGCACATAAAGCAAAGCATAGGTCAGTTCCAAGTATAGGTGAATTGTTTGATAAAAACAATCGTCTTTCGTCTTACAAATGGCACTCATATTTGCTGAATGTCTGTCAAGCCACAGAAATGTATAGCATACTATTGAAGGTAGCTTTCAATGGCAACCAACATATACTAACCCAGAGTATTGTTTGCAAATATTGAAAGAAAGTGGGAAACACAGAGATTGGTAGCAGGTCTATGCTATACAGTATCTGAAACGAAATTCCATGGGGAACAATATAGCCATGCTAAAGGATCTTCACTTCTTTTCAGATATCATTGCTCCCTCAGTACATATGAACCCCACCTATTCAAATAGGCAGTGTTATGATATTCAGGGTCTCTATTTGCTTCTTTTGTCCCATTCCCTTTTTCCTGCCCTGAGTCTACTTTTACCCTACTCTTTGGTGGTGTGAGGTTGAGGTTGTCTGTGGGTTTGGCAATATGTGGAAATATCCATTGCTCCTGTTGGATCTGAGTTGCAAGGTTTGTGCCTCTTGACAGGTTAATGGAATCATTGCTATCCTTGTCACTTACGGAAAATGCATTTCTCTTGGGTCGGGCGCACATTTGTGGTTTCCAGCTCTTCATCCATCCATCGGCCTCAGGTGATCCTACGTAAATAGTCAGACTACTACCCTGCTCTTCCAAATATGTGTTTCAGAGCAGTGGGGTAAAGATTGAGACAGCAGTAAAGATGAGAAACGAGGAGCTGTATGGTCATGTGCTTGTCATGCTACTGTCAGTCATGCTACTAATTGTTGTGCTGCTTGTTATTCTCACTGGGCTACCTGCGCAGGCCCTGCCTGCATCCCATCCGCCAGGCCTCTGGCCAGCACTAAATTAGTTTTGTCTGCAACCTATGGAGCACTTTTGTGCCTCCTGATGATGTTGTAAATCTCAAAACATCAAATATATCCCCCTCCATTTCCTCCTTTACCCCAGGGAGAGCGTTAGTCATTTGGGCAAACAAGTCTTGAGGAGGAAATGCGTTCAGGGTGCAAGCCTGCACTCAATACCTCACATTGCTAATTTAGTACCTCGGTTTCTCCTGCGTGTCTTTGAGAGGCTGCACTTGAGGTTGCTGGTGGTGCTCCATTGTTTTATTGTGCCAGTTTAGAAAACATAACCACTCATCTGGAGGTGGCTTGATCTTGGGATGCTTGATCCTTTTCTTAAGGTTATTCAAACATTTGCTATAAAAGAAATCTACTGCAAAGGATTTGTTGTTAGCGCATGTTATTACATTTTTTTATAAATGTACATCTACGCTTACTATACATTTTCTATAACCACACTAGGACACCCCAGTTTTCCCTCAGGAAATGGGTATGAAAAATTTAGAGGAATATTCCCGACGGTTTTGTTTTTTCTAATTTGATTTTTTTAATTGATTGGTTACTAATTCAATCAACTAGGATCACTCAGTTAGTAATAATTAATATTATTACATACCATACTGGTGGTATGTAATATTGACAAGATTCCATATATTTCAGGTTTCAATTATTCAGCTCCCATTTTCCCTCACTGTAGTCACATTCACAGTCAGGGAAATATTTAGGAAGTTTTCTGCCTTGTGCCACTTCTCATCCCATGAAGAGAGTGGGAGATGAAGGTAATTGGGACCAACACCTTTAGTCAAAAGTGGTTGAAGCTCGCAGAACTTCCAGGATCGCTGAACCAGTGTACCTCTTTCAAAACATATGTACAGTAAGGTCTGCACTGGGACCTGGGCCACTATTGTCGTCTCTCCTTAGGGTGGCCAGGCGTCCCGATTATGCCGGGACAGTCCCGCTTTTTCATCACCTGTCCTGGCAGATTTCGGGAAATTTAGCTCCTATACCGGTTTTTAGAGGGTTGTCCGAAAACAGTGGGAGGTGCGTTTCTGTGTTTTCCAAAGCATAGATAGTTAGCAGCTCCTATTAGAAAGCAGTTCAACTAACATGTATGATACTGTCTTAAAAAAAAAATCATTTTATTTATGTTTGTAGTGCCTCTTCTGTAACTGTATTCTGATAAGCGCTGTCATTCTGTGCGCTCGGTTGAAGTAAAATTGTAGTCCTCCTTCTATCTTTGTGAAATGTGAAGTTTTTGACTTTAAAAATCTGGGCACCCTATCCCTCCTGTGCTTCCTGCTCTAATGTTGCCAATATCAGTCATGCCAATATCTTTAATTCCCCCCTTTTCCTACCCAAATGATTTGTCCCATCATGCCCTGCTGTGATAACAAATTTAAATGTTTATATAATTAAAAAGTACCTAATAAGTAATCAATGATCACAAATAGACTCCCTTTTAAAAACGGATGGTTCTAGATTGTCTGAACTAATTTGCCTTTCTCCACCCTTGCTCCCAATGGAGAAATCAGCATCTTACCTTGGGGGCTGGGGTTGTCTTGTAGAGGTCCAGTCCAGCACCATCACTGTTCTTTGGTCAAGTCTTGATAGCTTGACGGTCAAAACATAAGATTATGGCAAATAATTTCTCACCTTAGGTTTAGGTTGAGTCTGAAAGTGTTTACCGATTAAAAAAAAATGTCTATGAATCACAGAATCATCAGACTGGGAGTTCCCCTGAAAGACCATTGGTAGAGATGCACGCTCCAAATATAGGCATGACCCAAATTTAGACTCTGCTACACGCAGGTTTCTAGTATTCAGCCCATCATACAGTTTTCATGCCATTTTGTGGAAATCTAAACTTTTCTTCCCTAGAGATCTGTTTAGTGGTTAGAGGGTTTTATCCTTGAAATATATCGTTAAGGTACTTTGTTTCTTCTCTGGTTCTGCATTTAAAGTGGAGATTAGTGTAATTTTTAAGATCTGACCACTACAAGACGAAGTGAGTGCCCTTACAATAACCTGAGCTTTTGGAGCAATAAAACTGGACTATTGTAGCCTCTGTCCAGGAAGACATTAGGAGAGTTCCTGTCAGTTCCTGTAAGAGATTAAGGGCCAGATGTACCAAAGGGTTTTACCCATTCTGTGTCTATGGGAAAATGTTTTGTACATATGGCCTTAAGTCACTAAAAGTGCTCTTACCAATCTTCAGAATACACCAAGGAAGTCCCCGGAAGAGCCCGTTCAAGTCCACGGAAGAGTGTCTTTCAGCCTCTGGAAGCTCCTGTGTTGGAGCCTGAAGTAGACCATATCTCTCTTCAAAAGACACTCTAGTAGTCTTCGGAGGCTATATGAGTCACTACAAGTGCTTTTGAGAGAGCCCTGATTGGTTTTTGGAAGACCCTTTGTCAATGCCTGGATCACACCCTTTAGTTCTTGGAAGTGCCCACATCAGTCCCCGGAACGGTTCCTGTTGCTTCCCTTAGGGGGCCAATCATCTTTGGATGACCCTCTTTCTATGTATGGAGGAGCCCCTGTCGGTCTTCAGAAGTCCCTCTGGACATACTCCTGTTAATCTCTGGGACAGCCACTTTCAATTACCTGAAGGGCACCTGTAAGTCTCTGAGAGAGCTCCTATCACTCTCTGAAAGAGTTCATGTCGATCCCTGCAACTGTCTCTGTCAGTCTCTTGGGGAGCACCTACCGGTCTTTAATAGTGCTCCTGTCAGTCCTGGAGAACCCCAATCTCTGTGAGTCCCTGGAACTGCCCGTCATTCTCTTGGAGACCCCATATCAGTGTTTAGAAGAGCCTTCGCCAGTCTCTGGGAGAGCCTAGCAGTGGTTAGATGCACATTATCAGTCCATGGAAAAGCTCCTTTCAGTAGCTGGAGGAGCCCTTATCAGTCTTTATAAGAAACCATACATGCCAGTCCTCCCCCACCTCCTGCTGGGATGCTACATTTGGCAGCAGATTTTTAACACACCTGGTGGTGCCCCCACCCACCCCTCCCCCCCTTACACTGCATTCAACCCTATGTATTACAGCCAAGAAAACGGTTAGGACGCGGGTGTTTCCAAGGGGCTAAACTTTCGAGCTCTTTCTGTGAGAATTTTCTGTTACAATGGATTAATCTTGTGTAATTTGTGTTACATTTGTTATGAGAAATTCCACCTTTACGCCTAATCTAATTTTAGCGCAGAAGCATGGGAATAGTGCAAAACGACCGGAGCATGCGCAGCTGTTTTTGAGACGCTTGAGTTTTTATAAGTTTTTATTTAGCACGAAATGCATCCTCGCATTCAAAATGGACAGAAGGATGTATTTCACTCTAAAATATAGCACTACATGGCTGTTTTACATTTCACGTGATTTACCGTATTTTATTTTTTTTAGCAAAATTTGGTGTGATTAAGCTAAAGCAATTTATACAAACATGGGCTGCGAGGTTAGCTCACTGTAAATGTGAGACACACATAAACCTAGGCCAGCATTTGTGATGCATGTGTTACGGTAGAGGGACACAATTGGGTTTTCATACATACCGAGCATCCATGGTTTATATATATGTGTGTATATTATGCGGTATACAGGGTGTGTGTGCATTTAGGATGTATACGTATGCATCAATGGGTGTCTGAAGGTGTATAGACTTTATATGTATTTGAGGGTGTGTGTAATTTATGTGCTATAAATGTACATGTGGGTATTGGCTGTGTTTAGGGAGCAGAGGGCATGTGACCTTATAGTCAGGGCTGCGGACTGAGAGACTGGAGAACCATGTTCCAGTCCTGGCCTAGGCTCGACATTCTGTGATTCTGAGCACAGTAATTAATCCCCCCCTGCCTAAAACAAATGAATTAGACCTTGTGTAATGTAACTGCTGCTCATATAAAGCACTCCAAAGCCCTCGTGCCAGGTTTGCGCTATATAAAATATGCAAAAAAATGCATATATTGAATGGAAGGTGTATGTGTTATGTTTGTGTGTATAGGGAATAAACCTCTATATGTCTGTCCACCTTTGGTGGAATGCATATGCTTCACATGTGTGTATGTGGGTGCAGCTGAGCAATCTGTATTTAGGATGCATCAGCTCTATATGTAAGTATAGTGTATATATCTGTATGAATTAGTGTCAATGTATGGCGGTGCATGGTTCATATGTAGGTCAGTCTAAGTAAGTACATGTGTGGCTGGCATTTCTGTGGCTATTTAGGTTTGTATGTGTGGTGTACATAATCTGTATGTATATGTGCCCTTGCGTGTATGTGGGTTGTATGCAGGTGGGGTTAGGGGTGGTGTCTTTAAGGTATGCGATCTGTAAGTATGTTCTTGTATGTTAACGGGTATATGAATGACTGTATGTATAACGCACATCTGTGTGATGGGTGTATTGTCAGTTAGGACATGTGTCCAGGGGCGTAGGCATCATGTGTGCAACAGGTGCAGTGGCACCACATCTGAATCCTGAGGGGCCCCATTATTTAGTTTTGAATATTGTTGTATTTCTCTACCCAAAAAGCAGATAAGGGACTAATTTTCCTTGCATACAATAGATCCCATGGCACACTTACTACCCCACTGTATATGCCTGCATGTGTGCAAGACTTATATGGCAATGCCCCTCGGCCTCGTTGGTACACTGCAAGCTCTTTTTCCTCCATACGTCGCACTAAGATTGCATATTCCGGGTTCTAGTTGAATCAAGAACACATTGGTGCAACCAACGTACTATTTTAGTGGCTTCCACTAGATCCACTCTGGAATCCACCTGTCCCGGGAAGCCCCCTGCATACAGCTCCACCGCTGCTTGTTTCTTTCCCTAAAGTATACATAGTGTCTGGTGCAGAACCTGACCCAAAGAATGAGGAGCCACTGCACTCCCCTCATTTACCCAAGGCCTGATGCAGAGCACTCATGTTTCCTAGGTCCATGTGTGAGTGCCTCACCCAGTCCAGGATTTTGCTTTGCAGTCTGTGACTTTTAGTACTAATTTTATAATGCGTTAAAAGGGACTACAAGTTCCAGAATTCAAGGCAAAAACGTGGACTACATGTCTGGCTGGACCTGAAATGCCAATGAAGAAGTGAATGGGTGCCCGCCGTGAAGTCCCTCTGAGGTAGCTACGAGTAAAAAAGCCTAGTTGTGGTGTAAATTTTCTGCTGGTAGTGCACCCACACTGTGTCCCAATGCTTTACCAGTCCTAACTGGAAATAGCCTTTTGTAGAGAGTCCGATAGAAGTGTCTCTACAACAGTAAGGTCTAGATAGATGATTCAGTTGTTTTTGGAATAAGCACAATAGCCACAGCCTCTGGAACGGTTGTATGTCTATATATAATGCCATACAAACATAGCGCATCCTCTATATACCTTACCACTTAGAAGCCGTATGTGAGAGCTGATATGTGGAATAGTGACAGTAAAGTGGATTGCATTTTATCAGTGGCTTATGCCATCTATTAGAGGTCTTGTTTACATGTGCTGGAGCTAGTGTGAGAATATGTGTCTCTCTGTCTGATTGCATGGGTGCTGCAGACTGCGTTAGTTACTCACAGTAATCAACATTACGCTGAGCTCAGATCTTCCTTGTTACAGTCCTTAATGGGTGAGATGCCAATATCGTGGATAGAAATGGTTTCTACGGTATGCAACAAACAAAAAATACTACCAAGATGTCCGACTTCCTCTTCCTGTCATTACTATAAACAGAGAAAGGTATCAGACCAAACTTCCTGTAAAATACCAAGGAAAAAATCCTAATCTTAAAAATAACTTTTCTGGTTGTCTCTCCACCCCAGGGTGGGTGGAAAGGCCATGCAAGACTGTGAAAAGGAAGACTTTAACTTGAAGTAAGGAAGATTAATGTTCAACAATGTGATGAACTGCATCCAAACATTTTCACCAAAAACAGTTGAAATCCTGTATCCCACCTGTAGATTATAACTGTAGGAAATTGCAGTCTTTTACACAATGTCCCCTAGATGTTTGCTTTAACTGATTTTGCTGATTGTGGAACTCTGTGGCCTTTACCTCTGCTAAACAATGGTAAATTATCTGTGCTCCTTCTTTTAAAATGATAAAATGGGTATGCGCAAATTGACATACTTACCTTACCTTTATGTCCATAGTTTATGGTACAAAGTGTGCCAGGGTCTGGAAGTTAAATGTCACTACAGGACTGCTGCACCTATGTCATCCACTACAGGGACAGTGTAAAACATGGCTTCTGGCCTAGCAGTGCAGGCTCACAGTAGCAGTGTAAAATCCAGTTCAGCCTGTCAAAATAAAACGTTTTGACAAGTCAGTACCCCCCCCCTTTAAATATTAATAGGTCACCCCTAAACAGTCCCTGTAGTCCACAAGGCAGGGTGCATGGTATTTGAAGATAGGACATGTAGAAATTTAACATTTGCACATCCTTACAGTGACTAGCACCCAAAAGCTATTATGCATGGTGACAGGCCTAACAGTCGTATATATAGAAAACCATGGTACATATTAAAATCCTAATACTGCAACTTGTGAATGAGACTAGCTAGAACAATAAGTAAACAACCATTTTAATGGTTAAAAAAAAAAACTATTTCAGTTCTGAAGTCAGCTTTTTTAAAAATAAATATTAAAGAATGTTAACTTTTTTGAAGTTACCTTTTCCCTCCTGATATTCCTGAAGGCTCCTTTGCCTTTGCTCTCCAACTTCTCTGAGACAGGAATTAGCATTTGAATAGGTGTAAAATGCCTCCCAGTAGCAATATAATAGGTCATTGTGATTGTCAGGTGGACCTGTGACTCCTTTGGATCCAGCAGAAGGATGGGCGGCAGGGGGTTGTGAGCATTTATTTTTTGTGATTATAGCATCAGGTCTTGTTGGAGTGTCAAATCTTGCTTAACAGGTCATCCTGGGTGTATATATACCACCAGGACACACCTGAATAAATGAGAACAGGATGCCAAGACAATTTTTGTGCATCCCATGTCTGGTAGCTACAAAACCCTGTTTTTGTTCCACCAAAACTCTCTCTCTGGATTTATTGGGAGTACAGTGACTGCTTCAAATTAGATCTTGGTGTTAGATGTGGAAGGACACTAGAATTCCTATAGTACACATCACCCCCATCCCACACACACACCCAGGCTTAATGTGGTCGGAGACTTTTGCCATATTGAAAATGGCCAAGTAAGTAGAGATGGCTCCAGGAATTTTACCTCAATGATTCAAATGTGCCATGGAGTCACTCTCACCCGCTAGCTAGTGCCAGGCATAAATTTGGCACCTGCAGATACCCACTTCAGAATACTCCTGGTCCTGAAGAGGAACAGAAAAGGACTGGACCTGCTCTCTGTGACATGAGAGGAGCCCTAAAAGACTGGACCTGCCCCCTTCTTGTACACACGACAAGAGGTGGACTCCAAGGGTTATAAGGCTGACTTTCTGTTCCAGCTACAGGTATACCACAAGCTGCAATAGGACTTTCCCTTCCTGCAACTGCCCAGCTGACCAGTGGCAAATGGACCTGGACTGGACCCAGCTGTTAGCATCGGCCTGAGACCCTTTGAGTCTCTATGGGCCTGATTACAACTTTGGAGGAGGGTGTTAATCCGTCCCAAATGTGACGGATATACCACCATCCATATTATGAGTCCATTATATCCTATGGAACTCGTAATACGGTGGGCAGGATATCTGTCGCATTTGGGACGGATTAACACCCTCCTCCAAAGTTGTAATCAGGCCCTAAGTGTCTCCCCTGAGGTCCTGGGGGCTTTAGAAGTGTACTCATGTGGTAGATAGGGACTAAGTCAGAAGGTAAACACTTTGACCTAGATGAAACTGGTTGAGGTATCAGACCCATGCTCCATATCCGACAGTCTTACATTGCAGCTAGGTCCTGGTCTACTGCTACCATCAACTATAATTGGCACTTTGTGCTGCTTGGCAGTATTCCTACTCAAAACTTTTTTTAAATCATATCTCGGGTTCCCTTCATTGGATTTTTGTCATTTAGTGTAATTTTGTTTATTATATTGTACTCTATTTGCCTAGTTCAATTTTTTATTGTTTTGCATTTTGGGTTTATTACTGTTTTGCATAAATACTTTCCTCATTGTCCTAAGTTAAACCTGTCGGCTCTCGGACATAGCTATTAGAGGGTTGAGCTCAGGTTAATTTAGTGACTTTAAGGGTTCGCCCTGACAAGGGTTGTGATTTTTCCTTGCTGTGATTAGGTACCCACCTCAATTAATAACCACATTTCTTATAATGTTTCATAAATGTGTACAGTGTGGGCCAAGTTGCTGCAATGCAAATATCTTTCATGGAAGCATACTTCAGCATTACCAAGGAAGTCGACATACCTCTTGACAGCCTCCCCTGGACCTGGTAAGGACATGGCAGACATCATACTCCAGAGAGTAGTCTGTGTTAGCCATCTACTCAAAGTAGCAGAAGCAAAAAGAGACCGCACCTTCCTGAAAGATGCTGTCCTCAAAACATAAACAGATAAAGCTCTATGTAAATCTAGAGTGTGTAACTTCTCTTCTGGAGTGGAGGGATTGGGGAAATACTTTGGAAAAAACAGATATTGGGACATGTGGAACATTTGACACAAAAGAAGGCTTTTTTGTCAAAAAAAACATTGTAAACGCTAAGAAATGGTCAAAACAAAGCAACATCCCTATTTTCCCAATTCTCTGAGCTGAACAAATAGCAATCAGAAAACCTTACTGGAGAGAAATGTAAGATCTACTGATAATAATGGTTCAAAAGGAGGACATTGCAAAGCTCTCAGCAATGGAGGATCCCACGTTGCCACAGGACAATGAATCACTGAGCAGCTCAGAAAATAACCCTTGAAGAATCGGTACCTATGATTCCAACGTCTCCTGAAGGCTGTGAAAACTGCCGGTGGACTATGCAGTGTTGAAACCGTGAGTCCCAAACAATCTAAGTCTATTCTGTATGAAGTCAAGAATCCTCCTCAGGTCGATTATACGAAGAGATAGGGACTTTGAAATATATCAAGTAGAAAAAGACGTCCATTTCCAGGGAATCAGGTCATCTGAACTGCTGGATTGCTGCAGTTACTTCTTCAGAACAACCTAAAGCTTGAAGCTTTACTCTCTCAAGTTCAATATTACCAGCATAAGCCTCACCCTATGTGCCTTGTCGGGGATTGGAGCTAACAGAGGTGATGGCTCCAGCAGAAAAAGCCAATGGAAAGCCATGAATAGTTGTAGATGAAGAGAAAACCAGTTCCTCCTGGAATGGCACCACAAACAGAATCTGAACATGATCTGACATTATCCTCTGGATTACCTTGTCATTAAAGGGAACATGGGAAAACCATATAGAAGACCTTGTGCTACTGGATCGCAAATTACTCCCTTATAATGTTTTCCCCGTAATTAATTACAAATCGAGGCCTCCGCATCTGAATCTGTAATTAATTATGGTGAAAACATACATGGAGTAATGCAATTACCAGTGAGTAATTGAAGCATTCATCTCTTTCCCAAGTCCTCGAGCTGGAAAATAATGCAAAAACCTTGTTAACTGATGGAAGATCATTGGATTCAGAACCATTCAAACCCATGAAGGGAACATCTGTCTCATATGGTCTTCAAGCTGAAATATATATGTTGCTTGCAGACCAAGGAGATGGTGCTCCCCCAAAGACAAACTGCCTGGGTCAAATGGCCTAGGGCCAAAGGACCTATGCCCTCTAGTGTTGAAGATAGCTCCTGACCCCCCCTGATTGTCCATGTGATTTAGAGCCAACTGATCGAGAATCATCAGGGCAAAATGAAGTACAGTTGAATGCACTGATTTTAACTTTTTACAATTTAAAAATAACTGAACATGCAACAGAGACCACTTTCCTTAAGCTTGTTGAGTCTGAAGGATTATTACTGTGGGAGAAGGGAGAAGAAAAGAAGATCCCTTGTTCAACAACTCTTCCTAAAACCACCAATGCAGGTCATGAGTTATCACAGTGGGCTTCAGAGCAAATAATCCTGAGAGGTCAGAGCCCAAAATTTCAACAGGTGGCAAACCAGGATGTAAAGATTCAAATGAGCCCACTGAAGTATTGCTAATGTAGAGGCCATGTACTCCTGAACCACAAGCCATTCCCTGGCTGAAGCCCAGGGTTTTGTAAGCAGCTATGATAGATGATTTTGAAACTTCTCTTTTCTGTGGTTGAGAAGAAAACTCTTTCCTGATGTTGTATCAAAGGTAATCCTAATAAACCGAATTGTCTTTGCTAAGACTGGATTGCACTTATCCATGTTCACTAGGAACCCAAAACTGTAAGGTCTTCTCAAAACCCTCTGATGCCTTAGAAAAAAGAACAGAAAGCAATTAGCCAATCATCTAAGGGAATAGTCTGATGCCATCCATATGGAGTCTGCCCACAACAGGAGCCAGTACCCTCCTGAAAGTCCTTGGAGTTGATGCTAGACCAAACGGCAACACTTGAAATTGAAAGTGTCTGTCCTCCACATAGAAATCAAGAAATCTTTGTGAGCTTCTCGGAATCGGGATGTTAAAATAACCTTCCTCCAGAGGTATGGAGGTTAGGAAACTGGTTTTCCTCAACAACTGCATCCACAGTCAATATTTTGAATTCTGATAGGGAATAAACCGGTTTACTCATTTGATATCAAATGCCATCCTGAAAGCCTTTGACCACTTCTGAACTATGATTAGGACAGAATAGCACCCGAGCCTTTCCTCTGCCTTAGTAACAGGGAGTATAGCAAATTTTGAAAGAAAATCTTGAATACCTTCCAACAAAGCTGAAAGTCATAGAGGATCTTTTGGGAGCAGAGTCTAACAAAAAATGTCTGCGGGATGGGAGGAGAAGTTGATCTAAAAACCTTCCTGAATCACCTCCACAGGCTTTTGGTGTTGAGGTGAAGGGTATGGGAAGGTTGAGGTGGGCATGAACCATGATTTCTCTGCTCCAGGGGTGCCTGGCCCTGGCCCGGCCTTGAAAGGGCTGAACAGCTTTAGAAGAAGAAATGCTCTTCTGAACCCAAAACCTCCACCCCTAACAGGAGGTCTGGTTGGTGTCCCCAACTTCCTATCTTCTGCATACTTTTAGATCATTTCCTCCAACTACTGAACAAAAGGTTTAGATCCTATGAAAGGCAAACACATAAGTACATTCTTCTGTGCGATGTCAGGCTTCCTTGATATCATCCAGAGCTGTCTTTTCCCTGCCATCTCAGCACTAGAAGAAGCTGCAGCTGCACCCAATAATCAAAGGGTGCATCCACTAAAAATCTCACTTGCTGCTCTATTGTATGGAGAGTGTCATAAAAGTCATTACCTTGCTAAGTGTAATCACCCAAGGCCTGGATATCGTCCCAGATGGATTAGATTGTATGTTTAGTAGAAGTACTAGTTTTGTTCCCATTCTTAGCTGCTGCTTATGCTCTATTAATGGCGGTCCCCACCTTTTTATCCATTGGATCTACTGGTTAAGTATACTCTGACACTGTCATTTCCTGGAAGACAGACCTGCCATGAGGGATTACATCTTCAATAGAAGAGAAAACTCTTCAGTAATTGAATTGGATAATGCTTAGACAGAAATCTTGGAAATGATTGCCTTTCCACGTTTTCACACATATGCATCATAACTTGCCTTGTTAATGATTCAAGAGGCAGAGAATCAAGATCTTGATGGAGTTCATGATTTAAGAAGTCCTCCTCTTGAGGCTTCTCCATTGTTGCTGGCAAAGCATTGTTTTCTCTGAAATGCTGTAGAACCTCTGACTGTTCAGAACCTTGAACAAAATATCCATGGAGGTCCTTCCCTTCATCAACCCCTTCATTGTCTGTGAGTGGTAGCACCATCCTGAGCAATTTAGGAGGAAGAGAGATCGTCTTTTTATCAGTAAAAACTGCTTCATAAGATGACTGTATCATAATTTGAATTGACTCCATACTAATCATATCTGAAGAGCCTGGCTGAGCTTCCTCCACATCAGAGTCCACTGTTGCCAAGAATATACTGGATGTCCAAAAAGCAAAAGCCTGATTAATTAGCCCTGGTTGCTAGCAGCGTCCCCCTTTCTGGTGTTGCCTAGCAACCAGGGCTTGAAATCCCATGAGATTCTTAGCTGGAAAAAAAAAAAATGTAAACTGCTACCATATCACACAACACTTATCTCTTGGAAGAAGCCACTCTTGTCCTGAGAAATTTAAAAAACAGGAAGTTTGGTGTGATGGATTCCTCTGTTTATAGTAAGGACAGGAAGAGGAAGTTGGCCATCTTGGTAGATTTTCTTTTTGGTTATGATAGAAACCATTTCTGTCTACAAGATAGGCATTTCACCCAGTCTGTGATTATCAGTCTGTAGGCATTCTCTAGGTTGTGTTTGGAAGGGAGGGGTATGTGTATCTGTTGGTATGTGTCTTACATGTGATGTTGTGTTACTTAGTAATGTGTACAAGAACATAGATAGAGTTCTACTATGGAACTAAGGGATGACAGTTGGATGAGGACACCATGTAGGGATGATTTGTAACTAGTTGCCCTTTCCCCTTGATGCGGAAGAAACATGTTTGAACCTACAAACCACTGCATTCTTGTACTACAATTTGGCGATGAGTTGTGGACAAAAATACCCACCTGCTCACAGTGGAGTTCCTGTGTTGCAGTGGCATCCCCAGCGTACAAACTGCCTTATCAGTGGCCGTGCTTGGCAATCGCTCCTCATTTTGGCAATTCTGTGGTGTCTGAGGACAATTCTGACTTTTAAAAAGTCCTAGTCAGTAAGGGGAAGAACAATTTCAGCACTTTTCAGACATTGGTTGGTGCGAACGCAAGACTATGCAGAGTTGAAACCTGCAAGAAGTGCATTCCATGTCATTCAGAGGGTGCCTTCCACACTACACTGTGACAAGCAATACTATGTTTGCGGACATTTCAGATGTATGTATAGATGTTTTATACTACCCTGGCAGCCAATTTAGTGGTATCAAGCATCCGCACCCTGCAACTTTAACTTTAAACTAGACTGTGCTGGATCATCATAATAATTTAACAGTTTCACTCAAACGGTGAAACGTAGAGGCTCTCTCCTACTAGAATACAACAGAAGTGGTGATACACACACCATGCATATCTCATAAAGGTACTTTAATCCTTGTGGAGATACACACCTGATGTGTAGTGAGCACAGCAACTAGTCCATACTTTTGGCAGCCATTTGGGGAGTATGCAATTGCAGGTTGAAGATAACGCAACCTAAGGCAGTCCTGCAACTGCACAGTACAACAGTGATGCACACACCTGCAAAGTAATGCGTACAGCATATCTGCATAATATTTCGGCATTGTGCATTCCTGCCTTGTGGTGCGTTTGAGGGACATGGTGACACATATCCTTTGGGCATTCTACGTGTGTGTTACATTCATTAAGTGCATATGTACTTTTAAAGTTGTATCAGCACTTCTGGACTTACGGTGACACACACACCCTGCACTGTGTATCATACTTCACTTTATATTCTCAATACTCTTATGTAGTATTATTATAATTGCATAATTTTAAGCTACTATTCAGCCATTTTTTTTTTTTTTACAAGATGTGTGCTCAAAACATTTTCTCTCAGTCCACCTTTACCTTTCCTTCCTTGAACTGGGGAACCCCAAATGAAGAGGGCAGAGTGGAAGAAGTATTTCTTGAACTACATCTCAACTATAGAGGATGAAGGTTCCGAAGATTTTCCAGCATCAAGGAAGAAGAACATTTTTCTCCATAGTCTGGGGCTGGAAGAGTTACGGGTGTTCAACCAAATGGACAAGAAATCTAGATCGCTGAAGGTCAAAATGTATTTTTAAATGCGCTAGATCTTGATGATTATTATCAACCATCTGTTTGCACTGCTATAGATAGATTTACCTTCTTTCAGAGAAAACTGTAAATCAGAACCAATTGATGACTGTGTGTCGGCACTTAAGAAACTAGCAATTTCATATAAGTTTGGGGTATTGCATGATGAGCTAATACGAGATAAAATCATTATGCACACCAATCATTAAAACTTAGAGGAAAGATTATGGGTAAATGGTGATTCGTCTTTAAAATATGTCATTGTGTTAGTCAAGAAGAGCGAATTGTCCAGGGATTGGGCCAAGGCTGCCATGAATACATCTTCAACTTCTGACCCTAAAGAGAAAGAAAATGTATCTGTATGTAAATTATCTAAAACGCAAATCAGTAAAAGGAAAGATACCGAGGGGGTTAGAAAGAAGGCGAATGGGACTTTTTGAGATAATAATTTTATCTGTTTTAGTTGTGGCAGCAAGGATCACCTCACCAAAAATAAGAGTTGTCTAGCCATTAGAGCAAAATCTTTGTTCTGTGATGTTGTGGGACATTACGCAAATGTGTGCAGAAAGAAAAGCAAAAGATCCAAGGTGTGAGACTAGTTGAAGAAGGTTCAAACTCTGAATGTTCAGATGAAGACATTGGTGTGGAGGGTGAAAGTGTGTTGTGTATTGATTGCCCAGTACTAAATTTTAATAAGTCTTGCAAAAACAAGCCTGAGTGCAGTATGACGATTGGTGGTGTAAATATTGCTATTGTAGTAGATTCTGGATCACTCTATACCATCATCAATAAAGATGTGTGGAAGGAAAATGTGCTGCAGTGTTTGGGGACCAATTGAATGAAACAGATAAACATCCTGTCACATCCACTGGACATAAAATTCCTATCCTACGATACAGACTTTTGAACTTAGAATTCAAAGGAAGGAACACTTTGACCAAGTTGTATGTTGCAGATGTTGGACCTTTTGTGTTAAGTTGGGTAGATCAAAGAGCTTTAAACATCTTATTGAATCCAAATAGTGCTGATCAAGTACTTTTACTAAAAGAATCAGAAAAGACAATGGTGGAGAAATTAAAAAAAAGGTTTATCTAAGGTATTTTCAGGAGAAATTGGAAATGTAAAGAATTTTGTACACAAAATTGTGTTATAGGAGAATGCCATCCCTAAGTGCCACAAGGTTAGGAACTTACCACTGAATGTCAGGGATGAAGTTGCCTGTGAACTGGAGACATTGCAAAACAAAAGCATTATTGAACCTACTGAAAGTGCTGAGTGGCTGGCACCTTTAGTAGTTGCCAGGAAAACAAATGGAAAAATTAGGTTGTGTATAGATCTTTGAGATCTCAATAAAAATATTTAGTTGCTAAATTTCCCTTGCCAAGAATAGGTGAACTACTGGCTGTGACAAAGAATGTCATTGGCTTTCCACAATTGATCTGACCTCAGCATACCACCATGTAATGCTTCTTCCAGAAAGTACAAATTTAACTGCTTTTATTACACCCATGGGATGTTTTAGATTTGTCTGTATCCCTTTTGGGTTGACATCGGCCACCTCAGTTTTTCAGAGGCTGATGCATCAACTGCTAAAGGATAATCCTATGGTTGCTTACTTTCAGGATGATATTTTGATCATGGGTAAGAACAAGGATGAGCATGATGGTAATTTGTATAAGGTACTGGAGAAACTTAAAATGTTTGGATTAACCGCAGAATTAGCTAAATGCAAATTCTGCAGGCAATCAGTTTCATATCTGGGACATGAAGTTAGTGAGAAAGGAGTTTTTCCTAAAAGGGAGATCGTTAAATCCATTAGAGATGCTCCTGAATCTACATGCTAGGAGGAAGTGAGATTGTTCCTAGGACTTGCGGAATTCTGTAAATTTGGGGGGCTTTTGCAGAAAAGACGTATAGTATAAGGCAATTATTTAAGGCACAACAGAATATTGTGTGGAGTGATGAATTGCACATGGTGTTCCCCAGAATTAAGAAAGATATCTTTACTGCTATAGCACTTCACGGATTTAATTCAAAGGCTTGCATGGTTTTGACTGCTAATGACAGTGGGAAAGAAATAGGTGCACACTTATCACAAATATCTGACAGAGGCATAGAAAGCTTTTTTTTTCTTCTTTCTGCTCCCTTTCTTCACCGGAGGAGAAATACTTTGTTATAGAGAGGGTGATGCTGGCGTGCGTATGGGCTGTTGAAGAATTCAGGCAGTTCCTGTGGGGCACTAAATTTACTTTACGCATGGACCACAAGCCATTGTTAAAAGTCTTAACCACAGAGGGTTCAACAAAGGCTACACTGCGTATAGCCAGAATGTCTCTACAACTTTTGCACTATACATATGAAGTTGAATACTTACTAGGCAGGAAGAACAAAGTAGCAGACTACCTGAGCAGATCACCCTTACAGAAGGAGGGTGTTGAAACAACCAGTAGCAGGGATTGCAAATGGGATGGTTATAGTGGTATAGTGGTAGATGGTAATATTCTAAGGCCAGTGTACAAAGAGTAACTGATGCCATCCCAAAGAGTGAATGGGTAGCAGGATATGATCAGTATAAAGTTTCGGAGAATGTCATGGAATATGCTTTGGGAGGATGGCCTAGTAAAAGTAAGTTCATTGAGGCGTGTAGGAAAGGTTACAATCTCAAAGAGGAACTGTTTACTTCTGACTCCTGGTTCCTTTTTAGAGGTAATAGAGTTGTTCCACCACAGATTCTTCTGCCAAAAATTCTAGGCATTACACAGGCCATCTAGGCATAGTTAAATCCACACAGAGGGTGAAACTTTTCTATTGGTGGCCTGGTATAGATTACAAAATGGAAAAGCATGTAAGGAACTGTGCATGTTATGAATATGCTGATAAGATTCATACTGTTTTAAGGCCACCCCTGGGTAAGAGTGAAAGTCCTTCAAATCCCTGGGAGGTGTTGTCAATTGACAATTTAGGTCCAATCTTGGATAGCAAAGGAGTTCCTAAAAACATAATTGTACTGTATGATATCTACTCCAAATGGCCAGATTTGAAGTATGCAAACGTGTGTATGCCAGATGTGTAATTTCCTTTCTTGGAAAAACATTCTTAAGGAAAGGTATTCCTAATTCACTTTGAAGTGACAATGGCCCACATTTTGTGGTGAGAAATGTATATATTTTTTAGTAAGGAATGGCATTACAATGAAGAAGAGACCTGTTTATCATTCAGCCAGTAATGGTGCTGTAGAAATATTCAATAGAGTAATCATAGGTGGTATTCAGGCAGCAATCAATGTTGGGAAGAATTATGAATTGGAATTGCAAAAACTAGTTTGGGTCTACAGAATTACTCCCAATATAACAGGTTACAACCCCTTTGAAATGCTGAGGGGGTGAGAACCATATACGAAGGATAACTCTGTGTGGATGTCACATGAGCATTAAAGTAAATGGTCCCCCGAAGTAGCCAAAACAAATCTAGAAAATGCACGCCAGACTTACAAGAAGTATTATGACAAAAGGAATTGTGTCAAAGATGTGTGTCTTAAGAAAGGGTATGTGTTAAACTTGACAAGGGGGTAAATAAAGGAGACTGTCACTTTTCACAACCTTACAAAGTGAGTAATGTGTATTCATGTTCAACTAAACCTTGTAATGAGAAAGTGTGGCATTGTGGTAGACTCTTGAAATGCAATGAGATTCTGTTTTGGAACCGTGGGGGACCTGGCAGCAACAAACAGTGGTTGTGGGAAGATGAAGAGAACAGTTACTGTCTTCCGTTGGATGATAGTTCTAATGAGGTACATTGTGGCCCTCGATCTTCTTCACCAACTCTACGGATGATAGGGTGGAAACAGGCTTGGAGAATGCATCTATTAAGGAAATTGCATCTACTAGTAACATTGGTTCTGAGGGATGGGATCCTCATTCCATGGCACTTCCAAAGAGATCAAAGATAACTGCTTCAGGAAGAACTATTGTATTTCCAGCAAAGTTAAAGGATTTCGTAGTAGGGCAATATTCTAAGAGTTTGGAAAGTTCATTTATGTACTTACTATATTGAGTAATGTTATTACCATTTACGGGCAGTGAAATGCACGATGGGTGCTGCTGCACCCGCCGCACTGCTACATTGCCGCCGGCAACTTTTGGAGCCATTGTCACTGTTCAGGCCCAGCTGGATGTTCTTTATGTGGCCAGCAGGGGGTTCTGCACACTAGCTGTCTTCTGTTGACCGTCAGCGCCAGATTGTACATGTGTGTTTTAAGCAGTGGGCTGTGAATATCTCTGTGTGAGGGAGGGGTCAGTGTGTGTCTCCAATATGTTTGTGTGTTTCAGAGTGTGTATGTGTTGGCAGAGGTCTGTATGTGTATAAATGTGTGTGGGTCATAGGGACTGTGTGCATGTATCTGTGCTAGAGCTATGTATGCATGTCCACCACAAGGTTCTGTGGGGCAGGTAAAAGTGTATGGGAGAGTCTGCGTGTAGGGTAGCTGTCTGTGTGCATCTATGTGTGTGCTGAAAGATGTGTATGCATGTGAGGGAGGGGCCTGTGGATGTCTGTATGTGTGTAGCAGAGTCTTCTTCTGAAGACATGGTTCTGAATCTGTCTGTAGGTGTGCTAAAAAGTGTGTTGGGCAGGAGTTTCAGTGTGTTTCTAATATCTATGTGTGCCTCATATTGTATATGTGTGTAAGTGTGGGGCAGTAGCCAGAGTGTTTCTATATATATGCTGCCAAGTGTGTATGTGTGTGTGGTCAGTTGTCTGTGCACATGTGGAGGTGCTAGAGGTTATTATGTGTCTACTTATAAGGGCTACAGGGATCTTTGGGGGAGCTAGAGGTCTGTATGTGTGTACATGTATATGCACTGCTGAGTGTGTGGGTAGCAGGAGTTTGTGTGTACTGAATGTCTGTGTTGCAGTCTGTAGATGGGGCAAGGGTATGAAGGTGTCTGAATATGAACTGCAGGGTGTGTATGTGTGGTGCTCAAGGTCTGTGATTATCTGTGTGCTGAATGATGAGTATGCTTGTGGATCTGCGGAGATCTGTTAGAGTTTGTGGGCAGAGTTGAGTGTTTTGTGATGCAGAGTGTGATGCAGATATTGGCTATGTATGTGTGCGGTATAGTTTGTGTTTCTGTAGAGTCTGAGTGGTAAGGGATTGTGTGTGTGTGTATGCATGCTGCTAGGCTGAATGTCTATATGGGGACAAGGGTGTTTTTATGGCTGCACATCTTGTTTGGTCTTTGTGTGGGGCAGGGATTAGTAAGCATGTTCCAGAGTGTGTATGTGACAGGGTTCTGTGTGTGAGTGTGCCCTGCAGAGGTATGTCGAGTGTACGTTTCTGTGCGTGTCGCAGATTGTGTGGGTGGGTCTATGTATCTGTGTAGGTTTCTGAGTACTTGCGGAGCATGTGCTGTGCGAAGAGTGAATATGTGAGAGGCTCACGGTCTGCAGCCTGTGTGCGGCAGAGCACACAGAGAGCAGTGCTCTGCTTCTTTCTGGGGGTTCTGAAGCGTGCATATCAGGGGTTCAGGGTCTGCGTGTTCAGCAACTTACATGAAGTTCTAAAGCGCGTATATGTGCTCATGCTCATGTGTGAAGATACTTCCACGTGCAAGTTGGGAGTTCATCACTTTATTCTCCAATAAATCATGGCGCACCGCTTTCCCCTGGACGCTCTTTCCTCCAACTCCCTCTTTTCCTCGTCACATTCCAACCATCGAAGTACCAGCATTCTACTCACTGCTGTCATAATATTGCACCTCTGAGTGTCCAAAACTTTTAATAATAAAATCGCAACACATCGTCTGTGTGTCTGTGTGCGCAGCAGAGTGCACGGGTACTCTGTCTATTTCTGTGAGTTCTGAAGTGTGTATATCTGAGGGGTTCGGGGTGTGTGTGTGCGTGCGTGCGTGCGTGCTGCAGAGTACACGAGAAACATGGCCCGTGTGTTCCTCCGAGTTCAGAAGAGTGTACATGTGAGGGTCTCATGGTCTGTGTATCTGTGTGTGCCCGTGGTCTGTGTGTACAGCAGAGTACATGGGGTGCAGGGACCATGTGTTTCTGTGAGTTCTGAAGCGTGTATATCAGGGGTTCAGGGTGTGCGTGCGTGCTGGAGAGTACACGACAAACATGGCCCTTGTGTTCCTCCGAGTTCAGAAGAGTGTACATGTAGGGTCTCATGGTCTGTGTATCTGCGTGTGCAACTGAGTACATGGGGAGCAGGGACCGGGTGTTTCTCTGAGTTAAGAAGAGTGTACATGTGAGGGTCTCATGTTCTGTGTGCCTGTGCGTGCAGCAGAGAATATGGGGAGCAGAGACCGTGTGTTTCTGTGAGTTCTGAAGAGTGTACATGTGAGGGGCCCGTGGTCTGTGTGTGCAGCTGAGTACATGGGGAGCAGGGACCGGGTGTTTCTCTGAGTTCTGAAGAGTGTACATGTGAGGGGCCCGTGGTCTGTGTGTACAGCAGAGTACATGGGGAGCAGGGACCGTGTGTTTCTCTGAGTTAAGAAGAGTGTACATGTGAGGGTCTCATGGTCTGTGTGTCTGTGCGTTCAGCAGAGTACATGGGGTGCAGGGACCATGTGTTTCTGTGAGTTCTGAAGCGTGTATATCTGAGGGGTTCGGGGTGTGTGTGCGTGCTGGAGAGTACATGAGAAGCATGGCCCGTGTGTTTCTGTGAGTTCTGAAGAGTGTACGTGAGGGGCCCGTGGTCTGTGTGTGCAGCAGAGTACATAGGAGCAGGGACCCTGTGTTTCTGTGAGTTCAGAAGGGTGTACAGGTGAGGGGCCCGTGGTCTGTGTAACTGTGGAGGCGATTGCTGCTTTCTGAGGGCGGGGAGGGGCGGTGTGTAACTCTGTGTGCCTCACTCTGTATGCACGAATTTCCAACCTCTGTACTGGCAGAATAATGCCATCCTAAGGGGTTAATGGAACAGGTGAGCGATCCATTCTGTTTGTTCAGGTAAATGCGGAAGGATTATATATAACGTCTAAGTAACCCATTCAGCGCAGACTTTCCTTGGAATCCGAGCGAGAAGCCTTCACGTGGCTTTGCAAGAGCCCTGGCCAATCAGACAGACCTGGCCCCCGGTGGCCGCCGGTGCCCCGCGCTTCTGTGCCAGCCACTGCCCCAACTTGCGCTCCATGTGCTTTCTTGTGTTCTCCGCCTCTTCCCTGTGCCCGTTAATGCCCTGAGGATTTTGCCTGTCCCGACAGATGTCCCTAAGGCGAGTACCTTTGCCAGCCGCTGTCTCGGGCCCCACTCCCTGTGCCAGCTTTGTGCCCTAAGGTGCATTCCCCAAGCCTTGCTCCTTGTGCCCACCAGTGCCTGGAGTCTCTTTTCCTGCGCCCATTGAACCCTGATTCCTCACTCCTTTAACCAGCTGATGCCCTGAATTCCAGCTGGTGCCACCGCCCCGGGCAATGCCATTAGGCGCTGCTTTTGTGAGCCAACAGTGAGGTGCAGGTGCTCCCTTCACTCCCCTGCACTCTTCGACGAGCCTGAGGTGGGTGCAGCGTACCCCGCCTCCACCCCAGACCTGGCCTCGCACGGCTCACTGCCCCAGGGCGACGGCTCCCACGCCGGTGCCCGCTGCACTGTTGCCCGCTCGCCCTCCGATGCCTGGCTGAGAAGAGACAGGGTGCACCTACCGTTCACCGCTTCCAATCCCCCGCCGGGATTGGTGCAGCTGCTACGCACCCCGCGACCCTCCGTGCTCCGACCAGGTGAGTCCGAAGAGGGATGTGGGACCGGCCCAGCGGCCTAAGGCCAATAACTCTCGTTTGTTTCCAACAATGACGCCACCTGCCTCGAGTTTAGTGGGGGTTCTGGTTTTTTTTCATGGTTTGGTGTATTCATTCATTCGTTTGTTCCCTGCTGTTACTGTTGCTATTAATGTTGGGGCGAGAGCTCCAACTACCCGCGTTCAGTGGGTTCTCTGGCCTCTACTGCCTATTGTATCCTGTATAGATGGCTGTCTTCTCCTGTCTCGCGGTGGCAGGTCCTCTTCTTGCTGGCTGCTTGTGTTCTGCTTTTGCTAGCTAGCTGGAATTATATCTCTTGTTGTTGGGTTCTATTGTCTACTGCTGTCATTTTTGGGTTATTTTAATGCTGTGTATGGCTGATTATCTGAGTTCTTCCCCTGTCGTCGGTTAGGGTGGATTTTCCTATCTCTAGTTGGGTGGGATCTCGGTTTTGGAGATGATTTCCTACGACCACCGTCAATGATTACACAAGTTCTGTTGTCCCTGATTTGACAGGTTGTGTTTCCATTGGATGGCTGAATCCCCCTCATACTAGACACTAGGTGGCCAGTTGTGTTTCTGGTTGTGTGAATTCTTTGATTGGTTGGGTAGGTTCTCCTGTTTCTGACAGGTGGGTGCTTGGTATCTAGTTCAGTGGCCTTTTTTCTTTTCCTCATTTCATGTCCCTGGATGGCTTCAATCGCCTTCTATGCCTGGCTGGGTGGTTCTCTTGTGTTTGATTTTGGGAGGCTGCTTTTCTATAGATTTTTAGGTTCTCCTGCTCTTGCTGGCACAGTTGGTTCTCCTATCGTCGTTTGGGAGTTTTCTGCTTGCGCTAGTTTTGGGTTCATGCTGTCTTTCGTTGTATCTGTTGTCATGTGGCTGTTTGGGTGGATTCTTTCTCACTAGCTGGGTGGCTTCTCTTTTCAAAGGCCTATGGGTTCTTGTCTCACCTGATTGGTGAGTACTGTCCTTTACTAGCTTTGTGGGTTTTCCTTTCTCTAGTTGGATGTATCTCAAATAACTCATCAGAAAACAGTTAACGAGTCACAGGTATCTCAAAGGATTGCTCGAAACAGCTACTCCTAAATAAGCTAAGAAAAGTCTTTTTTTTAGGTAAGGGGTGGGGGCCTCACGCCATGTAACTCACTCTCCCCTTCGACCCTACTCAAGTACCATTAGTCTGTGCCTCATCTAGTTTGGGGGCAGCAACGTCGTGCTGATGATGATGTACGCTCTTTTGCTGCCAAAGGCTGCCTATATTTTTCTGTCCCTGCTTGGGTGGTTTTCTTGCAATTACCCTGGTGAGTTTTTCTGTCCTGTCCTGGTGGTTTCTCGAGCTTTCGCTGACTGTGTCAGTTCTCCTGTCACTACTTGGGTGCTCTCCACTTCTTGGTTGGTTTCTCCTGCTGTCATGAGGGTTCTTCAGTTTTTGGTTGGGTGTGTTCTATCACTGGGATTGGAGAGTCTTGTGTTTCTGCTGACCATGTGGGTTCTTCAGTTTTTGGTTGGGGAGGTTGCCCTGTCACTGGACAGCTGGGCTCTCATGCTTTCTCGGTCTGTGCTCTTCTTTTCTTAGTAGGGTGGACCTCTCTGCTGTTTTTGTTTGAGTCTTGTTGTCATTGGAAGATCATCCATATGCTTACTTCCCTCTATTAAATCATGCTTGAGTTTGGGTTCTCTTTCATTTAACTGACCTTTGTAAGGCGGATTATGCTCACGACGGTTAACCACAAAATATCTACTCAGTTACCTTTTATGGAAAATAAGTTAATGCGCAGAAAAGCGACCCCTGAAAGTAGATGCTCAGGCTTGTACATTAGCTCCCGTGAGAGGCGCTGCTGCGCGGGACGCGTGCGGACGCGCTCTAATCTGTGACGCAGCAAAATGGAAGATGTATGTTTTTCTGGACGCCGTCTTGCCCTGGCTTGGTGTGGTCTCCATTTGGGCGATCCCTCTTTACTCACACTTGCGTGGGGCTGTTTTTCTTGGAATGCCTTTACCTTTTCTCGGGCAGCCTCTTTCTGGTGCGCCCTGGAGCTAGGTGCGCGCTCCACACATATATGGACATTCCTGCGTAGGGCAAGCGCTGAGATGCCGTCGCTGGCAGGTGCGCCGCACCGCGGGGGGCAGGGGGCTGTTCACACCCACCCCTGGCTTCTAGCAGGGGACATGCAAATCTAAAGGCGGGATCACAAACTGTAAAGGGAACTAGACCCCGGGCCATTCTTCTTCGGCCCATTAAGCCTCCATATGGAATGCCCTCCCAGACCTCCATCACTCCACTCGCGGCTCCGACTGTGAAGGAGCGCACACGCCTTCAGCCATTCCCCTGGCACGGCCGTGCACCTGTCTCCGCAGTGCCTCGCATCCAATCCCTCCCCAGGCGCTACGGAATGTGCCGCTATTGTCTGTGTTTCTCTTCGGTGCAGCGAGCAGCGGTTCGTTTCACAGCTCTCGCCGTGTGCTCACACCCGAGGCTTGCTCGGCTCTCAGATTTACGCATTCTAATTTTAATGTTCGTTGTTTTTTTCGTGGCTGTAGTCACGCACCTGCAGTCCCGTGATTCTGACAGGCGTTACTGAAAGAAGCTCACACTGCGGAGGCGCTTGAACGCCGGAGGACGCTCACACCACCTAGGCGCTAGAGCACCGACATGGCACTGTGGGATCTTGAGCGCTTGCAGATCAGTGCTGGAGGAAGCGCACACTGCTCAGGGGCTAGAGGGCTGCTAGGGAAAGCTTAGACTGCAGAGGCGCTAGAACCCCGAGAGTGCACAGATTGGTAAACTCTTACTGCTGTGGTGCTATAGACCTGAGAGGGCACAGCTGCTGAAACTGTAGAGCACTGACGAGGTACTAATGAAGGGCATGCGCTCTCGGGACGCTAGGCACTGCTGGAGGAAGTTCGCACTGCTAAGGTGCCAAGGCGCTAGAGCACCGACGGGGCACTAATGGAGGACCTGTACTCTCTAGATGCTAGATCAGTGACAGGGCACTGCTGGAGGAACATAATACTGCTGCGTCGCTAGAGCTCTGAAAGGCACTTTTGGGGACAGCCTGGGGACATTGCAGAGTCCCAAGTGCATTAACAAGGAAAAAACAATGTGCGACTGAGTAGAGGTGAGCAAGGTAGAAAATCTATGGGGAGAGCCGACGTAGAGCTGAGCAAGGGGTATGGCTTGGATTTAAGACCAAAACACGAGCCAAGCCAGCAGAAATCTGTCATGCAGTGGCAGGCCAGAGGGAGTGCACTTGGGGCAAATGCATAGGGTAGCGCTAGACTGACCCGTAGTTTAACGTGGACACGCTGTGACAGCCTGTGCCCTGATAGCTGGGCTTAATTTGCAACATCATAAGAGCTGGTGTCCAAAGTTTTTCTTAAATACCTGTGGCCAGTGTTGCAGAATGCTGGGGTTGCAGAACACCAAAGCTGTCAAGTGGACCCCACCTCATGCGCTTTCGTCCACCACTCTACGCTTCCTACTCTTTTATTTGACTCTTGGAGATTATTTTTCATTTCTGTTTTCTCCCCATTACCATTGTTTGCCCATCATTCTCTTCCTCCTTTTCACCCACTTCTGCCTTTCTCGCTCTTCTTCTGGATCAAAGTCTGATGAGTAAAATTAAGAGCTGGTCCCCAAAACCAAGTGCTGGTGAGTCCCACCTGCAACCTCTGGCTCAAATTAAGTTCTGCCTGATAGACAGATATTTCAAGCAGTCCCAGTAAGGCATATAATATGACACCCATATCATTCCTGAAGTTCACACCAGCCTGTTCAGGCCTACTTCTCTTCCACTGCATTTCTTTCCTTCTCTTTTTTTTCTCCTCTCCCATTTCACTGTGCTCCACATGGCAATTTTCACTCCTTTCTCCCTCCTCAGGCTTTCACCTGTATCTCTCTCAGCCTTTTCTCTTCCTAACCACTATCCTCCTTCCTTTGCCATATTTCTCATCCTCCCTAGTTTCTTTCTCCTCTCTCACTCATTCCAAGTGCTGGCAAAGTTGGTGTAGGCACTTGGAAGAACACCACCTGGAAAAAGCGTGAGTGAAGCTCAAGTGACAATGTCTCATCCAACTCACCTGACAGACTGCCGCTAAGTGGATACTGCTGAACTCCTATAGCACTCCCTGGGCCCTGCTGGGGTCCTATAGTGCCTCCACTCAGGTGGTCATTAGCAGTTTGGCTGTCCCATGACCGCCACAGTGGCGATGGTGGTCGCACCACCGGCGGCCCGGCGGAGAAGAACACCGTATTATTATGAGCATGGCGGTGTTCCCAATAGAACATAGCCAATACACCGCAAGTACCACCAGTGCTGATTGACTGCTGAGGCTGGCGGCAGGCATCTTCAGGCCAGCGGAGACCATGTTTCCGCCAACGATATTACAAGGTTGCACACCGCCAGGATTTCTGGGGCAGTTTCACTGTCACAAAAAGCCTGGCAGAAATGAACAATATATGGTTTTCCGGCATGCAATGACCGCTGTGCTGATTTGTGGGGTGTAATATGGATGGTGGGATGTTGTCGGCGTGACAGGGCTGGTGGTGGGACCACCTCTCTCCCACCCTCAGTCGGCCAGGTGGTCTTGGATTTGTGACTGTTTTTGGGTGGTCTTCAGTATGTGACTAGTAATAAGGCGGTCGGGATACCGCCAACAGTGGCGGTCTTTTGTCGGCTGTCACCACTGTGGTCTTCCGAAAAGACCGTCAAACTCGTAATGAAGTCCTCAGTGCTTAATTTGAGCTGGTGGTTGCCAGTAGGGGCGGGCACTTATTTTTTCACATGAGACTATACAGAGAGCAAGACAGAAAAAACACACAATGCGGAAAGATGGAGGGAGAGAAAGTCAAAACAAGCATTTGCAATGCAATGGGTCTCGCGTTTGCTCGAGTTAAAGCTATTAGCATTGTAAATTGCTAACTGGACTTTTCCTGCCACTTAAATTGAAATTGAAAAGTTGACATAAACAAGCCATTTCAAAGTGCCGTGGTTGCTATGAGCGTGAAGGAGAGACACAAAAAAAAGAAGTGCGCTCGCAGTCAAAAGTATTGGCAATTGTGCAATTATCCATGTAACAGGGGCAGTCTGCAAGGCAGTAACAAAACTACCCCAAGTAGGGCATACGTACAGCTTTTACTAATGGTAACAGAGGATTTATGAAAGGCAAGCTCATGAACGAGTGAAAGTGATGAGGGTGCGGTGGGTGTGGTTAAAAGCCCACAATGCATACTACAGGTCAAATCGCTTGCGTGCTCGACCTAAAAAGTGACAAGGGGGAAAGCAGGAGCCTGCAAGAAAGAGATAAAGGGGCAGTGAGTGGTAGTGGATTGAGTTGGATTTAGACTATGCAACCTTGGTGTTCAGTGCCCCAACACCTAAGTGCACTGGCTGCCACTTCTTAACTGAGCTTTGAGCGCTGGCACTCATTCTTTTCCAAATAAGGCTCTGTCCAGCTCAATGGCACTGACTTACAGACTTTAAATGAAATAAGTTATGACTAAGGGTGGCCGTAACTCGCGTAATTCAGTGTAGCGTAATCACGCTGAATTACCCAAAAAAGCCAGTGAGATCACGGAGAGGTATGGAAAAAGAGTAATTCTGCATTTTGCACAATTTTCTTATTGCAAAAATGCCCCTTCACATGCATTTTGCGCTAAGAAACAGAGCAAAATGTAATGGAACATGAATAGCAAGCGTGCACAGCAGCTCACACTCACTAAATATGCACTTGGGGTAGGATTTTCCACAGCATTTAGCGCTAGCTTCTTACTACAAAATGCAACAGAACATAGACAGCAGCGTAAGCAAACACTTATGCTTGCTAAAAGTACTCTTGAAGTAGGATTTTTTTCTTGCAAATTATTCTTAAATATGCAAGTGAATGTAATTCTGCCTCAAAGTGAAATGCACAATTACCAATATGACTCTGATTACTTTGGCATGATTGAAATTCTGCCCAGGCCTAGTTACTATGGGCCTGATTCTAACTTTGGAGGACGGTGTTAAACCGTCCCAAAAGTGGCGGATATACCACCTACCGTATTACGAGTTCCATAGGATATAATGGACTCGTAATACGGTAGGTGGTATATCCGCCACTTTTGGGACGGTATAACACCGTCCTCCAAAGTTAGAATCAGGCCCTATGTCAGTGAACCCTGAGGAAGTGTAGTGAGTGACATTTTGCCCAAATATCAGGTGCTTTCAAACTCACATCTCTCCTCTCTTAAATTTCCTCTTCTGCTGTGCCCAATTTATGAGATCCCAGGGTAAACATCATTCATTAGTGACCTATGCAGTGTGAGGAATGTGTGTCTCAATAAGTCCCAAAACTCAGCATTACTGCATCTCTGACTCGACCTGCAACAACACATCTGAACGTACTCATCCATGTTGACTCACATCTGCACGTATTGATACACACATATGCTTATGTTGGTGCGCATACATAGAGCTTCCCCTACACACTACTCCTTCACATTCAGCCCTTGCCTAGAGCTAGACATAAAGACTGCAATTCTCACAAGAGCCCACATACAAACCTTGTTGTAAGTGACATACACAGAAATTACCAGGTTACCCCATGACGCCATGGACACAGTGCTCCACTCCTGGGGTTTTGTTTAACAACCTAATACATGCTGGGAATAGTAGTCCTGGTCAGGGCAGGATTGGGAAACCAAAAGCTGCCATGACAAAAATGCCCAAACTAACTCCTTTCCCTGTGTCTCCCCACGCTGTCTTTCTCCACTCATCCATTCTCTCTCTCTCCCCTTCTCTCCTGTCTCTCCCTCCTCTGCCTCTCTGATTTCTTCCTCTCTAACTCATCCCTCCCTCTTGCACTTTCCCTTTCTGTTGAAGTCACCCGTGCCTTCTGCAATTCACCTCGGGGAACTGGAGAAAGCAGCAGAGGCCTGTCTGGCCCTGGTTCAATTTATTTTGCCTACTTGATAAAACCCGTCTAAAAAGACTGGTTTGTTAGCGAATAGCCAAAGATTAGAGCACTGGGCCGTTGGCAACATGAAATTATATGTTTACCACAACAGTGCCTAATTTTTGAAAGTGGTCGCAGGTGGTGGACGCCGGCACTTATTTTTGAATGCCTTTTGTTATTTTTCATCATCAGACTTTGACCCAGAGAAAGAAAAAGCGAAGAAGAAGGAAGGGATAATGGGAAAACAATAAGAAAGAAAGGTGAGGGGAAAAAGACCTGCAAGAATGGGATAAAGAGACAGGCAGTGAAGAGAGTTAAGGAAAGTGGCATGCAGTGGAGTCAAATCCAGATGGCTTAACTGTTTAGCAACTCCAGCACCCAGCACCGCCAGCGGTGGGCTCCCAAGAAAAACGGCGGGAGCCTGCGCTTATTTGTGTATTTATTTAAAAAATAGCACTGCCAGAGACCCAGACGCACTGGCAGAGATTGGCAGACATTATGCCTTTCCTCACACAGCAATAATCTTGTGACCATTTTTTTCAAAAAACCTTTTCTGATGCAATCTCACGGTGCGAGGCTTTAAGAGGGAGTCTGCAACAGACTGTTGTAATATTAAGAAACATTTATTACAGAGTGGAGTAGGAATTCTTTCATTATTCTTTGGTGAATAATCAACATGCCCCCCAGTTGAAATTCCAGTTGACCAGCTACAAATGGTTTGTACTAAATAATGGTTTTGAAAAGTGCAGTTTGGGGCATCAGTTCACCTGTTCTAAAATTGGAGCTACTGCTTGTTGCCCGATGGTTCCAATTGATATTCCCTTTAAATAGATGAATTTCAGGTTTTTTTCTGCAGGAGGGAAGGGGCAGAGTCCACAAAGTTTAAATGAGTGCTCTCAAAACAGAACAAAGGTTGTTTACATTGTTTTACTGAATGCATAACGACAAATAAGGCTACAGATGTTGCTCTCATCTATGCAATATTTACATTATTGCACAAACGCACAAATGTAGAAAATTAGTATGAAACAACTGCAGGAAGTTTTTGACACATTTTTCATATGCATGATTTTATGTATCTTACAGAGTTTGATACAAATAAACAACCTAGCCATTTTTTAAACAAATATATACAAATGCATATTATGGTAGTGTTTCATTTGAAACAGGACAAAGTACTGTTGTATAAACCTATTTGCTCTATTTTTGTTGTAGTGAAAACATCCTCATTTCCTTCGGGATGGACAAAACCCCCTTTAAGTGTCCCATTAGACAAGGAGAAAAAAGGCCCAAAAGAGCGTTTGCTCCGTTTCTTCTCCTGAGTAAAGTTAAGTTATTCTGGTCCCTTTGGTCTTATGTCCAAAGCCACACACCCTTCTACTGGATCCAGACGAAGCCATCTGTCACTGATTGACCCGATGGCGTTGTCTCCTGATGGACAGTCTAGGCAGTTCACCACAACAGATAGCAGGTTACCAGTGCTGCGTGCACCAGTCGCTGCGGCTTCTAGTACTCCAAACTTCACTATGCATGATGGAACATTAATGAAAGAGTAAAACGGTATGCTTTAGGACCGCGTCGCCTCCCTGCAAGTCTGGCTTCTATGCCTACGGATCTACTTAGTTATTGTCACACCTTGCAGGGTGGAACCAGGCTCATTCTGAGCCTTCGTCTACTTCTAAATGTGTGATGGTGCGGCCTGGACTTTAACCGGGATAGAACATGTGTTTAGAAACAATGCTCTAAAGTGTGGGTCATCCTATTGCTTATTATTGGTTTGCTTTCTTGGCAGCTCATTTTGCTTGGATCTTATTTATTTGCTTCATTATATCTGTTCCATCCCTGGAGCACAACTTCTTTACCATCCTATTTATTGGATGAATTTTTACTTTCCATGATTCATATCAGGGAAGTACTTTTTTCTTTTTCTTTGAGTTCTCTGCGGAGGTCACTTTTGTTTTTGATTTCTCCCCTGTGCACTACTTCCCCAAACATCCCCTCCCCATCACTATCCATGTTGCTGCACACCCTTCCCCACTCATTTGTAAAAGCACAGCAGCAGATGCAGTTTTACTCTGGTTTGACTTTGCTGGGTTGTTTTTGTTTCATCTTCTGCATTTCACTTGTGCATAAGAATCTCTGCCTCGGCACACAAAGGAGGCAATTATTGCACTGGGGAAGGTGTAAGCTGCTGCACTCATTCAGTTTTTGTTTGAAGCACAAGATGCACTTAGCATTATGAAGAAAGATGTTGCTGGAGGCCCTTAAATCTGCCCCATTGCTGCTGCAGAGCACCAGATAACCGGCGCATTTGTTTCGGTTCCAATGTCCTATGGAAAGTAAATTAGGCCTTGACAAGCATTTCCATTTAAATTCTGACACTTCTTATTCAAGGCCTCATTCAGCTTATACAATACCTGCAAGTCATCTGAGTTATTTTTAGGCTGGATCTTCTGAAACTGGCTTTCACAATGCTGTTTTGACTTTTCTACATGAAAAGTATTTGAAAAACAAACTGTGCCATTTATAATGACTGACAATATTGAACTCAGCATCCAGTTTCGGGATACCATGATATCTGTTTGCTTTTCCTCCAGTATTTTGAAATGCTTTTTCCTTTCACTTATTTAAGCAACACTTTACAAACAAGCATTGGCAAATCCAGTAACTTGAAGCCTGCAATATAGAAGTGAGACCTGTTGGCACTGCCAATGCTTATGTCTCTCATTTCCGTTAATAGCATGCTGTTTTGTTATGTTATGCAGATTAATAGAGCGCGCTATCACCCAAGTGGCGATTCTGGTGCTGAGCAGGTGTGAGTCTTGGCACACCTAGGTACTACAGGGACTGGAGAAAACGCCAGGTCTTCAGCTTCTTGCAGAACTCAAGAAGTGAGGAGGAGGCTCTCACGTGTAGCGGCAGTTCATTTTATGCTTTAGGTGCGATGCAGGAGGAGCCTCAGCCACGAGATCTGGTTTTCCGTATGTTTGGGGTTTGTGCAAGTAGGTTTCTGGATGAGAGGAGCTGCCTGAAGGTTTGTGAAAGCAGATGCGGTTGTTGAGGTTTGCGGGGTTAGTGTTATATAATGCAGTGAAAGTGTAGGTCAGGAGTTTGAAATCTGCTTGTTTGTAATTGGGGAGCCAGCAGCGCTCCTTCAGGTGCAGAGTGATGTGAGTGCGGTGTGGGAAGTTGAGAGTCGTTCTGGCCACCATGTTCTGAATGGTCTGCAGCCTCATGGTGAGTTTTCTGTTTATCCCAGCACAGACGGTGTTCCCATAGTCCAGCTTGCTTGTGACCAGGGCATACCTAATGGTTTTCCAGCGGCTGATTGGGAGCCATTTGAAAATCTACCTCATCATTTGAGGATATGGAAGCTTGAGGTGGTGACGACAGTGACTTGGGGGGTCATGTCACATTTGCTGTCGATGGTGATCCTAAGGTTCTTGGCATGGATGTCAGTCCCAGCTCTGTTAGCTACCAGGTGGAGTCCCACAGTGATGTTCTTTTCCCAGAGATCACGATTTCGGTCTTGTTGGTGTTCAGCTATAGACTTGGAACGGGGAAGTGGAAGGAAAACACACCATTTGGTACAGGAGAGAAGAGGCTGCCAGAATTCACAGTGAGAGATGTAGTGTTGATGATGCTGGTACAAAAAATGTTCAAGGGTAGCCAAGACTCAAATATTACTCATCAGTATGACCAGACAAGTCCAATGTAAATTGATGGCACAGGGACCATTTCCTCATTCCCTTAGAGAAAGAAAGACTAATCAGTGAACAACATATTTCATCCATTATACGGAGTGGACTTGCAGTGGCATAGCAAGGGTGGAGTCAACTCTAATGTAGGCTAGTAAAATTGGCCGCCTTGACCACCACCATAGTCGGGGTACAATTGTCTCTTTGGCTACTGGCTCCCTGCACCTGCTGCACAATTGATAACTGCACGCCACTGGGGCGTGCTTACTGCAATGAAGTACTTGATAAAAGTGGTGGTGGGATGGTGGAGAGGGATGCCAAGGACATCTGGAACCCCTGGAAACACATTAATGCTGGAGAGAATCGCTATAGAGTTCCATACTCTCCCAGCTCTAGTACTTTGCTCCTTCTAATCCGAGATACTGCTTATGCTCTGATATTCAGTTCATACAATAGGGCAGTACTCCCGCCTACCACGCTTCCTAGCAGATCTCAATTCATGTCTCGATGGAGAGGGAGGGAAGGAGGGAACTTGAGCAGAATGGAGGAAAGAGTGAACGAGAAATACAGGAAATGAGGGAGAAAAGAACAAGGAATAACAAAAAGGAACGAAGCAGGTAGTGAGAAAACGTATAGAGAAGACACAAATAGGAAGAGAATAGGAGGGAGACAGGGAAACAAACGAGAGGAAGGAGAACAGAAATAGGCAGAAGCGAGAACAAGTAGAGAAGAAGCAGCAATAAAGAACTAGAGACCTGGTTTGTCTTTTTGCTGGGGCTGGGCCCCGGCTCACTAAAGGCACCTCATGTGGCTGGCTCTGCGATTCGTGAAAAGGAGGGCCTGGTTCCCACCGTTGGCACACTTCTCAGACCGTGCAGTTGTAGTGAGCCCCAAGCCAAGTCACTCAGATGTATTCTTGTTCCCGACTGCTGCATATTGCTCAGTAGCGCACATTGCTGCCGCATATCCATGGAAGTGCCTGGCTTCTACATATTCACGAGGGCACCCAGCTGCCGCCAGTTCACCAGGGTGCCCAGCTGCGGCATGTTCATTCCGGTGCGTGTTACTGCATATTCACTGGGTCATGTGGCGTTTGCATACTCGTTAGGGTGAATGCTGCTGCATATTCACACAGGCATCTGCTTCATATTCATTACCTTGCCCAGATGCTCATTATGAGACTGGCTGTGTTGAGTAATTGAAGCACCTGCCGCATCACAGTCATTAGTTCGTCTGGCTGCTGCACATTGAATGGGTAACCTGCTGCTTAGTGTTTACTGTCAATAAAGTGGGGGTATGATAGGGCTCTGGCCAGTGCTTTTTTTTTTTTTAAGTGCCAGGGTCAATGTAATTTTGGGGACGCCATTGTGGCTGGCACGACCCTTTGCCCAAGTCTGTGCCCTCTGAATGTCTGTGTTGGCACACTCATACAAAAGAGACATTTTGGACTTTTCCCGGTCACCTTATGAAGTAATAATGGAATGGGTTGTTGATTTTATTCTTTTTTTTAAGGCTGTGTTGAAGACACGAGTTACTCTGTTGAAAAAAATAGACAGACAGCGCCACCATGCGGTAAACTGCCATATATAAGTGCTGGTGTTTAATTGTAAGAAGCGGTGCTGAGCATCAGCAAACACTGGCACAAATTTTACACTGTGGCATCACTTCCTGTGCCTCCTCTTATGGTGACGCCATTCCATAGTGTGATTTGTGGGCTCACCCAAGTGCCTTTTAGTGATTTCTCCCGTTTTCTAAATCGCATAACGTTACCTTGCTGCTTCCCACATATATAACACTTTCTTTCTATCATGTAGTTACAGGTGAGAAGATGTAGCTCAGCCAGGGAACCATTTTCCTCACACATGCCGCAGAAAGATGAGCTTCAGGCAGGACTCGTGGCTTCTGGTCCAACCCCCGAACTATCAGCACCTGGGCACAAGCCCAATCTCTCCACCAATTAATTGCATGTGTATGAAGAGGAATCGTCTGTGTATCCTTGTAAACAACGCGCTGCCCACTTGAAAGATTATTTTCAAGAAATCACAATCACCTTGGACGCTTTTTAGGCCGTACTCGGCTGTTCATGGGACTGAGAGCTCACGCGGGCCTGTATGTATCGGTTACTGCTAACTGTGGCACCACTGAGCCCCTTTGTTCTCTGCTGGTTGGGGTTGAAGCTAACAGTTTCTTTAAAAAAACAAAGCGTTTTTCTGGTACATCCACTTTAAAGACAAGATAACGGAGCAGGAAGAGGAGATAATGGACAAAAATACCATAGAGGGTGTTCGCTCAAGTGAGATAAAAGGACATTCCTAGAACTGAGAACGGAGAGGGAAAGTTTTGTTGTTTAAATCTTGTATCCTGGCAAGCTGTCAGCGCCGGTTATTGCGTACCTGGGACTCACGCGCTGCGTCCGCGATGTTTCTGGAATAACTGAGAATCAGACAAGGAGTCAGCAGTGCACTGACTCTAGGTCACGAAATGTGCTAGCTCTGATTATGAACAGGGCAGGACCACTGGAATTAGGTAGCGGGGGAGGACCATTTCATGCAGCAGGAGTTCTGACTGAATTATGAGAAAAGGCACATAATGTACCAGAACACAGAATATTTTGTGGCAGTATTGCTTCATTATTTTGTCTTTTTTTTGCTGTCTGGGCCAAGTACTCACTTCACAAGTGCAAGCTTAATACCCAAATGCAGCAATTAGCAACTAAAGGTAACCAGTCATCCTTTGTGAAAGGCCTGCACAGCAATAGGTGTTGCTGCATTTGCAGTAACAATTGATCTGTTCAAGCTTGAAACATCTTTTTTTGTTAAAATCTGCAAATGATGAAGCAGATGGTGAATTATGTAGGATATGCTGCAAATCCATAATTAGCGCTCCAGCTGCAGAATCAAATTCCAGTATGGGTGAAGCCCATTCAATGTATCAGTGATGTTTTTCGGGTCTTCGAGAATCAGACATCATTATTCTATGGCATGTTTCACACATTGTGTTAGTGCTAAATATGGGTGAGGATCACACACTGTGTGAGTGCAGTTTGTGAAGCAGCTGGGAATCGGACAAGGTGTCAGCACTGATTCTAGTCGATTATCATATGTGTCAGTGGTGAATATAGGCAAAGATCACACCATGGGCGCTATTCACAAAGGTAAATTACTACAAGTAAATTTACTCTTACACTTTTGAGTAACTTTACTACTTCTGGTTATTCACAATTTACGAGTAGAAAGCTCAACAAGAGTG
Organism: Pleurodeles waltl; assembly: GCF_031143425.1. Taxonomy (NCBI): domain Eukaryota; kingdom Metazoa; phylum Chordata; class Amphibia; order Caudata; family Salamandridae; genus Pleurodeles; species Pleurodeles waltl. The sequence goes on from NC_090445.1 coordinate 588,205,891, forward strand.
AAGACGTACATGTCGCCACCACCGAAATCTGGGGTGGAGTCATTAAAAATGTCATACATGACTAACGGTTCTTACCAGTAGTGACTGTATAATTATATTTGATGTGCTGCACTCTTTGCAGAGACCTCCACAACTAGGGTAGAGATTTCCCTATGGTAAAGTATAGGGAAAAACATAAAAAGGTTATTCAACCTTAAAAAAATTGAAACGTAGTTTTGTTAAATATTAATGTTAATTTGTTATATTTAACATGTAGAACAACAGAACAAAATATTACAGCATTAATAACAATTTTAAATTAAAATGTAGTTATTTTGACTATATTAGATTAAGAAATATATTAGTTTTGACATTTATAAAGTGTTACACAAAAGAATTGTCACCTAAAGTATTAAGTATATTTGTATTATGTACTAAAATTACTAAAATTGATGTATAAAATTAATATTAAATGATTTGATTGAATATGTATGGTACATTAAATGTTTAATTAAAAATGGTTAGTAAAATATTTTAAAATAAAATAATAATAAAATAAAAATGATATAGTAATGTTATCCGATTATTAAAATGAAATAACATTCATTGATATTTTAAAATAATTCAAAAACATTTATTTTAACATTATTTCCAATAGGGTTTCATTTTAAATTCCTACCACCATTATTTTCTAAGAGAGGGTGCCAGTGGTTGGGCAGGTGTGCTGCTTAACTTACTCCAGCGCTGATCTAGATCACAGTTGCTACTGTGTTGGTGCTTTTTTGTAGTAGCAACTAGAGAAGGGCAATTTATGAATAGCAGTGGGCTTACTCTGTTGCAAGTGGTTGCATGTCCCCCAAAACCCATCCCTAACCCCCCAAACCTTTCTTACTCTTTCTGTAACTCCTCCCATTTAGTAATAAATATTCCCCATTTTCCAGTCCCTATACTCTCTCACATTTACTACTAAAACATATGTGTATGGAGATGGCCGCAGTGGAGGTGGACCTCTCTGCACCTACAGGATAGGAGAGGCAGAAGTGTCGACGCTGGTGTGTGAAGAATATGTTGAAGGAGGTTAGTCATACTACTGGAGTACTCCTGGACATACTCCAAACTACTGTTTGTGACTAGGCCCCTCTGTGCTGATTCTACAGGGACTGTGAATAAGACGCCAGCTCTGCTTCTAGAGGGGGTATCCCACAATGTGTGAGTGCTGAATATGGGCGAGGATCACTCAGATCACGCAATGTGTGAGTGCTGAATATGGGCGAGGATCACTCAGTGCGTCTGTGCCTGAGAATCAGACAACGAGCTATTGCTGGTTCTGGTTGTCAGGGTGAATCTGGGCTGAGTCACACAGTGTCGGTGCTAATTCTGGCTTGAGGGGGATCCGTCAAAATAGTTGTGCTAATTCTCAAGCAAGCGAGGGTCACAGAACGTGTGGGCACGTATCTTGGCACAAACGAAGATCACACAAGGCGCTGGCATTGATTGTGGAGCACGTGTGGGTCGCGTGTCTCCGCTGATTCTGGTGTAAATGAGGATTACACAACACGTCAGTGATTAAGTCGTAAGGATCACGCAACGTGCCCGTTCTTACTCGGGAATAAGTAACGATCACACACAACGCCAGCCGTGATTTGCATCTGGAAGTCTAAAAACACCAACTGTGACAAATCTCCGGATTTAAGAACAGCGAGACCCTACAGTCTAGCAAGAGTCTGAACAGAAGAAAATGGGGTCGGGCCCGCCAGTCTAAGGACCGACCTGGGGCTCCGAGCGTCTTGTTTCAACCACAAGGCCCCTTACGGAGGGTTTGCCTTTTTACGGCTTTGTTTGGTTCTTGCTGGGTTTGAAGACATCCAAAAGGGCTACACTGAAGCCGTGCTGAGGATCACACTGGATGTCAGATATTTATGTAGTAAACGAAAGACACAAAAGAAGTTTGTGTAGTGTTGTTTCCGGAATAAATGTTATGTAAGTGGTCTGAAGTCCGGCTGCCCCGAAGCATAGTGAGTAGGCATGGGGGTATGTATGTATGTGTGCACGTCCGTGTGTGCGTGTGTGTAAGGTTCAAGTAGGGTGTCAGCACTGATCTGTATTAAGGATCCCACAGGGATCAGCACTCAGAGAGTGAGTATGACATGAGGTGTCGGAGCTGATTCTGGAGGGACATACATTCTGTGAGACCTGGTTCTGGAGTAATTCACCCCCACATATGATGTGAGCACCGAGCACTGATACTGTAGTGAAAAAAATAGCGCACAAAATAGCGCTGGCAGGCTAAGAGTAGGCTGTGGTCGTACAGGGTATGAGGGGTGATTCAGTGCCGTCCCGACTCCCCCCCTTCCAACACCCCCACTTGCAACCTAAGGTCTGCCAACGACGTCTCCTAACACATGCCGATCCCTATGTGCTGCACCTCGATGCTGGTCACTCCGTGGTCCCACATACCCCCCATACTGTTAGTATATGTGCGAACTGTTTATACCACAGCTGCCTTCTATCTCGTGTTCTTTTTATTCTGTCTGGTAGCACTCCTTCGCTGCAATTATCTTCCCCTAGTGATCTGGGCCACACTCAGTGCTTAATTTGAGCCGGTGGTTGCCGGTGGGGGGCACCAGCACTTTTTTTTGGTGAAAGATACTTATTTCTCCACATCAGACATTTCCCGAGGCCAACATAGGGAAAAACAAACAAAACTAAAAAACGGAGAAGGAGAAATACAGAAAATATGTGCCCAGGGAGAAAGCAGACACCTGTGGGAGTGAGACAAAGGGGCAGAGGGTGCCTTCCTGAACCGAAGAGGCCTGAAATGGATTTAGGACTGGGCACCCTTCATATTTTATAGCGCCAGCCCTCGGTATCTGAGTAGCGCTTTGACCACTGGCAGTTATAATTTTACAAATAAAGCATTGGTCGCCCCTCTCTCCCAGATCTTAAATTATCCCTGAACGGGGCAGCTTTAGTTGGTGGAGCCCGGTGTGACAGGCTTTGCTCTCTCTACTCTTCCGAAAGCCCATGGTCTGTATGAGCGTGCAGTCTGAATCCCTTTCTGATCCAGGGGCAGGCAGTGTGAAAGGATTCACTGTTTTTAGTCTCAACTCTACAGCTCTCAGTCATGCCCCTTCCTCAACACCCATCCAGGCTCTGAACTCACCCAGGCGCCTGGAGAAGACTCATTCACAGTAGGCACTATACAAGCTCATATGTTGCATGCACAGCAAAACTACAGAAACAGTATAAGGGAAAATTACGTTTTCTTAGTGTCTTCAGACTCACAAACTGTGTAATATGCGCTTGAATGCTTCAAAAATAAACAGGGATGGCATCACCAGAATGGACTACATAAGTGTTCTTTGAATCCTTGCCGAGAAACAGATCTGAGATTTTCATATATAAAGTTAATAACTCTAATATAATGCCCTGTAGAGACATGTTTCAATTTCCGTTTGTAATTACTACTAGTGCTGGCCACTGGCTGTACCTTCCCCAACATAAAGCACAGTCAGAAATGTTAAACTAAACATTTATTTTAAAGATGTTTTCTGTCTCACATAGAATATTCTGCCCTCGAGGTGAAAAGCCCTTCTTCTGAGAGTTATAGCGCCTGGTTTTTCATGCCCTCCTTTCCCCAAACCTGCTAGCAGCGCTCTGTTGCCTTTGCACTAGTTTTGCACTAACATTATTATATACACACATACAGGCGCCCTTCCTACCGTTTGGGCCTGTTCGAGGGTGGCATATAACAACCACGCCTTGACTGATGTGTTATCTAATGCACTTCTGTAGTGCATGCACTTCTGTAGTGCTAATTAGTCCTCGTTTTAACGACCTCAGAAAGATGAAAGGCTGAGTGGCCCTCGTGGACTCAGAACTGAGGCACTCATATTGCGCTGAGATCCAGTGGCGTAACCTAAAATGATGAATGAAGAGCCTCTGAGTCCCACACTGGCATTGGGCTGAATGAAGGCCCCCCGAGGGTTGGGGCCACTTGAAGGGTTGGGGCCCATATCGGCGAGGGGCTGTAGGTTTCGGCGTTACGCGTCTGCACAGATCCCAGCACCACTGAGTGTTTATGTGAGGGCTGCTTATCTGCTAGAGGCAGCGAGTGTTTTCAGCCCCGGTTCTATTTATTTGCTTACATTATTTATATAGTGCCTTATGTTCACAGTGTGACTCTAGAGTATCAGATTGGAGGAGATTGCAAAGAGAGCAGCAATGAATGAGTTCTCTTTCTGGCCTCGGAATCGATCGAGGCATGACTGGGGCAAACCCGAGACAGCCAAAGGCTGCATCTGCTGGGACATATCCTTTTAGATTTGACATCCTATTTATTAGTTTGTGTGATATTCTTCCAAGTGTGTTCTTACCCAGGCTACGAGTACTGTAGCGCTGCTGGATCACTTATCCTGTAATCCTGTTAAACTCCAAGTCACAATTCTTCGTGTTCAATGTTCAAATCGAATACTGATAGGCTACATCCCTTATTGCACATTCTAGATGATTGTCTTTTCTGGTTAAAATTCTGGCAAGTTTGACTCAGTGTTTGATCCTTCGACACCTGAAAACAAGCCTTGGCAAAGCCATTAGGCAGGGCCACTGGAATTATGGGATTCTGAGGCTGCACCATTTCTCCATAAGTATGGATTTGTTGCAGTTGCCTCATAACTCATCATTCACTGCATAATCTGCAGATTTTAATAAGAGAAATCTTTTCTACCTCAAATGGATCAAAAGTTACGAAAAACAAGGCAACACAAATTTCTGCGCAGCGGAAGGCCCTTCACAAAGGTTGACGGGGCTTTTTTTAGTTCCTTAATGCAGTAGTATTGGTTGTTAAACAAGTACTCACGAGTTTAATTTTTTTGCCCAGTGTTGCCATCTGTAAAAATGACAAAATAATGAATGCCATGAATAAATGTGCCTTATTATGCCACATTGCTTGCCTTTTCTTTCCTATAATTTAGTCAACCCTGTTGGAAAATGTGGCCCTCCCCTGCCGCATAATTCCAGTGCTCCTGCCAATAGGTCTCGCCTTTATAACTAGAGTGCTGAGCTTTTGACTTTATAATATTTGTTTGTAAAGGATCATTTAAAAGTAAAAGGAAAAAAACCAAAATACATTAGGAAAAGCAAACATATCTTAAGGTATCTCAAAATTGTACATTAAATTCAAAACTTTCAGTCCTTATAAATGACATAGTTTCTTTTTAAAAAACGTTTTACTCAGGAAACTCTGAACACAATTTAAAAAGAATAAGGTGTGAGAATGCAGTAACCCAGAGAGCAGAATTACAGGCCTTCGTGGGAAGTGTCATGTTAAGTGCAGACACCAGTTGAGTGAGTGCAGCCCTCGCCCAGTGCCACAAAAGCCTTTGTATAACAAAATGTCTGATTTCATGCAGTATGAGGAATGCAAGAGATAAATCAAAAACAACCCTTGCAGTCAGCTCTTCAGCCATGCCCCAGCAAAAATATTGCTGTTGCTGTGCATTTCCAGACAAGCTGGGAGGGGTGGAGACTGACACAGTGCAGGAAAGGGCAATTCGACGGAGGGGCAGCATGTGATGGAGAAGCCAGAAAACACATGCGCTCTCAGAGCTGAATGAAACAGAAAAAAAGTAGTTCCATTAATGCATGCAATGGATGGATACAAGTCAGCCTATGAAAAGGATTGTAAAGAGGCTATGCTTCAAGGGATGGACAATCACAAGAGGAAGGCAAGCCATTCAATAAGATGCAAGAAAATGAGAGTTACAGTAAAGCCAACCAATGGTAAGCAATAGGCAGGCTTAAAGCCCATTGTGTGTTCACAATAGGTCTTTTGTAGCCAGACAGCTTATATTGTCTGTGGATGAGACCTGAAAATGAGAACCTCTGAGTGCATTACCTATATTTTTGGGTTATATGTTAGAGTTAGGAACATTGTTAGAGTTTGGAACTGTATAGAATGAACCGAAAACTCAGTTGCTTCTATGCACTACAATGAATGATTTCACAACTCATGCCCCATACATTATCCTATTAGAGTTGTTTATTAAAGGACCCATTTGCTGAACGTGGAACTCCAGATTTCAACAGATTAACTACATACGCACCAATGGTGCAGTGAACAGGATACCTCGATTAGTCTACAGGAGAAATTTATAGAAGGCAGGTGCTTGGAAAAGGCCAGTTGGGCTGGGCAGAGTCAGTCAAGAAGACATGTAACTGCCTGAATAGCCCGTCTGGCCTTTCAGAGGCACCAGGCTGTTTAAGACTTTCTGTGTGACCATAGTCAAGCCCTCCCCGGATAAGTGAGCTACGTCCATCTTACGCAGGCACACAGAGAAGGCTCTCCAAGTTGTCACTGGTATTTCTGAATCTAAACTCGAGGGCATAGCGGGAGCTGAGTTAGGAAGATGTTCTCTCGGACCATCATCTGTTTCCCCAGAAGTGCCCAACCCCCTGAGCTGACCCCGCCCGATGCTGTTTGGAATCTCCATTTTTCAGCTGCCCACTGTCCATGGTGCTGCAGGGTTTGGAGGGGTATGTGACATGGATAAACAAAGCAAACAATAACCGAAATTCGTTAGAGATAAACAGAACTTGTTTCTCGGCACTTGAATAATAGGTTTACTTTACCTGTGGGACTCAATGGTAATTCATTGATCAACCTCGGAAGAATGAAAGGACGTCTTGGCCCCGCCAGAATTAGAATGATCTTGATTGTCAGTAAACACAAACAGGGAGTAGGCCTCTGCCAATAATTCAGGACTTGAGCTTTAATAAATACGCTGAAAGTCAATTGATGCTAGCGCGAACCTCCTGAATTGACTTGAAATAGTAAGACCTGGCTTAAGGGGGTTCGGACCGTGCTGCAAGGTTAATCCTCACTTCGAAGACGTTCCTGTTGGCGCATTAAAGTTGGCCCCGCCACCAGGCGGGCTTGAAATAAGACATGGGGTCACAGTGACAGCTGTCCACGGCTCTCGAGCCTTCTTGAGGCTATCGCCCCTTGAACAGAGACGCGAAGGCCCGTGGGGAGGGAAGTGTACAGGGTTTTACTGGAGCCCTGAAGCCAGTCATCGCTGTCCCAATGCTCCGCTCCTTCCCTGGACCCAGAGAGCCTTGTCTGAGTAAACAGTCCCCACCTAGGGCAGAACACCGCGAGTCTCCGCGAGAGGAGAGAGAAGATCAAACAGTGCCCCTCCCTCTGAGCAAAGCTTCCCAGCTCGGGTTAGTGTTCACAGACACGCCACAGGAGGTCTGTGCGAGGGCCATCTCAGCCTAGCGAGGTGTATTGTCCCCACAGGAAAGTGAGCGGGCACTCTCCAAATGTGTTATTTGCAGCATCGGGGGAACGCCTTACCCACAGAAGGTCTGTGCCTACCAGTGGCGTAAGGCAAAACGACAGCCCCCCTGTTGAATGTGATGAGTGGGGCCCACCGGGGGCTTCATTAGCGTTGGGCTGAATGGGCCCCCTTCAATAGTTGGGTCCCCACTTAAGGGTTGGGGCCCCCATGCTCCGGAGGGGCCTGTGTCACGCCCCTGGTGCCCACCACACACGGAGAGAGCGCTACTCACGCGAAGCCTGCCCTGTGCCTAAAACTCCGCAGAGAGCTCTGACCACACGTGGCCTGTATTCAGAGAGTTCTACCCACAAGAGGCCTCTACTCATAGACACGAAGAGAGCTCTCCTCACAGGAGATCTGTTTTCAAAGCACATGGAGAGAGTCCTACCCTCAGGATGTCTATACTCGAAGCACATTGAGATACTTCTTCCCGGAGCATGTCTATACTCAAAGCACATAGAGTGAGCTCTACCCACAGGAGGTGTGTACTGCACTCCCACAGCACATGAGTAGTGGTCGCCGGTGATCTCTAAACGTGGTGGAGCATATGAGCTCATCCCATTTACATTTCCTATTAACGAACACACTCTCACTCACAATCTCATCACTCAGTCTTACTTATGTTCACTGTCACTCACTCCCTCTGTCATTCCCTCTCTCTTTTCCTTACTCGCTTTAACTCAGTCAGACTCTCACTCAGTCATTCTAATTCAGTCACCCTCACTGTCACTCACACACAGACATACCCACGCCTTTACAGTGGGTATGTCTCTCTCTCTCTCTCTCTCTCTCTCTCTCTCTCTATATATATATATATATATATACATATATAAAATCAGTAGTCTCCTCAAGGATTCAGGGATCCACCCATTACTCATTCATTCTGACTATTAACACTCTTTCACTCACTTCGTCACCCTCACAATCACTCTCCCTGATTCTCGTGCACTTTTTCTCTCAGTGGCACTCTCCAGCACACGCTCACTCAGTCTCATTCACTCTGAGTCACTCAAAATCAATCACGCATTCACACCTGCACAGAGAAATTTTGCAGGCAACTCCAAGGCTCCCTAGAAACAGCAGGACAGGAGTCCAGCACTGGACGTGAGAACCAGCAGCTATGACTCCCAAGAAGGAGTCAGACAGACCAGCAGGCCGAGTGTTAAAAATGGGAAGTCCCACCGCAACCCCTCCCCTGGCTTCTTGATAGGACTAGAAGCACAGTGCTACTAGAAGCTGGGACAGTGCCTGGATCCTGCCCCTGCTGCTCTACATTGGCTTCAAGGATGCACCGAGGCATGCACAGTTTGCTAAATAAAATGGATTGTGTCTGTGTGAGGGGATCCTAGTCTTTATGCAGTTTTATGTAGCGCAAACGTGACCTAAAGGTATTGAAGCATTTACATGAGCATCAATTACATTACACAAGGTCAGATGTTTTTTTTTAAGGCATGGGAAATCAAGTGATTTGTCCTGAATGACAGGATGTTGAGCTAACACCGAGATGAAAACGTCAGCAGTTGTGGCCATAATGACACATCCTCTCCCCAGTCGAACTATGGCTCTCACATGTGCAGTCCAGACACTCTCCTACATTCTGCTGTGTTTTTAAACAGCTCTCTATAGATGGATTGGCCTGGAAAGGCCTAAAGGCCTGGACACAGGCAGTGTTCGAAAGAAAAAGAAAGGTGTGTTTTCACGAACATTTAAATAATGGACAGTGTGGGAAGAGGCAAGAAGCTGCGTGTGGAGACTCAAAGGTGGTTATTGTGCCCTAAAAAATTTTTGGAGGAACCACCACTGCATGTGGTGGGTTTCTTTCCATTGGAGATGTGGGTACACTGTACACAAAGGTAGTTTCCCCACACACAAGACCTGTACACACTGCATGGGGAGAGAGGCCTCTCACAGGAGGTCTTCACCAGAAGCACAGGGAGATTATGGTAGACCCTGGTGGTCTGTACCCACTGCACAGGAACAAACCTTCCAGATAGGAGGTGCATGCAGCACAGGAAAAAGAGTCGACTCTTTTGCCCTTTCAGGAGCAGAGAGAAGAGAGAGATCACAAAAACACCACCGACCCAGTTTGTGTTGTGGGAAATATCTCATCATCGTGGCTGTTGTGCTGGCAGCTGCTTGCCACTGGGTTGCAGAGGTAAGCTGTTTCCCTGTGATTAGCTATACTCAGGGCCACTGGAATTATGCAGCAGGAGAGCACCAAATTATGGGGTAGACTTGATTAAATTATGCAGCAAGAAAAGCCAAATTATGTGGCATTTTGTGATGGTAATACTTCATTATTTGTGCATTTTTGCCATGTTAAAACTGGCTTAGCAAAGGTTTCACCTCAGTACCACTTTAACACCGAAATGCATGAATAAGCTACTGAAAGATGACCAGTCAAACTTTGCGAAGGGCCTTCCATCCTGCTGCAACATGTGCTTTGCCATGGCTGCATCGAAACTAAGCCTTACCAACATTTCAAAACAATATTTGATGCTGCTGCTCCAATTGGCAAGGCTCCTGAGATCAGACTGTCCTACAGGGATATCACAAGATCAGTCAGCTGAGAGGCTGTGACTTTGAAAGGCTGGTTTGACTTGGCCAGAGTCAGTCTCTCTGAGGTGAACAGGTCACCCTTTCATTAGCACAAACCTGTTGGGAGAGTGTCACCTTTGGGAAAGTGAGTAGAAAACCAGCACAGACATTGCAAGAAGTGTGAACAATGTGACTACAGTTGTTATGGACTGGTTTGAACTTAGAGCAACATCACCTTTCCCCCATTGTCTTACATGCTGACTTCTTATTCCTAACAGACAAAGTCATAGATGACCTAAAACTCACACGTATAGGACTCCCGGCCTCAACCTAGGCCATCTATGTATATGCCATTTCTGTAGCGCAAACCTAATCAAAGGGCTGCAGAGCGCTGTCCAAGGTCAAAGACAAGCATAAAGTCAATGAGTAAGAGGAGAGGAAGCTGGCTCGTGAATGGTTAATGCATTGTAATGAAGTATTCCTTAAAGAGGCAAGTCTTCATCTTTTTCCTAAATTGGAGCAACTCTGGGGAAGTCCTGATGGATTCAAAAATGTTGTTTCAGATCCTGGGAGAACAGGTGGGAAATGCCTGCTGTCTTGTTTACTCTGCATTACATTCCTTAATTTGCAGTCAGGTGTCCAAGCTGCGAGTGTGCTGAGATCGACCAGAGATGGTGAGCTTGTCTGCAAGATAAGCCTGGGTGCTGGTTGTTAAAGGTTTTGTGATCACTTTTTTCAACTTTCCACTTCTAATTATCTTATCTCTCCAGACCTCACAACTCCATTTTGCAAAGCTTCAGTGTTCCACCTCTGTAGACCAGTCCTACCTTTCCAGATTTCATCATACACAGGGGTCTACATCTCTTCCTCCCTAGCTCCACATACCATGATCCCACCTCTCTAGATATCATGGTTTCATGTAATCCAATGTCACAGTACTATTGTCCCAGAATTCACAACCTTTTTTTCTGAAGAATTCATGGTCCCACCACTGCATGAATTCATTTTTCAATCGCTCCTTTCCCCTTGGTTCCATGTTCAAAGCCCCATGGTCCCATTTCTCCAGGACTCATCATCATCCTATCAGTCTAGTGCTAAAGATTCATCATCTCCAGAACTCACAGCCCCACATCTCCAGACATCAGAGTCCTGTGTCACAATACTCCACAGTCCCATCTTTCCAGACCTCATAGGCCTATCTTTCCAGACTTCACAGGCCTGCCTCACCAGACTTCATGGTACCCTCCTTCATGGTTCCACCTCTCTAGACCTCATTATCCCACCTCCCCACACCTCAAAATCTACCTCTCCGGATGACATTCTTTGACCCCACCTATCCAGACTACTGTGGTGTACGTCTCCACATTAACAATCCCATATCTCAATGCAACCCAACCTCAACTCTCCACACCTCACATTCTCACATTTGCAGATCATACAATCTCACCACTCCCAAACTTATTATCTGACCTATCCAGATATCACTATCCTATTTCTCCATATCTGACAGTCCCACATCTCAAGACCTCATCATCCCACATGCCCAGACCTCCCAGTTCCACCTCTCCAAACCTTGCAGTTCACATTCTCCAACCTCATGATCTCACCTCTGCATACTTACAGTCTCACATCCTCCACCTCATGACCCCACATTTTCAAACCTGAAATTCCCATTTTTCCAGATGTCATGGTTCTATCTTTCAGACCTCTTAATCCCCCGCACTCTTCAGACCTCTCAATCCTAACCCTGCAGATCACAAGACCCCATCTTTTCAGACTTCATGATCCCATCTCTTCACATCTACCAGTCCCACCTCTCAGTACTACCACTCTCGTATCTCACGAAGATCTCAATTCTCCATATCTCAAGGGCCCACCTCTCCAGACCTTAACATCTCAACTTATGATCCCACCTCTCAAGATCTTACAGACCCACCCCTCCCTGCCATAAAGTCCCTACTCTCCAGATTTGTCAGTTCCATCTCTCCCATTGTCCCTCACCTCATTTTTTCCCATTTCTCCAAACCTCAGCATCCCACTTCTCCAGGCCCGTGACCCCATACCTTCTGACCCCAGTACTCTAGACCTTATTTTCTCAACTCTCCAGACCTCATGGTCCTATGTATCCAGACCCCAGGACCTCATATCTCTGGGCTGCGAAGTCCGACCTCTTTATCCTCACACTCCCACCTCTCCAGACTTCACTGTGTCACCTCTACCTCCTATTCCCATATCACCCTCTTACTCCGTCCCATCTCTCCAGACTCATGCTGCCAAGTGTACAGACCTCAGTCACACATCTCCAGACCTCCCTTCCCATCTCTTCAGAGCTTACGGTTACATTTCTTCAACTTTCTGATCCCATCTCAGCAGAACTCAAAGCCCAATCTTTTTAGACCTCATGGTTCATCTCCCCAGACATCATTTTCCCAACACCCCAGACCACAAGGTCCCACCTCTCCAGATCTCATGGTCCCTTCTGTGCAAACATCACAGTCCCATCTCTCCAGACCCCACTACCCCATAGCTCCTGACCTTGTGATCTAATCATTCCAGACCTCTGTATGCCCCCACAGATCCATGTATCCAAACCATAAAGCCCCACCTCATCAGACCTCACAGTCTGCCCGCCCCATCCCTCACAATACCACCTCCCTTGTCCTCATGGTTCTTCTGGGCCTGGCCTTTATTGCAGGGTCATCCTCAAACTTTTTGCTTCTTTCTTCCTAATTTTTCTGACCTGTTGTTGTTGGTTTTAGGACTTTTGGCACTTTACCACTGTTAACAAGTGCTAAAGCGCATATGCTTTCTGTGAAACTTGTACTGTTGATTGGTTTATCCATGATTGGCATATTTGATTTACTGTTAAGTCCCTAGTAAAGTGCACTAGAGATGCCCAGGGCCTGTAAATCAAATGCTACAGGTGGGCCTGCATCATTGATTGTGACACCCACATGCGTAGGCTCAGATCTGTCACTGCAGTGTCTGTGTGTGCAGTTTTAAACTGCCAATACGACCTGGCAAGTGTACCCACTTGCCAGGCCTAAACCTTCCCTTTTACTCCATGTAAGACACCCCTAAGGTAGGCCCTAGGTAGCCCCATGGGCAGGGTGCAGTGTATTTAGAAGGTAGGAGATGTACTGGTGTATTTTACATGTTCTAATAGTGAAATACTGCTGAATTTGGGTTTCACTGTTGTAAGGCCTAGCTCTCTCATAGGTTAACCTAGGGGCTGTCTTTAAATAACTTTTAAGTGCAGTTTCCCTTTGGGAGCAGATAGAGATGTGACGTTTGGGGTCTCTGAACTCACAATTTAAAAACACATCTTTTTGTAAAGTTGGTTTTTAAATTGTCTGTTTGAAAATGCCACTTTTAGAAAGTGAGCATTTTCTTGCTTAAGCCATTCTGTGCCTCTGCCTGCTTATGTATTACACTTCTGGGTCAGACTGACAGTTGGGCTGTTGTGAATTCCCTCTAGACAGTGACACAAAGGGAGTTGGGGGTGTAGCCTGCATAGCCTGATGGGCCATCTGGGCTGGACTGGAGGGAGGAGTGGTCACTTACACCCGAAAGGACTATGCCTGCCCTCACACAATGCAGTCTCTTACCCCCTGTAGTGTGTCTTGGGCCAGGCCTGAGCAAGGCAGGATCTTGTGAACAACAGAGACTTTCCTTTGAAGTATACCTAGTTCAAAGGCAGAAGGGGTACAGGTAGTGGACCTAAAACCCCAGACTTTGAGAATATGTCTGGATCAAGAGGAACCTCTGCCAAGGAGAAGAGCTGGAGGAGGAGTACTGCCCCTTTGCTGTATTGCTTTGCAGGGTTGAACTGCAGTTGCTCCTTCTGCCTGAAAAGAGAGCAAAGGGCGAACTTTGCTGTGTATCCTGCTTGAGAAGGTTCTCCAAGGGCTTGGAGTAGAGCTTGCCTCCTGTTGGAAGTCTCAGGGATATCAAAGACTTCAGTTTCATCTGCCTACAGCACTGGGAACTGTGTGTTTTGTGCTGTTCAAGAAGAAAAACCACTGCAACGCCACCAACGATGCAGCTGGCCTGCATCATGACCTGTCGACACCGCACGGAGTCACACTGCTCTGCTTCACACCACAACCCTAGTCTCACCAACACCACCATCTGACGCCGCCACTGAGCCGCTGCTTGCACTGTGACATGTGGGCCCCGCACTCCGGCATCGCCTTGCTCACACCGCAGCCTGGGCATCCCCGACGATGCTCCTGCTGACACCGGCGCCGCTGCCTGCACTGTGGACAACGCTCGTGAGGTACACGAAGCTCTGTCCCATCCCGCACCGCAGCCCTGGTCCACCGATGCCAGCACCATTGACTCCAGTGTCATCAGCAGAAATCCCTGTCTGCACAGCGAGCCGTTGATGCCGCACGGAACCTGTCCCGTGCCGCACCGACAACAGTGCTTCAGCAACTACGACGCTGCTGCCTGCACCGTGACCTGGTGACACCACACGTTGCACCGCCCCACTGCAGCCCTGGTCTCACCGATGTTGCTGGATGCTGTCATTGAGCCGCTGCCTGCACCGTGACCTGTGGGCACAGCACATCACATCGTCCTGCTTTGCACCACAGCCCAACGCAATCCACGCCAGTGCTCTTGACTACATCAGCACAGAGGTTGATCTGCAACGCCTGTGACTTCAAGAGCCCAACAAGTTCCACACCGACCTCCAGAACTGACACAGCGACGCCAGCGACGTCACTCTCCAGAACTCATCATGAGGATCACGACGCCCTGCAGTTCCAAAGGTACTGTTTGCGGCTCTTCCAGAAATCGTAGCTGGCCCGCTACGCCATGGCCGACCTGAACTGTTGGTTTTGTTGATGACAACACCGTGATAGTCCCAGGTGGAGCTATTGATTTTAAGGAACTGTATTTTTAAGTTAATTCTTGCAAAATTCATATCTTTATTACTGTATGTTGGATTTTTCTCATTTTGGTCTTGTTTTACACAGATACATCTTGGCTATTTTTCTAAAACTGGTGTGGAGTATTTTTGTAGTGTTTTCACTTATTACTGTGTGCTACGTGCAAATGCTTTACACATTGCTTCTGAGATAAGCCTGGCTGCTCATGCCAAGTTACCAAGGGGGTGAGCATGGGTTATTTGAGTGGTTATCTCCCTCATCCAGACTAGAGTTAGGGTCCCTAACTGGACAGGGTGCAAACTGACTGCCAACTAGAGACCCAATTTCTAACAGTTCTACCATTCTAGAGCTTAGTGACCCGCCCATCAGATACCACAGTCACACTCCTACAGATATCATGATTCTACTCTGTGGGACTTCACTTTACCAACAGTCTTTAACTACAATTTTTTATCTCTGGGCCTCGCTCTTTCAGCACTCCAGGTCTTACCATTCCAACTCTCTGCAACTCACAGCTCCACCTTTCCTGAATTCATTGTTTCACTTCCCTATGACACTGGGAACTGCTTTGTGGGATTTAGAGCAATCAGGGTTTATTGGGTTCAAATTCTGATGGTTTGAGTATTTTACCTCTCAAGTCCTGGGGCTGCCTTACTACTGGACACAAAACTGAACACTGCACCCTTTCAGCACTTGGCTCTTGGAGTAGCAAAGCACCTCAATCCAAGGCTTAATCATGGATATGGTGTATACTAGAAACTGAGAACTCAGAAAAGCTCACAATGAAAGTTAATGAATCAATGTTCGAAACAGCGTTTGCACTTAAAAAGAAAAAGTATTTTGACCTACACACATAGTGAAAACTACATGCAAAGCACATTTACCCTAAAGAAACAATAGCTAATCAGTTACAGTGATATTTAACAGTGTGACCTTATGTGCTCTCCCTTACCAAGTGGCTTTATCCTGGGGTTGTGCACAGTGATCTGCTGATCCCTACTGCCTTTGTTATAGAGTTTCCAAGCATCTGTTAGCTACTGCCTTTTTAACTTCACATAGCTTAAAAAAAAAAGGATCACTAAT
The DNA here is from genome assembly GCF_031143425.1 of Pleurodeles waltl. Classification (NCBI taxonomy): domain Eukaryota; kingdom Metazoa; phylum Chordata; class Amphibia; order Caudata; family Salamandridae; genus Pleurodeles; species Pleurodeles waltl. Next base: position 588,221,726 of record NC_090445.1, read on the forward strand.
TCTTCATTTTTTTGTCTCAGGCTGAGCCATCAGCATTTGCCTCATATTCACAATTTGGGTGCGTTCATCCCGCACAGCCTGCAGATTCATGGTGTTAGCCCTGGAGCTGGATTTGATCAATTCTTGTGTTTTTGTTTAATTGACTCAGACTGCTCTGGCCATAGTCTTTATTACATAGATTGGCCAGTTAAAAGGGTGTTAAATGGTTCCTATGAATTAGGACTGTGTATTAGGTCAACATGAATTTCAGGACAGTACTTTAGGTCTAAGTTCAACTATACCATCAAAACATGTTGACACAATTCCTAGCTGTCTCACAGTCTCCATCTGAACTCCTAACCTTACCAGAGTACCAAATGGTATTAGCAACCTCAAACATGGCCACTGTTATTACCAAGGAGTTCGTGGAAACAGATCTACCCTTTCGTTGTTACTTTGGATGTCCAAGGTAAACACAAGAAAGATACAAAATGGCTTTTTAAACATTTTTAAGCAATTGTATCCTTGCACATAAAAAATAAACTGCTATTATTAGGCAGATGAAACAAAGTATTGCAACCAGTGTTATGAGTATGGTAAAAAAGATAAACAATTCAACCATGGTAATGTTACTATTTTGTTACTCTCCTCTCTGCTACAACCTACACTATTGGGAGCATGGTGGGAGTACTCTCTGCCAGATCCTTTGGGCTAGCTTAACCTCCTATATCTGGGTGTGGTTTGCCAGGATGCTTGTCTGATGTAGCGCAGGCTATTGTCCTTTGCAGGATGGAGGTCAGAGTCAGCAGGGCTGCATCTCAGTCACAGTGTACCACGTTCCAGGATAATCCCAGCAGAAATACTCCTCTGCAAAATGTAGCACAGAGGCTGTTTATATAATAAAAGCACTGTTCATATCACACTGTGTTGAAGGTGCAGAGCTGATGCCATTGTTCATTTGTAGCTTCAGAGCTGTCTCCAACAGACAACAGATTACAAGGGCATAGCAGTCCGTGTGCCTACAATTGGACATAGTGTACAGATTACACAACAGCAATGCTTACTAGGAATAAGATGCATACACAGTGTTTTCTCAGTACATTATCGCATATGTGTAAAAACATGTAAAAAGCTACCACCAGACTAAAATGGCAAGCTAAATAGTACAATATAAAATAGAGACTCATCACAGGCCCTAATGTGCTTCACCACAGGGGGATGGAGTTAGGAGTGTTCTGACTGGTTACAAGAGGCTAAACTTCAAAAGGAAGGATATGACAACCCGACTTACCAACTACTGAAACCTGACTTCAGGTAAATATCTGGAGGAAGGGGCAGGAAGTTTCAAATGACTGCTTTTAAAGACCAAAGGATATGATATGCCAACTTGGCCTACCAGAATCTGAAGTCATGCAGCAGTGACACTTTTGGAGGCAGGATCATGACTGTTCCAGGGCCTGAACTTGGGTTAGACAAACAACCTAGGCAACCTCACCTTTGTCTTCCATGTTGGGTTGCCATCCACATAAAGGAATTCCAAGATTGAGTCTTGTGTCCAGTCTATCATGAGCACACACACACACTCCACACTCAAACTGCCATGCACTCTCCAGCCACGTCCCACACCCGCAAAGGAAAGGACCCATTTAAATGAGACAAGTTGACTTTTTAACAGGAGAGATAAGTATACACTTATGTCCTCAAAGCAACAAGTAATAACAAGCATTTTGCATTGCAATAGGTCTCACATTTGCGTGAGTTAGAGCTACTGACCTTGTAAATACATAACTGGATTTTTCTTCCCACATAAATTGGTCAACTCTGCCGCAAAATGTGGTCCTCTCTGCCACATAATTCTAGTGTCCCTGCATATAACTAAGGGAATTCAATTTACCTTCTTTCACCATCTGCAACAAAAAATGAAAATATTGCCATGATCTATTTTATTTATTTATAATTATTTTGCCCTACCCCCACCCCAACCTTGTGTGGGGACCCAGAGATGACCTAGACAAAAACAGCATGTTGTGCTGACCATTTTGATGGACCACCACCCTGTGATTTCCGAGTGCATTGTAGTATCTTGACCTTAATGCTCAGAACAGCCCCTAGAGGGCACCACAATAAAATTAGCATTTGTAAGAAACATGGTCATATAACCATATAGTCAGCCCCTAGAGAGCATAACCACCTTAAAAGAGAATGGCAGAGTGTAATGCAAGGTAACCATATATTTAGCCTGTGGAGAACTGTAGTGCATTACATATTTTCAAGACTACTAGAATAATATTACAAACAAGGGCCTTAAAACACAAACTACCCCCAGCTGTAAAACAAAAGTTCCAGCCATGAGAGAGCTCAAAAAGACACTGAATTGTAGGGGGGGTTATTATCCCCCCCCCCACCCTAGTGTGGGGACCCAGAGATGGCCTAGACTGAAAGAACATGTCATGCTGAACGTTCTGAAGGTGGCCCCATTGTCCTAGGAAATGTTTTGTAAAAGGAATGCCCCCCCAAAGCATGATGGAGCAGTGTTTCTGAGTGCAGGGAATATTGTAGTATCTTGACTGTAATACTCAGAACAGCCCCTACAGGACACCACAATAAAAATAGCATTTGGAAGAAACATGATCTGTAACCATATAGTCAGCCCCTAAAGGGCATAACTGATGAAAAGACAATGGCAAAACATAATGCAGTGTAACCATATATTTAGCCCCTACAGAGAGTAGTACCTCTCCAGGCATTTCCAGGCCTAGAAGGCCTACTACAATAATATTACAAACAAAGCCATTAAAATCACAAACTACTCCCAGCCATAATACAAAAGTTCCAGCCACAAGAGCTTAAAAAAACACTGATGGGCAAGGTAACTATTTTGGGGTCCCCCACAAACTAGTGTGGGGACCCAGAGAGGGCCTAGACAGAAAGAGTGTGTCATGCTGAACGGTTTTGTGGTGGTCCAATTATCGTAGGACCACCAAGGCTGAGTTATAGGCCAAAATGTTTTGTAAAAGAAATGCCTCACAAAGCATTATGGAGTGAGTTTCCCATGTGCAGAGTATTGTAGTATCAGCTTTCCTGCTGTGTTGGGAGTGCCAGGTTGGGGATTTCTGTGTTTTTTTCTGTTTAAAATGTGCTAGTTTGTATATTTTTCAACTGCTAAACTTGTACGTAAGTGGCACTCGTGTAAAGCACTCCTCCGATCGAGTTTGTGCTATATGAAACTTCAAAAAAATGAATAAATAAGAAAGAGCCCTCCCCCCCCAGCTTGCAGCCTTTGGACGCAGACACCACAAAGAAACAGTGGCATGCCCTAGAACAAGGAAGAGGAAGAAACAACATATGGACACAGAGTGCGAAGCAAAAGAAAAAAGTAGTGCGCTACACTAAGTTATATGGCCGCTCGTGCAATTATCCATGTAACAGGGTCAGTCTCCAAAACGGTAACAAAGCAGCCTCAAGGAGGGACAAATATGAAGTATTTACTAATGAAATCAAGGGAATTTTGAAAGGCAGACCAAGGAACGAATGAAAGTGATAAGTGTGAAATGGGTGGGGGAAAGCCCACAGAAGTAGATTACAACATGTCAAGAGACGGCCCAGTCTCCCTGCCTAGGCTCCACCTAAAATGGCTTACCCCTTCCACTTGATTCATGTGAACACCAGTGGAGTAAGATTGCAATGCGGGGTCTCCTGAGCTTCAGGGGCTCCCTCATCAAAGTACACTGTGCACGGCCCCTGGCCTGAGAGCTTGTGACTGGGTTGGAGGGGCTCCCTTTGTTTACTTTGAGAGGGGCCCCATCAGCTTTCGTTAGGCCACTGGTGTAGGGTGACCAAGCGTCACGGATTTGCTGGGACAGTCCAGATTTTTCACAAGCTGACCCAGCAGATTTCAGGAAATTTAATTTATGTCCCGGTTTTTAGAAGGGGTCGACTGAAAACAATTAGAGGTGCCTTTATATGTTTTCCAAAGCAGGGATAACTAGCAGCTGTTCTAAGAAAGCAATTTAAATAAGAGGCCTTTAGAAATTGCATTTTAATTATGTTTTGAGTGCCTCTATATTTATTTTATGCTGATGAGCACTGTCATTCTGTGCGCCAGGCTGAAATAAAATTGTAGTCCTTTTTCTATCTTTATGAAATGTCCCGATTTTTTACTCTAATAATCTGGTCACCCTTCGCTGGGGACCTCTACATCGAGTTTTCTTCAGGGCGGGGGGAGGATAGTCGCGCTCTGGGCGCCTCTCCTGGCCTCACAGCCGTGCTTTGGATTGCTATCCAGTCAGCGGGAGCTCTCGAACGCCCTGAACACATGTGACGGTCATGTTCACTGAGGCTAAGAAATCAAAAGACTGTAGAGACCGTCAGCGACTTGCAAGAAGTTGAACACAGGACAAGGGTGCATGTTCTCCATTTCCGTGCAGGAGACATTTAAATCCCAACATGTACCAACTCTATAACTCTAATGGGCCCTGTTTTACCGCTTCAAAGTATACTTATAGATATGTAAAACAAGGCTGCATTTTTATCATTAATGAGGAAGCAGCTCGCATGAAAATGCTACTAGAAGACCTCGGATTCTGCACAAAATACTAAAAGGGCGTTTTACTACTTTGAATAAGCTGCTCGATCCACCTGGACGGAAGGAAAATGCCTCATTTAGTTTCTATTTTTACCTGGACCGTGCAAAACGTTCTTCCAAATCTGTCGTGAAGTTGTCCAGTCTCTCGGTATCACATTCACAGCCGTGCTAGTGCGCCGGCTCGACAGCCTGCACGTCAGGGCTGTCCAAAATGCTTCAGTCACAAATATATGTTTGAAAAAGATGCACAAGAGAGAAGCGGGAAAGCGGGCAGGCTCGAAAGGAAAAATGAGAAGGTAAATGGGGGTAGAAACTGCGGGATACTGGGGGTAAGGGGTGAAAGTACAAGAATAAATGGGGCGAAAAGGGGAATGGCACGGTGGGAGAAACAAAAAGGCAGAGGTAACGCAGCAGGGAAAAGAACAAGAAAGGGAAAAAAGTCATGAGTGGAAGGGATAGTTATATACAGAACGTGGCTATCGATGGGAAAAGAAGTAATTTAAAGTGGCAGGGAGGTGGGGAATTACCGTGTAGGGGCAGCGGCGAGGAGACCACACAGAAGTGACGTAGTAAGAAAGAACAGAGATGCGGCAAGAACCATGAGGATGGTGGGGGAAGATGAGGGGGGGTTGGGGGGGGGGGGGTGCCCTTTAATCCCTCTTCCAGGAAGACCAAGCTGGTGTTGTGTTAAGGCTCATGTGCCTCCTCCTTGGGCCCTGCCAGCTGTTACCAGTCCTTTGTGCTGGCACCGCAGCCCGGCTCTGCAGGGGCCTGAATGTGCCCGATTTCAAGAGATAGCGCCTAATCCGCCCAAGAGCAAACACAGGGCATCCCTTTGAAGGCGCCCGCTTGCCCGGGGACCCAGCGGGGGGTTGAGGAGCTGAAGAATGTAGGAGTACAGAGACCTGGACTGGAAATACCAGGCATGAGGAGATCTGAGCAAGGCACGCACACCTCAGAGAGGGGCAACGGCAGACATCTTACCTAGAAATGCCACCGACGGGGGGCACGGACTATATCTAGGCTGGAAGTAACTCAAACGGGGTAGGGGCCAGAGATAGAAATGCCACCGACAGGGGGCACGGCTGGTATCAGGGAAAAATACCACGAACTGAGGGAAGTGGAGGTGTACCACCGTAGACTGGGGACAATTCAGGAATGTCACTCGGGAATGCAGCAAGCTGTGTGAACAAAAGAGACCTCGGCTGGAATGGCCACACACTGCGGGAACTGTAGAGATCCGAGCTAGAAACACCACAGGCCGAGGCTGGGACGACCAGACTGATGGAGGCATTTACAATAAATACGCATTATTTTTAGCCCAGAAATAGCGTAACCGCAAAACTCACTATTTAAGGCCGAATCTTGTTTTTTTCCACCTAAATCATGATATTTCCTTATGTGCACAGAGCTAAACAGTTAATGACACATCATATTAGATTTTACAGCTGAACCACAGATCATCCAAGCTGTAATGCACATGCATCTCAGATGAATATTCTCTGCATGTATATTTTAGGTTAAGGAGCGTCCTTCAGATAGATTGTGAGCGCTGCCAAGGCTAGCGCCAAGCCCTGCCCAGGGACGGGGGTTCTGCACAAGCTGGAGCTGGACCGTGCGCGAGGGGAGCTGAGTACACATCAGCGTAAACGACTACGCGAAATTTTGCACAGCGGGTGACGCGGTACCCCCTTATGGATGCGTTTTGCTCTTCTCTGCATGGTACTTTTTAGACGCCATTGTTGTTGAATGTCGTCACTCGTGGCGTCATCGGCATAGATGAGACTGAAAGGTTAGCAAGCCCTCTCTTCTAGTACCGGACCTTTCCTTTATTCTGTATGCCCTTTCCCTCTCGTATACTCTGCGTCCCCTCCTTTCTCATAGTTTCATCGCCCTTCTCCCCATGTCCCCTTTACCTCACAAGCTCCCTCCAGGAAAACGGCGGAAGCACTCAGCATGACAATTCACCAGGTTCTCTTCCACACCTTCTCCTATTCCGTTCTTTCCTCTCCGCTTCCAGCGTTCTCTGCCATCCCCTCATTACTCTGTTTCCTCAGCGCCTTGCATGACATCAGCATGTGCACAGTTCATGCGTGATACGTGAATGCGCTTGAAGCTCTGTCAGTAGTACAGACAAGCCCGTCCCGAGTGGCTTGGGGTGTTCTCCTTGCCCTGAGCAGGGGTGACCCGGTATGGCTGTGTCTGGTCTGTGTTAGGATCCTGTTGTGTGGTGTTTTGTGATGGCTCCTGTTGGTTTAGCAGTGAGAAGACAACAGTGTTGCATCTAAGCTGACTTCTCTGGCTGAGCCAAAGGGTGTGCACTCTGAATATCGAACTAGAATTTCGTTGTCACATAATATTTAGGCCAAATGATCAAAGCTGAAATATCGACTGGTAGGCAAGTCTAGATTTTCTATACCTAACTTCACATATAGGAACCTCGGCAATGTATATATCTTCCAGGTACACAGTTGTGGAGTTGGGAACAGTAAATCTATTCGTCCCTATATGCACTTACCTTTCAATATATTGTCCCTTGATATTCGATCCATTATAATCCTTGATGGATCAATATCCTGTTTGGTCGAAATCCAGTAGTACAACTGAGCCAAAGACATTGTCAATCTTCTCATTTAAGGAGAGTGAATGATGCTCTATAGCTCAGCATGTTTTGTTTATTAGGAGGAATTTAAGTGTTATTGTTTCAATGTCTTTGGTGCTGTGTTGTTCATGTGAAAGCATGTGTAAGCTATCCAATATGTTCTGTTCTTATTGTGAGTATTGGTGTGTGTCAGGACTTTTAGGCAGTTCTTTGCGTAATCAAAACTTTTGTGCTGCACTGCGCATGTGAGGGTCCAGGATGGTCTAACGCAGTCTGTTAGCTATGTGTGGACTGCTTGTCAGAGCAGTGGGTTCTACTGTTGAGGAGATAATGTGTTTGAAGTGATGTGCCTGGGTGCCTTGTTGTACATGTAAGGGTGCCTGAGGGTCCATCCTGCATCTTCTGTTGGTGTCGTGAGGCATAGGCATGCATCTGGCTTGCAAGAGCTTGTTGTGGGCAATGCTTTGAAAACTACATTTCTTCCGGTAGGTGGCTCCTTCCAAGTTAGATTCCTTGAGACCTGGAGCTCTGAACTTTGGCTGTAAGCTCCAGAGTCGTCCTTGGGACTTATGAAAGCTCCGAGACCATTCTACTTTCAACAGGCCTTTGATTTAATGCTCCTTAATTTGATGCTTGCGTTTGATTCAGTTTCTCACAAATCTAATAAGAAAAAAATGAGTAACTTGTGTAGACTATGAGCCAGGTTTACAGAGTTCATGCAACGCAGCAATTAAAGTTGTTTTGCTATATTGCATGAACAGGCAATAACAGAACTGCACTAAAAATGGTCCACTAGCGCACTTTTAGCAGTCATGCACCAATGCAGGCGCCCTTGCACCAGTCACTGTGGTCAGTATAATGTTTGTGCAGGAATGGGTCCCTTCCTGTGAAAAAAGGCCCATGCACAACGCATGCAATGCCTCCTTGATACAAAGTAATGTAAGGCAATGCATTGAGCTGTGCTGCGTTTCTTTGGGTTATGATCTAATGTAAATCTAGATTTGCGATGGATATATAAATACCAACCCAAGACTTTGAGCCAGATCTATGTTAAAAGAACATGAACGCAAAGATGCAACATGTTTGTAAGTCTGGGCCTATGTGTGAAACATGTACAATGTACACATTGTGTAAACTGCTTGCCCAAGTGAATGGTATTCATGGATTGTGATGAGTCCCATTTGCTCTATCATGTCAGCAGGGCACACATTATGAAAGTCCGTTGTCAGGAAAAGTATAGTTAAAAAAATATTTTCTAAGTAAACTACTGAGTCCTTTAATGTATGTAGATATAGCACACACTCATCCCTTTCCTACACTCACCTGACGAACCCCTGATCACTGCGCTTTCACACAACTTGAGTCTTGTTCATTGAGTTTGTTTTGTATGCCTGGAAGGTATACTACATACATTTAAAGATTTGTGTGATACCTCCCCATTTAGTAAGTACTTTGTGGACTCACGCCTTGTTTCTTCCATTCATGCCTTTAGCCACTCTATTGTCCGGTGATGCCCATTTTAACACAACCAATTTTACATAAGCTTCGTGTCAATACATCAAAAGTCGCCAGCATATGCTTATTCTTGTTTATTGCAAGTGCACATCAATGTTATGACTAATGTTTCCATTACGCATGCATTCATTACAATTTTTTCGAACGATATGTCTGCCCCAGAGACACGTAAAATGTAAAATTTGCCTTTTGAAAAATTGTTTACCTATTTTTCAAACGTTACTGAAATCACCATATTTAAGAACTTCTAACGTTTTTATTTTTTAAACAATGGTAAGAATACGCCAGAAAGTAGAAAGAGAAAAAAGAGAAAAAAAAAAAATGACCCTACTTTTTTAATAAACAGTTTAAAACCTGCAGAAATAGGAAATGTTATCAACTGATGAACTTTTATGAAGGTAAGAAACCTTGCAACCTCATGAAATGCATTTGTCGCCTTCACATAACTTCCCTAATATAAGTATAATTCTGTGTGACATGACTTTTAAAATGTAATTTTTTTGTGCGAAATGGTACTATTGTATTTCTGCTTCTATAATTTGTATCCAGGTCTGTTTGATGTATGCCCAGGATGTGAATGATTTTACATATGCATATACTTAGTATACAAGTTATAGTGATCTCTTGTATTATCTGCCCTTACTTGCTGCACTGTAAAGAGATATCATTTAGTTTATAATGTATAAGAACTATCAATCCGTAGCGTAGCAAGGGTGTCCTTGGTCTTTAATGCAAGAAGAAAACGATTCTTCCTATCCCCTCACAGCCTGATTACAGAAAACTGCCATGATTGGAGTGTGATAGGTCCTGCCACCCCTGACCCTGATACCTCCACTATATTCTATACTAATGATTGTTACACCTTAGTCAACAATACACAGATAATCAGGTATGCCGGTACTCAGCCTCCGCTGTGTAGCAGACATGTTTCGGCATAAATGAGTTTTGTTAATTATGGCCTGCGCCTGGACATACCCGCACCTCGTAGGAGGACTCAGGGGTAAACAACAGATGCTATGGAACGCTTGAGCCAAGGCTTCTTAGCACGTGGGGGTTGCACTCACACTCTAAGCGTTAGGGGCACACGTACGGACACCTGCTGGATCTTTTAGAGCAGTGTGCGCCAGATAACTCTAGATGGGCATGAATGGACTGATGGGAGTAAAACACTTTAATCTTGCTCATGGCGCAGTTGAGCCAATAAAGTGGTGGAATGCAGTTCCGAGGGCATTAAGGTTGTAACTCCTGGAGTTAAGAAGCAGGCGCTCAAGCGTTCTCATCTCCCATTATGTCTTTCCCTGAGTAACTGCCCCTCTCCACATATTTGATTAAGAGATCAGGCCTGGCCCATCCTGAAACCACTGACCCAAAAGCAAGCGAGGTGTCCACGGGTCTGAGCTAGTGCTTAGCAGCCCTTTCTCAGGCGGGGCCCCTGGCTGTGAAGCGTCTTGGGCAACGTCTGTGCCTTTTTCCTTCTAAAAGGCTTATTCTTTGCCCTCTTTGTGTTGTGTCAGTCGGCAGATGATCACATTTGACCACTTATTAAAGTTTTCTCACTGTTGTTTTCCGTCTCTTTCTCCCCCCACCTTCCTACCCCTTCCTCCACACCGCCGGCAGCAGACTTGGAGACGGCCGCCTTCTTCAGAGGAATGGGCAGCGCGGGCCCGGGGCTGAGCGCGCTACCGCACGGCCGCATCGCCCTCCCAGAGACGCTGCTCTCCAGCCTGGAGAAGCCCTTCAAGGACCCCGAGAGCCGGAGCTGGAGCGCCCACGACAGCCCCAGCCCGCCCGCCACGCCCGAGCAGCCCCTGCCCGCTTTCTACCTCTCGTACTTTGACATGCTGTACCCGGGCGAGGAGCCTGGCTGGGCGCCGAAGGGGCCCCCGGAGGGCCTGCACTGCCATGGCGGCAGGGGAGAAGGCCCGAAGGAGCCTGAGCAGTGCCCAGTCATCGACAGCCAGGGGCTGGGCCTGAGCCAGGACTTGGACTACCACGCCACCCTGCACCTCGAGGAGCACTCCCTGGAGCAGATGCAGACCATGGTGGTGGGGGAGGTGCTGAAGGACATTGAGACGGCCTGCAAACTGCTGAACATCGGTGCAGGTAGGTGGCGCCGCCCCTCTCCCGGGCTCGCTTGTGGGGCCTTCTCTTCACTACCAGCTTGCAGTCATGTCTACTTCTGAACTAAGCCCGTGCCCTTGGAAAGGTAAGATGGTGACCTGCAGGCTTCCCAGCATTCCACGCGCGCTTCTGGGTATGCCCTAGGCACGCGCCACCTGAGCGCAGCAGACGCGGAAGAGTGTGTATTGTGGCCTGCAAACTTCAGTGCTTCACCACAGAACGGTGGCACCCCCACCCCCGCACTAACTTACTGGAGACACTATAGGCACCTCTATGTCTGAGCAGACATGTGTCGGGGAAGTGGTAAAGGGCACCGAGGTGGACGCAAGATCCCTGGATGCCACCTCAGTTAGTGCTTCTACCCTGAGCCTGCCAATTAGAGAAGGGGTTATTTGGGTACCATGTTGTTCTACTTCTGGATTAGATCTATAAACCTCTTCGGCGGAGAGAGAATTAAAGTGCATTGAGGCAGCAATAGTAATGCCAGACAGTGCGTTAATAAATGCTAATAGCATGGCACAACAGCGCATAACATTGCAGCATTGAATATTGTAACATAACCTAGCACACCCAGGGTCATTAGAAGTATGGAGGACCAAAATATGTGGCAAAGTTCACTAAATTATGCAACAAGAAATGGCAAATTATTTGTGATAATGTAACAAATCCTATGATAAAATTATGCGACATGAAAAGGCAAATTACGCAGCATAAAAGACCACATTCTGTGGCATTATTACTTTGCTGTTTTGCCATTTTAACACACGTTGATGTTCTCTGTGCCAAGGATTACCTCAATAGTATCAGTTTAACACCTGAAGATCCAATCAACAACATAAAGGGGAGCATTTAAAGCTCTCAAGGGTATGCAGTTGCATAGCACCAAGTGTGGCCATTTTCTTTAAGTAACGTTTGATCCACTTAGGGTACAAGTCTTTCTTGTGAGACATCTCCAGATTATGCAGTGGGTGCAGCACGTGTGCCACAGCCTCTGAGTTGCACAAACTCCATTGCCCTTGAGCACAGCATAGCACAGAATGTGTAAGGCAGCTTGAACTCTGATTGGAAGCCCGGGGCAGCAGGGGACTGAAGATTACACCCTGAGTAGGGAAGTGCGGATGGGAGTGGATTGAGACATATAAAACTCAGGGACGCTGGCAGGAATCTATAATCCTGTACACACACACAGCGCGTCAGTTTTAGGGAAAAAAATGACAATGTTTGACTTTCAGAAAATTATAATTTGTGCGCAAATATTTACTGCTCCCACCACACCATCTCCCCAAGCGAACTGGTTGCAGGCTGTCTCCCACCTGTGAGAAACACCCATCCCTGAGCTCAGAGTGAGGAGGGGCGGGGAGGAGAAGTGAAGGGTAGTAGAGAGGTATGAAGAAGAGCTTCGCGGAGGGCTTTGCGCAGGCGCGGAAGGGATCTGCGACCTCGTTGCAGATGCATGCCAGAGGGTAGGCACATTAAAGGATCAGGGAAGGAAGATAATAATATGTTACGGTGACCAGAATTTCAATTCTAAAAATACCGGGACATTTCATAAGGATAGAAAAAGGACTACACTTTTACATCAACTGAGCGCGTACGACAGTGCTCATCAGCATAGCATAACGCAGAGGCACTAAAAACATAAATAAAATGTAAATTCTAAACTTAGTATCATGCCTGTTAATTAAATTGCCTTCTTATAACACCTTTTAACTATCCCAGCTTTCGAAAAGATAAAAAGGTTCCTCCCGCCGTTTTCAGTCGACCCCTTCTAAAAACCTGGACATGAGCTACATTTTTCGAACCAAATCTACAGGGACAGCTGGAGAAAAGTAGGGACTGGCCTGACAAATCCGGGATTCCTGGTCACCCTATAATATGGACTGTTACATTTATCTGGGAGTAACAGTAGCTGTCACAATTAAGGGTCGACAGGGTGATTAGGACCTGGGGGTGAGAAATCTAAAAAAATAAAAAAATGGGAACTCAACAAACACGAACAGGACCATGAATTACATTATATAGGTGCTCCGGTTAAGAAATTGTACAATGTGATGTTGATGGTAGAATATACAATACACATGCTGCTGATAACAAAATGTCAGAAAGGACAGCAGGTGCTTGCTCCAGGCCTGTCACTTAGATGCATCACTCCCACTGCCTACCAGCCACTTTGCTTGAAGTTTGCTGCCAGAATATTGTGGAATAATTATTGTCAAAATATTGTAGTCTAAGGTCGTTTACAAAAATATGAACCACACAATGAAGCAATATATTTGTAAATAATATTTAGGGTACAATAGTCATGTCATACAATATTTTTATTGATATTCTGACACAACTTGCCTCAACATCCTGGGCAATGATGTAAGTTTCTGCTGACTTGAGGTCAGTGCCAAGGTGGAGATTGCACTTGGCCAGTTGCAATCAGTTTCTACTAGACCCAGTTGTGGTAGATTGCGATATAGATGGACTGTCTTCCGCTAGTTTTATTCTTCATACCTTTATGTCCCCTACCTACCTTTACTTTTTCAGTTATCCATAATATTGAAACAATTCATACTTTGTCCCAATTCCTTTGCCCTACCTTCACTTTGTGTCCAGATCCTAATCTTAAACCTTGCAGCAATGCTAATTGTTTGTTTATTTTCATCTTAATGTAATTATATTAACTTAAATTCACACAAGCCTTTACTCTTCTTCTAATTTTAATCACCTACTTGTCATTACCGAAAGAACAGTGAGACTACAGAAAGGGAAGTAGGACTGCGTTCAGTGTTATGGAAACGTAAAACGACAGCATGTGTCGACAACAGGCCTGCTCAGACCTCATCAGTGTCAGTGCAAAGGGTCAGAGGAGCCGTTTAAGAAAGTAACAAGCAGCAGAGGAATTAGAGAAAGAGTTTAGCGCTGTGCTTATGATTTGTGAAAAATATATTGTCTCAGAAAGTTATTAATAGATTACGGGATAGTGAAATGCATTAATGCTTACGTGGGTTTTTCATGCCGTCTACAAGAAGTACATAAAGTACATACATGTTACGTTAGATACACACAGTGTTGTTCACTCCTCAGAAATGGATACTCCTTTTGTCCATAAGCTTCTTCTGCATAGAATTTGTGGGGCAAAGTTAAATTGTTAATGTACAGGATAGTGCTTAGTGAGAAATTGCAATCGTGGACGTATTTGGTGTGCCTGATTTATTGTTGCATGGCAGGAAGGGGAAGGATGCACAGTACCCCCTGCAGGTTGTGTTGTATATATGATGTATGCTGAAGTTTTGAGTTCTGATTTTATGTGATTTCTGTGTTTGATGAAACCTCTTTTGTTTGCAAGTTTTAGTTTGCAAGGCAGGTTGGGGAATGGGGGAGTACCCTCCTGTAGTTTGTGTCAGGTGTATCGTGCGCACATTTGTTGTTGACTGCTGTTACTAAATATGCAATGCAGCATGGCAGATTGTGGACGTGGAGTTTTGTGGCTATCTGGGTGAAGTAGTGGGCTAATATACTGTATGTGCAAATGTGGGGGTGGTGCAGTACCATGTTGCAATGTGGAATGTTGGTTTTACAAATATGGGAAAGATGGAGAATTTCTCCTGTTATGAACACGGGAGTGTAGTAATCGCGCTTTTGATGTTGCAAATGTGTGGAAGTATAGGGCCCAGCTTCCTAGAGTTGCAAACACGGAGAAGAGCAATACTCTATTGTGTGAGGGGGATTTTTAGTGCTTCGAACATGGCGATTCATGTGAGGATCTGTCAGTGCGTTTAGCTTTAAGTGTAGGGTGTAGTATGCGGGTGGTTCTTTCACTGGAGCCTTAGGACGTTGGTCCAGAGTACTGAAGTAGTCTGGTGTTCAGGGTGGGAGAACTGGACTGCTCCAGTGTTTGGATGTGTTTTTTCGTAAGGGCATGCAGAGGGCGTGGTAATGTGTGCAGGTTCAGATGCTTTCCTCCATATGATGCTGTGTGTCTGGAGTTGCTGTGTGTCTGGAGTTGCTGTTCTTATGTGTGTGTTGCTTATGGAGGAGGGAGATGAGGCGAACGTTTGTTTTGCTGTTTCTGAATGCTTCTGATGACTGTTTGACATCTAACCTGTGTGTAAGGAAGGGACATGATGTAGTGACATGATGTGTCTGTGTATGCATGGGTTGAGTTGCATGTTGTAGAATGTTGAATGTGTCTCTGTAAGAATGTGATGCTGCACGGAATGGTTGTGTGTGTGCGCTGGCTGAAGCCTGGACGTTAGTCACAGTTGGAAATAGGATGATCCCCTACAAGGACTATCAAACTGTGGCTGTAACCTGAGGGCCTAGCAGGTAACAACAGATGCACCTCCTACCTGAATGGCTCCAGACTCAGGTAGTTACACAGATAGTTAGTGGTAAAACAGAAAATGCCTTTTCAAGGGACTGTCTGAACTAATCATAACTGCACAGGCGCTCTTGTCACCTGTGTAAAATACAGACAGATTAATGGATAGATAGAAATATAGATAGATAGACTCAAAAATATTTGTAGTATATATGCAGCTGCTCAGAGTGTATTATGCTATTTATTATCATGGTTGCGTGTGGGGAGGGAACACGATTCAAACATGGTTCGCAATACAGTGCCTTGTGTCTGCCACCTTGAACCTTTCCTCTGAGTACCTCGCCCCCTGTATGCATTCTACCCTCTGATAAGGCCCAATGTGTGCCAAGGATTGTGGACTTTATGTATACATATACACATATATTGTATGGTAATTGTATTTATGTAGATCTTACTAGTCCTGATGAGGCACTGAAACACTTTATGGCAGGTAACATGCCATTCGTAACCCCAAGTTAGTGATTAGTCCATTGCTTATTGTTATTAGTTATTGTTGAACATTCGTTATTGTTGTATATTGTTGATTGTTAATGTAAATTTATGCTCTTAGGAATATGTGAGAGGCATTTTCTACAATTTCTTGTGGTAGTCTGAGTTAGTTGGAGTTAAGTGGGATATTAGTAAGAGTTCATGCAAGTTGAAAGTGGGATGAGCAGCTTATATCGAGATAGTTGGGTAGTGTTAGACAGCAGGAGAGGTTACACAGAAGGTGAGTTTGTGATTTGACGTGAGCGGTGAGTCAAATTGGGAAGAGTAGATAGGGTAGAAAAGGTGAGATATTATTAGACTGCAAGGAGTGGTTACCCAGAAGGACAGTTTGTGGCATATGAGGAGATGTATGGGTAGGTTATGGAAATATAGTAGAGAGTAAGGCAGACATGCATGCAACAGAGTAGGCGACACTCAAAGGCATTGTGATATGCAATGGATGGACTGTAGAGAAAGGATCATTCAGTACAAAGGAAGGAGAGAGAATATCCGCGAGCTATTAAAACATGGTTGATTTTTGTGCAGGGTTTTAGGCGGAGTACGGTGGGAGTAGGTGTTTGAGAAAGGCTGCAATCTGAAGATGTATAAAGAGTAGAAAGAAAGACTGAGGGTTGTTACCTATGGTTACATGATATATGTTATTGCCTCTTTATTTTTTTCTTTTGGCTTCCTATGTTGTTGACACGGTACATTTTCTGTTACGTTGTTATAGAAGATGACTTGATTATTTAGATTCATTTCACTTTGTACTTGGCTTAGTGTAATAGGAGGTACAGAGTTATGCAGTATGTCCAGTTAGCTGGTCTTTTACAATTTTTCTGGCAAGATTTGGAGGATTTGGCCACCTCAGGGTTTACATTGAATTATTTTGTCATGAATTAGTTTGAGATGGAGGTACGATTGGAATGAGTTTAGGGGGATTAGGTACTCCCTCAAGTTAGTAAGCACTGTTTGTCAGGTATTTTGTTGATTTGGTTCCACTTGATCTTGACCTGAGAGGATCTGTGAGGGGTATCAGACTGTGGGCTGAGATACTAGAGATTGAGACCACGTGGATCTTCCATCAAACCACATTGGGAATAACCATGTTTTAACCATTCTTCTCAACCATAAATTATCTTCAGTGGCTTTGATCTCTGCATGTACGGAGTTCCATAGTTTTGCAACTTCAACAGAGATGGTGAAGCCTCCAGTGTTTTTTCCTGTAAGCAAGAATAACCAAGCATGACGCCAGGTTTGAGCATGAGCTTCTTGATCAGGACTATTTGGTGATTTTTGCTTGAATGAATGTTGGTCCTTTGTCATGTTTTGCTGTGTGTGTGATGCATAGTAGCTTCAAATATGATCGTCTTGCATTTGGGAGCCAGTGTAGAACCCTAACGACTGAGGAGATGCAGGTATATATATTTAAATTAAAAGGTAGTCCTGCTACTGAATTTTGGACTCTGTAGCCTTCTGATATTAGATAGCAGAATGTTGTGGTATAGACTGTATAATCAAGCTTGCAGAAGACAGTGAAGTTGTTGTTTGTACTGTCTGAGGAACTCCAAGATGTGGAAATATGCTCTGGTAGTTGTTTGAGGCAGCTTGTCTTCTTGATTGTTCATGTAAAGTGTAGAGTCAAAGAAGATTACAAGATCTTTCACTTCTTTTGATATTTTTAGTGGCTGTCCCAGTTCACCTGGTCAGAAGCATAGAGGATCATAATTTTTCCATTCACTGCAATTCAGTATTTCAGTTTTTGAAGCATTTAGCTTAAGGTGATTTCACGTCATCTATTGATCTACAGCTGTGAAGCGGGAGTTGAGTTTTGATGTTTCTATATCCATAGGGTACTGCAGTTTGAGGAGGTATAGGTGTGTCTTCTGTGTACTAGTAGCAGATGAGTTTGAAAGTATTGATATGTTTTAGTAGTGGTTTCTTGTATATGTTAAAAAGTAGATGTAAAATGATAGATTCTTGTGGGACTCCTGTCTTAACGCAGCAATGATGAGAACATGGGTGTAAAAATGGGGTGGACCTGTTATTTTGGTAAAATGAAATCCAGCTCAGTGTTATGCAATTTATACTGACTTCTTTCAGTCTAAGAAGTAATGTATCATGGCTTACTGTGGCAAAAGTGGTTGAAATGTCTCGAAATTATAAAGCTGCGACACCATTCTTGTTGATGGTGTTACTTAGGTCATCCAAAATTCTGATTAGGGCTGATTTGCTCCCACTCCCTGGCCGGAATCCTTTCTGCTAGTCTGCGGATAGTTGGTTTCCTTCTATGGATTCTGAGATCTGGTGAAAGGTTGCTCGCTCCATCAGTCTACTAAGGAAAGGTGCATTGAAGAGTGGTCTGTAGTTGCTGAGGTTTTGAAGGTCCAAGATGTTCTTCTTCTTAAGTATTGAACCTATGCATGCCCTCTTAAATATCTCGAAGGACTTTCCTGTGTTTAAGGACTTAATGATAATATTTCTAACTGGAGTAGATGCAGATTTTAATTGAAGGATCTTTTTTTAAATATGTGGAAGGCAGGGGTGTGATGGTCAGCCGACCGGGCTGCTAGCTTTTAACAAGTCTTCTCATTTTAAGCTTGTAATTTCTTAAAGGAATGATTAGATGGATATTATTTTTCTGCTGTGATTGTTTTTTGTTGTATAAAAGGTGAGCAGCTGTTTCTCTTGATTGTTAGATAAAAATACTCTGTGTCTGCTTGGTGAAGGTAATGTGTTGATAGTTTATTGCCGAAGTCTTGTAATAGTGGGGTGAATATATACATATGTCTTCCCAGTAAATATACATCTGCAATAAATGTATGCAGAAATACAGGGTTGCTAGTATTTTTATTGCCAATAATATGTTTTCTTGGGCACATTAAGTTCCACTGACATGGAATAAATACGTTTTTGATCTCATACCCGGACGATCTGTTTAAGGAGATTATGGTGGTCATTCTGACCCTGGCGGTCTTTGACCGCCAGGGCGGAGGACCGCGGGAGCACCGCCGACAGGCCGGCGGTGCTCCAATGGGGATTCCGACCGCGGCAGTAAAGCCGCGGTCGGACCGGCACCACTGGCGGGGTCCCGCCAGTGTACCGCGGCCCCATTGAATCCTCCGCGGCGGCGCAGCTTGCTGCACCGCCGCGGGGATTCCGACCCCCCCTACCGCCATCCAGATCCCGGCGGTCGGACCGCCGAGATCCGGATGGCGGTAGGGGGGGTCGCGGGGCCCTGGGGGCCCCTGCAGTGCCCATGCCACTGGCATGGGCATTGCAGGGGCCCCCGTAAGAGGGCCCCTACAAGTATTTCACTGTCTGCTGCGCAGACAGTGAAATACGCGACGGGTGCAACTGCACCCGTCGCACAGCTTCCACTCCGCCGGCTCGATTCCGAGCCGGCTTCCTCGTGGAAGCCTCTTTCCCGCTGGGCTGGCTGGCGGTCTGAAGGCGACCGCCCGCCAGCCCAGCGGGAAAGTCAGAATTACCGCCGCGGTCTTTCGACCGTGGAACGGTAACCTGACGGCGGGACTTTGGCGGGCGGCCTCCGCCGCCCGCCAAGGTCAGAATGAGGGCCTATATCTCTTGTGCACACCCTTGTGTGATGGTTATATGCACATTCATAACTTCGACTCATGAAAAATTAGCGTGGTATGAATCACCTATGCAGATCAGCTGAGGGCCATATGTTGACACTGTTGAGGGAAGGGGGGCGGGGTGCAAAATAAGTCACCCAAGGCTCAGGCGCTGGTGAGTCACGGCCCTGCCCAAACGCGAGTGTTAATAAAAGCATTACTTATTGCACTGCTGAGGTTTAATACAGAGCAGGAATCTATCTCTGTGTTATCTACACATTCTCAAACATGGAAGTAGCTTTGATAGCTACATTAGATGGCTTTTTTACTGTTAAAAAAATTACAAGCTGCTTATTGGTGTTTATTTCCTCAGTGCAGATCCCACATTTTCCATCCATTAACTGCAACCAGAAGTCTTTTTTTATTAGAAGAAGCTGGGGACTAAGAATTTAATGGGGTGATCATACATTGCAAAAAATAAACTACCCTATTCTTATGTAAAGACAGCATTGCAAGATAGATCAAAGTTCTTTGATCTTATAAATAAACTCAGTCTTTGGACCTGTTCTTCTCCAGTTCTTAATTTGTGAATTTATAATGAATGAGTACTGGTGCTCAAAGCTCCCACGGTTGGTGCAATTAAATGTCAGCCCGCCGATTACCAAGGCTACATAGTGTTAAATACACCTCATGCCGCTTTAATGAACTACCATACACTCCCCGCCCATTTATCTCACTCTTGCAGGTTCCTGCTTCACCCCCTCGTTACGGTTTTCCGTCTTTTTCTTCCTCCATCGTTACGCTTTGTGAATTTTGCCCTCTCTTGCTCTTGGTATATGTCTGAAGCAGAAAAATAAGTGTGGGTTGCCCCCACTGATAACCACTGGCTCAAATTAAGCACTGTTCCTTTCTGTCTCTCTGGTTAGAGGACTCTTTAGCCACTTGCAGTATCCTTATAACTTACTATTGGGGATACCTTAACCCACTTATTAATGTATTTTTGTTTCACAGACAGCAGTGGTGTCAAATTTTTAATTGCTATGTTTTACATTATAATTGTGATTTCTTTCTGTTATCCACATTAAGGATATCATACCTATACATTTTTAATGGCGACTAATAAAAAAAAATAAAAAAAACACATATATTTAAAACACATAAATAACATGTAACAAATATGATTGCTGCATTGTGCCACATTTGGGTTCTGGTGACATTTACAAACTACTCGGCCTTTAGCCTTTTGGTTCCTCTTGTATCACAATAACCTTTCAATAGCATCATTTTAGGACCTAATAGTTTGCTGTAAGCAATGTATCCTTCAGCGGTTGGGAGCATGCAGTGGATGCAGTGAGAGATTCTGTCACAGATGCCCTGTGTAAGCTAGGGTGCTGGTAACAGGAAAATGGTTTTAACTGCGTCCCCATCCTGATATTCCCTGACAGATCCCATGGAGTGGACTTCTGGAAATGTCCAGAAGTGGATCCTATGGACTGAGCACCAGTACCGGTTGCCCCAGATTGGAAAGTCCTTCCAGGAGTTGTCGGGGAAGGACCTGTGCGCCATGCCAGAGGAGGAGTTCAGGCAGCGCTCGCCGCTCTGTGGAGATGTCCTTTACGCTCACCTGGACATCTGGAAGTCAGGTAGGGATCTGCAGACCACAGAAGAACTCCTTCTTTATCCAGCTGCACATTTGTCCATCCATACTTCACGAAGGACCTCTCTGGCCCTCATACTGCTTAAGCATCTATATGTGTCACTCTGTGTAGGTTCACCTGTTTGTACCTAACTTGATATCTAGCAGCCTCTTAAACTATCTCTTAACAGGCCCCATTGCTTTCTATTTGTCTCTGTATGTGACAATCAGTGTTATATATATATATATATATATATATATATATATATATATATTTTTTTTTTTTGTCTGCCCTGTTTACTGTGCATGTATTCTAAATAGGGAAACTAGGACAACTGTCGCCTTTGAGTGGTTGTGCCACGCCCACCAAACTCTAAATAAGGCCTTAGATTTATACAAATGTACACTGTTGTACAGAACAGTTGCACTCTAGTCCCTATTGGCACATTCAATAATTGCATACGGAATGCTCCTTTTGAACTATTCCCAAGATTCATTAATTCAAGGTTCATTCATAGAAAGGAAAGCTAATTTTACCACTACATACCTATGGCCCACCTTTCGTAACATAGCTTGAGGAACAAATTTATACTCCAGGTCAAAGCGTAAGTGGTGTTGTGTCAAAAGTGCCAAAAACAGGCCAATTTAGAATCTGTGTGCTAGACCTGGCGTCCTTGGAGTGGTCTTACCACAGACTTTTTGCCTTTACCTCCTGTTTTGTTGCTGTATATTTTTGTTGGCCTTAGGACTCTGAGCATTTTACCAGTGCTAAACAGCGCTAAAGTGCATGTGCTTATCCCCTTAAACATGGGAACATTGTTGTATCCCCAATTGGAAAATGTAATCTACCTATGAGTCCCTTGTAAAGGGGTATACCATATACCCAGCTGAACATGCAGCCACCAGTGGCGTAACAAAGGTCCCCGCATACTCTGCAGTGCAGGGGAGAGCTCCTGCGCTCCAGGCGGCCCCCTCAGCACAATACACTGTGTACAGGCGGCAGATCCCTGAATGGGACCAGGGGGTATGGGGTGCCCTTCCAGGTACTTTGCAGGGGCCCCCTCAAGCTTGTTACGCCACTGGCAGCCACTTGTCCAGGTCACGTGATTATCACTTCCTCTAGGTCTGACGTCTCTGCGTCGGTCCTTTCGTGTTTCCCGGCCCCTTGAGTCTCTTGCCTACATCTTTGTCCATCTGTTTTCCATTGTGCTTGCTACGCTGGTTCTCGGATAATAATTGCCTGCCATAGTTGTGAAATGAAGTTATCTGTTCATTTATACGAGTGTACCTCTATGTTTCTCTATTCCCCTCCCCCTTCTTTCTTTGCTGTCTGCCCCGTTTCTTGTTTTCACGATTCGGACCAGGCCCTCTTCTTCCACACATTGAACTTTACCTTTCTGTCCTCTTCTCTGCCTCTCTTTCTGTCGTTATTTGCCTCTTTGAATGATTGTCCTTCTATTAACTCTCTTCTCTCTCTTTTCTTGCTCGGTGTCTTCCTATTCCCTATCCTCTGCATCATTTCTTTAATCTCTTTCTAATTCCTCAGTTTCACAATACCTCTCTATCCCTCTCTTCCTAACAATCTCTCTCTTCCTCTTCCTTGTCTGTCTCCCTAGATATTACCCCCTTGTTGTTCCTCCTTTTTCACATACATGCACTCTCTCCCACCTCCCTGTTTCTCTGGTAGCAGCCCCTTGTCCTTGCATCATCCTTTCCCATGACTCATAATTTGTTTCACATCTTTGTCTTTTTCATGCCTTTCTGTCTTCTCTGCCATCAACTCTTTCTCCAGCATCTTCTTTCGCTCCACCTCCTCCCTCTGTACCCCCTGCCCCTCTCTCACTGCCCCACTTCGCATGTCTTCTAGTCCTGCCTCCTTTCCCTGTACCACTCATTTCCCCTTACCCTACCTCCTCTCACCTTTGCCACCGCATCTCCTTGGCATTGCTCTCTCAGTGTCCTCCCCATCACTCTCTCTTCCTCTCTCACTCTACGGTTACTTTTTCTCTTTCACGTTCTCCCCACTGCCTGTTTGTTTTCTAGCTCCTCTCCTTGGCCTGGCCGGCCCTGTCTCTCTCTCTCTCTCCCCCTCCCTACCTTTGGTTCAGTCTCTTTTCACTCTCTCTGCCCTATCTGCTGTCTCTCGCTGTCTGTTTCCTTTCCCTGCCCTCCCCCTTGCTGCCTGTCCCATCTTCTTCTCTCTGACTCTTTTTAGGTCATCCCCCTTCACTTCTACCTTCACATGGTCTCGTGGTAGAAGGACCTGCCACGAATCCTTGAGATTTGCTGTCATTCTGGCTTTGTTGCTTGACCAAACATTCAGTGTTTCTCCCAAAATCACTTATTCTCCTTGTTCCTGAAATTAGAAACGTGTGTAATGTAAAAAGTGTCAATATTCGTAATGTAAACATGTACTACGTCCTATTCACCAGTATTCACCGCCACCAACTGCCTATGTAGGGGCTCCCCCACCTTTTACCTGAGCTAGGTGGCTGTCGCCGTGTGCAGCATCTCTGCTGGAAAGCCACCTTTTACCTGAGCTAGGTGGCTGTCGCCGTGTGCAGCATCTCTGCTGGAAAGCCTTCCTTTAAGCCAATGCCCTCTTGCGCCCCCTCCTGCCGTATTTAATTAACCCGTAGACGTTCACTGGAAAAACAACACAGTTAAAGTGAGTTTATGATTCCGAATTAAAACTGAAAAAAACCACTGACATTCACAAGTTATGGTTAGGAGCACGGTCCATAACTTGCACACCAGATGCAATGTTCACAACCTCCAGCTCCATGTAAGAGATGTAATTGCTTAGGCTGTGAAAAATCGTACAGATGGCATTACGTATTACATAATTTTTAACACTATGAAGGAGACAACTATGAAAATAGTACCATATATTGATTTGACTATATGTTGTATTTAATTACATTGGACCATTAGGTGTTGTTCCTTATTGGGATAAATATTGCGAGGTTAGAAGTACTGCATTTTGGGCGTGAGTTGTGGTTTGCATATCTGTTGTACAAGTTATGGTTTGTGGTCTTAACTATATTGAATCTCAATGTTTTTTTGGGGGGTTTTACTCCTCTCCCTTAACTCGAACTCCGTTTTCATTGCATTTCTCCATTGTTAGCTACTCATTTAGGAAAATGGCCTTTCAAGCTAAATTCTCCCAAACAAACGTGAATTATGAAAAAAACACATAATTGGAAATGTGTGAAATATGCTTCTATGTTGCCATCTCGGGGGTTCTGCTGAGATTCACAAACCCCACTGTCTTTGGTCTTGTGGTTTAGAATGTCACCAGAACCCCCGGATGGTAATGATTGACTGCACAGTTACCTGTTATATCTCTGTCTTGCCTTGACTACCCTTGCCTGGCCTTCCATTCGTTTCCATTCCCCTCCCCTCCCCCTTCTTTATCCCTACTCTGCTTCTCTCTGTGGCTGGTTCCTCCCATCACTTTCCCCATCCTTCGCTATTAGCCCCCGCCCACTTGTCCTTTCTTTTTTCTCACCCACTTCTCTCTTTGCTGGTCGTCCTGTCTCTTCTCTCTCGCGCCCCCTCCGCCTCGCTGGTCCCACCTCACTGGTTGCTTCTGCTTCTCTCCAGCCGCCTGGATGAAGGAGAAGGCCTCGCCGGGGGAAGTGCGCTACTGTGGTAAGTTATACCGCTCCCTATCCAGTGTTTCAGAAAATGCACGATGGAAGCTGGAGAGACCTTGGAGCACGGGATATTCTCGTGTCCGTCTCTTGGACTTAGGGTGACCAGATTTTGTGAACATAACACCAGGACAGTTCTCAAACATAGAAGTAGTGCTATAATTGTGCATTGATTGAGGGGCCCAGGCGACTTAATTGACACCGCTGACTAATTTTAGGAAAGACAGACAAAATGGCACTACAGTGAATTAAATGCAACTTATATTCACAGTATTAACTGTGTTAACTAAATTGCTTTCAGGGAAGGGACAATGATTAATTTTGCACCTAAATAAATGAAAACGTGCTCTCCTCTGCACTGAGTCTATCCTCTCTGAAAACCAGGACACGCTGAAAACTACTGAGAAATGTTGGTGGCAGAACTTGGAAAGACGCACATGGATCCATAAAAATATATTTGTCTTTGCCACAATATGGGCCGGAAAAAAACCGTACAGGATCTCTTTTTGAAACGTGACTTTGCGATAAAGATGTCCGAACTTTTCACAATTTAAACGAAACTAGCTAAGGGTCTTAATTAAAAGCCCCCTCCTCTCTCACATGTGATAAAGTAAGGAGAATGCTCACGAGCTGGGGCATCACTTGAGGGTCCTCTTGTTGCTAGGTTGCCCCTCCTTACATCCAGCTGTGCTGCTTCAGTGAGAAACTACAACACATCATGCGAGACTTTAAAAAATATAAAATTATTAACTTCTCGTTTCCCGTGACTTACCAAGGAAGGGCCAGAGGGAATGCCAGACTGCTCTCTATTTGAACTGTAATAGGCTGGCTTATTCCTTCCTTCCCCCAAAACCGGGACATTTTTCAGTTTTTATTAAAAACTGTCCACGAAAAACAGGGACTGTCCAGGGAAATCCGGGATGTCTGGTCACCCTACTTGGACTCCAAGTGGCAGGGACAGGGAAAACATGCTCCATTTGCTGGAAATGATACCGTGGGGTGCAATAAGCACATAGCTCCTAGAGTGGTGAACTTCCTGAGAAAACATACCAGGTCCTCGGCCAGTTGTCTCCAAGCATTAAATGTGGTAGAACAATGCCACTGTGGGAATGGACAATATTTTGGTTATTTACAGACCTTTCCCATGATATTAAATGATCTGTTTCATTGACGAAGTAGGCTGAATTGAGTTATTGGTGGGCTGGATTGGCATTAGGCTGGATTGGTTCAGGGCTTAGATCTTTCAATGAACTCTATTGATCAGGGAGCTTGGGTTGATAAATGGGCAAATGGTTGTTGGATTTAATTGGTTTGTGGGCTGGACTGGTTGGTTAATAAGACATTTTATTATGCTTTATTTGTAAATGGGCTGCATGCTTGGCAGGCAGAACTGATTGGTGATCTCCGCTAGTTGGTGGATCACATGTGTTGATGGCCTGAATTACTTTAGTTTGTGGGTAACATTGGTTGTGGGATGGACTGGCAGGTGTACTGCATTGGTTGTTTGACTTTGGGCTGGACAGATTGGCTTGGTCTAGGTGTAGACTGCAGGGGTTGGTGGGCTGCAGTGATCA
The DNA here is from genome assembly GCF_031143425.1 of Pleurodeles waltl. Lineage (NCBI taxonomy): Eukaryota > Metazoa > Chordata > Amphibia > Caudata > Salamandridae > Pleurodeles > Pleurodeles waltl. The sequence continues at coordinate 588,247,809 of NC_090445.1, forward strand.
TTCGGCTGGATTGGTCTGCCATCTGGAATGTCTGATAACTTTCTCAGCAGCATAAGAACTTATGACCTGCACTCTTTCCCCCTTCCAGCAAGCCAGGAACAATGGGCAGACAGCGAGGCAGACTCTTCCTGCTCGGGGCAGCCCATCCACCTGTGGCAGTTCCTGAAGGAGCTTCTTCTTAAACCACACAACTACGGACGCTTCATCCGCTGGCTGAACAAAGACAAAGGTGAGAGCGCCCCTCTTCTTCCCCCAGCTCACCTTCAAGTAGATTAACACACCAGGGTCTTACTGGAGTAGGTATTCCTGCACTTGAGAAATATTCTAATAATGCTCCTTTCTGAGAGTTGTAATTGTATTTATATAGCGCTTACTACCCCTGTCGAGGCATCGAAGCGCTTTTCAGCGGGTAGCATGCTACTCCGGAACTCAAAAGGATTAGTGGTGGATTAGTATAGGGAAATATGAGTATAGAATTATTAGTATTAGTATAGGGAAATAGGAGTTAATTTGAGCGGTAGACATGTGAGTCTGTTAGTTGAACTGAATAGAATAATGGAGGGATAGAAGAAGAAGGAATCCAGAAAGTGTTAATTGGGAGATCATAGTAGTACATTGAGGTTTGGGGTGAGTAAAGGAGAGATGGAGGAAAGAAGATTTTGTAGAAAGGGATTAGGGAGATCATAGTAGCAAAATGATGTATGGGATGAGTCAAAGAAGAGATATGTGAGGGTGAACTTAATAGGGTTATTTGGGAGATCATAGTAGTAAACTGAGGTTTGGGGTGAGCCAGGAGGGGCAGAGGAAGGAACAGTCTAGGAAGGGTTATTTTGGAGATCATAGTAGTAGAATGAGGTTTGGGATGAGTCAGAGAGTAGGATGGAGGATCGATTGATAGACATATTTGGTGAGACAGTAGTTCATTGAAGAGAGTGATTTTTTTTACCACTTTTTTTTCTTGTACAGTAGACAAAGGTAATAAATATATAGATACATTATTACATAGGAAGGGAATACAAGTGTAAAGAGGATAATATATTGATACATAAAGTTGTATCATATAAACACAGACTTTCAAGTGTTGCAGTATTGAAGTGGTTGAATGCTGCTGCTAGAGATGTTAGAATGCACTGGGACAAAACATCAGCATGGATAGATGAGTACCTGAACCTGTCTAGGGGTCACCTCCAATCCAAGGGGAAAATATACAGTAGTCAGATTTTCTAAGGAAAGTGTTTTTTGTGTTAGTTTTTTGTTTGTAAGAATACTAGTGACGGTTTAGGTACCAGGAGATCATTGGAGACAAAGGTAATTATTTAGGACAGATAGAATGCTTCAGGAAAGTCATAGAGTTCAGGATAGAGTTAATGGTGTGGGCTAGAAGAAATGCTTTGGAATGAAGTTATGGTTTGGGATAAATGTGAATGTTTAGGTAGAGCAGATGGTTCAGAACAGAGGTGATGAGGGTAGGTTAGATGAAAAGCTAGAGAACAGAGGTGATGGTTTAGGATAGACTTAGCAGATGTAGAGATGCGGTTTCGGTTAGGGATGACTGTTGCTGATAGAAGTGATAGCTAATGACAAAGGTAATGCCAGAGAATAGAAGTAGTGGTTGAGGAGTAAAATGAAAATTGAGGGTACTTGTGGTCAGTTGGAATAGGGCTTTGCAGCACGCCTGCGGCTGAGCATAGAGTGGAATGTGGAAGCTGGTGGTGCGGACCAGGGTGATAACTGAACATACAGCAGTGCAGACAGAAGTGATGCTTCTGTATCTGCGTGATAATTGAGGCTAGAACTAATGGTGTTTCTAGGGGTGCTGGTAGATAAAGGATAATTCTTCTGACCTGCCTTGCAGTTAATTTTATAGTAGCTATTTGAGATTTTGGGTTAATTGGTGAAGCATTTTCCTTTTTCCATAGTATCTTTTGTACACATTTTCCATTCTAAGGATTTGAAGACGTGACTATTGCTAACTAATTCTTCCACACCCTCCAGATCTACCAAAGTCCAAGATATCCACCCTATCTCTGTATCTCATTGGTTCTTCTGTCTTTGCCTCTTCTCTCAGGAATCTTTAAGATTGAGGACTCTGCCCAAGTGGCTCGGCTGTGGGGTATCCGCAAGAACCGTCCAGCCATGAACTATGACAAGCTGAGCCGATCCATACGGCAGTACTACAAGAAGGGCATCATTCGCAAGCCGGACATCTCCCAACGCCTGGTCTACCAGTTTGTGCACCCTGTCTGAGGCCAAATGCAACCACGGGGAGAAGAGGTCTGACCTCAAGGGAGTGGGGTGGACCCTCCTTCCCGAATGGACCCACTAAGACTCACTGACAAAGAGGAGGCCTTGGATTCCTACAAAGTGGAATCCCATGGACGGGTCAGGGCCTGCCAACTGTATGTTTCCAACTCCTGAAAACAAGAAAGTGGGCTATTTATAGGGAAATGTATGTTCAAGAAGGACCTGCTAGATAAAAGTTACAACTTCACTGTTCCACCCAAGGCATCCTGAAAACCCTTCTCTTACTCCTCTGGGGATCCAGCTCTGACCTCTCTAGGCACCAAATAGAAATCTAACCGCTCTGGGCCCCACAGAGAGCTAGTGGCTGAGACTGGCGATGTTAAGTGGGGGTCCCAATACCTACCATCCACATGACATGTGCATACAAGGTATCACAGACTGCTAGCCTTTTTCAAGTCCACTGCTGGCCGTGCAATTGTGCGCCGTAGTCGCTTCAACATTCTGTCTCACAGAAAGAACTATTCTCTCATCCACAGTTAGCCATCCTCTTATACATTGCTAGGCATTCCCCCACACAGTGCCAGCAAGCCTATCACAAATTAAACTCACTACGAACATTCAGCTTCACACAAACTACTGGCAACATTGTACTGCATGCTGATAACCAGTGAAAGCCTTCTATATTACACTAAAGCCACTGGCATGCAATATATTATCACACAGTGGCATCTTCTAAAAATATTGAATTACGCACTGTGATCTCCTGATCACACATCTGAACCAGGCAAGTGTCCTGCCACATACTGTAGCCACCACAAACATCCTCCCATCCTATAAGAATTCTGTGCGATACTGCGAGAGTTCTATGGCACTCTTTCCTAAGGTATAAGTCACTGTAAGTAGTATCATGTGAGCAAATACTCACTAGCAGTCATGCTGGCCCACACCACTATGCATTGTGCTATACTCTATCATTACTTCGAGAACTGTATTACATAGTGCAGTCAATGCAAGTGTTCTACCACATACTGCTAGGCACCATGGCACACTGCAGACATGGCTCGTATTTATGGCAATGGTATGCAATCTGTTACACTGCAGTAGCTGTATTACCCATCACACCGTGTTCGCCACTGCAAACTTTCTGTCATACGCAAGTCTGCCCACGCTGCAATCGCTGTACCTTATTACACAATAGTACATATTCAATGCACACACTCTGCAACACAATTATTGCGAGCACTCTGCACCAGTACAATCACTGCCAGAAACATACTACACTCTGCAGCCACGGCTTGTGAAGCAAATGATCATTGCCTTGTGGTCTCTCTTAAGCCACACACTGTAACCACAGTCAATCACTATTGCACTGCAACTACTGCTTTGCAGTTGATCAAATATTGTTCTTCATCAGAAACTGCATAAATTGAAGTGTATAATGCAGTGCAAGTATTTAACCACAGATAGCAAACACACCTGGTGTTATATGATATGCTGCAAATGCTCTATCAAACACTGCAAACACTGCATACTGTCGGAGCATAATGATAATCACTCCTCCCACTTCCAGACATTGCAGCAAACCTTGCAGACAGTATATACAACGCTGTATGTTCCACGTGATTTCTGTCAATCATTGCGTCAGTGAAGGAATAATGACTGGAGCCCTAAAAGCTTTCTGTCTTATACCACAAACACTGGGTGCATTCTGTCACACACTGCAATCACGGCAGACGTCATGGTGCCTCTTTCAATCACTTTGACGCCTTAACGCATGCACTGCAATGACTGCACTTATTCTATCGCACTGCAAACACTTGCACACATTACCAAATTACAGATCACAAGATAATATATCACAGAGCATGCACCTCACGTACACTGCCAAACACTGCCATTTTTTATGAACCGCAGGAAACACACAAATCCACACTCTACAACCTTTCTAAATATTGTGCCTTACTGCAAACACTGCAAGCATCAGTCCATCAGATACTGCCAGACATGCTTTCACGCTATTCAAGTGTTGCAGGTACACCTCCAGGAGCTGACGAAAATTGTTCAGCTGAGTGCACCCAATACACACTGATTCGTGCACTGATACTGGGTCATCACACAGTAAGCACAAGGTATCTCACTCCATTACATTGTTCGAGCACTGCGGGCAACTGACAAACTGCTATTTGTTCTCTTATGAGCTGCAACGCGTAGACACTGCATTAGACACTAAAGCAGTATCACACTGAAATCACTGCATGTGTACTGTCATGTGGTACATTCTAGAAGGCAACAAGACACCGCCACACTGCCAGCATATGGAACTTGCAACACACACAGCTGTCTATGTTGTTATTCATTGCAACAAACTGACAACCGAGTAAAACACTGCGGCCACTCCAGTTATCACACTGGAAGCCTGATAATGCAGAGTGCACTGACCCATCATACACTGCTGGGATTCGACAACAGTTACAGAACTCTATGCTCACTGAAAAAAGATTATATTGTGCTACAGACTGCAACCAGCAGACACTCAATTGCATACTGCAAACAGAGCAACATTTACAGACGTTTACTACAGGTTAGTGGCACATACATTGTTGCTGGATAGTCACTGATTGGTGAAATCAGTGCAGGGGTTACATTCGTGCAGTGACATGAAAAATCACTGCACAGACGTACCTGGAGGCATGCTACATTATGCCCCAGCTGCCAGTATTCTGCCACACTGAACTGATGTTATCATATTGACAGATGGACCACATGTCTATATTTCATCGTGCACTGCCACGCCATGTATCACCAAGTGCAAGTTCTGCACATACACTGCACAGAATGTCAGCACACTTAACATCCTATATGCATCGTTCCAGGACCCAAAGCCACCCATTCTATTTTATAATGCAGTCAAGAGACGCTCAGTCATAGACTGCAATCTACGCACTGCATGCATCATTCTCTCATTCACTGCCAGGCATTATGCGCGCACTGCAAAGCACACTGTAGGTAAGCGAATGTACATAACAATACTTTTATTATGCATTGCAACAAATAGACACAAAGACATTCAATGAAACCACTGCATGTCTTCTATAACGCTGCAATCATTCTACATCCACTGCACAGTGGGTGTGTTATCACACCACAGCCACTGCAGAGAGTATTCAATACCACACTGCCACACATGTTATCACACAATATATACACTTCAGGCACCCTGGCCAATATCCTGCTATATCCCTAAAAGCTCAGGCCGCATCCCTTCCCTGAAAGCAATGCACGCATCATCTCATTATATGGTGCAATACCTTCCAGCACAGTACAGGCCCCGAAGGCAATCCACTGTCTGTACTTCACACTGCAATCATCGTACCACCCTGCACCTGTAGGCATCGCATTACTCACTGCAAGCACTGCAGATGCACTCACTCCGTATACTTTTTACAGACTGTACACTGCATACAGTCTGCAAGACACTTCCTTGGGCGTACCATCTTTATAACACAGGGCAAGCACTGCAAGTACACTGCCATCCTGCCTACTAATCCCGCGTACCCTTTTCCCGGAGACAGTTAAAGCAGACAGTGCAACGGGGATGAAGGCGGTGCTGCGCCATTAGAATGTACTCCCCCTGCACCAGGGAGCCCTGGGACACTCGGGCGCGCTATTCAAAGGGCCTCCATTCTTTCAGGCAGTGAGCAGTGACCTGTATGGGTCTCGTTGGGCCTGACCTGCCAGCAGACAATAGCGCGAGCTTCTGGCCCGCGCCCCAGGGCCCACGCTGACATGGCTGGGAACACCGAGGTGTTTGCACAGTCCCTGGCTCGGAACGCGCCTTGGAAGGGGAGGGCCACACTGGGAGCTAGCTCGAAGCTGGAGCGCACCCACGAGAACAAGGGGTCTCCAGACGAGAATTGGCCAACAAGCTATGTAGGGGCACGCGACTGCCCGCCAGACCTCCCCAAGGTATCGATTTAAGATGTCATGACGTCAGCCCAAGCCCCCGGAGCACCTCTAAGTGACGTCTCACGCCCAGGGACAGCGAGCACAGTGGAGCGGCACTACCGGCGCTGGCCAGCAGAGGGCACTCTAATAGCCGCATTTTGCTGTGTTATACTATATTACCATCCGACCACTGAGTCTTTTGCTCGGCTCATCCCTAGCCAGGGCCAGCAGCTGTCACCGCATTGTCAAGTCTCATATTCAGTCCGGGGGACTGGGGGCTCGGGGGATAAGGGGTGAATGATTTGAGCATTTACTACTGTCCTCGCTTCTTTCCTTCATTTTCATATTTCCCGACTTTTAATAAGCAATAAAGTGGTCATAGCAGCAGCATTGCGGTTATGCTGCTGAGCCATTCAGGTCCGAAGTTAAGCTCCTCTATCGGCGCAATAAGGACCAGAAGGTGCAGCCGAGTGCGCGACCCGAGGTCAAACCAAGATCACGAGGGTCATTATAGGACTAATAAAGACTTATTAGGGATCTTTATTCGCGCACATTTTGATTTATTTTACAAGCTGGCAATAAATATAGATGGGGTGGTGAGGAGGCACAGCGCATCCTGGGAGAGGCTATCTTCAATTTTTCATGTGTTTTTGTCTTTTTTTCTGTTGACGCTGCCTTAATAAGGCTCCTCTCGGCCTTATAAAATGAAGAGTAGACGTATATGTATATATAATAATAAAGATCTTAGATCCATTGCAGACTACGTACACCTCTAGTTGCCTGGCAATGTTTTGCTTTTATTTTCGTTGTTTCTCTTGTTTCTCAGGGCGAGTCGGGAGTATGTGCTTTTCCGATTCATGCCATGTCTTTTGTTGGGATCAGCGCCTCGACGCGAACCGTGTAAACCACAGGCCATTATCCAAAGACCTGAGGCGAACCAAAAAAAACACAGACTTAAAGGCCTAATTCGTAGGTATCACCAGGAAACCAGGAGGCCACAGGCGAGGCCAACACCGAGCTCCCATTTACGCCGTCGAACTGTGTGCCTTGCGGTTCATGCTTTAAAGCTGCCTTCTCATGGGATACACAAACTCTTGTCAAGTTTTTCTTTGTCATTTTTTGTTACCACTTCTCGCCCCTTTTGTTCACAGTGTTGACCAATGCCTTGGGTGGGGCGCCTTCATATTTCCCACGGGGGCACAGGAGAAGCGCAGACTCAGGTGCGACGACGCGCAACAGGTTAATGAAAGATAAAGCGAGAAGGGAGGTGCGTGGGGGAGGTGCGGAAGGGGTTACAGTAATTTTATTTCTTTCTTGTAATGTACACACATATGTCGAAACCCTTGTGCAGTTTCCTTCTAGGTTTGTTTGCGCACGCCGCGGTTACGCGGTTCCCACGAAGCTCAACGCTGGGGACGGGTTGGGCTTCGGTGGGTATTTGGGGGAGGGGACTAGTTATGTACCAGTTCGTGGGAGGGGGGGGGGGGGGTGTATGGTCTGCTTCTGGTCAGTGTTGCCATCCGTTTATCAGATACTTAGGAAGACTTTATGTCGTTATTCTTTCGAGACACACCACGCCAAGGTTTCCTGGTCTCGTGCACGTTGCGGGGCTTCCTGCGCTTTCAGCTGTCTGCAGGATTTCTCAGACTCCAACACAGACCCCTGGATTTGTCTCACGATGCCCCACACGTCTCTCTGGCGTGCAGCAGCAGGACTCCCTATCCGGCTTCTCGGTAGCACTGGGGTTGCTTATACCATAGATTGCCACAGAAGCGTCAACGAACTCTGTGAAATCTCGTCAGGCTTCTGGGGGCCCTTGCCTAATGTAAACAATCACTCAAAATCGTGCTCCCCGGCCCTACCTGACGAGAGGCTTCACTCTCGGATGCCATTGAACCTTCCTCCACCCCTAACAATCTTTAAACCCCGCCCCCACGCCCCCTCGTCATTCCCTAGCCCTACCTGCCGCTCAGGTGCATCGCGCTCTGATACGCCCTTGAATCGCCCCATCCCTCCCAGTCTTTTCAAGGCCCCACTCATCACGGGCATGATGGAAACCCCGGCAATTTCTTGTGGTGGCCATTACCACCTCCTACGTTTCCCCATGATTAATTAATTACATAATGAGGCTGCCGCTCCTCACAATGTAATCAGGGGAAAACGTAGTAGGAGTAATGCAATTACCAGTAAGTATTTGAAGTAATACATTCAACCTACTTCAGTCTGAAACATACATGAGTAGAATTAAAATTACGTCTGCCACCTTGGGTGGGGATTGATGGGGGTTCAATGGTTCCTCCAAAGTGCATCCCTACGAACAGCGCTGGCTCCAGTCTCGGGTACACAAACGAGGAGTAGGGTGCAGCTCGTGCCTGTGGTATCAGGCGACCTGACCTCTAACCTCAACTTCCCAACTTGGCTCAACTCTGTTATCCTCTGTAAATCGCTACAGCTTTCCGGGCATAGCTTCTTCATTTGCTGAAAATTATGAGCGTTTAGACACAAACTAGCTTAAATATTCAGTGCATTTATTATTGAAGGGTTACATCTTAGACGCAAAACAAGACGAATCCCTTTATGAACAAAACATGAAACTTTCTTATCTATGCTGTGAAGCTCTCCAAATGGCCACTTGATGTCAATCTTTACAACACCAATTCATTTATCACCCAAAATAAATTTCAAATAGTGATGATCTATATATATATATATATATATGTCACAGGAAATAAATGCATCCCAATCAAACTTGTTCATCACACATTTATTGCTACAATGCAATGGACACATTTCATAATGTTACCACAGTGCAGCATAACTGGGGTCATTGATATTTCCTGCCTCATAGAGTTCATGTGTTAATCGCTTTAGAACAGCCGCATACTCATACCCAAGACCCAATTAATGAGATTGTAGCATTCTGCACAGATCTATCTATTGTATCCTGCTAAAATACCACCGTTTATAACTTCAACACATGAAAAAAACACCATGACACAAACTGTAAACACAAATTCACAGAGATTTTATGTTTCTATTATTGCTGTTGGAGGTGAGGGGCCTTATGTCCCACCACTATAACCTTTGCCTCTCATGCGTCATGACCAGTTCCCATACTCAATGGTAATAAAAGCGTATTGCACTCTGCTCTGCACGATATTATTTTATATATTTTAAAACACCCTTAGACATTCACTGGAAGAACATAGTTAAGGTGAAATTATGGTTGCAAAATAAAACAGAAAAAACACTAAAATGTATAGGCTATGGTTAGGAATGCAATCCATTACTCACACACCAAACGCAATGTTCACAACTTCCCCTTGATGTGACAGATGTAATTACAAATGTTGTAAATAATCTTACAGATGATATAACATTACATTATTCTTAATACTATGAAAGAGACATCTATGATTATAGCATTATTTATTAGTTTGAGTATGTGTTATTTAATTACATTGAGCTTTTAGGTGTTGTTACTTATTGGGATAAATATTGTGAGGTTATAAGAATTTATTTGGTGTGCGAGTTATGGATTGTAGTCCCACCTACAGCGAATTTCAGTGGTTTTGCGGTTTTACTTCTCATCCATAACTCCACTTTAACTGTTTTTTTAAATTTGTTTTTTTAGTGTGTTTCCCCATCGTTAGCTACTCTGGGGTTCCGTTGGAGTCGCAACCAATACACACACATCTATATATATATATGTGTGTATATATATATATATATATATATAAATCACTACTTCAACGCCATGCCAAAAATGTGGCATTCCAGCACACTGTAGTTTTTTTGTGAAATATTGTGTAGTCTGTGACTTCAATGGGGGTGGGATTTATGAAAAAAATGAATTATGGTGACCTTTGGCAAAACTGGCTGCTGGCTGAAGCTTTACAGCATCTCATTTCTTTTTGTATTATCAGATCTGAGTTTTTTTTGTTTCTTATAAACATTAAATTATGTCAAGACTATTTAATTTGTAGAATTGGTTATAAATGGTCCAGCGGCCAAAATAATAAAAACAAAAATTAAACCGATTTTGAGGAGCGTTTTTGTCTCGTTTCCTAATATTTGTGTTGTATTTATTTCCCCATGCAAATGGCGTCAATGGCCTACTTTGTTGTGTATTTTTGTGAAGCTGGCCCAATAGTATGATTTTCTCTCTCTACCCCTACCTGAAGGACTATCCTCTAAGGGGACCACATCCCTCTTTATAGAAATAAATCCTAACAAGGGCCACTAACTCATAGTATAAGATGCTAATACACCGTAATCCACTCTGAGATCTACATGGTTTAATCAGCTGCGTACTATGAATGCATGATGGGCAGAGGCACCACAGACTGTCTCATGAGAAAAGCACAAAACGCTGTTCACACAAATCTTATTGAACCCCTCATTCAACGACATAACAGATGTATGTGCACACCATGCTGACATCAAATCTGAGCCACTGAGCTTATCCTACCAAAGCCTTAAAACATGGCTTATCTTCACAGTGTGAAATATATTCAAGTTATGCTCCTGCTGAAAATGTTTTACTTCTCGTGTCTAGTTTCCGCGCCTGTTGGACACCTCTACCAGCTCAGACACATGGGCTGTCTGTAAATGAACCATACGTTAGATTAATTCTGCACAGCATCCAGACATTGCTCTGTAAGCTGCAAATGTTGGGTAATAGAAGAACATGTCTTCATTTATGACTGCCAATAATCTTCTGGATTCCTGCAAGGCGTAAATGGTTTTACTACTCCGCAATTCTCTGCCATGAATGTGCAGCATCACACAGTAGAAAACCCCACACAACGGTTGGGGAGGAGTCTGAACAAGGGAGGTTTGTCTTGTGGGTTTGTATCCGCCCATAAACTTGTGAGTTTGAGGTTGTACACAAACGCTGATACTAACTTTTGCAACCCTGTTTACGTTTGTGGTTTCACTCTTGGAAACAGCTGCAGTATCTCGCTCACCAGGGTGGGGAGTGGAGCAGATCACATTTAAACTTGAAAGAGGTACAGGGAAAAATGTTCCTCATGCTCAGAGAACGGATACAGCACAAGTAGTAGAACTGAGACCTTCATTCTCATAGGTACGTAAAGCACGGACCGCGGCGTAACAAGCACTGGTCCGACAAACCAGCTACATATTTACAAGCAGCTTGCGCTGCCGGTGTGTGACTTTTTTGATGCACCTGCAGCTCAGGCTTCAGGCCCATATCTACAAGGCCACACAAAGCCACTTTGCTTGGGTTTCATGGCCTTGTAGATACGGAGTAAGGCAATGCAGAGCAAGTCCCTGTGTTGCCTTACTTTGCGCCGAAGAGGAGTTCCATGGGTGTTGCAGTGGGTTTTCCCAAGCAGCACCCATGGATTTTGACACATTCCCAGATTTACAAGGATTTGTACCGTAGAGAAATAACTTTATTTCTCCTCCTTTGGTCCTTTTTCTATTTGTGCTGCCTTCTGCAGCACACATAGAAGGAGGAAAATGCCTCCATTGATTGTTTTTGTGCAGGAAGGTTCCCCATCCTGCACAAACAATCATTCCTACAACTCATACACCCTTCCACTATAGTGCAAGGGTGCCTGCATGGAGCCACTTGTGTGCCAGCGCAGTGGAAGTGGACAGGAATGGGCCGCATCTCATAGATACAGCACATCTATGCCCTTTTTGTTTGATGTAGGGCAGCGCAGCAAGTAGCCTTGTGGCGCTGCTCTCCACTAAAATACTGTAGATAAGCCCATAAATGTGTACATTAGGTGCCCCAGTAGTGCAAGCTTCCCTCACTGAACAGATACAGAAAAGGCCACAGCCATGCAAGCTTCACTTACACTCAAAATAAATACAACACAGAAAGCAGCCAAACAGAGCTTTGCTCAAACAGAATGGGTGCAGTCCAGGTTCGGCCTGGACCAAAAAATAGGTACCAAAATAAAAATGGCACACTTTAGTGACTCAGATAGTTAATGGCTCTCACTTGCAAATAGAGCAGTTGTGAATCTGGAAAGGCTTGCTTTCTAGGTGTTTGCAAGATATGGGAGACTGAATGCATTTGTGCTTGCTACAAGCAATGTTTGTGGTAATATGAGGGAAATCAACAGTACAAATGTTCCAGTAGACCATAAAACACGCCCACAAACCTCCAAAAACAGCCCACACACTGACCTATCAGAACCAGTCCCTCAGACACTGCCTGATTGCCTTCTAGATCAGCCTGACTCTGGTGTAGTTTGTGTAGCTGCAGTGCAAATGTCTATCATGAAGACATAATCAGCAGATGAGGAGCTTCCCTCACACACAGATCAGGTGCAGCATGGGCAACAGCAGAGCAGCTTCCCTGGGACACGTGCTTTGTATCACTGTGGTAGTGCCACTTGTCCAGTGCAGACGCTTCCACAGCACACAGAGAGGGATGTGGCATAACACACTGCAAGTGGAGAGATTGGAGAGATGGTACACTGCTTATTCATCCCTGCTGTCTGATAGTCAGCTGAAGGTGTGAGCCAGACCTTCCAGTGGCAACAAGTGCCACATACCCACAGTAATAGCAACATGCAGGAAATTACCTTTTCATATGTCACAACTAGAACTAGACAATTGGACAAAACTGATGACTATTCTAGGAGCAGGTACTGCAGCGTAAGAGTTTCTCCCTTAGTTACATAAAATATATTCTGCCAGTATTTCAATCAATCAATCAATCAATAATTTATAAGCGTGCTATGTACCCGTTAGGGTTTCGAGGCGCTAGGGGTGGGGGGTGGTGCTGCTATCGTGCGAAGAGCCATGTCTTGAGGAGTCTCCTGAAGGTGAGGAGGTCCTGGGTCTGGCGTAGTGAGGTCGGGAGTGCGTTCCAGGTCTTGGCAGTGAGGTAGGAGAAGGATCTGCCGCCAGAGGTCTTGCGCTGGATTCGGGGGACGATGGCGAGGGCAAGGTTGGCAGAGCGTAGTTGACGTGAGGGAACGTAGAAGTTGAGTCTGGTGTTCAGGTAGGTGGGTCCGGTGTCGTGTAGAGCCTTGTGTGCATGGGTGAGGAGTTTAAAGGTGATCCTCTTGTCCACGGGGAGCCAGTGGAGGTCCCTCAGGTGAGGGGAGATGTGACATCGGCGGGGTATGTCGAGGATCAGGCGGGCGGATGCGTTCTGGATGCGTTGGAGTCGTTTGATGTCTTTTGTTGGGATGCCTGTGTAGAGTGCGTTGCCGTAGTCGAGTCTGCTACTGACGAGGGCTTGGGTTACCGTCTTTCTGGTTCCTGTTGGAATCCACTTGAAGATCCTGCGGAGCATACGGAGGGTGTTAAAACAGGAGGATGAGACTGCGTTGACCTGTTTGGACATGGTGAGGGCGGAGTCGAGGATGAAGCAGAGATTTTGTGCGTGGTTGGCTGGGGTGGGTGGAGGGCCTAGGGCGGTGGGCCACCACGAGTCGTTCCAGGCCGATGGGGTGCACCCGAGGATGAGTTAAGTTTTAGGCGGCTGTTGCTCATCCATTCGGCGATGGATTTCAGTCCCTCGTGAAGGTTGGCTTTGGCGGTGAGAGGATCTTTGGTCAGGGAGAGGACGAGCTGGGTGTCGTCGGCGTAGGAGATGATGCTGAGGTTGTGCTGGCGGGCCAGTTGTGCGAGGGGGGCCATGTAGACGTTGAATAGCGTTGGGCTTAGTGAGGAGCCTTGGGGGACGCCACAGATGAGGTTGGTGGCTTTGGAGTGGAAAGGTGAGAGTCGGACCCTCTGGGTTCTGCCGGAGAGAAAGGAGGAGATCCAGTTGAGGGCTTTGTCTTGGATGCCGGCTTCGTGTAGACGGGTTAGTAGGGTGCGGTGGCAGACTGTATCGAAGGCGGCTGATAGGTCTAAGAGGATCAGGGCTGAGGTTTCGCCGTTGTCCATTTGTAGTCTGATGTCATCTGTGGCGGCGAGGAGTGCAGTCTCTGTGCTGTGGTTTCGTCTGAACCCGTATTGGGAGGGGTCTAGGATGGAGTTGTCTTCTAGGTAGTGGGCGAGCTGTGTGTTGACGATCTTCTCGATGACTTTCGCTGGAAAGGAATTTTTGTAGAGCTCTATTCGCCATTGATGACTACAGGGCAGGTGAACACAATGCCATGTGCTCATGGCATTTGGAGGACAGATGGCAGCGGTGTTGGAGTTAGACCTGGATAAGCCAATTCTTGAGACCCCTCTTGAATCTCAGTTGAGTGGGTTCATGAAGAGTGCGCCCAGCAGTCAGTTTTGCAGGTTAGTACCAGGGAAAAGGGTGCCCTGCTGTACTGGAGTCTTCCTGGCTTTAGTGATGAGAATAGTGTAGCATCTGATAAGTGCATTTGTCAAAAGGTTTTTCAGGCTCAGACTTAACTCACATATAGTGTTGGCACAGAGGGAGAATCAGCCAAATCCAAGCTTTATCTGGCAGCCATTCTTAGAAGTGGGTCTCAGTAAGTTGTAGCGACTATGTCTTGGTGCAGTCTGCCAACAATGGGGTTGCAGTATTGCTCAGTGTGTGCAGCCTCCAGGGGCTGATGACACCTCCTTTCATTCAGCTGGACTCCACCCCTTCCGTGTTTTTTATGGTCAGGCTTGACAACGCAGGTATTGCCAGAAGAATATTAGAGTATCACTGCAGAGGGGCTTTGGCTCCACCCACATGTTGAGAATCAGGAGTACATGTATTGATTGGGCACAAGTTGTGTGCTTCTACAAAAAAGTGCTTGTCTTTCACACAGCTTGGGTCATTTTGTTTTTATATGAAGCTGATTGAGCTCAAAATTTCAAGGGCACACACATGACACTGCAATGCTATTAAAGTTTCTTAGATAACCAGATCATTTATAGTGTTTTTCTCTAGCAGCAGCATTAATGAGAGAATAGCAATCAATCAGTATACCCTATCGCCAGAGCTTAGGTAAGGTGAAGAGTAGTGGGCTACTTCCGCCCTGCATCATGCCAAAAATTGGGTCACTACTGTACCAGCACAGGGTCTGATGAACTGTCGACTGGATGAGCCACACCGCAGAAGTAAAATTATTGGAAGAAGGACAGTAAACATAAAGGGAAAGTTCAAAGTTCAAAAAGGGAAGATGACTTAGGGTCTGATTCACACAAATTTGTGACTCAAAACTTGTAGGTTTACAATTATAAGTGTAGATTTATGAATCCGTGAGAGTTTGTTTTAAGCACAATGTACGGTTATGGAGATGAAAATACCTTGAATGAGTTTTGTCTTCCTGGTATTGTGTAGGTATTTTATATTACAAACCACAGAGGGTAACCCAAACAAACCCAGAATGGGCTGGGTGAAAATTATCAAAAGACTACAATGCCCACTCTAGAGACTCACCTATCCACAAAAATCATTAATACAAATCAGCATAATAGGTTTAGAAAAGAAAACACATCATTTATTATTAATATATAACAATTAAATTACATCCAAGAGTCTAACCCCCCCCAATCATAACCTAAAAAACATACAGGACAGAATAAAGTGCTCAGAATAAATTGAACATGATTGTCTGAAAAAGAGGACAGAAAGGTCCATCCAACCAATACATAGATTCACAAACAAACATGAAGCATGTTGTTTCAACTTTCACCACATTGAATCATTAAGACAGGAAATAATCAATCCTCAATATTGTCCAAACAAATTATTGCATCCAGGCTCAAAAAATTATCGTTGACATTTCGACCCATTCAAATCACGGGCTAAATCCGGGCTCGCATCAGGGTCTTCTTCAGGACTAGAATGATAGGGGTATTCATCACAGATTTTGATACCAAACCTTCCTCCACGTAACGCCACATGTCACATCAAAAATATCAACAAATGGTCCTCTTTATACTCTTATTGAAGTTGTTTCAATCCAAAGTATCACCCTTAAAAAATGTTAGAACGTGTAATCAGCATGGCGGCCTCGATACTCTTCTCCCGTCAATGAGGAAAAAGACATCAAAATCTGTGATGAATACCCCTATCGTTCTAGTCCTGAAGAAGACCCTGATGTGAGCCCGGATTTAGCCTGTGATTTGGATGGGTCGAAATGTCGACAATCATTTTTTGAGCCTGGATGCAATAATTTGTTTGGACAATATTGAGGATTGATTATTTCCTGTGGGGGGCATTCTGCGGCACACATAGAAAGAAAAATATGCCATTAATCGTTGTTTATGTGCAGGATGGCGTCCTTTCCTGCACATAAACCATCATCCCTGCAACGCAGGCACCCTTGCACCATGGTGAAAGGGTGCCTGTGTGGGCACTAGGCAGCAATTTGTGTGCCAGCACGGGGAACAATGACAGGAATGTGCCATATGTTATAGATACAGTGCATTCCTGCCCTTTTGTTTTGATGCAAGTCAGCACAGTAAAAAGGCTTGCGGCGCTACCATGTGCCAAAATGTAGTAAATGAGACCCTGTGTTTTAATTTTTTTTTGTTCCAACACATTATTAGCCTACTGCCACAAAATAATCACATCAGCGCGGGGGATAAAAAAGGTTGTGCTAACTAGAAACCCCCATGTAGGCTTTCAGTTTTCAGGTCAAGGGCTCTTTTGGCTTGCTCATTTATTTTAGAAGAGGATCATTGTTGGCTCATTAACACTGGGATTGCTGTATCTGTCCTTGAAAGGTGTCCCACTGACTGTTTAACACTTGATCCCCCCCCAAAAAGGGTAGACAATGACAAACCAATTTTTTTGGTTCTTTTAGCACGGCTACCAAGTGCAATTTGAGGTTTGTAGATCTACTTGTAACCCAAAATATAAAGTGATCCATGGAGCCATTTGGCATCTATGTTTTAACATTTTACAAAGGGATCTAGTCCATTTCAAAATTGTGCTTCTTTTTCATCCAAAACCATCAGTAAACCTTCCTCTTATATTTGTGTGAGGAGTCACTCTTACACTCGGACCATGTATTAAAACACACAATTTGTTTTTTATACAGTGAAAAGTTTTATTCTAACTTAAATAAAACACAGTACAACATCACATCAGCAGTGTATCCTCCCTTAACACAGAAAGATTCAGGTGGCAGCAGCAAGAGGAGCAGGACAAAGCTCTGTCACACACACAGAACATGTACACCATATGCAGCAACAGTGCAAACCTTCCTTCATCACAGAACAGGTTCCACTTTAGCAACAACAGTGCATTCTGCAGATAGAGCGATACCACCGGAAAAAAATGCTTCTTCGTAGAATCAAGTGGATTTATACAGTGTGACTTATCACCAGAGAGGGTATCAAGGAGCTTGAGGGTCATGATGGTTCAGGTGACTCAGTTGAACAGCCAGGGTTTGAGTGCTCTCCGGAATTCTAGTAGAGAAGTGGAGGTCCATAGCTGCAAAAGGAGGTAGTTTCAGGATTTTGCCATGAGGCAGGAGAAGGAGCATCCTCCACTATTGCTATGGTGGATGCTTGGGTGCGGACGAGTGAAAGGGAGGTGAAACGTAGGTGTCTAGTAGGGTGGTGGAAGTTCAGGTTGCGGTTGATGTCGGCTGGTTCTTGGCTGTGCAGTGCTTTTTAGGCATGGATCATCAGCTTGCATTGGCATCTTTACTGCATGGGGGGCCGGTGGAGTTTTTGGAGGTGGGGGGTGATGTGGGTCCATCTGGGGAGGTCAAGGTTGAGTCTGGCAGTAGAGTTCTGTAGGGGCTGGAGTCTCTGCAGGTGTGTGGTGATCCCAGCATACAGTGCATTGCTGTAGTCTAATCTGCTGGAAATTGGGGCCTGAGTGAAGGTACTTCTGGTGTTCAGGGGGAGCATTTGAAGACTTTTCGTAACATGCATAGTATGCAAAAGCAGACTGAGGCAACTGCGTTGATCTGGAACTTCATGGTCAGTTTGATGTTCAGGATTATGCTGAGGTTTCTGGCATGGTTGGTTGGTTTGGGTGATGATCCTATTTCCGAGGACCACCATGAGTCGTTCCAAGGGGTGTTGTTATTGCCGAAGGTCAGCACTTCTGTTTTGTCTGTGTTGAGCTTCAGGCAGTTGTCCTTCTTCCAGTTGGTGATGCTAGTCATGTACCTGTGGAAGTTGGTTCTTGTGTTGGGGGGATCATCTGAGAGCGAGAGGATGAGCTGGGTGTTATCTGAAAAGGATATGATGTTTAGTCAGTGGAATCCGATGATGTTGGCAAGTGGGTCATGTAGGTGCTGAAGAGGGTGAGGCTGAGGAAGGATTCTTCTGGGACACTGCAGATGATATCATTGGGTTCACAAGTGAATGGAGGTAGGTGGACATTCTGCATTCTTCCAGAAAGAGGTGATCCACTTGAGGGCATTTTCTTGGATAATGATGTCATGCAGCCTTCTAATCAGGGTGTGATGAGGCACATTTTCAAAGGCTGCTGATAGGTCAGGGAAGATCAGTGCCACTGTTTCTCCCAGTTGAGGAGAGCTCTGATGTAATCTGTGACTGCCATCAAGGTAGTCTCGGTGCTGTGCTTGGGGTTTAATCCAGATAGAGAGGCATCAAGGAGAAGGTTCTGCTCCAGATATTTTGTAAGTTGTTGGTTGATAACTTTTTCCAGGGCTCTGGCAAGGAAAGAGAGAAGGGCAATCGGGAGGTTTTATTTTATTTAAATACATTCGGTCCAAAAGATTTGGACCATTAAATTTGAAAGAAAAACACAGTTTTACATGGTTGTATAAATCCATTGGAATCACAATAACTCATCATAATTCATAATAACAATCATTCAAGATAATATAAAAGTCTGATAATCAGGTAACATATAAAATATTTCAATAAAATCCTTACAACTAAAATTAAAAATTCGCTTATGCGGTCTCAATTTACTCCTAAAAAAGGACCAGAATTCTTACTAAAATAAGAAAAAGATGTCACATATAAATTTATAAAATCAGAAAAATGACAGGATACATATCATATATTAAGCGTTAAAAGAAGGAACACAGAAATAAAAATCAGATTGGGATCTTCGTCTGTGAACGGACATAGGCTCAGCCTAAAGCTCTTGGGGCCTCTCTACAGAAATGAGCCTACGACGAATACGCCAAGCCTCCGATAGAAATTTAGAAACTGAGGAGGCAACCAGTGTGGATGTTTCATATTTGCATATTCTGGTGGCATTGACTCTATCCGACAATAATAGATTTTTACAGAGGGGGATAATCCACTTTCCTCTAGGGTTCTTGTATGAGAGACAGAAAAACAGAATATGCTCGATTGTTTCTTTATGAAGAGGACAAGATATGCATCTATCAGTCGAAGGGACGCTGGATGGCCAGTGGGCCGTATAGATATTAATGGGCAGGGAACCATATCTGAGCTGTAGATAAAGGGCACGAGCATAAGATGGCATAGGGAGGTTCATAAAAATCTTGGGCCAAGGTCCGTGTTTAATTTGGAGAAATTCTGATGTTAACCTGCCCAGCCCATTTTGGCGCAGTATATCTTCGTTGACTTTTTCCCAATATCTTCTTTTGACGAGATGTCTTGCGTTATTGGGAATCAGTTCCGGGTGTTCCCAGTAATGGGAAAGACCTATATTAGCCCAATCGGATTTCATCTCCTGCAGCCATTGAATTCTAATCAGGCCCTGTGGAGTAGCTATAAGTTCCCTCACCGCCACCCTATATGGTTCTAGTTCGGGAGTTGTCCAAAGGCGAATCCAATAAGAGAGCGGTCTCAAGGCCGCTATGGTTGTAATACTGTTTAACCCTAAGTCGAGCCTGGGAGGAATCATTGGGGTACCTGCCCCTAACCGGGAAACCTGTCTAAGGAAGTTGTTTTCTTTTGTTTGTAGAATATCCAGTCTTCTGTGTAGTCCCCAGAGTTCAGCTCCTTATAAGGCCGCTGCACGAATTTGGACATTATATATCTCAGCAATTATAATCAGAGAGGAACTCAGGACCTTTCTGGACCTACGAACTAGGGCCCCACCTCTTTGACTTAAAATAAGTGCCCCTTTACCAATTGCTGCCTCCCATTTTCCAGTGGTTGATAATCTAAATCCCAAATAGTCAAACTCTTCCACTTTCTCCAGTGGTATTGAATTCAGTTCAATTTTATCACAAGGTTGTTTCCTTGAAGAGCTATATATCATAAATTTCGGTTTTTTTGCATTGACATCAAGCCCAAAATCCCTACAGTAAGCACAAAATTGGTTAACCAAATTTTGAATCCCCACAGGAGATTTGGCTAGCAAGATTGTATCGTCCGCGTATAATAAACATGGGATTTTTTCCCCTGCCAATTTGGGCGAGTCGTTTGTGCAATTCTCCAAATAACGGATGCAGTTATTGATGTAAAGCAAAAAAAGGGTAGGGGCCAGAACACACCCCTGCCGGACTCCTCTGTTCATGGCCACCGGATCTGTCAGCTCACCCTCCTTGCCGCATCTGATTCGGGCGTAGGTGTTATCGTGAAGCCGGGTGATAAGACTCAAGAGACCGGCAGGAACCCCCATGTTGGAGAGTGCTGACCATAGCATGTTCCTGGGGATCAGATCAAATGCAGCTCTTAGGTCTATAAAGACCACATACAGATTTCCCCCCCCCAAGGTCCACATTCTTCCACTTAATTGCCAGGAATCTTAAGACTTGGTCAATAGTGCTCACTGCAGGTCTAAACCCTGCTTGTAGATTAGATAGGGCATTGGATTCCATGATCCATTCATCAAGGTGGCACAAAAGATGTTTGGCATAGATTTTTTGAAAATTGTCCAGGAGACTGATCGGACGATAATTAGCGGGAATGTTAGGGCAACCTTTTTTAAAGATAGGAACTATCTTGGCCCCTTTCCATGAGAGAGGGATGGGGGCTCCAGCTGCGATTGCGTTGCAGATTCGATTAAGATAAGGAGCCCATAGCGATCGGGAGGTCGTTTTTGAGTTTTCTAAAGTCAGAAAATGGTTTGTTGAGGAGTGGTTTGACTTCTGAATGTTTGCAGTCTTTGGGAAAGGTGGTTGCGGTAAGTGAGATGTTGAAGAGGGTGGTGAGCTTGCTGCTGATCCTGGCTTCCGAGGTTAAAAATGTGGTGCATGCAGGGGCCGTGGGGACTCCTGAGTGAGCAGAGCTCATGATGGTTATAGGGGTCCCATGAGGTAAGTTGGTGGTCTGTGTTGATTTCGGTAAGTGAGTGAAGGTGAAAAAAAGTCTGAGGGTTTGCCAGGGGTTCGAAGTTCCTATAGATGGTGGTGATCTTGTTGTGGAAAAAGTCGGTGAGTCTGTCTCATAGTTCTTGGGGGGGTGATGCTGTTTCCTCAGGCTGCGGCACTGGTAAACTCTTTGATGATGTTGAAAAGCTTTTTGCTGTGGTTGCAACTGGATGCAATGTGGTCAGCTAGGGCTTTCCTCTTTGTTTCTCTCAGTAGTCAGTGATAGAGGTTGAGGGAGGTCTTGAAGGTGGTTCTGTCTGCAGTGTCCTTGGTTGTGCACCATCTTCTTTCCAGTTGCTTGCAGTGGCGTTTTATTGTTCACAGTTCCTTGGTGTACCATCTTGCCTGCTTGGTGATCCAGGAGTTGAAGTTTCTGACAACTTGGTCCAGGTTTGATGCAGTGTTAGGGCATGATGTGTTGAGGACATTGGCCCATTGGCTGCCTGATACTTTGCTCCAACTGCAGTGGGAATGTGCTGGGTGGCTCAGCGGTGGAGTTGTGTGGGCTGGAGATGTTGAAGTGAATGATGGAGTGGTTTTCTCAGGTGAGTTTGGTGATGTGGCTGTACCTGACCCTTTTGCTAGAGGTGAAGATTTGGTCCAGTGTGTGTCCTGCATTGTGAGTGGTGTCATGACTAGTTGGGTGAGTCCGATGTTATTCATGCTGTCGTTCATGCTGGCGGTGTTTGTATCATTGAGGTCATCGAGGTAAAAATTCAGATCTCTGTGGAAGATGTAGTCTTTGAAATCAGTGGCGAGAGGGGTGATGAAGAAGGGGACGTCCAGGTGGTCTGTAGGTGAGGGTGCCTCTGATGGTGGTTTTGAGCTTGAGGTTCAATCAATCAGAATTTATAAAGCACACTACTAACCCATAAGGGTCTCAAAGTGCTGTGGGGGTGCTTCCTCTGTGCTTCAGTCAAAGAACCAGGTCTTAAGGTCCTTCCTGAATAGAGGTAACAATGGTGACTGCCTAAGGTGCCGAGGTCTTCTGTATAGGGCAGGGTACAGTGGCTAGTGCCTGTTGAGGGGGGCTGAGAGGTCTGGTGAGGGAGTAGAAGGTGATGCAGTGGTTAAGGTAGGTAGGTCCAAAGTCGTGGCGAGCCTTGTATGTTTGGACGAGGAGTTTAAAGTTGATCCTTTTCTCGGCGGGGAGCTAGTGGAAGTCTCAGGTGTTTGTTGATGTGTTCGCAGCGGAGGATGTTCAGGATGAGTCTGGCGGAGGCATTCTGAATGTGCTGTAGTTTCTTCATATTCTACTGGGTGTTGCTGGCGTAGAGGGCTTTGCCATAGTCGAGCCTGCTGGTGACCAGGGCGTGGGTTACGGTCTTGCAGCAGTCGTTTGTGAACCATGTGAAGATTTTCTGGAGAAGTCGGAGTGTGTGGAAACTGGGCGATGCAACAGAGTTGACCTGGCGGGTCATGGTGAGAGATGAAATCAAGATGAAGCCGAGGTTGCGTGTGTGGTTCGTTGGGGTGGGGGTGGGGTGCAGAGTGTTACAGGCCACCAGGAGTCATCCCAGGCTGATGTGGAGGGTCCCAGGATGAGGATCTCGGGCTTGTCTGAGTTGAGCTTGAGGCAGCTCTCCTTCATCGGGGCGGCGATGGCTTCCATCCCGTTGTGGAAGTTCTTCTTGGCAGTTGTAGGGTTTTGGGTCAGCAAGATGATCAGCTGAGTGTCGTCGGGATAGGAGACGATGTTCAGTCCATGGCTTCTGACGATGGACACAAGTGGGCCATGTAGATGTTGAAGAGTGTGGGGTCAGGGAGGAGCTCTGGGGGACTCCACAGATGATCTCTGTAGGTTCCAACAGGTATGGTGTGAGTCTTACTCTCTGTGTTCTGTCGGTCAGGAAGGAGCATATCCACTGTAGGGCCTTGCCATGATGCCAGCTTTGTGGAGTCTGGAGCAGAGATTCTGATGGGAAATCATGTTGAAGGCGGCCGATAGGTCCAGTAGGATGAGGACTGCTGTTCGGCTGCAGTACAGGAACAAGCGGATGTTATCTGTGGCAGTGAGGAGGGCGGTCTCCATGCTGTGGTTGCTCCTGAAGCCTGATTGGGAGATGCCCAGGATGTTGTTATCCTCGATGTGTTTGCGGAGCTGTGCGTTGATGGCCTTTTCAATGACCTTGGCTGGGAAAGGCAGCAGAGAGATGCGGCGGTAGTTCTTGAGATCCAGGGAGTTGGCTGTGGGTTTCTTCAGGAGTGGATGGATTTCGGCGGGCTTCCAGTCCTTAGGGAAGGTAGCCATCTCCTTGGAGCAGTTGAGAGTGTGGCGGAGCTCGGGTGCGATGGAGGTCTTGGCTTTGTTGAAAATATGGTGGGGACAGGGATTAGTAGGGGCTCTGGAGTGGATGCTGCTCATCCACTCCAGATGCTGCTCATGATGGAGTGGGTCTCGTCTGTGGTGAGGGTGGTCAAGAACTGCAGGATCTGTAAAGGTTCGAAGGATCCGAGCTGGAGGGTTGTTGGTGGGTTCGGAGGGTCTTGGGGTCTGAAGCTATCATAAATGACCTTGATTTTTTGATGGAAGAAGGTGGCTAGTCTGTCGCAGAGAGGTGTTTGCAGCTTTCGATTGGGGTTTGGTGAACTCTTTAACCACAGTGAAGAGCTCTTTGGTATTGTGTGCGGTTGAGGTGTTCCATGGTCTGGACAGTGTCTTCTGTTTCAGTGGTGCAGTGGATATTTTCTTTGTGGTTGATGGTGATCACTTCTACGGGATTGTTGATGCAGCCTGTGATCTTGTATCCGTCGGGTGTTGCTGTGGCAAAGTCGGGAGTGGATGTGGTTGTGAGCCAGGTCTCAGTGCAGACGACAGTGTCGGGGGTGAGGGTGGTGTTGAGATCCTAGATCTCAGTGGCATGTTTGCAAAGTGAGCGTTCGTTGAGGAGGAGGCAGGCAATTTGTTGTGAAGTAGGTACGTTATGTTAGTTGGTTCACATAGTGGTGGATGGCGTTTTGGTGGGCGATCTGATGATGCAGGATAAAGGTCCTACCATGGATTGAGAGGAGGTGTGGGATCCGTGGTTTGGGGCTTGGAGTTTGGCAGCGGTGAAGCTCTAGGGTGTAGGAGAACCAGGGTTCCTGGTGCTGGGCTCAGCCCACTAGTGGATGGGCTCAGACTGGCTTGCCTTTGGCATGCCCGCGAAGTGCCCACTGCGTGCGTCCGCTGCACGCCCGTGCTGCAACCTCCATTAAGTAGGTCCTTGAAGTAGGGAGGTGCAGTGGGTGGCAGTGGGTGGGGCTACCTGGACATGGGAAATGGATGGCGGCAAAACAAAGAGGAGAGAAAGGAGGGAAAACAAGGGAGAAAAAGGAGGAACAAATGAGTGACAGACAGGCAGAAAAGGGAAAGGCACTAAGGTCTGCGAATAGGTAGAGCATAGCAGAACCATGCAATCTTCCCTCAGGGGCGCATAAATATTCACATAATGCATATAGGTGAGGAATAAGTGGCATGTAGGTTACACACAGATCTCTATAGCATGCCCTTAACTCATAGAGATAATATAGGTGGGTAAGAGAGCAACTTCACAAATGTTGCCAGCACCCTTTTTAGGGTCACATTCCCTGTCAGCACACCTGCTGTTATTATTTTATATGCCTCATGCTTTCATCCATCAATCTGCCTGTCGTATTTCTGTTACATCCAGAAAGTCCTGCTGTGGTCACTAGGAATCCACTTTCACTGCTATAACTCCTATTGTTGTCATATGCTGCAATCTTGTTGCACCTAATTCCTGTAGATGTAGGGTGACCAGATTGAAAAACAAATCAAAACAGGACAGGCTAAAATGGCTGTATTAGTATTGGGCTACGCTAAAAATAAGGCTCACCAGTGTAGGACTGTGGTAAGGTGCAGATTCGGAAATGTTGTTGTATTCACTTCACCTCTAAAGCTAAACACAATAGATTCACCTCAAAAGTCCAGATAGGAGATGTTGGACCTAGCCCTCTCTGCAGGGTCACCCCAAACATTTTGCCATTTTTCCTACACTTTTTGCTGAACTTGATTTTTTTGGCTTAGAACTCTGTGCACATTACCACTGCTAACCAGGGCTAAAGTGCTCGCTCCCTAAAACATGGTTAGATTTGTATATACCTAATTGGCATATTTACTTTACTTGTAAGTCCCCAGTAAAGTGCACTATATGTGCACAGGGCCTGTAAAATAAACGCTACTAGTGGACCTGCAAAACAGCTTGTGCCACCTACTTAAGTAGCATTTTAAAAAATGTCCCAGGCCTTTCATTACAGCCTAAATGCAGTATTACACTGCCATGTCAACTTGGCATTTAAAACCCACTGACAAGCCTTTTACTCCCCTTTTATTACATATAAGTAACCTCTAAGGTAGGCCCTAGGTAGCCCATATGGCAGGTAGCTGTGCAATCAAAAGGAAGGACATGTACTTTTAAGTTTTACTTGCCCTGGGGGTGAAAAACTCCCAAAGTCATTTTTCGCTACAGTGAGGTTTGCCCCTCTCATAGGATAACTTGTGGATTCCTTATTACATTTAATAAGCTGTGATTCCTAATAGAGGAGTAGATGTGTCATCTTTAGTACCTATGGAATTGTAATAATAAGTCCTCTTTAATGGTAAAGTCTGATTTATTGTTACAATTTTGAAAATGCCACTTTTAGAAAGTTGGCATTTTCCTGCTCTTAGCCCTGTGTGCCTGCAGCCAGTCTCCTCTACCTGCCTGGGCTGGGTGACACAGGACTTTGTCCATTCCCTCCAGACAGCCACACACTAAGGGAGATTAAGTGTGACTGGTGGGCCATCAACATCCTAATGGCCCATCCTGGGCAGAATGAGTGGGAGTTGATGACACTTGCACCTGAATAGGCAGTGTCCTGCTGCTTCAACACAAATGGCTGCGTAATACCCTATCTTGAATCTGGAGCCAGGACAGGAAGAAAGGACCTCTGTGCACTTCAAAGACTCTTCTTTGAAGTCACCCCACTTCAAAGGCACAACTGGGTATAAGTACTGGGCCTCTGAACCTACAGAATCAGTACATTTCTGGACCTGTGGATACTCTGCCAGGAAGAAGGACTGCTGTGCTACTATAAGGACTGCTACTCTATCTGGCTGCTGCTCTGGAAGAACTGCTTTTCTGCTGTGTTGGCCTGCCTGCTGCCGCCTCTGCCTGGGTTACAGGGACTGGATCTACACCACTTAAACCCAAAGTGATTCCAAGGGCTTGCCTGCTTGCCTCCTGTTCTGAAGTCTCAGGGACCTCAAAGACTTCCAGCAATTCCACAATAGCACCTGGACTCTGCCAACTGTGAGTCCTCCCTGTTAAATGGTGCCAAACCAGTCCTGGGCCTTTGGAAGTGCGTTTCCCTGTGTTGAACCAGCAAAATCCACGCATCACCGCCACTGGGATAATTGGGATTGGCGCATCTCTCCTTGATGCACATGCTTTGCCGCTGAGGATATTGCATCACAGACTGTGGGGCTCGATGATTGACACATTGTCCTCAGTCCCAACGCATCACCTGTGCATCGCTTCCTCTGTTCCTCGCATCAGGTCTTTGATGTCGATGCATCCTCCATCCAAAGGTACTTTTGCATCAGGACAAGGTTGGTCTCTGTATCTGACCCATGCTTCATCCCGGTCAGCTTGGCATTTCAGATTTGACCCAGTCTAACACATCCATATAGCCCTGGTTGGCACTTAAAGCTTTTAAGCACTATATTTGAAGACAATCTTTAAAAATATGTAACTCGACTTCTACCAATTGGATATTTGTTGTTTTGGGCTTGTTTTGTTCATTACGTTAAGCTCCATTTTTCTAACCTGGAGTGGATTATCATTGTATTGTGTTTTCACTGCTTTACTGTTTTAAGTTTTGCACAAATACTTTACACGTTGCCTCTTAAGTTAAGCCTGTCTGGTCTGTGCCAAGCTGCCAGAAGGTTAGTACAGGTTAATTTATGGTGTGTTGCTGACTTACCCTGACTAGGATTGTGGTCCATACTTGGACAAGGTGCATCCCTCTGCAACTAGAGACCCAATTTCTAACAGGAGACATGAAACAAAGCTATAATATGTTTGTAAAGTATGAGAAAGTGGATTATTATTTAGGGCGGTTGTGAGACCTCACCAAGTAATAATATCACTCATCTGTATAAGGTCTAGTTAGGTTACTTTAAGTTAAACCTTAGGTCAGTCCTGGGCAGCTTGGCACAGAGCAGTCAGGCCTGTGTGAAGGGAACAAGTGTAAAGCATTTATCAGCACCAAACCAGTTAATAACTAAAATACACACCATAAAAAAATCTCAATCTCATTAAGCACCAAAATGACAAAAAATAAGATGCAGGGAACAAGAGTTATGATTTTTTGCAAGCGTTATATAAATCACTGTGTTTTACTCCAAAATGTTAGGAAAATATTTTAAAAAGGTTTTAAATCACTGTTTTTCACTCTCAGTGGTAGTCTATGAGCCTCGAATGTGAAGGCCTGGGCCAAAGTAAAAGTTTCAGGGTGGCCATAATGGATATCAGTGACGGGTGCAGGGGGCAGGTTAATGCCAGTCAAGTTTTTACCATCATAGGTAGAAATCTTTCTGGTTATTTTTCTCGTCAATGGTAAGATCGTTGGGGTACTCTGCAGCTTCAGTCTGGCCTTGAGTTCGACATTGGCAGATTGGCGAAGTCCCAGGGGCCAGTGAAATCCTTAGTTCTCAGATGTTAGAGGCTACAGACGAACTGGCAAGAAGATGTACTCTATGAGCCCTAGACTCTGGGCTCAGGAACCATTATCTTTGGCTTTTGCTCAAAAGTTGCAGCCCTGTGGTGAAAAGGTGTCCATTTTAGCTCTGGCCAAGGGTACAGGACCCGAGAGGGACTTCTTGTGGGCTAAAACATTGTCTTTCGGTTACACCAGTGGAGTCCAGAGGAAGATCAGGGTGAACTGATCAGCTGGGCACTTGACAGGTGAAGGGCTTCTTTAGCTTTTGTGTCCCTGAAGCTGAACAGGAGGCTAGCCAATTAGCCCTTGGAATACACTCATTGGTTCTTAACACTAGTGGGAACAGGTCCAACCTTTTGGGGTCTCTCTCCACAGGTTCTACAGCATGAGTAGCCTTTCTCTTTCTGAGGTCCTGTCTTGGTTCAGTAGGTACAGCAGGTGCAGCCTTTCTTTCTGAGGTCTACAAGTTCAGCAGGGGCTGTCCTTCTTCTGTTCTTTCTGACTCCAGCAGAGTACAAAGCCAGTATTACCACTATTAAACCAATGGCAATTAGGTGGATGGGGAGGACTCAAGAGCCAAAGGGGCTACAATTCCCACAGGGCAACCCTACCCATTTTTACATCACTTCCTGTGGGTTTGGCAGTCAAAAATCTCACAGTGCATCTCTCTGCCCAAATCTAAGATGTCTGGAACCTTCTTCCCGGGGACAGAGCCATGGGCACACCCCTGAGGTGTGTCCAATCTAATTAGCCACCCATCCTGAAAAACTAGTTTTGCAACAAGCTTTCCCATCTGGAAGAAATGCCAACCTGTCTGGGTACACAAAGGAGTGGACAAGCTAAGGTGTGACTCACATTTGCTTCACAGAGGCGGTAGCCCCTTTGAATGTGGGCCATCGGTGACCACCATCCCAGGGCCTTCTAGGCTGGAGGAGGTCACACCTCCTTCTTCCAGAAGACCCTTTGCTCCCCTTCCTGGGAGCACTTCACACCTCTTGGCAGGAGGTCAGCAGGCTGTCTCAGGTGATAACTGCTGTATTTACATAGAAACAGCTACTAGAAAACTGGAGTAAGAAAGTGGTGGCTGTCTAAAATTACCTTTATATTAAAAGTTATTGTAAATCCAACTTCAGCAGTTAGTTGGGTTTAATGTAAAAATGTGTTTGATACCTTGAAGTATTATATTTGGTGGTGCCAAATGGAAGTTAGCAGTTAGCACGTGGGCTAGTGAAACCCCAGCCAACAGGGACTACCAGCCTCACTACAGTGAAAACAACAATTTTGACATTCCACGTTAGGACATGTAAAGCTTAAATTCAATATATCCTTTTAATATCTGGCACCCTGCCTTGTGGTCCACCAAGCCCTAACTTAAGGGTGAGTGGCAAATACTAAAAAGGAAAGTTTGGGCATGGCAAAAGGGTTAATTTGGCATGTGGAGTTGGCAGTTTAAAAGCTGCCGGCTAGGCTGCAGTGCCAGACCTAGAGCCATGTTATCATTTTGTCACAGCAGAGGTGGCACAATAAGTGCTGCAGTCCACTGGTGACATGTAACTTACTAGCCCTGGGTACTCATGGTACCATGTGCTATGTTCTTATAGTTAAGTTAAATATGCCAATCAGGCTTTACCCAATTGTACATACACTTTGAGGGATCCAGAGCACAAGCACTGGGGCCTAGTTAGCAAGGCCCAGTGCACTTCAGAGTTGAAAAAACAGACGCATCAGTCCAAAAACTTGGTAGGTGACAATACAAAAAAGGCACTTTCTTACACAGTGCTTTCATAGAAAGGCACAAGATACAATGGTTTCATGAACTATGACTGTTGACTGTGCTGCATGTCAAGCTTGTCATCTACTATGTCTAGAGAGAGTGATGGTTACTGCCCTACCACGGTGCATGCAAGAAGGGGTCCACCTGGAGATGTAAACAAGAGCAATATTGTATTTATATTACTCACCTGAATCTTGCCCCAAAACCAGGACATTATTTTACTGTGGTCAAAGTCTTGGATGCCAGACAGGCAGGACTGGCTTGGCAAGTCCGGGACATTTTGTCACCCTATGTAGATCCTCGACTTCTACTGCTCCCATTCAAATGCACATCCATCAATGAATCTTAGGTCTCGCAAGCCAGACACCTTGTTATGCCCTTGCACAGGCCATCCCTACTTGTGGTTCAAAGAGGCAGTACGGAAAGGCGGGTGTTGAGTAGTCAAATTAAATAACAAATATTTCACAGGGAAAAACAAATATTGATTTTCTTTGCTGCCCTTATGATTTCATCCCCCGTTGCCTCTTCACAGATCCCCATCACAGATAATCCTATCTACTGCTCACTCTTTAACCATTGTCTTTCTCTGTATTTTCCCTCTCACTCCCCTTTTCAGTTTCTCTCTCTTATTCTCGTCTTCTCCATCTCATTCTCATGTGTGCCTCTTTGCCTTCTTAATTTGTGCTCATATTCATCTCATCATCTTGTTTCATCTTAATTTGCCTTTTAACCCTCTTCTCCAAAGCCTTGCTCTCTCATATTCTTCAATTATCCCTAGCTATTTCACTTTATTCTTTTCCACCACACTTTTCAACATGGGGCATATTTAAGAGCCCCTTGTGTTGCCTTAGCATAATTTTCTTGATGCTAAGATGGCCTTCTCCCTGCACCATATTCACACAGTGCCACTTTGTAACCCCTTGTAACAGTCCTTGCACCAGGCATAATGTATGCAGGGGGGTGCGTTCCAGCGCTAGGAGGCCCACAAAAATGGCACAGTGAATTTTAATAGATTTCACTGCGTCATTATTGGCATCATTTTTAATGGCTGCTCAGAGCAAGCTTTAAAATTATGCACCCTTAGAAACCTATGAGCCTCCTTGCACTTTGCTACACTAACATCAACATTTTTAATGCTAGAGTAGCAAAGCCCCACAATAGCATAAAACATGTTGTAGCTATTGTACCAACAACTGCCATGGTGCGCCGAATTATAAATATGGCGCTACCATGGTGTTGGTAGGTGCCAGTACGCTGGGGAGGCGCCGAAAAAGTGGATCATCAGCTGTAATGCGCCATTTTTTCATAATTATGGGCCATACTCTTTTTCACACTCTTCTCTTTTTCCCCCACTTTCTCTCTCCCCCTCAATCACTCCCATACCTTCACTCTTACTTCACCCTACCTCCGATTTCTATCGCCTTCAAGGGCGCTTGTGACCAGTGTAAAGATTTTTGTCACACTTGATGAAGACACATTTTTGTACCATCTTTCTAGCAACACCATCTTTCATCAACATTTGGAGATTCCGCTGATATAACATATTATTAGTACTCTCCCTTCTGTTGGCAGGATCTGCGATCACACAGCTTTCAACTTCCCAAAACTTGCATATGCTCTTTCGTCTGTCTCACGCATCCTATCTTGTTCATTTTCATGATTTATTTTCCTTCCACTTTTCCAACGCACGAACCTTTCTCCTTTACCTTTCCTACTCCCTGACCTCCATTTCTTTCTCACATAATCTCCTCTCGTATCTGACACTTTTCATTTGCACATCCCATTTCTTCCCACAATCTGATAACACGATCTCTCGCTCATGCTTTTCTCTAGGTCACCTCACAAACACGCATACAAACACAACACCTTGCTCTCTTCCTGACTGCCAGCTTGTCGGGGATTTGCTGAAGTGCCACAGGATGCCATACCAGTCCCTCCCTTCCCTGACACGGCGAGCCACAGAGGTACCACCGAGCTCAAGCGAAGGGAGCAGGAGAGACAGACGTCCATTTGTCCAGACTTGGAAAATAGTAGTGCCTGGGATCCAGGAGTCTCAAGAAAGTGTTCCTCATAGCACGACTACCAGAAGAGATGAGCTGTGAGTGCGACAATAAAATAACAGGAGTTCAATGCATAAGGATCTCAGCAAATCACTCATTCGTTAACTCTCTTGCTTCCATGAAGCCACACACCCTAATGAGCCCAAGGAAGACCTTGATCCTGGAGGAGGAGAGCCTGCAACAAAGAACCGTGAAAGCGGGAAGAGGAACAAGCATGTAATAATGATGGAGGGATCCGAGCGGAATCAGAAAGGGGAAAAAAGCAACCTGAGAGGAATGCAGTGGTCAAGTGGGAACTAATGGGCCAAGCAAGATGCCAGTGCGAATGCGAGGAGTTGCCAGGCACAAACCCAAAGACTCTGTTTTGAACGGTCACTACTCTTGGTCTCCCAGAAAAGACCTAGCAAAGTGAAAGTATAATATTAGGGGCCACATTTATGAGGTCCTAGCGACAAAGTGCGCCACCGAAACCTAATTTTTTCAAATGTCCCGGTAGCACAATGTGCCGGCCCATATTTACAACGCCGCTCAAGGAGGCCTCATGTGGCTTTTCATGGCCTTGTAAATATGGACCCCTTTCACGCATAACACTGCGTGAAATGGACGGGCCGTGGGTGTTCTTAAACAAAACCCATGGAATCCGATGGAATCTGACGCATTCCCAGACTTTTAAATCTGTGAATGCGTCAGATTCCTACACCACCTCAGGGGTGGCGTTAAAGTGGCGCAAAGGGAAGAAATAACCTTATTTCTCCCCATTTTTTTCCTCTTTCTATGTGTGCTGCATTCTACAGCACACATAGAAAGAGCAAAACACCATTGATGATTGCTTATGTGAAGGAAGGTGTCCCTTCCTGCACATAAACAATCATCCCTGCAATGCAGGCACCCTTGCTCCTCTCTCTGAAATGCTCCCCTCAAACATTTACATTTAGCCTCATTCTCCCAAATCCTCCTTCTCCTCACAAAGCCTCTTATTGCCCTTCTCACCCACAAACCCTTACTACCAAAATTGAGAAAGAAGGCCAGAGAGACAACACTAGCATCCACAGGCCCACAACACCATCACTCACACACCATCCACGCACCTCAGAAAACACACACAAACACATCCCCTCACACATCACAACCGACACCACCTCACACATCACCCACACCACATCATGGCACCTCAACGACACCCCAGGTTCTCTGAGGAGGAGCTCAGGGTCATGGTTGAGGAAATCGTCCGGGTAGAGCCACAGCTATTCGGATCACAGGTGCAGCACACCTCCATTGCTAGGAAGATGGAGCTATGGCGCAGAATCGTCGACAGGGTCAATGCAGTGGGACAGCATCCAAGAACTAGGGATGACATCAGGAAGAGGTGGAACGACCTATGGGGGAAGGTGCGTTTCGTGGTCTCAAGACACCAGATTGCAGTACAGAGGACTGGCGGCGGACCTCCACCTCCTCGCCCACAACTAACATGGGAGGAGCAAGTCTTGGCTATCCTGCATCCTGAGGGCCTCCCAGGAGTAGCAGAAGGAATGGACTCTGGTAAGTCAACTCTTAACTATTACATCCCCCACCCTACCTGCATGCTATCACATACCCCCACCCTCACCCTCACCCCCATCACTCCAACACCTCACAAATGTCCCACTATCACAACCCACCCATCCTACCACCAAGCCCTGCATGCAACACCAAAGCATGGACACCCATCACCAAAGCATGTCCACAACAGATACCCACACAGACCCCAAACTAATTATCACACAAGGTCCTAGACAAGAATGCAAGTACTGGAGTACAGGGTCACTCACCCATTGCACACGATGGCACACACAGATGCAATAATCATGCCTTTACACCCCTGCAGGACCCCTACCCGACGTCACTGGACAGGAGGTTCCAGACATGTCCAGTCCCCCCACAGAAGAGGCCCACAGTGATGACAGCAGCTCTGTCCAACTGAATCAAGATGACCAGCCCAGCCCATCTGGGACCTCAGGACAGTCGGTTCCCTTGACACTGGCACATGCCACCACAGAGCCTCCCCCCTCAGGAAACACCAGCACAGCACCCACCCAGCGGGCCCATCCCTCTGTCCCCAAGACACGTCAAGCAGCAATGTGTCCACCACTACAGGGAACCCAGGCAAACCCACCACCCCAAGAACATCAGGGACCTGGGGGCAGTGGCAGTGGGCACATGGTTCAGGGGACAGAGGCACAGGAAAACAGGGGAACTGGGAGGACAGCTGTGCAACAGGGGGAGGACAGGCCCAGGGAACCCACTCTCCATGAGGCCCTCTCCAACATCATGGGAGCGTACCATCATTCCCAGGAGACAATGGCAACGGTACTGGCCAACTTTCAGGAGACCAAGCGGCTGCAGGAGGAACACTATCTGGGGATCAGGGAGGAACTCAAGTCCATCAACACCACCCTGGTCACCATTGTAGGGGTGCTGAAGGACCTTGTCAACACCAGGAGGGACACTGTGGCACAACAAGGCGCCCCTGACACTAGCCTGGATGATGAACAGCCCTCCACCTCCGCTGGCGCTAGTGTACAGGAGGCACCGCCACAGGACCACGACACCAGCACCCCACCCCCGGCAAACGGTCCCTGAGATCCAGGAACAAGACAGAGAACAATGCCAAGACCCCCGCCAGGAAATGAGACCCCCCTGAATGCCATCATTCTGTCCCACTTTGTCACCCTGTCCATCCTTAAACTGCCCTAGCTCCACTTCCTATGCCGCTTTGGACAATGCACCTGTGAAAAAAATAGACTGGACTGTGCCATGGACATTCCTCCACCATCACCCCTGACCATTTTACAACCCCCTCCACTTATTTGCACAGAAATAAACACACTTCAATAACAAAACAATCTGGAGTCAATCTGTGCTTTCCCAAAAGTGTATTTTCAATAACTATGGAATATAGCAATGTAACATTTATTTTCAACATACCGATGTAACACCACTCTAGTCCATGAGGTAATATAGCAGAGGTCACACAGTGGCACCCACATCTGTTAAATGGAAAAGCTAAGTGACAAGTCAGGGTCCATACACTGGGTGAAAATGACAGACTTATGAGAGGTCAAACAATTGTATGAGATGTGTGAGGCAGTGATATCTTCTTACCTGTGTCTCACTGGAAGTATTGCTGGATAACATTGTTTCTGTTGTCGATATCCTCTTCTTCTGCCTCCTCTTCTTCACTGTCCACAGGCTCCACAGCTGCCACAAGACCTCCATCTGGACCATCCTCCTGCAGAAAAGGCACCTGTCGTCGCAAAGCCAGGTTGTGCAGCATACAGCAGGCCACGATGATCTGGCACACCTTCTTTGGTGAGTAGTAGAGAGAACCACCTGTCATATGGAGGCACCGGAACCTGGCCTTCAGGAGGCCGAAGGTCCATTCAATCACCCTCCTAGTTCGCCCATGTGCCTCGTTGTAGCGTTCCTCTGCCCTTGTCCTGGGATTTCTCTCTGGGGTCAGTAGCCATGACAGGTTGGGATACCCAGAGTCACCTGCAAATGTCGAGGGACAACTGTTAGACACACACTAACCCATAGAGACAACCCCAGACCCAGACAACTATTCACAGGGTATAGGGTCCTTGTCCTCACCTATTAGCCACACACAGTGCCTCTGGAGTTTCCCCATCACTTAAGGGATGCTGCTATTCCTCAGAATGTAAGCATCATGCACTGAGCAGGAAACTTAGCGTTCACATGGGAAATGTACTGGTTGGCCAAACCCACCATCTGCACATTCATCGAATGGTAGCTCTTCCGGTTTCTGTACACCTGTTCACTCCTGCGGGGGGTACCAAGGCCACATGTGTCCCATCAATGGCACCTATGATGTTGGGGATATGTCCCAGGGCATAGAAGTCACCTTTCACTGTAGGCAAATCCTCCACCTGAGGGAAAACGATGTAGCTGCGCATGTGTTTCAGCAGGGCAGTCAACACTCTGGACAACACGTTTGAGAACATTGGCTGGGACATCCCTAATGCAATGGCCACTGCAGTTTGAAAAGACCCACTTGCCAGGAAATGGAGTGCTGACAGGACCTGCATTAGAGAGGGTATCCCTATGGGATGGCGGATTGCTGACATCAGGTCTGGCTCCAACTGGGCACACAGTTCATGGATTGTTGCACGATCAAGTCTGTAGGTGACTATTACGTGTCTCTCTTCCATTGTCGACAGGTCCACCAGCGGTCTGTACACCGGAGGATGCCGCCATCTCATCACCTGCCCCAGCGGACGTGCCCTATGGAGGAGAACAGCGAGCAGAGAGTCAGCCAACACTGAGGTATTACAAAATGTTATTTGCACACATTTGTTAATCCGCAATGTGCCTGTTACTGTGTGTATGCAAGGCCTAGATAGGTGTGACGCAGTTATTATTAATGCCATGGGGCCCCCTGAAATGGCGACTGCCTGACCTGTAAAGTGGGACAAGGGGATATGAGGTAACTGCGCTGGCGTTCTACACCGTCGCGGTAGGCGGTCAGAGACCGCTGCGCAATCCTGCATTGGTTAATATTGGACCCTATGGGTCCCAGGAGCCAATGATGATGTATGCCGGCGGTGATGGCACGCACCGCCCAGGATGTGAACTTCATTTTCTATCTGTACACACACTTGATACCTGCCCATCAACAGGAGGGGACCTACACTGCAAGTGCTGCTGTGACCTCAGTTTAGAAGCAACAATGGCTCATGTGTCTGGGGAAAGGGCCCCTGCCTTCACTTCGGAGGAGTTGGAGAAGTTAGTGGATGGGGTCCTCCCCCAGTACACGCTACTCTACGGTCCTCCAGACAAACAGGTGAGTACACTGTGAGCATGCTGTCTCGGCAATGCCTGTCTGGAGTGGTGTGGATGGAAGATACATGGAGGGGGGACTGAGCCCTGCATAAGCGGACGGTGAGTGTATGTGCGTCAGGGCAAGGGTGGGAACATGGGTCAATGACTGTGACAGTCCAGACGGTTAAAGTTTTTCCTTTTCCCCTTTACTATTCCTCTAGGTCAGCGCCCACCAGAAGAAAGATATTTGGCGTGCCATCGCCAAGGACGTCCGGACCCTGGGGGTCCACCACAGACGGAGCACCCACTGCCGGAAAAGATGGGAGGACATTCGCCGCTGGAGCAAGAAGACAGAGGGCCAGAAAATAAAGGGCAGGTCAGTAGAGGGCATGGTGGAACCGACAATGGGACCAGTGTCACACCTTCTGTCCACGTCGCCGCCAACCTGTACGGCGGAGAAAACCGCCACCTGCACCACCACCTGCACCGCCACCAGCACCGCAGTCACTGAGCCCGCCACCAGCACCGCCGCCACAGAGCCTGCCACCAGCACCGCCGCCACAGAGCCCGCCACCAGCACCGCCGCCACAGAGCCTGCCGCAAGCACTGATGCCACCGAGCCCGCCGCAAGCACCGCTGCCACAGTGCCCGCCGCAAGCACTGCTGCCACAGAGGCCACCACCAGCACCGCTGCCACAGAGGCCGCCACCAGCACCACTGCGACTGACCCCGCCGCAAGCACCGCCAGCAGCCCTAGAACATCCTGAGCCAGTGGCACCACTGCACACATGGCTGCCATCCCCAGTGGTCAGTCGTCTGAGGCTGGAGGTCAGTTCCAGGAGCCTGGGCAGCTTCCATGATCCACCACTTTCAGTGGAGAAAGGCATCCACTACCTCAGTCCTTGGCAGTATGAAGCACTCTGGGCACAAAGCCCCCTCCAGAACCAGTTGAAAGATACATCCACTACCTCAGTCCTTAGCAGGATGAGGCACTCTGGGCACAAAGCCCCCTCCAGAACCAGTGGAGAGATACATCCACTACCTCAGTCCTTGGCAGGATGAAGCACTCTGGGCACAAATCCCCCTCCAGAACCAGTGGAGAAAGACATCCACTACCTCAGTCCTTGGCAGGATGAAGCACTCTGGGCACAAATCCCCCTCCAGAACCAGTGGAGAAAGACATCCACTACCTCAGTCCTTGACAGGATGAAGCACTCTGGGCACAAAGCCCCCTCCAGAACCAGTGGAGAAAGACATCCACTACCTCAGTCCTTGGCAGGATGAAGCACTCTGGGCACAAAGCCCCCTTCAGAACCAGTGGAGAGATACATCCACTACCTCTGTCCTTCACAGGATGAAGCACTCTGGGCACAAAGCCCCCTCCAGAACCAGTGGAGACTGTTATCCACTTGAGAGACTGTGGCTTTGCACTCCCCAGGATGCAGCAGTGGGCAACCCACCCACTGAAAAGACTTGAGAGACTGTGGCTTTGCACTCCCCAGGATACAGCAGTGGGCAACCCACCCACTGGAGAGACTTGAGAGACTGTGGCCCTCATTCTGACCCTGGCGGTTCTCTACCGCCAGGGCCAACGGGGGCGGGAGCACCGCCGACAGGCCGGCGGTGCTCCCTTGGTCATTCTGACCGCGGCGCTTTGGCCGCGGTCAGAACGGGAAAACCGGCGGTCTCCCGCCGGTTTTCCACTGACCTTAGAATCCTCCAAGGCGGCGCAGCTCGCTGCGCCGCCGAGGGGATTCTGACCCCCCCTACCGCCATCCTGTTCATGGCGGGAAAGCCGCCATGAACAGGATGGCGGTAGGGGGGGTCGCGGGGCCCCTGGGGGCCCCTGCCGTGCCCATACCAATGGCATGGGCACGGCAGGGGCCCCCGTAAGAGGGCCCCGCAAAGTATTTCAGTGTCTGCCTTGCAGACACTGAAATACGCGACGGGTGCCACTGCACCCGTCGCACCTTCCCACTCCGCCGGCTCGATTACGAGCCGGCATCCTCGTGGGAAGGGAGTTTTTCCCTGGGCTGGCGGGCGGTCTTTTGGAGACCGCCCGCCAGCCCAGGGAAAAACTCATAATACCCTCCGCGGTCTTCTGACCGCGGAGCGGTATAATGGAGGGCGGGATCCTGGCGGGCGGCCTCCGCCGCCCGCCAGGGTCATAATGAGGCCCTGTGGCTTTTCACTCCCCAGAATGAAGCAGTGGGCAACCCACCCACTGAAAAGACTGGAGAGACTGTGGCTTTGCACTCCCCAGGATGCAGCAGTGGCCAAACCACCCACTGGAGAGACTTGAGAGACTGTGGCTTTGCACTCCCCAGGATACAGCAGTGGGCAACCCACCCACTGGAGAGACTTGAGAGACTGTGGCTTTTCACTCCCCAGAATGAAGCAGTGGGCAACCCACCCACTGAAAAGACTTGAGAGACTGTGGCTTTGTACTCCCCAGGATGCAGCAGTGGGCATGGAGCCCCCTCGTAGAGCAGTGGTGTCATGCATTCATCAGGCTGAGGTGCCCACCTCCCCCTCCCCCTAAGTTGCCTGGTTCATTTCTATCTGATGCCCCTGCAGTGTTCTCTCCATTTGAAGTCTGGTATCATGTGTGGGCCTCGCCTATGCATTTTGGGCCCAGTGGTCCACGGACAATAATTGGTGCTCTATCCGGACTTGTGTAGTTGGTGTACATAATTGTATATACTGTATTTCGAGTTTTGACTACTGGATTTTTCATGATTACAATCGTTCAACTCATTTCCTTTTGTCCTTGCGTTCTTACAGGAGGGGTGGGGGGTATATGTAATGTTGCTGCATTTATTTGTGTGTATGTTGTTGTGGGTGAGGGTGGGGGTGTTGCGTGTGTGTGTCACTCTCTTTTCCCTCCCCCCTCCCCTGTGTTGTAGGTGCAGTACTCACCGTAGTCGTCTCCGCCATGTTTGGTGCTCCTGATAGAGGAGCAGGAAGACCATCGCAGGGAGAATCTGGAGTTCTGGCTCCATGGCGTCCTGGTTCCTCGTGGGGTGTGGAGAGGTGAGTGTTTTCCCTTTCAAGCCCTGTTTCCGCTGTGTTTTTGTTCGCGTTGGTTCCGCCCCTGAAAAGGTGTCATATTGGCATCTTATGATAGGGTGGGTGGTACATTGTCTTCCGCCTGCCTGTTGGCGGTTACCGCCATGCTGTTTGTTTCTACCACTGTGGCAGTCGGAGTGTTAAAGTGGCTGTCTATGTTGGCGGTTTCCGCCATGGTCGTGATTCAATTTTTATTACCGCCGGCCTGTTGGCGGTCTTACCGCCGCTTTAACACCGACCGCCAGGGTTGTAATGAGGGCCTATATGCCATTGTTCTTCCCCGGCACACTATCTGCTAGGAAAGTTACAAATAGGTTACAACTAAGAAACATTTCTCACATGCTGCACGATGCTCAAGGAAAGAATGAGATAACTTCTTCCCTTCACCTTATAAATTCTAAACCTTTCGCTACATGCCAAACTAACCGACCCAACCTGGCTTTCAGCTGAAAGAGAACAAGCATTTAAAATGTGCAGTATAAACATTTCATAAGCTCTAAACTAAAACATTTCCATTTAATAAATCATTAGTTAATCATTGTGCAGAGTTTGTAAAATACGAAATACATTTTACAGTGTGTTTATTTCAGAAATACATTCATTTATTAGTAAAGTGTAGGCCAAATTTAAAACGCTCATGTTATTTCATTTGCGCACTGTTTAAACATGCATTAGTTTAATTAATGAATCACACAGTTAGTCAACACTAAATTACACTCTCTCAATAGGAATCACAATTACATGGATGTAAGCTCAAGGAGCTACACCCCTCTCATTAGCCTCCTCGCTTGCTACATTCTCCCAATAAACTCTCCCCCAGAATGGTGCGGACACAGGAATTATTTAGGCGCACATGCGAATTACTTCTATTTGACTCGCTGATGAGATACACAACTCATTTGAAAAGTTCTCATCCCAGATGTTCACTTACAAGTCTTAGGTGCCTGCTGTAGATTCTGCTGTGCGCATTCAGAATCTTTTTCTGTTCGTAGCCTAAGCCTTGCCTTACCTGCTGGATGGTCGTTGCAGATCTAGAGGTGCAGCAGGTGCAGATTCCGTCCCCACTCTTTGCAGAGGCAGGGGGGGCTCTGCAAGCAACCTGTCTTTCAAGCAGGGATCTCTGGACAGAGTCAGCACTGTAGATCCTATCCAGTGACACAACTTCCTAGGTAGTTGCTTCCCTCTGGGCGGAGTGTTGGTGGGAACCCAGTTCCAGCCATTAAGGCAATTTGTCAGCTGTGATGTGTCTTTAGCTGTTGCAGCCTTCTAGCCCAAGAGAACGTCACTTTAGCAGTCGATGCAGACCCTCTTCTCCGGGATGGCAGAGGCAGCACCAGTTTTCGGAGCCCCAACGGGCTGCCAGATGACACACTGGTGCTCATACTTGCAATGTCTTGGTGCTGTTGACCTGAAGACTTGTCAGAGAGAACCAAGGATGCTCCCAAGGACGGGTCACTCCTAGCTCCCTCTATAGGGCAGTCACCTTTCCAGGGGTGTAATACATGTCCCTGCTGACCAGGTTGTGCAGGGGAGCCCAAACCCTTCAGTGGGCCTCAGACTCTTCAAGATGTCCCATTCTTTCCAAGACCAGTGACTACCTTGGCATATCAGAGACCCAGGGAACCCTCTTCACATTCTAGATGGGAGTCACATCATTTTGCATTATACCACTACAGCTTTCTAGATGTTCCTCATGTTGGGAACACATTGGGTGTCTCCTTCTGGACAGTCTCTCCTTCTGCAGGGTCAGGTACTCTCCTTCTGTCTCTCAGCAGGCAGTCAAGCTCCAAGGCACTAGGAATACAATCAGCCTCTCCAAATGAAAGTGCAAACTTCAAGTGATGTCCCCTCACCTCTTGGAAACTGGCTGTCATTCAGATACAAGCCCTGATCACACAGTATCCCTTTGAGCACTCTGAGGAACACTCCCTTTCTTGGTCATGAAGCAAATGTAACCATAATAAAGTGGGATGGTTTGGATCCCAATTTTATACACATTTTCCAGATAGGGATTGTGGATCCACCAGAACGGATTGGCTCTCTTTCAAATGTCATTTTTCAGGCTGCTCCTTAGGCAAAGACTTTGTGCAAGGCGATTGTTCTCATATCAGGTAGCAATGTAGCTGGCTCTAAGCGGGTGTATCCAAAAGAAGGATGCAAGATCTCTGCACCTAGCTGTTGTCAGCATTCCTGAAACAGTGATCAGTGACAGACAAAAGAGCAGGACCTGCCTAGAAGCTTCACCTTGGACAACAGAATCTGCAGTCCCACTCTTCACCCTACATCTACTAAATGGCATAAACAGCAGCCCTTGGCTAACAAGGTCCTCTCAGAATTTCCTCCTCCTCATGTCAGTGTCTGAATATCAACCTTGCAGCCACAGAAATGAATTCAGTACATTTTTCGTGTCTATGGAAGTCATGCCCTTTCTCTCTCCTATGCCATGGTAAACCCGGGGCATACTAAATGAATCCCACTGGTGCTCAGATCTCACAACACAAGCAGGCCTACTTACATGTGCTATATATGCATGTGATGAGTACGTGACAATCTAGATCTCTTTGCGCATGCTAGATTACCATGCTGCCAAGGACAAACAAAAGATTAGGATGCCAGTTTCACACACAGGAAGTCACGACAGGGGTTTACGCCCACTTACAGTATACGAGGCATTCCTTCCCCAACACTTTAGCTGGTGAAAACAAATATGTGTTTTTGATTTAGGACCCCTGCTGATGAGTTGTAAAGAGAAAATCCTTTGCAGGGCTTCTGATTTAAATCAATGTAATTAGGATTCACAATGAGTCCCCAATATTTAGTTGTGAAAAAGAATTACAATAAAGGTTTATGGCCATTTACAACTTGCTGGACTATGGGTTGACTCTTTTGTTTTCCAGTATTATGGAGTATCCGTCCCCTATAAGGCCAGTGCTTATTTGAGCAGCCCAGCCTCCTTCTCTGAACCTACAGTCAAGTCATGTACACACATTTGTCTATTTCGTCAAAAAGGTTTTGAATACTTGTGCCCTAGGCCGGGCTGGTGCTCCACCTATTCAAATTGTTGAAAGCATGCACTGGCGTAAGTTGCAAGCATGACCCATGAAGCAAAGTCATTCAGTCATAGCTGTTTAACATAACTTGTTAAGCACACGTTCACCAAAATCTTGGGCCTCTTGGCGCTGAAATAACAACTGTTTATTGCTATCCAACACAACAGTACTCATTTTTATCAACCGAAAGGCTGAGTAAACCCTATTGGATTCGAATCTGTGGCCAAAAGTTCAAACCACATCCCGGGAGCGGGTGCAATAGTCCACTGAGCCACCAATCCCTAATTAACACAGCAAAGATTTGCATGGTGGGACTTGTAGTTGTGCTTTGTCATTTTATGTGTCGACCTGCAAGCCCGTTTTTCAAGGGGTGTATAAAGGTGAAGCGGCTGAAATGGACCATGTTTGTAACTCTGCACGTGGCTTGACATGGGTACCTGCCAGTGCCCTCTCACCCATGGTATAGGCTGCTCAATCCTGCCCTGCACGAGAAAGTGCTCCCACGGCCGCTTGTATAATCCCCTTTCATCGCCACAAAAGTTTATTCTTCCTGCGCCACGCCGTCCCAGGACCACGGCGCTGACCCAGCACTTGTCGTCGCCAAATATCCCTTTATTATCGTGTGCCATCCGCTCAACCTAAGAAAAGCCCCCCACCTCCCACTGATGCAGCCAACCTGGAAAGGTTTACCGATCCGAACAGCAGAGTGTAGCCAGCTGGAGCTGGCAGGGCATCTATGTTGTGTGCCGTGGAACAATAGCGCCCCAGGTTATGGCTTCAGTGACTTTTTTTGACATTTTAAAAACGCCACCTGTCTGCCTCTCCCTGCCTTGTCTTGTTTGCTCAGGTAATGAAGCGGGTTTAACGTCGTTGTTCCCTCTGGCACAGGCTCTTCTCTTTGTGGTAAGGGACACAAAAAAAAACACCTCATCCTCAACGCAGGACTGCAGTTACCGCCGACCGCACAAATCTACTGTAAAGTTTACCAGATTTAGCCCAGTAATCTCGAGCGACTATTTCCCAAACATAAATTGCTTAGGTCTGCTTAAATGCAAATTAGCGTTTTTTTTGCCAAATCTTACTTCATTTTAGAGACACGCCTGGGTGTAATGTCTAAGTGCAAAAAATACTTGCAGAGCTCGGGCCTACAGCCGCTATTCCAAGCAGACCCTTAATATCAATTTGGGCTGAAACAGCAGTTCGGGATACACATACAGTGACACTCATAACTGGTGTAAAAGGTCATTTATTTAGGATTGGATTTAACATTAACATCAATAACTTTGAACTGTATAACTCCCTTTTGCCCAACCTTAACTTAAAAGGCTTCCCTATGCCCTTCACTCTCTCTTCCAATGACTCTCTTCAAATCTCCTCCCCTATGCACTCCCCTATTCCTTTTATGCCCTCCTTGTTTGTAACATCCCACCCCCCATTCTGATCCTTCACCTCGTTTTTCTCCTTGGAAGGGGGACAAGCCCGCATCTGGCTCTCCCCCCTCCCCATTTCCTGCCAAAACCTTGAACAACATCACCTGCCCTAACTGACGTCAAAACCTTCTCCCCAACCCATCTTATGAACGCCCTCTAACTGAAACCATTCCTAAATCCTTCCTTATCTGCCGGGCGGGTGGGTGGTCAAAAATGCCTCTGCCTATCTAGGTCGGCCCGGAAAAGAGGCCGACCCCACCCATTCACCCCCTTATAAACCCCTTCCCTAAGCCCACCCCCACTTACCTTGAGCCAATCCGGCGCGCCACTTCCTGTCCTCCCGAACAGGCCCGCGGAGAGACTAGAACAAGTCTCTCTCTCCGCGGGCCCCCCCATCGGGATACACATACAGTGACACTCATAACTGGTGTAAAAGGTCATTTATTTAGGACAGGATTTAACATAAACATCAATAACTTTGAACTGTATAACTCCCTTTTGCCCAACCTTAACTTAAAAGGCTTCCCTATGCCCTTCACTCTCTCTTCCAATGACTCTCTTCAAATCTCCTCCCCTA
This sequence comes from Pleurodeles waltl, assembly GCF_031143425.1. Taxonomy (NCBI): domain Eukaryota; kingdom Metazoa; phylum Chordata; class Amphibia; order Caudata; family Salamandridae; genus Pleurodeles; species Pleurodeles waltl. The sequence goes on from NC_090445.1 coordinate 588,292,597, forward strand.
TGCACTCCCCTATTCCTTTCATGCCCTCCTTGTTTGTAACATCCCACCCCCCCATTCTGATCCTTCACCTCGTTTTTCCCCTTGGAAGGGGGACAAGCCCGTATCTGTCTCTCCCCCCTCCCCATTTCCTGCCAAAACCTTGAACAACATCACCTGCCCTAACTGACGTCAAAACCTTCTCCCCAACCCATCCTATGAACGCCCTCTAACTGAAACCATTCCTAAATCCTTCCTTATCTACTGGGCGGGTGGGTGGTCAAAAACGCCTCTGCCTATCTAGGTCGGCCCGGAAAAGAGGCCGACCCCACCCATTCACCCCCTTATGAACCCCTTCCCTAAGCCCACCCCCACTTACCTTGAACCAATCCGGCGCGCCACTTCCTGTCCCCCTGAACAGGCCCGCGGAGAGACTAGAACGAGTCTCTCTCTCCGCGGGCCCCCCCATCGGGAGACACATACAGTAACACTCATAACTGGTGTAAAAGGTCATTTATTTAGGACAGGATTTAACATAAACATCAATAACTTTGAACTGTGTAACTCCCTTTTGCCCAACCTTATCTTAAAAGGCTTCCCTATGCCCTTCACTCTCTCTTCCAATGACTCTCTTCAAATCTCCTCCCCTATGCACTCCCCTATTCCTTTCATGCCCTCCTTGTTTGTAACATGCCACCCCCCCCCCATTCTGATCCTTCACCTCGTTTTTCCCCTTGGAAGGGGACAAGCCTGCATCTGGCTCTCCCCCCTCCCCATTTCCTGCCAACCAGCAAAACCCACGTGGCGTTTTGCTGCCCCACCCGTAAACCCCTTGTTTACGATACTGTCTCTTCCTTGTTAGTCCCTGATCCACAGACTCTCGCCCCACAAGTTCTCCAACATCAACCTCAACTCCGTCAAATAGTATAAGTTTCCTAGTTGCGATAAGTGCACAACATCCTCTCTGAACAATGCCCCATCTTGTTCCTTAATGTCCTCATGCTTCAGTACCTTAATCCCTTGGGCCCAGCAAAATACCCTCATTGCTCTGTTCAGCTTTTTCCGAGCCCGCTCAATGGCTCCATGATTTATTGCCCCTCTCCATACCCGTCTGGGTACAAATTCCGGCCACATCAGACATGTCCCGCATAACTTTTGCTTCAATAGCTCCAAGTCTTTCTGCATGAACTGAATCAATGTGAGCCCTGATTGCTTTACCAAATCATTTTCCCCCAAGTGGATCAGTAATAAGTTCGGACATCCCCAATGTGGCAGGTTCCCCGTGATAAATGGAAGTAAACTCCCCCACCTCATGCTGCTCTTTCCCCACCAACGAACTTCGTGGTGTCTGCTGGGCAGTCCCATTGATCTGCCGTAAATTTGTTTTTCTGCGAATTTCGCCGCCCAGTGAACGAATGAGTGACCGACCAGCCATATCACCATCTTATCCATCTGCGGCCTGGCCACGCATCCTGCAAAGAAAAAACACTATAACAACTGTGATGAACATCTAACCCCCCCGCCCACCTGTATTTCCTCAAGGCCTAACATAACGCTCACAGCATCTAGATTTCCATCTACCAATAGCTTTGATTTTGGCCCAGTCCGAATGTAGGTGAGCTGCCGCTGTAGCTGCCCCAATCCTAAAGGAATGCGTTCCAAAGTCACCTGCTCGCCGTCCCGTCTGTCCCAGTGCCATCCTCAAGACTTGCAACAACTGATAGCTAGTAAGTTTCTTGCCTGAAGCATGCACGAACACCCCTGTTTCCCCAGCCACGCTCAAATTCTGTTTGAAAGCCATACACTCTTTCACCGGGCACGCTAGCTCATCTCCTCCTTTTTCCAACCATACCCATTTCCCTTTACCTAACTGGTCCGTCTTTGACCGCCTGAGCCATATCCCCAACCTTTCCTTGTGCATGCAAACCTCTTTTACTTTCACACCACACTCTTTCCCTACGCCCAACAATTCGTATACTCTAAAAGCACCGAAAAACATCCAAACCATGCACAACCTAAACAGTCTTACTTCGTACTCATCCACACAACATACTGGCAAAACGTGCAACAGCTCTCGCAGTATCTCAAAAGTAATGGGTTCTCTTGCCATACCTGCCGCCCCGGCCATGACCCTGCCCCAACCTTTCAACATCTTGCCTAATAAATCATTACGCCCTGGATCCGTACCAAAGAAGAGTTTCCCATAGAATCAGACACCTGCCAACTTTCCTCCTATTGTGGCCGAAGATAGACCCTCCTTAATTAGATACAGAACAAAGCGTAAAGCCCGTGCCTCCAAAGACTGTGACCCTTGTGCCCAAAAATTGCTGACAAACTCCTCAAAAGATTGAAACTCCAACCATGCGAGCCTGTAACTTTGCCGCGTAGACACTGCTAAAGACATCTCCACCAGCCCCGAGATCATCATGCCTACACTCCCAAATGCCTGCCGGGACCGCAGTCTTGTTCCTCTCCGCTCCTCATGCCAACTCGCAAAAACGCCACCACTGTGAACGAGATAGGGAGTCTGCAATCTCGTTGTAAACCCCCGGTATGTGTGCAGCTTTAAAGATAACATTGAGAGATAAACATTGCAGCATAAATTGTCGTAATAAACGTAAAACTCTGAGGTCCCTAGCCCTCTGTCTGTTAACCAATTCAACTACTGTCATGTTGTCTACCTGGAAAACCACCGTCCTGTTGGCTAATTCATGTCCCCAGACTGCCAGTGCCACTAATAGTGGGAAAAACTCGAGGAAGGCAATGCTCCTCCCCTGTTGTACCCATTGACGGGGCCATGTTTCAGCGCACCACCTCCCGTCCCAGTAGATGCTGAATCCAGCCGCCCCTGCCGCATCCAAAAATATTTGGACCTGCCAGACCGTATCAGAGTCACAAAAAGACATTGGTACCCCATTAAAGTTCTTCAGAAAAATCTCCCATACCTTGATGTCTTCTCTCAGGGCCAAGGAAACTCTTATCCTATGATGAGGTAAAACTGCACCCGACATGGACAGTCCCAATCGTCTACAAAACGTACGTCCTCCCCTCGCCACCCTACACGCAAAGTTGAGATATCCTAATAATTTTTGTGCCGTTCGTAAGTCCATTTTGTGCAGAGTCCGTACGTTTGTTAGACATTCCAGAATTTCCGCCACTTTTGACGCTGGCAACCTAGCCACCATTGTTTCCGCATCTAATTCGATACCCAAAAAGGTCAAAATTGATAGCGGTCCCTCTGTCTTTTCTGGGGCCAATGGCATTCCTGTCTGCAGCGCTAGCCTCTGAAAGGCTGCCAAAGCCTGACCACATGCTATGGATGCGGCTGCACCCACGAATAGAAAATCATCTAGATAGTGCGTCACAGTCCTGTGGCCACTCGTCTTAACAAAAACCCACTGCAAAAAGGTGCTGAACGTCTCGAATAACGCACATGATATCACACAACCCATAGGTAAAACCCTGTCTACGTATATAGCACCGTCCAACTGCATGCCTAAGAGGTCAAAGTCTTCTGGAGGCATGGGTAACAACCGAAAGGCTGACTGTATGTCGCATTTGGCCATTTCCGCTTTTATCCCGCACCTCAAAACTAACTTCACCGCATCATCCACGAGGCGTAAATTACCTTGGTGACCTCTTGCGCAATAAAATCGTTTACCGACGCCCCTTCAGGCCATAACAGATGATGTATCAAACGGAACTCACCCGGCGCTTTTTTAGGTACCACCCCTAAAGGGGATATCATCAAGTGATCAGTTGGCCAATCAAAAAACGGACCAGCTATTCTCCCAAGTGCTACCTCCTTCTCCAGTTTCTCACGTACTACCTGGGGCTGTTCCTTAGCAGACCGTAAATTGTCTGCCCACCTCTTTTGCTGGGGACCTTGATAGCCTACCCTAAAACCTTCTCGAAAACCCCATTCCAGTTGTCGAGCCTTGTCTGCGTCTGGATACCTGTGCAACCAATCTAACTGGTGTAGGACCCTTTTGGAGCAGGAGCTCCCTGTGAGCCTCTTCTTCTCGCCGCCCTCCATTGTTCTACAGGGCTGTTAAGGGAGAAGCACTGAATGACTGGATGACGGCCCCCGCACCTGGAGCAATCATGTTTAAACCTACACTGTGCCCGTTAGCAGAAAACCTTGTTAAAGTTCCAACATGCCCCCGTGTTGGACACTATCGTTTTTGTAGCAGTGCCCGCCCCTCCCGAGGCGGGGCGTGCCTGAAAAGGCTTATATATTACTGGCAGTCCGCTCGCCGTGTGCGTGGACGCCGATGCCTGTGCCGATGCCATCCATTGCATCCATAACTCTGAATCTACGTCTCCCCACAGCTTTTCAGGGTTTACGCTCACCCGGGCCCTAAACTCCTCGTCATAACTCAGCCATGCAAAACCCCCAAAGTGCATCTGTGCCTTCCTAATAATGTCCATGTATTTGAATAGCTCAATGGCCCTGTCTGGATACTTTTCACAATATATATTGGCAAAGATCAGGAATGCGGACGTCCAATTGTCCATTGTAATAGGAACCCTGGGCCTACGCGCCAACTCCCATTCCTCCTCTTTAGATCCTTCCTTGGCCTGTATGTCCCTGTGTAGTAGCTTAAAAACATTTACGTATTCGTGTTTCCAGATCCTTGCCTTAGTCTTTTACGCAACATGGGACCCCAGGGGCATGGCCAAGCCCATGTACGGAAGACGCTTCTTATGAACTCCCCCTTCCTTGACCTCGGTGGTCGTGTCTTCCCCTGCCGTCTGGCTACCTATTGTTGTGACCGTGGAGGATGACGCCTCCTTGTCCTTGGTCGCGTCCCCTTTCTGTACCGAAACCACACTTGGAGTCTCTAACACTGACCCATCTCCTACGCCTATGGATTTGCTAGTGCATGCGGCCCTTGTAACCTCCCCCCCGTCGCCCCAGACTGACCACCATCTCCCCTTACCTCTGACCGTCTCCCCCAAATTACGCGGTGCTCTCCTCATCGCTTTGCCACGTGGCCTTGTTTGCCACAATCCTGTTGGCCCTTCGGCCACGACGGTGTCCTGAAAAACAAAGGCAGGGGTTGCGCCGCACTTGCGCCCACGCCCCCCCCTCTTGACAACGCTCACCTCCTCATCTCGTATCTATCCATCTTCCCAATCATCCCCATCTTCCTCATAGTCCAATTCCAACTCTTTCTCGCCTCCCCAGTCACACTTGTTTTCAACATATCCCTGTGACTGTGTTGCCGGTGTTTCTGTTAGCATTTGCCCCACGTGGCGCACACCATCGTTGTGGTACCCATGCTCCCACGAAGTAGAGAAGGCCGCCGCAGACCCCTCTATCGCTTCGGACCAACGCGGTTGGGCCGTATTGCGCCCAGTTGGCACCCACCTTCTCTTGCCAACCTCCGCTGCTGGCATCATATTATCTCTTCCTATGTGGCCGTCTGCGCCACCGGGACTTCCTAAGCCGACCTGCCCTTCGCCGCACGAGCCATCTGATCCCTACCCGCTTCCGTCTGCGGTATCCAGACCCAGCTTCCTGCGCCTGACCCTTCCGGCTGGCACCCCTTCCTGTCTGTGGCATCCCTACCCTTTCTGTTGTCTACGCTGCGTGGACCCGCTTCCTCCCTATCTTTACATAGCTGGGCCCACCTGGCCTCGGTTTCTGCCACAGCCCTACACTGCTCGCGGATTCTTGCTTCCAAATCCCATGCATCTGCCTGGTCCCCTGTGCCCTGCGCGGCAGGTCCCGGGGTCCCTGTTGTCCCGGCCTCCTCCCTTGTCTTGTGTTTTGCTGGTCTCGCCTGTTGCGGGGTGGGCTTGGGTCTGCCTGTCTCCCCACTGGGTTTCCCTGCGTATTTCCCTCGCTTTTTGGCTGGGGCCCCATGTCCCATTACTTGGATGTCCCTGCCCCTAGGGCAGGACAGGTCTAACGGGGTCTCAAAACCACTGGGCCCCGGCATGGGCTGTTCAGTCCCATCCCCTTGCAACCCTGGGACCTGCCCCGCCGTGATGTCTCCTTCGCCGCCGGGGGGCCTGCCCGCTGGTGGGCCTGCGCAACCTACTCCTGTGGTCCCTGGGCCTGGGTCCTGTGTGCCCTGGGTTTCCCCGCTGAAGAATAAGGGACTGAGCATGTTAGGGGTCCCCAACTGCACCTCTGGAACCTGTTCCTGCCTCCCCGGGACTTCGTCCCTGTCCCCTTCTGAATCCTGCGATTCGCATGCAGCGATTGCCGCCGCCACCCCACTTGACGCAGCCTGAGTTGGCCGTATCATGCCAACCCAAGCCTGTTCCAGGACCCCGGGCCTAAGCAAATCCACCCGGCCGGCTTTGCCTAAAACGCGGAGCGCGACCCTGGCAGCCTCTGCGTCATGGCTGGTAGCCATGGCGCTGCACTCACCCAAACACCCAATGTGTGGTCTTGTCCCAGCGCGGGGCCCAACCCCAAGCCTGTATAGCCTGTGACTGCCCGCCCTCAGGCCTACCACTTCTGTGGGCCTCCCTCAAAATGAGCCCCCAGTCGAAATTGCCCAGCACTTTTGTAGGCCCCTCCTGCTGGGCCCAAAAACTATATTGTCCCTATATGGCCACGTCTATATCTGCCTTGGCTGCTGGCTGCAGGGGTGTAGGCTAAAATTCCTTGTTAGAAAAAACACTGGGTCCACCCAGGCGCCGTGCTCTGTGGGACCTGAGGCCTAACCTCCAGGTGCCAACCCACGTTCGTGCTCCCGGCGATTGCACACATTGCCTTTTTTTTTTTTTTTTGGAGTGCCTTCGCGCACCAGCGCTTCACCACCGCTGATCCGTTTTGTTTTGGAATGTGGGCGCCCCCCCCGTCGTCTCAATTGCGCGGAGGCCGCCCGGCCTCGGGCCTCAGTGCGCAAATGAAAATAGGCGCCGGGGGCTGCAAGGCCTCCGCGCGCCTACTGGCTTCCTCCCTGCTGTGGGCTCGCAAGCGCCGGGGGCTGAAAAAACCTCTGTGCGCCTGTTAATTACTGTTGGGGCCACTCCCCGGGAGCACGGCTGTGTTTCTGTGGGTTGGGCGACCAGCTGCATCAACCTGCCCTCCTACGCGCAGCTCCTCCCGCCTCCCGGCCCAGCTGCATGCAGCTACGAGCCCCCCGGCCCTCCCCAGGCCCTACACCACCTAAACCCGCACTTGCCTCTCTCAACGGGGACCCTCCACAAAAACACCTCTGCCTATGTCGGCCCGGAAAAGAGGCCGACCCCACCCATTCACCCCCTTATAAACCTCTTCCCTAAGCCCACCCCCACATACCTTGAACCAATCCGGGCGCCTGAGCCACTTCCTGTCCTCCCGAACAGGCCCGCGGAGAGACTAGAACTAGTCTCTCTCTCCGCGGCCCCCCCCATTCTGAAAAAGCTGGCATTGAGGCATGCGGTAATATCGTAATTGGTAATACCATATTGGTTTCTGGAGGACAATTTCTAAACAGGTCAAATAATTCATACTCATTAAAAAGGATTGCAGTTATAAAACAACACGGAAAATTGTGTGGTAATACCAATGGCTGCACGTTATCCCCCATTTGAAACGCAGGCCATCAGGAATAATGTGCGCATCCAAATATTACAGATAAAGTATTTATACAGCATACAAACAGCAATACAGTGAAAACACAGCAAAAGAAAAGTCCCACACCTATTTAGAAAAATAGAGTAAAATTGAATCAATTATTTGACACCAAAACGACAAAAGTCAAATTAATAGAACAAGTGATATGCAATTTTAAAGGGTTTGTGAAAATCAAGAACTAAGAAGCAAAAAGCACCAACTGTTATCTGGTCACGGAACACTGGCTCCACGTCACCAATTCAGGCCGACCGCAATGGAGCGAGAGGCCTGACACAGGACTGAGTTCAGTCCGCTTGCAAAGTACTTTGTGGCTTGGACGTCGAGATGTGAAGTCCTTTTGTCGAGATGTGCAGGCTGGTGTTTAGGAACTGTCGTTGAGTAGCTGAGATGCGAGGTCCAGTGGCGTCGTCAGGGAAGCTGGTGGTGCTCGCGGACACTTGTGCTGCAATTCATCAACACCAGTGCTTAATTTGTAAATTAAAAACGTGCCAGTGCCCAAAGCCTTCCTCTTAATTATGCGGCTGCTGCAATTAAATGTGCGAACATGGAATACTGAGGCAGCGAAATCCCAAAGCCATCTTGGGCCTTTTCAATCCATTTAAAGCCACTCCATGCCCCTTCAGCTCACTCTTGCAGCTTTCTGCTTTCTCCCATTGTGACGTGTTTTCGTTTTTCTCTTCATCCGTCTTTCACATGTGTGTCTTTTGCTCTCAGTAAACGCTTGAGGCAGAAAAATAAATGCTGGCCCACAAAAATAAGTGCTGGTGCTCTGTACCAGAAACAACAAGCACAAGTTAAGCACTGATGGGCACAGGGGACCAGATGTGCCAGCGTCAGGCTGCATCAACGTCAAAGAAGCTGCTGCTGCTTGCATGAACTTGTTTTGAGATGCATCGGTGTTGAGGATGAACTGCATTGCCCTGAGCCGGAATCAATGGAGGGCTGCGTCATGCTGCGTCAAAATGCATGGAGAAGAGTCAACGTCAAAGAAGCCTGTTATGCACTTGTGGCTTAAACCAGGGGCCAGCAGTCTGACCCTTGGAGATTTCCTTGAGTTCTAGGTTCACACAGGCGGGTTAGATTCAGCAGGGCAGCTCACAGCAGCAGAAGAGTCCAGGTGCAGCAACAGCAAGCCTTGGCAGCAACAGCAGGCCTTGGTCAGCAAGCAGGTCAGCGGAGTAGACTTTACAGCTGGGCAGTCCTTTTTCCTGGCAGAGTCAACAGGCCTACAAATGATCTGGGTCTGAGAGTTCAATATTTATACTTGATGCCCACTTTGAATTTAAAGAGGCTTCTAAAGTCCTCCCGCTACAGATGTGTCAGGAATATCCTATCTCCCTGTTCTGGCCCCATCTTGTCTGGGGGCACAAAAGACTGGTATGAAATGTTTGCGAGTGTACTCAGGCAGGGTCTTTATGATGTGCAGTGTGGTAGGTGACAGCTCTGCCCCCCTATCGAGTCTGAGATGGCCATTACTCCAAACAAATATCCCCCCCCCCCTTTGTCTGTGTGTTTGGGAGTAATACATAGAAACTGACTGCCATCCACACCTACTGTGACCTAGGATAGAGGATGCATGCACTAAATGGTAAGCACAAGAAAATATCAACTTTTAAAAAGTGGCATTTTTGGGAATGTAACTTAAAATCCAACTTTACTACTAAACAGGGTTTTACAGTAAAATTATTTAGAGAGCAAATTCTACTTTCCTAACTGCTCCCAATTGAAAACTATCACTTAATAAATATAATAAGGTAACCACATGTAATCATATGGGAGAGGCAGGTCTTGCAGTAGTGAAAAATGTATTCAAGAGTTTTTCACTAGCATGGCTGGACAAGTAAAACTCAAAAGTACAGGTCCAACCTTTTAAATACACTGCACCTGCCCCTTTGGCTGTTTAGGCACTACCCTAGTGGTAAATTACATGTACTGAAAAGCAAGGTTTAAGCCTGGCAAAAGGTTTAGTTTGTCAGGTCAAAATAGCAGTTGAAAACTGAACACATATGCTTCATTGTTTGAAGAGGCTACTTAAATGGGTGGCACAATTAGTGCTGCAGGCCCACTAGTAGCATTTAGTTTACAGGCCATGGTCAAAGTACTACCAATTTACTAGGGGGTAACAAGTAAATTAAATATGCCAGTTGGGTGCAACCCAATTTTAGCCTGTTTAAAGGCGAGAGTAGAAGCACTTTAGCAATAGTTAACAGTGATAAAGCGTGCTGAGTTCCAAGGCAAGCAAAAACGAAGTCAGCAAAACAGGAAGATTAAAAACAAAAAGTTGAGGAAAACCACTGCAAGGATGTCAAGTCCGACAGAGGACATTTGAATGTATTATCTTTTTTTTTTTAATTCATGGTCTTGTGATGTCAAGCATTTTAAATTAAACATTAAACTTTCAGAAAGAGGATCGTGATGATTTAATGATAAGAAAGACTGTACAAATAAATGTACCCCACAGATACGTTTTAAATGCACTGGTGAATGGAAAACACTGTTTATGTTTGGAAAAATGTAACAAAGGTTATGTTATTAAAAAACATGAAGATCAAAAGTTCAAACTCCCTGGTATCCATCATCTAAATAGTACCAAAAGAAAGCATAAACGACCATAGATTAAGCCATTTCTTTTTGCCTCTAGATCTAATGTTTCTAGGGCTGGCATTAGCCAAGACCTTTTTATTTTACTGAAGTTACATGTATTATATACTTATTTATGGGGCTTTCATTCAGATCTTTTTTATATATTATTGTGTCATTCACATGTTTATTCCATGCACTACAGCGTACAGCATGGTGCAAAGGGCCCACCCACTTCAGTCATTGGCTAATTTTACTGTAAGTGGCGACATAATAGTTCCCTTCAGAGCCAGGGACTACTACGATATTGTGTGCCTTCTGAGACCAAAAAATATTTTTGCTTTAAGCTACAGTTTTATATTTTTTTTGATTGACGACTGCCGGAAACATCTAGAACAATAAAGTTCTGTAAAAGCCATGACAAAACAAAACAAGCATTGTCAAAGCCAATAGGCAGAAAACCAACTGCAGGCCTGTTGGCTTTGCTATTGCATGTTTTAATTTTCAGCAACAATATTTTCTGTAGAATTTACGGGCAGATTTACAAGAAACTGGAGCATCAGTACTGATGTGCCAGTTTGCTTGCGTCACCCCTGCCCACCTAACCACACCATGTGTGCGCCGTATTTATACATGGCGCCCCATGGCGGCCTTTAGGTCAACAGCATCTTAATTTTTTACGCTGTTGTGGCGCTTTGCTCCACAGCATAAAAAATGTTGGTGCTAGTGGAGCAAAGTGCAAGGAAGCCCATAGGTTAATATGGGTGCGTCATTTTAATGCCAGTGCTGCCAAAAATGGTGCAGTGAAATCTTGTAGATTTCACTGCACCATTTTTGTGGGCCTCCTAACGGCGGAATGCCCCCCTTGCATACATTATGCCTGATGCAGGTCTCAAAGTGGCGCAATGCATGCATTGCCCCACTCTGTACATACGGCACAGCGAAAATTGCCTCCTTGAGCCACATTAGTGTAAACAAATTACACTAGTGTGGTGCAAGGAGGCACGTGTAAATCTAGGGTCTAGTCCAGTGTTTAATCAGTCTGTTCCTACTATTGCAGGAAATACACGATAACGGTGACTCGGACAATGTCTAGTGGACTTGTCCATAATATTAAAATAAGACATACACATAGCACTTGAAACTGTAGCTTTGGTTTCAAGATACACATAGTCACACATAAATAACCCTTCACTACTCATGTTATTGCTGTGAGTGAAAATCAAAGCACTGCACTAATGATGTGTGCACCTCATTGTCTAGACAATTATTCCTGACTCTGTTGAGTACGAGATATTGAAGGGCAAGGGGGACAGGGGAGATTAGGAGAAGAGAATAGCAAGAGCAGTGGAATAGAGGAAAAATGGAGGTGGAGTTAGAGATGAGGTAAAGAGGTAGATAAGGTAGGGAGAGACATTAGAAAAAGAGAGCAATATGAGATACAGAGAGGTAGAAAGAGGAAGAATTAGGTAGAGAAACAGACCAAGAGAGATATATTAAGTTTCAGAGTGAGAGAAAGTATTGCTTAATATCTCTAGATATTATTTGGACGTGGGGATCTTCTCCCAAACACATTCCTCAGTCAATAGTCAAGAATGTATTGGACTGAAGACAATGGAAGGATTTATCAGGACTTCCAAGGGTATCACATCAGACACTCTGCTTGATCGCATACCTCCTACAGGCTGGAAGGCACTTGCTAATCAACTATCTGACCCTCTCAGGAAATTTGCAAATCTTTAACTGCAGGCCTCCACAGTTCGAGCAGCATAAGTGCTCCCATTATTATAAAAAGCAACATCTGATTCCTCTGCCCCCAGTAACATCAACCCCATTTCCCTCCTTTTGTTTCCGAGTAAAATTTTGGAAAACATGAATAAGAAACTGTCAGAACAACAGGAGGACAAGTCATTAGTAGATGAAGCACAATGTGGCTTTCAGCTGTTACGTGGGGTAGAGGTGGATCTTACAAAAGAATGTTGGATGGCCTGCGTATGGTAGTGGACAGCGGCATCAGGTAGCATTGGTGCTGCTGGACCTGTGCTCTGCTTTTGGCATGGTTTATTTATAAACAGCCTGAAGGCGGTGGGAGTCAAAGGCCGTGCATTAACATGGTGCAACCTATGTCTTGACGGCAGACAAGTGACACTACCTCTGCCTCCATATCGCTCTGTGTTCAAGCCAGTAAACCAGGGGCATCCAAGGGCTGCACCTTTCGGCCCACATTATTCAATGTCCATATTGGACCATTAGTCTGTTTAATATGATCACACGGCTTAAGTATGCAGATGATACACAAATGGTTATCACCTTGGAGCATACCAGACCAATGACCACAATCCCTCTTCCCAACTGCATGAATGATATATCAACTTGTTTAGGAGCCAACTCTCTTAAATGTAATAGTGCTAAAACTGTAATCATGCTCTGCCATGTTTGGAAACCCAGGCCATCACTGCCTAATAGAGCTTGGCCCTCGGAGAGTGGCACAGTTCCAGGAGTGGCAACCGCCATCCCGAACCTGGAAGTGCTGATGGACTGTGATCTCTCGCTGGCGTCCGATGTCAACAAGCTCTCTACCTCTTGCTTTTCACTGGTGAGAATCTTATGTAAAGTCCTGACACTTGGTTAAAGTGCGAAGTGCCATCTTGAGTAGATTGAACTATGGCAATGCTTTGTTTCTATGTGCTCCTCTGTATCTGATCAATTGACTAACCTGGAGTCAGTCATCTCCTGCCAAACTAGCCTTGGTTTTACCACAAGGAGCCTTTACCACAGCAGTGTTAGATTCCCTCCCTGGCTCCTGGTACAGAAGCGCATTCTGTTCAAGTCCTTTTGCCTATCTAAGAGGGCCTACCATCAGGTAGGACCTTGTTTTCTGTCATTGAATCTCAATATCATGCTCCTCAGAGACTCCTTTGGCCAACCTTCTTAAGGTTTCCATTTTAATAAATTCTGAGCTGGTGATCAAGCTTTTTTCTGTCGAGGCAGCCCAGCTTTGGATCAGTGTCCCCTTGCCCTTTGTACTACATCTGATCACCTTGCTTTCAGGAAATTACTGAAAACCTGGCTGTACATCAAATACTTTTTCCTGGTTACTTCTGCAGTTCTGATTTAGCCAGCACCTGGATGCCTTTTTAGGTCACAGTGCACTTAGCAAATCTTTTTTTTCGGGGGGGGGGGGGGGGGTGAGGGGTTCAGTAAACATCCAAAACCACAAATAGAAGCCATTAAAACAGTGACACGTCCTGACATACAGACTATACAAACTGTAACACCACACACAGAAATAAACCAGTTCAAACAGTACATTCCAGTCTATGCATTGGCAGTTACATTGCCCCCATCATGAGGCGTCTGAACTGATAACAGGTAGGTGATGAGGGGGGCCCATATGTCCTTAGGGCAGTAGTTTTCAAACTTTGTAAAGCCACACCCTCCAGTGGAAGAAAATAAATCACCAGCCCCCACCCCTCAGAATTTTTCAAAATTATTCTATTAAGATGACAATGTTTAAACATGTTGAGACTTATTTAAACATTGCATTTAAGTTATGTTTCCTTTTTAAAAATGCAAGCAGTTGTTTTCTGGTTAAAACAAATCACATTTATGTGCATAATACTTCTTTTGGCCAGAGCCTGTTGCCCCCTCACCCCCCTGGGATCAAGTGAGGACCCCTAGAGGAGGCCTGCCCCCCAGTTTGAAGGCCCCTGCCTTAGGGTGTGAAGCTGCAGGCAGTTCCTCAGCATTCAGTTCTAGCTGCTCTGTACAGTAGGCTAGGTCGGAGAGCCATTGCCGTTTCGTGGGTGACACACATTTACCCCAGCACAAAGTAACCCTCCTCTTGGCTAGCAATAATGCTGCTGCTGTGAATCAATACACTGCTAGCTGCAAGTCCTTCACCAGACCAAGGAGACAAAGGTGTGGGCGACAAGCTACTGGCTCCAGCACTATTTCAGAAAGGGCGTCAGTGCCCTGTGCCCAGTACCGCCAAACAGGCGGCAAGACCATGTCAGGTGCATAAAGTCAGCATCAGGTGTCCCACATCTCAGACAGTTAGCATCTTTACACAGGCTAAATCTATATAATCTAGCGGGGTATAGCAGATATGGCGTAGATACTTGTAATGTATTATATGTAATTGTGTGCAACAGAATGTCCAGTCAGCTGGCTCCAGAGGCTGGTCCAGCACCGCATTCCATTTTTCCATGGCTGGATCAGATACTGAATGATTATCATTTTCCGCAGATATATATAATTTAGTAATGAGCCCCTTACTTGTGGTGCTAGTCAGCAGTGCATGCAGCACACAGAGAGTGGGGGGTCCAGATGGAAATTGAGGGAATAATTCACGCACTGCAGCATGGAGGCGTAATTGTATGAAGTTCAGTAAGGGGCTGGGATGCTGCAAGGGAGATATGTTATCAAGTGTAATAAATTACCCTCCGGGATACATGTCCCCCATAGTCTTCAATCCAGCCCTACCAAGCATCTCTAGGGCTGTCGGCTCATGTGTAGCGGATGTGGCTGGATGGCACAGTAAGGGAAGTGTTGGCGAATACAAGGGCTCTTCGCAGGCATGTAACTAAGCAGACACCAGGCTCGCATCATGCAGGAAATTATATTACATTCAGTCCGGGCAATAGGAGCTCTCTGATGTAGTGGGATGGCATTTAAGGGGATCGGGCTGGCATCATCATGCTCTGTCGCTAAGTGCAGGATACAATTGGGAGGGAGATACCAGCAGTGTGCAAAATGTGGCTGAACAGATAAATAATACAATTCTAAGTTAGGGGCATGAAACCCTACATCCAGTGTGATCAAATACGTTCTGACCATTTTGAAGAAATGTTGCAACAGTACAATAGGGATGTTAATAGAAAGATAAAGAAAGGTGGGTAATATCATCATTTTCATAACAGCCACCCGATCTGCCAGTGATACAAGGATTTTAGACCATCATCACAGCTGTGACACACCCCTGCCATAAGTATATTGTAGCACCAGATGGGGATCCTCATGGATCCAGATTCCTAGGTATTTCCGGGGGTCAGTGCTCCACCGTAGAGGGAAGTCCAATGGGTATGGCTCAGTGCTTGGGGCCAAAGGAAAGACAATTGATTTGGACCAACTTATGCTCAGTCCTCAAAAGTGACCAAATGGCATATGTTCATGGATGATAGTTGTCAGGTGTAAGTTGGGTTGTTTCACATATAACACCAAATCATCCGCATAGAGCGAACTGTAGCTTGGCGGCAGTATAGCTCTGGCAGAGAATACACACCGCTCCAGAGTAAGCGCAAATAGTAACCGGGATAAGGGGCATCCCCGGTGGGTACCTTTGTGAATGCGCTGCTCTGTTGATTCAGGCCCGAGCAGTTGGGTTGTTGTATAATAATGTCATCCATTGCAGAAAGCTTGTTGTGAGCCCCATTCGGCATAGTATGTTAAACATATATTACCATTAAGTGGAATAAAGGTTCTAAGGAGGGTCCCGCAGGACCACTGCCACATTCAAGGAAGGGTTCAGTTGGTGCAGCAGTGTGGATATCATGTATAGGTTATGTGTTGTAGATCGGGATTCTATGAAGCCAGAATGATCTGGAAGCACTAAATTAGGGAGAAGAAGCTTAAGTCAGGTTGCCGTGATTTTGGCCAGGATTTTACCATGCGTTATAATTAGAGACAGAAACGCGAAAACTCGCAGTTTTGGGTAGGGTGATAAGGAGTGCTTCCTTAAGGGAAGATCGGAGTATGCATTTGCTGTATGCTTCTTCATGTAGCGCGTGGAGATGGCATGCTAGTATGGAGGCATATTCTTCATAGAATTCTCTAGTGAGGCCATCTAGGCCTGGTGCCTTGCCCTTAGTCAATGCAGAGAAAGCTCTCTTGATCTTGTCCACTTCATGAGCTGTGCCAAATATTCTCTTTGACCTCCTGATAGCCAAACAATGGACACATCATCCAAATAATCAGCGAGGTCACCTGCTGGCGCAGCAGTGTGTGTGCTATAAAGGTGTGTGTAAAAATCCACAAAGCATGCCAAAATGCCTGGAGTGTCATATTAATCTACGCTATCAGGAGATGTTGTTGCTTCAATTTGTTTATGGGATCATGGTGTCGTCAGCCTAGTAGCCAACCAGTGTGCCAGGTGTCCCTACTCCCCGTATGATCTGGCTACATATCATCTGGACATGTGGCATATTTCTTTAGTAGCTAGATCATTGTACTGAGTGATCTTATCTCGTATAGCTGCTAAAGTGCGGGGGTCCCAATTGGAGTGGTACCTATGCTCCAATTTGTGTAGTGTGTGCGCGATAGATTGCAATTGCATGCACGGTGTCTTCAGTATGCCGTCCTGTGTTCCAATGCAGAATCCCCCTGATAATGACCTTTAAGGCCTCCCAGAGCGTACTTAGTGTCCACAGAACCTGTATTGTCAGTAAAATAAACAGTAATCTCGGAATACCGGTTCCAGATGGGCTGTTGCTGAAATCACCACATAAATTGGGTATGGGTGTGTGTAGGGACATTTAGCACAAGGTGCACTGGTGTGTTGTTATCTGACAAGGTTTTAGGTAGGTGTGTGACATCACATACGCAAGAGCAGACATCTCAGGTTGCCAGACAGTAATTTAGATAGGACCAAGAGCCGTGTATAGAGGAGGTAAACGACCCTCCTCCTGGGGAGGATGATGGAGTCTTCAGAGATCTGCTCTTCAATGGTCCTCCATCCCATTCTTAGTAGCATCAGCCGAGTGCTTGTTGCGCCAGTCCGTCACTGCTGATCTGTCCAGGACGGGATCTAAATATGTGTTAAGGTCTCCACCCCACAGTATAGTAGTTTTTGTGAAGTTAAGAAGTTGGTTGCAAAGAGCTATATAAAAGTCAGGGTCATCCACACGTGGTCCATAAGTACTAACCAACATAACGGGAGTGCCACAGAGCACCCACTGTACAGTCACGTATTACCCCTGATCATCCTCTGAGTGTGCGTGAGTTGAAAGGGGACCCCTTTCTTAATGAGGATCAGCACACCCCTTGAATAGGGGGAATAAAAAGAAGTTATGCTGTGCACTGTTCATTGTGTGCCCAGTGTGTGTTCAGCATGGTGTGTCAAATGGGTTTCTTGAAAAAATGCAAGGTGTATGATATGTGGTCTAAATAATCCTGCACTTGCTGTGTTTTGCATGGGTTGTCGAGGCCCCATATATTCCATGTCAAAAGTGATGTGGAACCCTTGGGTGGTACTGTCAATGCATACTATAGGTCCAAATAATCTTATAATCATCTAATGTCAATAAGTTGTGGGGTGCTCCCACTGAGGGGCCGCCAGAATCCCAGCTCCAAACCTCCTATAGTCCAGAGGTGGCCAGCAAGAAAACAGCAACAGGCCAGCCATGATAAATGAGTGGGTAGCGTGTGCTGTGGTAAAAGAGTCTCAACAAAAGACGCAGGGATACAACCCCAGCATCTCGCAGGGTAGGCCCCCCTCAGCTGCAAAAGCATATGCAAAGGGTAGTGTGGGGAAAGTTTGACTAGTGTTCCTCATCATCTATCACATCAGGTGCATCATACCAGTGTGTGGAGATTACTTTGAGGTGCTCCAATGCCACTTTAGAGGGTCACAAAAATCTGCTGACGCTCACGGTGGTTGACACAAAGGCACACACGGTATAGTATAGCGTAGGATATTCCGGCCTTCTGCAAATACTGCTTGACAGGTAAAAATTATCTGCGGGTGGCCTGCACCACCGCTGTAAAGTCCGGGAAGAAGGAGATGCTGTTGCTCTGATAAGTGATGGCCTTCCATTCTTAGGCTAGCCGGAGGACTTTGTTGGGATCCCGGTAATTTAGCAGCCTTCTATGATGGGGCATCTGTACCCGGTGGCGGGTGTGTCATAAGGGAGCAGTGGACCCGCTTCACCACCAGCAAGCTAGAAAGGTTGAGGGCACCAAGGAGGGCTGTAAACATATTCTCTACATAATACTCTATTTTATCAGTGTTCGTTGATTCGGGGATCCCCGTGATCCATAAATTATTGTGGTGGAACCAAGCCTTCAGGTCTTCATTATTAGGCTGGATCACTGCTGAGACTTTTACCATGTTCAAGCATTTAACTGTATTTTTTTTCAGGTCATCTTCCGTGCCGGAGATGTGTTGCTCAGTTGATGTGATGTGGACAGTTTGTTTATCTAATTTTGTTGCAATATGGCCAATACGTATATTGAGTGCCAACTTGTCAGTCTGTGGACACCAGGCTCTGCTGCATAACCTGCAGTGTTGTTGCTAGGATAGTCTCACTTGGCAAAGTAGTGTCCGGCTCTGGGAGTGCAGCATCATCAACTGGGGATTTTATGGCACGCTTTGTTTCAAAAGTAAGGTGGGACTGGCCACAGACCACCTTCCCCAGGGCAGCATCCGCAGCAGCACCACTGTGGTGCAAAACTGGTAGGTAGTATGCTGATAGCGAGGTGTGGATAAGGGTTGCTCCTCATCAATAGGAGTGAAACAGCATACTCCTGAGCATGCCCACCCATCCACCCCAGAGTTCAGGTGGAGACTGCAGTAGAGTCATTCCCTATGGCTTGGTGGTATCCCAGGGATCTCCAGGCAACACCAGGGTAGAAGGGGTCTTTGAGTTGAAGGGAGACAGGCAGTGGCAACAAATGGGGCAGCAGAAGGCAACAGACTGTCAACATCACTTCTAGGCTTCCCCTTGTCCAGCGACCCCCTTTTCCTCCGCAAGGCCAAACTCAGGAGCGGCACACTGGTATGCACCGCAACCTCACCTTCAAGTCCGATGTGGCCTGCGCCGCAGAGGGGCGATCTTCTCAGGCTTCAAAGTCCCGAGCCTAGGCGGTGCCCCCAGCACCGCTGACAAGCCACAGGTCGGTATGCGCACACCCGGCAGCAGCAGGCCCCATCACCACTTCAGCGGACAGCCTCCACTGGCTCCAGAAGTCCGAGGTTGCCCTCGGGAGGGCCCGCCACCTGACAACAGCAGATCGCCGCCACCCGCTCCACCTCCTTGGGACAGGACCTTTCGCCCTATGGCATACGGTGGTTCTTCTCAGCAGCGCAGCCCAGCTAGGCACCATGGCCCCTCTCAGCAGCGCCCAATGCATCCACTCCCGAAGCAGCACTCTTGCCAACCTCGGGGAGCCAGGGGCCTTCGCCAAGGGGTAGGGGCAATCACCGGGCCTGACCTCCCCACACTCCAGCACCAATGCTGTCTGTCGCCAGCCAGGCCCCTCCCGGCAGCCTAGGCAGCTGTGCAGCCAAGGGTAGCTACTGCCCCGGGTGGTGCAATAAATATCAGAATGCCAGGATGCCTGCGCTGCTGTATAGTCTGCCCTTGTTTCCTCCTCATTGCTGTGGCTGCAAGGCTGGATGGCAGGATATTGAGCGGATATAATCCCTGGCTGGCAGAGCTGCGCTAATCTGCAGGGGGCTCTCGAGTGCCCCTACACTCTACAAATCTTTAAATACATTAAAATAAATAAACACACGTAGAGAGAGGGAGAGGACTGAGGTTGAGGGAGGGCTGAAGTAGAGAGAGTGGTAAGGCAGAAAGAGAGTCAAGTTAGAAGTAAGGGCAGGGAGAGGCGAGGTAGAGAGAGTGACCTGGGGTGCTGAGAGATACATTGACAGAATGCAAGGTGGAGGCAGAAAGAGCCGTGAAGTAAAAAGATGGCTGAAATGCAAAGAGATACAGTACAACAAATCAGGTAAAGAGAGTTGTGAGGGAGAGAGGAAGATAGAGATAGAAGTAAGAAGGGCGGAAAGAGAAATGAAAACAAAAATATAAATTAGAGACACGAATGGAGTACAGAAAGAGAGGTGAGGTTGTTCAGGGGGTGGGGCAAGAGAGGGTGAGTTAGAGGGAGATGTGAGGTAGAATTAGCGGTGGAGATGTGGTGAGATGTAGAGATGAATAAACATAGAGGAGGAGGGGTAGAGAGACCACCAGAATGGTTAAGCACGTTTACCACGCATGTTCCTTTACCAAACATGCTTTTACAGCAAACTTCGTTGTAAATGCATGCGTGGTATAGGCACGCGTGGTAAAGGCACGGTCGTTGTAGAGACCGCGTTGTAAAGGCATGCATGATGTACGCATGCGTTGTTCCATCATACATCCGAGACAAGAGGTGAGCAAGTAAGTTAAGATATATAAGGAAAGGTACAGTGAGAGGTGGTGAGAGTGGAGGGGTGCAGAGAGATCAGAGGGTGAGAGAGATGGGAGGAGTGAGAGTTGAGATAGGGTGGTGGGGAAAGAGAGGTGAAGTAGAGAGATGGATGGGGGAAGAGAGGTGAGGTATAGAGAGATGGAGAGAGACAGAGCAATGAGGTAAAGAGAGAGGAGGTTGAGAGAGGTGAAATAGCCGTAGGAGAAAATCAGGTAGGTGAGGTGGAAAACAGCAGTGAAGTGGAGAGTGAGGGGGTGAGTTAGGGAGGGAGCTGAGGAACAGACAGTGAGTAGAGTGAGAGATATAGGGGGAGGCAAAGAGAGAGGGCAGAAAGAGAGGTAAAGAGAGAGAGGGTGATGGTGTGAAATTAGGAGAAAGGCTTGCCACAAAAATGTTTGTTTTATTTAATGTATTTGCCCTACATTTATTTTCCTGAGAGTGTTGTCGTTGGTGAGAGGCAGGCCAGTCCCGCACACTACGCTTCTGTTAAACATGCACAGTTGCCAAATTACAAAAGAAACTGGATTTTATGCGGGTGAGTATAATAGCGGGCCTTTTGATTCGGAGAACTCACGCGAGGTTCCCTCTTTTAAGCACACCGTGTTACTTAGTCTTAGTGCCTGCGAGTCTGTAATTATGTTCCTCATGGTTAAGTTGATGTATACACGTTCGGTATTCTTCAGGGGCGAACCCATCGGCCAAGGTTTTGGTTTTAGCATGATATGCAGGTACATTGCGCTGTTGCACCTTGTGTTACAGGGGGTAACAGCTGTGAGCTCAAAGTCTTTGAACACATTTTGAATGAACACTCATGCGTCGTATGTATTGATTAGGATTTTATCATGATTTGTTGCAAATTTATAGCAAAAGTGATAGCTTTCGCTGTTTGTGAAAAACACAATCTAATAGTGTTACTTTTGCAACAGTTCGACATATGACTACTATATTATACTTAGTTCGTTGGTGCAGTTTGTTTGCCTCAAAGCATTTTGAGTAAAATATTTTTTTACCAAAAGGATCTCTCAGCCAGTTGCTATGCACCTATATATACGTCTGTGTAGACTATTGGTAAACCAACATAGTGAACACAAACTGTACCAATCAGCTAAGTGGAATATGGTAGTCTTGCATTGAACTGTTGCAATTTTCTGAAAAAAGAGCTCCTTTAAATTGGGATTTTTACAGTCTGTGAAATTTGCCACATTTGGCATAAAATTACAAATAACTAAAGGCTTTGAGCTCCCAGCTGTGCACAGGACATCACAGCGTGCAGGAGCGCACTGTACACGAAATTACTTTTGACTTTTCTACTCACTTTACCAGGGAGCCCTAGGGAATGTGAGAGTCTTGGACAATTGCCCACTTTGCTGACACCATAAGACCAGTGTCATATTAAGGATTTTGGGGGCATCGGGCAACACATATTTGGGAGCCCCCTCTTCAAAGCAACTTTGAATTTTATTACCTAGCCTGACAAGCCTGCATGATCAACAAAATTATAATAAACTTTCATACAAAAACTGATTAAATATGTCTTGTACTTAAAATGACAGTAGGTAGAGAGAGGCAGAGGTAGAGGTCGGAAGAGAGAGTGAGGAAGGTTCGATTGTGAAATCAATAAAAGTGAGACAGAGTGAGAGAAACAGAAACGTCACCATACCAGGGGGCAAAGCCAAGATGGCAACCGAGATGGATACGGAGTGAGTGAGCTCCGGTTCTCCGCCTCGCCCGACATCATCTGTTGCGTTTGCCGATGGGCTTTCGCAATTCCTGTGAGCAGGCAGGGGTCGTGGCACGCCCTTCCCCCCTCTGTTTGCAGGCTGAATGGATATACCCATGACATGATGGGTGTAAATTAATAAATTGGCCCGGGAAGTTTCCCGCGTGGCCAGTGTTATGTTTTAACGGCTCTTCCGTCGAGGGATTAGTAAACGGGAAATGATGTTAATTCCCCCGTGATGGTAATCCTCGATGGTAGAGTCCGTGACGTTGCTAATTACTTAATTGTTTAATTAATGGATGGTGTGAGGAATAAATACCCTGGGGAGGCTTTCCCCAGTGTGTGGAGCAACTGACCGTGTGGAGTGCGTTTCTTTCCCGTGGTGTTGTTCTTCAAATACAACAGATTGGCGACGAGGGTGGCTGGCTGTCGTACGTGAGTTAACGTACGAGACGAGTGGGGACAGTTTTGGTCCTTCCTTTATGTCTGATCGCCTCCTGACGTCGCGACCAATCTGAATCGAGGATGGTCGTGACGTCAGGGGGCGGGGCTAATGCGGAGGAGAGCGGAGCGCGAAGACGCGACCGGCTCGTGTTCTTGCCGGCTCCTCGTGGGCCTTATTGTTTGTGGCATGAGAAATAAAGAATGAATCAAACGCAACGCAGCTGCCTCAAATCTTTCATTCTTGCCACTACAAATCAAACGCAACGCAGCTGCCTCGAATCTTTCATTCTTGCCACTACAAATGGCGACGAGGTTCTCAACTTCTGACAAGGCCCACGAGTGTAGCTCACCATGCCTGATGTTTCCTGATGTCAGTAGGGCGCGCTGATATTTCCTCGCCGATTACCACGTGCACTGCCCCGGTGAGCTGATGCGGGGGAGCTCCAGGCGATTGATTGTGACGACTCCTGCCACGTGGGGGCCAGACAGTAGGCCCGTGCCCCGGGTTCCCTGTCCACGTGCGTACACCTCATTGGAAGTGGCCGGCGTACTGGTGGTTCCCGCCTATCCGGCGTGCTGGGATATCCCTCTGCGTCGCCTAGGAGCCATTCAATAGTTGCTGCTGCACCTGCATCACGTGGTCTCTCCGGGTGGGGTGCCCGCTTTCCGGCTATGTCGCAGACAGGTCATATTTGCGTGCCTCCTCTCTTCCTGGACTCTCCCGGTAAGCCGTGCATGAAATGGAAGGGATGGCTGCGCGCATTCGAGAATTATATCGTCTCCATTGATGGTAAGGGGTACAGCCCCGAGCGGAAAAAGTCACTGCTATTCGGACTGTTGGGGAAGGCTGGCCAGGAGCTTTTTGATAGCTTGCCGGTTTATGTGAATCCTCCCGGGGCTACAGCTCCTCTGAATGAATACCAGGAGGCCGTTAAACGACTTGAGCTGCAGTATGCTGAGGAGTGTAACATCATGGTGGGGCGCCATAAATTCGCACTGCGGAAACAGGAGGAAGGAGAGACTATCGAAGAGTATATTGCGTGCCTACGAGTTTTGGCCCAAGATTGTGAATTTGCGGAGATGACTGATACGTACATAAGAGACCAGGTGGTGTTCTACTGCCATTCAAAGAAAGTGCAGGAACGTTTGCTTTCATGCAGGAACCCTTCACTAAAGGAAGTGATGGCCATCGCAAAGGCAGTGGAACGCTCCATGTGGTCTTCTAAGGAGCTGGCGAGCACTAGTCAGGCTTCAAATGTGTTCTATGTGCAGGACAGACATAAACATGCGCCCAAGACTCCAGACAGGGCGGCGAGCGATAGAGGGGGAGGCAGGAGGCCGCTCGCTTGTTTTAGATGTGGGTCAAGGGACCACTTAGCGGACAGCAGGACCTGCCCTGCCTTGTACAAAAGCTGTTCTAAATGCAGGAAGATGGGCCACTTTGCGGCAGTGTGTAAAGCCAAGAAATACAATACGGGCATGAAAGTGAGCTCGGTGAGCGAGAGTGACATGGATGCGGATGCGGACATCGTGTTGTCCATTGATGATGAGGACAGTAGAGTGAAGGGGCCTATTGGCTCCGTCATGATTGGTGCGGTAGAATTGCCATTTACGGCTGATTCTGGTTCCCCCCTTACCCTGATCTCTGATAGGACATTTGATTTGAAATGGCAGGATGTACGACTGCATGAGACGGATGTTAATCCAAAGGCCTTCGGGGAACATGACATAGTAATGAGGGGGTACTTCTGGGACTCCCTCACCTTTCGAGGGCGCACAGTGAGAACAAAGATATATGTGGCTGAAAAAGGGAGGAGCCTTGTGGGGTGGAAGGACCTGGCGAAGCTGGGTGTGATGCTAGTCCCTGGGGCAGAAGATCCCATAGTTCTGAGGGATGATTGGGTCAATTACGTGCAGCCTGAGGATTTGCATGAAGGATTGGCTGAAGTTCTCGAAGAATTTGATTCCGTTTTTGAAAACAAGGTAGGGTGTGTAAGAGGATTTGTGCATGCCATACGGTTGAAAGAGGGTGCCATACCAATTAAGCACAAGGTCAGAACGATTCCTCTTTCTGTAAGGGGGGAGCTGAAGGCTGTTCTCGATAGGCTGAAAATGGAAGGAGTAATAGAGGAAGCAGGTGCATCAGAGTGGGTGTCCGCAATCGTGGTGTCCAAGAAGAAGAGGACAGGGGACATTCGGTTGTGTGTAGACCTGCGATCCTTGAACAGAAATATCTTGGTGAACTGCCATCCTCTACCCAACATTCAGGAGATACTATCTTCCACATCAGGATCGAGGTTTTTCACCCTGATAGACCTGAAGTCCGCATACCACCAGGTATGTCTCACGGAAGACTCCAAGGAATTGACCACCTTCATTACCCCGTTTGGAGCATACAGATACGTCCGTCTTCCGTTCGGCCTTGCATCGGCCTCGGGCGTCTTCCAAAAGCTGATGGACCTTCTCTTCTGCGATATGAAGGGGGTCGAAGCCTTCCAGGACGACATTCTGATACACACGGAAGATGAGGAGGGGCACCTGGAACTGCTAGGCAGAGTGCTGGAGGTGCTACAAAAAAGGGGGATGACGGTCTCCAAGGACAAATGCAAGTTCATGGAAGGGAAGATACAGTACTTAGGGCACGTGCTTACTCCAAATGGCATCGCGCCTAAAGATGATTTAGTGAGGGCCATACGAGATGCTCCATGCCCAGGAGACAAAGACGCCTTGCGATCGTTCCTGGGGCTTAGCGAATACTATTCCAAGTTCATGCAAGGATACGCGACCACCGTGGAGCCTCTAAGGAAACTGCTGCGGAAGAACGAAAAATACACGTGGATGCAGGAACAAAGCGCTGCCTTTGAAGCCGTCAAGCAGGCAATCGCTGCGGCTCCAATATTACAGCCGTACAACAAGGATCTCCGGAACGTAATCACGGTTGACGCTAGTGCCAAGGGTATCGGTGGAGTGTTTTGTCAATTCCAAGGGAAGAAGGAGAACACAGTCGCATTCATATCCCGGTCATTGAACGAAGCAGAGAAACACTATAGCACCATCGAGCGGGAGACGCTCGCGTGCGTCTGGGCTGTGGAGAAACTGAGGAACTATCTGTGGGGCAGGGAGTTCGAACTGGTCACTGACCACAAACCCCTGATATACATGATGGACGGTGAAGGACGTGGCAATGGCAAAGCCAGATCGAGGCTCCTACGTCTACTATCCAAGTTGCAAGAATATCACTTCGTCATCAGACACATCAAGGGTGGCCTCAACTGCAGGGCGGATTGCCTATCACGCATACCGGTCACGGGTGAGGAGGACGGTTCCCTGGATGACACGGAATGCGTGGTGGCAATGGTTGACGCAACAGCCATGTGCGTGGGATCCATATCGGAGGAAGAGTGGTTGACGGCCCAGAAGAAGGACACGACTATTCGAAAGGTAATGGACCACATGACGGCTCATTGGCCCCCGGTCCGGAACTTGCACGGAGCACTCAGGAGTTTTCAACAGGTTAGCACTGAACTCACCATTGAGGGCGGTTTTGTGAAGAGACACGAGCTGTTTGTACCTCCGGAAAGTTTGAGACACAAGCTAATCAGGATTGCCCATAAGGGTCACCCGGGTAGTACCGCTACAAAAAATCTCCTCAAGCAGTACTACTGGTGGCCAGGGATGTGCAGCGACGTCAGCAGCTTCATTGATCGGTGCGGACCATGCTTAAGGGCCGACAAGCACTGGAAGACGGCAAAAGGGGAGCTGCAGTTGGTGGACATTCCTGCTGGTCCATGGAACAAGATTGCCATTGATTTCGCGGGCCCATTTACCCTGTTACCAGACGATTGTAGACATCTCATCGTCCTCACGGATTACTTCTCCAAATGGATTCACTACAAGTTCGTCAGGGAAGTTACCACTGAACGAGTGATCAAGGCGTTGACGAAAATTTTCGCGATTGAGGGGCAGCCGAAGATTATGGTGTCTGACAATGGCACCCAGCTAGTGTCCAGGCAGATGACGGATTTTCTGTCCAGGTTAGGGATCAAGCAGGAGAAGACCCCGCTGTACAGTCCGAAGAGCAACGGGCAGGTTGAGCGGATGAATAGGTTCCTCAAAGAGGGCGTGCAACAGGCAGTCGCCTCCAACATGGATGTGAAAGCGTTTCTGGCGGACAAGGTGCACACTTTTCATAACACGCCCAGTGAAGTTACGGGACATACTCCGTTCTACTTGATGAGAGGGAGAAGATGCATGAGTGAACTTACCCCCAAACTCAATAAATGGTATGACATGAGGGAGGAAATTGAGGTGGCATCTGATGAGAGTTTGAGAGTCAAAGGTAGAATAATGGCTAAACAGGAAAGCAACAAGAGGTATGCTGACATGGTGAACAGAGCTAAAACTAAAAATATAGTGCAGGGGGATTGGGTATTGGTGAAGAAACCTAACAAGGTGATGAAAGGAGAGTCTGTGTTTCAAAACCCTGTACGTGTGCAAGGAGTGACAAGAGGGGCAGTCTGTTTGGAAGGAGGGGGATGGCGAAGCAAGGACGACATCGTCAGGCTCAAGGCTGGTCAAGAGGAAATCATCATGAGAGGTAGTCGAGTATGTGGGGCCAAGAGCACGGACGATGTGGATGAGTGGCAAAGTCACGAAGCCAGGGATGTAGTTACTGGTGATGAGGAGTGTGTGAATACGCCCCCCATGCGAGGGCGAATCGGACATGGAAGTACAGAGCGGTGTGAGAAAGCATGGCGCGGCTTGGTGGATGCCGAAGGACAGAATGGTAGCAGGCCCGAATCTGCGAAGAATGACAGTCGCAATGTAATGAGTTCAGGCCTAGAAGATGCATGCGCCGTCAAGGTGGGTTCGCCCCAGTATATTACTCCGAGCAGGCCAACGAGGCATGCACGAGCTCCTAAGAGGTTCGAAGATTTTGTTATGAGATGAAGTTCCATAAGTTATTCTTGTTCTGTTAAAAGGGGAGATGTCGTACGTGAGTTAACGTACGAGACGAGTGGGGACAGTTTTGGTCCTTCCTTTATGTCTGATCGCCTCCTGACGTCGCGACCAATCCGGATCGAGGATGGTCGTGACGTCAGGGGGCGGGGCTAATGCGAAGGAGAGCGGAGCGCGAAGACGCGACCGGCTCGTGTTCTTGCCGGCTCCTCGTGGGCCTTATTGTTTGTGGCATGAGAAATAAAGAATGAATCAAACGCAACGCAGCTGCCTCGAATCTTTCATTCTTGCCACTACAAATCAAACGCAACGCAGCTGCCTCGAATCTTTCATTCTTGCCACTACACTGGCCTGTCTCGTCTTTTCTCCCCGTGGCTCTCCTGCTTCGTGCTGGAGGGGGGTTGCAGTGCCCGGAGGCTGCTGCCTGCCCAGCATGTGGAGTTCTTCCGGTTTGGACTGCGGCCTGGGGATTTCGCAGTTTTTTTTCTCTTGCTTCAGTGCCGGTGCTGGTGTTTTGGTCCTGCCTGGGGAGGGGTTTTGGTGCCCTCCAGTGCTGGTGTCCTGGGAGTTGCAATTTGTTTTGTTTTCACTTTCCAAGGATATGTTTCAGGACTTTGGGGGGGGCAGTGTGATTGCTGCCACTCCTTTTGGATTTTTGTGGCTGGTGTCATTATGGCATCTATCCCAGCATTGGAGCCTTTTGTAATTGATGGCCCTCCATCTGCTCTTGCTGCCCGGTGGAAAGAATGGGTGGATCGTTTGGAGACTTATTTTGCTGCAACAGCTGTGGAGAATGATCGACGCCGTCCCTTGTTGTTACATCTTGGGGGTGCGGCGGTTCATAAGCTGGGCCGATCTGTGGTGGAGGAGGGTCCGCCATATACTTATCAATCATTGAAACAGGCACTGACTGCGCATTTTGAGCCTTTGGCAAATCCCGATTACGAAAGGTTTCTTCTGCGACAAGCAAGGCAATTTCCGCATGAGTCAGTGGATGCCTTTTATGCTAGGCTTAAGGAGTTAGCTCGCACTTGCACCTTGGTGGATATGGAGGATGAAGTGCGTGCGCAGTTTATACAGGGGTGTACCTCTGTGAAGTTAAGGGAACATATATTACAAGTACCTGGGATGTCAATGGTGAATATCCTCACGTTGGGACAGTCTAAAGACCTTTCCAAGGTGCGTGCAGCTCACATGGAAGCAGCATTACAGACTCAGGTAAAAGTGGAACCGGTGAATGTCGTCAATACTACACCTGGGGAGAGGAGGAAGTATAAATCAAGGACTTCTACGTTGCCCCGTTTTTGTTATTCTTGCGGGGGTCCTTTTCCTCATCGAGGGGTGTGTCCGGCGCAAGGCAAGACATGTTCTAATTGCCAGAAACTCAATCATTTTGCGAAAGTCTGTAAATCCATGTCCCGTTCTCGACCGCAGAAAGTTAAGACTGTTCAATCGGTGCAGCCGGTCATTGTCATGGATGATGACGATTTGGATGATGATGGGAACGGTGATGGTACAGTCCATATCATACATGCACTGCAGCCTGGTGGGCATCCTAGGAAGCGAGTGCCAAGATGTTCAGTTTTATTGGCGGGTCATAAGGTTGACGCGCTAATTGATACTGGTGCTTCTATCAATGTTATAGCAACTTCAGTTTTGCAGCGTATTCCTTTTCAGCTCCATTTACGGCCTACCACAACTCAGTGTCTGGACTTCGTAGTGTCTTCGTACTGCGCTTACACACTGCTGCGCTGCGCAACACCACAATCAACTTGCCAGCTCCCTGCCACCAAACTCAGCACTCATGGCCATTGTACAAGGTCCGGAGCCTGGTTTGCCTGGCTCCGGGTATCTGGTGTCCCTCTGTGGGGCCGGCCCGGGCGAGAGATGGCCCTGGCTGCGCTGTGCTTAGGGCTACAGTCTTTGACTGTGGACTAGGCGGCTGCTACTGTGGGCTCCCGACTAACTATCCTACCAACCGGGGGCAGAAGTATACCACTGGAGACAGGAATGACTTTGGGGGAATGGGTGTCCCTGCCTGCGCTGCTTTCCAACTGCATGTGGCCTCCTCTTGCTGTACAGACCCTGATGGGGAGGCCCCTCCCATTCTGTAGTGAAGCCGGGGGACCTTCGACCCACCGGGCCTCACCTGCATCAGTCATCTACCATGCCCAGAGACGGAGAACAACTTAAATAAGGAATACCACCCCTCTGGCACTGACTGTCAACACAGGAGCTACAGCTACACACACTTTATGGACTAACTGCTGGAAGAGGGCCCTGGTTGCTGCAGAGAGCGGGATTGACTAGGTATTGGGGACCCCTGGTGCCACCCTCAGGGGCGCGCCCGTCATCACGTTGGACTAGGCCCTATAGCTACCAGGCACGCCTATGGACTTATTTTCACCCTTCTCTCCTTATTCGGGCACATCCCTCCTGAGTTCATGGTCAAGCAGCACCCTACGAAGGAGGGACCCGATGGGGAGCCTAGATCCTGCCCTCCATCTGATCCCCCCTGGTCAGAGGATGGACACATTGCTTCAACAGACCAAACCATATTTGACGAACTACTGCAGGACATCAGTGATGTGAAAACTACCCAAGAACCAAAATTTGACTCCCTGGTGATTGACATGGAGCTTTCGAGGGCAGCTCAGGCCCAACTCAGGGAGAGAGTAGAGGCGAACAAATCGGCACTGTCAGAAATGCACCCCTTGGTGACTGAGATGCAGTCCCACATAAAGGACCTCCAAGCGCAGGTATCCCAACTACACTCGCGGGCAAAGGGTGCTGAGGACTGATCTCTCCGGAACAACAACCAAGTGGTGGTGCTTCCGAAGGGTGAAGAAGGCCCCAATATGGAATTTTTTCTTGAGGATTTGCTGCTACACACTTGTGGTTGGTAAACTTACTGTGTTTTCGTGCTGAAGAGGGCCCATATGGGGCTGGGTGGAGCACTTCCCCAGGGTCTTTGTCCCAACCAGTAGTGGCACAGCTTCAACTATCGGGATAACTACAACATCCTCCAATTCGCAAGGTCCAAGGGTCACTGGTGTACTACAAATACCCCTGTGAACATTTACCTGGACTATACAACGGAAATGCAGAGACTCAGAAGTTCATTCCTGCCAGTCAAACTTGACCTCCAGGACCTAGTCTTGAAAAATTCTCTTAGGTACCCAGCTAAACTGTGTGTGGTGGACTCTGATACCACTCTCTTCTTCACAACGCTGGCAGATATCTAGAGCTGGCTAGATACTAAGGGGTGTCGCCGATGTTCTGCAACACTCAGCAGAACTCAAACTGGCAATTTTCCGGATCACATAGGTGATTTTGCAGGACCCCCAAGGATAGGCCTTCAAGTGGGAAGGCAATGCATGAACATACCATTGTTATGGTCGAGGTTGAGTCTCGTCTTAGTTCAATGGCAGTTTCCCCAGAGTACCTCCCCACCACTACAGGCCGAGAAACTACCTTGGACTTGGAGCTGTTCTTGGCTGAACTGCGTACAAGCCCAGAATTCACGCCAATGACATCAGATCAGGTGATAAGACTCCATGCACTGTGCCCTCTCTCAGAGTGTGGGGATCCCGCAGGGCGCAGGATATGAGGGCTGCTTTCCTCCTGGCCATGGCTGTGGCATGACGGTGGGGAAAGACAACAGACACCACCCTAGGAGCAGGGTTTGTGCATATTTCTCTAAGACAGCTCACAACTGTCTCTTCCCAGATCCAAACAGATCTTTGGCCTGATTTAGATATTGGCAGAGAGTTTCTCCATCCCCACGGTGACAGATATCCCATCTGTCGAAACCTAAATCCCATTGGACATAATGGGATTTAGATTCAGAAGACGTGACACCTGTCACTGTTGTGATGGAGTAATCCCTCCACCAATATCTAAATCAGGCCCTATGTTCCTTTTCTATTTTACTTTCTCACCAATTTGAATTTGGCCATGCTTATTTGAGACAAGATCAGGGACTTGGAGTTGGGGTAATTGTTTTAAGTTTATGTACATGGATATACTGCTCTACCCTGTACACTTGACTCGAGAGCCAGCAGTGGGTTCAGATCCTACAAATTCAAACCTGGTAGGGAGTGCGGGTACAGCTTGGCTACTGATATGGTATCACACCACAAGACATTCATGCACATGTTTAATTTTCTGACTTGGAATGTCCAGGGGGTGGCCACTCTCTGACGCCTCCATCTCATTTATTTCTACCTGCAATGCAGACAGACACACATCGGGGAATGCACTTGACTGCTACAGAACTCCTCCGACTACAGAGACAGTGGGAGGGGCCAGATCGTAGCCACTTCTTACTCGGCTTACGCCAGAGGAGTGCTTATATGGGTGACTCCTGCACTACTGCTGGTGATAACTCACATGCAGGTTGACCCCGAGGGATGATATGTGATGGATGAGGGACTGCTGAATGGGGAACCAATTACCCTGGTCGTGATATATGCACCCAACAGCAACCAATTGCACTTCTTGACAGATCTCCCACCCACCTTGGTCCAGGACCTGATTGCGCCGAGCACATGGGGTAGGGACTTTAATACAGTTCACAAGACCACATTTGATAGACCCTTCTCCCTACTGAAGGGCACTACTGCAACAAGAACAACACAGGCTTTCTGAGCTTGTCTAGATAATGGTCACATGCGCAACATTTTGTGTTCCATGCACCCAGATGCAAGAAAATGTTCATTCTTTCCCCCTGTTCATCAACTTCGTACCAGAACTGACCTAGTTTTATGTAACAATGACATGCTCCCTCATGCTTTCAGAGACAAATACTTTGGCTGCACACTGTCTGATCACAACCCTTTAAAACTAATGATGCAGTGGGGCAGGCACAATACCCCATTGCCTACTTGGAAGCTGTATACACCGTCCCTACAGGACAGGGTGTTCCACAAAACTATAGGCTTGCACATAGTTGACTATTTCATGGAGAATGAAGGCACTGCCACCGACAGAAGTGTGGAATGGGATGCCTTCAAAGCAGCCATATGGGGCCTCTGTATCAAAACATTACCACTTACCATTTTGCACATTAATTCTGGAATTGGAGCCTGCCATTCAAATGGTCAAAGTGCGCATAATGCTAACTGCAGGCAATGATAGAGACATTACACATCTCAGATGGAACAAAACGCAGCAGTGGTAGACTGGGACATCTGGGCTTTGGGAAGTACATTGTCAGACAACATGCAGAAGGATATTGAGTGGGCGGGTATTGGCATGGTTATTGCTTTCTGAATCCCCTAGATCTCAGGTGACTGTGGTTCGGTCCCTGTCCGGGGTCCTCTTGAAGACACAGTCTGTCATCAATAAAGACTTTGCAGACTACTATAGAGCTCTCCACAAGGGGGCAATGCCCAGGGATGATCCTCTTTTACTTGATTATCTTGATGTCACCCCCTTGCCACAGCGTGACCCACTTCAACGCCACACTGTAATGATCCTCTAACGATCAAGGAACTCAGACTTGCCATAGATCAAATGGGGTGCAATAAGGCACTGGGGTTAGACAGTCTCCCTGTGGAGTTTTACTTAGCCTTCTGATCTATCCTTATCCCATAACTCCTGTTGTTGTACAATCAGGGAAGGAATCTGGTCACCCTACTGGTGACTATGCGTGAAGTGTTAATCGTTGTCCTCCTCAAACCTGGAAGAGACCCATTAGAGGTCCATTCTTAAAGACCATGGTCTCTCCTTAACACAACCTGTTAACTATTGGGAAAGGTTATAGTCAACAGGATACCACAGTTCCTCTCCAAGTTGGTACACACCGACCAGAACAGTTTCTTACCAAGTAGGAGCACTGTCCTAAACCTAAGGCGTCTCTTCTGATTATGGAAGAAAACAAACATACAGACCTGTTTCCCACAGCCTTGTCCTGCGATTTGGAGAAGGCTTTTGACACCATAGGATGGCTTTACCTAACTGCAGTGCTAGAGAAAATGGGCCATGGCATTTTATGGTGGAGAAGCCTACTATATTCGAATCCCGTGGCCAGGTCCTTACGAGTGGCAAAATATCTGCCGCGTTTGGCACCCACAGGGGCACCAGGCAGGGCTTCCTATTGTCACTAATCAAATTTGCTATAGTGATGGAGCATCTTGCGAGCTTGGTGTGGTTGAGGGGGTCACAATGGGGGATACCGAACGGTGGCTCCTGGGAGGCTATTTTGCTGTATGCGGATGACGCACTGGTGTACCTCTGTGACCTCCACAGAACCCTTCCACAGAACCCTTCAACAGGTGATGGACAGGCTTGAAGATTTCATAAGTGTTTCTGGATTAAAACTGAACTGCACTAAGGGGGTCATTCTGACCCCGGCGGGCGGCGGTTGCCACCCGCCTGGCGGGAACTGCCATTTGGCCGCACAGCGGTCAAAAGACCGCTGGTGCCATTCAGACCTTCCCGCTGGGCCGGCGGGCGCTACCCAAGGTAGCGCCCGCCGGCCCAGCGGGAAGGAGCCCTGCAACACAGAAGCCGGCTCCGAATGGAGGGTGCGACGGGTGCAGTTGCACCCGTCGCGCTTTTCACTGTCTGCTAAGCAGACAGTGAAAAGCTTAATGGGGCCCTGTTAGGTGGCCCCAGGACATCCGTTCCCGCCAGCCTCTTCCTGGCAGTGTAAACCGCCAGAAACAGGCTGGCGGGAAGGGGTTCAGAATCCCCTGGGCAGCGCTGCTTGCAGCGCTGCTTGCAGCGCTGCTTGCAGCGCTGCCCTGGCGGATTTGCCCAGCCGGGGGAAATCCGGCGGGAAACCGCCCGACCCGGTTTTCTGACCGCGGCTTTACCGCCGCGGTCAGAATGGGCAGGGAAGCACCGCCAGCCTGTTGGCGGTGCTTCCTCCATTCGACCGCCAGGGTCGGAATGACCCCCTAAGTCTTGTTTGTTCCCCTTGCCCCTTGCCCCACTTCACACAACCAGAACATGAGTAACTACCTCCTTTGATGCTGGGTTGGCAGTGTGATACATTTCGGTACCTAAGGATTAATATATACCACTCCGAGGATGACCTAATACAAGGGAACCTGGGGAAAGTGCTGATCAGCATGCGCAACACTCTGGTTTTCTGGGGATCACTGCTCCTCTCTCCCATTGGTCGAATATCTATAGCCAAAACGCTAGTCCTGCCTAGGTTACTGTATAATTTTTTAGCACTGCTTGTCCAACTGCCTAAGCTCTTCTTTCATGACCTGAACTCTGCCCTTACCAACTTGATTTAGGGATCGGGATGGAAGAGAGTAGCGCTGCATAAATAAAACGCTTCACTTGAGCGAGGTGGGCTGGGTTCCCCCACTTTGAACTGACACAATGGCTGCCTGGACCTCCTAACCCAGAGTAGTCAGTAGTGTTACAGAACCTAGGAGGCCGCCAAGTAGTAGACTGGTTCTTGGACCCTCGTTGAGATGCCCCAGGCATCGGCTTTATGGCCAGAATGGCCAAATACTGCTGGCAATCATACATCCAACCTGAATGTCACCATACTCGCCGGTTCTCCCACTGTGGGCTCTCCCTGCTCGCCATACTCTGATGGCCCACCATAACGTGGGCCAGTGGGACTCGGCAAGGCTATCTACCCTAGGAGACCTGTACACTCAGAAGACCCTACTGATGTTCCTGGAGCTCATGGAACAGTGTTGTATAGGTGGGGGTCACATCTTGGTCTTCAGCACACTAGTTTAAGTGATAGACACTGTGTGGGGATTGGACTGTCAGAAACAGAGATCCACCCTCCTTTACAGGCACTGTTAACACATGAGAATGATACACGAGCTGTCACAACACTGTAGTCCACACTCTTAGACTGTAACACTACAGACTTTCTTGCCTTGAGAGAGAAATGGGCCAGCATTGCAAACCACAATTTTTCTGACAATGGTCCATTGCGTTTAGCTATGTTTGTGGGGTTTCCAGGAACCCCCACCTCAAATATACTGAGTTTAACTATCTCCAGCAGATGTATCTTACACCTGTGCATATACACTGCATGTTCCATTGGTCTGCTTCCAAATGTCCACACTTTCCATGCCCTACTCCAGACTTTTACCATATGGTATGGGACTGCCCCATTATAACCCAGTTTTGGACAACAGCGCGCTCACTGCTGACAGATT
This sequence comes from Pleurodeles waltl, assembly GCF_031143425.1. Taxonomy (NCBI): domain Eukaryota; kingdom Metazoa; phylum Chordata; class Amphibia; order Caudata; family Salamandridae; genus Pleurodeles; species Pleurodeles waltl. Next base: position 588,328,196 of record NC_090445.1, read on the forward strand.
AAAGGACGCACGCCATCCACTGACCCCCAACAATGTATACTAGGAGTTCTTGTACACACATGTAAAAACAAATATGCAATGCTTGTCAAAAGGTGCATTGCAATGGGCTGGAAATCACCCATTGCCCCCGACATACTGGTGTGGTTTACGACTGCGGAGGTTGCTACCTGACGCTCATTACCTAATAATCCAGGGCAAACCCCGTCTAATGGCGCCTGGGATACATACTGGGTGAAGCTGGTGGCGAAAACAATGAACTGCCAACATGACCACCCACACTGCACTCATCCAAGCATAGCAGCACTGTGCATCGGGCCTACTGCTTGTACATATACTACTCTCCTCCGGCCCCCACTCTTTCAGATCAACATGACTGATTTTAACTGCACCAACCCATCATAGGAACAGCTGGTAAGCACCGCGCTACGACATAACCTGCACGCGGCAACAAATGGTGGGACACCCCTGATTCATGGGAGACTAGAGCGATTCCACTTACATCAAATTCTTAGGGTTTTAGCCCCTGTTGGGCTGTTTCGTGGCCTGGTAATGCCAGTCTCCTTGCACCTGGTAGTCACAGACTCACTCCCTGTGTTGTAGATACCACATACCTCCCATGCACACTGTCCACTGCACAGAAGCTCATAGATCATCACACGATACATCACACCTTTATTGTTAATATGTGTGTTTCTTGACCTATGTACTGTGACTGTGATTTTGTTTACCGAGAAGTTGTTGTTCCACAATTGTTCTATATTGTAATAAAGAAATACTAGTCAAAAAAGCAAGGGGGCATTATAAGATGGGGGCCCTGGGCACTTTCACACTTTGCCCATGCCTTAAAACATCTCTGCTTAAAACGTCTCTGCCAATAGTATTTTGGCACTGTTGGAATCAGTAGCCAATGTAAAACCGTTGAGAGTGATTGTCAATGGTGAGATGGATAAAGCCAATATTCCAAGGCTCTTCTGTTCTTCAGCAGAGCAGTTTCTTCACAAATGGGATGAGGTAGGAAATTTCACTGGACCACTGCAGTAGCTGAGAAATAACTACACCCTAAACTGATGCATGTTGTCTTAGATACATTGAGGAAGCATACCAAGCAGATCTTTAAGGGGTCATCAAGAATACAGGAAAAACAAATAACCAGATATACTGACTGCTTGTGAATCGTAAATCAGTCATAAATAGGTTAGCGACTAGGAAAAGGCAAGTTTGGTACATATTAATGAGCTTTTCAGTTCTAATCACAAAAATAGTGATGCAAATTTAATCTTAGGGACTAGCTATTATTGTGACTAGAATCAGCAATTGCTTATTAGAGATTCTCAATTTGAATTTCTTATTTTGGGGTACACTATCTGCTCGCAAATTGCAAATAGTTGCCAAAACAGGTTTTAGCACTCAGAAATTAGCATCATGTGAAATCATGTGGTAATCAGGTGCAAACCACAAAAGGTGTTGAAAGAACAATGGCTTCTATGTATGATATGGCTAGGATAATAAGGTTTTTTTTCTCCAAATCAGCATAGGGGAAGACAAAGCCTTCAGCACCTTCAGCACGTGTTCAGAGCCAAAGTGGCTTTATTCTGGGCATAGGTGAGATTTTAATTTTGCTTAACAATATCACTGTGAAATTACAGAGATTACACCATTACTCCACATCACGTAATTTTGAGGAGTGTGGGAACGTTTTACATGCAAGTGGCATTTCAGGTAGATATTTTACCCAAGTGGACCATTCGGGTAATTTTTGAATGCAAAACTACAAATTTGAATGCAAACTTCAGTTTTTTTAAATCAAGTGTCAGTTCCTTTAATGTGGGTGGTCAACAAACATTTCAGGTAGATTTTTTTACCCGAGCGGAACATTTTGAATTTAGTTTTTACCCAAATAGACTGGTCAGGTAATATTTTTAGTTTTTAGTGTGAGATGCAGTCCACATAAGTGTGCAAAGTTTTGTTCTATTTTTCAGTAATTTCACAGATTTACGCTACCCGAAGGTAGGCGAGTTACGCCCACACCTAGTTTATTCTCAAAGAATGAGGAGGCGATATCCTCAGGAAGCTATCAAGGGATTGCAACCATGAGAGCACGGGTTACCAAAATCTCACTTTCTCATTTTTTCACACTTTTTGGGATGCAACACTGCTAAATATTTATAGATATATTACATTTCCAAATATTCAATTAGAGTTGCAGCAATGGCACATTTTCCCCAGGATACAGGTGGTGTTGCTGGCACACATGTATTAATTTACCCTCTAAATGCTACTGAATTTTTATGCAAGGATAGGAAGAATCAGCACTTCTTAAACATACAGATTGTTTGTCATGCTGGCTCTTCTTGATCTTGTGGTGTTGTGGGTTTACTTTTTTTGCGCCTAGGTTGGGCAGCCATATTTTAGCCTTTAGGTCCATAGCCTGTGCCTTTAAGGAACGCACAAATTTCATTCACTTTTATTCATTTTATTATATTTTACCACAATTAGCTTTTCAGTTTCTTGGAAATTTTATTTTGTTTGTGTTCCACATTTATCTGCACTTTGTATACATTTGGCCTACAAGGCCCAAATAATATCTTTCACTCCGAGTTCTAATCTCATCTCATGATCAGTCATGGCTCGCGGTGTTAGAGGGGGTGGGGCGGCGTGCGCGGGGGGAGGGTTGCGGGGGGAGGAATAATAATAAAAAAAGAAAAGGAAAGGCAGGCGGACTGGGAGCCTGTGCAGGCTCTCTCCAACTGTGTTGCTGGGCTGGAGAGAGACCTGTGCGCATGTGTTTTTGGCAGGCCCGAGACAGCAGGCCAAACACACATGCGCTCAACACTCCCCCTCACACTCGGCACCCCTGTGGCCCCAGCCCTTTACAAGGACACTGTTTATTATTGTTTCCTTATAAAGGTTTTGCAGCTGCTGCTGCTGGCAGCGGGGGTGACGCTCCTCCACCCTCATGGAGGAGCCGCCCCTGCTCATAATCCCACAAATTGTTACTGATGCCTCACCTTCTAATATTATATCTTGTCTTTGAGTAAATAAGAAGTAACTGAGATGTGGATGCTGATTTGTTGAAACCTGCGTGTGCTTTCAATCAAAGCTGGCTTTAAGGCAATGCGACCAGTGCAGCTGCACCTGGCGCTGACTTCGGTGGGCGGCGCTGTATTTAAAAATAACTTTTGGTGTAAAACCTAAACTTCCTTGTGCATACAGCAGTTTCAGGCAACAATAAAAATGTCAGGCTAACTCAGGTGATCAATGTTCCTACTGGTGGGAGATCAGAATTTTATCTATTGGCAGTTTTTGCTCATCATAAAGCAGCACAGAGGGTTAATGTGCCTGCTGCAAAGAACATGTACTATGCAGATCACAGAACTGAGGGCGAATGAACTAGGAGTAGCGCTATAAAAAATGGAATGCATGTCAGATAAAGGCTAAGGAGTGATGAGGTGCACTGTTGTGGAGTGGTAGTGAAGGAGTTCTTGGAGAAGGAGGTTTTGTGGGGGGGGGGCAAAAACGACTTTTGCACCCAGTGCGACCAGCGTTAAAGCCGGACCTGCTCACAATTATAGACCGTATGTCACCGACAAAGCTGAGAACAATACCCCATTTGACTTCATTCAGCTAACTGTGACGTTCTTGACCTTTCATGTCATATAGGACAAAAGATGAGCTGCAAGGCACCTTCTGGAAGCCACAGCCAGAATGGTCTTAAATTAAGGTGTAAAACCATGTGGATCCATACTGTTTATTGAGCAGCTGCTCAAGGGAGACCCACATGAAGTGCTGACATTCTGTAAAACAAAGGGATAGACCTTTCAAGTGGGGACAGCTTGTAATCCTGAACTAGAAACGTAAAAAGGCATTTCCTTTTCAACATTGGCTCTCTTACATTGCTTTGGGATAGGGACTGTTGAACACCCACTATTTGCTTCTGTCATGCTGCTTCACTTCAGCCACCATCTTGCATGCGGGCACCCATATTGCGTCTGCCCAGGATCCATTAAAGGTTCTTTGCCAACTGTGCTAGTCTTCTGGTACTTGAGACCTCCATTCAAACATTTGTAAACTCCACTTGCATTCCCTCACCTGGGTTACACTCATCTCCACGAGGTGGTGATCGCACTACTTTCTGAAGCTAGGCTCGCCTTGTGTAACGTAACTGGTGGCACTCACGTAAAGCGCTCTAATACCTTCGTGTCGAGGTCGCGCTATTTAAGACTGCAAAAAAAGAAAACAAAAAAACTCTCTCTCAAAAACGATCCCAATCAAACAGTTCTCTCTGTACTCTTCCGCACCCCATTGTATGTTTCTTACTGGTCTCACTGCCAGTGGTATGAAAGTCGGTTTTCCTCCAGTCCAAACTATCTCATGTTAGAACCACTGAACGCACTTCTTTCTGACTAACCTCCTCCCTCATACTCACAACCCATTTCTCGTCGCAGGACCCACTCCCGCCAAGTCGACCTCTTTGCCTTGACATCTCCCACAGAATCCATTTCGGCAACTCATTCGCACTTTATTCAAATCATTCACCCTCGAGCCCCTTAATTTACAATCTGTCTGTTCTTCCTCTAGTCTTATCCCAATTGCTTTAAATCTGGAGCTGGCCAGCCTTTGCTAAAAATGAAAGTTGACTTCGGACCACTTCCCTCCATCCATTTGCCACCCGCTAGCTCAACTTTCTCTTTGTACAAAATCCTGAGGTGGTTGATTTCACCCATGCACCATTACCAGCGCCAGAACGGACAGTCAGTCACGCGAAGACTCTCTCGATGGACTGCAGACCGGGAGGCTGCTTTTAGAGCAGGATGGGAAATATCCATGAAAGCCAGCCAACATGGTCCCGTTCTAGTCATAGTCAACTGTGGGGTGCAGCTGATTTGAACTTTTTTGGCAGGGCTGATTTTGGTTTCCAATTTGCCCTGATTATGACCTCAATGTTGCACCTGGCCGTTTTTGCAGGGTCATCCCCAATCTTTTTGCCTTTTTCCTCCTCATTTTTCTGAGGAGTTTGTTGGCTTTAGGACTCTGGGTACTTTACCATTCCTAAACAGTGCTAAAGTGCATTTGCTCTCTGTGTAAATTGTACTGCTGATTGGTTTATCCATGATTGGCACATTTGATTTACTGGTAAGTCCCTAGTAAAGTGCACTAGAGGTGCCATGGCCTGTAAATCAAATGCTACTAGTGGGCCTGCAGCACTGGTTGTGCCACAGACATTAGTAGCCCTGTAAACATGGCTCAGACCTGCCACTGCATTGTCTGTGTGTGCAGTTTTAAACTGCCAATTCAACTTGGCAAGTGTACCCACTTGCCAGGCCTCAACTTTCCCTTTTATTATATGTCAGGCACCCCTAAGGTAGGCCCTAGGTAACCCCATGGGCAGGGTGCAGTGCATGTTTAAGGTAGGACATATACTAGGGTGTTTTGTATGTCCTAATAGAGAAATACTGCCAAATTCGGTTTTCACTGTGCAAGGCCTATCTCTCTCATAGGTTAACATGGGGGCTGTCTTTAAATATCCTTAACGCGCAGATTCTCTTTGAGAGCAGAGAAAAATGTGGAGTTTAGGGTCTCTGAACTCACAATTTAAAAATACATCTTTTAGTGAAGTTGGTTTTTAAATTGTTTGAAAATGCCACTTTTAGAAAGTAGGCATTTTCTTGCTTAAACCATTCTGTGACTCTGCCTGTTTGTAGATTGTCTGTGTTGGTCAGTTTGACAGTTGGGCACCTCTCTCTAGACAGTAACACAAAGGAGGCAGGGGAGTAGCCTGCAAATCCTGATGAGCCATCTGAGCCAGAGGGGAGGGAGGAGTGGTCCTTCACACCTGAAAGGACTGTGCCTGCCCCCACACAATGCAGTCTCCAATCCCCTGGTGTGTGTCTGGGGCCTGGCCTGGACAAGGAAGGATCTGGCAAACACACAAGACTTTGATTTGAAGTTTGCCAACTTCAAAGGCAGAAAGGGGTATAAGAGGAAGACCCAAAACCCCAGACTTTTAGAATCTTTCTAGACTCAAGAGGAACCTCTACCAAGTAGAAGAGCTGAAGAGCTGGAGGAGGACTACTGTCCCTTTGCTGTGTTGCCTTGCTGGACTGGCCTGCGGTTGTTGCTTCTACCTGAAAGGAGTGAAAAAGGTGAACTTTGCTGTGTGTCCTGCTTGAGAAAGTCCTCAAGGGGCTTGGAGTAGAGTTTGCCTCTTGTTTGAAGTCTCAGGGACACCAAAGACTTCAGTTTCCTCGACCTGCAGCACTGGGAACTGCGTGTTTTGTGCTGTTCAAGAGGAGAAACCACCACACTGCCGCCGCCAATGCCGCTGGCCTGCACCGTGACCTGCAGACATGCACGGAGTCGCATTGCCCCACCTCACACCGCGACCCTGGTCTCACCAACGCCGTCATTGGACGACTTCATTGAGCTGCTGCTCGCACCGCGACCTGTGGGCCCCGCACTCTGGCATCGCCTGCTCACACTGCAGCTTGGGTATCCCTGACGCCGCCGTTCCAGCTGACACCGGCGCCGCTGCCTACACCGTGGCCTGTGTACACCACTCGTGGGGTACACAAAGCACCATCCCGCACAGCAGCCCCGGTTCACCGACACCAGCATCATTGACTCCTGTTTCGTCACCAGACATCCCGTCTGCACCGTGGCCTGTGGAAACCACTCTTCAGGGTCACGAAGCGCCGTCCCATCCCACACTTCTGGTTTGGGCCTACCGACGACAGCATTTCAGCAATGACTCCGCCGCTGCCTGCACCGTGACCTGGTGACACAGCACGTTGCACCGCCCCGTTTCACACCGCAGCCCTGGTCTCGCCTACGCCACTGGACACTGTCACAGAGCCGCTGCCTGCACCGTGGCCTGTGGGCACCGGTCGTTGCATCGTCCGGATTCCCACAGCAGCCCCAACGCCATCCACGCCAGCGCACCTGATTTCATCAGCCTGTAGGTCGATCCTCGAGGTGCGTGACTTCAAGGGCACAATGACTCCTGCACCGACTCCGGAACCGACACCGCGACGCCAGCGACGCCGCTCTCTAGAGCTCACAGCAAGGATCACAATGCCCATCAAATTCAAGGTACTGTTTGCGGGTCTTCCCTACACTGTAGCTGTCCCACGACACCGTGACTGGCCTGAACTGTTGGTTTTGTTGCTCACAATGCCATGATAGCCCCTGGTGGAGCTATCAACTTCAAGGAACTGTATTTGTGAGATAAATCTTACAAAATTCGTATCTTTAGCTATCTTTATGTTGGATTCACATAGTTTGGTCTTGCTTTACGCAGATAAATATTGGCTATTTTTCTAAAACTGGTGTGGTGTCCTTTTTTTAATTTTTTATTACCAGGATGGAATAACACTGAAACAAAACAAGATACATTGTCACTTTCAGGGGAAAAAAAAGAAGAAAAAAAACCTTTAAGCCATAAACAAATAAACAAAATCAGCCAGGCTTTTCTAAGAAATAATCCCCCCAGATCAGGAAGAACTTTTTAGCACTAACTACTCTACTAGCATATCTCATCTCCTGAACCCTGACTTGCGTCATCTTACAACGCCATTCTTGACTAGTGGGAGACAGCTCAGAGCGCCAATTTCTCAACAGAAGAGACCTAGCAACCGCAGTTGCGATAAATACGAGCTTCTCCCATCTAGAAGAGAGCCTTGCCTCAGGATCATAGCCCAAGCTCATTAACAGAATGCTGGGAGATATCGATACCGGTGCCATAGTTGTTAACATCGCAAAAATTCCATCCCAATATTCCTGTATACATCGGCATGTCGCAATCACATGGATCCAGCCTGCCATTCCTACTTCCTTACAACGAAAACACATATCGGGATGGCCGGTCCCCATGCGAGACAGGGCCTGCGGGGTTCGATACAATAACCATTTGCTGAAAAATATAATTCGGTGCCAGTTAGCCCCTCGAAGAACTGAGAAATTCAGATGATTAATAGTCTCCCAGCAATTACTTGAAACCTCTAAGCCCTCCTGATGAGCCCATTTCCTCTGAGCTTTTGTCCCAAGATCTGCTTTGTCCCTATCTGCCAGAAGCCTTCTCTACATCCCCGCAGTCCTTATCCCAGGAGGATCCACCAATTCTGTTACCAATGACTGGACGTTAACAATAGAATTGACGTCTAAATCCCTTAAAATATGCAACAAAGTGTTATAGGATCCAACCAACAGGAACTCATTTTTAACAGCGGACAGAATATTTAATGAAGTTTCCCAGTTGTCATTGGCACAGAAATCCCCTATTTTACTGAATCCAGCGAGCTCCCACCTCCTTACTAAGTCTTCATTAAGCTGAGCACCGGAGTGCAGCAATATCTGTGTAAGAGGAGTGTCGAAATGTAAAAAAGGGATTGAATATTTTCTAAAGAAGTCTGATCTTCTCTTCAAAAACCATTTGAAAATCTTATAGCGAACTATTTTAGGCGATTTCGTCAAGAGTGCTGGGTTCCGAATATTATGCTCCCTACATATTAATACCCGAAAATCAATAAAAAACCTGGAGCCTGCCAAATGATCCATTTTAAAGCTAGCACAGTAATGTGCAAAAATAGCAAAATAATAATCTTTGAAATTTGGCAAAGCTAATCCCCCCCTTTTCTTTATCCGCATATAGTATACTTAAAGCGGCTCGAGCCTTCCGGTTTTGCCAAATAAAAGGGCAAAATATGGATTCCAGTTTTCTGAATGTTTTTTGCGTTAGAACACACGGGATGGCCGCAAACAAGAAATTGAAGAGTGGTAAGATTGACATTTTAATTAACGCAATTTGGCCTAATATAGAGAGGGGGAGGGACCCCCAGTGGGTCAGCAGAGCCTGAGTTTTCTGAAGTAAAGGAGCAAAATTTAGATCGTACAGGACTCCTATATTGGCTGAGAAATAAATCCCTAAATATCTCTTTGGATTGGCATTCACACACCCTCTTAATTCAGGAAGCAGATTGATAGGAGAAGTGCCACAAAGAATAATATCAGTCTTACTCATATTGATCTTATAGCCACCAATTTGCTCAAATTCATTAAATACATTAAAAACCTCTTCCTGAGAAGAACGTTCTATATCTAAGAACATGATGATGTCGTCCACATAAAGTTTGATCTTTCCCATTGACTTTAAAGGAGGTTGAATCTGAATGTGTTGTCTAATTTTAATGGCTAGTGGCTCAATAAAAAGAGCAAATAATATGGGGGATAAAGGACAACCCTGCCTAGTCCCTCGTTGTATGTGAAGTTGTCCGACGCACTTTGAGTTTATAATAATATTTGCCTCTGAATTTAAGTACAACCTTTGAATTAGTGCGGTGACCTGAGAAGGTACCTTGTAGCTAGACAGAACTGCAAAAAGTGTGTCCCAAACAACCAAGTCAAATGCTTTTTCCGCATCTAGCAAAAGAATAATGGCAAGGACTTTATTAGAAGCAAAATAATCAAGAGCCTCAGCTAAAAAATGTGTATTTGTAGCCAGTTGCCGGCCAGCTATAAACCCATTTTGATTGGGATGTACCAGTTTATTAACTACCCCATTAAGCCTATTGGCCAAAAGTTTTGTGATAATTTTATAATCTGAGTTTAACAGTGAAATTGGACGATATGCATTTGGGTCCTCCATGTCCTTGTTTCTCTTAGGAAAGCTAACCAAGTTTCCAGAATGCCAGGTCTTAGGAATCTGCTCGCCCCTCAGTAGGCCATTAATTAAGGCCAAGAAATCCTCAGCGAATGCATTTATGAAGGCCTTATAGAACTCAGCCGGGAAGCCATCCGGTCCGCAGGCTTTCCCAGTGGGAAGGTTCTTAACAACGGCTAGGAGTTCTGGCTTTGTAAATGGCTGTGACAGCACCATACAGTCTTCCTCTGAGAGACTGGGAATATCCAGGTCCCTCAGGAATTTCTCAGTAGTCCTGAGATCTATAACTGGGGCATAACTATAAATTTGTCTATAATGCTCCAGCATAATTTTATCGACGGCTCCAGGGTCAGTGTGTCTAGTCCCGGTGACAGGGCATCTTAGAGTGTGTATGATATTACCAGCAATACGATCTCGAGCTTGCCATGCCAAACATTTTCCTGTAAAGTTACTCTCTTCGTAGACCTTTTGTTTATAAATCCAATATTCTATATCCACCTTCTTAAAAAAGTTATCCGCCAATGCCTTCTTAGCAGCTTCAAAAGACTGCCTATTAATGACCAAGAGGGAATGTAGGTAGGCAATTAAACACTTTTGAACTGCCTCTTCCAATGCAGCAATTTGTTGTCTCAAGAACCGTTTATCAGCTGCCTCTTTGGCGATTACCCAGCCCCTAAAAAAGGCCTTAAATGAATCCCAGACTACCGCTGGAGTTGAGGATCCCTGATTGCGTTTGAAAAAATCCCTTATTTTGGCCTGTGAAATCTGTACCCACCCCTCATCCGAAAGGAGCTGGAGATTAAAAATCCACCCTCTGGTCTGAACTGTAGAAGCTGTGGACACTTCCAGTAGCAGAGAGGCATGGTCTGAAAGACCAGACTGCTGAACCGACTGAGATCTATAGCACATTGTTTCTGATATCAGAAAAAAATCAATACGTGAGGAGCTTTTAAACCGAGTGGAAATACAAATATATTCCCTCGCATCAGGAGTGTTCATTCTCCAGGGATCGCAAAGCATCAAAACCTTAACATAATCTTTAAAGATTTTTGCAACTTTGGGTTTGTGCTGTTTCTTACCCTAACAGTGGTGTCTAAAACTGGATCCTGAAGGAAATTGAAATCCCCTCCAATAATAATTTTACCTGTCAATTGCAAGAGGGAGTGAAACAAGCCTACATAGGGGTCTGGGTCGTCTAACAGAGGGGCATAAAAACTAACAAAGACGAATCTTTCTTTGGCAATTAAATACTGAACCCAACACCAACGCCTGTCAGGGTCAGAAAAAAAATCCAGTGGCTGTGCGTTGAGGGCTCTGGCTAAAAAGACTGCCACACCTCTGTGAGCCGCTGAAGCTGCAGCGACTACTTTAAAATCAGCCATTTTTTTAAACATGTGAAAATCCGGAACTTTATTAACCGGAATATGAGTCTCCTGAAGAATTTAACTGAGGGATTTAAAGCAGGTACCCTTTCCTCGATTACGGACCTTTTCCTACAGTTATTTAATCCATTAACATTCCAGGAGAGTATTCTTAATGGAAGAGAAGATTTTGTCATTGATTTGTACCTTGGCTTAGTCTGAATAACATCACCCCCACTCTGGAGGGAAATACACTATTATAGACATAACAACACCCTAAAGTGACAAAAATTGATCCTGGTGTCCATACCTCTCCCCCACCCACCCCTTCCTTATCCCCCCACCCCTCACCCTCAGTGGCCCACACCTGGAGACCTCCCGCCTGGACAGCCCAAGGCCACACCCCTCCCTCTGCCCCCATCCTTCTCTAGCGTGGTTCCTTGTCATAGCACCCTAAGCCACAGACTAGAGAGACTAAAGTAGAAATAGCATGGACATGCGTTGTGGGCGCTATTGAGAAAAGCCGCATTCTCTTACAGTATCATTATCCTTATAGTCCAATATGTCACCCTGCCGGTCTCTTATTACGTTTTTTCCACCCCGGCCCCACCCCCCTTATTCCTCCTAACTGCTCAGAGTTTTGAATTACATGTAGCAAAGATTTAGCAGCATCCACTGTGTGAATAAAATTCGAGTGACCCTGAAAAAACACTTTAAGTTTGGATTGCTGCACAAGTCCAGCCTGAGCCCCCGCCTTTTGAAATGTCGGAATCATCCCTTTCAATTCTCTTCTCTGATGCGTAGCCACCACCGACATATCTGAGAAAATCTTGAACGCATAGTCACCAGGAATCTGGAAGATTTTAGTCTTAATTGCTTGCTGAAGAATCTGTTCTTTGATACAAAAATTGCCAAAGTTCACTAGAATAGTGAAAGGGTATTTAGGGTTTGGTGGCTGGACTGCGAGGACCCGATGGGCCCGCATGATAGTGAGATCCGGATGCTTGTCCGTTGGTCCTAATAGAACATGACTTTGAATAGGACCAGTAACCAGATCTATGACTGTCTGGCCGTTTTCACGGCCTTCAGGGACTCCCGTGAATCTCAAATTAGAGCTACGTGATCGATTTTCGGCGTTGTCGAGCCAAATCTGTAGATCTAACAGGTCAGCCTGACATTTTGCCAGGGATGGCTCTACAGTCACATGGACATCCTCAAGGTCCGAAACTCGCTGCTCTATATCCGTAATTCGTGAGTTGATTTGCTGGATATTACTACAGATCAAGTTCAATTGTGATTCTGTTCTCTGATTTGCGTCGTCTTGGGAAACTTTCAACGTTTTTAATTCCCTTAGTATCTGCCGGAGTAAGTTTTCCGGGGGGATGTCAGTGCTTGCCGTATCTTTCAGCTCCTGAGAAAGAGCCCCATTTTGACCATTTAATTCAGAAGACACAACAGGAGTAGCAACATGGGGGGAAGATCCAGCTACTGTGTCTGCCCTGCTCCTACTGATTGACTCGTGCAATGGAAGAGAGGCAGAGCTGTCTACCTGAGGGGCATAGGTGCAGCCGTTGATTAGTGAAGGGGTATACTCCTTATGGCTTTTCCCTGCCCCAAACAAGGGATAGAGTGGCTTGGAAGCAGAGTCCATGGCTGTTGCCTTACCGCTGGAGGTCTCAGAGTTCCAGCTAGGGGTTGACTGAGTGAGCAGTGGAGAGCCTTTACCACATGATCCCGGGCTAGGATCCGAATCGGACGGCAAAGCCCTTAATTCGTCAGATGGACAGTTAGAGCTGAGGAGAAGGCTTGCCAAGTTAGTCACTGAGGGTGGTAGATTGAGAGGTAGGGGGAAGTAGAGTTAGAGGGTAAATCTATGGCGGACGGTAGGGGAAGTTCTGAAGCTGGAGCTTTGTGCATATGATTATCCGAAGGTACAGGGCATTTTGTTTTGACAGTACATGTTGTTCTAGGAGCCCTGGTGGTAGAGCGACCTGAGCCCAATGCATGATGTGGAGAACGCAGCATCCTCCCAAAAATCATGGAGTATTCGTGTCCCGCTAGAAAAATACTCCTATCCTGTCCCTTCAGGTGCGATTAAATTATCAATGAAGCGCCGAGAGGGGCCAGCAGATCATACCAGGGGTCAGCCTCAAGACTCGTGCTTTAAATGGATGACTTTCACTCTAATAGTTCCCCCAGAGGCAGAGAGAAAAAAAAAAAAAATCATCTGTCTTGAACCTCAAAGTGTGACAGCGTCTGGATATGGCTGAATGCAAACCAGGACTAACAGGACCATAACAACCACCAAATGTCTTTTGGGAAGATAGCTCTTTAAATAAGATACCCCCCTGGCACACCGGCACACTGACCAAGCCTGACAGTCAAGTCCCCCCCCCCCCAAAATGTAATAGCATTGAAGAGCAGTCTTTTCAGTTCAATCTCCCCGTTACTACTACAAGATTTGAGAGGTTAGCTGGTTTCCACCCCTCAGCTTCAAGGCTAGTCGAGTGAAAACAATGTTAGAATCTGCATCTGATTGCAGATGAGAGGGGGGGCTAGCGGCTCCATAATCGGCCGGTCTGACTGAAGCAAATGTTTTCGGCTGCCTCCCCCTGGGGCGTGTAAGTCTTGGCGTCCCGTTTGCCGCTGTGCTGTGCCCCCCGCAGTCAGTTGCTCAGTTACTCAGCCTCGTCTGGCCGGCGCACGCTGACTTTCGCGTCCTTGGAAACCGCTTGACACCCGCGTCCATGGCGTCCTAGAAACCACTTGACTTCCGCGTCCTCGGCGTCCTGGAAACCGCTTGACACCCGCGTCCTCGGCGTCCTGGAAACCGATTGACTTCCGCGTCCTCGGTGTCTTGGAAACCACTCTGCAGAGCCCACAGCGCATCTGACTCCAACGCGCGCTCTCTCTACGTCCGGGGGTAGCCGCGGAGCATGACGAGAGCTCCAGCGGCCATCTCCAGATGGTGTGGTGTTCTTTTGTCGTGTGAAAACAACGTTAGAATCTGCATCTGATTGCAGATGAGAGGGGGGGCCAGCGGTTCCCTAATCGGCCGGTCTGACCGAAGCAAATGTTTTCGGCTGCCTCCCCGTGGCGCGTGTAAGTCTTGGCGTCCCGCTGTGCTGTGCCCCCCGCAGTCAGTTGCTCAGTTACTCAGCCTAATCTGGCCGGCGCACGCTGACTTTCGCGTCCTTGGAAACCGCTTGACACCTGCGTCCTCGGCGTCCTGGAAACCGCTTGACTTCCACGTCCTCGGTGTCCTGGAAACTGCTTGACACCCGCGTCCTCAGCGTCCTGGAAACCGATTGACTTCCGCGTCCTCAGTGTCTTGGCGTCTTGGAAACCACTCTGCAGAGCCCACAGCGCATCTGACTCCAGCGCGCGCTCTATCTACGTCCGAGGCTAGCCGCGGAGCGTGATGGGAGCTCCCGCGGCCATCTCCAGATGGTGTGGTGTCCTTTTGTCGTGTTTTCCACTTGTCACAGTGTGTTTTGTGCAAATGCTTTACACATTGCTTCTGAGATAAGCCTGACTGCTCATGCCAAGCTGCCAAGGGAGTCAGCAGGGGTTATCTGAGCGGGTGTCTCCCTTATCCTGACTAGAGTTAGGGCCCCTACTTGGACAGGGTTCAAACCGACTGCCAACTTTTCGTTAATTTATTTCTTTCAAAAATACCCATGGACACTCCAACTTTCTGTTGTTTGCATGCAACAACTTTATTTTCTCCTTTTGTTGTTCCCATTGTCCTCTTAGCAGTGTGTGATAATACAGTCTGCTAGCCCATTTTATTAATGACCAAACTTCCTGGGCAATATTGCCAAAGAAACAAAATGGATCTATTTCTACAACAGCTCGTTCTCAGGTTCCAGGTGGTCTTCACTTTTGCTACTAAGGGCCTCATTATGAGTTGGGCGGTCCCAGGACCGCCATGTTGGTGGTGGCAGTCATACCTCCAACAGGCTGGCGGAGAAGACTGCCAAATTATGACTCTGGCAGTATTCCCTACGGAATACAATCAAAGCACCACCGGCACAGCCAGTGCGGCCAGACTGCTACAAACCACTGAAAGCACCTGCAGGTCAGCGGAGACCATGTTTCCACTGGACGTATTACAGGGCTGCACACCGCCAAGATTTCCTTCACGGTTGCACCACCACGGAAACCCTGGTGGAAAGAAACACGATAAAAGGCGATACTCACCTTCAGGAAGCCACACATGTCGGGAGCCGCCATGGAATCAAAATTAGATATCATCCCACTGCTCCTGCTTGCCAAAAGACTTGTGAATCTTTGCTGCAGCTGCCGACAGCAACCGTAAGTACACATACTTATCTGTAACTGTTGTATTTTGGTAAATTTTGTACACTCACACAACATACCATCCAGAAGGGGGTGCGTGGGCTACACTCACACGTAACTGTACACTGACACGCATACTCACATACAGCCACACAGACAACTGCACATACACAGTACACACGCTATGCTATACTTATGCACGGAAACACAGCACAGGCCCAGTCTCACACAATAACCCACAACACCTCAACACGTCACAACAACACCACAACTGCACCATTGTCAACACATTGGCAAGCACCCACAATAGACACTACCAAGGGACACATCACCTATACACCAGCTACAACCAACATGAAATGAACTCACACAATCAGACAACCTACCAGTCGACACACACATCAGACACACAGCACATCGTACCTATCATCACATGCATTAAACACACAAACTCAGTCAAAGTACACAAAGCCACACAATACAGCAACAAACACATGTCAACACAAACACCACACAATAACATAACATAACAACATGTCTGCTTTATACACGTGCCCATCACACAACGCACACCCTATCCCTGAGGGACAAAAGCACTACAGACACCCACCCATACCGGGCAGATGTACAGGAAGCACAAGCACCACACACACACACACACACACACACAAATACTGACATACAACCAATGTCAGCCAGAAACAACTCTAACCTAGTAAAAGAAATGCAGGACAAAGATGTAACCAGGGAACCAACTACTGGTTGGTGTGATTATATTTGTCACCATAAATTTAAAGAAAATCAAAGGCCATAGGCCAGTCCATAGTCACAATAATGGGCCCCAAAGGCACATATTGCTGCCACAAACTTGACTCCCGACTGTCATGTAACCTCCACAGGTAGGGGCATCAAGGGCGCAGTCAGGCACCTCAGGAATTATCTGGTGGGGTTTAGGGTTAGGCTTGGTGGAGGGGTGGGTCTTCACGGGAGGGGTAGACTTCTTGTAGGGGGAGGGGCATGGGTACTTGCAGGGGGGTAGGAGAGGCCTTGGAGGTGGAAGAGATGGACTTGGGCAGGGTAACAGCACATTTAGGGGTTTCAAGGGGGAGAGGAGTAGGGAATAGGGCAAACTCAGAAAGGAAAGATTTTTTACATACATGGGGACGGTCAGAGCAAAAGGGTTTGGTGTGGAGGGAGAAGGAGTGGTTGTGTGAGGTGTGGATGTCTTGGGTACTTGTTTGTGGGAGGTATGTTTGTGGGTGGTGGGTGTCTGTTGGGTGGGTGAGTGAGGGTGTTTATGTGTTTTGGGCTGAGGGGGTGGAGATGCTGGGAGATGCCGTGGTAGGTGTGTGGCTGTCTGTTGGGGTAGTGACTGCAAGTTTGATGGATGTGCTGCATGTAGGAGTGTCACTGGTTGTGGTGTCTGCGGGTATGGTGACTGGGGTGGATGGCTGAGGGTCTGCTATGGTGTTGTCTGTGGGTAGGATAGGTGTAGTGGCTGAACGTGTGAATGTTTGTGTGGTGTCTGCAGGTGTGTCTGGTGTGCTGTCTGTGATGCTGGGGGAGCAGGTTGTGACTGTTGCTGTGTGTGCATCTGAATGTTGCTTGTGTGTATGCCGGTGGTGTATCCTGTGGTTCTTTGGTTTGCCTGAGCTACCCTTGGATGTTGAGGTGGGTGCCTGCCTATCTGTTTGTGTGCTTTGGCTGGGTCGGGGAACAAGTGTTTGGGATTGGGAAGAGCAAGGTGGCGGGGGGACAGCAGTCAAAGGGTGACTGACTGCCGTCAGTCTGGAGGCCAGAGCCTGAAAGGATTTCTGTAGGGGAGACAGTGCACCGTGAATGCCCTCCAGGGAGGCATTACTCTGTTGCCAGTCCCTGGACAGCATTCATAATGGTCGACTAAACAACAGAAATGGACCTCAGGAGGTCAATAGCCTCCTCACTGAGGATAGCAGGGCTAACAGGGGCTGGGGCAGAGGTGTCTGTGGTAAGGGAGACTCCCACCCTCTTGGGTGAGCTACAGCGAGGGGGTTGGTAGAAAGGAGGGTGGCAGACAGAGATGGTGCTGGGGTGTTCCCAGATGGGTCCGCCACCGATAGGGAGTTATCGCTGGTGGAGGATTTAGAAGAGGATGAGGTGGATCCTGTCTCCCCCGTGGCACTCTCCTCACCCTCTGGGCCACTGGGTCCATCGGTGTCAGTGGTATCATGACTTGAAGTCCCATGGCCAGCAGCTTCCTCACTCGGCTGTGCCCCATCTCCTTTGCCTGCCGATGCTGGAAAACAGGAAGAGAGGTAGGGTCATCACATTCTTTTCATACACTAACTTCACACTGTACACATCATTCACATTACATCCAGTTGTACTACACCCTCTGGTAGAACCAGGCTAGTGCCAACATCATGTCACAGCAAGATACTGTCTACACCCCTACATTACAACAATGTAATACACCAGCTAAGCCACATATCACACATCTACTATACCATCATATCAGTAGAACTGTCACACTAACCATTCCATGACAATTCTGACTTGGCAACATGCTTCTGGGTCCCTATCCATAGCAACATAGTCAACCAACAACCAAGCAATGTGAAATAGTGGTAACATTCATTTCCACATATCACATATACAAAATCCACACATACCTACATTATAAGCTGATGTCATTTACCAGGAAAGAACCCTTATCATATGTCAAACACAAGACAGCATTTCATGTCACAAAGTCCACAGCCTTCACAATTGAAATTGCAACCACTGTGTTTGGCATTTGGAGTATGATAGAGTCTAAACACATGTTACCAGCACATGTACCAATAGTGATGTAGGAAAGGATGATACATACTTTGTTGTCCTACTCATATTAGTCATTCTCAGCCTGCAAATAAACAACGTTTTGCACTCTCATAGAGGCCTAATTAGCCCATAGCATTTAAACACAGACAACCACAGGTATGATGCACACCTGTCACGTGCATGAAGGCCACATACAGTAAAACATATCATGATAAGTGGTAAAAACAATAGCCCAATGTTTGAGTGGCAACATCATTATCCACACTTCAGACATGAGGAGTCTTACATCTGTAGCAGAAATTGTCAGTTGCATTAAACCACATCTGAGGATACCATGATAGAGACATACACCTTGAGGCTACCCATATGACTGACTACACATACAATTCCACCCACATGTGAACGTGAACTACAACACCTGCACCATAATGCAGTCAGTGCAAACAATAGGTTTCCATACTAAAAGCAATCAAAACAAATCCAATGTACCAAAGAATGTATGTCTATGATACATTACAATGTTTATTGATGACAGATCCTTACAATGTACACATGGTGTTAGCAAAAACCTGTGAATAATGTAACTGTTCATAAGATGAATTGGCCTATTTAGTATGCCTACAACACAATGAATAAGGAAATAGCTATGTAGCCACTAAACATTCAAATAACATGTACATGGTACTAACATTCAGAGCTCTGATAACAATATATATGTTGGAATAGTAGTCTAGCAAAACCTCCATTGTTTCCAACATGTAGGATGTCCACTCAGATGAGACATAACAGGAGCCAATATACAGCCCTCACTTACCAAATGGGTTCACCTCCTAACTGCTCTGAGTAAGTTTAGCAAGTATGCTTTGGAAATGTCAGATGGACATCAAAGCCTCACACGAAGTTGTCACTCATCAGAAATCTCATGAAAATTAGGTATGACTAAAACTAGTCACACTCTATGTTGCACATGGGCATTGGAATAGACAGAGGGCAAAGACCTGAAGAACTTAACATCATGATGTTGGAAGTATGGATCTGTAGTTGGCAAGTAACAACCAGCAGAGTATATATAGCAGTATAGAGGTACACGTATGACACAGTCATATGTGCATCAGCATATGCTTTTGTACAGAAGGGTTATCTTAGGATAGTAATATGTCCCAACACACAATAGTATGTTCACACCTGTGTACCAATGTCGAGGACTTTACATCTATGTGCACTTGGAGATCTTTGACCATTTGCACTTACCACATTGTCACAGCTTAGATTCTATCACTTCATACACTGACCTTGCATTAGGTTAAACATGTGTTAAGTCAATACTTACCCCCTTGTGGCTGCTGTGCTGCCCTCAAATGCCCATCCAACTCAGGTTAGGCTACCACCAATATGTGGGCCATTAGGGGGGTCAAGATTCGACAGGCTCCCCTTCCTCCGTGGGAGGACATCCCCAGCTGGTCGTATGTAGTCTTCAGGGCCCAACTTCCCAGGTCCTCCCACCCTTCCTACAATGGGTGCTCCGCCGGCTGTAAACCCCCAGGGTCCACACTTTCTTGGTGATGGTTCGCCAAATCCCCTTCTGCTGGTGGGCCTTGACCTGCATGGATGACACAGACAAGAGGAGAACGTCCTGTCCACATGCACCATCCCAAAATAAGAAGGGTGAAACAAAAGTTAGTGCAAGTAGCCATACATACACTTCCTCCAACACCCCCTTCTATGTGGAATGACTTTCTGCAGATAGGCCCTGTGTGAAAGTTAGTCAGGCATTCCACATGCATATCCAGTACCAGGTGTTGGTTAAAACATATGTCCAGACCACAAGCATGTCTTTAAACATGGTATAAGTATACATCTATTTCAAACACCACCTTCATTTATCATGTTATACTGTTTTTCTTTGTGTCAAGGTACATACATCATACACTTCCTACTATGTATCAGGAATCAAAACTATCTATGTACATGTGCATGAGTCCCTATACCCACACATATCATCCCAATCCTTCATTCCACCACATGTCATCAACATCATCATATAGTCAACATTTCATACATTGGAATTGCAGTGCACTTACCTGCTCCTCTGGTGCACCATAGAGCTGTCCACACAGGGATAGGGCCTCCTCCACAAGCTTGTCCAGCTCATCAGCCGAGAAGGCAGAGGCCCTATCACCTGTAGGACATGGCTTGATTGCTCCCAGAGGCAGTACACAGCATCTCAGATTGTGGACGTCTTGCTGGCAGCAGTGTCAGGAGTCAAGTGAGGCATGAAGCGTGAGATGGTGGACTCGTCTGCCACCTACAGGACCGTAATCACCGGCGGTTGTCACCATTGGCCCAAGTCTGCCAAAGGCAGCAGTGTGTTCCAATGGAAACGTCTACCCCGGTTGTGACCTCTTATCGCCATGATGACATCTGCCGGCGAGTTAGGTCACTTCCTGATGTTGAGTACAGTAGGTCAGGCAGCTGCCATTTTGAGGCTTCTATATGTACATTAAGGTTATGAAAGTTGCATTATTGACTAAGATTCATATTTGTGATAATGTGTGTATCAATGTGCATATAAAATGTGTCAGATGGGAAAATGAAGTATCCTGAGTTATGTACATGAAACAGTATTGTCAGCAGAGTAATGATGATCTGAACATAGTATAGGTGTTCCACCTATGTTACACATATTATGTACGTTGATATAACTTTTATAGTCCGTGACATGTTTCTCCATTTTAAGAACATGCTAGGGGTAAGAGGATCTGATTACAGTATGTAGGCAAATGTTGCCTAAGTATGTACTGAATACAACTTTTGTACTGTTTCATGTGACATATTGTAGCGTTATCAGTGACATTGGTGTGATCATACTTATCATGTATAGATTGAGTCATACACATACTTTCTGGTGTTGTACCACATAGTTACCCTGGCATGAGAAGAGCAAGACACCCTCCAATGTACCGTTCACTAGCAGACCTGCACACAATGGAGGAGCGACATGTCATTCAAATATACTTCCTGAATAGGCAGACAATCATGGATCTCTGTCGTCAGTCGGAGCCAGATCTGATGCCTTCCATTCGTGATTGCATAGCATACCTCCCATTGTCCAAGTCATGTCAATGCTACACTTTCTGGCTACTGGGTCCTTTCAAAATACAATGGCCCTGACTGCAGGGATGTCGCAGCCCGTGTTCAGTCTGGTTTTGAAGGCTGTATTCTCTGCATTGTTGAAACACCTGGACAGCTACATCAGATTTCCCCAACGTGAGGATTCGGACCATGTAATGGGTGAATTTTATGCTTTGGGATACATTTCACATGTGGTTGGAGCCATAGATGGCATGCATTTAGCCTTTGTTCCCCCAAGTGCCAAGAAATAGGTATATAGGAACAGGAAAAACTTCCACTCCATCCACGTCAAAGTAGTCTGTTTGGCTGACCTATACATTTCACAAATATGTGCAAAGCATCCTGGGTCAGTCCATGATTCCTTCATCATGCGGAACAGCAATATCCAGTTAATTACACGACTATACGCAGATAGGGCCTGGCTGGTTGGTAAGTCATATATATATCATGTGTGCTGTACCTTTCATCTGCTACAACATATGTGGATGTCCAAGATTAATGTTTGAACTGTTGTAACTATACCTTACAGGGGACATCAGATACCATTCATACCCAATGAGGGGGAGCCAGCAGATCGTGTGGGTGAAAATGTAGATTTGCCAAGTGAGGATGAGCATGATGAGGATGAAGCTGGAGACATCAGGGATGATCTCATCAATCAGTACTTCAACTGACTCACGGTATGTGATATGATGTAATAAAAGAGATTGACTGGGGTATTTGTGAGGTGAGGAATACCAGTTGAGGTTCTTCATATGACCCTCAGATTGGGCATACGTGGCTCCAAAACCCATAAATCTGATAAGCATGCAGATTGTTACTTGGAGTTGTGTAAAGAACTGTTATGTACATAGTCTAAGGTTTTCACAATGCACTGCTAAAGTCACATTTGTTCATATGATTTGGCAGTGTTTGTACATGCATCAATGTGGCCTATACCTTATGTTTGTCTATTACAGATTGCAGATTGACAGTTTTGCTCATCCTCATTTGGCAATGACAGAGGCAGATGGGATTTGCAGACTGACATGTGAAGTGAGCATGAATTAAACCAGTTATTGTCTGGCATGGGATTTGTGGTGTGTGAGTTCTATGCCCTGACTGTCAGGAAAGAGGGATGGTAGTGTCTTTTTCATAATAAAGACCGGTTTGGTATTGGAAGTGGGACCAATGGTGCCATGTGTGTGTTCAAATGTCTCTGACACGTGATAATGAGGCATCCTGACCCTCTAACATCATAATGATGTGTGTTGTATGTGTACTAACTTGTACATAGCTGTCTGTGTGTTTCCATTTTGTAGACCAATGTGCATGTGTCTGAAGACTAACACAGGTGAATGGCAAGCCTACTCATACTGACCATGGTAAGTGGAAGTTTTTATGACTGGGGACATTAGTACTGACCTCTGTCTGATCCATGGGGTATGGTCATTGGGGAGCTATTGTATGGGCATGTGAAAAGGCTTTAACAGATGATACATTGAACCAAACTGTTTGCTTCCTGGGGTACTGAAAGACTGACATGTCCCTAACTTCAGTTGTCAGGGGATGGTAGTGTATGACACCTATGCTGAAACACTGAAGTTAGCAGCTGTACTTCTCTATGTGATAATTGCTTATTTGGAGCATGGTGATAATTGCCATGCTCCAAATAAGCATGGTATTAATGTCCCTCAGCACCCCAGCCAGATTGGCTTTTTGGGCCTGCCACTGCTGCATGGCTTCCTAGAGGTTGTCCCTCTTCAGCGGTCTGATCTCCCCCATCATGGTCAGTACCTGGCCCATCATGCCTTGGGAATGTTGGTAGGTTCCCAAGACTTGGGAGGTGGGCTCCTGATCAGTTGTGTCCCTTTGAACCCCCATCCTCTGGCCCACACCATGCCTCCCACGCACCCTACCCCCAAGTACCTGATCCCCTGGCACAGTGTGTCAACTCCCACTGGTGGCAGGACCATCATTGTCAGAGGTGACAACAGGAGACTCCGGTATCTGTACTGGGGGGCACACAATGGAAGACACTGTCCTTGGGACACAGGTTTGGGGGCAAATGGTTGCATGTGATGTGGATGCAACAGGGCTGGGAGGAGTCGATGTGGGCAGGGTGAGGCTCACAGTTGTTGACTGACCAGGTGTCCCTGATGGGCCAGCTTCGTCCTCAGTGTTCATACATCCAGGGGTGTTTTGCTCACTGGGGCCTTTATCCAGAGGGGTAGTGGCAGTCTCTAGTGTCCTCTCCATGGTGAGAATGGCAGGGTTACGTGTAGAAGTGGAACACAGAGTTGCTGTAAGTGATGCAACAAGTGATGTTAGACTTTGACAACTAGACATGCTATGTGACATACACACACTGCCTTTACATGATCCCTTGATATGGCAATGACAGCTGCTTCCAAATCTGGGTTAGAGCACGGTGGGACACAGAGATTTCCAATTCCATACACCATGCTCCAAGCTATTGGTGTATATTGGTGTTTAGATGACCTCTGATACCCTAATATCTTGTCTGAGTACAGACATGACAATGTACATTTGTCTCCTAGTAGGGTGTATGGCATCATTGATTCAAATAACAGCTGGATGTTGCACAATAGTGGCAGAGCTGACATACAGTATGTGACCTGGGCCTCTGTATGGTTCTACTTCATGTACATTCAGTTTCACCTATG
This sequence comes from Pleurodeles waltl, assembly GCF_031143425.1. Taxonomy (NCBI): domain Eukaryota; kingdom Metazoa; phylum Chordata; class Amphibia; order Caudata; family Salamandridae; genus Pleurodeles; species Pleurodeles waltl. The sequence goes on from NC_090445.1 coordinate 588,352,114, forward strand.
GTGTCTCCCCCCCCCCTCCCAGGTGAGTATATGACATTGCTAGGAAGGATTTCTCAAAGGCCAGTTTGGTAGGGGACACAGCTGTAGCTATGTTTTGCTTATAATGATACTGGTAGTGGCACATAGCATTGCTGTCCTTGCCATGGACTGTTAAACAGTGGTGCATTCAGGAAGGGTTACATTGATTGTTAGTTTCACATGCAAAACCTTTCTAAAAGTAGTACACTGTTCTGGTTTTCTTCTAGGTGGAACAGTGCCTCATGGGAGTTGGTGCTGTCAGTCCCTGCGCTTCCCATGCCATGCATAAACACACTGGCCCCAGGTGAGTTTATTTGACATGTGGCATGCCAGATAGTGGTATTTATACATTTGAACACAGGGCGGGTGGGTGGTTTGGTCACTGAGGTAGGGAAAGGTGATCAGTGATCATGCAAGACAAAACATTTTGGTGACATGAATGGTGTAGTGACTCATCCGACTCCTCCAGGTATTCCTGTCAGGCCCTCAGGATGCAGGATGTCAAAGACCTTCTCCTCCATGATGTAAAAGTTGGGGGAGGAGGCGGGGGTCCACCACCAGTATTGTGGACTGCCAGCTGGTACCTGTTGGCCATGAAACGTACCTCCCCCCTGAGGTCATTCCATCTCTTCTTCTTGTCATCCCTTTTGCGTGGGTAACTGCCTACAGAATTCACTCTGTTGATTATCCTCTGCCGCAGCTCCATTTTCCTGGCAATTGATGTTTGCTGGACCTGTGCTCCAAAAGGGTATTGCTCTTCTCTGACAATTTCGTCCACCATGACCCTCAACTCATCATCAGTGAAAAGTGGATGTTTTTGTAGGGACATGGTAGTGGTGGTAGAGACTGTGAGATAGTGAAAAATGGGAAAATACATTTTGGGTGATGAGGTGTGTGTTCTGTGATGTGCGTGGGTGACAGCTTTTGTGTATTGTGTGAGATACAAAATTGTGTTTTGTGTATGTTATGTAGGTGTGTGATGAGTGAAATGTGTAGAGGTGCCTATTGTTAGTTTTGCTGTTTCTTTAATTCTTGGCTTGTCTCTGGCTGTGTGTGGCGTTCTGGTTGGAAAGGATTGTGCGTTGTGTAGGGGTGTGTTATATAGTGCAGTGTGTAGGTGTGTTGGTGTGTGGATGTGTGTCAGGTATGGGGTTTACAAACTATCCAATGTGATGTGGTGTTTAACTGATTTGACCGCTGACCGCCGACCGACACGGTTCGCAACGCCAGGGAAGGACCACTCTTGTGATTTGTGGATTGTAATATGATCGGAGGCTTTTTGGAGGGCTGGTGGTCGAACCACCTCTTTTCCGTCCTCCACTGTCCTGGTAGTTTCAGAAATTTGGCTGTTTTTTGGCAGACTGAGCTGTGTGACTCTTAATACGACGGTCGGGTGACTGCCAACATGTCCGTCTTTTGGCAGACGCCACCTCAGCGGTCTTGCCAAAAGACCGATAAAGTCATAAGGAGGCCCTAAGTCACATAATTGTCACTGTGTGCCCATGTTTACACCAGTGACCCCCTCCTTCATTTCCTTTGCACCTCTTCCATCCTTAACATCATCTTCAACTTTGAGATTTAATTTCATCTAAACATCAATGACAAACATGAACATGTATGTTTGTGGTATTTATATAGTACAACCTACCGATTGGGTCAAAGCGGTAATCCATTCAACAAGTGTTTGGATGGATAGCTAGGTTCTGACAGTGGAAGTGGAATGACACTTAAGTTTACTGTGATCTAGCGTTCTTTTGGATGTGCGCCTTCAGTGCTTTCCTGAGTTGGACCATGGGTGGGGCTGCGCTTACAGATACTGGAATGTTGTTCCATGTTGTGGGTGCATAGACTGAGAACCCCAGTTGTCTAGTTTTTTCTTCACATTCCCTACTCTCACGCCCACCCTTTAGCTATATCTCAAAGTGACCCACAGCCAGCTGATGCTGGATGATTCCACTCTCCCTGGTGTTGTGTTTCACTCTTGTAAGATAGAAATTAATTCAGTGTCTCCCACAGTCTCCCTATCGCCTTCCTCTCAGACTTAGGTCTTGATTACGAGTTTGGCTATCGGACCGCCAGACAGTCATGGTGGGGGCCGCCAAAAGACTGCCATGTTGGCGGTCATATAGACTGCTGTATTACGAGTTAGACAAGCAGGACCGACAAAAGCCAGCCAAAAAAGCCACACTGCCAGAACAGTGGAGGGCAGGAAATAGACAGTCAACCACCAGACCCAACAGCCCGTCAACCAACTACCAAACGTTTTAAGAGTTAAAAGTCATCATGGCGGACACCCATGACGGTCCGAACCACGGTGGTTCATGGTCACCAAAGTAAAACACAACACCACATTGGATGGATTTGAAAACAACACAGCAGACACACATTGCCACACCGATACACCTGCAAAGCACACCATAAAATACACCCCTTCATAAACCACAATCCTTCGCACCTACAACGCCAAACCCCCAAGCCAGAGCACATCAAAATATTACCAAACTATAGATTAGGCACCCCCAGAACTTTTACTAAGCACTTATTCCACACCCTCAACATAGTCCTATTTCCAATCACATCCATTTGCACTTCCCAACTCCATTAACTCACTGTGCCCTGTTTATTTCCCACTACTTATTTTTTTATCACCACCATGTCACCCCAGAAAAATCCCTGTTTCACTGAAGATGAGTTAAGAGTCATGGTGAATAACATTATAAGAATAGAGCCACATTTATTTGGAGCCCAAGTCCAGCACACTACTATTGCCAGGAAAATGGAAATGTGGCAAAGGATAGTTGACAGAGTGAATTCTGTAGGCCCAACCACATGCACAAAGGACGACATCAGGAAGAGTTGGAACAACCTCAGGGGAAAGGTCCATTCCATGGCATCAAGGCACCAGCTGCATGTCCAGAATTCTGGTCGTGGTCCCCTCTCCTCCCTTACAACTCACATCCTAGGAAGAGAAGGTCTTGGCCATCCTGAGGGCTTGATAGGAATACTTGGGGGAGTGGAGTCTGGTAAGTCACAACACAAAAATAGGTCACCAAAATGTATTGTCATGCATGCTCACCTTTTGCTACCTTCACTGTCACCCCATTCACAAGTCCAGTGTACACCTGTCCATAGACCCCTGTGTGGCATCCCACATGAGAAGTAGACTTACAACATCTCTTTATATTGTGTGTAGTACAGGGATCAACAGCACTACAGTTCCCAGCAGGCACTGTTCTACAATTACAAAACCCAGAATAGTGTATCCTTCTCAAAATTACCTTGTTTATCAACTCCGCTTTGGAGTGTACCCACTTGAGAGTATGACCTTTGTACAGGCACTGACAGGACTGCTAATGCCAGGAGGCACTGGTACTGTCACTCCACTCAGCCAACACAGTGTTCCCTGCTCCAATGACCCTTGAACTCACCATTGAAGTGTACTTACCTGGAAGGATAACATATGTATAGTATGTGTGTAGTATAGGCACTGATGGGACTGATAAAGCCAGGAGGCACTGCTACTGTCACTCCACTCACAGAGTGCTCCTGCTCCAATTAACCTTCTCCCTAAACTCACCATTGAAGTGTACTCTCCTGAAAGGATGACATATGTATAGTGTGTGTGTAGTACAGACACTGACAGGACTGCTAAGGCCAGGAGGCACTGCTACTGTCACTATAAACACCAGAATGGCGTCCCCTTCCCTGAAGACAACAGTATTTCAAATCTCAAATGATGTGTATTCACTGGGGGAGTTAACATCTGTCAGGAAATTGTGAAGCAGTGAGAGTGACAGGACTGCAACTCACAGCAGGCATTGCTCCCTCAACTACAAACACCAAAACTGTATCCTCCCCCAAAATACACCTGTATACAAAATCATCATTGAAGTGTACTCACCTGGGAGGAAACCATCAGTATACTGTGTGTAGTACTTGGAGTTACAGGGACTGGTCTCCCTAGGACCTACAGTCATATTACTCCAACAACCAGGCCAGTGTCCATATGACATTGTGCATCTGTCTGTGAACTCACAAATGAACTTTACCCACCTAGGTGGGACCAAGATACAGACTGTGATGCAGCTAACCACCTGGATCCATCTTGAGCATCTAAGCCAAGATAAAACTATTGTGGGTAGGAAGGACAGCCCAACCTGTGAGCCAACAAAAAAAACAAGAAAAAATCAAAGGTCTCAAGATGCATCTCCTGAATGGTATTGGCAGCAGATACATACACAATGCAGTGACCACATGATGACTCCAAGCATATATACAACAAAGTTCTGGATCTGCCTGCATAACAGTCAAATAGGCCTCAAAATGATCTAAACCACATCCTACCCAGTCATTGTTTTGCCTGCACAGCTGCCAAGATGTAAGCCTATAAGCAACCTCAGAAGTGCTAATGAACTCATACATTCTGCAGCTGGTTGATTGAAACTAAATTGGTATGTTAAACAAATGTCAGGTCAATACAATTGATATCATGTGTACCTGTCACATAAGGAAAACCTGCAAATCCAATGTGTACGCAGCCTTTGCTAAATGTCACTGTAAACTATTGGAGGTAGATGTCACAATATAACCTGTAACATTCTATCTCTCACATCAACAGGTCTGGCTGCCACTGGAACACCGAGCCCACTCTAGATACTTCCATGGATGAAGGCCTCAGTGAGGCAACATTCCTGGACGTTGAGGACAATTCTGGCCCATCACGGCAACCTGGTCAGACGACACCAGTGAGCCTCACTGTGACCACATTGACTCTTCCCAGCCCAGTTTTATCTACATCACAGGAAGCCATTCTCTCCCCAACCTGTGTTCCTAGGACAGTGACAACTATCTTGTCCCCCAGTCCAGGATCCTGAGTCACAGCAACACACTGCCGACAATGATGGTCCTTGAACCAGTGGTAGAAGGAAAGCTGTGCCAAGGGCGCAGGCACTTGGGGGTAGGATGCCTGGGAGTGATGTTGTGGGCCAGTGGTATGAGGCTACTGGGGATGGTCCTGGACAGGACACCATCAGCCAAGTCTTGGGAGCCTATCAAGAATTGAAAGGCGTGGTGGGCCACGTACTTTCTCGAACTCAGGAGGATCAAGGAGCTGCAGAGGGACTTCCATCGTAAGTCTCGGCAAAAGTGGGAGACCGCAAACACTATCCTGGCCTCCCTATCGGGGGAGTTCAGGGATATAAGTAGTACCCTGATAAGGGAACATGAGCAATACCACACCCCTTCCTTTGGTCAAGCAACACCAGTCCCTTCAACATCTGTGGCAGCTACTGGAAGGGAGACCCTGTCAGGGGAAGGATCTGCCTCACGCCTCTGTAGCAGCAGAACCCACCCCCGCAAGCGGGGACATCCACCTGAGCATTCAGGAGGTGCGGATGGCAAGACATCAACTACTTCCAGCAAGTGACCTCTTTCTGAAGGAACTCATTTGTGTGCCACATAGTCACTCTGTTCACTGTTCTTCAACCACCTTCCATTCTCTATGGTAGAAGGACACTGGACTTTGAACTTCAAATGTTGTGGCATGTACTAATATGATTATATCCACTGTGACTGATTCCTCCACTTTACTTTTCTGTTGCATCTCTCAATTATTTCTTGCACCTATGTCAATAAACTCACCTATCACAAAAACATTGCCTGCTACTTGCTTTTCCACATTTTGAAATGTTGAGATTTAAGCCCATGTGATGCATATGGGCAAGACGCAAGATGGTAATGGAAGGAGGGATATGTCTCAGGTAGGGTCATGCTGAGGATTACTAGCTACATAATGATACAAGTGTCTTGTCTCACCAAACATTTTATTGCACTGTACAGCATATAGGCTGTTAGTATGTCTGGAATGTTATAGCCAAGAATTGCTGAACCATATTGAGGCAGGCTAGATATCCCAATGTCTCATCCCCTAGACCACAGAAGAAAGGGCTTTGTCAGACCTTGTCCCGTAGAACAGGGTAACAGATTGGTGGATGTTGTCACCAGCCTTAGCCTTATCACATACCTTAGCCAGGTCTCCCAACATAACATACGCCATGGCACAGACAGAGGGCAGTACAACAGTCCCTGATTATAGGTCCATCTTAATACAATGACCAAGCATCTAGTGGTATGATACAAACCTATGTCAGTGTTGTGGCACAGGCACGGTAACCTGCACTGAGGAACCACATTTACAGCTATAAAGAGATCATACAGGATTATTTTCAGTACAATATGAAGGGAGAAAGCATGGATTGCACTTGATGAGAACATATCCATATGATTACACACTATGAGACAATTGGACCAACACACCACATCAAACCAGTGTAATGTGCACTTCAGAATTCCACCCACCCACTGTATAAGCTGCTTTGGCACAGGACTCATACACTCTAAATCTGTGACCAACATTACCTGGATCAATCCATGTCAACTTTAGATGTCAGAACAGCATCAGATACCTGCCAGTGTCATAACTCTGAAATGCCCACATGAGGATAGCATGGTGAAGGTACCTGGTTAAAAATAATACAAGGAGCTTAGGATGGAAAATGTATACCTACGACCAAAACCTCATATAAAACATGAAGAGATCCACTTACATTGCAATGAGACTGGCACAAGCAAAGCAGATAATTAAGGTGGTAAAATGTTCAAGACTGACTTAGCAAGCAAACCTTGGCTGTATATTGCAAAGCATAAGATCCCCTGTCTATGGGGAAAAACCATACTCAACACATCCTGACAATTACAATTCCTCATACAGTCACAGTAATCACATAACATTACATACTAACACTCAAGTAAAGTAGTGATTGATGAGATCTGCTCGCAAGTCTTCACCTTCCTATTCATCACTGTCATTCTCACTTGGCATTTCAGGATTCTCACCCAGTGGCACTGCAAACTCTCCCTCATGTAGAATGTATGGGATATCCCTCTGCAGGGCAATGTTGTGGAGCATGCAGCAGGCCACAATGATCTTATACACTTTTTTGGGTGAGTAGAGGAGGGCTCCCCCTGTCTTGTCCAGACACCGAAATCTGGCCTTCAGGACCCCACGGGCCCACTCCACAACACGTGGTGTTCCTCCATGGACATTGTCGAAGCGGACTTCCTCTGGAGTAGGTGGGTTCCTAACTGGTGGCAACAACCATAGACGGTTTGGGTATTCAGAGTCCCCATTCATGGAATGGGAAATATGTGCAACTATGAGTCCCTCTCATCAGAATTATTGCAGCAGACATTGCACCCACCTAAAGAAACATGACAAATGTGACTCACCAACCAGCCAGACCCTCTCTGGGTACAGAAATGACATCAGCTGGGGGATTATGGTGTTCCGCATTATGAAGGCATGAAGGACTGAATACACATCATGGGCACAGACCTGTGAAATGTAGCGATCCCCTAAACAAACAACTTGGACATTGATGGAATGGAAGTTCTTTCTGTTGTGGTACACTTGTTCATTGCCATGCGGTGGGACCAAGGCAACATGTGTACCATCAATGCTTCCCACCACATGTGGAATGTGTGCCAAACCATAGAAGTCAGCTTTCACATGGGCGAAATCAGGTGTTTCAACATTGCTGAGAGTATATCCATCAAAACAAGACTGAACATAGGCTGGAACATCACAGCAGATGGGGCCACTGTAGTTTGGAAGGACCCTGTGGTCAGGAAGTGCAACACTGCCCTAACTTGTGCAATGGGTGGTATGCTATTTGGATGACTGATGGCAGGCACCAGATCTGGCTCCAACTGACAACATAGAACAACAATTGTTTGTCGATTCAGACAGTAGGTCTGGGTGATGCTGCATTCTTCCATGGGCTGAAGTTCTGACAGTTGACGATAGACGAAAGGCTTTTCTGATCCTCCCCCTCTCTGGGTACCTATAAATGACATGAAATGATATTTGCCATCATTCAATGTGTTCCTTGCAACATTCATGATGCAAGTCAATGACAAATTGTGACAAGGATGTTGTAAGTTGAGGACATGATACATAGTACACATCACAACTGTTAATAACACAGAAGTAACTTGTTAGCCCCTTGAGTTGCAACACGTGTACACATCATCTATCTTATCTGGTCATCAACAATTTGTGCATGAAACTTGCCACTTCGACTGTTACTTGATGTCCCAAGCTTTAAAATGACCTTTGTCCAGAGGATCTGTGCCCCTAAGCAAATTGCCATATGTGCCTAACAATGTAGAAACATGGTGTCTGAGTAGTGGGACCTACATGACAGGACAATACAAGCACTTATCATTTGAAAAAACAACATTATCAGAGTTGTGACACATTTTTCTGAGCAATATAATGCATTTCAGGCCTCTAAAATGGAGGGTGCCTGACCTAATCCACTGGACATTAGGAAACGCATGCGACCGCCGGCGGCAGTCATCATGGCAGTAGGTGGTTTGTATCCGCAGAGGACACAGCCATAGGCTAGCATTTTTACTAGTGGTGGTCGCAGAACAATGGCTGTATTCACCAGCGGTGACGGCCGTGCACATGGCGGATGTGACCTCCATGTTCTGCAAAATCCCTTACTTGATTCCTGACACTGCTGCCAGCAAGACCTCCTCACCTGAGCTGCTGTTCACTGCCTCTGGGAGCAATCATGCTACATCCAGAAGGTGATGGGGTCCCTGCCTTCTTCCTGGAGGAGCTGGAGAGGCTAGTCACAGAGGTTCTTTTCCTGTATGGACAGCTTTATGGTGCACCGGAGAATGAGGAGGTAAGTGCCTCATCTCACATTTTTTTCCCTGTACTTCACCATAAATTTCCTCCTCACAGGCTAGATTGTGCCTATGTGTGCCAGAATGTGACATCAAGGCCATGGAGGTACAGTCGATGTGGCATCAATGGAAGAGTCAATGCGCATGTATCTGTGTTCAATGCCAGATTTTGAGTCCTAATACATTGTTGTGTGTGTGTTTTGAGTCTACCCTGCTCTACCTTATGTTGGATGCACAAAACTATGTGAGGTGACATCACAGCCATCCCCATACATCTCTTACCACATGGATGTTGCCAATGTGAGACAACATGTATTTGCATGACAGTATGAGCTGTGTATGCATGTTGTATGTGTGAGTTGTGTGTAAAGTGACTCATGTGTATGTTGCCACTGAGATTTCAAAACACATTTTGCCTTGCTAAACTGTTGTTTCGAAGGAATATCCTCACTCACTCTGCCCCTTGCCACATACACACCGCATGCCAAATTGATGTTGGCTACATGATTAACTGTCATGTATGGAAGTGATGGGGATGGAGTTTCAAGTAGGTTCTGTCTGCTCAGCCTGCAGAAACCAGGCCCTGTCAAATGTATCTCCCAGTATGGGTCCAAGTCTAGGCTGGTGTTGAGTCACTTTTGCCATGCAACTGTGGCACTGTGCTCAATACCTGTATACAAGTAGATCCTGCTATGTGGCCAAATTTATGCTCTGTGCTAATATGCAGCTTATTGAGGGTCTTTCTCTGATGCGTGTGTATATGGTTCTAGGTGATTGCTAATGATCTGTGACTAATCTGCACTTGGCATCATTGTCAATGTATGTCTCTGACCCATGACAGGTTCCTAACTTCCATAGCCCTGTTGTTACCTTCACACAGGTCACATTTGTCCTGTGCAGTCTTATTGCATAAATGATAGTTCCATAGTGCAGGCAGTGTGTTGATTCCTGGGAACCCATGATATGTGACTCCGTAGCCTGGTCACACTGCATGAAATGGACAATGCATGCCTTGTCTTTTGGATGCCATCTCTGTAGGATGGACATATATGTTCAAAAGCATGTTCTGTGGCACAGGTACATGGCATAGAACCCCACCCCCTGAGGTGGCATGAGTATGGATTTGTTATTTCACATGTCCACACATGGACAGGGTACCCACCATGCCAGTCCCTTCATTGTTACCCATGTGTAATGTTTGAGTTTATACTCTGGCAGTAGCCTGTAGGAACTGTGTGCAGAGAATCATTCTCACAGAGTGTAGGTGTTTTAATGCATTCATGCCTAAGGACTATACCTTCCAGAAGCCACAGAGGTGTGATGTGTACCTTAGTTCCTCCGATCTCAGCAGATTGCTAGGGCATATCCCACAAGATGTCCGTTGACTGACCTAGTCAGTGGAGGGCCTGAGCAGGGTAGTGGGTTAGTCTGCAGATTGTGAAGTGTTAGTAGTCATGTCTCTGTACTTAATGGCTAGTAAGTGCCACACTTGGGCAGTCAGTTTGGGTAAAACAGAATGTTCTTAGCTTTGTGTACTGACATGTATGTGACTCAACCATTTTGGATGGGACTTGTGGACATAAGTTCTTGTCTTGTCTTTGGCATCCATGCAGATCAATGCCCATTAGGAGAAAAGGATATGGAGAGTCATTGCCAAGAAGGAGCGCCCACTGTCGCAAGAGGTGGGAGGACCTGAGAAGTAGGGCCTGGAAGATCGTGGAGGCCCAGCTGCGGCTGTCCTCCTAATGTGGATAGGGTTCCCAATGGACCATGAGCCCCCTAATGGCCCGCCTTCTGGCGGTGACCTAGCTGGAGCTTGATGGGCATTCAAGGACAGCACAGCAGCCACACGGGGGTGAGTACACGGCAAATTCCTGCCTGTCCCATTGCCATCATTGCCAGGTGATTGAGTGAGGGACTGACTGCTCCCGCAGACAATTAGGGACAAGCCTTGTGTCACACAATAGTTGGGAGATTGTGTTGACATGTCATGTGCATCAAACTGGTGTGTCTTGCCTTTTGAACCTGGGACCTAGTACAAAACGTGAGGGAATCTTCAAACCACTTGCTCTGCAAGACCACAAATGGCTGTGTACAGTGATCATTCATTTACTGTTTGTTGTTGTAGTTGGTGTAATTTCTAACTTACAGATCACTACCCCTAAATGTTACAGGCCAAGGGTAAGTAGGTTATGGGTCACTGTCCGCGGCATGTGTCTGGGAATATGTGTATGTAGACATTTGCCGCACAGAAGCTAGTTATCATCAGTATATGATGGGTGCTGGTGCCTCACTGGTCTGTGCTGTGTAGGTTTCCATCATACATGTGGCATGGCTTACATGGCTAATTGTTTGCCGATTTAGCAAACTACTTTCCCTTTGTAAGTGGGGAATGTACATTGATGTGAATTATGCCCCATGACAGTTTTCAACATTTGTTGTGCCTACATGTCAGCATGCGTCCTTTTCTCTTTAGGAAACATTCTTAGTCTGCAATTTCTTGCATGTTCCGCCCATGATGATGGAATGAAGTTTGTATTTCCTCACATATATGTGCATGGAAAACTGTTTGTGAAAATAGTGCAGTTACAATGGTGGTACATTTCATGTTGTGCCTTTGACAGGCATGTGTCACCATTGTTTATTGCCTGATAGATACCTCATGCTTTATAGTATGTCATTTGGCATGTAAAACTGCAGTAACAATGAGGGACATGACTGTTAGGCCCAGATTGTGAAACCACTCTCTGTTTATCTATGCGCTTGATGCTGAATCATGTGGAAAAGTGCACTGCACATGTGTAATGGTTTAGGATTGTGTCCTGGCTATTGGCATGCATCATGGAGTGACTTGCAGTGATGTTGACATCACATGTTTTGGGTACAGTCATTCAACCACAGACAGACACCAGGGTTGGCATGTCCAAGATGTGGATAGTGATGTTGCTTCTCATTGGCCAACAGGTTGAGGTCCTTTTATTAGTCATTTAAAGTTCTGTGACTTTCCAACATTCAAAGGATGGATGGTTACTACAGAAACACTCAGATAATGTCATTGTAATGGGTGTCAGACATTAATGGTGACTATCCTGGGGCTTACTGGTTCATTGTTTTGTGTATTCTGGAGACATATCTCCCTGACATATTGAACCTGACGTCAATAGTGTTCCTTTCAATGGCACATGTGAGGCCTATCTGAATAACATGGATACTACCTCCTTGACTCTACTGGGACAGGTGCCACTTGTTGAAGTGTACATTGTTGAAATGTTTCCAGTGTGACATTGGTATTTCCATGTCACCTACTCCAGGATGTATTGCACTTTTGTAATCAACGTATCAGGATTTCATGGCATCATTTCTAATTGTTGATACATTATGTATGTGCCAAATAGATGTATGCATGACCTTGTGTATAAAATGTGGGAATTGACTTTACAATGGGATACTATTATTTGCCAAAAGTTAACCTAGGTCTGCTGCATGTGGCACAGCTTAGAGGATGGAGAGGTCTCAAAGTTGTTGTATGGCTATTGTGGTGGCAAGACTTCAGCCATGCAATTGTAGTTGTCTGAGATCCTGATTTGTCTGTGGGTAACTTTAATAAATCCTGATGGCATTCATGCATATGTTATGGCACATGTATGTGCCACTTAGGTGTAAGTTTTTGCTGGGGCCTACTTGACATGATTGTATTGTTTGTCAATCAGAGTTGTGATTGAAGTGTTCTCGTGGCCATGTTACAACCCTATTTCTCTTTCTTTTTGCAGCATCAGCAAAGCAAAGTGAATGAGATGGGGCCAAGTCAAGTGGGGAAGCATCTGGCCACGGGTCCTCGGGTCAAGACACCACCGACACAGAGGGGCCCAGTGACCCGAAGGGTTAGTGGAGTGCCACGGAGGAGACTGGGACATCGTCATCATCATCATCAGATTCCTCCTCCAGTGGCCACTCCCTAGTAGTGGCAGTCCCATCAAGGGAATCCCCCAGTACTATTTTTGTCTGTCACCCCTGGTTCTGTAACCAACCTTCCTGTTGCTCCCCACCTAGTTGGCCGTGCCCGCTCACCCAAGACGGTGGGCGTCTCCTTTGCCGCAGGCACCTCCCCCACAGCCCCTGCTACCCCTGCTGCCCTCACTGAGGAGGCTATTGACCTCCTGAGAAGTTTCTCTGTGGGTCCAACAGCCAATATGAGTGCCATCCAAGGATGGCAAGTAAGGTCCAACAGACTAATGCATTCCTGGAAGACATTCATGGTGCAATGGGTTGCCCACCTCCAACTCCCTCTTCCCAGTACAAATCCCATCTTCCCCTACCTACCCAAAGCACACAAGCAGATCCACAGACAAACGGAGCGCACTATCACAAGCACCACAAGACACACTGGCATGCACATAAAAAACATCCACCCACAGACACAGCAACACTTACAACTTCCCCTGACACCCCCACCACTCCAAGCATCACACACACAACATTAAGCATACCTACAGACACCATCACAACAGTCACTGACACAGCCACCACTCCCATCCTACCCACAGACACCACCCCAGCAGACCCCCAGACATCCACCACAAGCACCACACCTGCAGACACCACAACTACAGACACACATACATCCACCACATTCACCATACCTGCAGACTCATAAACGCCCTCACTCACCCACCCACCAAACACCCACCACACACAAGCTTACCTCCCATAAGCAACCACCCACAACACCCACGCCTAAGCATCAGACGACCACTCCCTCAACCTCCAAATCCTGACTCACTTGTGATGACTGTCCACGTGTGTCTATTTTTTTTTAATGTTACCTTTACCTTTGCCCTGTCCCCCCCCCCATCCCAGACCTAGAAGTACCCCAACCAGCTCCTAGGCCATCCCTTCCACCTCGAGTCCTCCCCTGCACAAGTAGCCATACCTCTTGCCCCCCAAGAAGAAACCCACCCCCTGAAGAAGACCCCCTCTCCCAAATCACTCCCCACCCAGATAATCCCTGAGGTGCCTGTCTGCCCCCTTATGCCCCTTCCTCTGGAGGTTACATTGCAGTTGGGAGTCCAGTTTAAGCACAACACTGTGAAATTATTGGACTTGAATATGGACTGGCCAATGGCTTTTGACTTTAATATTATTCTAATTATTAAACCCAAACAGTTGGCTTTTGGGGTACACATTTGTTTTGCAATTCCATTTCTAGCTATGTGTTGTTTCTGAGTGACTTTGGTTGTGTACCTCCATTTGTGCGTGTTCGAGCCTGCTTGCTGCTCCATGTGCTGTTGTTTGCAGTATGTGAGGTTGTGTGCAGTGATGTTGTCCCCCAAGAGAAGGGTATATGTTGTGTGTATAGATATTTGTGTGTAAATGTAATGATGGTGTTGTGGCATTGTGTACTTTTTTTAATATGGTAGGTATTTCTTTTTGTGTTGTCCAATGTGGACATGGAGTGTGTTAAATTGTGCTAGCTGGGTTTGCATGTGTCCATTTAGGTGTGTGTCCCTTGCAGCTATTTCCTGTAGAGGTATGCCCCATTGCAATAGGAGTTATATGTGCTTTGTTGACTTGCCCTCCCCCATTGTGCAGATAAGAATGACATTTGGGCCCATATTTATGGAAAGTTAGCGTCATTTTTTATGCTAACCATTCCTTAGTGCCATAGTGCGTCATTTCTTAAATATGGCGCACAGATGGCACTAAGGAATGACGCTAGCTTGCGTTAAAAAAATGACACACAACTGCACTAACGCAGTTGTGCATCATTTTTCTTAAATATGGGCCTTGGTTTTAGTATTGTTTGTCCTGAGACCCATGTAGGGGCATTTCCTGTGCATATATTGTTTGAGGGGGGTCTGTTCAAAGTGTCATATGTCCCAGTGCAGTCTCCTTCCCTGGGTGTTTCAGATGGTCTTATCCCAATTGTGTTGGTATAGTTGTCATGTTTATCTTGGTCTTTTTGTCTCTCTGTGTTTTGTGCATGCCATTGTCCTTCCATTGTGCTGTGATGTGAGTGGTGTGTGTGCCCATTGCAGGGTTGTTTACTGGTGGTATTGTTTGTGTTGCATTCCACATCAATACATATATGCGTTACATGTGAGGACGGTCCTGGTCGGTGGTGAATGTGAGTGTGTGAATTGTATTTGTATTTGTGCTGTAGGTGTGTTGTTGTTGATGTGTGCGACAATGTTGTGTGGCATTCAGTCTCCCTGTGCCTGAGCTGTGTGACTGTCTGTATTTGTGCAGTATTGCAGTGCAGTGTGAATGTGCTGGCCAAAGTGTGCATATTGTGACTCTGTACATATCCGTGTTGATGTATGTTTGTGAGTGTGTGTTGTTTGAGATCTGTACCTGCTGCCCGTGGCGTGCCCCTTGTATGATATGTTTCCCCGGTGCTACAAGCTGTTTTTAAGGTTAGTGATGCAGGTAGGTGTGTGTACTTACTGTTGCTGGCATCCACGGTGACGTTGATTTCCTTGTCTATCGATGATCAGCAGAAGCTGCATGACGTTTGTGAATGGCTCCATGGCAGCACCAGCCATGTAAGGCTGCCTGCAGCTGTGTGTCTCCCTTTATACTGTCCGTTTCCACCTTCTGATACATGGTGGTTGAACTGCCACAGTCACATTGGCGGTGTGCATCCCCGTAATGGGTCTGGTGGAACACAGGCTCTGTCGGCCTGTTTGTGCTTCCTTGTCACCGTGGCCGTCTGTGCTGCCTGGTGGATCGCTGGAGGTCTTCTGTTAGTACGACCGCCAACCTCATAATATGGTGGTCAAATTCTCCAGACAAATGACGGTCGGACCACTACGGCCACCATGGCGGTCCCGGGACCTCCAAACTGTATTGCTTGAGGAAAAGAGGTCTGTTGTTTAACTCCTTGTCTATTTTGTTTGTCCCATGAGAAATGTGTGTGTGTGTGTGTCAAACAACATCTTTCTCATTATAAGCTGACTCCTCCAGATTTCATACAATGCTCAGTCCTCCATGCACTTGCCCAAAGCTTTCAGCCATATTCCACAGATTTAGTTATATGAGTACTGTAATCTAGATATGCCCTGTTCACTCTGTTTAACTTCTACTTCAAGAAATGCTTTGTAGGGTCTGGTTGATCAGAGGGCTAATATATCCACTCCAGGGATCTGTGTTTGATCGCAGGGCCATAACTTTAAATCTTGGTGTGTGGCCTATCAGTGTTCATCTTTCTGAGGTTGATAAAATTAGTGCCATTGAGTTGGTTAACAACATTTTTAATTAGGTGTCACAGCCCCGTCTGGTGAATATGTGCTTTACAAACATACATGGTGTGTATGGACACAGAAATGTATTATAATCTCTTGTTTTGCAGTTTCTTTGCAAGATTACACTGTCAATATTCCTTTTGTCCCTCCTTGACCCAGAGCTATTCATACTCATATCCATTACCCTGACCTCCTTTCTTTCCTTTATCCCATCTTTTTCCTTTTTCTCTTCCTCAGCAACTCTAGCCATGCCTCCTTTCTTCTTTCCATTCTTGCTTCCTTACATCCTCATTCATTACCCATCCTTCCTCCCTTGGTGTATTTCTTTCTGCATCCTCCATTCTTTCCTTACTTTCTTTCTTTACTGCTCCTTCATAAGTCCCTTCTTTAATTTCTTCCTTTCTTATCCTCAACAGTTCCTTCTGCTTTTCTTCCTCCTTTCCTTTCTTCTTTCTATTCATCCATCACACATTGTTCACTTCCTTTCTCCCTATATCCCTTTATTTCTTTCTTTCCTATTATTTTCTAATTTCCTCCTCCTTTCATCTTTCCATTACTTATTTCTTTCCTCACTCCGGTACTCCCATTCCTGTCTGCATTTTTTCCTGCCGCCTTTAATATATTCTTTCCTTCATCCAGTCCTTTCTTTTAAACAGCACAGTACAACCATATTCACTTTAGTTTCCAAAGATGCCTCATCCTCAAATGACCTTTCCTAAAGCTGCATTTTGGGATGTACACACATTCTCTAATTTCACTTCACATTGGAGTTATTGTCATAGGCTTTCCATATGTTATATTATCTTCTGTTATATTGATTTGTGTAGCACACTAATCACCCGAGGGGATAACCAGGCGCTTGGGCAGTTGTGTATGTGTGAGGTCCCCAAGGTGCTTGTATGAAGAGCCAGGTCTTCAGTTTCTTGTAGAATTCAAGAAGTGAGGAGGTGTCTCTGATGTGCTGAGGGAGTTTGTTCCATGTCTTGGGTGTGATGTAGGAGAACGAGCGACCTCCAGTTTTGCTTTTGCAAATACAGGGAATGTGTGCTAGTGAGAGAGGGGCACAGTTTAGGTGTCTGGTGGGTTGGTAAAAATGTATGCGGCTGTTCAGGTATTCTGGTCCTGTATTGTGTAGGGCTTTGTATGTGTGCATGAGAAGTTTGAATTGGTTATGCTTGTGAAAGGGGAGGCAGGGAAGCTTCTTGAGGTGCAGTGTGATGTGGGTGTGGTGTGGGAGGTTGAGTGTGAGTCCATAGAGTGACAGGATTCCAAGATCTGGATCTCAGGATAGGGGAAGTTTTAATTCAGTCTCTGAATTTTCTTCTGGTATTTATTGTTAATCCTGCCCAAAGATTTTACCTCTAGGCTTGTTAAAAGTGCATCATTACAGTTAATTTGAAGAC
This sequence comes from Pleurodeles waltl, assembly GCF_031143425.1. NCBI lineage: Eukaryota > Metazoa > Chordata > Amphibia > Caudata > Salamandridae > Pleurodeles > Pleurodeles waltl. The sequence goes on from NC_090445.1 coordinate 588,369,533, forward strand.
AACTGGTTAGGAAGAGCAGGGATCATAGCCTTTTCTGTCGTGGTAATTAGAAAGCACATTCTAAAATATCATAATTTGTAAACAAAATGTAAAATGAACAGTTGTTTCTCGTCACTCACACCTACTTTAGAGGATGAATGCATAATGTATGTGTAAGGGTCTGCGGATGGTGTTTATGTACAGTGTGGGTGTTTGGATGTATAGAAAGAATGAGGCGGGGGATCTCTGAAGGTTCAAATTATCATTTTCATTCCAGGTGTTTGTAGCTGGCACAAAAAATAAAAAAGCAACTAGCTAAAACACTGAACTGTTTGAGGGTCAAACATGATGTAGGCCACTTGGCAGTAATTAATTACACACCATAGTGGCCTAGTGATTGTCATAGGTTGTTTCTACTGTTTCCATTTAGTGTTGAGGGCACTGACTCCATCTAGTGGGAATCAGAAATGTTCTTCTATCTGTGATGGCTGACGTGTTCCTACAGGTCTCCAAATTTGTGTAAATATCACTTCTGAAAGTATCTTTCAGGATTGGTGGGTCCCTCAATCCCTTTTCTACTCCTAGTGAGAAGGTAGGTCTCCTGCTTAAGTAGAGAGCTGTCAAAGGTGGTTGGGTAGTAACCTTGGGGAAGTGTAGTGGTGGGAGTGGGCCTTTGTCTGATGAGATCAGAGATCCATCCTGAAAACTGTGCAGCACACAGATCACTGCCCAGCTTTCATCAGGAGATATGAATCACAGTTGGGAGAAAAGATCTTTCTCCTTGTAGTTAGAGGCAGTGCTTTTACCTATGCAGCACCATCATAGGCCATTGAACCTTGACTTCTTATCTGTCCCTTTAAAAATTAATCCATGATGATCATGTTAGAAAATGAAAGTAGATCTTGACATTACATATAGAACATGAGAGTTCTGGCTTCATTGAATCATAGTCCGGATCATTAAATTATAAATAAAGGGAGTCATTTCTGAGATGCATTCCTTTTCGTGGACATTATGCTTTATTCTTCTTATGAAGAAGTGTCACTTAAAATGTGACATATAGGCACACCTAAGGCATGTAAATGTTACACATAATAGAACTGAAAACTTGGCAGTGGAGGTTTATGGGCCCTTACTGTGTGTGTGTGTGCATGTGTGTGTAAATTTCCAATTCTGGGGGTGGGGTGGTAGGGTGTGTGTGTGTATGTGTTTTTTGCCAATTCTGGCGTTGGGTCCAGGGCCTACCCTAGCAGTGACATATACCCATTAAAGAGGAAGGTTTAGGCTTGGCAAAAGGTATATTTTGCCAGGCCGAAATGGCAGTTTAAAAACTGCATCCACAGGCTGCAATGGCAGGCCTGAGACATGTTTAAATGGCTTTGTAAAATGGAGGCACAATCAGTGCTGCAGGCCCACTAGTAACTTTTAATTTACATGCCCTGGGTACATGGAGTACCACTTTACTAGGGACTTACAAGTACATTAAATGTGGCAATTACATTTAAGCCAATTAAATCAAGTTTGAAGGATAGGGCACAAGCACTTTAGCGCTAGTTAGCAGTGGTAAAGTGCCAAGAATCCTAAAAGCAATCAAAATCAGATTTACAAAACAGGAGGGTGAAGGCAAAAACTTCCAACAGCTGTGTTGTACAGTGCATCAGCTCTCTATGCCCTACAGCAAGCATATACCACGTAGGCCCATCAGGTTTTGAGGAAGGTCACACAATGTGCATTATGATGAATGCATCTGGAGCTTTGTTACACAGTGTTTTCCTTGGGTGGCTGGCATGAGTGGCAAGATTTCATATTGTAGTGTGAGTCACCTGATGGTGGCTCTTTGTATGCTCCGTGTCTCACCTTCTATCCCATGGTCCTATTTATTTTTCTTTTAGTTGTGAGTCAACAGGCTTGTAGGAAATTGAATCCTATAGTGATATTTTATGACTCATTGACTTGCAGCATGAAGTCAAATTAGTTGTGTCTAAAGTGCAGTGGTGCTTTGTCTTTTTTTCCCGTGTGTGTTGTGTGTTCCTTTTAATGGATTCCTCAACTACCGCAAAGGAATATCATGACAGCCCAGACTACAGTACAGCAAAGGGAATCACAGACATTCCATCCACTGTTTCATGCTACAGAAGCAGGTTGGTGGTTGGTTCTCTTTAAAGTGTCCTTTTCAGGCTGCTTCCCAGGCACAACCTTTGTGTAAAGTGATGCTTCTGAAAGCAGGTAAAACTAGGGATGACTCCAAGCAGGAGTACCCACAGAATGGGCACAATTTAAATATGAGTTATCTGCACTTGGTTGGCATTAATCCTCCTGAAGCAAAACGGTAGGCTTGGGCGATTAATGTTTTCTCCTTGAACAACAAATTAAAGTCTCACCTGCCCCCATACCATTCACCAAATGGCAGTTCTCGAGAAGAACTAATCAGCGGCCCTTTGCTAACGAGGCCAAGGACCTCATTGAATTTGTATGGAAAACCCTTCACTTCAGTGCCAGGGCATCCACCCTCCAGCTACAAGAATGCAGGCAATTCACAATAACTGTCTGGTGGAAGCCATGTTCACCCCTGTCTTGTGCCATGCTGAATCAAGGTCATCCAAAATGGATCCCACTTTGCTTTTGGCGTACTTTTGGAAGCCAAAGCTTAAAGGAGAGCCACATTTTAAAGATTTGGGCATCATTATGAGTTTGTTGGTCTGACTGCAAGACCGCTGTGGTGGCGGCAGCCAAAAGACCGTCATGTTGGCAGTCATACAGACCGTCCTATTACGAGGTACACAGCCAAGCATGCCAAAACCCCAGGACTCTGAAGGGCAGGAAAGAGACGGTACAACCACCAGCACCGCCAGCCCATCAAACACCCACTGAATCTATTGCGACTCACAAACCGCAGGAGTGGTTCTTCCATGGCGGAAAACCAATGGCGGTGCGAACCGCGGCGGTCACCACAGTAATAGACATCCACACACCCGACATACCTACAAACTGCACCATAAAACAGTTACACCCCACAATCTTTTGCAACCAGAACGCCACACCAGCAAGCTAGAGATCACAAATAGATATTAAAAACCATAGATTCCACACTTTAAATACCACTCATCCCACACCTGTACAAAATACCCAACACACAAATTAGTACCCTACACATCAAGCACCAACCGTCACTTTCTCACAACATAGCACCCACACCTCATCATCAGTTGTTATTACTTTTCCGTGTCGTCCAGCACCAACATGTCCCCACAAAAAAATCCCTGTTTCACTGATGACGAGTTGAGGGTTATGGTGGATAAAATCATCGGAGTAGAGCCATATCTATTTGGGGCCTAAGTCCAGCAAACTACTATTGCCAGGAAAATGGAAATGTGGCAAAGAATAGTCGACAGGGTGAATTCTGTAGGTGGCCATCCACACACAAGGGAGGACATCAGGAAGAGATGGAACGACCGAGGGAAAGGTCCGTTCCATGGCTGCCAGGCACCAGCTGGCAGTCAGCAAGACTGGTGGTGGTCCCCCACCTCCTCCCCCAACGTTCACATCATGGGAGGAGAAGGTCTTGGCCATCCTGCTTCCTGAGGGCTTGACAAGAATACCTGGGGGAGTAGAGTCGGGTAAGTCACAACACCTATGATGTCACCCAAACGTTTTGTCTTGCATGCTCACTGATCACCTTTTGATATCGTAACAGCCAACCCACTCACCACCCCGTGTCCAACTGTCCGAACACCCCTGTCTGGCATCAGACATGTCAACTAAACTCACCTGGGGGCCCAGTGTCTGTGTATGGCATGGGTAGTACAGGTACTGACAACACTACAACTCCCAGCAGGCACTGTTCCACCATAAAGAAAACCAAAAGAGTGTACCACAATGAATTTTGACTCGCATGTCAACTAAACAGTTGACTAAACCCACCTGATTGCTCCACAATTGTACAGTCTACGGCAATGACAGCTATGCTATGGGCATTTGCCAGTACAATACCACTGACACACATCAACAGCTGTGTCCTTTGCAAACTGTCCCTTCTACCTCCCATCACCTATTGAAATATGCTAACTTGGGGGAACACACACATATATTCAGTGTGCTGTACTTGGTGTAACCTGCCACATAGAATGGCTACTCCTAATATGATGGACAAGTCAGTTTCCAAATTATATTTTGCAGCTGTCTGTTGACTCAGTACTGAACTACTGCTAACTGGGAGGTACCATGACAAATATAAAGCTACACAGCTGCCAAGATATGGGTCTATGAACAGACATCCAAATGCCAAGATACTCTGACATCCTGTAGCAAGGTGTATGATACAGGAATTATCTGTATCCCACATAGCTGTTCTCCAGATTTGAAAGCAGCTGTCAGTGTCATATCAGGGGATCAATCAAAGCCTTTCTGTACATGGCTCAAAACATGTCTATCTGACAAAGTTTGATACCACATGTTGCATTAAAAATCTGTACCTGTCTGTTCCACTCCCTGTCAACAGGTCTACTTGCCATTGGGACCAAGGAGAAGACACCTGAGACAGCCACTTCCCCCTGGATGAATCCCTCAGTAATGAAAACACCCCTGTATGTGTGGACAATGAGGATAACTCTGCCCCATCTGGGATACCTGGTCAGTCCACAACTGTCAGCCTCACTCTGCCCACATCGACTTCACTCAGCTCTATTGCATCTACATCCCAAGCAACCATTCGCCCCCAAAACTGTGTTCCGAGGACAGTTTCTACCATCATGTGCCCCCCAGTACAGGTACCAGAGTCACACCTAGAAAACTCTGACAATAAGTGGCAGTGTGCAAACTGTGCCAAGGGTGCAGGCACGTGAGGGTAGGGTTCGTGGGAAGCATGGTGTGGGCCAGTGGATTGAGGCTGCTAGTGATACAAATGGCCAGGACACCATCTCCCAAGTCTTGGGAGCTTACCAACAGTCCCAAGGCGTGATGGGCCAGGTACTTGCTATGATGGAGGAGATCAAGCAGCTGCAGAGGGACAACCACCAGGAAGTAATGCAACAGTGGTAGACCCTTTATTCCAACATGGTCTCCATAACATGGGTGCTAAGAGATACCAAAACCACCCTGAGCAGGGTCTGCTCAAAACACCAAGCCCCTTCCACTGGCCATGTAACATCAGCCCTTTCTACATCTGTGGCAGCCAGTGTAATGGAGGCTAAGCAAGGGGGTAGGATATGCCTCAGACACCCCTGCCTCTATAGCTGAAGAATGCCCTCACCCCCACAAACCTGGAAGCCCACAACTAGGAGGTGCAGATGCCAAGACTACAACCGCTGCCAGGAAGTGATCCTCTAATGACTGGTTCCCCTTGTGTGCCACTGATACACCCTGTTGACTATTCTACGACCACTGTCCATTTTCCACAGGGAGTAGGACACCGGACTTGGGACTCCACATGTTGTAGCCGGTACCCTGATGGTAACATCCACCATGACTGAACCCTTCACTGTTTTCACTTTATTGCTCTGATCCCATTCATTGTATTTTCCTGTCCACTTGTAAATGAACACAACTAAAACACAATAAATGTTTGAGAGTTATATGTTTAACTATTTTGAACAGTTAACTGTGACATTTTTTTATTACACATGATACACTCAAATGTAGCAAATGTGGGAAGGGACAGGTCGCATGTACTGTTGATACAAGTGACCAATCATCAATCCCCATTTATAGCACTGTGCAGCTCATAGGTTGACCACATGCCAATGATCACACAGTGAAGTACATCTTCACAATTTAGTGCCTCAGCATAGGTGTTAGTATATAACATCCCAGAGACCACTGAAGTAAGGGACATGTCAGACTTTGTCTATCCAAATAGGCAAACAGATTGGTGCAATTTGTCATCAACTAAACCCTTATCACATACCCATACCATACCTACCAAATAAACATACCCCATAATACAGATTGAGGGCAGTACAACTGTCCCCAGTCAGGGGACATTCCACTTACCATGGTCAGGTATCTGTAGGTATGCTACTCACCTATGTCAGTCTTGACACACATGCACAGTGGCCTGCAAAGAAGAAACACAGTGACAGCTACATACAAGTAAGCTAGTACCAACATTAAACCAATGAGAAGGTTGAGCGAATGGATTGCACTGGAAGACATTTGTCATGGACACATGATCACACACATGACACCATTGGACCCACATACAATGCCAAACAGGTCTATTGTGTGGAACAGAACACTGCCATTCCACTGTCCTGGCAGCCTTGGCATGGAAGAAATACACCACCAATATAATGTCAGACAGTACCTGGATCAATCCATGTCCACTTCACATGTCAGACCAGCTAAACCCACCTGTCAGTGACACAATTCAGAAATGCCCACTTGAGGGTGGCATTGTGAAGAGATCCGGAAAATACAGATTTGAAACAAGAATTTTAGGCAGTTAAGGGTATATATGACCTAGAAATGCATGTCCTAAACACAATTGTAACTTAAAATGTGCATTGTGACAAACACTAACAAAAAAGATCATCACGATAGTTTAAACTCCATTTACTATTTTGCATTAAAAGCTGGGTTATGAATTGCAAAGCAATGAATAACATGTATGATGATCATAGAAAGATCCTTCTCAAACATCCATAACCCTACCACTACCCCACTGAGTCAATCAAATTACAGAACAACACATACCTACAGTCAGGTGAAGTACTGATTGATGAGATCTGCCCAGATGTCTCCACCTTCATCCTTTTCAATGTCATCCTCACTTGGCATTTCTGCATTCTCACCCTGTGGAACTGCTGACTCCCCCTCATCAGATATGTATGGGATCTGACGCCTCAGGGCGAGGTTGTGGAGCGCACAGCAGGCCGCAATGATATGACACACTTTGCAGGGTGAGTAGAGGAGGCCTCCTCCAGACATATCAATGCTACAGAATCTTGCCCGCATGAGCCCAAACATCTGCTCCACCACACTCTGTGTCCTTTGATGGGCCTCATTGAAGCAGATTACCCCTGGTGTGGTTGGGTATCTCACTGGTGTCAACAAACATGGACCGATTTGGTAGCCAGAGTCTCCTGTAAGGAACCGTTACATGTGTGCAGACATAAACCTTGGACATCCTTCCATTTGGCAGCAGACATAGGATACTAACACACAGGACATATGTGACTTACCAGCCAGCCAGGCCCTCTCTGGGTACTGTGTCATCATCTCTGGGATAGCGCTGTTCTGCATGATGAAGGCATCATGGACAGAACCCGGGTACCGTGGACATACGTGGGAAATGTAGAGGTCTGCCAAACAGACTACTGTTCATTGCCATATGGGGGAACCAAGGCTACATGAGTACCATCAATGGCTCCCATTACATGTGGTATGTGTGTGAAGCCATAAAAATCTGCCTTCATGTGGGCCAAATCCTCACGTTGTCGAAATCTGATGTAGCTGTCTAGGTGTTTCAACAATGCAGGCAGTACAGCCTTTAAGACCAGACTGAACATAGGCAGGGACATGTCTGCAGTTAGGGCCACGGTATTCTGAAAGGACCATGTGACTAGGAAATGCAGCACTGACATGACTTGTACAATGGGTGGTATGCTATTTGGATGACGATGGCAGGCATTAGATCTGGCTCCAACTGATGGCAGAGATCTATAATTGTCTGCCTATCCAGGCGGTAGATATGAATGACATGTTGATTCGGCATGGTCTGCAGGTCCGCTAGTGGACAATACACTGAAGTTTGTCTGACCATTCTCATTCCTGGGTAACTATTTGAGCAAAAATAAGAAGATATGTCCATCACTCATTGTGTCCCATGTAAGTTTAAAAACATATGTCTCATATCATAATGTCACTTGGCATGTGATACAGTACGAATATGGTACACAGCACAGACCGATGTTAATGATGTCAAATTAGTGGAATCTCATCCCCTTCCCTCAATTATGACATGTAAATGTAAATGCATGATTCAGAGAGCCTCTGTTATATGGACATCCAACTATGCATTGCATGAAAAAGCTAAAAAAAACTATCTAGCCAATCATCAAGAGGGTGTTGACTCTGCCACTAAAGATACCTTACTTTTATCTTATCAACATGTGAACATTTCACTTCATTCTGAACATTCATACATGGTTAGTTAATGGCGGCAGTCAAGACTATGCAGTAGACATGTTTCTGACCCTGTGACGCATCATGAAATGAACTTTTCAGACCACCTACGACCTGAGACCGCTGGCGGAAGTCGTCATGGCGGTAGGCGGATACTACCGCGGTGGACATTGCCATTGGAACACCTTGCTGTCTATGGTGGTCTAGGGCCACTGGCGATGTCCGCTGGTGGTGATGGTCTCTTACGTGGCGGGCATAACCATCATCTCATACTTCATCTATCACTTGACTCATGACACTACTGACAGCAAGACCTTCATGACCTGAGCTGCTGTGTATTGCCTCTTGGAGAAATTATGCCACGTCTGACAGGTTATAGCACCCCTGCCTTCTCACCTGAGGGGCTGGAAAAGCTGGTGGAGGAGATTATACCCCTGTATGGACAGCTCTATGGTGCACCAGAGGAGCATGTAAGTGCACCATGTGCACATATGTTTCTTTACCTCGACTTTTCTTTGATATGCTAAGCAAAGGCTGATGGGCAATGTTTCGGATTGTATCCTTAAACTCTTTTGGGTGCTAAAGTTGTGCTAGCATGGATGACTTCCTGGGCATGTACTAATGTTTGGTGACAGAGTCCTGTAACATTGTGGAGAGTGTTTCATGTATGTTCCCTGAGCCACCTTGTGACTGTTGCACATGGTTAGTGGAGGTGTTATGCCAGACTTCACTTGAAAAAACTAATCTTCATATGTGTTGGGTGTCTGTTCATATGTGATAACATAACAGCTGGTGCTGAAGATGCATGTTGTCTCCCTGCTTCCAGCTCTCATATTCCCTTACTGTATATGCTCATCTATCTGTAGAGTGGATTTTCAAGACAGTCTGTGTTTGGCTTGCTGAACTGACTTGTACATAACTCTGCTTGTTTTAGTGTGGTACCTGTTGACATGACATTCTTTCTTGTCTTTGTCATCCATGCAGGTCAGCGTCCATCAGAAGAAGGGGATTTAGCGTGCCATTGCCAAGAAAGTGTGGACCCTCGGGGTCCACAGCCGGCGGAGCGGCCACTGTTAGAAGAAGTTGGAGGTCCTTAGTTGCTTGGCCCAGAAGACTGCAAAAGCCCAGCCAAGGATGTCCTCCCAACGAGGAAGGGGTGCCTGTTGGACATGATCCTTGTAATGGCCCGCATTTTGGCAGTGGCCTACCCTGAGATGAATGGGCGTTTGAAGGCAGCACAGCAGGCACAAGGTGGTAAGTAAAGACCTAACACACGTTTGCCCCTTTACCAGGTGAATGAGTGATGGAACAGATTGTTAGCTCTGACAATATGGTAAGGGCAAAGTGTCACAGATCTTCTGGGAACACATTAATGTACAGTAGCCATCAATAGCTCACGGGTGTGCACATACAAATGTATTTTGAAACATGTTACTCACCTATGCTTTCCCCCTTAGTACAGTGACACATAATGGTGTCATATGTGCCATATGTATACCAATATACTGCTTTTTCTACCCTGTCAGTTGTCAATTCCCACCAACAGGTCAATCCTCCCAATGTCATAATGTCCTTGCTCTCTGTCCTCTGCAATGTCTCAAGATTAATGTCTATGTGCTACATAGAGTCAGACATAATCAACTCATCTCTAGTTTTCTAATGGTTTCTGATAAGTGACAGGATCACGTGAGGCTCCGATGTCCATCTGACATGTCACATGACATACAAGGTTAACATCTTCACATCTGTTGCAAGGTAATCCCCCTTGGTAAGTGAGGGATGTACATAGACATTTGTGATGTCTCAGTGGACAATGTGCATGTTGGATACCATTGAGGTTTGCAAAATTTCTATGGGCACATATAGATTTTTATCAGAGGTAGGAATGTAACTATATGCTGATGTCCTGATAGTAGAAACTGGCCACACATATTTGTCCATGCGCATACTGTTGTAGGTATGATAGATAGGCAACAGTAGCCTATTCACAGCTATGGCCTAGACAGTAATTTGTCAACATCATGTGTAAATGGAAAGGTTCAGTAATGACTCAACATTGGTATTTTTTATGTGTACTTGCTGTTGCTACAAAGGATATGTCAAATGAGGCCTACCTGTTTTGTAACCTCATGTTTGCCATGACACCTATTTGATGCGGTTCATATACACTTGTGAGTAGGTTGGTAAGTGTGTCCAGGCTGTTGGCTTGCAACATAATTGGTGTACCAGTTATGTTAGCATCACATATGCTTTGGCTCTAGAAATCTAGAAATCCTCCACAGACAGATGTCAGGCATGCCATGTCTTATGTGTGGGTAGTAATGTTACTCAGTCAGTGGCCTAATGATGGAATAATTGCATAGTTAGCTAGGTCAGGTTCTCACCATCATGCACAGTACAGTAGTCCATGTGATACATACACTTTATTGACAACTTGTTATTGTGTGTGGGTCATTGGTCTGAGCTTACGTGGTTCTTACATGACTGATATTGTTCGTTTTCTGGAGACCATTTTCCTATATGCCTTGGTCCACATTGTATTGTCACTCCTTAGTACATCATAATTGGTGTATGCGTGTGTGACATGTGTTCTAACTCGTTGACTAAAATCTGGCATGTGTGACAATTTCATGGTGTTACTTTTTGGCATGTGTCCATAGTGTATGGTAGTAACTTTGCGAAATGAAGAAGGAATGGCTTGTTTGAAAAAGGCTTGCTTGCCTTTATTTTACATGTGTAAACATGTGTAACATGTGTCATTGCCTGGTACATGACATCAGGGTAAAGTATTTGTGTGTTAGGTATGTGCTTTAGATTTGTGGTTAGCTATTTCACATTTATGAACTATTGATTGATTGCTGCTTGACTATGTTGTTCTGGATAGGGAACCTGTATCAAGTGGCATTATCACCTTGTCATAGTATGGTCAGTGTGACTGATCAACTTAAATAATGTTATTGTAAGTGTCTGGCAGCTGGCTTTGCTAGTATGTTACAATGTTGATTTTGAGTGACATACATTGTATTTTGTTGTGACATGATGTTGGCACTTTACTGGCACTTCCTGGTGGTGTTAGTGAACAGGATGTCATGGGACATCCTGTTCACTGTTATGTATATTGAAAGTGTTATCCTGAGAATGTGATGACCCTACTCCACTTTTTTGGTTTCAACATCAGCACCAGCAGGTGAAGGAGACAGGCCACAGCAGTGTGGGAAAGCTTCTGACCACGGGGACTTCCAGTCACAACACCACAGACACCGAGGGACCCAGTGGCCTGGAGGGCAAAGGGAGTGCCACGGGGAGACAGATCTACTACATCCTCTTCCAAATCCTTCTCCAGTGGCCACTCCCTAGTGGTGGCGGACCTATCTGGGACTACCCCAGTTCCATCTCTGTCTGTCACCCCCATTCTATCACCACCCTCCCTGTTGCTCCCCACCCAGTTGCCCGTGCCCACCCATCCAAGATGGTGGGCATCTCCTTTGCCGCAGGCACCTCTGACCCAGCCCATGTTAGTCCTGCTGCCCTAAGTGAGGAGGCTATTTAACTCCTGTGGTCGATCTCTGTGGGTCAGTTGACCATCGTGAATGCCATCCAGGGACTGGCAACTCAAATCCAACAGAGCAATGCATTCCTGGAGGGCATTCGCGGTGCACTGGCTGGCTTACAGAGCTCTTTTCAGGCTCTGGCCTCCACACTAACGGCAGCCAGTCACCCCTTGTCTACCTTCCTCCTCCACATTCCTCTTCCCAGTCCGAAACCCTCCTTCCCTGATCCAGTCAAAGCACACAAACAGATTTGCATGCATCCACCCCAACAGACAAGGGAAGCACACACAAACATAAGCACCACAGGACCCAACACTGGCATGCACACAAACAACATCCACCTGCAGACAAAGCAACAGTCCTGCCCTGTCACCCCCACCACCCCAGCATTTCAGACACAACACCTGACACACCTGCAGACACCACACCAACATTCACTAATCCAGCCACCACACGTATCCTTACTACAGAGAGCATCCCAGCAGATCCTAAGACATCCACCCCAGTCACCACACACACAGACACCGCAAACACTGACACGGCTACATGCAGCGCATTCACCATACCTGCGGTCACCACCCCACCCGAAAGCCACCCACCCACCATGGCCTCCCCCAGCACCTCCACCCCCCTCAGCCCAGGCCACATAAACGGCCTCACTCACCCACCCAACAGACAGCCACAAGCTCACCTCCCACAAACACGCACCCAAGACATCCACACATAAACGTCAAACAACCAAACCCTCACCCTCCACACTCAAACCCCCTTTTGATAACCGTTACCATGTGTCTAAGAAAGTTTTCCTTTGTGAGCTTGACCTTTTCCCTACTCTCCCCCGTGACACCCCTAAAAGATCTCTTACCCTCCCCAAGGCCATCCCTTCTACCTCCAAGGCCTCCCCTACCCCCACCATCACCCATGCCCCTCTGCCACCAAAAAGAAGTTCACCCCTCCCAAAAAGGCCCAACCCCGTCCCAAAGCAACGCCTAAAGCGCCCCCTGCCAAGCCCAAGCCCAAACTCCCTCCTCCCCAGCACCCCCCAATAATCCCTGAGGTGCCTGTCTGCCCCATTGATGCCCCTTACTGTGGAGGTTACATGGCAGTCAGAAGTCAAGTAGAGTCACCATTGTGTGCCTTTGGTTCTAATATTGAGGACTATGGACTGGCCTATGGCCTTGTACATACATATTCATTGCCTATTTCCCCACAATTAAAGCCAAACAAGTTGTTGGTGTTATTGGTTAAATTTTTGTCCTGCATTTCCTTTCTTAGGTTTGAGTTGTTCCTGGCTGAACTTGGTTGTGAGCCAATGTTTGTGTGTGTGTGCTGCTTGTGCTTCATGTATTGTTTGAGCAGTATGTGAGGTTGCGTGCAGTGCTGTTGTCCCCTAGGGTTAGTGTGTGTGTTGTGTGATGGGTATGTGTATGTAGCTGAAATGTTGTTGTCATGGTATTGTGTTGTGTTTGTGATGATATTTGTTTGTTGTTGTGCTTTGTGTTTTTGGACTGTTTGAGTCTGCGTGTATTGTGCATGGCATTATAGGTTTGATGTGCTGTGTGTGTCAATTGTTAGGTTGTATGATGTGTGTGTTCCGTCACAGATGGTTATACATTGTGTTGTATGTGTGTTGAGTCCCTGGCCAGTGTTGGTTGTGAGTGTGTGACATGTGTTTATATTTGTGCAGTTGTTGTGTTTTTGTAACAAGTTCTTATGTTGTATGTTAATCTGTAAGCCTGGCCCTGTGCTGTGTTGCCGTGTGTAACTGTGTGGTACAGACGTGTGGGGTGTGTGTGCTGGCTGCAGTGTGTGCGCTGTGTATGTGTGGGTGTCCATGATGCAGTATGTGAGGGTGTGTGTCACTGTACTGTTATGTGTGAGCGAAGCCCTCGCACTCCCCCATGGTATATTATGTAACTGTACAATTTATTACAATTGACAACTGTAACAGGTGACTGTGTGTACTTACGGTTGTTGTCTTCCTTGTCAGCAATGATTCAGTTGTCTTTCTGCGTGCAGTAGCAGCAGGATGACGTCTAATTGTGGTTCCATGGCAGTTTCAGGCGTGTATGGCTTGCCCGAGTTGTGTCGCCTTTTATACTGTTCGTATCCACCTGGTGTTCTGTGGTGGTTCAACCGCGGCGGTTTTATTGGTGGTGTGAAACCTCGTAATAGGTCCGGTGGAAACATGGTCTCCACCGGACTGTTGGTGCCTACAATCGACCGCAGCAGTCTGTCCTGCTTGGCAGTGCTTTGGAGGTTTCTCTGTGCACCACCGCCAGACTCATAATTTGGCGGTCTTCTCCACCAGCCTGTGGGCAGTCACAGGAGCGCCAAACTCGTAATGAGGCCCTTTGAGTGTCTTTCGAGCAGGCGCGGCAGGGGTATTAATTGAAAAAGGCCTGAATTTGGGTAGGCTATTTGGGCTGTATTTGTAATCAGAGTCATGGTAATGGATGGGTAGATACAGAAATGTCTTTGGTACAAATAAATATTATGCTTGTTCAGAACTATGCCTGTTAGATGAATCGACATCACAATTCACACTTCTAGTGTGTTTTCTTTAACTTTGCTTCCCTAGAATGTCACACACTGGACAGAAGAAGATTTCAAGCTACTTCACAAAATTTAAGCCCAAAGATGATGAGGAGCCTGCTAGCAAACTTGCTCAAAAAGACCAAGGCACTGATTTATACTTTTTTTGTGCCGCATTTACGTAATTTTTTGACGCAAAATCGGCGTAAACTTACAAAATACGATTGTATTTTATTTTGTAAGTTTACGCTGCTTTTACGTCAAATAATGACGCAAATGCGGCACAAAAAAAAATATAAATCAGGGCCCTGGTTCTTACAATGGATGAAGGAAACAAAGAAGATGATGAAGTGTGAGAGAAGGCACTAGATGAGGGTGACACCACTACTAGCAGGAGCGTTATCAACCCTACAGAAGGAAAGACACAAGAGAGTCCTCTTAGAGATGAGCATCATCATGCTGTGGAGATTGATATAGAGACAGAGGAAACACCAAGCACTAGCAACAAGCTTGACTCATTTTCACTTAAACCACATGCAGCCACAGTTATTAGGAGAGGCATTCTTCCTAAAGGTTTGAAACATGAGAACAAATGTATTTCCAACACAAGCATTCATGGTTAATTGTTAACGGCCCTACTCTTGGCTGTTTTGTGTGTCACCAAGTCTGTGATCTTGGTGCTGAGAAATCCACGGTAATTGAATTGTCCAAAGAATGGACTTAGGGGGTTATTACAACTTTGGAGGAGGTGTTAATCCGTCCCAAAAGTGACGGTAAAGTGACGGATATACCACCAGCCGTATTACGAGTCCATTATATCCTATGGAACTCGTAATACGGCTGGTGGTATATCCGTCACTTTACCGTCACTTTTGGGACGGATTAACACCTCCTCCAAAGTTGTAATAACCCCCTTAGTCTACTGTGAAGGCATATGGCACCAATATAGACCAACAACAGAAATAATCGAGGAAGAAGATTTCAGATCATGCTCAAACCAAGGCTCATGTTACAACTTTAAACATTTTAGAAAACCCTAAAAAAGATCCTTAACTGCAAAAGCTCAATCTGTACAAATGCTAGCAACAGCCAGAATATTCTGTGTAGCTTATAAGGAATCAAAGCGGAACAGGCCAGCATATGGTTCTGAAACAGAAATAGACTGCTACCAGTTGAATGTACTGGATATGGAGCGAAGTTTGCACTCCAATGTGGCTTACTCAGGCATACCATGCCACATATCCTCAGAAATGTAGAGGAAGATATTTGCCAAAATAATTGAACTTTCCCCAAAAGTGAGCGGCATATTTACAATAAAGTTCTGCAGTGCGGCGCTGCGCCAAAATTGGCAGCGCAGCACTGCATCACTTTAGAAAAGCAGGGATGTGCTGTATTCACAAGAGTATGGTGCACCCCTGTGTTTCCCCCTGCGCTGGCACTAAATTTGCTGTCAAGCGCCAACACAGCCTACCTTGGGCCATGGTGCAAGGATGCCTGCATTTCGGGGGAGATTGTTTTGTGCAGGAAGGGACACCTTCCTGCCCATTAACAATCTTCAATGCGGCACACATAAAAAGAGCACAAAACAAGGAGAAATGAAAGCATTTCTCCTCGTTGCGCCATGCTAATGTCAACCCTGGGGTGGCATTATATTTTGTTGCTGTCCCAGGTTTATGAAATCTCGTAAATCTGGGGCAGTGTCAAAATGCAATGGGCATGCCCACAGCAACACCCATTGCATGCCCCTTCCACGCAAAGTGCTGCGTGTAAAGGGGCCGTATTTCCAAGGTGGCGTTAAGCAACAAAAGGTGGCTTAATGTCACCTTGTAAATATGGCGCAGTGCACAGCGCCACCGGAGAGTCACAAAAACTGATGCTACGGTGGTGCTAGGGGATTGTAAATATGCCCCTAAGGGGATCATTACGACCTCGGCGGTCTTGTAAAAAGACCGCCGAGGCCGCGGGAGACAGAATACCGCCATTGCCGGCGGTATTCCTGGCTCCCTATTATGACATTTCCGCTGGGCCAGCTGACGGTAACTGTGTTACCGTCCGCTGGCCCAGCGGAAATGTCACATCAACATTGCTGCCGGCTCGTAATAGAGCCGGCGGAAATGCTGATGTGCAGCGGGTGCAGTAGCACCCGTCGTGCATTTCACTGCCCGAAATTCAGGCAGTGAAATGCGCGACGGGCTATGCCTGGGGGCCCCTGCACTGCCCATGCCCAAGTGCATGGGCAGTGCAGGGGCCCCCAGGGGCACCCCAAGTCCCCTTACTGCCAGCCTTTCAATGGCGGTGTCTACCGCCACGGCCAGGCTGGCGGTCGGGGACTCATAATCCCCAGGGCAGCGGTGCTTGCACCGCTGCCCTGGGGATTATGACCGCCAGGTGGAATCCTGGCAGGATATTGGAGGGGCCGGCGGTATGGCCGTGCCAATTCCGCCATGGTCATAATTGCTGGCGGAACACCGCCAGCCTGTTGGCGGTGTTACCGCCACCTTACCGCCGGCCGCCAGGGTCGTAATGACCCCCTAAGTCTTTTATTAGATGATGCCACTGCTTTAAATAGGAAAAGTTATTTAATTGTGTATATACGAATGTAGCTACTTTGCATGGACTCCCCAGCTAATATTTTTGTTGACCTCATTGAGCTGAGCGATTTGTCTTCTAAAGGAATAGTAAACAGTTTACTATCTGCACTAAAAAAAGATCCCAATAACATAAGTGAGGGCTTCCTCTCCAAATGCCTAGTTTTAGCTGCCTGTGTTGGGGGTTCAGTGATGTTTGGCCATCACAGTAGTGTTGTAAATAGGTTGCAAGAAAAAATATTGCCTGTAGCTTGCAGTTCATGATGTCATGAAAGATATTGGAGCTACAAATCTTTTTTTTTTAAACTTGCTTCATTTGCCACATCTGTTAAAAAACGTTTGGAGCTAAAAGAATGTGCGGAGGCTCTAGACATTCAGCTTTGCAGAAGAGATAAAGTGGTAGATACTCGTTGGATTGCATCAAGCATCAGAACAGTGGAGGCTATTTGGAATGCTTATCCTACCCTCTACCAGCACTTTCCTAGGGCAGCTGATGATGGTTTCCATGACAGTTCAACACGAAATATGTACACAGGCCTAGGTAGGCAGTTATCATCTATCCACTTTGTTGCTAATCTTGGCCTGATGTATGATGCTCTTAAGGAGTTATCAGAGTTATCACTTGAGTTACAGAAACATAACTCTACAATCATTGATGCTTTTCTAGCTATTTGTTGGCAAATAGCAGTGTTTCAGGCAATAGTTGACAGGCAAGGGAACCATTTCTCACAGTGCAAAAAGGCCATAGGAGAAAATATATTGCAAGGTGTGATGCTGCACAAAGGAAAGACCACTGACAAAATATTGAACAGGGACACTTTTTGCACAGCCTTGCAGAAAATTTAAAACATTGCTTGATGTCTACAGAAGGCACTATTTCTACTGACAAAAAGGCTGAGTATGATATACTGATTAGTGAAGTGAAAGTTTTATGCAAACAATAGTGGCCTGATGAACTACCTGCTCTTTATGATGAAAGTGATATTGAGTCTCTGTGTAAAAGTTTCAGCATTGGCTGTTGAGAAATCACGCATGCTTACAGAGAGTATAAAGAATCTGGAGGGAAAGAAATAAAAAGGCAGTTCAAGGAGCTTTTTATAGCCTTACACACTATTGCTATCAATACTGCAGAATGTGAGGGGGGCTTTTCTCAAATGAATCTTATATTCACATCTACAAGAGCATCATTGCTGACTGAAACAACATCTTCTTTAATGTTTTTAAATCTTGTTGGCCCACCATTTAAGAGAGCCAACCTCATCTCCTATGTTCAGTCATGGCTTGCAAAGGGATGAAGAGCAGCTGATGACACTAGGAGTAAAGCACGAAAAGAGGAAGATTTGGAATGCACAAGCAATTTAGAAAGTTTGTGGGCTTTTATGGAAAAATAAATGCTAGCCCAGTCCAACTGACAAAACACATGCCATTGTAATGTTTCAAATAAGTTTAAAAATTAGGCTTTACTGTATTTGGATATTTAATTAATGTTCTAGTTTATGTATGTTATTTATTTTGCATTCATAACAGTGTCAATCTATTTAATATTTGTAACATTTATGTGTCATCCTTGTTCAGATGTTATATTTATTGTTCTATTTTATATATTCTATATATATATATATATATATATTCTATTTATTTTGTATTTATAAGACTTAGGGCCAGATCTTGGAGGAGGGGTTACTCTGTCACAACGGTGACGGCTACCCCTTGCGCCGAAATCTGAATACCATAGAAAACAATGGTATTTAGATTTTGGCTGATTGGATATCTGGCAGTGTTGCTACGGAGTAAACCCTCCGCCGAGATCTAAATCAGGCTCTTAATTTTCTTTTTTTAATTTTAGAACATGTATTTATGTGTACTTGTATTGATCTATATTTTATTTTTAGTTATTTTGTATGGCACTGTGGTCATTTTGCACTAATAGGTATGACTTGAGATAAGGTCATATTCAAACTACCCAGCCACTATCTCTTTTTTTGGCCTAGGTTCTAGGAATTTTTGGGGAGGTTATATTATTCTATACTTTATGTTAAGATACAAATCTTTAATTACATTAATTACAAAATAATATTTTGAACATGTGCCTCTTTTGTAATCGCTGTCTTGTCTGTGTGATACCGAACTACATTTGGAAACACCAGTTACGTTCCATGTTTTGTACTATTCTGAATTTCTAATAAATGCACATATATTGCTGCGGGGGAGTGAGCAGTGGTAACATGCCCAATTGGTAATCATCTTTTTTTTTTATTGTTTCTCTAAAATTAATAACTTTAACGGAATACCCAGCTACTTATGAACCAAACCAATTTGGCCACTGGAAGTGACAAGTGGCTCATTCAAGTGTATTACATGATTTTATTAGATGTATCTGTTTAGAGTGTTTTAGAACATTTTGGATTATTTTGTCACATAAGATATGTAAAAGTTGTATCACACACAATTAGACTCTGCTAAAAACGACAACACAAAGCACCTTTGCAAATACCCCAATACTATCCTTTCCCTCAAATTGGCACACAGAGCACTGGAATATTTCACACGTCCCTTTTCAAATTTTTAGTCACTTTAACCAATGTATTCCAAAATTGTGCTTTAAATGCACTTTTGATTTCACCTTTTTCAAAATGTTCGTGGGTCGGGGGGAACCTCTTATCAAAGCCTTACTTAAGGAAGGCTCCCTTGCTGAAATTCAGATTGGATATTACATCTGGCTTTCAGCAGTGCCAGTTGAGGATGTGGGTGGATCCATTAGAGTAAGTGCGTGGAGCCAGCAGAGGAAGTGGGTGGAGCCGGGGGAAGTGGGTGTGGCCTCCTACAACAATTTGAGCACCTGGATGTAATATTTTACAAATTAAGCATTGATCCCACCCAATCTAGCAGAGGACCCTTTGCCGACACAGGAGAGTGGTTCTCGTGGTCTCAGGCAACGAGCAAGAAGGTGGGGTGCCATATAAGTATTGAAGCATATGTTGTCAGCCCTGAAGAGAGATGTCCAGGTGGAATGCAGGGTCATTGGGATCTCAAAACAACCAGTTATTGACTGTGAGAAGTTGTGCTGCCCAATACTATAGCTGAATGTCGGACACCCCCATGCCACAATCATTGGGTCATTGGGCACAATTTGAGAGTGCTATTTGAGAAGTCCTATTTGCCCATAGAAAGGAGCATACTGACCCGGATATATCATTGAACCATGATTGAGGGACGAGGAGGGTAAAATTTAGCAGGGTGTAAAGTACCATGGGAGTGCAATCATTCTGAAAAGTGCTATTCTTCCCAGGACATTAAGAGGGAAGGCAGCCCATTTAGCCAAATCCCGACTGGTCCGAAGCAACAGCGGTGACAAGTTCAAACTCCAAGTTAGCTCAGGCTCCAGGACAATGGTCACCCCTAAATAGGGAAAGCTTAATCTACAAACAGGAATGCAGTCTTGCCAATCAACTGCCTCCTGACCCCCCGAACAGGGACAAGGAGTGACTTATCCCAATTGACCACTAGCCCGAGGCATCGTTGTAGAGATGGAGATTCTGGAGGACTCTGGGTTCAGTAATGTAAGGCTGGAATAGGAAGAGCAGAACATTGTCAGCATACCATACAATGCAGTCTACTGGGCAGTTCAGTTATTGTAAGCCCCAGTTTTGAGCATCACAGTGAACCCAGACTGCCAGAGACGCAATAGCCAGAACAAACAATAATGAGGCGTGTGTGCAGCCAAGTCTGGTACCCTTCATATCTCCAAGGAAGAGGGTGCTACACCATTAACCCTGACTTGTGCACAGGGATTAGCATAGAGCAACCTAATGAAGGATTGGAAACGTGGTCCAAATACCATAAAGGAGAGAACCTGGGCCAGAAAGCCCCAATCCAGGGAATCAAATGCTTTCTCAAAATCAGAAACATAAGTACGGCTGGATCGCCGAAACATTGCACATTGCGAAACGCACTGTGTATCCGACAGATGCAATGTTTGGTGCTTAGGTGAGGGAGGCTTGAAGCTGCACCGATCTATGTGAATAATGGAGGATAGCAATGGCAGAGGTCAGTTGGTAAGGCTTTTGGCAAAGATTTTAATTTCTGTATTGATAAGAGAGATGGGGTGGTATGATGAATATACATCTTGGGGTTTGCCCTGTTTTTGGTGAACAGTTGTGGCGAGGTCGAAGGCCATGGGGAAGTGGCCCTTTTCCACTACATCCTAGTAGAAGTTAAGAAGGTGGGGGGACAGGAGTGGAAGACATTTTTTATAATATTCAATTGAGAAGCCATCCGGTCTGGGCATCTTGCCGGAGTGGAGGCGGCTGTTAGTGTCTACTATTTTCTCCACAGTCATAGCATGTTCAAGGGTGGCTTGCTCTACTTTTACCAGGGCGGCCAGTGGCAGATCCACTGTCAGTGGGATATGGTCATCCCAGCTAGGGAGGAGGCAACGGTCATTAAAGGAGGTATAATAAGCCTCAAACTCTAAAGCAATGTCGACTGAGGAGGTATGAACCACTGGGATGAGTCCAGCCGTATCATTATGGGTCGCCAGCCAATAGAGGAGCTTTCCAGACTTGTCTCCCCATTCGTAGACCTGCCTGGTGGAGGCCATCCAGCACTGCTTGGATGTATGAAGACTGAACATTGGGGAGCTCTGTGGTGGGGATGAAGAAGTAGTCCGTTCTGGATAGGCTGCTGTGAGCCGCAGGCAGATGTGTGTATTCAGTCCGTCTCAGGTGCTATGTCCTTCAGGCATCAAAGAGTCCCAGGGACATTCCTAGTCAGCCAGTGGGGCGAGGATTTGTCTTGCATGCTTCTATTGCGTCAAGGCTGAGATTTACCACCTCTTTAGAACCACCTCCAACAATGGTGGGTCCTGAGGGAAGGTCTAGTTCAACACCTCAGATTCAGGTTCAGGGCACCGGGAGGCGGGACATAAACGCTCAAGAAATTGTAATGTCAAGCGTCCAGCAGACCCTCCACGCACACATACATCCCTTTACGTCTGAAACTGAGTGAGCACTGAAAGAGGGAAGGAATTATGTGAAAGTATAGCGACACCCAGATATCAGTGTGTGTGACCAGCATTATATACTCTGTTGAAGCCAAACCAGGTGAGGGACAGACAGCAAGTTCCAAGAAGATCCGGCTCCTGTAGGAACAACACAGCTCATTGAGACCATTAACATTCCAAGGCATAATCTTAAATGATGCCATGGGGCTATGTGGGATGTGGTGAAGTTAGTGTAAGGCGACTAGGAGGCCACAGTGATTTAAGGAAAGGTTGCAAAGGTAACCAACACTGCCAAGTCTGCATCACAGTGGTGAAGGTAGGAGTGTGTAGGGAATAAGAACAAAGAAAGGCAATACAGTAAAGCTGTTAAAACAAAACCCCAAATCACCCACAACACTCCCCAGTCTATACTTCAACCCCAGAAACATCTGTCACCAGAATTCCCACTAAAGAGCAAACAGTAGAAAGAGAGGGTGTGAAGGGGTCCCCAGTACCCCCATCACCAAACCATAAGAAGGAGAATGTGATGCTGGTTAAGCAACTAGAAGGCAAGAGACTGTTATGCAGAGAGGCATTAGTCAAATACTGCAAAGTTAAAAGGTTTTTGTCTCGAAGGCCCAATTACTGGAAATCAGCCTGTGCCGCATGGACATGCCCATAGCTAACCCATGCATGCGAGGTATGTCGGTTCCCCGGGGGGGGGGGGGGGGGGGGGGGTTAGGGCGGCGTATGGGACAGAAGAGCCTTGCTCGAGTTTTTGCTTAACAGTGTCGAAGGATTTGCGCTGTTTCTGTACCAGATGGATGGAGTCCAGAAAAATTAGGATGCGGCTGGCCTGGAAGGGCATGGGTCCATGTGATTGCTCCCCTCAGAGGTTAGCATCTTTGTCCTTATAATTAAGGATTCTGGCAATGAGGGGCTGAGGGGGAGCCCCTGGTGGGGTTCGCTGCACCAAGGATCTGTGGACCCGCTCTAAGACAAAGCAAGAAGACAGAGTGTCTTGTGGGAGCCAGGATTTTATCCAATCCCCCAAAACTCTTTCAGAGGAAGGACCCTCCATACCCTCTGGTAAGCCAACAAAGTGAAGGTTGTTCCGTGGTGGTGCTCCCCATGCCACTGGAACAAGCTAGCCTGGCCGATGAAGGGTGATACCCTGAAACCGGTCCTAGGATGCTTGTTTCCAGTCCAGGGAGGACCTAGCTTGGCAGGTTGGGGTGGACTGTTCCCATGGGGAAAAGGGTCAAGACTGATTTGCATATGGCTGGGTCCAAACTGGAACGGCATGGGTAGCAAAAAAAGATGGATTTAGGCCCAGATCTCTGCACTGGGGATGAATGTTTGACATTGTTCAGCATTTCGTCCATCACTTGTTCTTTTTGCATTTGCTGCCCCAAGTGGGAAGGGTATACCCAGACGTGGATCCCGTGCTCCCCATGCCACTGTAATCAAGCTAGCCTGGCTGATGAAGGGTGATACCCTGAAACCGGTTCTAGGATGCTTGTTTCCAGTAAAGGGAGGCCCTAGCTTGGAAGTTCGGGCTGGGCTGTTCCCATGGAGAACAGGGTCAAGACTGATTTGCATATGGCTGGGTCCAAACTGGAACGGCATGGGTAGCAAAAAAATTATGGATTTAGGCCCAGATCTCTGTACTGGGGGTGAATGTTTGACATTGTTCAGCATTCCGTCCATCACTTGTTCTTTTTGCATTTGGTGGTTTTCAGGATACTCTGTGTGCTCCTCCATGAGTCTGGTGGACGCAAAAAGGTGGTAGACCATGGAACTGAGCTCCTGCACAGTATCCTTTAGGTCAGAGACACGAACCTCCGCTCCTGAGACCCATTGCCCTGGTCTTGGGGCAACAGCGCTGTGTCCACACCTACCTCGCCAACACTAGTCTCAAGGGCCATGCGGGTGGCCTGTATGGCATGGAGGATCGATGCAATACCAGCGGCATCCAAGGGTGTTGAGCCAGGTGGGGGTTCACTCAGAACAAAAGTCCTCAGACACAGAAGTGGTGTATCTGTCAATCTTTGTTTGGGTCAAAGTGGAGGGCAGGTGATCCTTACCCATGGCGAGGGGGCAAACGGTGAAGCTGAGCTACCGGGGGGGGGGGGGCACTAGTACTGTGTCCCTCAGCCTGTTTGCACTACAGGTTGTCGTGGGCAACACAGGCAGCCAATCACCCCACAGTAGTATATTCCAAGGCCCCAGGGAAGAAGGAAAATATGGCAGTCACAGAGTACAAGTAGAGCGGCCCAACCCCAAGCTTCAGAAAATGCACCAAGGATCGAGATTCACCCAGCAAGCAGTCTAGTGGGGTCCTCTAGGGTGGCACTGGTGCCATCGGCAGCAACCACCATCCAAAGATCAAGCTCTTGCGGTGAGAGAAATCAACCAGACTGAACTGATCGCCAGCCACTGCTCCCCTAATGAGGCATAAGCCTGGTCCCCAAACACATGAGGCAGAGTAGGATCGGGGCACACCAGAGGTCCAGCTCAGAGTGCCATGGGCGATCTACAACACCTTTGGGGAGTAGAGAGGAAGGGGGAGCACTCCAGCGAGGCCCCCGATGTGGCCTCACAACAGCCACATTCCCAGTGGCTCCTGCATTTCCAGCACAGGCTTGCCGAGCCCGGTCGGGATCACCTCCTCAGCTGCCCCAGTCAGGCACTACAGGGGGAATCAGGAGCTCCACAGGCCATACCATTCACTCTACGGCCCACAGAGCATATCGTTGGGCCACCTGGTCAGCTCTCCAGAGCGGCGACCACCATTTTGAGGTCCAGTGCTGGCCCGCGTCCACAAAGGATCAGGGGATCTCATGCTGCGACAAACGGCCAGCAGCCAATATGCAGCAGTAGGGCCACAAGGAATCTGGAGGGGCCCCACGCTGCCTTACGTGAAGCGGCCAGCAGCAGGATATGGGCCGATGCCGTGGATTGTGCGGGAGCTCCTCAAAGATCGCCCACCATCGTCAGTGGCCAGGCCCCACTTCTATACCTTCAGTTAAAGCTCCAGGTGTAAACTTGGATAAATAACTGTCTTTTAATGCTCAGATCAATGCAGTAACGAAGTAGTGGCCTCTTGTATTTCTTTGTTTCTTGACTATTGTAACAGTCTGTACAAAGAACTTCAACCTAGTGTCATAACCAAACTGAAGCAGGTTCAGAACTTTCCTATGCAAGCCGTTGCATGTTTGAAGATGTTTGCCCATGTTACATAGACCCTGTAAAGCTTTGCAGTAGTTTCCCATTTAACAATGAGTTCTGTTTAAGAGCCTATGGTCCATATCTATAAGGCCCTTCTGCTGCCATTGCGTCTCTTTTTTTGACACAACCGCGGCACAAACCACTCATATTTATGAAGCCACGCAAAGCCACTTTGCACGGTTTTGAATGGCCTCATAAATATGGAGTAAGCCAGGGCAGCGCAAATTGCTGCATTGCCTTACTCTGCGCTAGGGATGCGTTCCATGGGTGTTACGGTGGGTGTTCCTATGCAATACCCATGGATTTTGATGCATCCCCAAATTTGCAAGACCTTGTAAACCTGGGGATGCAACAAAGCCTTACACCTCCCCAGGGGAGGTGCAACGAGGACAAATATCACTATTTCTGCTCGTTTTTCCTCATTCTGCAACACGCATAGAAAGAGGAAAAAGCCTCCAAGGATTGTTTTTGTGAGGGGAGGTGCCCCTTCCTGCACAAAACCAACCCTGCATGCAGCTCAGGCACCCTTGCACCAGGGTGTTCCTGTGTTGGTGCTAGGCTGACGAAACTGCGCCAGGGCAAGGGGAAAGGACAGGTTTGGGTCGTATGCCATAGATATACTGCATTCCTGCCCTTTCGCAGTGACGCAGGGCAGTTCAGCAAGGTAAGTTGCTGGGCTGCCCTGCGCCACAAATCAGTAAATATGCCCCATGTTTGGTTCGTAGTAGCTACAATGGGCAAGGACTTTCTCTGCTTACCCTCTATAGATTTTTCTACCTGTGTGTCTTTAGTATCAAGAAGCCACTTGTTAATACACGAAGTGTTTTTTAAATGTGAAATCGAAACATGTTGACCAGGGTGTTCATATTTTTTCAGCTTCCCTTGCAGCGGTAGTTTGAAACTATTTCAGGTAGAAGCATGGGCACGGACATGAATTAGGAATGGATGTAAGATGGTTGTGATTCTTTGGATTAAGTTTCACGGGGGTTTCTGACTTGGTAGAGTTTGCCTGCATCTGGTGTATGAAGGTAGCCACTAAACATATAGGGCATATTTATACTCCGTTTGCGCCGAATTTGCGTCGTTTTTTTCAACGCAAATTCGACGCAAAACTAACTCCATATGTATACTTTGGCGTTAGACGCGTCTAGCGCCAAAGTTCATGGAGTTAGCGTCATTTTTTTGCGTGAACACCTTCCTTGCGTTAATGAGATGCAAGGTAGGCGTTCCCGTCTTAAAAAATGACTCCCAGGCATGTGCGTGGTATTTATACTCCCGGGCAAAAATGACGCCCGGGAGTGGGCGGGGCAAAAAACCCAGCATTTGCGCCTCTTTTTAACGCCTGGGTCAGGGCAGGCGTTAAGGGACCTGTGGGCTCAGAATGAGCCCAGAGGTGCCCTCCCCTGCCCCCAGGGACACCCCCTGCCACCCTTGCCCACCCCAGGAGGACACCCAAGGATGGAGGGACCCATCCCAGGGAAGAAAAGGTAAGTTGTGGTAAGTATTTTTTTTTAAAAAAAAGTGTGGCATAGGGGGGCCTGATTTGTGCCCCCCTACATGCCACTATGCCCAATGACCATGCCCAGGGGACATAAGTCACCTGGGCATGGCCATTGGGCAAGGGGGCATGACTCCTGTCTTTGCTAAGACAGGAGTCATGTTAATGGCGTCTGGGCACCCAAAAAAATGGCGCAAATCGGGTTAAGACGATTTTTTTGCCTCAGCCTGACTTGCCCCATTTTGGGACACCCAAACGCCATTTTTCCCTACGCCGGCGCTGCCTGGTGTACGTCGTTTTTTTTCACGCACACCTGGCAGCGCCGGTCGGCTAACGCCGGCTAACGCCATTCAATAAATACGGCGCCCGCATGGCGCTTCAGAATGGCGTTAGCCGGCGCTAATTATTTTGGCGCAAAACTGCGTTAGCGCAGTTTTGCGTCAAAAAGTATAAATATGGCCCATAAGGCTGCAGCTGGCAATTGAAAGAAAAGCAAGACTGCATGCTGCTGGTATGTGATGTATGATTCCTATACCTGGCACATGATGGCAGTGCTTGACATATAATGGATGTACCTGACATATTTTTGCTTTATCTGGTGTACGACTCGATGGCTCCCAGTGAGGAAACCAAGGCTGTAAAATCCAACAGGTGCCTGTAGTCAAGGGTATGGACCTGTGTCTTGGTGCACAAGGATGCATGGGTCTATAAGGCAGATGATTGCACCTGACACTTGACTGCAGTTTGTTAGCATATTATGGCAAGCACCAGGGCCCGTATTTATACTTTTTTTAGCGCCGCATTTGCGCCCCTTTTTGACGCAAAACGGCGCAAACCTACAAAATACAATGGTATTTTGCAAGTTTGCGCCGTTTGTGCGTCAAAAAACGACGCAAATGCGGCGCAAAAAAAGTATAAATACGGGCCCAGGTATTTAGTGGCTACGCCTGGGCATATAATTACTTTAGCTGAGTACATGAGACAGCAGTGCCTTGGAATACAAGGCTGCACATGGCATATGTTGGCAACGTCTGGACATGTATTGCTTTGCCAATGGGGGCTAAACCTGGGCCTATGATGTCAGGATCTGGGCATAAGAGCCCGTATCTGGCATACAGTGATGTCAGACGGGGATGCCAGGCTATACCTGGGCAAATAACATATAAGATGGTGCTGGAGCATATGATGACAGTAGCTGAGCATACATGGCTGCATCTGGAAAAGGATGTCAGAACCTGGACACAAGACTTTTAAACGGAACAGGCTGGTGAAAGGAATATAAGGATGTGTAGGTTCAGAATTAAACTTTGCAAATAGGGGCATGTACGAGGATGTTTGCATACAATTCAGAGGCATCATAAAACTTTGCAATGTCTTCCCATTTAGCAAGAAGTTCTGTTTAGGAGCCCATGTTCGGTTCCTGGCGCCAACAATGGGCAAGGACTTTTCTTTTGTGCTGGGCACCTACCTAGCTTAGGCCCCTAGTCTGCAGAGCTCAGTGACCCTTCGTCTTTTACTCGTACTTCGCATTAAGTAGGAGCATAGTGGCAGACGTTTGCAAAGATTTCTAGGTCTTAAATTATGTAATGACCTAATGATGTTACAGCAGCAGATCCAAGGCAGTCCTGAAGTCACTCTTTTAATGTTTCATCTATACGAAGTACTTCCTCTTCTCTTGGTACCAATTTCCGTTTCGTGGCTGGGAGAAGAGTCTGCGACTCATCCGGTCAAATCCACCCGATCTACCATTATTTTTTTTTTT
This sequence comes from Pleurodeles waltl, assembly GCF_031143425.1. Classification (NCBI taxonomy): domain Eukaryota; kingdom Metazoa; phylum Chordata; class Amphibia; order Caudata; family Salamandridae; genus Pleurodeles; species Pleurodeles waltl. Next base: position 588,397,779 of record NC_090445.1, read on the forward strand.
TTTACTTCCTTCTCAGTGTGTGTTTATTGCTGGGCGGATGGTGATTTTGTGATGTGCGAATGATGCAACAGTGTGTGTAACAATGAACAATTTGTGTAACACAAACACGTAGGGATCCCTGTACCAGGGTTAAGTTCCTTCAGGCTTTTCTGTCTGCTCTTAGGCCCCATCCTACTTCAGTGATGTCTGGTTTATAGTCTGTGATAAACACTGAGCGCAGCTTCATCACTTGAGCAAAACCTAGTTGACTGAATGTGAAGAGCTATCCAGCAAAAGATTCGACTCACTTGAAGTAAATTGCCTACTGAGACGAAAATGACAGTGCCCTGCTGACAGTGATATTTTGGTAGCTTGCCCTTGAGCCAATGAGGTCCTAACAATCTGGTACCATGCACTAACCTGAAACATACTAGCATCATCGCATCACTTGGCACTCAAGGACATGACATGCGACGATGTGCTTGAATACACCAAAGGGCTGGGCCTGCTGGTGAAGTTGCACTGCTCTGTAGATCTGCCTACCAGTATAGTTGCCCATCACACAATAGTACACACCTGTCCCTTAATCTACTGGTTGATTGGCAGAATGGCACTGAAAGCGTCATCATACCCCATTGGACTTCGTGGGACACTAGGGCCCATATTTATACTTTTTTAGCGCTGCATTTGTGTCATTTTTTGACGCAAAAGCGGTGCAAACTTACAAAATACCCCATTGGACTTTGTGGGACACTAGGGCCCATATTTATACTTTTTTAGCACTGCATTTGCATCATTTTTTTACGCAAAAGCGTCGCAAATTTAAAAAATACAATTATGGCCCATATTTATACTTTTGTAGCACTGCTTTTGCGTCAAAATGTGACACAAAAGCGGCGCAAAAAAAGTATAAATATGGGCTTATATTTTCTACATTTGTGCTGCTTTTGTGTCAAAAAATTACGCAAATGTGGCGCTAAAAAAGTATAAATATGGGCCTAGGTTTCTCCTCTTGTGCCTCAGATGTTTGAGCTGCATTTCATTCTTTCCCTTGACCACTGGCAGGCCTGTTAACTGGAAACTAAGACAATGCCTGAACTGGCCTTTGGTATCCTAAACATTTTTCCAGCTGGGTGGGATGGAGCTTAAAGGCTGGTTAGGGGAACTATGGGCTTATTGGATTGGGTTTTGTTTAAGGTTGCTGGAAATCTACTATTTTGACCAACGGGGTGCACAGAACCACAAAGAAACTAGGACTCAGGGCAGACAAATCATAGCAAGCTTGATATATTGGATTATATTGCATGGTATGTTTGCTTCAGTGCAGAACCATATCTATTAAGACTGGGCTGCTGCTGTCATTTCTTTCACTGGTGCTCTAAAAGGCAACCTTGCATTACCCACAAACTCGCAGAAATCAGTGTGCACTGTACAGCTTAGGATTTGTACTTTCCATGTGAGCTGCAATGCACAGCACAAACCTTTCCTTGACAGAACGCACACACCCTTGCCCTGTGGTGCACTGGTGTGTGTGTTGGCACATGGCAGCCTAAGGTGTTCCAGCTCCTAGGGACAGAAAACAGCACCATATCTTAGTAGATATGGCACTCTTTATCTCTCTCCCTTTGACGCAAAGCAGCACAGAAACATTGGTTGCTCCGCTGCATTGCATCAAAAATTGGTACATTTCCTCCAGGGTGTGTGCTGTGCACTCCAGTACACAGTTAATGTCTGGGTTTTTTGGAGAAATGAAAACATTTCTGAACAATAGCACCTGCTTCAAGGAGGTGCTATTTTGTATGCAAAGCCTGGTTTGGCTGTCGTAGTAGATAGATCAGGCTTTGCATGAAAAACCAATAAGTGCTTGTGCTGATCCACCCAAGTGACACCCCAGAAGCACCCCCTTAATGCAAAGTGATGTAAAGCAACGTGAAGTGCTTTGTGCACTGAGAAAATTGCACCTTTCCAGCGCGAAATGGCTTTTCCTGCAAGGAAATTCCATGCACCACTTTGAGCTGCTTTGTGCTGGTGCAGGGCCTTAGTAAATTTGGACCCTAAGACCTTTCCCATAGACATATATTTTCCAAAAGGCCCTTATGATCAGGGAGATAGCATCTTATTGTGTAGGCAGTATAATAGTTCATATTTCTTACCACGATGAGACTAGGGACCATATGTATAAAGCTTTTTTGAGGTCGCAAACAGCCCGATTTGCAGATTGTGACCTAAAAATCTTTTTTTTTAATGTAGAAAGTCCTATTTGCAATTCTGTATCCTATTACCAAATCACAAATTGGTTTTGCGAGTCGGTATTAGGAAGTGGTCTGTTTGAGGCATCCCTTCCTAATACTGAATCGTAGTGGCATGTGTGAATGTTTTGCGACCGAAATGCGGTTGCAAAACATTCACTTTTTACCACCTACTTTAAGTAGGTGGTAACCCATTCACAAATGGTAAGGGGTCCCCAAGGGACCACTTTCCCTTTGTGAAGGTTTGTAAAAACAGTTTTTAAGAGCAGGCATCCTGCTTTCCTTTAAGGAAAATGGGCTGTATTTAAAAAAAATGCTTTATTTAAAAGCAATCAAAGACATGGTGGTCTGCTGATCCTAGCTGGCCATCATCCCTGTCATTTATGCGATACCCAGGGGGTCACAAAGCTAGACCTACCTCATGAATATTAATGAGGTAGGTCTATGTGCGACCCACTAAACTCTAACTGCACATTTATTCCATTTAATTGCGCGCCTTTTGTTTTTAACCTTAGAAAACGTATTACGTTGCCACCTCACTAGGCATGGGTCTTTTTACATGTATATATTAGAGACCAACACTAACTGGTAAAATCGGTAAAGTCCATCATAACTAGGACCTTCTCATCCCTGCATGTGTGTGCTGCGTGTTCTTGTGTGAAGTCTATGAATTCTGTGTGCAGTATGGATGGTATCCTCTGTGAGCACAGGTTGACTGCAGCTCAAAAGAATGGTTCCTGCAGAGGCCATTCCGTATGGTCTGTCCTCGGAGCAGCCACTGATGCTGCCCCTCAGAAACCGCACATCAGTTTCACTCCTATACCTTTTTTGATGCAATTTAATTCAGCCCCAACCCTTTCCTGAATACAAAAAAAAACGATCAAAATATGTTTTGTTGCTTGACAGCTCTTCCTGTAGCCGTGTCTGGGCATAAGTTAACACTGAGTGTTTGATTTGTGCAAGGCTAAGTCCACACCCTGTGCCTATCCGTGGTCTCCTCTCTGTACTCTGCCAAGCACTTTCTGGAAATCACCGAAACCCCGCTCAGGGATTCTGCCTGGTTTGCCTGGGAAACTGCATTTTCTATCTCAATTTCTGCCCGCCTTTGTCAAAGCCCTGCAAAAACACATAGAGCATCAGCTATGATGCACTCCTTTCCTTGCGCCCCCCCTCCACCAGCACCTACTGACACCATGGTTGCGATGTATTTGCAATATGGCGCACCATGGCAGTCATTAGCACAATAGCATCAAAATCTTTGATGCTATTGTGGCGCTTTGCTACAATAGCCTCAAAAATGTTAACGCTAGTGCAGCATAGTGCAAGAAGGCCCATAAGTAACTATAGAGGCGTCATTTCAACACCTGCTCAGAGCAGGCGTTAAAAATGACGCCAAAAAAGGCGCAGTGAAATCTTTTAAATTTCACTGTGCCATTTTTGTAAGCCTCCTAGCGCTGGAACGCCCCCCTTGCATACATTATGCCTGGCGCAGGCATAATGTGGCGCAAGGGGTTACAAAGTATTGCGCCACTTTGTAAATATGGTGTGGCAGAAAAGCCACTTTAGCGATGTCTTAGCGTAAAAAAAATAATGCTATGGTGACACTAAGAGCTCTTAAATATGCTCAAGGGTGTGAAAACGCCCTCTGCTGTAGCTGGTTGAGGTAATGAGTTCCGCACCCCATCTTGATCAGTCCCGGCTTCCATCCAGTGCTCCGAGATTTAGATAAAGACTGGCTTGCTTGAGCCAGGAGGCCAAAGTCGGATGGACTTCTGTAGAAAGCTTGTTGCACACGCACAGAGGGACGTCTGTTTGTGGACATGAGTCTGGAAGTTGCTGTTTTCCCCAAGGCTCAGACTAACTCCATGAGGAGGAGCCTGTAGTAATCGGGGCAGGGAGAAGAGCTGTGCCCTGAACAGAGGAACAGAGACAAAAGCTCCCCTGGTTGAAACCTGCATTGAGACCACTGTGAGGAAGTGAGGCACACAAGTCAAGAGAACTTTGCTGAACAACTGGTCACCTTTGAGAGTGGTGGGGTGTACTACTTGGCTCCAATTCCAATGAGTGAGCAAAGTAAGCGAGCCTCCATTATTATTCGAGGGATCACTGAGGGTTCTCCTCCTGAGAAAACTTTGTGGCTCAACCCTATTTTAAACTCTTCAACTCCATTGTGGATGTAACAGCTGTTTGTGAGTGCATGAGAGTAAACGTGGGTACAAAGAGTGAGACTGAATGGGAATGAATGAGTGATTGAGAGCACGCAAAAGTGAGAATGAGTCAGCAAGAGCGGGTCAAAGTGAGTGAAAACGGTGAGAGTAAGTGAGTAAGAGAGCAAGTTAAAATGAATGGGAGAGAACGTGTGTGAGAGAGTGTGACTGAGAATAAATATGAGTGAGAATGAGTGAGAGTGAATGACAGTGAATAACTGTGCATGGGAAAGAGTGATTCACAGTGAGAATAAGTGAGATGGAGTTAGAATGAGTGACAGTAAAAGTGAGTTAACGTGACTGAGTGAGTGAGGAAGTATGAGTGTGAGCAAGAAGGAGTACAAGTGTGAATGAGAGTAAGTGAATGTGAATGAGTAAGAGTAAAAGTGAGTTAATGTGACTGAGTGAGTGGGGAAGTATGAGTGTGAGCAAGAAGGAGTACAAGTGTGAATGTGAGTAAGTGAATGTGAGTGAGTGAGAATAATCAAGTGTGAATGTGTGTGAGTGTAAGTGAGAGCAAGTGGGTGAGGGTGAATGGCTGAGGTAAGAGTGAGAGAGAATGTCTGAGAGTGATAATGTATTCAAGTGATGGAATGTAAGTGAATATGAGTGAGGGAGTGGCTTCTCAGAGCAGAGTACTACAATAGGGAACATCGTGATGCTTTAGACATACTTTGTATTTATTCTTCCTGCAAGACAATCAACACCACAAACAATGGCAAAGTTATAACCAATATAGTTGTAGCAGAAGCTAGATTATCTATTATGTTTAGCGTACCTGCCACTCTGCATAAATTCTTCCTGTCTCTTATCTCCCAGGGCTGTGTCCAAGGAACCCTGGATCCTTACTAGGTTCACAACCAAGGAGGACGGTGGTACTCCTAAAGTAAGTACTCTGTAGTTTAAGAAAATGGTATCGGACACGTTAAGGCTGCTCTCATTGAAAGCAAATGGACAATTAGGGTAACCACCTCACTTCATGTCATTACCATTTGCTAAAGCCAGGGTGGTCATAAGGAAAGCAACCTTTACAACATGAGAAAATGTTACTTTTGAAGCAAACCATCTGAGAATGCGGCTGCATGCGGTGTCTTGCAGGATGACCTTGAAACCACCTCTGAGGCATGATTTCCATTTGCACAAGCATGTGGTTTCAGACTAGGCACCTCCATCGGCATTGGAACCTAGGGCTGCAGAGCAGAGGCTGTCATCATGTAAGTCTCTTTGTGCTTTCACAAGGGAAATAGTTAGGGTGAGCAGCCTTCCTGTCTTCCAGGAGAGTGAGTCCACATACAAAGTTCAGGGTTGCCAGCTTGGGCGTCCCCCAGGAGGGAGATTCAAGGATCTTTAACCTGTACGATCACCCAAGAGTGTTACAGGGACATGCATTCACATCGTGTTCTACACCAAGTGAACAAGACCTGAACCAGAGTGAGGACTGATACTCCAGCTCAGGCTGAAAGACATTCCAACACCAGCATAGTTGACATATCAGGACTTCAGTGTTTATTGCACCATTACACAATCACAATAGATATATTTATATATATTTATATTTTATATAGATCTTTACAATACACAAGTCATGTACAAAGTGGGTGCAATATAGATGACAGCAGCATCCTGGGAGGGTTTAGGAGTTTTGCGGGGGAAGGGGTGGGCAAACGGGGTCTGAGACAGTCTAGCCACATAATCTGCTGAATGAAAAACAGGGGCGCTCCCCATGCAGGAGCAGCACTTGGCTCAGAGATGCGATGGGTGATGCCAAGGAAGTGAGCAACAGCAGGAGAGTTCTACACTACATAAACAAGAGATTATGTGAGAGCGTCTGGGCTTGCATGTGTTCACACGAGATTAAGAGGGTGGTCCAATCTACTGTGTGTGTGTGCCCTGTACATCAGATCCCTTAAAGACCCTACGGTATATCCTGAGAGGTTTCAGTGTTGAAAGGAGAGACATCGTTCCCTGCAGCATATCTTGACAGATGCCAAAAGTGAAAGTATGACCAGAGGACTTCGGATGTCCAGAAACTAGATCAGTGCGACTTAAGTAGTGTTAATACAGCAACGTTTCCCAGAGTCCCTTTCAACATAACTAAGGGCTAACCTGACCCTAAGGATCCCCTCGATCAACAGAAAAAGAGAGGAAAGATCACTAAAGTAATTCCAGCACATCTCTTGACTGTTCTCTAAGAGGTTATGGACTAACATCTTGCAGCAGATTGTGAGGTTCGCTGGAAGGAGATTGGAGGGTAGTATATCAAGGGGCTCTTCCAGCATATCTTGAGTTTATCCAGGAGAGGAAGGACTCCCGTGGACCCTTTTTCTAAGTCTGGAGGGTTTCCGGAAGGGTTAAGAGGACCAAGGGTCTGTAAACAGTAGCCTGGGAGTAAGGGCCCATGCCGACCCTGTGCCGGGTACCTTCAGGCCTTCCAGGAAGGAAGGATAGCTCAGTGTACAGGGCACCGGGAGGCAAAGAATGGATTCTCACTGGCCACTGCAGCATTTCCTTAGGGGCAGCAGGGAACATATGTGTGCCAGCTGCTTCTGCACCCACTCTTGAGGGGTGCCAGAGAAGAAGTCCCAGAGCCAGGGGCAACAGCAGAGTGAGTCACAACTGGTGACAATGTATCTGCCTAATCCGCAGGGACGTGATTGCTAACGACTCTTGCCTCAGTTGTTCTGGGCATGAAAATGGAAAGGATTTAATAGAAAGGTTTCCAGGGGCCCCTATGGTGAGAATGAATTTTGGAGGCCCCTGCAGCACAAATGGAAATGTCACAGTGCGATAAGAAATCAGATGAATCACCACAGTGTTACATGAGGGGTGCAGGAAAAGAAGCCCTACCTTGTGCCATCTCACAAAGGCAGCGACATCTGAAGTACCAAGGCCTCCTGCATCTGGGATTGAGGTGCACGGTAAGGGCAGCCACAGCATCGCAGAATAAAAGCCCTGGAGTAGATGGGTACCACTGAACGTTAAGAGAGGTCTGCAGCTTTACCTTTATTATCTCTGCAACTCTAATCCAGAGATTGTCCCATTCCCTTCAAGGTTTATTATTGTTTCTTATTTGCTTACGAGGTGATCTCACAGCTAAAGGGGACAGATGGGGTTCAAGCTAACAGCACTATGTGGAGAAATCATCCACAGTGTCAGTATGATTTTTTAAAAGTTTGGAATAATCTCCAGATTTGAATGGCCATCACAAATGTCAGCTTAATGTGCAGGAGAAGGTTCAGCAAGGGTAGGTTAGTGGGCATTGTTAGAACCTAGGTGAACATGGAGCTGGAGCTAGTGGAATATCTTGCAATTGGACTTGTGCACCTGGCAGGGAGTATCTCATTTTTGGAATGGTGATTCTCCAATTTTGAAGTGTTGGGGTACTTCACCATCAAAACTTACATTTCCATTTACTTCCATGGTCTTGTTATGAATGGTATATTGTTAGTCATGCTCTATTGGGTTTTCACCTCATCAGACTAATAAATCTTCAGCAATGGTTAATAATGGAATCCCATAATCAGAATGAAGAATTTAGTGTTGCATTTGGGGGAATTCATTAATGAAAAGGTGAATCTTTATATCATTTTGCTTGTGTAATTCTTTATCAGACCAGCACATTTTCTGATGTTGATGGTCAAAGGAAATGGTTATCTAAAGGTTGAATTGTGTATGAAGTTACGTAGTGGTATACTTGTGGTGTGGCACGAACCTAGCTGGTCATCACTTGAACACTGTACAACAGGCGAGATGCCTGGGATAGGATACAAGATAGTTTATAACATATCATGTACTTCCTATCAGGTAGGGTGGTAATGCTCTTCGAATACATGTGTCTTTTGTGCTGTGTTCTTTTATTTGAATGGTTACTCTCCAACCATGATTAGTGGAATGATAGCTCTCCAGCGGTAGCTGGATGGGAGATTTGTTCACTGACCAGAGAATCTCTAGATGCAGTTGATGTTGTAGCTCCATATCGGGTTCATGAATCCATCAGCATGCTGTTGGGCTGAAGGTATTGTCATTGGAACAAAGAAAATGCATGTGTTGTTCATTGGGATCTCATTGCCAGAAATGGTACATTTACAGTTGTTTAGTTGGAGTAATTCTTTATTAAAATGGTAAATCTCCAGCAGCAGTTGATTGTTACTACACTCTTGTGAGCTTGTGAATAGGCAGTCATTCAGCCATTCAACATAGTTTGAGGGTGACACCATTTTAAAAATGGCCAGTCAACGGCTGTGCTTGGTTTGGGGGACTGCATGATCAGACTGGTCAATCTTCAGCTATTAAGTTCAGGGATATCACTAGTGTAAGGGTAAATTTCAGCTGTGGTTGATTGGGACAACTCTTTTATCAAAATGGTACATCTTCAAATGTAGTCAGTTGAAAATGTCCTTATCTTATCAATGTTCATCTATCAGTAACAGTTTACATTCTGAACATATAGTCCCTCTGTTTCATCCCACAGCATTATGCTAACACTGCCTTTTCCTTCGTCTCCCAGTTTCAGAACTTTCTATTAGCTGCCTTGTTACCCCTTAACTTGCACCAGCATACACATCTTTTGATGTGCTGTGTTAATGGAAGCTGAAATGCTTTTAATGTAATTTATTAACTCTCACTGTTGATTTTTCCATCTCTATCAGGCTCTGCACACATATATCAGGCTCACTGATAAACTGACGTGGCTCTAAAGGGCGATGGTTATCTGGTAATTCGTTTCCTTCTGGGCTTCTCATGAAAAAACGTCAAAGAGACCTGGGAAAGCTTATGTAGAACAGGATCTGTGCAATGGGGTTCAGCTGGGCGTGGAGCCCATCCTAAAGTCTAAAAGGGCCTGTACACTGGCCCAAAATCACCATGGCACCATTTGTGGAACCAAGAGTATCCCAAGGCCAACTAAACCAAGTTTTGATTCCTCCTTCAAGACTAACAAACTGAAACCAAACGATTCTGAGCGTATCAGCTAAACCTTGAACCTACAGGGCCCTACAAAAGTTGGAGGTGGAATCCCCCACTGAATCTAACATACAGCTACTATCCTGCAGAGCTAAATAAGACCGGGCTACTCTAGGGTTTGATGACCTGGCAACAAATTCCTCTAAAGTGCCATTCTGCCTTTTCACTTAGAATGTAACAGCCTTGGTGATCAGAGGTCAAGGTCTGTACAAATGTTATTATAGATTTAGAAGGGCCAAACTACAGATATTAGAGAACCTCTTGGTAGCATGGGAGCAGATATTAAAACCTTGAATTCGATTACAACCTGGAAGAAGCGACCAGGACCCAAATTCAAACAGGGACCTCTTGAGAGATGTGGAACAAAGATATTGAGAAACCTCAGGTGAGGAGAGCAGAAATTAGAACACAACGGGACAGAGTGTGGACATTGTGTGAAAAAAAGAAAAGGAAAAAAGGACACAATTGACTGAAAAACAAAAGAGACACAGAAGAATTACATGAGACAACAGAATTGAAAGCCCCATCTGGACTTAAGCAAACATACAGGAACTTTGGGGGGATGAAAAGTAAGGATAAATAGTTGTGAAAGCAGGCTCAGGGCACACCAGGAAGACAAGAGATCAAGTCAATAAGTGGCGTCTGACCAGTAGGGCACACTGTGGTTCTCAGGGTGACCATAAAACATTAATCGGGGGACTCAAGGGACTGTGCAGTAGAAATCAGGAATCCCATGTAGATGGGAGAGTAGAGCTCAAGAATGCCAAGAACGTTTAGGAGGGGTCTTTTGAGACTAAGGGGAACAGCACAGATTGAGCTTGCATAAGATCACATTTTAAATCTGCACCTAATTTGGGTCACATCATTCTGGAACTATCCCTGGCTACCTTGAGTACAGAATCTAGTATTTCAGCATCCTGGAGGGTCTGCTCCTTCATTTGTCCCATCATTGCACAAACATTGAGAGCAAATCCTGCGGGCATTGGGGAGCCGAGGGACCATCCAAGCAAATCATCCTAATGAGACCCCAGCACAGCTGGAGACAGTAACATCTAGCCTTCGACTGAGAACATCTCCTCTTTCACTGGGTTTGGAGACCTGCTGAATCCATATAATGGTGACAGAAATACATCAAACCACTGTTCCAAGCTACTTTAAGAGGGAAAGTGAAATCTGAAAAGGGCACATTTGCCTTTAAGGAAATTTAAGAAAATATAAAGTTGCTCAGAAAAGAAGATATATTTTTCGGTTTCTGTCCATGAGGGAATCACTGGAACCAGCAGGTTGTCTAATGGAGGAAGTAAAAGTGGATGAAGGAGACCACATTGTTAGATAGACTCGACGTAATTGGCTGGATAGAGGCCAAGCTGCCCATTGTCTAGACGTCCTTTGCACCATCCCTGTTCATCCTCTTCTCCTAGTTTGGTAAGCTCCTCACCTGAAAAAGTAAAAAGGACACAGTTCAATCAACCTTTCTGTGATCTACAATGCATGAACAAAGCTCTAACTGTGGATGTTGTGGAGGAGACTGGCATCAAACACATGCATTCTTGTGTGATCGAGGTGAGAGAGACTCTGGCAATAGCTACTGCATTTTTGTTTAAATTAGTTTATAGAGTGGGTTGGTTTTAGTTAGAAGTGATAGAAAATCCCGTAATTAAATAGGCTGGTGATAGAAATAGTGTTGCTGCAATAGGTTTTTTGAAAAAATATCCAGGTTTTGTGTCTTCAGATAAGATAGCAGAAACTGAGAAACATATTTTAGCGATTTGGTTAGAGACCCAGATTGAGGTTTTGGAGACCTAGATTGAGATCTTGAAGCGTCAGACAGGGACACTGAAGACCTATATAAAGGCTTTGAAAATCGATGGGCAGACTTTGGAGGGTGGTTTAAAGTAGGATGAGGATTTGGATGGTGATGGAGATGTAAGTTTTGGTATGTAGACTTTGTGCTGCATCATTCTTGCAGACGGACATTTTGGTGCTTGCACTACAGCACCTAATTAACCAGCACCGCAGTTGTTGGTTGGGAAATATCTGTCGGCAGAGTGGGAACGGGGGTGGAGGTAAGGGGGGCAGTCCCCATAAAAAATAAACTGGCAATCACTGCAGGGCAAACACAAGCATCGAGACTGAGCTGCTGTTTGTTTTGTTTGTTTTACTGTGAAATGTTCACAGGTCGGACAATTTGGACCCTGAGCGTAATGTGGAAGAAATAACGTGTAAAATGAACTGATAGAGAAGAAAATATTAACTCGGCTGTAACAACAGATTTGTAGCATCAACTATTTCAGGTGGAGAAACCTTACTTTATTTTGCCATAAGGTGTTTGGGTTCAGAAAACAAATCTAGCTAAATGTGTGGCGGGGGGGGGAGCCGTGAGAGAGCCAGAGCGCAAGATGGCCACACTCCTGTGAGGTTCCTGCAGTCTGGGGACAACATCCACCATAATACTGCCTCATGCAGACTTTTTTATCAGTGCCGGATAGATGTATGGCTCCCAGGTGCGCCCCCAACATTGCTACACTGATTGCGAGCCTCACTGACATCTGACTGGGTGCTTTTGAGAGGGATGGCCTGCACCACTCGCTGAAAATGGCACCCACTTGTGACCTGGTATGGCCTACGACAATCTTCCCAACAGCCCTGGGGGGCTAATTCCTGTGGCGATTCATCTGCTGCTTATTCCCTGTGGGACAGAGAGGGATTACGAGCCCTCTTTGCAGAGAGAAGCGAGCTACCAGGAGTGGTGCAAGATCCTGCAGGTGCGACCTGCGGTCGGCGTGGGACTTTGTAATTGTGGGACCGGCCGCCTGAACCTACGCCTATTGCCTGGAGGAGCTGAGGTGGAGAGGGCCACGTGGCTGCTCCCATCCATCCTGCTCACATTGGGCCCCGGGGAACTCTGAATTTCCTGGATGCTTTGGTAGGCACCCCTGTCTGCTGGGCTGGCCGCCTGAACCTGTACTTATCGACTCGGGATGTTGGGTCGAGAGTGCTGCAGTGGGGGACCGAGCCACTGCTCTCTTCCATCCTGCTCCCATTGGGCCCTGGGGGACTTCACCTTTGCTAAGTGCATCTGTAAGCGTTCCTGTTGCCCTACGCGTCGGGGATATTACCGGCTTTGTTGTATTGCTATGTGGAGGGCCTAGAGCTGCTGATACAGCCTTTGCCAAATAAACTCCCCCAGACGGCCCATTCCCGCAAACTTATAAGTAGTACATGACTCTGTTTCTTGTGTTTGGGAAATGTTGGCCGCAGTTTATTAGCGTTGATTTACATCATGTTTGCCCTGCTTTTATGAGGGCCATAAATCATTGCATCATATCACATGTACATGCAAATGGAGTCATGAGTTGTCATAAATCACGTTATCGTCCATGAGGTTGAAAGCCCATTAGTTTATGCTTAAATTGATATCTGCATGTCACATGTCCATCAATCAATTTGCCACAAATCACTCTCGCGTTTAGTCTTTTGTGTTTCTTGCCCCTTGGTGTTATTCCTTTTCTATGTAGGAGGGTACTCATTTCCTAACTCGCTACCTTGCTCAGTCCTTGTATCCAGCTCTCCGGCTGACCCGGGCTGCGAGTGTTTCGTGTACCTTCCCCGACTGCCTTACCCTGCCATCCCACTGTGTTGGATGTGGCCTTCGTTGTTCTTTAGCTCTCCTTTTCTTTTCACCCTTTGACCCAGCCTGCGACGATCTTGGTACTTAGTGTTAGTTGTGGGTGGGTGTCCTCGTTGTGTCGGTGCCTGGCCGCCCCGAAAAAGAAGAGGGGTTCCGGTCCGGGCAGCCTCCTTTTAAGCCCCCACTGTGCCCTTGGGGCATGGTGGGGGAAATTTCAAATAATGCAGTAGCCCCCATTGGGCCAAAGTTTAACTGCCCCCTCCTTCCGCTTCCGCCCTGTGCCGGGGTGTCGGAAGGGTGGGGAGAGGGGAATCACCATGAGGGGAGATCACTTCCGGTCCCCCTCCTTTGTTCGCGTGCCCCATTACGGTGCGCTTTTCCACGAGGGCCTCGGCGGGGTTTCTGCTCTGGCCCTTCGAGCTCCCTTCGGGTGTGGGTCTTCGCCCAAACCCCCCCCCCAGATGGCCCATTACCGCAAACTTATAAGTAGTACATGACTGCGTTGATTTACAGCATGTTTGCCCTGCTTTTATGAGGGCCATAAATCATTGCGTCATATCACATGTCCATGCAAATGGGGTCATGAGTTGTCATAGATCGCGTTATCGTCCATAAGGTTGAAAGCCCATGGGTTTATGCTTAAATTGTTACGCTGTGTCATAAAACACTTTGCATCTTAACAACCCCCATAAATTTTGATATCTGCATCTCATATGTCCATCAATCAATTTGCCACAAATCACTGTCACGTTTAGTCCTTTGTGTATCTTGCCCCTTGGCGTTGGCGTTATTCCTTTTCTATGTAGGAGGGTACTCATTTCCTTTTAGGCTTAACTCACTAGCTTGTTAATTCCTTGTATACAGCTCTCCGGCGGACCCGGGCTGCGAGAGCTGTGTTTCGTGTACCTCCCCAGACTGCCTTACCCAGCCGTGAGGCATCCGAAGGTAAGTAGTCCTGCCATCTCGCTGGGTTGGGTGTGGCCTTTGTTGTTCTTTAGCTCTCCTTTCTGCCACGCCGCCTTTGGGTTACCGCTCAATGGGTGGCTCCCCCGTCATGATCCATCTTTTTGCAGCCTGCTAGCCGCAATTCTGCCCATAAGTTTTTCCAAAACACCTCTGTCCCTAGGGAAGACCGCTGTACCCCGTCTTCTCCAAAGTATTCTGGCCACTTCAAGTTGATTAGCCCGTGTCTGATGCTTTCCCAGACATTTTGGACGCAAAATTCTTTCACTGACAAGTTTAGCTTTTTCCTTGATTTGTCTAATGCCCATGCTGAAATTACTCACCTACACTTCTGTCTGGGGATGATTTCTGACCAGATCAGCATTGCATTGCGCAGCCAACTTCCGGCCATCATGAGGTTTTCCCTGATGCTTTCTAGTAGGCCCCTCCTACCTAGTTGGGCTAGGTCGTTGCCCCCTAGATGTATTATTACCACGTCGGGCCCGCGTGCTGCGTGGCTATGAGCTACCTTAGTTTGTCTTGGAAGTGCTCCCATTTCATGCCTGTGAAACCAAACCATTCTATCCTTGTCTGTTTTGGGCATTGTTCCCTCGTGGGACCTCTCGACTCCCACCAATCTCGGGCTGTCTGTACAAAGGAGTGACCGATCACCCATGCCGTTCTGTGTTCTGCACCTGTATGTGGAAAGGGACAGTGAGGTTCTCGCTTGTTCGCCCCCTCCATTGTTATCTGTTCGGTTTGGGGGGTGGGTGGATTGGGGGTGAGACAATGGGAGGGATGTTATTCCTGCTTGTTTGTCTGTTGCCTTCTTATGTAGCCTTTGTAGGCGTTTGAGCTCCACCTCCCAATTGCTTTTATGCCTGCCACCGACATGCCGTGTAGTGCTGCTGATGTCGCCACCCCTATTCGGAATGAGTAGGTGCCAAATTTGCATGCTGTGAGCCCTGCCCTGGTCAGCGCCCTTTTGAGCACTGCCTTGAATTGGAATGTGCTCAAGCATTCCCCATTCTCGTGTTTGAAAAGTGCCCAGTGCCCCTCTGGCCTCAGCTCTAAAAACTTCTGTACACTGCACACTGGGCATACTTCGCGGTCTTCCAGGCATCTTAGTTCCACTTTCTCCCCTTTTCCAAATTGGTCGGTTTTGGATCTCCTTACCTGTATCTGTATGCGCTTTTGGCCTATCTGCACATCCTGTCTTTGCAGGCCTGAAAACCTACTCTCGGGCCCCCGCTCTGACCTCCCCGTACCCAGGTACCTGCTACGCTGATGAGCTTCTCGCTTCCCGGTGGTTCCTGAAGGTGAGTCCTCCTTTGTTGCTCCTCTCTCCGACGCTCTTCTGCCGCCTCAAATGCTCGCTGCTCCAATGGTCGTCTTGTATCTTGGAGTCCACTGCTTGCGTCGGTGTCTTCTTTGTGTTGCTGCCCGGCCTCCCCAAAAAAGAAGAGGGGTTCCGGTCCGGGCAGCCTCCTTTTAAGCCCCCACTGTGCCCTTGGGGCAAGGTGGGGGGAATTTAAAAAAATGCAGTAGCCGCCATTGGGCCAAAGTTTAACTGCCCCCTCTTTCCGCTTCCGCCCTGTGCTGGGGTGTCGGAAAGGTGGGGAGGGAGGATCGCCATGAGGGGAGACCACTACATCGCACTTTTCCTCAAGGGCCCCGGCGGGGTTTCCACTCTGGCCCCTCGAGCTCACTTTGGATGCTGGCCTTCGTCCAAAACAGTGGCTGCTGGGAGGCCACCACCTGGGTGCACGGGGGAGCGGCTGAGGCGTCTGGTTAGATTGAGAGGACCTGTATCATGCCTACGGCTTTCTTCATGGACTTGGCCTATGGAACTTTGTATCTGAAGGGGAGAACTGTGCCTACTCATGCCCCCCCTGCGACCGCTTAGTGAGGGTGAGGCGGGACAGGGTCCCTTTCCAGCTTTTTGAAGGTCACCCTTGCTAGCCATCCACTGTCCTTACTATAGGGTCATTGAACCTCAATGCAACTCCAGTTGTACGTTAAATAGGGGCTCTTAAACTTGCTTTGGGTAGGAGACTCTGTACAGCCAAGGCAAGAGCGCCAGCCAGCAATCCATGCTATTGGTGTTAGTAGTTCCCTCACACTTCTGGGGTGAACGCCTAGAAAACCTAACTTGCCTGGCGATCATGCCTTGTTTTGCTCCTTCGTTCCACACCTGCATACCGGCACCCCCTGGTTTCATCATCTTCTTCCCCCCTTTTCCTTGGTGGTATCAAGAGACACCTGGAGACAGTTACCTGAGAACTGATTGCACAGGTGTTCTTCCCTCAACATTACTCTTGATCTGGTCACTCCAGGAGTCACAAAACTGGGAACACAATGTGCAAATCTGAGGGCTGCCACACCAAACTACAATTTGATTTATGCAGCAACACATGCACCGGAGAGCGGGATGGAGTAACCTGATGCATCGGGCCATTCTCCAGACAGACCTTTCGATTCTGTGACATGAAAACACTCTTCATGGCCATGTAACAGAGTTTGACATTTATTGAGAACAAAATGGACACTATGGTCCTCATTACGACCCTGGAGGACGGTGGTATTTTGGAGAAAGGTACTGGCAACAGGCTGGCGGTACCTTTCCCTGTCTGCCAGGGCGGTAACAGCCACCGGGCTGGAGACTACAGTCTCCAGCCAGGCGCCCGTCACTGTCCCACCCACGGGATTATGACCACTCCTACCGCCATGGTTTCCATGGCTTTTTTACCACCACAAAAACCATGGCAGTAGGCAAATCAGTGACAGGGAATTCCTTCCCTGACACTGATAGGGGTCCCCACCCTGACCCCCCCCCATGACATTCACACACCAACATACACACACTCATACCCACATTCACCCCACCATTGCTTACATACATTCACACACACATCCACACACACTGACATACATACAAGCACCCACGCATTCACACAACACAACATACATGCACACTCACACCCATTCATGCACACACGCATTCCACATGCCACCCACCCGCATGCACACACACACAAACATACACCCACACCCCCTTACAACACCCCCCTGCCCTGTCGGAGCACCCGACTTACCTGCTTGCAGGGGGTCCTCCGGCAGGAGACGGGACGTGGCGCTGCTGCCAGCACCAGCCTCTGCCAGCAGAACACCGTCAGGCCATATCTGCGGCGGTCTACTGGCATGGCGCTGCTGCTGGCAGCAGTGCCACCTTACCGCCGTCCGACGTCATGACCACAGCCGGAATTCCGCCAGCTACGGTCATAATATGGAGGACAGTAGGTAGCCGCGGCGACGGTGTTTTGGCGGCCATCGCTGCAGCGGTAGGCGGTCATTACCGCAAATGACATAACCAGGGCCTATGTGTTGCAGACTAGTTACCATCATGCACAATCTTGAGAAACACAATAATCGGTTGCAGGGGACAGAAGAGAACCTTTCCACAGTGGAGGACACTGTCTCATCCTGTCGCAACACTTTGCTCAACATGGAAAAGGTGTGGAAAGTGGCAGTGGCAAAGAATGAGGATCTTGATGCATGCAATCTTCATATTTTAGGAATGCCAGAATCAGCGAATACGGGCAAGATGGAGGATTACATTGAAAGGCTGCTTGTTACTCTGTTTGGCGCTGAGTCCTTCTCCAAACTTCTCATAGTAAAACATGTGCAACGCACTTTGATGGCCCGCCCACCTCCGGATGCACCTGATTATCAGCAGATACCTCATTTACAGGTATCACAACACCCCTCTACGGCTGGCCAGAGAATAAAGGGTCATATGTACAAACACTTTTTCCCATAGACACAGAATGGGTAAAAACCTTTGCTACATCTGGCCCAAAATCCCTTGCAATTTGATGGTAATGAGGTGACACTATATCCAGACTTCACCATCACTGTCCAGGAGGCAAGGCGGAAATTTGTTCAGATCAAACTGAAGCTGAGGCAAGCCACCATCCCCTATGCCATGCTCTACCCAACTCGCCTCCGTGTCTCCGTTCAAGGCAAAAACAACTTCTTCACCAACCCTAAACTGGCAACAGACTTTTTATACCACCACTCTGTTCATACGTCTCCAGTGAAAACACCTGCCGCCTTGCCAGGGGCCTCCTCTCCAGATTCAGACCAGGGCTGACCATACTTCACCCTCTGGGAGCCTCCAACCATATTTATGGTTTTGTACTTTGCCCACACTCTCTACACCACGTGCCTCTCTTCCTGGGCACCTTTGTTCGGCCACTGAGGCTCTCACCTCATCGTCACGTCACTGTGGTTGAGACGGTGCCAGATGCCCTTGGACACCCTGTTCTTTGCGAGGATGATCCCTGCTGCCTCTCTGGATGGACCCTGTGGGCTACCCCTGATTGCGCTTGTTTGTATAGTTCTTTCCCTTCCTTTTGCATTGATTTGTTTGTTTTATTTGTTAATTTCTTTATTGATCCTTTGCTTGTGGGACTGCTCAAGACCATACATGTTTTGTTATTTACTTCAGTCTCTGGGAGGGTATGACTGGGGGGGATAAATTAATTGTGGGATTATTTGCTGTTTTTTAGTATGCAGATTATTTTGTGATGCTCGCTGTGCAGTGTCGCTATCTTGTTCCCATTAGCTTACCACCCATTCACTGCAGCATTTGCCCCCTCTTCCGCCCTTAGAATGCTCAACGTGGCCAGTGCTGATTCCATCTTATCCCAAATGCCATATAAACACCTTACATGGAACATTAGGGTGATGGGGAACCTGTGCAAATGACGGCACATATTGTCCTACTTAGATAGATATGGCATTCACATCGCCTTGTTACAGGAGACTCATTTGAGTGCCTCCACTGGTATAACTGGACAGGCAGGTTTCCCACAGACAATTTTCCACATACTCTTCTTATTCAAGGGGACGGTCACGTTAATCTGCAAGAGTGTGTCATACATCCTCAGGGGTCCCTGTGTGACATGCAAGGCTGTTACATGATCATGTGCCGAAAGTTGCACTCCCATGCCTTCACAATTGTTAATTGCTATGGGCCAATACAGATGACCCTGAGTTTTTTGACTGCCTCTGGGGTTAAATTACAGCCATAGGCCCACCTTTGCTTTTGTGGGATGGAGACTTTAACACAGCTCTAAATGCGGATATTAATCATTCACACATCCCACCCACGCATCGCAGCATCGCTGCCTGTCATCTCTGGGATATGGAAGAGCACGACCTGCTTGACACTTGGAGAACACTCCACCTGATAGACAGAGAAGGCACTTTCCTCTCAGGATTACATGGGAGCTCGTCTAGGCTGGACTACTGGCTTATCTCCAGGGATGTGGGATCTTGGGTGAGGGAAGCTTTTCATCTTGTATATACATATTCTGACTATTCTCTTGCCATACTCGCTCTGTCTTTTTCGACTCAGGCTCCCACTGGCATGAATTGGCGACTGTCCCCGCGCTTGCTTCTAGATCCTCAATTTCGGGAGGAACTTCACCAAGAAATCTCTGATTTGTTTTCTAGAAACACAGACTCCATGTCTCTGCTGGGTATAATCTGAGAGGAGTTTAATACCATAGTTCGGGGGCTCTGCATTGCCAAAAGTGGGGGATTACTGCGCTACCCTGCGTAATTATCTAGCCTACCTGGAGGGTGAACTTGAGCAATCAGAAGCTCAATTAGGTGGCGCGGATGATCCTAAACTGACACAGATCAGGTCAGTGTTGTCTGAATTTCATGACGTTGCCGATAGAGAATGCCGCTTCCACTGTAAATTTGCCATAGCCCAGGCATATGGGGAGGCTGAGCGACTGGGGCATACTCTTGCCACTATGTCTCAGCACCAACTGGCCGCTAATGATTTTCTGGAATTCCGGGACGATTTGGGACAGGTGCACATTGATACTTAGGGAATCCTCCATACCTTTTCCTTGTTCTATAGCTTCCCTTCATACTTACAGGAGGGAGAACCCCATTGATGCTGACTCATATTTGGAGGACGTAGCTTTGGGTTGGCTGACCAATGCCTAGAGGACTTTTCTGGTTTAAGATTTTACCGCTGATGAGATCAGAGGTGCGATAATGCAATTGCAGGCTGGTTAAGTACCCAGGGCCTGATGGGTTGACATCTGATTTTTATAAGGCTTATGAGGATCTCTTGGCACCTATATTGGCTTCCATTTTTCAGGAAGCAAAGAGGGATGGTCAGCTTCCCCCTTCTATGCACAATGCCCTGAACCTCACTCTGCTCAATCCAGGCAAATCCCTATTCGATGCAAATCCTAAAGGCGGCTCATCTTATTACTTGCGATATTCACACCTTAGCCAAAGTACTTGCCAATCGCTTATCCCTCCTCATGACATTCTTGGTCTGCCCAGATAAGTGGGGATTCATCCCTGGCCGATCCACTTTTCACAATCTGTGGACCTTGTTTGCAGTACTGCAGGACATCAACCCCAACTTAGCTGCAGTGGCAGTTTTTTTTAGATGCCACCAAAGCCTTTGACTCCATTGAGTGGGACTTCTTAAGTGCTCTGTTATGTCAGATGAGGCAACCTTGTCCTTTCCTGGCCTGGGTTGTGCTTCTTTACTCACACTCGATTGCTAGAATTTGGGATAATGGATCAATCTCCTCTCCTTTTGCTATAATGAGAGGCACCTGCCAGGGCTAGCCACTCTCGTCGTTACTTTTTGCGCTTGTGGTAGAACCACTAGCTGCCATGCTGCACCAACTCCACTGTGAGTATGTGCTTCCCTACCCTACCAGATATCTCTTGATCTCTATTTATGCAGACGATATAACCCTTTTCTTGTGTGATCCTCATATTAGTCTCAATGTTGTCCACTGAGAGTTTGTCAGATTTGCTGGGTTGTCAGGTGTGGAGATAAACTGGGAGAAATTGCAACTCTTTCCACTCACACCGGCTACTAAGCCTTTCATCCCAGACTTCCCCTTACAGTGGTGCAGGTCATATCTCAAGTACTTGGGGATTGTGATATCTTGCGATTGGAAAGAGGTGATACGGTCTAACTATGGCATGGCACTATCTGTACGTATTGACTGTATTACTTGCTGGATTTCTCTTCCTTTGTCTCTGGCAGGTTGTATTGCTTTAGTAAAAATTGTGATACTTCCCAAATTCTTACATCTTTTCCAGGACATACCTCTCCGGCTAAGCCTAAAAACACAGTTGATATGGTTAGCATGGGCTGGAAAGCAGCCTCAGTTGCAGTGGAACACTCTGATCTTGCATTTTTCCAAGGAGGGTGTGGTGGGTTAAAAACCCAGACATGGTGTTGTACTATTTATGTGCTCAGGCTCACCACACCATACATTGGTATAAACCTATTCTGTTTTTATCTCATCTGGCAGTGGATTTCAGGAAATATGTGGCACTGTTTCTTCTCTTGGCTAAACACAGGGTCGCCTGTCAATGGGGGTATGTCAGAGCACTGAAATTCAACTACTGGCTATCTATTGTAAAGAACAATTGTCCGTATATGCTGACCTGCTGCCTCCCATGTGTAGACCTCAAGACATTTTGGACCGACTAAGCAAATAATTACTTTTACCTACTTCATCAACAGACACTGTGGACGAGTCTGCTGAGGTGCTGGAGAGGGATGCCCCTGACCGGGCTGGGGACTTGCTTTAGATTTCGTCCCTTAGATTTATTTGTCTCACAAGCGACCTCCAATCACTGAATTAATTGGTATTATGGTGTGGTGCTTCAAGCTTTTTATATGCAATGAAAGATTTTACTTTGCCATGAATGGGATACCATGAAGGAGGCTATATTCTTTTGAGGTATGCCGGTGGGGAGGGTCAGAGATGGATGTTGACACTGTAATTTCAATGAATTTTCCGCACAACTGTTGTATTTCTTTGTCTTTAATGAAATTCAATAAGGAAAATGTTACTCACCATGTAAGCATCTCTCTGTGGCATGTAGTGCTGTAGATTCACATTCTCTGCATACTTCAGATCATCTAAGTGTTGGGGCCAGTTGTGCAAGTTGTTTTTCTTTGAAGAAGTCTTTCAAGTCACAAGTGAAAGTGACTCCTTGTCTTGGTGATAATGTGAATTGTTAGATTGTTTTTCCCGCTGGTGGGTGAGAATGGACTGTGATTAAGCATCAGTAAAGAGATGTCCATGCAAAACAAACCCTAAGAAGGACCTGCAATGGCCACAGGTGTCCGGGGGGGAGGGGGGATACATGTGAATCTACAGTACTACATGCCATGAACAGATAGTTGCAGGGTAAGTGACATTTTCCATTCAAGGCATTTGTGTGGCTGTAGATACACATTTTCTGCATAGACTGTAATGCAGTGCCCTTCAGAAAGCGGTGGCTAACCGGTGGATGTTGCAGTTGTTTGAAAAAGGAGATGAAGCACTGCCTGTAGTACTTTTGTTTGTTGGCGTGCTAACACATCCACACAATAATGTTTAGTGAAAGTGTGTGGTGTAGACCATGTAGCTGCTTTTTCAAATTTCAGCTATTGGGATATTGCCCAGGAAGGCCATAGAACATGGGTACTCGCAAACATTTTCACGGGGCCGCAGAGTTTGGTCTTTGATGTGACCGAGGGCCGCACTGATGGCACCAGGGTGGCAGTCGGGGTTGGCAGTAAAGTGGGTAAGGGACGCAAAGCATATACTTCTAGTGTCTCAATAGCACAACGTGAAACCATAAACTTGGGAATAATCACGGCTTCTCCACTTAACCAAACTGTGTGATCTTAAGCAAATGTTTTATTTCACTTTCCCTGCTTTTTGTTCATTATCACATATGAGGACCTCGCATGACTTCAGGATGTGTGCTGCACAAAACCTTTTTGTGTTTGATTTAATGAACTATAATGTTTTTGTATAATTGAAACCTAGACCCCCCAAAGAGTGCACATAGCTGACTTGCCTCTTAGCTCACCAAAGGCATTGTTGTCGGGTGGCAGATGGGGGAGTGAATGTTTCTAAATTCAGGTTAGAAAATTATCACTTTAAAAAAAAATATTTCTTCAATGCACTGATATAATCTGGTGTACTAAGGTGACGTTTCTGCGTGTTGATGAAATACACTTTTTGAATTTTGAGCAGACTTGATCGTGCTTTTACAGTTTTGCTTCAAATGTCTTTAAAAATGAAGGTGTTTCTGATGTTACATTGTACAGAACCCCTCTGTTATCTATTTTCTTTACCTTCAACTCACCTTAAATAAATGCTTGCCTGTTTATTTACATGTTTTTAATGTTAGTGCTGAGTCTAGTTAAGGGCAGCCCAGTGCTGCTGGGCCACATGTAAAGGTCAGGAGGGCCGCTTGCGTCCCCCGGGCCGTACTATGAGTATCATTGCCATAGAAGCTCCTATCTTATGGGTAGAGTGTGCTCTAGGAGGTGTGGGCAAAGTTGTTTTAGCTTCCATCTCGAAATGCCTGATTTAGATATGGGCTTTCCTTTGTGAGTGGAGGAAAAAACAAAAAAGATTTGTTCGGTTTTATGCAACTCTTTAGCTCTGTCACTATAATACATGAAAGCTTTTTTTACGTCTAGTGTAGGAAGGGCTCTTTCTGCAACTGAATCAGACTGCGAAAAGAAAACAGGTAATTTGAGTGACTGATTGAGGCGGAAAGCTTTAGGGAGAACTTTGGGTTAGTGCGAAGGACTACCCTATCTCTGTGCATCTGGAAGAAAGGCTCTTCCAAGGTTAATGCCTGGAGCTCACTGACAGGCCTAAGTGAAGTATTGGCCACCAAAAACGTGACCTTCCAAGAGAGAAATTGGATGGGGAATCATGTATTGGTTTGAATGGTGGACCCATAAGTCCGGTGAGTACAATGTTGAGATTCCATACAGGCGCAGGAGGAACTCTAGGTGCAATTACTCTTTAAGGTCTTTCATAAATGCCTAAATAACTGGTATCTTGAACAAGGATAAGTGTTGTCTGTTTTGTAGATAAGCAGCCACTGCAGATAAATCCAAGCATATTGAAGTGTAAGGCAGACCAGAGGTCTGCAAATGGAGAAGATACCAGACAATGTTTTGAACAGTTGCGCCAAATGGATCAATGTGTTTACTGTGGCAGTAGAAAACAAATAGTTTCCACTTAGATGCGTAACACACTCTAGTTGTGGGTCTACAAGCTTCTTTGAGAATGGTCATGCATTCTGGTGGGATATTAAGGAACCAAGGGCCAGATGTAGCAAAGGGTTTTTCCCATTCTGTGTCAATGGGAAAATGTGTTCGTACATATGGCCCCAAATTCTATGACCTCAGGAGTCAAATAGCAAGGTTGAGTTACTTTGGAATTTGAATGCCTGATAGCTCCCTGGTTCTGAGTGAGAAGGTTGGGATTGAGGGAAAGCTTGTCATGGGGAAGTACGGAGAGCTCAAGTAGTGTGGTGAACCATGGTTGATGAGCCCAAGTGGGAGCTATTAGAATGAGGGTGAGAGACATTTGTCTGAGCGTCTGAACCACAAGCAGAAGAAGAGGGAGAGGTGGAAAAGCATAGGCAAATATCCCTGACCAGTTCATCCAGAGCATTGCCCTTGGATAGTGAGTGTGGGAACCTGGAGGGAAGGTTTGAGCATTTTGCATTGTCAGCAGTTGCAAACAGGTCTATCTGTGGAAACCCCCACTTGTGGAAGGAGGGGAGGAGGACTTGGGGGTGGAGTTCCCACTCGTGGACTTGTTGCTGCATTCTAAGGAGGTCATCAAAGTTGTTGTCTGTACCTGGGAGGTGTTCCACTAGCAGGTGGATGTTGTGACGGATTGCCCAATGCCAAATCATCTAAGATAAGCGTGATCACTGTATGGAGTGTCACCCCCCCCCCTTTTTCCTAGATAAGACATGGCTGTCATATTGTCCGACCAACAACCTTGCCTTTCAGGTGAGTCAAAAATGCTTTCAATGCTAGGTGAACAGTTTGAAGCTTGAGGTAGTTGATGTGGAGGCCCTGGTGTTTGGTTTCCCAGAGACCCTGAACTGTGAGATCCTGTAGGTGAGCAACCCATCCGGTGAGGGACACGTCCCATGTGAGAATTATCTGGGGAACAGGGTCGATGAATGACTGTCCCTTTGATAAGTGTTGTGTGTTCCACCACTGCAGAGAGTGATGAGTGCAGCTGTCTACCAACACTAGGTCTTGTAACTGGCGCTGTTACTGAGACCATTGGCTCCCCAGACATTATTTCAGCACGTGCTTATATAGTTGTGCATGTGGTACTATTGCAATGCAAGATGCCATCATGCCTAACAGTCGCATAACTGTTTGGACTTTTATGTGTTGGTTGGGGTGAAACTGTTGTAGTAGCGCTTGGATGTTCTGAATCTTGGCTACGTCTGGGTAGGCCAATCCCAGCTATCTGTTGAGAATAGCCCCTAGATAGGGCTCTTTGCGAGGTGGGAGTTTTGGCAGTGTGGTAATAAGCTCCAAATAATAACCATGTTGGATAATGTCCTGCACGAACTGATCTGATGTTATGTTTTTCCAGGGGAGGAAGAAATGTTGTAGTCGTCCGAGATGTTAGATGGTTGGGGGTAATGAAAAGGGAGCCACTGCTTGGAAGTGGAGGGTGCGGTGTGAGCAGAGGCACCCTTTCCACGACCCTTAGAATTGTTTCCTCTGTATATGCCTCTGTAATATCCCCCTGAAAGGGAGATCTGATATTGTTGCCTGTACAAGGAGGTAGATGTAGGAAAGTACCCTTGGCATGGTTACCCCCATTTTCTGCCTGCTGTCAGAGTGATTTGACTGTTTTAATTGGAATACTGCTAGCCAGGACCCCAGTGATTATGCTCTCTCCCTCTAAATTTGGTTACTTAGGACTTTGCACACCACTACAATTTGCATACTGGTGCCCCGATATAAGTCCCTAGGATATGGTACTCAGGTCCTCAGGGCATTAGGGCACCAGGGGTCCCCTTGGGCTGCAGCATGTATTATGCCACCCATGGGAGCCCATGCAAAATGTGTCTGAAGGCCTGCCATTGCAGCCTGCATGAAAAGGTGCATGCACCCTTTCACTACAGGTCATTGCACCAGATCACTGTAAGTCACCCCTATGGTAGGCCCTCCTAGTCCAGAGGGCAGGGTGCAAGTACCCGTGTGTGAGGGCACCGCTGCATGAGAGGAAGTGCCCCAACGAACTCCAGCTCCATTACACTGGACTTTGTAAGTGTGGGGAAGCCATTTTACCCATGTACTGGACACAGGACACACTACCTGTGTCCAGCTACATAATATTAACTTGGTATCAAACATGTCAGAATCATACCCCAACACTGTTGCCAGTATTAGTTGTATGATTGCATGCACTTTGGGGGCTCCTTAGAGGACCCATAGCATTGCTCCTACCAGTATTCTTGGGTTTTCCGGGCAGCCCGCGCTGCTGCCATCCCTCACAAAGGTTTCTGCCCTCCTGCTGCTTGACTGGCTCAGGCAGAGGAAGGCAGAATAAAGGATTTCCTATGAAGGAGGGAGGTAACACCCTATACCTTGGTAACAGGTGCAACATAGCATGGGAGGGGTAGCCTCCCCAAGCCACTGGTATGCTTTGAAGGGCACATTTGGTGCCCTCCTTGCATAAACCAGGTTACACCAGTATAGGGACCCCCGGCCCCTGCCCTGGTGTGAAAATGGACAAAGAAAAGGGGAGTGACCAATCCTCTGCCCATCACCACCCTAGGGGAGATGCCTAGAGCTCCTCCAGGTGGCCACTCAATTCTGCCATCTTGAATCTAAGGTGGGCAGAGGCCCCTGGGAGCGCCTGAGTGGCCAGATCAGGTAGGAGACGTTACAGCCCCCTCCTGATAGGTGGTCACCCTGCTATGTGACCAATCCCCCTTCATGGGCTATTCAGGGTCTTCCTCTTGGGTGGATCCTCAGATTCGATGTGCAAGATTCCAGCAGGACTCCTCTGCATCGTTTCCTTCATTTTCTGCCCACTGGGACTGCAACTGGACCCTCCAGGAAGCGACAATCTGAACTACAGCGACGACTCAGCTCTGCAACATTGTTTCTCCTGCTCCTTCCAGCAACTGCAACATTTCCCCAGCTGTTCATCCTCTGAGGGCGGCAAGTCTTCAGTCTGCACAAGAAGTAAGAAGGAATCACCCTTGGAGTGAAGGAGTCACTCCCCTTCATCTGCAGGCACCAACTGCAAAGACGATTGGCTGTGTGGATCTACTTTCTTCTGGAACTGCGTGGATCCTGCATCACAGGTGGTGGTCTGGAGTGGTCCCCTTTGTCCTCTCTACAAGCTGTCCAACTTGGGAGATGGTAAGCCCTTGCTTCTCCTTGAAGGATAGTACCCCTGTGCATCACAACTCTTGCAGCTACCAAGGCTTGTTTGCTCCTCCTGCCTGCTGCTCCAGCAACGTAGGACTCCTCTTCCGGTGTGCTGAGTGGGTCTAATTGTGACTCCTGTGCCTGCTGCCACTGGGTTGCCTTTGGGGGCTGCCTCCTTCTCTTGTGACTCTCCTGACTGCTGAGAGTCACCCCAGACTCCCCTCCCTGGGTCGAGTTCCCTGGACCTAGCTGTTCCTCTTAAACCTTGCAAAACGTATTCACCATATCTTGCAATTGTCAAGGTTTGTTGGTGGTTTCCAGCACCAATGACTGACTGCATCTCGTCTGCTGACGTGGGACATCACTTGCATTACTTCTGCGACTTCTCTTCATCTCCTGTGCTGCACTGCTGACCTTCTTGGTCCACCGTCGACCTGGTCCTGCATCCACAGAAGGGTGGATAGTGGATCCTGCCCCAACAAGACACTCCATGATGAACTGGACTTGGCCCCCTTCTTTTGCAGGTCCTCTTCTTTAAGCATCCACCTTTGGGTTCTTCCAATCTTGGTTGGGTCTTGCATAATCCTTTTCCAAAGTCCTCCTATTGCTTTTGGGGCACACCAGGTACTTAACACTGCTCTTCTGGTCGCTGGAGGTCACTTGCTCCTAGTTACTTCAGTTCTCCTCTACTGATTCCGCTTCCTTGGGTGGGGGACTGCCTTTCACATTCCACTTTTTTAGTATATGGTTTGACCCTCCCCTAGGGCCCTCACTATTTGCTATTGCTTTTACCAATGCTCATTGTTTTCTATGCTATTTACTGATTGCTAATGTGTACATAATAGTGTGTTTACTTACCTCCAGTTGGGGGACGCCTATTCAGTATTCTAGTATTTGTGTTACCCTAATAATGTACTCATTTTTGAAACACTGTGTGGTTCTTTCATGTGTGTAAGTGCTGTGTGACTATAGTGGTATTGCATAAACTTTGCATGTCTCCTATATAAGTCTTGGCTGCTCATCCACAGCTACCTATAGACACTGCCTACACTTCACTAATAGGGGATACCTGTAATAAGGTGATAACACCATATGTGCTCACCACACACCAGGTCAGCTTCCTACAGTAGAGGCATCTGACGGTGTAGTTTTGGCACCCTCTTTATATGTGTGTGCCGAAAGGAGCCACGAGGAGTGGGGGTTTGGAGCGCCCATTGATATAGCTAACTCTGTGTCCTTTTTCATTTTTTCCAAAGTTTGGTCCACCTGGGACCAAACAGATGTTGCCTGTAAGATGGGACATTTAAAAGTGTTTGCTGCACCTCTGGCTTGAAGCCAAATATGCATAGTCAAGAGTGTCTACACAGCAGTACACTAGTATCAATGCCCCTGGTGGCTGTGCCCGCTGAATCAAGGGCACACCAGAGGGAATTGTTTGATATCAATTTGCCCTCTTCAACAATCTCATGAGCCCTCTTTTTTTACTCACTTCAGGGAGATGTTGGAGGAGCTCCTCTATTTCATCCCATTGGGTCCTGTTGTATCTTGCTAACAAACCACGGGTGTTGGCAATTCGCCAATGATTGGCGGCTTGTGCTGCCACTATCTTTCCTGATGTGTCAATTAGCTTGGACTCTTTATCAGGTGGAGGAGCATCCACTATGGCCAGGGACTTGGCCCTCTTACGGGCATTAGATACCACCAGTAAGTCTGGAGGGAGTTGGCCATTGATGTCAACTGGGTCTGAGGGTGCTGCTTTATACTTTTTATCGACCCCGGGTGTGAGTCTTTAAAAATATTATCCGAGTGGCGGAGCATCCCCATCAACATAGGAAGGTATTGACATGCACTGTTGGTCCTGAAGAGTGTTTCGAAGAGAACATTTTCTTCGATGGGGTCTTTGTGTAAAGGGCCCTGGAGATATGCTGCCACCCTAGCAATCAGTTCTTGGAAAGATATTGCATCATCAGGGGGAGGTGGCTTGGCCAGGTAAGGATCTGGATCAGTATCACCTGGAGGATCAATATCAAAGCTGTCCTAAGGATCTGTGGGTTTTGATATGAATCAGCCGAAAGAGATTTTGGTTTCAGCGCTGAAGTGCTTGGAGCTGAAGCGGGCAAGGCCGGGGTGCTAGAAGCTGGTGAGGCAGATGGTCGGCTTGGTGCCAAAGCTGGTTGGCTTGCTGCAGAAGAAGGTGGTTTCAGTTTCGCTTTCGATGACGAGAGTGGGGCATCCTTAGCAGATAGTCGTTATCTACCGTGGCCTGTGGGCAGTGGTGGCCCGTGAGCCATAGTTTCGGTTGCAACTAAGTGGCTCCAGGACGGTTAGACAGAGGCAGGGGTACTCACGGAATGCTGACCTGAAGGAAGCTCCTGCACCTATAAACCGACCTCGAGGTAGGGGCGGAGCCGGAGTCCTGGATGGAAATGGATTCTTCCTCAGCTGCCAAGGCCTCATGCAGTTCTTCCTTTTCCTCCTCAACAGCTTGTTGGCCAAAGATGTGGGTGTCTTGTCAATATCCTTGCACTGCATCTCTCTGCGACGTGGCTGATGGTCCTGCAAAGTCTTCTTCGATCAAAAGAATTGACAGGCCTCACAGTCCTCTTCCTTATGATCAGGAGAAAGGTTCCAAACCTGGAAGAGGTCAGTCCGCGGGTATTTCATGTGGCAGCTGGGACAGAAGCAAAATGGAGTCTGTTCCATTAGCAGCACATTGTTGGTCGAAGCCAATGAGGTGAAGAATAGGCCCAAATGGGTGAGGCCCGAAGGCAGCTAGTGGAGCACGTAGAATCGACTTCTGATGATTTTCTAATTTTTTGATGATAGACCGCAATCAAAAACAATACCGACGACTCTGGAAGTGAACAACAAACTGAAGTGACCCCGAAAGAGTCTCATACTGGAACGCTGGAAAACACGTCCGGACCTGATGGCAGAAAGAAAACAATCTAACAATGGAGTCGATGTCCATGCACATTATCACCATGAGGAGGAGTCACATTACCTTGTGACTCAAAAGACTTTTTTGAAGGAAAACAACTTACACACATCGTGACCCAACACTTGATGGCGGAAGTATGCAGAGCATGTGTATCTACAGCCACATATCCCTCAAACATAAATTTTCAAAAATAAAAAAATATATCTAGCTAATCGTATGATGGGTGTCAATAAATTGCAGATATTTATGCTGACACTGACTGCAAGCATGCAGTGCCACAAAATGTGATTGTCAATTTTAAATTATGTTTTAAGAAATCAAGAAGCAGGTAATAGGAGTTTGAAATGGAATGGGAGCAAACAGAGACCGAGAATGTTATGCTGACATTGTAATAGAGATTATGGATATTTTGAAACTAGGGCCCTCATTATGTCATTGGCGGCAAATGCCGCCTACCGCCACAGCGACGGCTGCCAACATACCATCGCCGTGGCTACCGACCGTCCATGGCATTATGACCGAAGACGGAATACCGCCAGAAGACTGACGGAATTCCGTCAACAGTCATGGCGGCGGACGGCAGTAAGGTGGCGCTGCTGCCAGCAACAGCGCCACGCCAGCAAAACACCGCCTACCGTATATTGTTCCATGATACAGCCTGGCGGTGTTTTGCTGGCGGACGCTGCTGCTGGCAGCAGTGCCGCGTCCCGTATCCTGCTGGAGGACCCCCTGCAAGCAGGTAAGTCGGGTTCTCCGACAGGAGAGGGAGGTGGGGGATGTTGTGTGCGTGAGTGGAGGTGTGTGACTGTGTGTGAATGCGTGCATGTGTGTGTAACGCGTGTGTGAATGAATGGGTGTGAGTGTACGTGCATGTTGTGTCTTGAGATTGCGTGTGTGCCTGGATGTATGTTCGTGAGTGTTGCTGTGAGTGTGTATGAATGTATGAATGCGTGGGTGAATGTATGTATGAGTGTGTGTGTATGGGTGTGTCTATGTACATGCGTGTATGTGTGTAAATGTGCGGGGGGGTCGGGAGTGGGACAGTAGGGGAGGGGGGCATGGAAGGTTTCAGTGGCATACCGAAACCACTGAAACCATGGCGGTGGGCGGGGTCATAATGCCATGGGCGGCCTAGTGACGGACGCCGGGCTGAAGACTGAAGTCTCCAGCCCGGCGGTCGTTACTGCCGTGGCAGTCGGTGTGGTACATTGGTGTTTTGACATTGGCCAAATGGCCAATATCATAATAGTGGAGGTAGGTACTGCCAACCTGTTGGCGGTATTCCCTCCACTATCCCACCGCCCGCCACGGTTGTAATGAGGGCCTAAATCTGTAGTTGTGGAGAATGAAAAGTTGAAGACGACTTGAAGAAGACTAAGATGTGGTGATGCAAAATGAGAGTAACCTGATGCAAACAGAGAGGAGATTAAAGTAGCATCAATGGAAATTATATATTGTCACTGAAGAATGTTGAGAACAGAGAATGGAGATTTTAGTATATAGCATGGCAGTTGAGTAGGAGCGGGCAGGTGCTAAAATGAAAGTGGCTGTCTCTGTATTGAAGATTTTAGTGTGTTAATTGAAGGTCAGCTGAGGAAGATTCCAGTGGAGAAGGTGGTAGCTTTCAGTGAAGGGTGGGGATTCCTATTTAGGTGCTGATGATTGTAATGGGGATGGTGAATATTTAACTGTAGTAACTGATCATAAAATAGAGATTTTGGAGATTATCGTAGGAGGTTTGAAGAATGTCATGATATGATAGAAGCAGAGGCAGTTGTGTTGAAGAATGAGGCTGGATGAAGAAATTCACAGGAAGGGCTTAGTGATGAGGTCGGGTGACGAGAAGATTGTAATGATAAAACCCAGGAGTGAGATAAATTAAGATATGCTATTTTGTTAGAGTTGATGGAATTGTCATGAAGATGATTAAGATAGGCACAATGGAGATTTAGGTGAAGAAGATTAAAGTGGAGAAAATGTAGATCCAAAGATGTGATGGGGCAATTTAGATTATTAAAGAGGTAATAGGAATTGAACTGGGCATTGGAGTAGTCGTGGTAAAGATATGACTGGGTGAATATTAAGATCGAGTTATTGAAGATGCAAATGAAGTGGAAAAGATTGCAGTAGATTTTGCAGAGCCTGAAATGGCAATGCAAGATTTGGAAACTGGTTTGATGAAAGTCATTCTAATTGTGAGAAATATTAAGATAGTGATTGAGGCAGTGGAAATGTATATGCAGGCACTGAAGACTGGGATAAGATGTTGGGAACAGAGAAGATAGTAGTAGTGATTTAGATGGGCACAACGAAGATTGAGAATAAGTGGCCGAGACTGAGATGGAAGGAGTAAATATTGAGATGTTAGGAATGTCAACTGACAAGCTGGTGAGGGGCACCAAGATGGCAATGAGATGAGGTTATGGATGAATGGGTGGAGAGATTAGCGACTAATGACCTCATTTTGAGGTGAGTGGTAATGGGTCATCATACAAAAAATGTCAGATGTCCCATCTTCTCAACTCTCAGTTCTCCTACCTAATTTAAAATTTGCAGGATCTGACATTCACCACACAGGCTCAGAATATAACAACCAACAGAAAATAGACTCCGTGACTACAGGTTTTAAGGCACACACTACACCTGACAGCCTTGAAGAACAGGTGGGCTATGAGAAACAAGAAGAGAAAATCATGGTATTTTTTCAAATCCTTCCTTAATACCATGTGTGTTTGAAGTAACTAAGTGGCCAAGGATATACCCAGATGTGGGTTCCTTGCTCGCTGTGCCAGAGTATCGTAGCTATAATGAGGAAGCCTAATAAGTTTGAAATCAGTGCTCAACATCGAAGTTGTCTCCGCTGGAAGGTTCCCAGTGCCCTCCTGGTAGAACACTTTATTGCTGAAAGTCATGCAGGTGATCAGTGTTGTAAAATTACCTGTAAGAAGGGGGAAATTTGAAGCAGCTACTCAAAAGGAGGAATTAAATTGGACCCTCAGAATGGACACAGGCCTCAAACCGCCTGAACCGCAGGAAGAGAGGACTCATTTGATTTGAGCAATCCCCAGTGTGTGATGAGCAGCACCTTCTGTATGGACCCTTTAATTATCTTGATCAGTTCTGGAGTTGCAGCTTGACTGCCTTAGACTCCATCATTTTCCCTCTCTTGACTTTGCTTTGTATTTGATGATCTGTACTGATAAAGTGGTTTGACCAGGCAGTTTTCTGCATTCATCATGTATACCATATTGTATTGTACAGATGAACTCTATTGATCTCTTTTGCCTAACAATACATCTGTTTCTATTTTGTTGATCTCGTTATTTTTCGTATTCTTCTTTCCTGGGACCTTTCAATAAGGCCTTGTGTGTTCTCTCAAAATTGCAGCCACTTATTTGTCTATTAGTTCTTTTTTGCCCTCACTACTCTCCCATGGCATTTTGGGCCTCCCTGCTGAGCATGTACAGTGAGACATGCTTCGCTACATAAGAGAGCACAGCTCCCCTTGTCTGTATTTTCCAGACCAGAGTGCAGACCTGCTGTCCAAGGACCAGGTCTTTAGGAATCCCATTTATTTTTCAGAGCACAGTGAAGCACTTTGTGCTCACACGCGCTGCGATACAGTGCAAATGATTTCTGTGCCCTGGCATTCTTTCTCCCTTTCTGGAGAA
This sequence comes from Pleurodeles waltl, assembly GCF_031143425.1. Classification (NCBI taxonomy): domain Eukaryota; kingdom Metazoa; phylum Chordata; class Amphibia; order Caudata; family Salamandridae; genus Pleurodeles; species Pleurodeles waltl. Next base: position 588,431,646 of record NC_090445.1, read on the forward strand.
TACAGTAAGGACTTTTGGAACTCCACATTACCTCTGATATCAAGGAATCAGCTGTATTTCCTGCCAGTTATAATTTCTGTTCTGGAAAAGCTGAAATGTATGGACTTTTTCATTTTATACATTTTTTTAATTCACACTTCTTCCCTCGGGGCACTTGTAGACCTTTTCCTTTTGTTTTTAATTGTCTTTTTCAGCCATACTTCAGTGGGACAGACATCAGAGTCACAATACTGTTATCTGTTCTTTCGACTTACCAGGATTTAGGTAGAGTTTGTTCTGCTCACTTCCACAATTTTTGTTTTTACAGGGCATCCTACCAGCTATATCTTGAACTCTGACCTCTTATTTCAGGAAAGGCCGCCTTTCTTCACCACAGAAGCTTCCAGTCTTCACTGTGTGAGTACACACTCTATTTTAAAGGCTTAAACCTCACACCATAATACTTTTATTTCTGAACTATGTCTATTATTATTTCTTTCAGCCCTCAGTGCCATTGTTTCAAGCTTCTCTATCTTATGAGTCCTGATGATGGCCCCCACCATCTTCTTGAGGGTTTGAAACATCGTTGACTACCACTACGGAGCCTAGATATATTATATATAACTGGGCTGGGTTGTTCTTGTTTTTAAGATACACAACTCTGATCACTGAATTTGTTCACATGTGTATCACTTTGATGAGAGCACCAAGCACATTTCTCACTAAATACCCACTGCGCAACCACAAAGTAAGGAAAATGTTACTTACCCAGTAAGCATCTGTTCGTGGCATGTAGTGCTGTAGATTCACATGCTCTGCATACTCCTGCCATCAAATGTTGGGCATTTTAGAGTCACAGGATCGAGTGACTCTCCTTCTCAGAGATACTGCACATGGGCATTGACTCCTTTGTTAGACTGTTTTTGGGTGAGATAAGGAGTGTAGAGGAAGTATAGAGAAAGAGATATCAATTCAAATGTAACTACATATGTACAAGTATATACATATATAAAATAACTGGAATGGCCACAGGTGTCCGGGGAGGAGGGAGGGTGCATGAGAATCTACAGCACTACATGCCATGAACAGATGCTTACTGGGCAAGTAATATTTTCAGTTCAATGGCATGAGTGGCTGTAGATACACATGCTCCTCATAGCCTATAAAGCAGTCCCTCCATCAAAGCGGTGGCTAGTCTGTGGGAGTTGCAGTTGACTTAAAAAAGTGTTCGTAGCACAGCATGACCTACAATGGCTTGCTGATGTGCTAGTACATCCACACAGTAATGCATTGTAAACTTAAGTGGTGTAGACCATGTAGCTGCCTTACAAATGTCAGCTAAATATATGTTTCCAATGAAAGACATAGTGGCTCTTTTTTCTTTAGTAGAATGTGCTCTAGGAGCAACAGGTAACTGTCTCTTTGCTTTAGCATAGCAAGTTTGTATACACTTTACTATCCATCTAGCTATACTGTTTTTGGATATTGGACTGCCTTTGTGAGGTAGTATAAAAGCTACAAAGAGTTGTTTCGTTTTTTTAAAGTCTTTGGTTCTGTCAATGTAAAACGTAAGTGCTTCCTTAACATCTAAAGTGTGGAGAGCTCTTTCTTCAACTGAGTCAGGCTGCGGAAAGAAGACTGGTAACTCCAATGATTGGTTGATGTGGAATTGGGTAACCACTTTAGGTAGGAACTTCAGGGTTTGAGAGAAGGACCTCTTTGTCTCTATGAATTCGGAAGAAAGGTTCTTCCAAGGTTAGGGCTTGGAGCTCACTAACACGTATGAGTGATGTGATAGCGACTAAGAACGCCCCTTTCCAAGAAAGGTACTGAAGAGGACATGAATGAAGTGGCTCAAAAGGAGGGCCCAGGAGCCTGGTAAGCACAATACTGAGGTTCCAACATGGTCCAGGAGGCACTCTGGGTGGAATAACTCTTTTAACGCCTTCCATGAATGCTTTGATGACTGGGATCCTGACCAAGGAAGTATGTTCTGTAAATATGCACCTATAACTGCAAGATGTAAACAAATGGAAGTGTAAGCTAAATTTGCTTTCTGTAAATAGAGCAAATAACAAACGATGTCTTGGACAGACCCTTTAACTGGATTAATATGTTTGGATTGGCAGTAGCATACAAAACGTTTCCATATTGCAGCATAACATACTCTGGTTGTGGGTCTGAGAGCCTACCTTAGACTGTCCATGCATTTTGCAGGCAATCCTAAGTAACCAAACTCTATGACCTCAAGAGCCATATTGCAAGGTTGAGTGACTTGGGATCTGGGTGTCTGATATGTCCTTGATTTGGAGTGAGAAGTTCTGGCCTGTTGGGGAGCTTCTCGTGGGGAACTTCTGAGAGGTCCAGAAGTGAGGTGAACAATGGCTGAAGCACCCAAGTGGGTGCTACATGGATCATGGTGAGAGCTGTCTGCCTGATTTTCTGAACCAGAAATGTAATAAGAGGGAGAGGTGGAAAAGCGTAAGCAAATATCCCTGACCAGTTCATCCATAGAGCATTGCCCTTGGATAGAGGGTGTGGGTACCTGGATGAGAAGCTTGGGCATTTTACGTTTTCTGCTGTGGCAAAAAGGTCTATCTGAGGAGTTTGCCACTCTGGGACATATTTCTGAAGGACTTGCAGGTGGAGTTCCCATTCATGCACTTGTTGCTGCATCCTGCTGAGCAGGTCTGCAAAGTCATTGTCCTTCCCTGGGAGATACTTGGCCACCAGTTGAATGTGGTGGTGAAGAGCCCACTTCCATATTGTCTGAGAGAGTTTTGACAATTGGGATGACCATGTCCACCCTGTTTCTGTAGATAATACATGGCTGCCATGTTGTCCATGCAAACTTGCGGACTAAGACAACCATGTGAGACAGATGAGGAAGGAATGTTTTCAGGGCTAGAAATTGCTATGTAGGGATTGGTGAGTGAGATCCCAAAGGACCTGCAATGAGAGGTCTTGAAGGTGAGTGCCCCAACCAGTCAGTGATGGATATGTGGTCAGAATGACCTGAGGCACAGGGTCTAGAAAAGGCCACCGTTTCAACAGGTCGGTGGTGTTCCACCATTTCAGAGAGGGGTGAGTATGGCAGTCTAACAACACTAGATCTTCCAGGTGACCCTGTGACTGAGACCACTGACGAGACAGACACTGCTGTAGAAGACACATGTTGAGTATGGCATGGGGAACAATGGCAATGCAGGAAGCCATCATCCCTAACATTTGTATGATAGCTCTGACTGTGTATGTACGATTCTCCTAAAACTGGGGGAGAAGATATTGAAAACTGTGAACCCAAGCTGGACGGGGGTATGCTAACCCCAACTCTGCATTAAGAATAGCTCCTAGATAGGGCTGAATCTGAAGACGTTGGAGGTTAGATTTGACAAAGTTGATTGTGAATCCTAGCGTGCGAAGCAGATCAGCTGTCATCGGAGTGTGATATTGTCACTGTGGCAGTGGACTGGCTTTGATGACCTAGTCGTCTAGGTAAGGGAACATGTATACGTTTTGTCTTCTGAGGTGTGTGCAGACTACTGCTAAGCACTTTGTGTAGACTCTGGGAGCAGTTGTGACTCTGAAAGGTAGGACCTTGAACTGATAATAATTGCCTGCAACCAGGAATCTTAGGTATTTAAAGTGTGCAGGGTGGATAGGAATATGGAAGTAGGTGTACTTTAGATCTGGGGCCGTCATAAAGTCACCTTGTTTTAGAAGTGGAATAACATTTTGAAGAGTAACCATATGAAAGTGTTCTGAGAGATTCTAATGATTTAATGGTCTGAGGTCCATAATAGGTCTGAGAGAGCCGTCTATTTTGGGAATGAGAAAGTGTAGGGAGTATACCACTGATCCTTGGTATTGAAAGAAAACAGGCTTGAGGGCCCCCTTCAAGAGAAGTGATTGAACCTCTTGCTTGAGAAGGGTGAAGTGTTGTTGGGGTAGTCTGTGAGAGCGAGGGGGAATGTTTGGTGGAGTGGTAATGAGCTCCAGGCAATAACCATGTTGGATAATGGAAAAGGCCCATTGGTCGGTGGAGATGTTGACCCATTCAGGATGAAAATTCCAGACTCGTTCCCCAACAAATGTGGAATGGTCAGGAGGAAGACGGAGGTAGTCACTGCTTTGCAGTGGAGATAGAGCCTCTGGAGGCGGTGCTCTTACCTCTGCCCTTGTTGTTACTGCCTCTGTAGGAACCCCTAAAGCAACCCCTAGAATAGAAGGGTGAAGGCTGTCTGGGCTCAAAGGTAGACGCATCTGAAGATGTGGATCTGTAAGCCCCTCTGAAGGTGGGGAAACAAAAAGTGCCCCTTTGTGTGGAGGACTGTAGAGCACCAATGGCTTTTGCTGTGTCTGTGTCTTTTTTCCAGCTTCTCAAAAGTAGAATCCACTTGAGGGCCGAAAAGATGCTCCTTTTGAAAGGGCATGTTAAGCACTGCTTGATGGACCTCGGGTTTGAAACCAGAGCATCAAAGCCACGCATTCCTCCTTATTAAGGCACCCATATTAATGCTGTGTGCAGCTGTATCTGTGGTGTCTACGGCACAATGTATTGAGTTATTAGTAATGGTTTGAACCTCAACAACAATTTGCTGTTCTCTTTTTCTGTGCTCTTCTGTGAGAAACTGGAGAAGCTCCTCCATTTCATCCCAGTGAGCCGATTTATACCTGGGTAGTAAGGCCTGTGAATTGGCGATACGGCAATGATTAGCTGCCTGTGCAGCTACCTTTTTGCTGGCGGCATCTAACTTCTTCTCTTCTTGTCAGGAGGAGGCAGCCCCCGGTGGCCTGGCTATTGGCACATTTTCATGCAGTGGTGACTATTATAGAGTCTGAAGGGACTTGTTACCTAATGTATACCAGATCTAGGGGAGCAGGTGTATATTTTTTTTACCTACTCTGGGGGTGATCACCCTAGAGCGGATAGGCTCTTTGAAAATTTCATCAGCGTGATGAAGCATGCCAGGGAGCATAGGGAGAAACTGGATATAATTATGGGTACATGTAAGGCTATCGAACAGGAAGTCTTGTTTAGTGGGGTTCCTGTGCAGTTCTACTTTGTGGAAGGCAGCTGCCCTTGCCACTACCTGCTGGTAGGATGTACTATCCACTGGTGGTGAGGACCTTGTGGGATACAAATCTGGGTCATTGCTCAAAATAGGGTCAGGGTCATATGTGACACATGGATCCGGGTCCTGCTGTGTCCCACCCAAATCTTCCCCAGTACATGCAGGGGATCCCTGAGTTGTAAATTCTCCTGCAGTAGGTAAAACAGATGAATGAGGATGGGAGAGAGGTGGAGGAGAAGAAGGGGGTCAAGGAGGTGGAAAGAGTAGATCAGGAGGAGGAGGAGATGGAGAAGTCTTGTGAGGTGTGGTGGTAGACTTGTCCTTGGTAATCTTCTTTTGAGGTGGAGAAGTATCCAAAGCCTCTTCGAAAGGCAGTTTCCTCTTCATAAGTACAGGGGGAGGAGCAATAATGTGCCCTGTACCCTTCTGGATATGGAGGTGGCGCTGACGAGCATCCATCATCTCCAAAATGGGTTCCACAGGTGAGGGCGTAGCTGAAGACTGGCTAGAGTCTTTCTGCTATGATGTTCTGGGTTCTGTGGTTTTCGGCACCAAAGTGGAGGTGGTAGCTGGTCGGCTTGGAGACGAAGTACTCAGACCTGAAGTTCAGACTAAGATGACAATGATGTTTCAGAGGAGACGGAGTTCGAAGACGTTTTGGTCTTGGCTATTTTCAGGGCCGAGCCAGAGGGTTGGCAGCCAAAACAGTTTTTTGGATCTGGCCATGGCCTTGTGGCAGTGGCCATCCATCGACTTCTGCAAGGGGCTTTTTAATAGTCTTTGGGTGGGGCAGGAGAGGCCACGTTACTCACGGGTTGAGCGGATGTTACCACGTGGCTTTCTATATCCGACTGCACGTCGGAGTCAGAGTTCTGGATCGAAAAGACCTCCTCTTGCTCCGGCTCCTCCTGGGTGTGTTCTTCACCAAAGATGTCTTGGGGGTATTCTGGAGTCTCCAACTGACGAGCTCTTCGGTCCCGAAGGGTCTTCTTTGACCGGAAGTATTTACAAGCATTGCAGGTAGCTTCCTGGTGATTGGGGATGAGGCACAAATTACACACCAGATGTTGGTCGGTGCGGGAAACTTTTGCAAGGACAGAAACGAAGCAGCGTTCGTTCCATCAGCTCAATATAATGGTCAGTGCCGCAAGGTGAGGTAGGCATAAAATGTGCAAGGGTGCCCCTGAGGGCACACAATCGGTGCCTGGACCAACGAGTATAGTTGAACGTGAAGATAGAAATGCGCAATCGAGACACAATAACATTGATAAAGAGAGGTCTTAAAGAAAGATTTTTAACAGGAGCGAGTTGAACGATGGAGAGAAGACACACACGTATAAAACCGATGGCAGAGAGAAAACAATATAACAAAGGAGTCAATGCCCATGCGCAGTATCACTGAGAAAGAGGAGTCCCTCGATCCCGTGACTCAAAAATGCTTCTTCAAAGAAAAACAACTTGCAACACACTGGACCCAACAACAGACAGCAGGAGTATGCAGAGCATGTGTACCTACATCCACACATGCCATCAAACATGTTTTTTTATAAATGTTCTTCACATATGATTTATTGCAAGTAAAGATTAAAATAACCATTTAGTTCATTTGTATTGGCATATTGGTTAATGAGACAGAAACCACTCCAGATCACTGAGGCAGACACCACAAGGTTCTTTTTCCATGGTGTGACCTATTTGACGTTAGTACGTCATTGGGCTTAGTCATGTCTTCCCTTTCACCTTCTCAAATGAGTTCATGCCTATCTTACAATCACTTTATCTGTTATGGAGATCCGCTGAAGGGCAAAATCACTCACTCCCACCTCAGAAATAAGTGTTGTCTCAAAATATTTTTACATCTGGGCAAATGGAATTACCTCTCTTCACTCTACCTGCTTTGAAGCTCAGCTCATCCTGCTCCTGCCCATCATAGTCATACAGAGCTCGAACGCGGGAACCCTTCCCAGCTACCACTGGATCTTCTTCAAATGGGTTAGCACTGCCGTTGGCCTCGCTGGTAGTGAGTGAGTTGCTACCTTCATCATCAGACCATTCCTGGGCATATGCTTGGCTCCGGTCATAGCTACTCACACTATGAAGGCAAAAGTTACAAAGACATGTCAAAGGAAAGACACTGTCGAAGGACAGAGAAAAGATTTAGTTAAGGTGATGAGGAACTGAATTGGGGCAAAGGAAGGAAAAAAATATCAAATGGGAAGCTAAACTGACCGAACACATTGGAAGTGTGGGGAACTTGAGTTTACTAGAGCTAATCAGCCCAATAAGGTAGAGTGAAGTAGGCCAGGGGGATGTTTTAATTCTACATGATTATCTGACACTCTCTAATATTTCAACTGACAAGCTCAGTTTAGTATTCAGTCCCTTACAGCTTCTTCTCCTCTCTCGAGCCTTCTCTTTTAGTATTTGATTAATTCTAAATGAGGGGGATCAGAGGGAAGGGTAGGAGCTTCTAGGAGGTTGGACAGTCATCTGCGATGTGATGTGTGATGCCATCAATTATGTAATTTAACATGTCTTGAGTGATATAATATATGAGGTAATAAGCAGTGCAAAATGTGGGAGCGAATTATAGCTAGTTCACTAAACTATAAATAGCTTGTTTAAGTGGTTTTGGGTTAAATTAACATTAGATTGTGTCTCATTTCAACATGTATATTCATTGAAAAAAAAAACTTCGTTTTAGTTAGGGAAAACTTTACTTACGCTTTCTGTAAAAAAAACAACAAAAAAAACATAAAATACAGAGCCATTGTAACCCCCTTGCAGGTAGCCAACTCCATGCAGGCTGCCAACCCCATGCTGCGCACTGCCTTTCAAATGCACTGCATAGGGTTGTCCTTAAGGCCACAGGGATCCCATTTCCCGGGACACGTTTTGTTTTAAGGGGAGGAGGGCCGTGCACCCCCTTCCAGCCTTATTAAGCCCTAGAGACCCCATCCTCTAGGCATCAAATTCAAAGGGAAGGTGAGAATGTGGTCCACATTCCAAAACTTTCATAGGCCCCAGGGACCCAATCCAACAAGGAAATATGTATTTAAAAGGGGAGGGGTGTGCAGCCCCCCTCACTGAGCCTTATTAGACCACAGGGACCCAATTCCCCAGGGTCAAATTCCATTCAAAAGGGGAAAAGGACCAGCCTGTCACCTCCCCAAGCCTTATTAGGACTCAGGGACCCCATACCCGAGGACCACTTCTTATATTAAAGGGGAGAGGGCCAGGCAACCCTGCAGGCAGGGAAGACATGTTTGCTACCACTCAGCTGGAGATTTAAAAATGCTCCTACCAGGCGGGAGCAAACATATTTCCCTGCCTGTGCTCATGCGGGCAGGGAAGCTACTCTGTCCCAGGGGTGTACTCCCCAGGCAGAGTAATGGAGCCAGCCCGAGGGGAAGGGGTCCCAGAGCCATTTAAGGCTCAGGGAGAGAGGCCACGCAAGTCCCCTCTCCTTCATTGAAATCTCAGCCCAGGGGGATGGGGTCCCTGGGGCCTTTTAGAGATTTGGGGAGGGGAGCCACATGCCCCCCTCCTCCTAAATAGAAAATATATTCTTCCTAACCCCTGTGCCCAGACCACTCCAGGAGATTTTTACAGTCATTGGAGCCCTGGAGCCCCTACTTCTTTTTTTTTTTTGCAGCAGCAGCTTTACTGACAAATATGTGACAAAATTAAAAAAAAAAACATTATTGGCCCGAGGCGGGGTCCCCCTCTTGGACCACCCCGTCAGACCTAGGGGGTCCCAGTATCCCTACCTTGCCCCCTATGCCTTTTTTTGCTTATTTTTTAAGACTCATGGTTGAGTCCAAAGTCCTAAGATGGCTGCCCCTATCATCTTTGTTGATGTGGTGACAGCCAATCATTTCTCTGTAGGGGATCTCTCAGGTCTGTCGAGCCTCCACGGCATAAAATTTACAAAGTATTTGAGCCTTAATTGCTCAGAAGCTACTCAACGGACGTACACCATCCCACAAAAACCACTCTTTCTGGGCAACATCCAGATTTCTGCCAAATTTGGTGTAAATCGGATCAGCAGTTTGGGCGGTAGCTGTCTAAAGTTACCATGAAAAACATGAATGACAAAAACATGTTTGGGACCTCCCCTTTTTCTCACCCCCTGCTTGACAGATCCCCAAAACTTTTGAGTTAGAGCTGAGACAAAAGAATTGTTTGTGGAAAGTTTTGTGAAGATTTTCAAACAGTGCCAAAGATATAAGCAATCAAAAAAAATGCATTTCCAATGGAAACAGGGCCCTAACTATAAGTACCCAGTAGCGACCGCCACTGCTTAATATATATGCTCCCCAGCATTTAAAGCCCAATGTTCAGGCACTAGTACCATACGTGTACTCATGTTTTCTCAAATGGTAGGTACCATCTAATGCATGCAAATAGACTCCCCTTCTATGTGAGATACTGCAAGAAAGGATGGGGAATATGACATGAGACTACAAACAGATACAAGAGGAAAAAGGGAATGTAGAAAGAGGGACTGCACTAGTGAAAGGGGAATACAGCAAGAAAGAATGAGAAGGAATAGAGAGAGAAGAAAAGGTAAGATTGATCAGTACTGAGGGAGAAAAGTTATATTAGGAGTGAGGTCAATGATGAGGAACAGAGTAGGTAGAGACAGAAGAAGCGCAGTCCATAGATTGGTGCACTCGCCTCCCCCGATCTCCGGCTGGTGTTCCTGGATCACTTGCAGCCCCAGCATTGGTTAAGACCACACCTTCTGCTGCTTTCTTGGGCTTCTCACGCTTGGTTATTGTGTGTGTGAGATCAGGGTTATACTCCTATGGGACCGAAAAGAGAAAGAGAAACACATGATGGAACAAGCTGTCATTTCACATTCAGGAGGCTGAACCATAGGGCACATCCCATCTTCAGATCACACATCTCAAAGCACAACTTTCTACAACTCTGACTAAACATATGTCCCCACAGGGGACATTATAAAGATAACCTTTTTAAAATGGACAAAAAAGGGCTGTTGAGGTCAGTTCGGAGTTGGTGGGAACACTAACAAAGATGTACGGACCGACCTTTTTCATAAAGAACGTCCATGGGCCCAATTGGGAGCAAACAGAGAGCAGGTACAGTTGAATATGGTCTAACCATTGGGTGGACTTTCCCTCAGCCATGGGATCCGCTTCCTCAGGACTCTACAACTTTCCAGCTAGTCCTCTTAGTTCCTTTGAGGAGAAGCTCATTGATGCCAGGTGGGGATGACAGTGTTGCTCTAACCAACATATTCAGGGAGATCTTAATACGCTGTAACTTACAGAGGATCACATCCAACTCCTACTGAGCTAAGCTGTTTTAAAGCCTTCTCAGTATGAAACTAAATAACAGGCACAACCCCGTGGACGTCTACACAAGGCATAGCATAAATAGTACTGTTGTAATGAATCTCTAATATGCACTGAAGACAAGTGTGAAAAGAAACTGAGGGAAGGGAGGGTAGACATTTTGGAAGAGAAGGTGGCAGGAAAGATCATGAAAATAATGAGGTGATGGATAGAAGATAGAGAACATAGGTGGTGGAGGATGAAATCGGGGAGACAAAATAAGAATGAAAATGTGGGTACAGGTTTGGTAGACAAGAGATGTGGATGAGGGAGGAGTTGATGAAGCTGAGGGCTGACAAAAATGTAGCTGTGCAGGTGGGAAGAAGCTAGACCCATGATCAGATTGGTCAAGCAATTGTGTTAGGTGTCAGAAACTAAGACTCTGAATCCCAGCTCTTCATGGGCATGCATTGTGTAATATGCTGCAAAGCCCTGCACCTTAGACAGTTGAATACAGAGGGAGAGTTCAGAGAGGTGTTAGAATGCTCAGATGCATACTGTCATATTCCAAAATAAACAAATCAATTTCTCCTCTGAACCTGCTGTCCGCCATGGGTGGTACAGCTCTAAAATACGGTTCTACAACCTTTTTTTAACACACACAGATCATAGGCAAACTTCTACCAAGACCTATGCGTTGCTTCTTGCTATACATGTATTGAGGGTTATATGACGGAACCCTGCATGGATTTACCACGCATGCCTTTATTACGCAGTCACTACCACGACTGCGACGTTACGATGCATTACTTTACCAAGCAAGTTGTTACTACGACTTGCCTTAGGGTGCACTGGACTTTGAAATAGTATAAATTACTATTCCAACTCCAGCCCACACAACAGTAGGGAAAGTGGTGGGCTTAAATATCCAACACCAGTCCAACAACGCGCCCCATAAGGGAAGTCGTTGTAACGACTTGCATGATGAAGTAATGCATGTTAACGTTGCGGTCTTGGTAGTGACTGCGTTGTAAAGGCAGGTCGTGGTTCTGACTTTGTGGTAAAGGATGTATTCCGTATTGAGGTATGTGTGTTTACTCTGTATGACTTAGACACAGGATATTGCCATCATACTCAGGAACAAAAGGCATAAGGGTCAATAGACAAAATGAGGTAATTCGTAATTTACACAACTAAACATATTTAATATTTGTGAGATTCAAAAATTATATGAAAATCCTGAGTTAAATATCAACTAAAGTTATACCAAGTTACAGAATGAATGTTCACAATGTCTTAGGCTTAGTCGTGCAATTCTCTTCATATTAGTGTCAAGATGTGTTGATGAAACTGTGCTTTATAAATAAGCTATCATTCACCATAGACCAGTGATTCCCAACCTGTGGTGCGCGGACCCCCAGAGGTCCGTGACACATTTCCAGGCGGTCCGCAGGCCTGGGCCAGGAGGAAGGCAATGCTCCTCTGACAAACACTTGCATTCCCCTTTAGCAGTTTTAAAAGCTCTACAAACTTCCTCGTACATCTAGCCAGCAGCTTTCGGACAAAAATAAAAGCATCAAGATTTCACTAGTGATTAATGTCCATGCTGGATAGAGATGGGAGTTTTGTCTAGTGGCAGTTTTGACTCCAAGGTAGCACAGATGATTAATATGCCTGCTGCAAAGAACATGTATCAGGCAAATAACAGTATTTTATGTGCATAGCACAGTGGGTGACTGCTTTTGTTTCTGTGCAGTACATAAGTTACAATCATAATCTAGCACAGTGAGCTATGAACTGCCATTAACGAACCTCATGCAAACTGCAAGGCACAAATTAGAAAGTTCTTTTTTTCACTAGACTTTCATTTTCCTTATGCTGCTAAAAAAGGTTTTCTTGCATAGAAATACATTCTTATTATTAAAGTCAATGCTAACCACTGTGCTGTGTTCTGAAACCTGAGTGTGTGCTTTCCCAGACCAAGCACTCTTAGAAAATGCCTACCACTGTTGATGATGTGAATCCTACACCTTGATTTCCTCTGTAAAGTGCTCTGACACCCTACATTGGTATGAGAGGTGCTATAAAACAAATGAATTACATGTGATAGAGAGGCTATGGAGAAATTAGGTTTTACTTCCTTTCCCCACCACATATTTTTGTGAAAATGTTTTCTCAGATCTATATACCTAGAGATAAAACCAGGAATTGCTTGGAAATGTTGAATCTGACAGGAGGATTCAGCTTTCCCTAAATAACATAACATTGAGAAGTTAGTCCCCGAGATGCAGTGCCAACCTTCCCATTAAATTTTTTCGATTTTGCATATTTTTTCAATATAAAATAATTATACTGTTAGTAATTTGAGCGTTTGTTTGATGTGTACTTGTTTGTGTATTTTTTGCAAGTTACAGTTTTAATGTTTGAAATTCAAATTGAATAAGTTGCTTGGGGGTCCCTGGTTTCCAGTAATGATTCAGTGGGGGTCCTCAGGAGTCAAAAGGTTGGGAACCACCGCCATAGGCAATAAGATTGTTACAAAGAGAAATCTACAGAATCAAAATGGTTAGTATTAGTATCAAGATAAATTTATTGATAGACAGGACTAAAAACTAATTCTTTTAAACTACAATAGAAAGAGAAGAAACGGTGTTTCTGTGCGCATGACTTGTATCATGTGATTTACATTGAACTGATATCTCTCTTCTGCTCCAGACAGTACACTTGGTGTGGTGGAACACCACAGCACGTTGTGTTGCACTCTCATTTAGAGGCTTTAAAAAATTAGGAACTTTAGACTTGGGGATTTTTTCCGATTTTAATATGAGTAGACATTTGCGTGTGTATAAGTATGACAGTCGTTTTACCGGCCATCAGTAAGTGTGTGTATTTTCTATTACTGCTCTTTTATTACAAATCCAGTACAAGTAAATTGCCCTTGATGAAGAGTGACTATACGCTGAAGATGCTCCGAGTTCGCTCACATTATTTATTAAATTTCATTGGAGAAATGAATGACAGTCTACTCTAATTCTTTCGAGAGAATATTTAATTAACTACTTCATTAGCATCTGAAACTCTAAACCACTTAAATATTACTGTGTGGTAGTTATGACATTTCATTTCCAGTTCACTGTAATGTCGCTAAAGCTGAAATGACCATCAGTGAGCGCGGCCTGGAACAATTACAAGCTTTTTAAATGTGCTCATTTGGGTTGTGCGATCCAAGGTTGTGTTTGGCAGCATGTGGTTACTTTATTTGAGCACAGTATTTGGCTGTTCTGAGTGTAGCCAGTGGGGAGTGGTTTAGTCAGAGGAGAGAGCAGCGGAAGAGACAGAGGGGTGCACCGTCAGCGCGGTTCATAACCACATCCCCAGTGGAAGAGATGGTGAGACAACACTTCCGGGTTATAAAGGGCAGCGTTGGGTCTGGGAGTGTGCGATGAGAGAACACTTCACTGTTGGGACAGTGTAAGGGTGAGAATTGCCTGCTCTGGCAGGAGGAGAGGTTGTGACTGCAAGAGTGGGCCTTACCAGCGTCTCACAAGTATATGCCAGAGCCGGGCCTCGACCCTATTGTGGCAGGCGAGACAGTCACTCTGCTAGCCGCAGCTGATATTGAGTGAAAAACCTGGTCTCGGGCAGGGAACACTTAACTCTCAAGGCAGGGGCAGAGTAAGGTCTGGCTGCTCTCACGGAGTTTACAATGACGAATGTTAACAAAGGAATGCTTTTGTGTTGGTCTTGGGCCACAATTAATGCATGTTAGAATACAAAGTTATCAACCTGTGCAAATAATTCCGTGTAGCTGAAATGGCTGCACTGTGAGAGCCAGGGCTGCCTGGGGCAGCGGGAGGGGCAGGGCGCATTGAACGACGAAAACACACACTACACTGTAAGCAGGAAGATAAAGTTTATGAAGTGGAATGCCAGTAGGGTTCAGATTTGTGGCCTTCGGTTACACACACAAACCCCTTGAGAGTTGCACGGGCGCATTGTGCTGTCTCGCCAGCTTATTAAACCTGCCCCAACCTAATCCTCCCGAAATCTAGCACAGGCTAAAGTTATTTTAGGAATATGGCATTGCCAACTTTTACACACCTGCTTTTATGGTAAACTTTTAGCGCTGATTTAAATAGCTGAGAAAGTGCCCAACAAGATCTTGGTATTGCTAAGAAGGCAACTTCAATAGTGGGAAATGTTCACTTTGGAATTCTAGGAGACATTACAGTGTTTAACGTTTTTGTGAATGTGTTCTTGATCACAACAGGTGATACCGGTCTTGTGTTGTTGGTCCTTTGTTTTTTCCTCTTCCCAACAAATGTCAAGCAAGCAAGAAATAACACAACCCTGCCTCAGTGGCATGAACCAGCTGCATCATTTACAAAGCCATCACGACAATCACCCTGCTTATCTTGCAGACAAGCTCACCATATATGGTGGCTCTTGGTAAAACCACAGACTAGACGCCAGCAGCCTGGAGACTAAGAAATGTAAACAAAAAGGGAAAAAAGCATTGGCAAAGCCAGTAGGTCTCGCCTATGCAAGAGTTATTGGCTTTGCTGATGTGTTTTAGCCATGTTGTTCACAAGCGTGGCTGCTGGCATGCCTATAAGTTAGTGGCATAGAGGAAAGTGTCATGGAGTATCTTTGAGTGGAATGGCGAAGAGTCGAGTAGAGTGTTGTAGAGTGGAGTGGCAGAGAGTGCTGTGTATTGGAGTGGCATAGTGTGGAGTCATGGAGAGTGGCATGCACTAAGTGAAATAGATTAAGGTGGACTGGTGTGGAGTGCATTAGCACAGAGTGTTGGAGAGTACAGCGGCATAGAGTGCAATGACATTGAATTCAGCAGTGTACAATGCAGCATCACAGAATGCAGTGACATACATTCAAGTGGTGCATAGTAGAGTGCAGTGGTGCAGAGTGGAGTGCACACAGAGTATACTAGAATGGCACAGAGTAGAGTACAGTGGCTAGAGTGGTGCAGAGTGGAGTGGCATAGAGTTGAGTGATGCAGAGGGCAGAGCTGAATTGAATGGCACAGAGTACAGTCTAGTGGCATAGAGCGCAGTGGTGTACCCTGGTGCAGAGTGTAGTAGCATAAAGTGGTGCAGAGTAGAGTATAGTGCCATAGAGTGATGTGGCAAAGAGTGCAGTGGGGTAGAGTTGAGTAGTGTAAAGTAGAGTGGCCTTGAATTCAGTGCCAGCATTGCAGAGTAGAGTGCCAGAGTGCAGTGGAGTAGAGTGGTGTAGAGTACAACAAGTAGTAGAGTACAGTGACAGAGTGCAGTTATGTAGAGGGCTTTGGTGTAGAGTGCAGTGGTTAAGAGTAGAGTAGTGTAGAGTGCAGTGGCATAGAATGGAGTGGCACAGAGTAGAGTACAGTGGTATAGAGTAGATTGTTTCAGAGTGGAGTGAGGTGGCATAGAGAGGTGTGGTGCAGTGTAGAATGCAGTTGCCTAGAGTGTCATATACTGCAGTGGCGTAGAGTAAAGTGGTGTAGAGTGCAGTGGCACAGAGTTCAGTGGTGCAGAGTAGATTAGAGTGGCATACAGTGGATTGGCGTAGAGCTGAGAGGCATAGAGTTGAGTGTTACAGAATAAAGTGCATTGGAATAGAGTGTATTGGCACTGAGTGCAGTGGTGTAGAGTGCAGTGGCACAGAGTTCAGTGGTGCAGAGTAGATTAGAGTAGCATACAGTGGATTGGCGTAGAGCTGAGGGGCATAGAGTTGAGTGTTACAGAATAAAGTGCATTGGAATAGAGTGTATTGGCACTGAGTGCAGTGGTGTAGAGTGCAGTGTTGCAGAGTGGTGTACAGTACAGTGGCATAGAGTGGAGTTGTGCAGAGTAGATTGGTGTGACCTACAATGGAGTGGTATAGAGTGCAGTGGCTAAGAGTGCAGAGATGTAGAGTAGAGTAACGAAGAGTGCATTGGCATAAAGTAGAGTGGTACATGGTAGAGTAGAGAGGCGTAGCGTGAAGTGGCATAGAGTGCAGCGGCGTAGAGTGCAGTGTTGCAGAGTGGCATAGAGAACAGTGGCATAGACTGCAGCTGTGCAGAAAAGATTGGTGTGGCCTAGACTGGAGTGGTGTAGGGTACAATGGTGAAGAATGCATAGAGTAGAATGGTACACGGTAGAGTAGAGAGGTGTAGTGTGAAGTGGCATAGAATGCAGTGGCATAGTGATGTGGTGCCGAGTGCAGTGGCGCGGAGTGGTGTAAAGTGGAGTGGTGCAGAGTAAAGTGCAGTAGTACGGAGTGGTGCAGAGTAGAGTGGAGTGGTGTAGAATGGAGTATTCACGGTCTGATAGCATACTGCCATTAGAGACAACACATTTTCAATTGAAACAACCATTATATTTGCACAGACATAGTTTTATTAATACAACTATACAGTGCACACACAAAAATGTCTGGAAATTGCATCACCTAGTTTAATGATTTGTTTTGATCATATTAAAGTATTTATTTCCAACACATAAGAAATAACAAAACATGTGCTTCATTTGTGTGTTTGTATTTCTGATATAGTCTGAAATACTTAAATAGTTCATTTAAACATTGTCATTTGCTAGGAAAAATACTCCTACCCCATGTATCCAGCAAGATTGTCACATCAATCCTCTCACTTTGGAATCAGAGAAAGAAAAGTAAACAAGCACCCTTGGAAGACAGTGCCTGACAATTGACCTCGGTCTTTGAATGCACAGAAAATGCGACAAGATAAGAACAAGATGTAAAGGTCTGTTAACAGAAAGTGAGTTTGTGAAAAGATACAGAAAACATGGTTTAGGCAACAGGCGAGACAAACTGAACCTGGTGAGCCTAAAGCAAATAAAGGCAGCAAATGGAGAGCCAGAAAATGTGAGTTACAAACCACAAAGCCAATGGTAATCAGTGAGCAAAATGTATTCCTAGGACAACTTTTTGAAAGTCCCCAAGATGCCTTTAACAAACAAGACAGCTTAGCTCTCTGGCAGACTGTGACCTAGAAGGGGGTGGTTGACCTTTTCCACCTGTGCACCCACCCAGGATATGGTACAACATCCTAAGGAGCAACCAGGTCTGCCCAGCACTGCTCCAATTTGCTAAAGAGTTGAAGACCACTTCTTGTAAGAACACTACATCACAATGCATCAAGAGTCCACAAACCTGCTACCTCTCCTATGACTTATGCTTGCCTTTGATCCTCTACACCTCCTATTTTCTATACAAATACTAGATACATACACACTCTTGGACTTTTTCCCTTTTGCAGGGTCATCTACAATCTTTTTGACTCCTGTTTTTGTTGGCTTTAGGACTCTGGGCTCTTTACCACTGCTAACCAGTGCTAAAGTGCATAGGCTCTCTGTGTAAATTGTATTGTTGGTAGATTTATGCATAACTGGCATATTTGATTTACTAGTAAGTCCCTAGTAAAGTGCACTAGAGGTGCCATGAGCCTGTACATCAAATGCTACTAGTGGGTCTGCAGCACTGGTTGTGCCACCCACATAAGTAGCCTTGAAAACATGGCTCAGACCTGCCACTGCAGTGTCTATGAGTGCAGTTTTAAACTGTCAATTCGACTTGGCAAGTATACTCACTTGCCAGGCCTAAACCTTCCCTTTTTTATACATGTAAGGCACCCCTAAGGTAGGCCCTATGTAGCCCCATGGGCAGGGTGCAGTGTATGTTAAAGGTGGGACATGTACTTATGTGTTTTATATGTCCTGACAGTGAAACACTGCCAAGTTCGGTTTTCATTGTTGCAAGGCCTATCTCTCGCATAGGTTAACATGGGGGCTGCCTTTAAATATTTTTAAAGTGCAGATTCCCTTTGGGAGCCAGATTGAGTTTGGGGTCTCTGAACTCACAATTTAAAAATACATATTTTAGTGAAGTTGTTTTTTAGATTGTGTGTTTAAAAATGCCACTTTTAGAAAGAAGGCATTTTCTTGTTTAAACCATTCTGTAACTCTGCTTGTTTGTGGATTCCATGGCTGCGTCAGTTTGACAGTTGGGCTGTTTGCACCTCTCCTCTAGACAGTGACACAAAGGTAGCTGGGTTGCAGCCTGCATATCGTGATGGGCCATATGGGTTGAGAGGAGGGGAGGAGGGGTCACTTACACCTGAAAGGGCTGTGCCTGCCTTCACACAATGCAATCTCCAACCCCCTGGTGTGTGTCTGGGGCATGGCCTGGGCAAGACAGGATCTTGAAAACAACAGAGACTTCTCTTTGAAGTAGGCCTACCTCAAAGGCAGAAAGGAAGGGTTATAAGAAGAGCACCACAAACCCCTGAAAATCAGATAACTTCTGGAATCAACAGGAACCTCTGCCAAGGAGAAGAGCTGAAGAGTTGAGGAGAAGTGTTGCCCCTGCCTGTGACTGTGCTTTGTTGGACTATTATGCAGTTGCTACTTCTGCCTGTGAAAGGGGAAAATGGTTGGATTTTGTTGTGCATTCCTGCCTGAGAAGAATCTCCAAGGGCTTGAACTGAGCTTGCCTCCTGTAGTTGAAGTGTCAGGGCCATCAAAGACTTCACCTTCTAGCACCTGGACTCTCTGCTGAGACTCCTGCCCTGCCAAGTGGTGCCCGATCCAGTTCCTGGGCCCTTGAAAGGTGAAGATGGCAGACAAAGACTGAAAATCCACGCACAAACCGCTGTGCGGGGACATTTTTGATACACCTGTGATGCTGCTGATAAACAACATGCCGCCGGATTCGCAGCTGAAATCAACGCTCCACCTGCATTGCGGCTGGAAGATCGACGCAATGCGACTGGAGAAACGGCCTGCAACACATGCTAACGGAAGCTGATAACAATGCAAACCCCACGCATCACGGTTTTGGAATACCATGCGACCGGATTTTCAACATTGCTGGCCAGGGAAAAACAACGCAAAGCCTGCCCGGACCCGAGGTGCCCGTCCGGATCAATGCATGGCTCTCCAGTGGGAGAGAAGAAACGACGCATGCTGACCCGACCGGAGGAGGAACAGTGCACAGTCTTGCTTGCGAGTGAGAAATCGATGCATCGCTGGACTTTTCCGATGCACATTCGCCTGTGCGTTGTTATTTTGACGCCACCCAGGTACTTTTGCATGCTAACAGCGTTCTCACTGTTTTCTAAAGGATTAATACTGTTATTCTTTTTAAAATTCATATCTTGACTTGCGTATGTTGGATTTTTGTCGTTTTGGTCTTGTTTTGTTTAGATCAATATTATCTATTTTTCTAAACCTGTGTTGTGTTATTTTGTAATGTTTTCACTGAGTTACTGTGTGTGTTGGTACAAATACTTTACACATTGCTTCTGAAGTTAAGCCTGCCTGCTCGTGCCAAGCTACCAAGGGGGTGAGCGGGGGTTAACTGAGTGCGATTCTCCTTTACCCTGACTAAAGTGAGGGTCGTTGCTTGGACAGGGGGTAACCTGACTGCCAACCAAAGACCCCATTTCTAACACATACATTAATACATGTCAATCTCATTTTTAATAAAATAATCGTATGAATTATCTTTGTGAACAATTTATTGAGAAAATTACCATTAACTCTGAATATCAGTACACACTGTTTAACAGGATTCACCATGTGTGTAAAACACACAAGCTAGCACAGGAACAAAAATAAATACAATTATGCTGAATGCAAGGTATTCATATTTTAATATTCAAGCTGATTTGATAATTACAAGTCTTTACAGGGCATTACTTAGGGAATTTACAACTGGTCTTACTTTCTAGCTTCTTTGCATTTTACATTCACTAGCAAATCTTCATATAAATATATAAACACATAAATAAAGCATCTGTCCATTGAGATTAGGCATCACAATTCTTATTGTTTACATTTCAAATGTTCTCAATGTGCTCCGAGTCCGCATTGGCTTTTAACATTTTGTGTACACTTCACTCAAAATTCATTATCT
The DNA here is from genome assembly GCF_031143425.1 of Pleurodeles waltl. Lineage (NCBI taxonomy): Eukaryota > Metazoa > Chordata > Amphibia > Caudata > Salamandridae > Pleurodeles > Pleurodeles waltl. The sequence continues at coordinate 588,451,921 of NC_090445.1, forward strand.
TCGGCTTCTGGTAATATTTTTCGTTCTCTCCTTGGAGAAATATGCTTGCATGAAGCTCATTTGATTCACTCAAATAGCGAAATAACACAAATGTAAAACACTCAGAAGAAAACTGCACGTTTAGGGAGGAAAGACCTTAGTCCGTAACCTCAAGTTACATTTTTTGTGAGAGAGATGAGAGAGGTTTTAGCCAGGTTGTGGTTCTAATGGTTTCTACTCTATTTGTTGTTACCTCAGTGTTATTTAAGTCTCCCTGCCTCTAGTGACCAGTTGCTACTCTGCCTATCTTTTCATGTGCCTAGTCTGCGCTGCGGCAGACCCAGAGCCCCAGGACCATAATAACTACAGCTACATAGCACCCTCTACCATTTATCTAGTCACTAGGCACTGACGAAAAGTCAAAGGATAAGTGGAACTGTCGGGAATCAGACCTGTGACCTTCAGCTTTCATATAGATGTCTACAATTCTGTAAGATATGCATTAGTCTCACCAGCCATAAGGCACGTGAAAGGAGGGGGAGAGGAAGGGTTATGTTCTGAAGGGAGTGACAGGAAGCCGGAGATTGCCAGTTACATTCAATGTGATAGGTCACAATGGTAAAGGGTCTTCCATCCATGAACATGTGATCATATTTACACACCTACATCACTGCTGTTCTTTCTTTTCAACTTCTGACACATACTCATCTGGTGTAAGACTTCTTCTGCCTTGACTCTCTCCCGGGTTTGTTTTCAGAAGGCTAGCTGCAAGTTTTAACAAGCTTGGATCCATGACAGATTCAGTGCAGAAACTGGGGTGGGGTGGAGTATGGAGGAAGAGGTGAACTAGACCAGTAGGCCACGTTTTCAATCAAAGCCAGACAAACATGCGGGGACCATCCACATACTGTGCCCTGAGGAGGGAGACATAAAAAGTCCTAAAGGAGGACCTGGCAGCCTGTGCGTGCTCTCATCGCCTGTCTTGCCTGCAGGCTTAGGAAGAGGGCAAAGTGCTTTCCAGGCTCCCTGCAAGTAAAGACCAGGAGGGTCAGCTGTAGTGGACAGTGCTCACAGAAGCACCAGCACTCGGGAGGAGGGCTCAAATGCAGACCTACGGTCTATGACACACACCGATGACAGTACTCTAGCAGCACCGGAAGGACCTCAGGCTACAGCAATGATTTCCAACGAGCTCAGGAAGTGAGAGTTTCCCGTGGCGCTGGTCCATCAATAAGGGTGTTACAATTTACGGGCAGTGACACCTGTAAGAGTTTTTATAATTATTTCTGTTTTGTTTTTGTGTGGTGCTGAGAGCTCCTCCAAAGCTGCTTCAATGTGATTTTACAGGCTGGGAACTGAAAAGGGCTTCAGCCATTCTGCCTAATGTAAACTTAACAAGTGTGACATCAGCGTTTTGTTCAACAACATGTAGTTTGATTCAGAGCAGATGTGCAGTGAGGCTTTGCATTGAGCCTCGAGAGCACAACTGTTCTTGTCTCTAGTATCTTCTGTATCACATTCTGAGGGGCAGCAGCTTCAAGGAGGCCACACTTAGCTACCCAATGAGGACGGAAGTTTTTCTTGGTGATGTGCGCACACGCAAAGCACGAGAACAAGCCAAGTGCTCTGAAATCTGAATACGCCCTTTGAATGGGAGCCAGTGGAGGTTTTTCCTGTGTACAGTGATCTGGTCAGAGTGAGCTAAGATGAAGATGAGATAGGCACCCTAGTGAGAAACCTCTGACCACCTAGAGATGTTTTACTTTGGGCGTCCCAGGCGTTTGAGGGGGAGATAAATAGTTTTTCCCAACAGAATGAGGTAGAATTTGAGGATGAAACGTCTGAAGGAGGTACCTGGCGTTGAACCTGCTTACTGGTTATCTGTGTTCAGGTGCTAAATGTAATGGAGAGATAGAGCCTTATAGATGGGTCAATGCATGTTTGAAGCTTTTTTATATAGAGGTATCGTTTAGTTCTGTCTTAAGTGCCAGTTTTTATTGTACAAAAGGCATGCCTGTTTTGTCCCCTTTCTCCCAACTCTGTGTCAATTTTTGGACTCTAGTTATTTATTACCTGCTTACCTGTGGTCTGTACCCAAATGATTGCCTACACACACCATCATGTGAGGACAAACATTATCTATCTGGAACAGCACCATTAACACAGGTCGTTCAGCGACAACTACAGATATTGGGGTGTCAGATAATCATCACCTGCACACAGCATGTTTCAACACGTATCCTTTAATTGGAGTCAAAGTGGTGTGAACATCAACAAGCACACAAACACTCACACACACACATACACCGATTGTCAGTTAAGGATGTCTAAGGTAGCCATCCATGCTCCATACTGCATGATACTGCACAGAAATCAATACAGAAAGCTATCCAGGTTCCTAAGCACAAGAAGATGGCGTTTAGAGAGTGCACACATCTTCCACTTGCAGTCTTGGGCTGTGCTTGTACATCAGGACTCAAGGATCCAGATTCAAAGGCGCCACCGAATCCACTGTCAGGTCACGGTTAGAATGTCCTGCCTCTTATCTTTCTTTGACTCCCACGTCCTGTCTTCTCACGAACTCCTGTCAGTTCTAAAGAGAGGGGGTGGCATGAGATGACACCAGCAAAGATGATGGAAAAACAACTATGGAGGGTTGCAGAGTGCTAGCCTGCATAATGTGACCAGGCATCAAAATCTGATGGCACTTGGCAGGCACATCATGATGCAGGCTGAGAGAAAAGGCATTTCTTGAAACTTTGATGACATCACACACTGGGCAGAAATTGTGACAGGAAGAGATAGAGAAAAAAGGAGATTCAGTGTCTTGTGAGGTGATATGGTGAACATAGTACAAAAGGGTGCACCACTGCACCAGAGCCTGGAATACAAGGAACTCCGTGGGAGTGGAGCATAGAAGGGATCTGGTGCAGGAGAAAAGGCGGTCAGGCATAAAAGCGACTCAGCAGCTAGAGGCCATGAGGTAATAAGTAGAACCCAGGAGGATGCCCAAGTGAGAAGGGGCCCTAAGAGAGAACCCTAATGAGGAGGAAGGGTGTCCAGAAAGAAAGAGGTCTAGGTTGGAAATAGCCCAGGTTTTTAGGGGTCGTAGGAGAGGAGAGCCATCAAGGAAAGGACCTTGGAAAGACTGAGCCATGAGACAAAAAGGTCCCTAGAAAGAAAGTGTCCCTGGAATGGTAAGAAACACAGAGGCAGTCACAGTACAGTTGGCTGGAGGGAAAGGGACAGTATGGAAAGCATCCTAGGCGGAGAAAGGGGTCCAGGATGGAAAGCAGTCTAGGAGGGCAATAGGGGAAAGTGGCCCAGAAGTGAAAGCATCTCAGCAGGGAAAGCTATGAAGACGGTCTAGGAGGGAATAGAGCCCAAGAAGGAATAGGGTTTGGTGAGAAAGGGAAACTGATTCTGGATGGAAATGTTGAACCTGGAAAAATGGGATCCAGGGACCGAGGGAAATTAGTACGCAGGATACTCGGGAGGATGTAGCAGAATATTGTGAGTGTTGGGGACCCAGGATGATAAGTGTTGCCGGATGACAGGAGAATCAAGCAGGATTTGGGAAGCTCTATTAAGAAGATAAAACTTGCTGCACTCAACAAGTTATTCAAAGGAAGAGGGAAGCAGAACATTTGAGGCCTCTTCATTACATAAACAGCAAACACGTCACCAGCTGTGTAGCTAGTGGAGCTGCAGCTTCTAAATCAAAGTCAAATGTGCCAATACATTAGTCTGCTGATTGTGATTCACTGAATTAAATTGTGATGAATCCTTAGTGCAGTGGTGGAATTCAGTAGAGTTTGGTGGAAAAGAGATTCATAAGAGGCTGAACCAGATTGTTTAAAATAGATCCCAGAGGATCCTGTTATGTCACGGTTCATAGTTAATGGTGTGGTGCTGTGCCCTCTGTAAGGGGCATGGTGCGCGCTGACCGCGCTACAGGACTGACAGTCTTACAGAAGCCTAAGAAACCAATCTCAGGAGAGCATGTGAGAGAGATCACTGGATGCCAGGTCCAGAGGAGAACATGAGAATGACCATTGGGCTATGAAGGTCAAGGGAGGGCAAGGGACAGACTAGAAGACTTCAAGGCCAAGGACCAAACACTTGTCAGACATAACAAAACCTGAGAGGAGAAGGTGTGTGCATGACACAGACCAAAAATTATGAGGCTCACTTGAAGGTATCGAACAACAGGCAATACAACTATGCAGGATTATAGGAAACAAAATCCCAGGAAACAAATCTCTGAGGAGTTTATGATACAGTTGTCGGGGCGCAGGAAGCCTACACACACACACACACACACACACCCCCCAACATACACAGATGTGTATGGCACAGTCCATACGAAGGTCAAGCTCAGGAAGATGCAAGGGACAGACCACGTACACATGCCTGAACCCAATTGTTTTTTTCAAAGCACAGTGCCAAAATAAATTGCATAAAAGTGGACAGATGTGTTTACAGCATCGGAGCACTTATCCCTGTAACCTTCATACTACTGGAAAATTGCACACTGTATCTTACGGAAGGCAGACCCTAACACTAGTAGGCAGCGGCACGGACCATATGGGAGTGTGGCTCAGATGCGGATACGTGAGAGACTGAAGGACAGAGGGGATCAGGTCAATACATGAGACACACCACAGAATGACAAGACTCGAGAAAGCACATTTATTTAGTGGTACACGTTTAAATAATTCACGCTCAGGTAGCAGGGGCTTCAGAGAGCTATGCGTTTTATGAGGAAAGCTCTCACTGCAAATTCAGGACAGGTTGCGATTCTTACACTCAAACATGCTAAATGTAAAGGTACATATATTTGGCAGACTATGCATTCATTTTATTTCCAGGACCTGTGGACCAGACACAATTTTGCATTTAAGAATGCGAACGATACACGTGCACATACATGAAGTGACACTATACCAGAGGGTGGAAGGGTCTACCACACATGGATGTACATATTGGTCGTTTAGATGCCCTGTGGGGAATGGAACTGATTATGCAGTGGAGTTTAGTGTTTATCATGTTTTAACTCTGAAACTCAGGTGATGTCCCTTTCACCTTGTGGGATGGGCAGGTACAAGCTGTATGGTTATGGCATGGGGCTACCTGGAAATTATCTGAGATTGGCATTTATTTGCCTTCAGCTGTAGTGGAGGACTCTGTCTAGCATCCTCATGTCTGGGAGATAGGATGAAAAGAGTGAGCTGGTATTAAAGGACGATCTTAAAATACATATGTTGTCTTCTGTCTCAGGCAGATTTGACTTGGTGAGTGTAAGGGTGTATATTAGTTAACACTGTGTTTTTGTATGACTTTTTAAGTCCATTAGTTTTACATTGTTTTTATGTAGACGCTAATGAACCCTTGAAAGGACAAGAAGCCACCTTCACTTGAATACAGAACAGTAGGGAGATGCCACTCCTTGACTGTGCTACGCGATTTACTAAGCATGTGTCACCCGGACTATTGTCCCATATGCAGAACTCTGCACGTTTTATCCCTCAGTGGGTGTGCACAGTGCCACTATCCTGGTGAACCTAGTTCAGATATGCTCATGAGGAACGGGGGCCGGGACCCCTGCTATCTAGCTGTACTCGTATTCAGTACTATTGCTGCAGTTTGTCTGGCCCAACTCCTTCCATACTAATATATTGCACTAGTCTCTTCTTGGCGGGAAGGCTGCTCTCTGTATTGCCTACCCGTTCTACAAAAGCATTTTTTCTAAAGTCAGCTGTGAGCCTTTCCCAGTCATTCATTTTATCATCAGATGTGTCTTGCACTAATTCACCTTAGGGGGAGGCATGTCCCAGTCACAGATTCCTCATTCGTTTACCGAAGTACACATATATTAAAATTCTTACCCCTCTGCTTGTTGGGCGTGTGTTTGAGACATTTCATTATATTATGATTCTACCTATGAATTGTGCCAAACCTGCTTTTATCCTTTTGGAGTGCAGCAACCACTCTGCGGCATTCTGCTGTGTGAACGGAAGAAAGCAGAACAGCTCCGTATCTACTAAGAAATGGTGCTGTTTCCTTTTTCCCCCTGCAACGGCACCGTGGTGCAAGGTCCCCCCTGCAACGGCACCGTGGTGCAAGGTCCCCCCTGCAACGGCACCGTGGTGCAAGGACCCCCTGCAATGGCACTGTGGTGCAAGGTCCCCCCTGCAACGGCACCGTGGTGGAAGGTCCCCCCTGCAACGGCACCGTGGTGCAAGGTCCCCCCGCAACGGCACCGTGGTGCAAGGTCTCCCCCTGCAACGGCACCGTGGTGCAAGGCCCCCACTGCAACGGCACCGTGGTGCAAGGTCCCCCCTGCAACGGCATCGTGGTGCAAGGTCCCCCCTGCAACGGCACCGTGGTGCAAGGTCCCCCCTGCAACGGCACCGTGGTGCAAGGACCCCCTGCAACGGCACCGTGGTGCAAGGACCCCCTGCAACGGCACCGTGGTGCAAGGTCCCCCCTGCAACGGCACCGTGGTGCAAGGTCCCCCCTGCAACGGCACTGTGGTGCAAGGTCCCCCCTGCAACGGCACCGTGGTGCAAGGTCCCCCCTGCAACGGCACCGTGGTGCAAGGTCCCCCCTGCAACGGCACCGTGGTGCAAGGTCCCCCTTGCAACGGCACCGTGGTGCAAGGTCCCCCCCTGCAACGGCACCGTGGTGCAAGGTCCCCCCTGCAACAGCACCGTGGTGCAGTGTCCCCTCTGCAACGGCACCATGGTGCAAGGGTGTCTGCATGATGTCTAGCATTGATTCTGTACTAGAAGGCTTCCAGCTTTCCAGTACGAAATGCTATGCTTAGACATAATTTAAAACCTGCCCCAAATTGGACGTCTGCTGTACAGTAGGGCACACATGCAATGTTGGAAAGGTTACGCGAAATGAAAAGGTGTGCATTTATGAGGTGTTTTTAATGCAAAGCACTTTCTTCCATTTTTAGTAGATAGGGCTTTGCTTTGAACCCCATGGGTGGTTGCATAGGAATGCCCATGTACTACCCATGTTATGCCCTTTTGACGTAATGTACCTCTCTGTGTGAATGAAACCTATCAGCAGATTCTCTTTTCACTCATCAGCCACAGAGAGGCCAGCTGACAAGAGAACCCACCAAAATGCTGCTCCTGTCTGAGGATTTTACCCACACTCCATTCCCTTCTTCAATAAACTTAAATCTTTAACCCTCAAAGCAATCATTGACCTTTTCCACTCTTTCTCCACAACTCAGGAGTCTGTCTAGAACATTTCTTGAAAGATTGCTTAAACAAAAGGGTAACATCAAAGGCTGGCAGGATAGAGGCTGCAGCACTTTCCCATCTATAGCACAAGGGTATCAATTCACCCACCCTGAAACCAGCTATAAATATCTTCAACAGCACTCACATCACACTGTATCTTGTGATCGAACAAAGTCAGGGGAACAGCCCCTGATCAGAGAAAAAAGACAGTGTAGGTGCTTCGACCCAAAGACTTCTGAGAAGGTAGGTCTTAGGACATACAAGACACAGAAGGACAATCTGCCCACCTCAAACTGCGGCCAGTTCATGTGCATCCCTGGTCCATGCGTGTTTCGGAACCACTTGAGATCCTCCTGGACATCTGCTGAACGAATTGTGTGCTCCAGCTCCCGATAGACTGATGCATAACTGAAAGAAAAATTGGTACTGACCGTCACAACTTTTTAACATTTCCTTAAACGGACAGGTGAAGTGTAAAGACTAAACTATCCACTGTAGACACAGACCACAAGAGCCAGACTGGGCTTTACTATATCCTCCTTGTGGTTGCTCCCATAACTGCAAAAACATGAGTGTTTGTTAAAGGTAATCCAAGCATAAAATGTATATAAAATATTTTTATTTACACATTGATTCTTTAATTAAAAAGAATACATGCAAATTAGGTCATAAATGTGGTAAATCCATAATTATGGGGTAAATATTGCAGCCACAGAATCAAGTAAATCTTCTGACCCTCATGATTGTTCATCTGTCTCTCTCTCTCTCTCTCTCTCTCTCTCTCTCTCTCTCTCTCTCTATAAATATATATATATATATATATATATATATATATATATATATATATATATATATTATAAATATATACACTTGTCTCTCTCTCCATATATATACAAAAACAAATAGGTATTGGGTAAGTTGCCCAGCGCTAATTCTCAGATACGTTGGTACCACAACAGCGTCATTTACAGATATTAGTTTACAAAAGGTTATCTGAGAATAAAGTCCATCACAGTCTATTTTCCAAAACGTCTTTCTTTTATTTGCTTTTGTACTTGAAAAGCAATAGAAACTACCAATCTTTTGCTGTCAAAGCAAAAAACAGCCAACACGTTTCAAGACACTGTCTCTTCTTCAGGGCTCGTTTTAAATAGCCTGTGACCTCCAAACACCATCCATATCAAGATTTTCTGCTGCTTGACAAGTAACCTCAGAAATGGTGGAGTCTTTCACGACTTACAAAAAGGTGTCCCATGCGGCAAGCATGAAAGGCATGTACACCCTTCAAAGGAGATGATCTACCAGCCTAATGGGATGGAGCAGAATATTGATGCTGATTTAGGTGAATATGTCCT